>NC_141608.1:23833668-26233668 GCF_047967505.1 Dipteris shenzhenensis | reverse complement strand
GGGAGGATCGATTCATGTATCGTGTTCAATTTGCTTCTCGACAATTGCTTGAAACTAAACGATGCTAGTATGAGGCTGACAAGCATGCCTTGTCTTTGGTGTTCTGCATTGAGAAATTTAAGCATTATGTGGCTGGAAAGTCCTTCATTATAATCTCTAGCAATGGTCTTGCAAAGCAAGTTCTTCAATTACCAAATCCCATGGCCAAATGGTTGGCAGTTCTACAAGAATATGATTTTTCTTTCAAAATTGTAAAAGGGGTTTGTTCCAACTTGAAGAATGCTTTGATTGATTAGAGGAGTGCCTTGATGTAACCCTTGTAGCAGCCATAGAAGTTGGGTTCCATGGTATGGTGGTATCTATAGGTTTCTGACTACTTTTGCCTTTCCTCCGAAAAGTACTAGCTATGAGAGAAAGAAGATTCGAAGAGATAGTAGGCGCTACACTCTCTTTGATGGGGTCTTGTACCCTCAAGGCATGGATGGGGTACTTAGACGAGCCATTGATGCAGATGAAGTGCCATTATGCCAGTAACTATACAGCTAAGAAGATTTTACATGCTGGATACTATTGGCCGACCTTGTTCAAAGATGTCACTTTGTATTGCGAAACCTATGAACCATGCCAATTCATTGGTAGGAAGGATTTGTGTCCAGGGAAACATCACCCAATGATGTCCATCCATCTGTTTTAGAAGTGGGGAATAGATTTTGTTGGGCCCTTGCCCATGACTGCCCGCAAAAAGAAGTATCTTTTGGTAGCCCCTTAATATGTCACTAAGTGGGTTGAAGCTATAGCCCTCCCCGCTGCAAATGGTAAGGCAGTTTCAAATTTCATATTTGAATGTATTTGCACAAGGTTTGGGACACTCGTGGAAATAGTATCTGACCATGGGAGTCCATTCTTAAATGAAGCAGTGGAATTGCTCATGGATCACATGGGTATTGATCACCGCACTTCTAGCATCTATCATCTAGCATCCATGGGACAAATGGAGCAGACCAATGGCCTCCTTTGTAAAACCATGGGGAAAATGGCCATGGGGAACAGGAGCCAATGGGATCAGAAGGTCACTGATGCCATATGGGCTTACAATGTCACCTATAAAATGTCTACAGGTCACATTCCTTTTGAGTTAGTGTATGGTATAGAGGCAGTGTTACCACTAGAGATAGAGATTCTGGCCTTGAGATTGTTGGCACAAGAACAGAGGATGACAGAAGATGAACATCTAGAAGCCCGATTGATACAGCTTGAGAAGTTAGATGAAACCCGACGCCTTGCACTACACTAGACAGAGATCCAAAAGAATGGATAAAAGGCCTGCTTGGATGCTAAGATTCACAAGGGATGGGAAAGACACTTTGCTGAGGGGGATGTTGTGCTATGCTTTGATAACAAAACATAGATATAAGTGTCATAAGCCCTAAGTAGTTGCTATAATAGTTGGGAGTAGAACATAGATATAATCTAGAAAACGAACAAAGATTTTTTCCCCCCATTGTAGTGTTTAAAAATCTTTGTAATTGTTAACCACAACATGGATGTTACCCCAGGCCATGATGCATATTACTCCATGAGTTGGCAATATGTTGAGAATGGTGGGCTGAGGAATATCAAAACAAGTAAACAAACATGACAAGCTAGACAAATCATACAATCAATAAAAAAGGAATATTTAGCATAGATTTCCACAAAAAGAAAGTAATTAGTAAGGTAGAGGAGGTAGATCACCATGCCATGGTCCTAGACATATGCATGTAAACAATAGAGAGAAGGCAAGAGAACTCAAGCTACTACATGCCATTATGACTCCTTTTTTAACAAAGGTGTCGACAAATTTTTTTTGAAAACACTTCAATAAACTATTGCACATAGCACACGATAAAAGGACCTATGTAAATATGCCTTGCAACAAAAATTAAAAGTAGCATTTTGCTATGCTCCTAAAAAATTGTGTCGTCAACTCGAGGAATAATTGCCAAATTATATGTCAACTCAAGGAAGAAATTATTTGGCATAATTTGTTTAATTGTATCTTTAACTCAAGGAAAACTATCGTTAAATTTAAACTAGCTTGCATTCGAGAGAAAAATGCATTTCTTCTACATACTTCTTGAATGTTAACCATGCGATCAGATTTATTGTGGATTCTCTACTTGTTGCTACCCTCTTTGACTATGTAGGTCCTTCAAGTCCTTAGTGAATTGCTCGAGGGAGGCAATTTGACAAGGAAAAACTCTGGCAAGTAACAAAGAGGTGAGCCAATTTTTTTTCCTTGAATTGGGCATATGTATGGATGTCGAGGGCCCACGAGAGATGTATTTCAACTTGTGAAATTATTGCATGTTAGCATTCCTTGACCTTCTCCCTAGCGACAACAATGTGTAGGGAGATAGCAACTTGTAGCAGAGAGGCTGCGATGAAGAGGCCTCGTGAGCGCGACGAGGATGATGAAGAGATGGAAGGGCAGGGAAGTGGCATGGATGCATCCTTTTTATAATGATTCCTTTTTTGACAAAGGTGCCAAATTTTTTTTTTGAAAAATTTTCAATAAACTATTGCACATAGCATGCCATAAAAGAACTTATGTAAAGATGCCTTGCAACAAAAAAAAAGAAAGTAGCATTTTGCTATGCTTCTAGAAAATCATGTGGTTAACTAGAGGAAAAACTGTCAAATTGTGCCTTTAACTCAATGACAAAATTATTTAGCATAATTTTTTTAATTGTATCTTTAACTCAAGGAAAACCATCTTTTTTTAAATCGTGCATTCAAGAGGAGAATGCCTTTCTTCTACATACTTCTTGAATGTTGACCATGTGATTGGATTTATTGTGGATTCCCTACTTGTTGCAACCCTCTTCGAGCAAAACTATGTAGGTCCTTCAAGTCCTTAGTGAATTGCTCAAGGGAGGCAAGTTGACAAGAAAAAACTCTGGCAAGCAACAAAGACGTGAGCCAAATTGTTTTCCTTGAATTTCCAACCCCGGGCAAATGTGTGGATGTCAAGGACCCATGAGAGATGTATTTAAGCTTGTGAAATTATTGCATGTAAGCATTCCTTGACCTTATCCCTAGTGACAAGGATGTGGAGGGAGATAGCAACTCGTAGTTTCCGAGATTGAACAATAGATAATCTTTTACACATGACTACATGCCTTGACCTTGAATGATAGCTACCTTAGCCTTTCCCACCTTGATATCAAACACTGTCAAGGGATAGTCGTGTTTAGGGTCTTTGCTCTAGGCTTCTATGTCTCTCCTAGGGAGGTCATAGGGTAATGTTTAATAATGAATCACAGTTATGGAAGTGTACATCATTGGCCGAATCTTCCCCCTATAAAGGAGCTATGTGTAGGTTGTTGGGAAAATCTTTCCTAGGGTAGAGTTAAGAAAATTTCCCATGCTTTCATTTTCAAGGATTAGATGGGTTTCAATATACTTTCAGCTTGTATACAAGTTAGATGGGTTTTAATTATACTTGAAGTTCATATACAAGTTTCTCATGAGCTACAGTTAGAGAATCCTAACTATATACATGGCTCTACATGACGTATGTTAATCAATTTGAGTTCTGGGAGGGCTAATTTTGGACCTCATAATATCAAAAATAGGGCAAATCTATAAGATTTGAAGCTCTACACATTAGCACCCATGCCTTGGCGAGATTCTAGATTTTCAATTGGGCAAATATTCACCCTTATAATCTAGATCAACTCGCGTGTTACAAATGATGCTACCACGTACTCTGATTTTGTACTGAACACAGCAACATAGTGTTGTTTCTTGCTAGTCCATGACACCAAAGATTGGTTGATGAAGAAACGATTGCCATTGGTTGATCACATCTGTGAGAATGAGCTAACCCAATCTACATCACAATAACCAAGAAGGGAAATACCATGAGAAGAATCATGTCTCCCTTATACCAGGCCATGTGATACTATTACTGACATTTTACCACTTTCCAATCCAGTTAAATCCACTACCTCATTATTTGTCAATGATGTGCTAGCCAACTGATGAATTTTTTATATATAAGATAATTCCACATTCTACTAAGAATCATAGAAGGCATGAACCAAGGACTACGTAGACATAAAGAAGCAGCTTCTGCTTACCTATTATATATATCCTCTTTTTTGGGATCCGAGTCAAGTAGATCAACTGCTTGAACATGCAAAGGATAGGGCTACCACATGGGTAGCACATAGGCTGCCATATTGGCAACACACCTAGAAATGTCTTATGTCCACATTTGTAGCTATTGTAGCTAGCCATTTGAGATCTGGAAGCACATGCAAAATGACAATGTTCAATTTCAATTAGCATCATTGTTTGATAAGCTTAACCTTCATTCCTAGCCTATAAGATGCAACATTCAACTCGCTGAAGGTCTTCTTTTAGTTCAACACAAGTTTTAATCAAAGAGGGGTCTATGGTCCTTGTTCTTAGATTGTATTGAACTTATGTCTCAACTCTGCAAATTATCAAGAAAGGCCATACTTATAAATGGGAACTTTAGTATAACACACATTTTCTCATGGAAGAGGACCAAAAGACTTGAAGGAATGAGAATGGTATAGAGGGGTTGTACCATTACAGCTTGTAGATATTGTAGCTTGCACTACTACACACAGATCCTATTGCGATGCTTAAGTACCGACGCTTAGAGTGCACGGGGCACTAATCATCGGTATTGGAAGCGGGGTTCATTAAGGGACCCTATATAGCGACTTTAGGCAAACGTCGCTATATAGCAACTTTAGTCAAACGTCGCTATATAGCGACTTTTATCAGATTGGTAATGGTCATTATATAGTGACACTAAGATAGTTTCCTATAGAGACATTTTACAGAGAGTTTTTTTTCCCATACCAACTTTAAAAGATAGTTTTTCCCAATGATAATTTTTTTATTATTTTCATACATGTTTGATCTTTTGAGAGAATAAAAGTACGAGAGCATGTACATCAAGCCTTTGAATCTCATATATTCATGTCCAAGTTTGAGATAAAAAAAATCAATGAAGAGCATTTACATCAACGGTTTCATCTTGAGCCAAGTCTAAAGTGCCAATCAAGTCTATCTGTAACTCTATACCGAGTTGATCTCCTCGGGGGGGTCACTCATTATATGTAACCCTATCATGTGAGTTCAACAGAAGGATTTTTTTTATTTCTAAAATTTACAGAAATAAATATACATAAGGGACTATTTAAAATGGTTTTGGAAAAAATTTACAGATTTGTATAGAAAAGGGGTACATTTTATTAATGAAATTTTTTACAGATAAGGGACTTTAAATATAGGCCTTGAACGCACGTGATATAGAGGGTTTATACATAGTGACCCCCCCCGAGTTGATCTCCTATATCATGATCGTACTCTAGCATCGTACATTCACCTAAGAGTACTTGATCATCTTCTTCAATAAAGTGCGGTGATTCTTGATGATCGTTATCTTCTTCCTCAATATCATGATCTCCATCTTCCTCTCATACGATGTCATTATGTGTATCTTCCTCTTGGCTCATATTGTGATCTTCATCTTCTTCACTAGATTCATCTGTATCAATTGGGTCCGGAATTGGTAGTGGCATCTCCATATCCACATCTCTATCTTCAAAAACTTACTTACTTCGTGGTGCAACTTGGATCACGTACCACCATCTTGGATCAGAACCATCTGGATGATAAACCACCTATATTGAAGATGGGTGCCAAATGCCATCAATTATATATATGAAATTATGCTTAAGTACATGTATCAATGAATCTTTAAGAAAGCTTCGATTAATTAAATGATTAGTATGCAAGTTCCTGCTCACAATACTTGGGAAGAACAAAAGTATCACTTTCGTTGGGTCCAAAGCTTGGTGGAGTCTATTGCTAAGAAACCACTACTGTCTTTTCTCACTATCGCATGAGGACCATTGTAAATAGTTCTAAACCATTTTATATCAAGAATGAAAATACTAAATCGTCTGAAATCAAATTCATAGATTTTGCATATGGTTCCACAATAATCCAAATAATCCAACTATGAAAAAAGAAGATTGGTATCCGAAGCACTTGCTCGGCTATCTTGCATGAAGTTAGCCATGACTCCACAATCATATGTGACTCTATTTGAATCAATGCTTTCCATGTGAAAATGTCGTCCATATGACCATAATGCACTTTAATTTTTGTACTGTAAAAGAGCATCATAAAAACAATGAAGATGCATCTATTTTATAGCGTATATTGCCACAAATAATTATTTAATTACAACAACACTACAAGGCATAGGTCCTTTTTTGATGAAAATACCGATGTTTTTTACACTAATTTATTTGAGCACAAAGGTCTTTATTTAGGTTGTTATAAGCGTCGAAAAAGAACAGTCGCTATATAGCGACTCTAATAAACATCGCTATATAGCGACACTGGTAAACGTTGCTATATAGCGATGATTAATAGAACTTAAAAAAAACATTAGTGGGGCTAAATAGGGCCACAACAAGCCCTATTTTGCCCCACTAATGTGGGTGATACAAAATCGATCAAATGAACCGATCGAGCGACAGATGTGGGGGTTAAAGTTCACTGTGCCTTTACCCCAGTTATGTACAATACTCAAACACATATATAAATGAATGAAAAAGAAGATTAGGGTGTTCTGCACCCACTAAAACATGTGTGGCTCTTTGTTTCTCTCTCTTCCTCTTCCGTTCTTGCTTGTGTAGAGAGCACTCTCAACTGGTATCAAAGGCCGGGTGATCTGGCTGAGCGTGTGTGAATGCCTGGAAGCTCAGCAGCTCTATGGGAGGAAGGAGAAGCTCTGTGGGAACCTTTGTGGGTGACTTTACTTGCATCCGAGTGTGTAGAGACCTTGGAGGAACCTTTGGAAAAGTCACTTTGGCTTTGCAAAGTGGTTTTGAGAGGCTGTTAAGTGTTTTCAAAGAAAAATTCGTTTTTTTAGCTTTTCCCTATTCCGTTCGATGACAGAGACTCCGTATTGACTTGTAGAGACAACTATTGCTTGCTTTTGGTGTCCACTTCATTTAGGAGCTTGGAAACACCTTCATTCTTGAATCTGGGATCATTTCATTGGATTTTTGACTCACTGTGTCAGTTCCTACGTTTTTTTGCCTGGGTGTTGGAACTCAAGTTTGGATCAACCATTTGCAGATCTGTCAATTTCAGTGGACTCAGGAGGTCCTAAAACTTCTATGTTGCTCATCATTCAAACTCCGGCGTATTGACTTGTAGAGGCAACTATTGCTTGCTTTTGGTGTCCACTTCACTTTAGGAGCTTAGAAACACCTTCATTCTTGAATCTGGGATCATTTCATTGGATTTCTGACTCACTGTGTCAGTTCCTACGTCTTTTTGCCTGGGTGTTGGAACTCAAGTTTGGATCAACCATTTGCAGATCTGTCAATTTCAGTGGACTCAGGAGGTCCTAAAACTTCTATGTTGCTCATCATTCAAACTCCGGTGGAGTTTACAAATAGCTCTGTTTCCAAAAACGTTTTTCAGTCCGTGTGTTGGACCCAGTGATTGAGACCACGATTTCCAAAACCGTCTGACCCATTGTGTTCCGGACGCCCAAATACTACTACCTATTAGTTCTTGCATGATTCAGTGGAGTATTTTCAGAGTTATAGATCTCTGTGTATTCGATTTTGTCTCTCTGTTATGCATTTTTCATTCTAAGGTTTTGAAACCTTAGATTTATGCCACATAGCAGTGGATAAGTGTTGACTCCCATTTCTCACTCATAGGTTGGGATTTTGGAGTTCCGGCAGAAGAGAGATATTTGTAAATTTTCTTGTTGAGTCCGATTATGCAATGGCACCCATGTTTTGAGGCATCTCAAGTTCTATTTTCAGTAGCAATTATTGTCGTAGGACCATGATTTCTTGAGCATACCTTATGTAGATCACTCTCGTTGCAGTTTGAACCATGTGCCCTCATTTGTGGTGTGCATTGGGCTGCAGTGGATGATTTATAAGCCATTTGGATGCATTGAGATCCTTATTAGATGCGCTGATAGGCCCAGATTGCCTTGTGGGATGCTGTTTTTATGGACGCTTTGCACATGGATGCTATTTTATGTTGAGGGATAGCTTTGACACATTGCAGTTCATGCAATAATAGTGTAATGCTCTCTTGGATAAGATATTATTGATGCTTATGCCCATGGACAGTGTTTACGCTTGAGGCATTTGGCACTTATTGGCATTTTGGATTGCCATTGCAGTTGGCATTTTCTTTTGGGCCAGATTTGCTCATATGGATGCATAGTACATGCACATGAGTCAAATGCTTTGAGCTTTGAGTTTTGGTGATATTTCAGTCTATTGTGGCATACACATTTGAGTGCACCTAGTATTTGGTGTGATTCTCTCTTAGAGGCACTAGCATTCGGGATTTTGCTTTATTTGCATCATGGCATCCTCTTCCATGTCTGAAAAGGAGTTTTTCAACATTAAAGAGTTTGATGGGACAAACTTTTCTTTGTGGAAAGGACAGATAAGGGATGGGCTTATTCAAGAGAAGTAGATTAAACCCTTGGCAAGGATTGAAGATAAGGTTGCAAATATGTCTAAGGATGATTGGAATGAGTTGGATGCATTAGCAAAGTCTACTATTAGACTTCATCTTGCAGAGTTAGTTTATTTGACAGTAGTAAATGAGCAGACTACGAAAGATTTGTGGAAGAAACTATGTGCCACTTATGAGAAGGAAACTGCCTCTAATAAAGTTTACCTCATGAAGAGGTTGTTTGAGCTACAGATGAAGGAAGGGGTCTCCATTGCTTCTCACTTGAATGAATTCAATATGATTTTCAGACAGCTTCAGGCTCAGAAGATGAATTTTGATGCAGAGATTAAGGCAATATTTCTCTTATGTTCATGGCCATCCTCATGGGATACCTTCTGTACAGCTGTCAGTAGCTCTACACCTAGTAAAGTACTGAAGTTTGATGATGTTGTGGGTAGCTTGTTGGCCTAGGAGATTAGACAGAAGTCTATGGACGGCAACAAGCATGATGCAGCCTTAAATGTACAAAGGGGCAAATCACAATAATTCAGAGGGAAGTCCCAAGAAAGAGGGAAGTCTCGTAGCAAATCCAGGGCACGAAACATTGGGTGTTATGAAAAAGGATTGCTACAAACTGAAAAGAGAGCAAAAGGATAAGAAAAAGAATGCAAATTGGGGTGCAAATCAAAAGGAAGAGAGTCCAAGGGAGGACAAAGAAAAAGTGAAGATTGAGGAAATCAATGCAGTCACACATGATAGTGACAATGACGTTCTCTTCATGTCTAATTTATCTACAGAGTTGCTTACCACTTCAGATGACGCATATTCCCAGGATTGGATTTTGGATTCTGGTGCTTCATTCCATGTTACTCCCCATAGGGAATGGTTCTCCACTTATGCTAGTGGAAAGACAAGTTGTGTGCATCTTGGAGATGACTATGCATGTGACATAGTGGGAGTAGGTGACATAAAGTTTTCTTTTGCAAATAGGTATGCATTTATTTTGAAACATGTGAGACATGTGCCTAATTTGACCAAGAATCTGATTTCAGTGGGTCAACTAGATGATGCTAGTTTTCACACCACTTTTGGTTTTCAGAGTTGGAAAATTCAGAAGGGCTCTATGCTTTTGGCTAGGGGTGCCAAGTGTGGGACTTTGTATCCCTTACATATATCAGAGGTATTTGATCATCACAACAACACAAAGCAACTATAGACGCGCTTGGTAGACGCGCAAAATAGCGGGCGCGTCTATAGGCGTTGTTTTAGTAGAGAAATTACGGGCGTGTCTATTAGCCCAGCTAAATTCTCGTCTTTTTTTGCGTCAATACCCGCGTTTATTTGCGCGTTAGACCAAAGAAATTACGGGCCCATCTATCATCCCGTTTATTAGGGCGTTTATTTGCGCGTGTATTTGCGCGTTTACACTGAGAATCAAACGCGTATTTAGACGCGTAAATAGACACGCTCCAGAGAATACAGAAAGTGAGATTTTGGTGTACATCATTGCTTTCCAAACATTGTCCATGATTACCAAAGCACATAATTTTTTGCAAGCCCACATATACAAGAATTAAGGGAAATGAGGAGAATGAGACAATATGTAAAATAGTTTTGCTAATATCAATTGTGGAGCTACGGTTCAATCTCATCCTCAATGAGATCAACCCTTGCCAAACTATCTACTTCAAAATCCAAACAAGTGTTTAGATCTACAAATACATTCAACCCACTACTACTTGTGCCACTCATGTGCTCATCGAAATCAAGATCTCCAATGGTAGGCTCGTCCTCACGAGTAATGCCGGCCTCAATATCTATATCTCCTATCTCATGATCATCCTCCTCTCTTGTATCACGGTCATCATCACGTCCATGGCCATGATCATCCTCCATATGCTTCATATTAGTAAATGTACTATACATCACTTTGGAACGTGGCATAATAGGCATGACATGCCACCACCTATTATTATCCACCATTGGTTGATAGACAAGCTAATTCAAACACAAATACAATCATGTTACTTTTCTTGCATCAAATATTTAAAAGCGAGTATTTTTATGTGTGTGCACAGTACCTGTTCACATTGTTGCGGTAGTATTAGTGTGTCCTTCCTACTTTGCCAAAACTTTGTGGAGTCAATAGTTACAAAGCCACTTGCATGGCGTTTGATTGTTGCATTAGGGCCTCTTTCCACCACGTTCTTAAACCACTTTACATCCAAAACATACACAAAGAAGCGTCGAAAGTCAAGCATAATGATATCTTGGATTATGCCACAATAATCATCCATGACTCCATTGGCTCCCTCAAAGCTAGCAATGACGCCGCAATCTTGTGTGTTTCTCTTATCATCAATCCGTTGTGTTCGAAAATGCTTGCCCTCACACCATATAGCATTGAACATAGTGCACTACACCAAGAAAAAATCAATTAAATAAGCAATCTAAATTATAAAAAGCTCCTAACTTATGCATAACATTCTATATACCGACCTTGCTCATGCATCCCCTAGCATACTCCCATTCTTCCATTGTGATATGCATCCCCTCGTCTTTCTCTGCTTTCTCCATTTCATCAAGTAGCCAATCCACATGAATATCCTTTGGAAGTGCTCTTAGACGCTGAGGGTATGGCACACGAGATCCGTGGTGTGTACGAAAGAGGGCCCTTTCTTCTTGTCTTCTTGCCTTTGCATCCTCGTATCTTGTCACCCATCTTTTCATCACATCACTATTAAGCACGCAAAAGAGGTTGATACTATTACGCAACTCCGTGTCTATTACTTTGTTGCGTCCTTTTCCTTGAGGCACAATAGAGGTCATCCTTAGGTCTTCATCATCTCTCCATAGTCGTGGGAGAGAGCTATCCACATCAACAAGAAACTCAGAAATATATACAAGTGACTCTTGTACCAACCAACCCTCGGCCATGCTACCTTCGGGTCTTGCATTTTGTCTCACGAAGCCCTTCAAGGTCTTCATGAAGCGCTCGAGGAAGAACAACCATCGTGCATGTATAGTACCGCATATAGCAATCTCATCCACCAAATGTACTATGAGATGTAGTTGGCTTGTGAGAATAGAACGTGGAAATGTCTCCTCCACTAAACAAACCGCCTCCACCGACATAACTCGAGCATTCTCAAGCGTGGTGGGATCTATTTCCTTTGAGCTCACATACCTCACAAGCTCGCCCATCTTGTAAATACAATCTTTCACGTCCTTGGATGCACTACGTGAAATGCTAGTAGGTAGTATGAACTGAACCCACAAGGAGGTGGTTGATTAGTTGCTTATAATTATTCACTCACAAATTTGAAAGAAAAAAGATATTATGCACATAAAATACTTACTTGGAGCATCTTGTGCCAATCATGAGATTTCAAGCCATATAATTGCTCTACACCTCTTTTCTTGCTCTTTGTAAAGGCTCCCTTCAAACACCTCATGCATCCAGTGGGAGTACGAATTGTAGTAATAGCGCGCTTCACCATCGCCATCTCTAGCTTTGATAACATCCACGGTGCACGAGGTAAAAAAACACGTCCATTTGGTCTCTCTTGAGGCCAAGCTTCACGCATCCTTCCTGTGGTACGTAGATCCTCCCTTATGCCTGCCGAATCTCGTGTCCCATTCAAATGCTCCCAAATGGTAGATGCCACATTCTTGAAGATATGCATGGGATCGAGCAGGTGATTGATCTTGAGGTGGGACC
Source organism: Dipteris shenzhenensis (assembly GCF_047967505.1). NCBI lineage: Eukaryota > Viridiplantae > Streptophyta > Polypodiopsida > Gleicheniales > Dipteridaceae > Dipteris > Dipteris shenzhenensis. The sequence goes on along the minus strand of NC_141608.1, from coordinate 26,221,409 downwards.
AATATGGTAAACGATAAAAGATGGAGTATCTAAACAAAATAAAGTGTTAGCGTGCAATCCTCTTTTTCAACCAATATAGCCAATCTTTACTTCCAGCCAATAGTTACAAATCCTTACCGGCTCATGCCAAGTGGTGGAGGAGTCGTGGAACCGTCCCAAATTCTCATCCAATCTCCCGCAGTGAGTGAATGTGGGAGGACTTCATTCCAAGGGGCAACATATCTAGGATGATCAGGTGGGAGAAATCGATGGTGATTCTCATAGATGACCTTATTTAATGCGTCTGCCCGTGAGGCAACTAGCGAAGGACCACAAACAGGACATGCATGGTAACCCGATGTAGTGAGACCTGAAACAATAGATGCAATTAAGAGTGGAAGGTGGGTTTAGGATGCCACGTCCTTGCCTATTCATAATTAAAAAATGCAATGCTTACCTGAACACTCGCCATAGCCTGGGAAGTCATGCATCGTCCACATCAAGACTGCTTTGCAGTTGAAGTCTCGTGACGAGGGAGACCTGCTCACATCATGCACCTCGATACCTCTCCAAAGTATCTCTAGCTCATCAATCAAAGGCTCCAAAAAAACATCAGGGTTTTTGACTTTATGCTTTCCTGGAATTAGAAGGGACAGCATGACATGTCCTTTCTTAATAGCCATAGAGGGTGGAAGATTGTAATTCACCAATACCACTGGCCACACACTGTAAGACGTGCTTTTGAGACCAAATGGGTTCACACCGTCCATACCCAATCCAAGTCTCAAGCTCCTAGGTTCTTCCTTGAAGCTTGGCCATGTGTCTTCAATATGCTTCCACGCAGGAGAGTCCGCGGGAGTTCTCCACTTGCCATCGGTTGATCGATGGGAGGAATGCCATGACATGAGCTCTGCAATAGATTTGCACTTGAACATATGTTGGATGCGAGGGATTATGGGAAAATGTCGCAATACCTTACGAGGCACGTCCAAGGTTTTGAGATCTGCTCTATATCTTGCCTCTCCACAAGTAGGACACTCTCTTGCATCCTTATGTAGTCCACGAAACAAAACGCAATCGTTGACACATGCATGGATGCGCTTGTAATCTAATCCTCCAAGAGAGGTCACATGTTGCCTTGCCATATCTCTTGAGGTCGGTAATTTATTCTCCCTTGGAAGCATTTTACACAATAGCCTGCACGTGAAGACCATAAATGAGGAAAAGCATTCGAGTAATTGACCCACGCGCATAATTCACCATGTTTAATTTGCAAAATCGACTTTAAAGCTTACTTGAGTAATGCATTCAGACTTGCATTGCTCCATCCATAGATGGTTTGCAAGTTTAGTAACTCAAGGGAGGCACGTAGAACAGAGAATGTGCACCCCTCAAACAGTGGAGTCGATGCTGCGGTAAAAAGATCATCCTGCTCCATGCTATTATCTCTCCCTTGATGGACATATAAATCCCGCACCATATCATCAAACACCTCCTCCTCCACGGCTTCATGAGGTAATGGTGGAGGGCTACTATCACCATCACTCCATGCATCTGTAACGGTCCCTCCTGAAGATCCCACCTCATATCGCCGACGCTTCGCCTCCTCATGACGGGCATAGGGTAACATGTGCGGGTGTGGCATTGCATCCTGTATCAAATTAAAACGGGATCATTATAACTCAAACATATGAACACCCATAGGTATCTCAATCAACCTTAACTTACAAATCCTTACCCTGTTTACGGTCACATCCCATTCTCCATACTTTGAGATATGATTGAGCGTAATCCTGCGTGCATGATACATGTTTCCTCGACATCGATCACACAGACATTTGATTTTTTGCTCCAACCACATTTCGCGATGGTGGATACGGAGGGATTCATCCTCACTGGAGCTGCTTGTTGAAGATGGAGACATCCTACAAACAAACAACCCACCAAATTTGCTCTTCCTCAAATGCTTAAAAACTCTGTGTTGCGTCTATCTTCGCGTCTATCATCGCGTCTAATTGCGCGTCTAAATGCCCGTCTACTCTGTGTATTTTAACGTGCCTTTAGACGCGACTATAGACGCGCTAATAGACGCCACTATACCCGCGACTTTTAAACCTGCTTTTCGGCGCGCCGCTCGCTTTGCTTTTCTTTTGACTACTTAAACTTCGCGAGCGGTTTTCTTTCTTCTTTATTAGCACTTCTATAGATTCGAAGCTCCCATACACAAAGCTCCCATACACAGTTCCAAGCTTTCACTCAAGACAAAAGAGCCGTACCTACACAGCTTGTTTCCAAGCCTAAAGAAGAGGAGGAGTACAAACAAAGAGAAGAAACAAGCTTGGAAAAGAAAGATCCTTTCGTACCTTTTTCCAGGTAAGTCCTTTTGAAGTTGTTCTTGCTTGCCTTTTCTAGTTTTGTACTTTTTCGCATCCACGAAACGCAGCATCTAGGTATGAGCAACACGCTCTTTTGTCGGGTGAAACGTCCTTTTCCACTTTTTTGTATTCTCGACTGTCGGAGCGCGTGTATAGAGGCGTCTCAGGGCGCGTCTAAACCTGCGTCTATGGGCGCGTCTATATGCGCGTCTGAGACACCACAGATGCGGATATAGACGCCCAAATAGACGCTCTGTTAAACGATTCTTTAAACGAAGGTTTAGACGCGATTTTAGACGCGCTGTGTAACGCACTGATAGACGGATTCTAGAACGGACTGTTAGACGCACTTTTAAACGGAGTTTTAAACGAAGTTTTAGACGGTCTGTTAGACGCGATTATAGACGCGCAGATCAGACGGATCTATAGACGCGCTCTGACAGAGCCTCTTTTTTTTTTCCCCCTTTTCTTCTCAGCTCCCAAAGTAATAGATTTGTTTATTTTTTTCCAGTTCAAGATGTGGCCAGGAAGTGCTTCTAGCTCACCTGATCCGCGGGAATCGATATGGAAGGATTTATATAATATTTTAGGACACCCTCCTAGTCCTGCGGAGTTGTACGGGTATATGACGGGTACCTTTAACACTCCCCAGGAGTCGGCACTACAGACTCCGAGCCACCCCACACCGCCTGAGATCACCCCAGCGGAGTCAGCAGAGCCGTCTTATGCCCCTTCTCCCGTACCGTCTTATGTCCCTTCCCCCATGCCGTCTTATGTCCCTTCTGCCATCCCGTCTTATGCCCCTTCCCCCATGCCGTCAGGAGGTCCTTTTGTCTCGGCGAGCCGTCGACGTACTCCCCAGCCGTCGAGACTTGGTTCTCCAGCTACGAGTGGTCAGCGTAGTCCCGCGCGGTCCCCAGCTACGAGTGGCCAGCGTACGAGCTCGACACGACAGGGTAGCAGGCGTAGTAGCAGGGAGAGCGGTGGCGGATGCTGCTTTGGGCCATGTGGCGGCGAGGAGGAGGATGATTCAGATGATTTAGACGTGCCTCTGGGTGATGGTACGATTTATTATGACATCACCCAGACAGGAGGCATCTTGATGGATGCGCGGGGGAAGGACATAATGGCCTTCATGCGCTCTATAATTGCTAACAATTACAGAGATTGCTTTATCCACTATAAAGACCACCCAAAGAGGTTGGCTGATGAGACCCTCGCTACTGTTCGCTCTAGGTATCCTAACCCCCCCAATCGCCAGTTCACAGATAAATGGGGGAAGTCAAAGATTGTTACGATACTTAGCAATAAAAGATCTTCCCTTAAGAGGCAGGCACTAGCGGAGCTTGCCAGACTTGAGGCAGGTCAACCTCCAAGGGGCCCGCCCCACACCGCTCACAAGCGTGAGTGGAAGAAGGCAATGCAGTCAGCGAGGGAGGAGCCCAGTCTACAGCACGTGGAGGCACGGAGGATCCAGATGGAGGAGTATGGGAGCGCGCATTTTGGAGCAGGGGGTGTTGACTCATGGGAGGCCCAATTTGTAAGTATCGATCTCAAATTATATTGCTTATGTAGTTTATTAGGAGGTTGGTTGTTTCTTTGTACTAATCCCTCCACAAAGTGTATCGCGGTCATGCAGCTTGAGATCGTGGGCAGATACCCTACTCCAGTGGAGACAGCCTACCACCGCCACCATCGCAGAGGAGATACATGGAGGCACTTCTATGATGACGGGTTGATTACTGAGGAGCAGTATACCCGAGCTACTGGACAGGCCCCCCAGGTATTTGAAAGTAATTAAATAATGCCAAAATTATAAGTAAAGATTTGATTTTTCATACATTGATATATGTTGTCCCTTGTTTACAGGGCACCCCTGCACAAGACGACGAGGAAGACGCAGAAGGCAGCGCAGAAGGTAGCGCAGAAGGGAGCGTGGAAGGCAGCGAGGATTAGTCGTAGAAGTAGTGCTACTATTCTTTTTTGTACTTAAAGCCATTGGCTTGGCTTCGTGCCTCTTGTATATAGACTCCTCTTATTTTTTGTACTTGAAGCCACATGACATGGCTTAGCTTCCTTATTCTTTATACTTGGAGCCACATGACGTGGCTTAGCTTCGTGCTATATGTATATACAAGCACTTTTTGAGCTTTCAATTTTATTGCGTTTTGGAGTTGTAATATTTTATTTGGAATTGTAATTAAAATGCTGTGGATATGGGATTCTTGTAACTATATAGCATACACAACATACACAATATTCTGTAAAAAATTTTTTTTTAAAAAAAAGGCGCGTCTATCAGTGCGTTTAAAAACGCGTTTATATGCGCGTCTGTCTGTTCGAATTGTGTATATACGTGCGTCTATCAATGCATTTATACGCGCGTCTATTTACGCGTGTATGAGCGCGTCTATACGCGCGTAAGTCTGATATATAGACGCGCAATTAGACGCGGGTCTCCTGATGCGCAAATAGACGCGCCCGTAAGTTTTTTGTTTTAGTTCATAAAATGCGTCTGTGCGCGCGTCTATGGGTGCTTTGTCTTGTTGTGCATGTTGTTGCAATAATCGAGCAGCCAAGCACTTCTTTGTGGAATTACAGGTTGGGGCACATGAGCCAGAATGGAATGAAACTCTTATGCTGTTTGGGTTATGTACCGCATTTGAGTTTCTCTGATTTTTGAATTTTGTGAGCACTGTCTCTATGGAAAGTAGACTAAGTCAGCCCATAAAAGAATGGGAAAGAAAGAGTTTGAAAAGCTTGATTTGGTGGATTCAGACATATGTGGTCCCATGCCTACATGGTCATTAGGCGGGGCTAAATACTATGTGACATTCATTGATGATGCAACTAGGAAAGTGTGGGCTTACGCTATAGCTCGGAAGAGTGATGTGTTCTACGTATTTTAAAAATGGCTAGCCTTGGTTGAGAATCAGTCAAGTAGAATGCTTAAATGCCTACAAACTGACAATGGTGAAGAGTATCTCTCTCATGACTTTCAGCATTTCTGTGATACACGTGGGATTAATAGGGAGCTCACATCCCCTCATACTCCAGAGCAAAATCCAGTTGCAGAAAAGATGAACCATACCATTCAAGAAAGATTGCAATGCATGCTTTCCAATGCAATTCTTTTTTGTGGTTTTTGGGCTAAGGCAATGAATACTGCAGTGCATGTGATCAATAGATCACCTAGTAAGAGTTTGGATGGTGGTATTCTTGAAGAGGCATGGAGTAGCAGGGAGCCGTCTTCCTCTCATTTGCATATATTTGGGTGTGAGGCATATGCACATGTGCCAAAAGACTTTTGAAAGGATCCTAAGTCTAGGAAATGCATCTTTTTGGGTTATGGGGAAAGTAGAGAGATGGGCTATTGTCTCTGGGATCCAGAAGCAAAGAAGATCATATGCAGCCATGATGTAGTCTTCAATGAGAAGAAGATGCATAAGGCACCCATGAGGGATGTTGAAATGAGGAGAATCACTTTCCAGGATGTGAATCCACCTGCATATGTTGATAGACAACAAGCTGTCCATGCACCAAATGTGCAAGAAATGGTACCACCAAATACTCCCACAGGTATATAATCAAGGGTAGATGATGGATCATCTATTGGTGGAAAGGATGAGCCAAATGTGGTTGATATGCAGGTGGGACAGCAAGCTGAAATGCCCTTGAGAAGATCATCTAGAGTGTCTAGACCGCCTGATAGGTTTGTTCTAGGGGTAGACTATGTGATGCTTACTGATTGCAGGGAGCCTTCTTCCTACAGAGAGGCTATGATGCGTGAGGATCAATGCAAGTGGGAGTGCGCTATGCAATCAAAGATGAGTTCACTTATGAAGGATAAGACTTGGGACTTGGTTTCTTTGCCACATGGAAAGAAAGCATTGCCATGTAAATGGGTCTACAAGATGAAGGTCAAAGGTGATGATGTGCCTAGGTACAAGGCCCATTTGGTCGCTAAAGGGTTCAAGCAAGAGAAGGGTGTGGACTTTGATGAGATATTCTCTCCATTTGTGAAGATGACTACAGTTAGATGCATGCTTGGACTAGTGGCAGCAGAGGATATGGAGCTTATGTAGATGGATGTCAAGACAGCTTTCTTGCATAGGGATTTGCATGAGGAAATTTACATGGTGCAGCCAGAAGGCTTTGAAGAAAAGGGCAAAGAGCATTTAGTTTGTAAGCTGAAGAAGAGTCTCTATGGTCTTAAGCAAGCGCCTAGAGAATGGTATCAGAAGTTTGATGCTTTCATTCGTCCCACGGTTTTAGAAGGAGTGAAATTGATCACTGCCTCTACACTAAAAGGGCTAAGGATAATAGCTTGATAATCCTAGCACTATATGTGGATGATATGCTATTGGCTAGCAAGAATACTCATGAGCTAGATGCATTAAAGGCCAAGTTGCATGAGGCCTTTGATATGAAGGATTTGGGACTTGCAGGTCATATTCTTTGTATGCGCACCATGCGTGATCGGAGTAGGAAACTCCTTTAGCTTTCACAGAAGGAGTATGTTACAAAAGTATTGCAGCATTTCAATATGGAGGGGGGGAAGGCACTGGGTACTCCATTGCCTCCATATGTGAAACTGAGTTACACAGATAGTCCCAAATCAGATGAGGAGAGGGCCATGATGGCCAAGGTTCCTTATGCATCAGCAATTGGGAGTCTTATGTATGCTATGCTAGCTACTAGACCAGACATTGCATTTGCAGTGGGAGTTGTTAGCCGGTATATGGCTAATCCAAGAAAGAGGCATTGGGAGGCAGTTAAGTGCATCATGAGCTACATGAAGGGTACCAAGGAGATGTGCATCTGCTTTGGTAAAGGAGACATGCGTGTACTTGGATACACAGATTCAGACTATGCAGGGCATGTGGATAGTAGGAGATCCACTTTTGGTTATGTGTTCATCTTTGTAGGTGGTGCAGTGTCATGGATGTCTCGCACACATAAGTGCATTGCTTTGTCTACCACAGAGGCTGAGTATGTTGCAGCCACAGAGGGTTGCAACGAGGCTATATGGCTTGATTGTCTAGTGGAAGATTTGGGGATTCATATAGGTGTACTGACATTGCATAGTGATTCCATGAGTGCAAGTTCAGCTAGCACGGAATCTGGTCTTTCATGCAAAGACCAAACACATTAAGGTCAGGTACCATTTCATCAGGGAGGTACTTGAGGACAAGTGCATAGAGCTTGTCAAGGTTCATACAGATGATAACCCTGCAGATATGCTGACGAAGAGTCTACCTAGTCAGCGGTTTGAGTATTGTCATGTATTGATGGGCATTGGATAGTATGCTCACTGGTTGCTCTCCCTTAAAGGCACATTGTCCTTTAACTGGGAGGTTGTGGGGGTTAAATTTCACTGTGCCTTTACCCCGATTATGTACAATACTCAAACACATATATAAATGAATGAAAAAGAAGATTAGGATGTTCTGCACCCACTAAAACTTGTGTGGCTCTCTGTTTCTCTCTCTCCCTCTTCCGTTCTTGCTTCCATTGAGAGCACTCTCAGTAGAAGCATATACATGTCAAAGATATACAACATTGTTTGTTACAAAATTACCCTTTTGAAAAGGGTGATACAAAATCGCTCAAACGAGCCAATATACAAAAGGATATACACGGCGAAGTATATGCAAACTACTACTACCACTACTACTGTTGCTCATTCGAATCATCGTCCTCCTTATCCTCGTCTTGCTGACATCATCCTTGGTCTTCATGAGTTGTGCCTAATCCCTAGCTCTCGTGAGCTGTGCTTGAGATCCCTGGTCCTCATCACTGCTCGCCTCCGGTGATGGGACGCTTGAGCTTTGAATTTAAGAGTGAAACCATATTAATTGAAAATTAGATTGGAACTTAAAGAATAAAACAATTTAAAAAGTGAGATTACAAGTAGGACTAGTTTTATTCCGTGCTCCCTCTCCACCCTTCTTCCTCTTTGCTTGTGTGAAAAGAAGTCTTTCAAGAAGGTGAGTCTCTTTAAGCAATGTAGGTTCGTTTTTTGTGAGATTTCATTTTGTGAGTGTTGAAGCATGTTTCTCCCTATATTGCTAAGGCTATGTGCTAGTTTTCATGCTTGATTTTCAAGGGTTAAAGACAAAAAACGAGATTTTGTGAAAGAAAGAAGACTCACCTCTTCTCTTTTTGGTATTTCTCTTCCTCCTCTTTCTCCTTGTTTGTAGGCTTATGCTTGTCTCCTCAATCCAATCCCTTTGAGAGGTTGCTTCTCTAAACTCCTCCTTCCTCTAACTAGTTATTTGAAAAATGGTATGTTTCCTCTCTTTTGTAGGGCCAATCCACAAAACACCGAGTGGGACTATTCCAGGTTAGAAAGTCCTTTCTCTTTTTTCCTTTTCTTATTTTTTTAATTTGCATTGGCCTGCAACTAGCACCTTAAGCGCTAGCTGCAGTGATGGGAGTAGGAACCCTCTCTTCCCCTCTCTTTCCCTATTCCCTCTTCTTTCCCTCTCTTCCTTTTTTCCTTCTCTTCTTTTTTCCTCTTCTTTATCCCCTCTTTAAATCTCTTTTTCCCCTCTTTCTCCCTTCCTTCTCTTCTTTTTCCCCTCTTCCTTGTCTATGTTTATGCTCTTTTTCCCTCTTTCATCCCCTCTTTTAATCTCTTTTCCCCTCTTCCTTCTCTTATGTTTATGCTCTTTTTCCCTCTTCTTTTTCTCCTCTTTCAATCTCTCTTCCTCTTTTCCCCTCTCTTTCCCCTCTCTCAATCTATTTTCATAAGCATATGTATTTGCCTATGCTTATGCATGAGCATATGCTCATATGGTCATGCATAAGCACAAGCTTATGCTTTCTCTATTTTTCTTTTATGCTCATATGCTCATGCATAAGCATAAGCATATCCTTTCTTTCCTTTTCTCTTATGCTTATGCCCTTTTTCCCTCTTCCTTCTCTTATGCTTATGCTTATGCATGAGCATATGTCTCCTTCTCCTCTTTTCCTCTTTTCCTCTCTCTTTCTCCCCCTCTTTCCCCTCTTTTGATCTCTTTTCAAAAGCATATGTATTTGCCTATGCTTAAGTTTTCTCTCTTTTTCTTTTATGCTCATATGCTCATGCATAAGCATAAGCATATGCTTTCTTTCGATATCTCTTATGCTTATGCACTTTTCCCCTCTTCCTTCTCTTATGCCTATGCCTATGCCTATGCATGTCCTTCTCCTTCTCCTTTCTTTTTCTTCTTTTTTCCTCTCTTTTTCTCTTCTTTTCATAAGCATATGCCTATGCATATGCATGTCCTTCCCCTTCTCCTTCTCCTTTCTTTCTCTTCTTTTCTCCTCTCTTTTTCTCTTTCTTCATAAGCATATGCCTATGCCTATGCTTATGCTTATGCATGAGCATATGCTCATATGCATATGCATAAGCATAAGCATATGCTTTCTCAATGTATTCTCTTATGCTTTATCAATGTATTCTCATATGCTTTCTCAATGTATTCTCTTGTTTTTTATTTTTTGTTTTCGTGTTGGTGTCTACGTTAGACATGGGATCACGCCACACGTCTGACGAGTACGGAAACCCTTGTAGGAGGAGACATCATGATGTCTATTCTCCAGAGGACTTTTATTCGCCTCAGGTGACACCTCAGGGGCCTACCCCTATGACTACCCCTGGCCAGACTCCTCTCAGAGGTAGTATTGTGACTACCCCTCGGGGAACTCCTTTTTTAGTAGCCCATGGCTTTGTTGGGAGTCTCAACGAGTTTGTGGCACATATGATTGATGAGGAGGAAACAAGATTCTTCTCTCTGCTATCCCAGAGGACCTCACCAATTCCCTCTCCTACACGGACAGCTGGACCTACTGCCCAGTCGTCCCCTCATGCCCCTTTGGCTAAGGGGTCATCACCTGGGCATGCCCATCATAAGAGAAGGAAGAGTAGGAGGGGTCACTTATGTTGTGCTAGACTCGGGAGATGTAGACGAGTCAGCACACTCACATCCCTACAAGTCTCCACTTGGTCTCGAGACCCAGTACTAGGTCCTTTGCCCTCTCCTACTCCCACTGCTACTCATCACTCTAGAAGCGCTTGCAGAAACACCACTCGCTCTGACTCTATCACTACCATGAGTCCTCCTTACCTAGTCGAGGACCTATCCTATCAAATCATGGCTGCTAGAGAGATAATAGAAGATAAAAAGAGCAAAGTAGTGATGGCCACCATGAGGTGGTTGATGAGCCACCACTTCAGGAGCGGCATTACTACTAATTGGCAGTATTAAGATGACCAAAAGAAGCAGGTGGTCATCGATGAATTGAAAGAAAAACACCCTAATCCCCCAAATCGTGAGTTTAATGAGAATCACATGTGAGAGCGCATGGGTTTGGTCTTGAAGCATCATAGATCAACCTTGCGTACTTCCATCACAAAGGGGAGGGCTACAAAAAAACCTGATTGGAAGTTTTTCAAGAAGTAGAATAGGGACTATCCTGAAATGTTCGAGGGTCAGAGGAGGGCTGCAAGAAGACGGCTGGATGCCGTAGGTACTTTGCACTTTGGTGTAGGCAGACGGTTGGCATTCAAGGCAACTGTGGTAATTCTACTTCTTCTCATTTAATGTATTGTTCTATTTGTTTTACTACATATTACATGCACTTTATCTAACTCTCATAAATTGGATCCACAACAAGTTGTGATGGCTTGCCTTCCTACAGATGCAGAGACGACGAGACATGCATTTCATGTAGAAACAAGGCGTGGTTTATTGAGTAGGAGGCAATGGGAGTGACGGTCAATTGCGTTGAGGTGGCTGCTTGCATGGTATAAGTCTACTCCTACTTGTAATCTCACTTTTTAAATTGTTTTATTCTTTAAGTTTCAATCTAATTTCCAATTAATATGGTTTCACTCTTAGAGTAAAAGCTCGAGAATCCCATCACTAGAGGTGAGCGGTGACGAGGGCCAAGGATTAGGTGTAGCTCACGAGGGTCTAGGATCAAGCGTAGCTCATGAGGGCCAAGGATCAGGCTAGCAAGATGAGGACGAGGAGGATGATAATGATTCGAATAAGCAGCAGCATCAGCAGTAGTATTAGTAGTAGTAGTTTCCATATACTTCGCCATGTATATCCTTTTGTATATCGGCTCATTTGAGCAATTTTGTATCACTCTTTTTGAAAGGGTAATTTTGTAACAAACAATGTTGTATATCTTCGACATGTATATGCTTCTGCCACTCCATCGGTTCATTTGAGCGATTTTGTATCACCCTTTTTGCAAGGAAATTTTTGTTATAATTTTTTCTTTTGTAATTACTAAAAAAAACATTAGTGGGGCAGAACAGGGCCTGATGTAACCCTGTTTAGCCCCACTAATGTTTTTTTTAAGTTCTGTTAATCGTCACTATATAGCGAGTTTACCAGTGTTACTACATAGCAACATTTACTAGTGTTGCTATATAGCGACATTTATTAGAGGCGCTATATAGCGATGCTTATATAGCGACTGTTTTTTTCTGACGCTTATAACGACATAAATAATGACCTTTGCACTCGTTAAAAAAAAAAATAGTGCAAAAAACGTCGGTATTTTCATCGAAAAAGAGCCTATGCCTTGTAGTGTTGCTGAAATCACTTGCTAATCCATTCCTATCACTTGATCCAGCTCTTCTTTAAGCTTTAACAACATTGTTGGAGTGCGCCATGGCCCATTCTATACTGGCCAATGTCAATTGGCCCATTTTAATATGAAACAATACAAATTAGCAAGTGTCAAATATAAAATCCAATGTCCACAACACTACACAGCAAGTAGTCATTTACACCCTCACAACATTTCTCACACAACTCTATGACCCATCACATGTGTGAAAACCTCAAACAACATTTCTCACACAACTCTATGACCCATCACATGTGTGAAAACCTCAATAGTACATCCAATTGAAAACCACACTCAACAAATGACCAAAAACAGGAAATCTTGCTAACAATGATATGTCACACACTATGACACAATTAAAATTTCCTACTCGAGTCTGTAAACACTAGAATGGCATTGTGAAAGGAAGAGAATAAAGATGCCGATGTGAAGAGAAAGAAACCTATAAGAATGAACAGGGTCATGAAATCTGGGCAGGGGATGAACTCGTGGCAAGAACCAAGGGTAAGAATGACAACTACTCAAAAAGCCCGAGGGTTAAGCCTAGAAAGATATTTGGTGAATAGTGTGTAATAATGCCACACAAGAAAGTAGAACTCAGAATGTGAACTCAAATAACATGCAAAACTAGCAATTAACAATCACAACAAAGGGAGAATTCTAATGCAAGAGAGGAGACTTTCAAATCATCCCCTTCAATCCAAATCATAGATACACACTTTGTTTGCAAGCATAAGGCAAGAAATTGCCTATCACCAATGTCCTCCTCCACTCTCTCGGATTCAATTTGTCTTCCAATGCTCAGGTTGGCAGCCAACTGAGAAAGAAGCCTCTCCAACCCACAACAATACACCACTTGAGTAGGTCTGACACTAGGATGTCAAACATCTCCCGTTTGGAAATGTTTCAAGACATCACGAGCATAAATCTTGTTACAAGCTATAGTTGCTCACAGGAAATAAGACAGGGAGGAAGCTAGCTGCCAACCTCGTGCACAGGGGATCAAAATGCATGAGCTTGCAAGTTCAACCATTAAAGGAATCTTCCCAACCACACGAGAGTGATCCTGGTGTATTACAGCTGCTAGTCAACCAACTAAAGGGATACATGCTCAGGAAACAGATGAGAGTTGTTGGGCGACCAATCAATGACGAGATATGCAGGAGCAAGCTCGTGAGCAAGGCGCTTCAAAGTTCATGTTCTAGCTATGGGAGTAGGCATACCAATGTAGGAGATCAAGCAAGGTACAAGGTAATGTTAGAGCTATATATAGCTCGAACTAACTTGAACTAGCTCTGACCTATATATATGTAACTAGTGATCAATATGAATCAGTCTTTGGGAGTTTATTTGGTGTGTCTATCATCTCTTCTTCTTCACTCTCAACATGGTATCAGAGCTACAAAGGTTTTGCTATTGTATGCTCACTGTAATGAAGAAAGACAGGAAGGATTACTTTTTGATTTGATTACATAGCGCTTTCAATATCTCATCGCTTATTTTCTCTTATCGCCTTTGACATGTCTAACTTGATGTGGTTTTTTGGAGGTCTTCTAGTTTGAATTTGAGAAAGTTATCAGTGGAAAATGGATCGTAGCTCTCATGGTGCTCTTCATTCTGAGCACTTAAATGCCCTAATCGGACTTCGGAGCAAAAAGTTACGTCAGTTTTCGTGACGACTACTTTTTTCTTGGTTTTATGATCGGCACACTTGTACTGCTTTTCGCCAAAAAATATCTATGTTTCATGATTAGCATGATCATAGTGCTTTTTGCCAAAAATACCTCTGTTTTGTGATCGACAAGTTTTGCTTTTCTCCAAAAATATTGTGGTTTCGTGATCAACAAGCTGAAAGCGCTTTCTTGGCATGCATGCTATTTCTACTATACTCCCATCTCACGTTCTATCCTTTTTTGGGGTATCTCGAGTTCTATATTTTCAGAGCGACCATTGTATTCTCGATCATTGACATGAGCTCTGACAAATGTATTTTCTTGAAGTATGATGGCAACATCTATAATCGTCAACGGCTTTCCTTCTGGCCAATGATCTGTTCCTCTATTTCAAGGACACGGTTTTCCTGGTTGGAAAGTGAAGATGTTATTGATACTTGAAGGTGATAATCTTTCAAATATTTTTCTTGGTGATCTCGTTTGTCCATACCAACCTGTTGACACAACTCCGAATCATGCTCTTGTGACTCAAGGCCCTCTCTTTGAGCAATGGAGATCTGACTCTACTGATTGGCATTCTTGTGATAAAGTAGCTCGCTGGTATATTTGATCTGCTGTACATGATTCTCTTATGCTGGATGTATTTACCCTTCCTTCTTCTCATGCAATATGGGAATATCTCGTTTCTACTTTTGAGAAGAAATATGTCACATAGATTCTTTATCTTCCTAATCTTTTGAGCACTCCATACAAAGTTGGAGCTCCTATGACAACTCATATTGACTCATTCAAGAATATTGTCAATCAACTTGCTGCTGTTGGTACACCTGTTCCACGAAATCAATCGATAACCTATCTTCTCGACACAGTATTTCAAACAAAAACAAGATTGAATTTGATCAAACATGTATTTCTTTGATTGAGTATGCTCAACAACATGAGCATCATAAAGACCCTCATGAATCTGTCATGATAACAATGGATGATGCAGATTCAGAGACAGCTTGTGTTGCTCACAAGCGTCCTTTCTCCAAATATGGATGTGGTGGTCATCCGTATAGAGGTGGCGATTCTTCTCATCTCACATATCCTTAGAAACATTGTTCTTACTATGATAAGCATGGTCATGTTATCTATGATTGTTGGGCTCAGCAATATGATGAGGAACATGGTGTTACCACTAAGCAACCCCGCTTATCCAATAATTCTCCTTGCAAAGATTGTGGCAAAAATTATCATCCATCCATTTGGTGTTACAAGAGGCATTATGATCGCGAACGCACTCAAGCATATGCTGCTCAACAACAAGATGCCCATATGCATCAAGAGGCAAATCATGTCTCTTCTGATGTCTCTCCAAAAAGGATACTTCATGTTCGAGATGGTTCTACTTTTATTGTTGATTCTAATGCTATTGGTAATATGACATATCAATCTCAATGGTTACATAATTATCATGCTCTACCTCACAAGAAATTGTTTTATCTTGCTGATGACACTACTTGCCAAGTCATGGGTGTTGGTGATTTATATCTTGGCACTGTTTCTTCAACAAGAGTCTTGTGAGGCGTTCGCCATGTTCCAAATCTTCAGAGATCTTCTTTCTGTTGCATGACTTGTTGATCTTGTTCTCTTTATTGGCTTTGACCACACGCAGTGTCGGATTGAAAAAGATGGACATACCATAGTAGTTGCTCCTCGGAATGGTAACCTCTTTCAACTTTCCTTAAATGATGATATTGCTAATGTGGTTACCGCCCCTGGTGATTTGGACTACAAGCCATGGCTTCATCATTTTGTTCATTTGAATTTTTCCAAGCTACTTGCTATAAATTGTCATGATCTTTTGGATGGTATGAATCTCCTAGCTCATCCTCTCATGGGCCTCTATGAATATTGTGCTTTTAGCAAGCATCATCAAAAACCCTTTCATGCATTTCCTTCCTTGTTCACACTGATATATGTGGACCTTTTCCTTCATCCAAGTCTTTCTATACGTATTTCATCACTTTCATTGACGGTTGGTCAAGATATACAACTGCATTTCTCTTGCGACATAAGTCAGAGGCCTTATTAGTATTCAAGCAATATAAAACTGCTACGGAACTTCATACTAGTTTTCGGATCAAGAACTTTCATAGTGACAACAGTGGAGAATATATTTCTAATCTTTTTAATGATTATGGAATTGAGTGTGCCATTCATCGTGAATATACTATTGCATACTCTCCTCAACAAAATGCTCATGGAGAGCGTAAGAATCGCACTTCTCTTGATGCTATGCGATGTATGCTCCTTCGTTCTAGATTATCTCGAAGCTTTTGGGCAGAAGCACTTCTAACAGCCATCTTTGTGCAAAATCATCTACCTACAATTGCACCTTTTGATCAGATACCAATCATAGCTTGGACAGGGGAGACTCCTTCTGTATCACATTTTTGAACTTTTGGTTGCATTGCTTATATTCATGCTCAACAAAATGCTCATGGAGAGCATAAGAATCGCATTTCTCTTGATGCTATGTGATGTATGCTCCTTCGTTCTAGATTATCTCGAAGCTTTTGGGCAGAAGCACTTCTAACAGCCATCTTTGTGCAAAATCATCTACCTACAACTGCACCTTTTGATCAGATACCAATCATAGCTTGGACAAGGGAGACTCCTTCTGTATCACATTTTTGAACTTTTGGTTGCATTGCTTATATTCATGTGCCAAAAGAGACACGGAAAAAGCTAGATCTTCCTGGCAAAAAGGTCATATTCATTGGATATACTTTGAATTCTAAAGATTATAAATTCTTTGATCCCTCTTCTAAGAAGGTGATAATCAATTGTGATGCCATATTCAATGAATAGTTAATGGGAGGGGCATGGTCTACCGAGGATGCAGAGGACACCGAGTCCTTACTTTCTGCCTTTCCTTTTCTATTTGATAATGATTCCACTTCTGATGTCATCACTACTCGTGGCATCACTGCTACTCCATTTGTAGAGCAATGTGTTGAATCCTGCACATACACAGGCCTCTGATGATAGTGTTGATATTTATGTTGATCTGCCTATTGATTTTGAACATGGTTCTACTCATGATTGTGTTGATGACTTTGAAATCATTGATCATGCAATAGTTGCTGATGAAGACCCTACTACTTATACAGAAGCTCTCTCTTCTGCACAAAAGAGTCAATGGCAAGAGGAAATGGAAGCTTAATATGATTCTTTGATCTCTAAAGGTATATGGGTTCTTATTGAATGACCTCCTGGTCGCACTCCTATCAAATGTAAGTGGGTTTATAAAGCAAAAACTAAAGCTGATGGTTCTTTTAACAAGTTTAAATCTCGTCTGGTTGCAATAGAATACTCACAAATTGCAGGAGTTGATTATCATGATATTGTTTCACCTGTTGTTCGTAGCACAAGTATTCCAGTACTCTTGGCTTTAGCTACTAAATTTGATTTGGAGATTCATCAAATGGATGTTAAAACTTCTTTTCTTAATGGAGATCTTAAATAGGCCCATCTATATGGAGCAACCAGAAGGGCTCATATTTCCTAGTTAGGACCACTCCTTGTCTTGTGAGCTCTGTCAAAAATACTCGATTGACTCATGATGTTGAGGTTTCACATCAACCCTATGCGAATCTTGTTGGTTGCCTACAGTTTGTCGGTTTGAACACTCAACCCGATATTTTTTTTACTGCCAATTTTCTAGGTCAATATCTAGCTACTCCCTCAATGCAACATTGGTCTACAACAAAACGTGTTCTAAAGTATTTCAAAGGAACTTCTGATTTTGGATTAGTTTATCGACATCATACATAATCATCTTCTGTGATGTCTCTTGACCTTTTGGGATAAACAGATGCAGATTGGGCAAGCTCTCACTTCTCTATGCGGTCTACAAGTGGTAATTGCTTCTTTATCAATGGTTGCTTGGTCTCTTGGGCAAGTAAGAAGCAACATTGTGTTGTTGTTTCTACCATAGAATCTGAGTATGTAGCGGCTTCTCTAGCAACTCGAGAATTAGTTTGGCTGCGACAGTTGCTTGCAGATATTGGTCATCCTCCATCCTCCAGTATTCCTCTCAGATGTGATAATCAAAGTGCCATAAGTCTGGCTAAAGACTATGTTCAGCACAACAAATCCAAACATATTTCTGTTCATTACCATTATGTGAGGCATGGAGTGAAGAAAGGGATGACAATGATTGAAAATTGTCCCACTTCTTAGATGATTGCAGATATTCTCACTAAAGGAGTTAGTGAGGCATGCTTCATAGTTCTACGATCAGAACTTGGAGTTCTTGCAGCTTCTCTCTTCCAAGATTAACACACCTATGGGTGACCTTTTGTATATAAATGCACATCTGCATTACATACTTGTAAATAATTGTACAAATGATCAACTTGTATATAGAATCTCGGGTTTTTCCCTTCTACTCCCCAAGGGTTATTCATCCATAGCTAGAGACCTTTGTTTGAGTGGGAGTGTCTCGGGGGGGTCACTCATCATATGTAACCCTATCACGTGAGTTCAACAGAAGGATATTTTTTATTTCTAGAATTTACAGAAATAAATATACATAAGGGACTATTTAAAATAGTTTTGGAAAAAATTTACAGATTTGTATAGAAAAGGGGTACATTTTATTAATGAAAAAATTTACAGATAAGGGATTTTAAATATAGGCCTTGAACGCACGTGATATAGAGGGTTTATACATAGTGACCCCCCTGAGGGGAGTGTTAGAGCTATATATAGCTTGCCCTAACTTGAACTAGGTCTCGCCTATATATATGTAACTAGTGATCAATATGAATCAGTCTTTGGGAGTCTATTGATGTGTATATCATCTCTTCTTCTTCTCTCTCAATAAGCAAGCTACAAGCAAGTTCAAGGCAAGAGATTTGGGTGGATTTCATGCGTCGATGTACTCACTATCTGTTTCATTCAGGAGCCATTTGCAGGTTGCAAAGCAAACATATAGGGGGATTTTTTTCCCCAGTATGCATTTTCGCGCCTTTCACAACAACATACGTATTCTTGGAGATTGTAGGGAGAAATTTATTGCCTCTATATCTTCATTCTTAAAAATTATCCACTTGCTATAGGATGCCATATTTATTATTTATTATTAGGGTATTCTATGGATAACCATTGTTTTTATACCTGTATGTTTTCATTCTTAAGGATTCCACTAATTACAAGATTCCATTTTTGCCATAACATTGGTCCCTTGCACAAAGATTTTCAAAATTGCAAGAGAGCAACCAAAAAATGATAATTAGCCCAACAATCATTACTTTTAGACCTAATAATATCTTTCTTTCTTTGAAAGCATGGCAATATGAATAATACAATCCTTAAATGTAACCATGGCAATAAGATCATTCTTTCTTTGAAAGCATGGAAATATGAATAATAGAATCATTAAATCTAACCATGGGTGGAAAGTTGCAGACATCTCCATGTGATACTTTTTGGCACACAGATTTGATCATGATACAATGATCATCTACCAGCAGAGTCATTGGGATAATGGAAACAATGTTATTGATTATAGGCGCTTATATATCATTCCATTAATCATGCATTCGTTCAGTCGATGAGCATACTCCAGAGGTCGAGGGACTCAGATGTACTACAGTAGTGCAAAAGGAGGGTCTTTGAGATACAGCTCTGTGAGCTGAGGGCTGGTCAGAGGCAGGATCTATTGCGATCTCAATGAGATAAGGTAAGGGTAGAATCAAGATGGCCTTAAAGCACAACCCCTTACCCATGGCCTTGGAGCATACTTGCTTTGATTCTATTCAAGCTATTCAACAATGCCTTTTCAAAAGAATTTCCAATATCCCACACCACAAACATGTATACGCATTCACAAGGCAATAGACTATGCTTCAAATTACATCCCTCATATATGATAAGCTAGTCTATAAATAAAGAAGCATTACATCCCTCACAATGATATGATTTCTTTAGCTTAGCAATTCAATTATGATGTGAACTATGATGTGAATTACATTCTCCCATGCTCCCTCCTTGGGCCTATAGTAAATTTGGAAGAAACTTAGTTTAGCCCCTTCTCTCAGCCAAAAATCCTTTGTTAAAGACTGTAGATGGCTTAGTATGCTTCGGTCCTGCCCTTGAAACTTTCACATTCATTGTCTCTCCATCTAGTTGGTTCAAGGTTATGAGTTGCTTTTCCCTTGTGAATTAAGTAGCTTGGAGGCCACCATGCATATGTTTTGGTCCTTCCATGTTATTATCATTCTAGCAAACATTAAATGTTAATACTAGATTCTACTTGATTGCACAAGTCTTCTTCTAGTGCTTAACTCTATAGATATGGCCAAAATTTTAAATTGTATATATAATATGTTGCCAAAAGTTTCCAAATATATTTATCTATTATTTAAACTTTGGCCAATTTTCATGGACTCTATCTATAATTTTATAATCTTAAAGGCTAAACCTAGCTCTTTTTTTAATTTTAGTTTCAAATTGTGGCAAATATACTAAGCTTTTATTTTTATATAAGCATATAAACTTTCACAAACCATATAAAACTTTTGCTTATTAACGAAACTAACATGAAAAAATCATCCCTGATGCTTGACCATCCAAAGCATATCCAATGGACAAGATACTTTGCATGTCACTCAAAGTACGTGCTATTGAGGGCTGTGAAAAGTGGCACACCCATCCGATAAATATTGGTTCGAATAGCATACCTAGGAGCATGATTTTTGATGGTTGTGCATGACATTGAGGAAAAGTGTTTAATGCTTGATCGACCATGCAAAGCATAACCGATGGGCACAATACCTTTACATGCCTCAACCTAGGTGGTATTCAGTTGCATACAAAGTGACACTCCCATCCAATAAGTACTTGTTCGGATAACACACCTAAAAGCATCCTTTTTAACGGATGTGCATCACACTCGGCAAAAAAGGGTGTTTAATGTGTGATTGAACATGCAAAAAATATTCAATGGACACCATACCTTGCAAGAATCTCAACCTAGATAGTATTGCAACATGTGCAAAGTGGCGCATGCATCCAATAAGTACTTTTTCGGATAACACACCTGGGAGCATGCTTTTTTACGGTTGTGCAAAATACTGGGGGGAAAAGGTGTCTAATGCATGATCGACCATGCAAATCATATCCGATGAGCAAGATAATTTTCATGCATCTCAATTTAGGTTTAATTGATGCTCGTGCAAAGTCGTGCACCCATCTGATAAGAACTTGTTTGAATTACATACCTAGAAGCATGTTTTTTTACAATTGTGCATGACATTGAGGAAAGAAAGGTGTTTAATGCTTGATTGACCATGCAAAGCATATTTGATGGGCACAATTCTTTAGACATGCCTCAAACTAGGTGGTATTGTTTTGGATGCAAAGTGGCACACCCATACAACAAGTACTTATTAGGATAACACACCTAGGAGCATGTTTTTTGACGGATGTGCATCACACTCGAGTGAAAATCGTGTTTAATGCATGATTGACCATGCAGAGCATATCAGATGGGCACTATAATTTGCACCTATCTTAAATTAGGTGGTATTTCATCTTGTGTAGAGTGGTATACCCATCCAATAAGTACTTATTTGGAGAACGCACTTGGGAGCGTGTTTTTTTAAGGTTGTGCATAATACTAGGGGGAAAACGGTGTACAATGCATGATCGAACATGCAAAGAATATATGATGGACAAGAAACTTGCATGTTCCTAAAAGTAGGTGGTATTGAGGCCTTGGCAAAGGGTATCACCCATCCAATAAGTACTCGTTCGAATAGGAGTGTGTTTTTTTATGGTTGTGTATGACATTGAGATAAAAACGGTGTTTACTACTTGATTGACCATGCAAAGCATATCTGATGGGCACGATAGTTTGTACATGCCTCAACCTAAGAGCTATCTTGTTGCATGCAAAGTGGCATGCCCATCCAATAAGTACTTTTTCGATAACGAACCTTGATAAAATGCCCCTCCCCCCAACAAATAAAGTACTAATTAAACATTATAATTAATAAGTAGATTATTAAAAAGATAATAATATTAATAAAAATTAATAAGTAGATTATTTAAAAGAGACTGATATTCATGTAATTGTTTCTACTAGAGCTTGCTTGCAAATGAGATGGCTATATATTTTGTTCCAGGGATGGATGTGATTTTACATCGCAAAAGAGAAGTAGTTGCATTTTCTGCAATCCATGATAGTGATCCCAATTCAGTTTGCCACTTTTGAAGACTTGGCAAAGATAAGGTGGCAATTGCTGTATCAGAGATTATTAGCACACATGTTGAGCTAAAGATTATCAAAGATTATTAGCACACATGTTGAGCTAAAGTATAAATGTGGAGATATGGAAACACTTGGAGATGTTATGCCCTACAATACATCCAACAAATCCTTTATAGCATAGGACAGAGATGAGACTTATGCAACAGACATCATCAAGAATACAAAGTGCAGCACTTTGGATTTTACTGTAGGGGATATTTTACAAATGAGTTCATTTGCAAATAAGAATGTAGTAGAAGGTGAAGTATTGGGATTTGAACAAGTGGAGCAGTGGTCATTTGCATAGATGAGGATTCTAAAAGTCACTGATGATGGTATGGTTGATAGCACAACATCCTTATGTGATCCCTACTATGAGGTAGGCAAGATACGTGATGGAGCATGCAATTTTTAAACATGAGAAAGAGGCACGTGGTTTTCAGTGATAAAGATAAGGTATACTACAATATCAAAGGACCTAAAAAGTGTCCCACGTGCCAATCTCTATCACTTCATTTGTGGCTAATTTCAATGTACTCAAATTTACAATTAACATCTTATCTGGAGTGGATGAGTTCATTGGTTCTGAGAAAAAAAAAAGATTTTAGAAGCGATGCCTTATCTGGAGTGGATGAATTCTTGCACAATGAGAAGGGAAAAGGTTTCAGTAGCGATGCTTTGTCAGTGTGGATGAGTTCATGGATATTAATAAACTTGGTGTCGATCAAACTTGTGGATTTGTGAAAGCCATGCAAGATGTCCCAATGAGCAATGTTCTCTCAAGAGTGGAAGAGTTTCAAGGTTCTCAATACTCTCGTAGAATATTTAATGCATTGAATGGCCTTAAGATTATGTTAAAAGTGAGGATGAGATCAATAGAGGATTATTCATTTTTTAGCTTTGATTGTGATATGGCCAAGGATGCAACAACAAATGGATGCAAGGTGACAAACAAATGTGAGGAGGGGAAGTGCATAAATAGAGATAATAACGTGCATGAGGAACAAAAGCAGTCATAAAAATGCATGAGGAGAAAGCGAGTGAAGTAGATCCACAATAGCAACCAAAGAGGAAGAGAGTAATGTAAGAGGAGAATACATTAAATGCATTGGGATATCTATGTTGCAAGTGAAGATGTATGAACTTCATTGATCTTGTAGACATTAGGGAATGTAGAGGACACATGTGGAAAAGAAGAGGAAGTGAAAAAAATGAATACCTTCTCACAAGTTTCCCTTGCTTTCTTCAGAATGGCAATAAAAGTCTAAGTTCAAGACAAAAGGTCAAACCTCTCGTAAATGGAAAAAAGATTTTCAGTAAGGCATATCGCAATATTATTAGATAACCCCATGGCACATATTGAGATTTAGTCAGTAAGGCAAAAGACGACAAAAAATTTAGCATTCACGATAATAGAGGAAGGTCCAAATCAAGAATCTCAACTATTAGGGCAGCATCGATTTTGCAATACTTCATACAAGAAAACACTTTATCTCAACCCCATATATCTACCAAACTCCCTAATGGTGACACGATCACTGAAATGCACCTTCTGATAGGCTTGAAAAAACTCAAAGTATTTTACTCTATTGCAAAAAAGCAAAGGCATAGAGGGTATGCCGTTCTTCTTATACTTTGTATACTCTTTGGAAGAAGAACTTTGGATATGTTAAATCCCAAAGAGGCAAAAAATGTCAAAGTGCAATGTTTGTAATGATTTAAAGTGGGCGATTGAGAGTGCAACATTTAAAAAAAACCAAAAATCTCATCATGACCTTATTTGATATTCTAGACAAAAATATTCATTTTGGAAGGAGCAAGCTATTTCACATCCCGATGACTACGTGTGCCTTATTGTAGATGGCACGGATCTGAATACAACAACATTGCCTCATTTTGTTGCCACTCCACCTAAGTTACAAGGAAAGAGCTTTCCTTACACTCTCTTAACTTCAATTCCTATTGAGCAAATGTATCCAACATGGGCTTCTATACAAGAGTTCAATGAGAGGTCTAAGTGTGAAATAGAACGATTGAAAGCATTTATTACATACAAAGAGAAAATCCTTTGGAGATATCCAGATTCAAAGCCGACTTGGAGAGAACATACTACGGTTGTAATTAACAAGACATGCAAATTCATAAAGGACCTTGAGAGAATGCGACTCTCAAAGGATGTAGAGGAAGAATGCAATTTATTAAATTGTCCAATTGTTCATAACGATTTGCGCCCACCACACCAATCTTTGAAAATTAATTTGTATCAATACTCCCACATCCATATTGTGGACCAAAGAAGAGAGAGTTCATGCCACAATTAGATATAGAGGTCGATTGTTTTGTTGCGGTTCGGACATCGGACGATGAATATGAGAATGTGAACTTTTGGGTTGCAAAAGTAGTTGTGGTGTAAAGAGATGATCAAGGGAGAGCTACAACATTTACAACGGTATGTTATGAGCAAAAGTGCAGAAAGGAGAACATGGATAAAAACACATTGTATACTAATTTTACAACAAAGGATTGGGTCCCAAGTGATGAACCGGTCTCACAAGTTTTGATGGAGACAATCATATTGTCTTGGCATTGAAGGGCAAAGAAATCAAAGAAGTGCATGGGATATGAGATAGAAGGAAAAATAAAAATACCGCAGCAAAGTATTTTATCTATATACAAATTTTTACGGATGATCACCATGGAGGAAGTAGAAGGAGACAGTGCAAATGAATAATGTCCATGATAAAAGCTTTGTATTGAAGTCCATTGAAGGATTGGGCACTAGCCAAGAAGTTAATCAATTATTATGTAGACTAGGTTTAGTACTAAGTCATCACCTCCTCTGTCAAATGAGAGTCAATGCAGATGTCACCCAGGGACAATAGGGAGTTAATGCACATGGCACCTAGCAAGCAACAAGTGATAAGACAATAGGGCTTGGCAAGACAATAGGGAGTTAATGCACATGGCACCTAGCAAGCAACAAGTGATAAGACAATGGGGAGTCAATGCAGATGGCACCGAAGGCTCTTTGAGAGCAACAATTTTGTAAACATATGATATATCATTTTATACGACGACTCCAGTTAAGAGAAACATTTCTTGTAAACATAAGATAGCTATAATTGCTATAATTCTTTTGTTCAATACAAAACTTGCATCGTCTGGCATGTCTTTGTGCATATTGTGTGTGTCAATGTTCTTTACATTAAATATTTAGGTCTCCTTTCATGGATTTATATTATCACCTTAAGGAAAAATGTTAAAAATAATTAAATTAATAAATAACTTAGGAAAAAATAGAATTTCTAAAACTTCAAACATAATTCTTGCATGTTAGTGCAAAAGTATGGATTAAACAAATAAGATTTTTATGTGAATATGATAGTGCCACAAAGTGAACTCTTGATTTGGGAAGATCGATATTTTCACAAAGTAAACTTTTCATTTGGGAAGGATTTCCAAAAACAATAGAAAAAGTCCAAAATTAACAAAATAGGTGTTAATATTTGAAGCCCTACATATAAGCCCCCCAAACATGGGGAGATTCGAGATTTTCATTGGGCAAATATTCACTCTTAAAGTTTACCTTGGTCATATAAATGTTTTCTTTTTTGAGAACATATTTTAAATCCTTATCCATATGATCTTTTGTTTCTCTTTTGGGTCTTCCATAGGGGTATCTCCCATAATTACCTCAGTCATGCATTCCTTCATTTGCATCACCATATCTTACCTACCTAAACTTTGAACTTGTGATGGAGAATGCAAGAGTGCTAACAATTTGTTGAGACCTAAGACTCAAATTGTATGGTATTGAGGTAGTGTTACCACTAGAGATAGAGATTAAGGCCTTGAGATTGGCACAAGAATAGAGGATGACAGAAGATGAACATGTAGAAGCCCGATTGGTACAACTTGAGAAGTTAGATGAAACCCGACACCTTGCACTACACCAAACAGAGATCCAAAAGAATTGATAAAAGGCCCGCTTGAATGCTAAGATTCGAAAGGGATGGGAAAGACACTTTGCTAAGGGGGATGTTGTGCTATGCTTTGATAACATATTGGACCACCAAATGGATAAGAAGTTTCTACCACTGTGGACCGGTCCATACAAAGTCATCAAGGAACATAGCAATGGATCTGTACAAGTTCAAGAGCTGCATGAGCCATATGGCAAGAAGGTGATCAACAAGCGTTATCTCAAGCCCTTCTTTGTGCGTGATGGTCCCAGGCATGGAAATGCTACGCATTCCCTGCCGGGGGGGGGAACTGTTATGGATAAATTTCACCAAAGTAAAACGGCATAAATATGAGTGTGTGCTTATATGTGTGGCAATAGTATAATAAACTATGGAGTACATAGGGCCCAGGGTTGAGGTGGTAGGGCATGACCATGTGCCACCCTTCCACGTAATAGGACCAATAAGGTGTGTTGTAAATAATCCATGGTAGTAATATTATAAAATGTTAAGGTGGCATGGCTCCTCCATGTGCCACCGCTCTACCTAGGTGGTCCCATGCTTGCATTTAGTGAGATATGGCCCAAAGTCCATGGGAGAAGTAATATAAAATAGGTGGAGATGGATATTATACTGGGTTATTCCCTCCATATAGGATAGGCCCATGTGGGTGAGGTATAGAAGGTCCAAGAGTGCAAGTTAAATAATGGGGAAAGTAGGATGAGGTGGCAAGATTCCTTGTGCCAACCCTCCACTTGTCCTCCTAGATGTTTGAACGTATTATAAAATTGGGAAGAGACCAAGGGAGTATCATAGACTTGGGATATGTGAGTTGATATATGTGGAAAAATGTGGCCAAGCATTATCGCACACAATGGAGAGTGCATGACCGCCTAACCCACATGGGAGACTCTCACAACAACACAAAGCAACTATAGACGCGCTTGGTAGACGCGCAAAATAGCGGGCGCGTCTATAGGCGTTGCTTTAGTAGAGAAATTACGGGAGCGTCTAAATGCGCGGCTAAACGCTCGTCTATTTGCGCGTAAATAACTGCGTCTATTTGCGCGTTTGACCTGAGAAAATACGGGCCCGTCTAACATCCCGTTTATTAGCGCATCTATTTGCGCGTGTATTTGCGCGTTTATTTGCGCGTTTACACTGAGACTCAGACGCGCATTTAGAGGCGTACATAGACACACTCCAGAGAATACAGAAAGTGAGATTTTGGTGTACATCATTGCTTTCCAAACATTGCCCATGATTACCAAAGCACATAATTTTTTGCAAGCCCACATATACAAGAATTAAGTGAGATGAGGAGAATGAGACAATATGTAAAATAGTTTTGCCAATATCAATTGTGGGGCTACAGTTCAATCTCATCCTCAATGAGATCAACCCTTGCCAAACTATCTACTTCAAAATCCAAATAAGTGTTTAGATCTACAAATACATTCAACCCACTACTACTTGTGCCACTCATGTGCTCATCGAAATCAGCATCTCCAATGGTAGGCTCGTCCTCACGGGTAATGGCCTCAATATCTATATCTCCTATCTCATGATCATCCTCCTCTCTTGTATCACGGTCATCATCACGTCCATGGCCATGATCATCCTCCATACGCTCCATATTAGTAAATGTACTATACATCACTTTGGAACGTGGCATAATAGGTATGACATGCCAACATCTATTATTATCCACCATTGGTTGATAGACAACCTAATTCAAACACAAATACAATCATGTTACTTTTCTTGCATCAAATATTTAAAAGCGAGTATTTTTATGTGTGTGCACAGTACCTGTTCACATTGTTGCGGTAGTACTAGTGTGTCCTTCCTACTTTGCCAAAACTTTGTGGAGTCAATAGTTACAAAGCCACTTGCATGGCGTTTGATTGTTGCATTAGGGCCTCTTTCCACCACGTTCTTAAACCACTTTACATCCAAAACATACACAAAGAAGCGTCGAAAGTCAAGCATAATGATATCTTGGATTATGCCACAATAATCATCCATGGCTCCATTGGCTCCCTCAAAGCTAGCAATGACGCTGCAATCTTGTGTGTTTCTCTTATCATCAATCCGTTGTGTTCGGAAATGCTTGCCCTCACACCATATAGCATTGAACATAGTGCACTACACCAAGAAAAAATCAATTAAATAAGCAATCTAAATTATAAAAAGCTCCTAACTTATGCATAACATTCTATATACCGACCTTGCTCATGCATCCCCTAGCATACTCCCATTCTTCCATTGTGATATGCATCCCCTAGTCTTTCTCTGCTTTCTCCATTTCATCAAGTAGCCAATCCACATGAATATCCTTTGGAAGTGCTCTTAGATGCTGAGGGTATGGCACACGAGATCCGTGGTGTGTACGAAAGAGGGCCCTTTCTTCTTGTCTTCTTGCCTTTGCATCCTCGTATCTTGTCACCCATCTTTTCATCACATCACTATTAAGCACGCAAAAGAGGTTGATACTATTATGCAACTCCGTGTCTATTACTTTGTTGCATCCTTTTCCTTGAGGCACAATAGAGGTCATCCTTAGGTCTTCATCATCTCTCCATAGTCGTGGGAGAGAGCTATCCACATCAACAAGAAACTCAGAAATATATACAAGTGACTCTTGTACCAACCAACCCTCGGCCATGCTACCTTCGGGTCTTGCATTTTGTCTCACGAAGCCCTTCAACGTCTTCATGAAGCGCTCAAGGAAAAACAACCATCGTGCATGTATAGTAGCGCATATAGCAATCTCATCCACCAAATGTACTATGAGATGTAGTTGGCTTGTGAGAATAGAACGTGGAAATGTCTCCTCCACTAAACAAACCGCCTCCACTGACATAACTCGAGCATTCTCAAGAGTGGTGGGATCTATTTCCTTTGACCTCACATACCTCACAAGCTCGCCCATATTGTAAATACAATCTTTCACGTCCTTTGATGCACTACGTGAAATGCTAGTAGGTAGTATGAACTGAACCCGCAAGGAGGTGGTTGATTAGTTGCTTATAGCTATTAACTCACAAATTTGAAAGGAAAAAGATATTATGCATATAAAATACTTACTTGGAGCATCTTGTGCCAATCATGATATTTCAAGCCATATAATTGCTCTACACCTCTTTTCTTGCTCTTTGTAAAGGCTCCCTTCAAACACCTCATGCATCCTCATGCATCCAGTGGGAGTACGAATTGTAGTAATAGCGCGCTTCACCGTCGCCATCTCTAGCTTTGATAACATCCACAGTGCACGAGGTAAAAAAACACGCCCATTTGGTCTCTCTTGAGGCCAAGCTTCACACATCCTCCATGTGGTACGTAGATCCTCCCTTATGCCTGCCGAATCTCGTGTCCCATTCAAATGCTCCCAAATGGTAGATGCCACATTCTTGAAGATATGCATGGGATCAAGCAGGTGATTGATCTTGAGGTGGGACCAATATGGTAAACGATAAAAGATGGAGTATCTAAACAAAATAAAGTGTTAGCGTGCAATCTTTACTTTCAACCAATATAGCCAATCTTTACTTCCAGCTAATAGTTACAAACCCTTACCGGCTCATGCCAAGTGGTGGACCTGGAGTCGTGGAACCGTCCCAAATTCTCATCCAATCTCCCGCGGTGAGTGATTGTGGGAGGACTTCATTCCAAGGGGCAACATATCTAGGATGATCAGGTGGGAGAAATCGATGGTGATTCTCATAGATGACCTTATTCAATGCGTCTGCCCGTGAGGGAACTAGCGAAGGACCACAAACAGGACATGCATGGTAACCCGATGTAGTGAGAGTCTTCAATATGCTTCCACGCAGGAGAGTCCGCGGGAGTTCTCCACTTGCCATCGGTTGATCGATGGGAGGAATGCCATGACATGAGCTCTGCAATAGATTTGCACTTGAACATATGTTGGATGCGAGGGATTATGGGAAAATGTCGCAATACCTTACGAGGCACGTCCAAGGTTTTGAGATCTGCTCTATATCTTGCCTCTCCACAAGTAGGATACTCTCTTGCATCCTTATGTAGTCCACGAAACAAAACGCAATCGTTGACACATGCATGGATGCGCTTGTAATCTAATCCTCCAAGAGTGGTCACATGTTGCCTTGCCATATCTCTTGAGGTCGGTAATTTATTCTCCCTTGGAAGCATTTTACACAATAGCCTGCACGTGAAGACCATAAATGAGGAAAAGCATTCGAGTAATTGACCCACGCGCATAATTCACCATGTTTGCAAAATCGACTTTAAAGCTTACTTGAGTAATGCATTCAAACTTGCATTGCTCCATCCATAGATGGTTTGCAAGTTTAGTAACTCAAGGGAGGCACGTAGAACAGAGAATGTGCACCCCTCAAACAGTGGAGTCGATGCTGCGGTAAAAAGATCATCCTGTTCCATGCTATTATCCCTCCCTTGATGGACATATAAATCCCGCACCATATCATCAAACACCTCCTCCTCCACGGCTTCATGAGGTAATGGCGTCGGGCTACTATCACCATCACTCCATGCATCCGTAACGGTCCCTCCTGAAGATCCCACCTCATATCGCCGACGCTTCGCCTCCTCACGACGGGCATAGGGTAACATGTGCGGGTGTGGCACTGCATCCTGTATCAAATTAAAACGAGATCATAACTCAAACATATGAACACCCATAGGTATCTCAATCAACCTTAACTTACAAACCCTTACCCTGTTTACGGTCACATCCCATTCTCCATACTTTGAGATATGATTGAGTGTAATCCTGCGTGCACGATACATGTTTCCTCGACATCGATCACACAGACATTTGATTTTTTGCTCCAACCACATTTTGCGATGGTGGATACAGAGGGATTCATCCTCACTGGAGCTACTTGTTGAAGATGGAGACATCCTACAAACAAACAACCCACCAAATTTGCTCTTCTTCAAATGCTTAATTTAAACTCTGTGTTGCGTCTATCGCCGCGTCTATAGTCGCGTCTAACATCGTGTCTAACGGCGCGTCTAAACGCGCGTCTACTCTGTGTAGTTAGACGTGCCTATAGACGCGCTAATAGACACGACTATAGTCGCGGATTTAAACCTGCTTTTCGGCGCGCCGCTCGCTTTGCTTTTCTTTACATTACTTAAACTTCGCGAGCGCTTCCTTCCTTCTTTATTAGCAGTTCCATAGATTCGAAGCTTAAGAGAGAGCCTCCCATACACAGTTCCAAGCTTTCACTCAAGAGAAAGGGACCGTACCTACACTTACTTCCAAGCCTAAAGGAGAGGAGGAGTACGAACAAGGAGAAGAAACAAGTTTGGAAAAGAAAGAAGAACCTTCCATACCTTTATCCAAGTAAGTCCTTTTGAAGTTGTTCTTGTTTGGAAGTTTGCTCTTTCCAGTTTTGTACTTTCTCGCATCCAGGAAACGCAAGATCTAGGTATGAGCGTCACGTTCTTTTGTCGGGCGCAACGTCCTTTTTGACTTTTTATAAATCTCTCGCGTGTCTATAGGCGCTTCTCAGGGTGCGTCTAAAAGCGCGTCTATAGCCGCGTCTAACTGCGCGTCTGGCTTCTTACAGACGCGTCTATAGACGCTCACACAGACGCCCTGTTAGACGCACTTTTAAACGCACTGTTAAACGCACTGTTAGACGCACTGTTAGACGCACTGTTAAACGCACTGTTAAACGCTTTGTTAGACGCGTCCATAGATGCGCAAAACAGACGGGTCTATAGACGCGCTCTGACAGAGCCTCTTTTTTCTTCCCCTTTCTTCTCAGCTCATCAGTAATAGATTTTTTTCCTTTTTTCCAGTTCAACATGTGGCCAGGAAGCGCTTCTAGCTCACCTGATCCCCGAGAATCTATTTGGAAGGACTTATATAATCTTTTAGGGCACCCTCCTAGTCCTGCGGAGTTATACGGGTATATGACGCGTACCCTTAACACTCCCCAGGAGTCGGCACTACAGACTCCGAGCCACCCCACACCGCCTGAGATCACCCCAGCGGAGTCAGCACAGCCGTCTTATGCCCCTTCTCCCGTACCGTCTTATGTCCCTTCCCCCATGCCGTCTTATGTCCCTTCTGCCATCCCGTCTTATGCCCCTTCCCCCATGCCGTCAGGAGGTCCTTTTGTCTCGGCGAGCCGTCGACGTACTCCCCAGCCGTCGAGACTCGGTTCTCCAGCTATGAGTGGTCAGCGTAGTCCCGTGTAGTCCCCAGCTACGAGTGGCCAGCGTACGAGCTCGACACGACAGGGTAGCAGGCGTAGTAGCAGGGAGAGCGGTGGCGGATGCATGGCACAGTGCTTTGGGCCATGTGGCGGTGAGGAGGAGGATGATTCAGATGATTTAGACGTGCCTCTGGGTGATGGTACGATTTATTATGACATCACTCAGACAGGAGGCATCTTGATGGATGCGCGGGGGAAGGACATCATGGCCTTCATGCGCTCTGTAATTGCTAACAACTACAGAGACTGCTTTATCCACTATAAAGACCACCCAAAGAGGTTGGCTGATGAGACCCTCGCTACTGTTCGCTCTAGGTGTCCTAACCCCCCCAATCGCCAGTTCACAGATAAATGGGGGAAGTCAAAGATTGTTACGATACTTAGCAATAAAAGATCTTCGCTTAAGAGGCAGGCACTAGCGGAGCTTGCCAGGCTTGAGGCAGGTCAACCTCCAAGGGGCCCGCCCCACATCGCTCACAAGCGTGAGTGGAAGAAGGCAATGAAGTCAGCGAGGGAGGACCCCAGTCTATAGCACGTGGAGGCACGGAGGATCCAGATGGAGGAATATGGAAGCGCGCATTTTGGAGCAGGGGGTGTTGAATCATGGGAGGCCCAATTTGTAAGTACCGATCTCAAATTATATTGCTTATGTAGTTTATTAGGAGGTTGGTTGTTTCTTTGTACTAATCCCTCCACAAAGTGTGTCGCGGTCATGCAGCTTGAGATCGTGGGCAGATACCCTACTCCAATGGAGACAGCCTACCACCGCCACCATCACAGAGGAGATACATGGAGGCACTTCTATGATGACGGATTGATTACTGAGGAGCAGCATACCCGAGCTACTGGAGCGGAATGTATTTGAGCTTGTGAAATTATTACATGTAAGCATTCCTTGACCTTCTCCCTAGTGACAAGGATGTGGAGGGAGGTAGCAACTCGTAGTTTCATGGATGCAATCTTTTGAAAAAGAAGATGCCAAAATTGAACAATGGATAATCTTTTACACATGACTATAGGCCTTGACCTTGAATGATAGCCACCTTAGCCTTTCCCACCTTGATATCAAACCCTCTCAAGGGAGAGTTGTGTTTAGGATCTTCGCTCCGAGATTCTATGTCTCTCCTAGGGAGCTCATAAGGTAACGTTTAATCATGAATCATAGTTATCGAAGTGTACATCATTGGCTGAATCTTCCCCCTATAAAGAAGCTATGTGTAGGTCGTTGGGAAAATCTTTCCTATAGGGGAGTTTAAAAAATTTCCCATGCTACCGTTTTCAAGGATTCCATGGGTTTCAATATACTTTCAGTTTGTATACAAGTTAGATGGGTTTAATTATACTTGAAGTTCATATACAAGTTTCTCATGGGCTACAGTTACACAATCCTAACTATATACATGGCTCTACATGACGTATGTTAATCAATTTGAGTTCTGGGAGGGCAAAAATTTGGACCTCATAATATCAAATTTTGGGCAAATCTATGAGATTTGAAGCTCTACACATTAGCCCCCACGACTTGGCGAGATTCTAGATTTTCAATTGGGCAAATATTTGCCCTTATAATCTAGATCAACTTGCATGTCACAAATGATACTACCATGTACTCTGATTTTGTGCTGAACATAGCAACATAGTGTTGTTTCTTGCTAGTCCATGACACCAAAGATTGGTTGATGAAGAAACGATTGCCATTGGTTGATCACATCTGTGAGAATGAGCTAACCCAATCTACATCACAATAAACAAGAAGGGAAATACCATGAGAAGAATCATGTCTCCCTTATACCAGGCCATGTGATACTATTACTAACATTTTCCCACTTTCCAATCCAATTAAATCCACTACCTCATTATTTGTCAATAATGTGCCAGCTAGCTGATAAATTTTTGATATATAAGATAATTCCTTATTCTACAAAGAATCATAGAAGCCATGAACCAAGGACTACGTAGACATAAAGAAGAAGATTCTGCTTACCTGTTATATATATTCTCCTTTTTTGGATCCAAGTCAAGCAGATTAATTGCTTGAACATGCAAAGGATAGGGCTACCACATGGGCAACACATAGGCTACCATGTTGGCAACACACCTAGAAATGTCTTATGTCCACATTTGTAGCTATTGTAGCCAACCATTTGAGAGCTGGAAGCACATGCACAATGAAAATGTTCAATTTCAATTAGCATCATTGTTTGATAAGCTTAACCTTCGTTCCTAGCCTATAAGATGCAACACTCAACTTGTTGAAGGTCTTCTTTTAGTTTAACACAAGTTTTAATCAAAGAGGGGCCTATTGTCCCAATGACATTTTTAAAATTATTTTCATACATGTTTGATCTTTTGAGAGAATAAAAGTACGAGAGCATGTATATCAAGCCTTTGAAGCTCATATATTCATGTCCAATTTTGAGATGAAAAAAATCAATGAAGAGCATTTACATCAACGGTTTCATCCTGAGCCAAGTCTAAAGCACCAATCAAGTCTATCTCTAACTCTATACCTAGTAGATCTCCTATATCATCATCGTACTCTAGCATCGTACATTCACCTAAGAGTACTTGATCTTCTTCTTCAATAAAGTGTGGTGATTCTTGATGATCGTCGTCTTCTTTCTCAATATCCTGATCTCCATCTTCCTCCCATACGATGTCATTATGCGCATCTTCCTCTTGGCTCATATTGTGATCTTTATCTTCTTTGCTAGATTCAATTGCATCAATTGGGTCCAGCATTGGTAATGGCATCTCCATATCCACATCTCTATCTTCAAAAATTTTCTTACTTCGTGGTGCAACTTGGATCACCTACCACCATCTTGGATCAGAACAATCAGGATGAAAAACCACCTATATTGAAGATGGGTTCCAAATGCCATCAATTATATATGTGAAATTATGCTTAAGTACATGTATTTATGGATCTTTAAAAACAAAAGCTTCGATTAATTAAATCATTAGTATGCACCTACTCACAGTGCTTGGGAAGAACAAAAGTATCACTTTCGTCAGTCCAAAGTTTGGTGGAATCTATTGCAAAGAAACTCCTACTGTCTTTTCTCACTATCACATGGGGACCATAGTGAATAGTTCTAAACCATTTTCCATCAAGAATGAAAATACTAAATTGTCTGAAATCAACTTCATAGATTTCATGTATGGTTCCACAATAATCCAACTGTGAGGAAAGGACATTAGTATCCAAAGCACTTGCTCAACTACCTTGTGTGAAGTTAACCATGACTCCACAATCATATGTGCCTCTCTTTGAATCGATGAGTTCCATGCAAAAATGTCGTCCATATGACCATAATGTACTGTACTTTTTGTACTATAAAAGAGCATCATTAAAACAATGAAGATGCATTTATTTTATAGCGTATATTGCCACAAATAATTACTTAATTACATCAACACTACAAGGCATAGGCTCTTTCTCGACAAAGATATCGATATTTTTTACACTAACTTTTTTTTTTAAAAACAAGCGCAAAGGTCGTTATTTATGTCGTTATAAGCATCTAAAATGAACGGTTGCTATATAAGCATCGCTATATAGCGACTCTAGTAAACGTCACTATATAACAACACTAGTAAATCTTGCTATATAGCGACACTGGTAAACGACGCTATATAGCGACAATTAATAGAACTTAAAAAAAACATTAGTGGGGCTAATTAGGGCCACAGCAAGCCCTGTTTTGCCCCACTAATGTTTTTTTTTTGTAATTACAAAAAAAAAATTAATTACAAAATTTCCCTTGCGAAAAGGGTGATACAAAATACAACATTGTTTGTTACAAAATTACCCTTTAGAAAAGGGTGATACAAAATCGTTCAAACGAGCCAATATACAAAAGGATATACATGGCAAAGTATATGCATACTACTACTACTGCTGCTCATTCGAATTGTCATCCTCATCTTGTTGGCATGGTCCTTGGCCCTCGTGAGCTGCGCTTGATCCCTGACCCTCGTGAGCTGTGCCTGATCCCTAGCCCTTGTCATTGCTCGCCTCCGGTGATGGTACGCTTGAGCTTTGACTCTATGAGTGAAACCATATTAATTGGAAATTAGATTGAAACTTAAAGAATAAAATAATTTAAAAAGTGAGATTACAAGTAGGAGTAGACTTATACTGTGCAAGCGGCCACCTCAGCCCAATCGACCATCGCTCCCATTGCCTCCTGCTCAATAAACCATGGCCTTCTTCCTATGCAAAACGCGTGTTTCATCTCTGCATCTATAGAAAGGCCACCCATCGCAGCTTGTTGTGGACCCAATTTATGAGAGTTAGATAAAGTGCATGTAATATGTAGTAAAACAAATAGAACAATACATTAAATGAGAAGAAGTAGACTTACCACAGTTGCCTCAAATTCCAACCATCTGCCTGCACCAAAGAGCAAAGTACCTATGGCATCTAGCCATCTCCTCGTAGCCCTCCTCTGATGCTCAAACATTTCGGGATGGTCCCTGTTCTATTTTTTGAAAAACTTCCAACCAGCTTTGTCTGCCTAGCTGGGTTTAGCCCTCCGCTTTGCAATGGAAATACGCAAGGTTGGTCTACAATGCTTCAAGACCAAACCCATGCACTCTCTCATGTAATTCTCATTGAACTCCTAATCTGGTGGGTTAGGGTATTTTGCTTTCAATTCATCAATGACCTCCTGCTTCTTTTGGTCATCTTGATACTGCCAATCATTAGCAATGCCGCTCTTGAAGTGGTGGCTCATCAATAGCCTCATGGTGGCCATCACTTCTTTGCCCTTTTTATCTTCTATTATCTCTCCAGCAGTCGTGATTTGATAGGACAGGTCCTCGACTAGAGGTAAGGATGACTCATGGTAGTGGCAGAGTCAGGCGAGAAGTAGGAGTGGGAGTAGGAGAGGGCAAAAGACCTGGCACTAGGTCTTGGGACCAAGTGGAGACCTATAGGGATGTGAGTGTGTTGACTCGTCTACATCTCCTGAGTTAGCACAACATAAGCCACCCCTCCTACTCTTCCTTCCCTCACGATGGGCATGCCCAGGTGATGACCCCTCAGTCGAAGGGGCATGAGGGGACGGCTGGCAGTAGGTCCAAGCATCAGTGTAGAAGAGGGAATTGCTGAGGTCCTCTGGAATAGCAAAGAGAAGAATCTCACTGGCTCCTCATTGGCCATCTGTGCCACAAACTTGTCAAGACTCTTGACAAAGCCATTGGCTGCTAGCAAAGGAGTTACCTATGGGGTAGTTGCAGTGCTACATCTAAGAGAAGTCTTGCAGGGGTAGGCCCCTGAGGTGTCGCCTGAGGGGAATCAAAGTCCTCTAGAGAATAGAGATCATGATGTCTCCTCCTTCAATTGCTAAGGCTATGCATACTACTACTACTGCTGCTCATTCGAATTGTCATCCTCCTCCTCATCCTCATCTTGTTGGCATGATCCTTGGACCTCGTGAGCTGCGCTTGATCCCTGACCCTCGTGAGCTGTGCCTGATCCCTAGCCCTTGTCATTGCTCGCCTCCAGTGATGGTACGCTTGAGCTTTGACTCTATGAGTGAAACCATATTAATTGGAAATTAGATTGGAACTTAAAGAATAAAATAATTTGAAAAGTGAGATTACAAGTAGGAGTAGACTTATAGTGTGCAAGTGGCCACCTCAGCCCAATCGACCATCGCTCCCATTGCCTCCTGCTCAATAAACCATGGCCTTCTTCCTATGCAAAACGCGTGTCTCTACTCTGCATCTATAGAAAGGCCACCCATCGCAGCTTGTTGTGGACCCAATTTATGAGAGTTAGATAAAGTGCATGTAATATGTAGTAAAACAAATAGAACAATACATTAAATGAGAAGAAGTAGACTTACCACAGTTGCCTCCAATTCCAACCATCTGCCTGCACCAAAGAGCAAAGTACCTACCGCATCTAGCCATCTCCTCATAGCCCTCCTCTGATGCTCAAACATTTCGGAATGGTCCCTGTTCTACTTCTTGAAAAACTTCCAACTAGCTTTGTCTGCCTAGCTGGGTTTAGCCCTCCGCTTTGCAATGGAAATACGCAAGGTTGGATTACAATGCTTCAAGACCAAACCCATGCACTCTCTCATGTAATTCTCATTGAACTCCTAATTTGGTGGGTTAGGGTATTTTGCTTTCAATTCATCAATGACCTCCTGCTTCTTTTGGTCATCTTGATACTGCCAATCACTAGCAATGCCGCTCCTGAAGTGGTGGCTCATCAATCGCCTCATGGTGGCCATCACTTCTTTGTCCTTTTTATCTTCTATTATCTCTCCAGCAATCGTGATTTGATAGGACAGGTCCTCGACTACGTAAGGATGACTCATGGTAGTGGCAGAGTCAGGCGAGAAGTAGGAGTGGAAGTAGGAGAGGGCAAGGGACCTGGCACTAGGTCTTGGGACCAAGTGGAGACCTATAGGGATGTGAGTGTGTTGACTCGTCTACATCTCCTGAGTTAGCACAACATAAGCCACCCCTCCTACTCTTCCTTCCCTCACGATGGGCATGCCCAGGTGATGACCCCTCATTCGAAGGGGCATGAGGGGACGGCTGGCAGTAGGTCCAAGCGTCGGTGTAGAAGAGGGAATTGCTGAGGTCCTCTGGAATAGCAAAGAGAAGAATCTCACTGCCTCCTCATTGGCCATCTGTGCCACAAACTTGTCGAGACTCTCGACAAAGCCATGGGCTGCTAGCAAAGGAGTTCCCTATGGGGTAGTTGCAGTGCTACATCTAAGAGAAGTCTTGCAGGGGTAGGCCCCTGAGGTGTCGCCTGAGGGGAATCAAAGTCCTCTAGAGAATAGAGATCATGATGTCTCCTCCTAGGAGTGAAAAGAAGTTTTTCAAGAAGGTGAGTCCCTTTAAGCAATGTAGAACCATTTTTGGTAAGATTTCATTTTGTGAGTGTTGAAGCATGTTTCTCCTTCAATTGCTAAGGCTATGTGCTAGTTTTCATGCTTGATTTTCAAGGGTTAAAGACAAAAAACGAGATTTTGTGAAAGAAAAAAGACTCACCTCTTCTCTTTTTGGTATTTCTCTTCCTCCTCTTTCTCCTTGTTTGTAGACTTATGCTTGTCTCCTCAATCCAATCCCTTTGAGAAGTTGCTTCTCTAAACTCCTCCTTCCTCTAACTAGTTCTTTGAAAATGGTATGTTTCCTCTCTTTTGTAGGGCCAGTCCACAAAACACCGAGCGGGACTATTCCAGGTAAGGAAATCCTTCCTCTTTTTTTCTTTTCTTATTTTGTTATTTGCATTGGCCTGCAACTAGTGCCTTAAGCGCTAGCTACAGTGATGGGCCTAAGATCCCTCTCTTCTCCTCTCTTCCCCTATTCCCTCTTCTTTCCCTCTCTTCCTCTCTTCCTTCTCTTCTTTTTCCCTCTTCTTTATCCCCCCTTTCAATCTCTTTTTCCCCTCTTCCTCCTTTCCTTCTCTTCTTTTTTCCCTCTTTCAATCTCTTTTCCCCTCTTCCTTC
This sequence comes from Dipteris shenzhenensis, assembly GCF_047967505.1. NCBI lineage: Eukaryota > Viridiplantae > Streptophyta > Polypodiopsida > Gleicheniales > Dipteridaceae > Dipteris > Dipteris shenzhenensis. Next base: position 26,181,765 of record NC_141608.1, on the reverse strand, counting down.
TCTTATGTTTATGCTCTTTTTCCCTCTTTCATCCCCTCTTCCTTCTCTTATGTTTATGCTCTTTTTCCCTCTTCTTTTTCTTCTCTTTCAATCTCTTTTTCTCTTTTCCCCTCTCTTTCCACTCTCTCAATCTCTTTTCATAAGAATATGTATTTGCCTATGCTTATGCATGAGCATATGCTCATATGCTCATGCATAAGCACAAGCTTATGCTTTCTCTCGTTTTCTTTTATGCTCATGCATAAGCATAAGCATATCCTTTCTTTCCTTTTATCTTATGCTTATGCTCTTTTTCTCTCTTCCTTCTCTTATGCTTATGCTTATGCATGAGCATATGTCTCCTTCTCCTCCTTCTCCTTCTTCTCTTTTCCTCTTTTCCTCTCTCTTTCTCCCCCTCTTTCCCCTCTTTTAATCTCTTTTCATAAGCATATGTATTTTCCTATGCTTAAGTTTTCTCTCTTTTTCTTTAATGCTCATATGCTCATGCATAAGCATAAGCATATGCTTTCTTTCTGTATCTCTTATGCTTATGCTCTTTTTCCCTCTTCCTTCTCTTATTCTTATGCTTATGCATGAGCATATGTCTCCTTCTCTTATGCTTATGCCTATGCCTATGCATGTCCTTCTCCTTCTCCTTCTCCTTCTTCTTTCTTTCTCTTCTTTTTTCCTTTCTTTTTCTCTTCTTTTCATAAGCATATGCATGTCCTTCTCCTTCTCCTTCTCCTTTCTTTCTCTTCTTTTTTCCTCTCTTTTTCTCTTCTTTTCGTAACATATGCCTATGCCTATGCCTATGCTTATGCTTATGCATGAGCATATGCTCATATGCTTATGCATAAGCATATGCATATGCTTTCTCAATGTATTCTCTTATGCTTTGTCAATGTATTCTCATATGCTTTCTCAATGTATTCTCTTGTTTTTTGTTTTTTGTTTTCATGTTTGCATCTACGTTAGACATGGGATAACGTCGCACGTCCGACAAGTACAGAAACCCTTGTAGGAGGAGACATCATGATCTCTATTCTCAATAGGAATTTGATTCCCCTCAGGCGACACCTCAGGGGCCTACCCCTACGACTACCCCTGGCCTGACTCCGGACGTAGCACTACGACTACCCCTCGGGGAACTCCTTTGCTAGCAGCCCATGGCTTTGTCAGGAGTCCCAACGAGTTTGTGGCATAGATGACCAATGAGGAGGCAGCGAGATTCTTCTCTCTGCTATCCCAAAGGACCTCAGAAATTCCCTCTCCTACACTGATGGTTGGACCTACTGCCCAACCATCCCTTCCTGCCCCTTCGACTGAGGGGTCATCGCCTAGGCATGCCCATCATAAGGAAGAGTAGGAGGGGTTGCTTATGTTGTGCTGGCTTGGGAGATGTAGATGAGTCACCACACTCACATCCCTACAAGTCTCCACTTGGTCCGGAGACCCATAGTACTAGGTCCATTGCCCTCTCCTACTCCCACTGCTACTCCTCGCTTCGGAAGCACTCGCACAAACACCACTCGCTCAGACTCTGCCACTACCATGAGTCCTCCTTACCCAGTCAAGGACCTATCCTATAAAATCACGGCTGTTGGAGAGATAATAGAAGATCAAAAGGGCAAAGCAGTGATGGCCACCATGAGGCAGTTGATGAGCCACCACTTCATAGCAGCATTGCTACTAATTGGCAGTATCAAGATGATCAAAAGAAGCAAGTAGTCATCGATGAATTGAAAGCAAAATACCCTAACACCCAAATTGGGAGTTCAATGAGAATTACATGCGAGAGCACATGGATTTAGTCTTGAAGCATCGTAGATCAGCCTTGCGTGCTTCAATTGCAAAGGGGAGGGCTATAGACAAAGCTGATTGGAAGTTTTTCAAGAAGTAGAATAGGGACCATCCCCAAATATTCGAGGGTCAGAGGAGGGCTAAGAGGAGACCACTGGATGCCGTAGGTACTTCGCACTTTGGTGCAAGCAGATGGTTGGCATTCGAGGCAACTGTGGTAAGTCTACTTCTTCTCATTTAATGTATTGTTCTATTTGTTTTACTACATATTACATGCACTTTAGCTAACTCTCATAAATTGGGTCCACAACAAGCTGCAATGATGTACACCAAAATCTCACTTTCTGTATTCTTTGGTTTGCGTCTATCTACACGTCTAAATGCACGTCTGATTCTCAGTGTAAACGCGCAAATAAATGCGCTAATACACGCGCATATAGATGCACTGATAAATGTGATGTTAGACGGGCCCGTATTTTCTCAATTTATACGTGCAAGTAGACACGTTAATTTACACGCAAATAGACGAGCTTTTAGATGCACTTTTAGATGCCCCCGTAATTCCTCTACTAAAGCAACGCCTATAGATGCGCCCGCTATTTTGCACATCTACGAAGCGCATCTATAGTTGCTTTGAGTTGTTGTGTCAGAGGAGGGCTCCAAGGAGACGGCTAGATGCTCAAGGTACTTCACACTTTGGTGCAGGTGGATGGTTGGCATTCAAGGCAACAGTGGTAAGTCTACTTCTTCTCATTTAATGTATTGTTCTATTTGTTTTACTACATATTACATGTACTTTATCTAACTCTCATAAATTGGGTCCACAACAAGCCGTGATGGGTTGCCTTCCTAAAAATGCAGAGACGAGACGTGCATTTTGTGTATGAACAAGCCGTGGTTTATTAAGCACGAGTCAATGGGAGCGACGGTCAATTGGGCTAAGGTGGATGCTCGCATGGTATAAGTCTACTCCTACTTGTAATCTCACTTTTTAAATTGTTTTATTCTTTAAGTTCGAATCTAATTTCCAATTAATATGGTTTCACTGTTAGAGTCAAAGCTCGAGCATCCCATCACTAGAGGCAAGCCATGATGAGGGTCAGGGATTAGGTGTAGCCCACGAGGGTCAGGGATTAGGCGCAGCTCATTAGGGCCAAGGGTCAAGCCTGTAAGATGAGGACGAGGAGGTCGACAATGATTCAAATGAGCAGCAGCAGTAGTAGTAGTAGTAGTTGGCATATACTTCACCATGTCTATCCTTTTGTATATCAGCTCATTTAAGCGATTTTGTATCACTCTTTTCGAAAGGGTAATTTTCTAACAAATAATGTTGTATATCTTCGACATGGATATGCTTCTGCCACTCCATCGGTCCATTTGAGCGATTTTGTATCACCCTTTTTGCAAGGAAATTTTAATTTTGTTTTTTTTGTAATTACTAAAAAAAACATTAGTGGGGCAAAACAAGTCTTGATGTGACCCTGTTTAGCCCCACTAATGTTTTTTTAAAGTTTTATTAATCGTCACTATATAGCGATGTTTACCAATGTCGCTATATAGCAACATTTACTAGTGTCACTATATAGCGACGTTTATTAGAGTCACTATATAGCGATGCTTATATAGTGACCGTTCTTTTCCGACACTTATAACCACTACTACACACGGATCCTATTGCGACGTTTACATACCGATGTTTAGCGCCCGCTTAGTGTGTGTTAATCGTCGGTATGAAAAGCGGGTTTCGTAAATCGTCGCTATATAGCGACTGTTGCTAAAAGTCGCTATATATAGCGACTTTTAGCAACAGTCGCTATATAGCGACGATTTACGAAACCCGCTTTTCATACCGACGATCAAAAGTCGCTATACAGCGACTTTTAAAAGTCACTATATAGCGACACTGATACAAAATATTATAGCGACGTTTTTACAGAGAGTTTTTTTTTTTTATAGGCCTTAAAAGTTAGTTTTTTCCAATGACAAATTTTTTTAAATTTTCATACATGTTTGAGCTCATAGAGAATAAAAAAATGAGAGAATGTACATCAAGCCTTTGAAGCTCATATATTCATGTCCAAGTTTGAGATGAGAAAAATCAAATAAGAGCATTTACATCAACTGTTTCATCTTGAGCCAAGTCTAAGGCACCAAGCAAGTCTATCTCCAACTGTATACTGAGTTGATCTCCTATATCATCATCGTACTCTAGCATCGTACGTTCACCTAAAAGTATTTGATCATCTTCTTCAATAAAGCTTAGGTGTGGTGACTGATCTTGATTATTGTTGTCTTCTTCGTCAATATCGTGATCTCCATCCTCCTCCCATGTGATGTCATTATGCTCATCTTCCTCTTGGCTCATATGGTGATCTACATCTTCTTCGCTAGATTCATCAATTGGATCCGGCATTGGTAGTGGCATCTCCATATCCACATCTCGATCTTCAAAAATTTCCTTACTTCGTGGTGCAACTTGGATCATGTACCACCATCTTGGATCAGAACGATCCGGATGAAAAACCACCTATATTGAAGATGGGTGCCAAATTTCGTCAATTATATATATGAAATTATGCTCAAGTACATGTATCAATGGACTTTAAAAACGAAAGCTTCGACTAATTAAATCATTAGTATGCACCTGCTCACAGTGCTCGGGAAGAACAAAAGTATCACTTTCATCGGTCCAATGTTTGGTGGAGTCTATTGCAAAGACACCACTACTATCTTTTCTCACTGTCGCATGGGGACCGTTGTAAGTAGTTCTAAACCATTTTACATCAAGAATGAAAATAGTAAATCGTCTGAAATCAATTTCATAGATGTCGCGTATGGTTCGACAATAATCCAACTGTGAGGAGAGAAGATTGGTATCTGAAGCACTTGCTCAGCTATCTTGTGTGAAGTTAGCCATGACTCCACAATCATACATGACTCTCTTTGAATCGATGCGTTCCACACGAAAATGTCGTCCATATGACCATAATGCACTGTACTTTTTGTATTGTAAAAGAGCATCATTAAAACAATGAAGATGCACCTATTTTATAGCATATATTGCCACAAATAATTACTTAATTACGTCAAGAGATAAGAAACTTACATGCACCATACATCCAGATGATAACTCATGCTCATGCTCGTTTATTGTCTCTCCATCACGTTTGGCTTTACGTAGAGCTAGTTGTAGCCAATCAAGTGACATGTGAGTAGGGAGAAGAGCCAGATCTCGTGGATATGGTTGTGATCACCTGTACATTACTCTGAATCTCGTCCTTGCATTTATTCTTTCTGCTTTGGCCACTTCATATCTCTCAATCCACTTCTGCATCTCAGGGCTATTGAGGATACAAAACTTATTGAATTTCTCCATTTGCTCTTCGCTCATCTTTCTTTCAATCCCTTTTCCTTGGGGAACCTCACCAACGATGCGATCATCATCCTTGTTGTGCCAAGCTTGCAGCATATCAGGATCCGTGGATGCAAGAAACTCTGTGATATATACTAATGACTCTTGCACAAGCCATTCCTCTGCCATGCTTGCTTCCGGTCTTGCTCTTTGTCTTACAAACCCCTTTAAAGTTTTCATAAACCGCTCGAGAAAAAACATCCATCGACTATGAACAGTACCTGCTATAGCCACCTCATCAACTATGTGCACAAGCAAGTGGACTTAAGTTGTCATAATGCTCGAGGGAAAGTGCTTCTCAAGCAAGCATACGGCTTCGATGAATTCCACCCTAGCCTTCTCGATGCTCGATATAGAGATCTCTTTTTGAGATATCCACCTATTTCACATGTCCATGCATATGTAAGATATTTGAGATATCCACCTATTTCACATGTCCATGAAGAAAATACATAATGCGATTTGATAGTAAGCATACCTCACAATACCACAGATCTTGAATATATCATTTCTAACATCTTCTTGTAAGCACCCTTTTATTGTAATTGGGAGGATGAACTATCAAAGCAACAATGAAGTCATGTCAATAATATAACACAATAATAATTACGCTAACGCATCACTATTATCGGTACACTGATTCTACTTAGAATACCTGTAAGACCTTGTGCTAATCATGGGACTTGAGGCCACTAAGCTTGTTGTCCTTTGAAAATGCTCCTTTCAAGCAACGCATGTACCCTGTCGGTGTTTGAAAAGAGGCAATGTCTGCCTTGACCGTTGCCTCCTCCCTCGTAGAGAGGATCCACGTTGCTTTCGGGAGGAAAATTTTTCCCAAAGCATGCACTTGGGGCCACAAACGAGACATCCTATTCATAGCACGCAAGTCTTCTCGCACTCCTCTCGAGTCCTTGGAACCAACCAAGTGTGCCCAAATAGTAGCCCCCACATTCTTGAAGATATGCATGGGATCCAAGAGATGATTGATTTGTAACTGACCCCAATAAGGAAGCTCGTGAAAGATCGATAGCCTCTTCATACCAGGAGGAGGTTCGTCTCCATTCGCCCTCCAAGCTTGAATCCAATCACTTGCCTTTAAATATGATGGTGGTGGATCAAGCTGACCTCCACGTGCGAGATGGTCGAGCGGAAGGTATCAAGCATGACCTTCATAAACATTTTTCCTCATATGTTTGGAGTAGCGTGCAAGCGATTTTAGAGCCGGTCCACAAACAGGACAAGCATGGTACCCACTTGTAACAAGTTCTGCACACGTGCATGAATGTGTTAGTACAAGACATGCATGCAAAAGAGAGTAAAAAAAGCATAATCCCTCATTGTACATGTAAAGACACAACCACGTACCTGCGCACTCTCCATATCCTGGGTAGTCATGCATGGTCCACATCAAGATACCCCTGACCAAAATATCATTGGTATGTCTAGGAGCTCTGAAAATATCAAAGACCTGCACTCCTCTCGATAATATCTGTAACTCCTCTATCAAAGGTGCCATGTACACATCCATGTTTTTTGCCTTGTACTTTCCTAGCACAAGTAGTGCAAGCATGAGGTGTCCCTTTTTTATTGTTAGCCATGGTGGGATATTGTAATTCACCATGACTATGGGTCATGTCGACCAAGATGTCGAGTGTAACCCGAAAGGATTCACGCTGTCCATGGCTAGCCCAAGATGTAAGTTGCGTGGCTCCCTCACAAAGTCCGGCCACTGATTATCTATGTGCTTCCAAGCTGCACAATCTGTGGGAATCCTCAATGTGTCATCAGTGGACTGATGAGATGCATGCCATGTCATCAACTCCGCTATGGATTTGCATCAAAACATGTGTTGTATTCTTGCAATGATGGGAAAGTGTCTCAAGACCTTTACCGGTATCCGCTCACCCTGCAAGTCATCTCTATATCGTTGTTCCCCACACTTTGGACAACTAGCCAAATCTCCATGCTCATGACGAAAGAGAATACAATCATTACGGCAAGCATGGATGGTATCATAATCCATACCCACCGTTGTTAGCATCTTTTTCGCTTCATCTCTTGATGCGGGCATGGTATTTGGTGCAGGCAACATCTTCTGGAGCAACCTATGACAAAGACAGTATCCAAATGATGATTCTCAAAATAAACAATATCCAAATATCTGTATTTCTCTTCCTTCTCTTTCTCCTTGTCTCCTCAATCTCCTCCTGTCCTTATCTCTCGGGGGGGTCACTCATCTTATGTAACCCTATCACGTGAGTTCGACAGAAGGATATTTTTTATTCCTAAAATTTACAGAAATAAATGTACATAAGGGACTATTTAAATAGTTTTGGAAAAAATTTACAGATTTGTATAGAAAAGGGGTACATTTTATTAATGAAAAAATTTACAGATAAGGGATTTTACATATAGGCCTTGAACGCACGTGATATAGAGGGTTTATACATAGTGACCCCCCTGAGCCTTATCTCCTCAATCTTCTCCCTTCAAGAAGTTGCTTTTGTAATCTCCTCCTTCCACTAACATCTTATTTGAAAAAATGGGTTGTTTTCTCTCTTTTGTAGGGCCAGTCCACTACACCGAGCGGGACATACTATTTCAGGTAAGTGCTTCCTCTTTTTTCCATTTATTATTTTTGTTATTTGCATTGGCCTGCAGCTAGCGCCTTAAGCGCTAGCTGCAGTGATGGGCGTAGGAACCCTCTCTTCCCCTCCCACTCTTTCCTTCTTCCCCCTTCTCTTATTCTCTTTTTTCCCCCTTCTCCTTTTTCCCCCTTCTCTTATTTCCCTCTTCTCTTATTCTCTCTTTCCCCCTTCTCTATTTCCCCCTCATCTCTTTTCCCTTCTCTCTTTCCTTTCCCTCTTATTCTCTATTTCATTTCCCTCTTATTCTCTTATGCTTATGCTTCTCTCATTCCCTCTTCTCTCTTTCCCCCTTCTCTATTTCCCCCTTCTCTCATTCGCATAAGCTCATGCTCATGCATGAGCATAAGCATGAGCTTATGCTTATGCTTATGCTTAAGCATAAGCATAAGCTCATGCTTATGCTCATGCATGAGCATGAGCTTATGCTTAAGTTTCCCCCTTCTTTATTTCTCTATTTCAACATAAGCTTATGCATAAGCATGAGCTTATGCGGAAATAGAGAATGAGAGAAGCTTATGCTTCTCTCATTCTCTAAGCTCATTCTCTATTTCCGCATAAGCTCATGCTTATGCTTCTCTCATTCCCCCTCATCTCTTTCCCCCTTCTCTATTTCCCCCTTCTCTCCTAATTCGCATAAGCTCATGCTCATGCATGAGCATAAGCATGAGCTTATGCTTATGCTTATGCTCATGCATGAGCATGAGCTTATGCTTAAGTTTCCCCCTTCTTTATTTCTCTATTTCCGCATAAGCTTATTCTTATGCATGAGCTTAGGCGGAAATAGAGAATGAGAGAAGCATAAGCTCATGCTTATGCTTCTCTCATTCTCTATTTCCGGATAAGCTCATTCTCTATTTCCGCTTATGCATGAGCTTATGCGGAAATAGAGAATGAGAGAAGCATAAGCATGAGCTTATGCTTCTCTCATTCTCTATTTCCGCATAAACTCATTCTCTATTTCCGCATAAGCTTATGCTTATGCTTCGCTCATTCCCCCTCATCTCTTTCCCCTTCTCTATTTCCCCCTTCTCTCATTCTCTATTTCCGCATAAGCATAAGCATGAGCTTATTCTCTCTAACTCTTATTCTCTATTTTCCTTATCTTCCTCTATCTTTCCTTTCCCTCTTCTTTCCTTTCCATCTTCTTTCCCTCTTTCCTTTCCCTCTTCTTTCCTTTCCCTCTTCTTTCTTCTTTCCTATGCCTATGCCTATGCCTATGCTTATGTTTGTTTTTTTGTTTTCTGTTTTCGTGTTTGTGTCTATGTTAGACATGGGAACACGTCGCTCATCCGACGAGTACGGACAGCCTCGCAGGAGGAAAGCTCATGATCTATATGCTCCAAAGGACTTTGATTCCTCTCAGGCGACTACCCCGAGGACTACCCCTGGTCCGACTCCGGACCTAGCACTACGACTACCCCTGGTCCAACTCCTCTTCCACATAGCACTGCGACTACCCCTCGGGGAACTCCTTTGCTAGCCGCGCATGGCTTTGTCGGGAGCCCAAAAGAAGCAGGCGCGATGATCGATGAGTTAAAACAAAGATACCCTAATCCACCAAATGTGGAGTTTAATGACGATTATATGCGAGAGCGCATGGGTTTGGTCCTGAAGCATCGTAGATCAACCTTGTGTACTTCCATCACAAAGGGGTTGGCTAAACCCAGCTGGGCAGACAAAGCTGATTGGAAGTACTTCAAGAAGCAACATAGGGACCATCCCGAAATGTTCGAGGGTGAGAGGAGGGCTGCAAAGAGACGGCTAGATGTCGTAGGTACTTTGCACTTTGGTGCAGGCGGACGGTATGCGTTCGAGGCAACCGTGGTAAGTCTACTTCTTCTCATTTAATGTATTGTTCTATTTGTTTTACTTACATATTACATGCACTTTAGCTAATTCTAACTCTCGTAAATTGGATGCACAGCAAGCTGCGATGGGCCGTCTTCCTACAGATGCAGAGACGCGACACGCATTTCGGATAGGAACAAAGCTGTGGTTCATGGAGCAAGAGGCAATGGGAGCGACGGTCGATTGGGCTGAGGTGGCTGCTTGCACGGTATAAGTTTACTCCTACTTGTAATCTCACTTTTTAATTTAAGTTCCAATCTAATTTTTGATTTATATGGTTCACTCTTAGGGTCAAAGCTCAAGCATCCCATCATCGAAGGCGAGCGATCAACAGGGCCAAGGATCAAACGCGGGTGACGAGGACGAGGGAGAAGACGCAAGTGTCGAGGACCAAGGAATAGGCCAACAAGATGAAGATGATTCGGATTCGGATGAGTAGTAGTGGTAGTAGCATTTTGTATATCCGCTCGTTTGAGCAATTTTGTATCACCCTTTCGAAAGGGTAATTTTGTTACAAACACTATTGTATATGTCCGACATGTATATGCATTTGTTACTCATCATTTCACAAGAACAATTTTGTATCACCCTGCAAGCAAGGGAAATTTTGTTATGAAAAACTTTTTTTTGTAATTACAAAAAAAAAAAAGGATTAGTGGGGCTAAATAGGGCCAAAAGGAAGCCCTATTTAGCCCCACTAACCCTTTTTTTTACTTCTGTTAATCATCGCTGTATAGCGACGTTTACCAGTGTCGCTATATAGCGACGATTAACAGTGTCGCTATATAGTGACGTTTGACAACGTTGCTATATAGCGACGTTTGCCAGTGTCGCTATATAGCGACGCTTTATAGCGACGGTCCTTTTCCGATGCTTTTAGCGACACTTATAGCGACGTTTGTGCCTGTGAAAAAAAAAAATTTAATGTAAAAAGCATCGGTATTTCCGTCGGAAAATGGCCTATGCCTTGTAGTGAACCACGTAAATAACGACCTTTGCGCTCGTCAAAAAAAAAAAGTATAAAAAACATCAGTATTTTTGTCAAAAAAGGGCCTATGCCTTGTAGTGTTTGTGAAATCACTTGCTAATCCATCCCTATCACTTGATCCAGCTCTTCTTGAAGCTTTAACAACATTATTGGAGTGCACCATGGCCCATTCTATGTTGGCAAATGTTAGTTGGCGCATTCTAATATGAAACAATACAAATTAGCAAGTGTCAAATAGAAAATCCATGCCAATGTCCACAACACTACACAGCAAAGTAGTCATTTACACCCTCATAACATTTCTCACACAACTCTATGACCCATCACATGTGTGAAGACCTCAATAGTACATCCAATTGAAAACCACACTCAGCAAATGACCAAAAATAGGAAATCCTGCTAGCAATGATATGTCACACACTATGACACAATTAAAATTTCCTACTCAAGTCTGCAAACACTAGAATGGTGTTGCGCGAAGAGAATAAAGATGCCAACATGAAGAAGAAACCTATAAGAATGAATGGGGTCATGAAATATGGGCAGGGGATGAACTCCTAGCAAGAACCAAGGGTAAGAACGACAACTACTCAAAAAGCCCGAGTGTTAAGCCTAGAAAGATATTTGGTGAACAGTGTGTAATAATGCCATAGAAGAAAGCAGAACTCAGAATGTGAACTCAAATAACATGCAAAACCAGCAATTGATAGTCACAACAAAGGGAGAATTCTAATGCAAGAGAGGAGACTTTCAAATCATCCATTTTAGTGCAAATCATAGATACACACTTTGTTTGAAAGCATAAGGCAAGAAATTGCCTATCACTAATGTCCTCCTCTACTCTCTCGCATTCAATTTGTCTTCCAATGCTCAGTTTGGTAGCCAAGTGAGAAAGAAGCATCTCCAAACCACAACAATACACCACTTGAGTAGGTTTGACACTAGGATGTCAAACATCTCCCATTTGGAAATGTTTCAAGACATCACCAGTACAAATCTTGTTACAAGCTATAGTTGCTCACAAGAAATAAGACAGAGAGGAAGCTAGCTACCAACTGTGCATAGGGAATCGGAATGCACGAGCTTGCATGTTGAACCGTCAAAGGAATCTTCCCAACCACACCGGAGTGATCCTGGTGTATTACAACTGCTAGTCAACCAACTAAAGGGATACATGCTCAAGAAACAGATGAGAGTTGTTGGGCGACCAGTCAATGACAAGATATGCAGGAGCAAGCTCATGAGCAAGGCACTTCAAAGTTAATGTTCTAGCTATGGGAGTAGGCGTACCAATGCAGGAGATCAGGCAAGGTACAAGGTAATGTTAGAGCTATATATAGCTTGCCCTAACTTGAACTAGGTCCCACCTATATCTATGTAACTAGTGATCAATATGAATTAGACTTTGGGAGTCTATTTGGTGTGTCTATCATCTCTTCTTCTTCTCTCTCAACATGGTTTCAGAGCCACAAAGGTTTTGCTATTGTATGCTCACTGTAATGAAGAAAGACAGGAAGTATTAGTTGTTGATTTGATTACATAGCGCTTTCAGTATCTCATTGCTTATTTTCTCTTGTCAATTTTGACATGTCTAGCTTAATGTGGTTTTTTGGAGGTCTTCTAGTGTGAATTCAAGAAAGTTATCAGTGGAAAATGGATCGTAGCTCTCATTCTGCTCTTCATTCTAAGCACTTAAATGCCCTAATCAGACTTCAGAGTAGAAAGTTACGTTAGTTTTCGTGACGCCTACTTTTTTCTTGGTTTCATGATCAACACACTCGTACTGCTTTTTGCCAAGAATCACGTGGCTTTGTGATAAATGTATGGGTTTCATGATTAGCACGATCATAGTGCTTTTCGCCAAAAATAACTCCATTTTGTGATCGACAAGTTCTACTTTTCTCCAAAAATATTGTGGTTTTGTGATCAACAAGCTCAAAGCGCTTTCTTGGCATGCATGCTATTTCTACTATCCTCCCGTCTCACATTCTATCCTTTTTTGGGGTATCTCGAGTTCTATATTTTTAGAGTGACCATTGTATTCTTGATCATTGACGTGAGCTCTCACAAACGTATTTTCCCGAAGTATGATGGCAACATCTATCATCGTCAATGGCTTTCCTTCTGGCCAACGATCTGTTCCTTTGTTTCAAGGACATGATTTTCCTAGTTGGAAAGTGAAGATGTTATTGATACTCGAAGGTGATAATCTTTTAGATATTGTTCTTGGTGATCTCGTTTGTCCATCCTAACCTATTGATGCAACTCTGAATCCTGCTCTTGTGACTCAAGGCCCTCTCTTTGAGCAATGGAGATCTGACTCTACTGATTGACATTCTCGTGATAAAGTAACTCATTGGTATATTTGATCTATTGTACATGATTCTCTTATGTTGGATGTAGTTGCCCTTCATTCTTCTTATGCAATATGGGAATATCCTTCTTCTCATGCAATATGGGAATATCTCGTTCCTACTTTTGAGAAGAAATCTGTCAGAGAGATTCTTTATCTTTGTAATCTTTTGGGCACTCCGTTTAAAGTTGGAGCTCCTATGACAACTCATATTTACTCATTCAAGAATATTGTCAATCAACTTGCTACTGCTAGTGCACCTATTCCACGAAATCAATTGGTGACCTATCTTCTCGACATAGTCCAGGATCCATCATATGATAATATTGTTACCATCTTTTCCAACAAAAACGAGATTGATTTTGATCAAACATGTATTTTTTTGATTGAGTCTCGGGGGGGTCACTCATCATATGTAACCCTATCACGTGAGTTCAACAGAAGGATATTTTTTATTCCTAAAATTTACAGAAATAAATATACATAAGGGACTATTTAAAATAGTTTTGGGAAAAATTTACAGATTTGTATAGAAAAGGGGTACATTTTATTAATGAACAAATTTACAGATAAGGGATTTTAAATATAGGTCTTGAATGCACGTGATATAGAGGGTTTATACATAGTGACCCCCCCGAGGATTGAGTATGCTCAACAACGTGAGCATCGTAAAGACTCTCATGAATCTATCATGATAACAACGGATGATGTAGATTCAAAGATAGCTTGTGTTGCTCGCAAGCGTCCTTTCTCCAAATATGGATGTGGTGGTCATCCATATAGAGGTGTGAATTCTTCTCGTGTCAGATATCTTGAGAAAAATTGCTTACTATGATAAGTATGGTCATGTTATCTCTGATTGTTGGGCTCGGCAATATGATGAGAAACATGCACAACAAGACAAAGCACCCACAGACATGCACACAGACACACTTATTGAATTATAAAAAAAACTTATGGGCGCATCTATTTGCACATCTATTTCTGTGTCTAGAGACCCGTGTCTAATAGCACATCTACATAGTAGACAGATGCGTGTATAGATGTGCATCTAGATGCATAAATAGATGCTCTGCTAAAAAATTTAAAAGACAAACAGACGCATCGTTAAATGCGTGTATAGACGCATTTATAAATGGTCTTATAGACGCCTTTATAGACACGCAAATGGATGCTTCTTGAACAGATAGACATGTATATAGATGCGTTTATAGATGCACTGATAGACGTGCTACATAATATTTTTTTTAAAGTTTACATAATGCTGTGTATGTTGTGTATGTTATATAGTTACAAGAATCCCATTTCCACATTGTGTAATTCAATTCTTAAAGCCAACTGCATTTTAATTATAATTCCAAATAAAACATTACAACTCCAAAATGCAATAAAATTGAAAGCTCAAAAAGTGCTTGTATGTACATATAGCACGAAGCTAAGCCACATCATGTGGCTTCAAGTACAAAAAATAAGAGGAGTGTATATACAAGAGGCACGAAGCCAAGCCAGTGGCTTTAAGTAGAAAAAAGAGTAGATAGCACTACTTCTACGACTAATCTATGTTCTCCACGTCCTCTCTCCAATCCATGCTCCCTTCTACGCTCCCTTCTGTGCTCCCTTCTTCGCCTCCTTCCTCGTCTTCTTTCTCGTCTTCTTGTGCAAGGACGTGTAAACAAGGGACAACATATATCAATGTATGAAAAATCAAATCTTTACTTATAATATTGACATTATTTAATGACTTTCAAATATCTTGGGGCCCACTCTGCTAGCCCAGATATACTGCTCCTCAGTAATCAACCCATCATGATATAAGTGCTTCCATGTATCTCCTTTGCAATGGTGGCGATGGTAGGCTGCCCACGATATCAAGCTGCAAGATGACACAATTTGCGGAGGGGTTAGTACAAAGAAACAACCTCCTAATAAACTACATAAGCAATATAATTTGAGATCGATACTTACAAATTGGGCCTCCCATGATTCAACACTCCCTGCTCCAAAATGCATGCATGCTTCCATATTGCTCCATCTGGATCCTTTGTGCCTCCACGTGCTACAGACTGGGGTCCTCGCTCGCTGACTTCATTGCTTTCTTCCACTCATGCTTGTGAGCAGTGTGGGGCAGACCCCTTGGTGGTTGACCTCCCTCAAGCCTGGCAAGCTCCACTAGTGCCTGCCTCTTAAGTGAAGATCTTTTATTGCCAAGTATCGTAACAATCTTTGATGGCCCATTTATCTGTGAACTGACGATTGGGGGGGTTAGGATACCTAGAGCAAATAGCAATGAGGGTCTCATCAGCCAACCTCTTTGGCTGGTCTTTGTAGTGGATAAAGCAATCTCTGTAATTGTTAGCAATTACAGAGCGCATGAAGGCCATGATGTCCTTCCCTCGTGCATCCATCAAGATGCCTCTTGTCTGAGTGATGTCATAGAATATCATACCATCACCCGGAGGCACGTCTATCTGAATCATCATTGTCCCCACCACCACCCCTCCCAAAGCATTGTGCCATGCATCCCCCACCACTCTCCCTACTACTACGCCTGCTATCATGTCATGTGGAGCTAGTACGCTGGCCACTCGTAGCTAGAGATTGCACGAGACTACGTGGACAACTCGTAGCTAGAGAACCAAGTCTTGACTGCACAAGAGTACACCGACGGCTTTGCGAGACAGAAGGACCTCCTGACGGCATGGGGGAAGTTGAGAGTGCTCTCAACAGAAGCAAGAACGGAAGAAGGAGAGAGAGACAGAGACAGAGACAGAGAGCCACACAAGTTTTGGTGGGTGCAGAACCACCCTAATCTTCTTTTTTATTCATTTATATATGTGTTTGAGTATTGTACATAACCGGGGTAAAGGCAGAGTGACCTTTAACCCCCACAACCTCCCACTTAAAGGACAATGTGCCTTTAAGGGAGAACAACCAGTGAGCATACTATCCAATGCCCATCAATACACGATAATACTCAAACCGCTGGCTAGGTAGACTATTCGTCAGCATATCTACAGGGTTATCATCTGTATGAACCTTGACAAGCTCTATGTGCTTGTCCTCAAGTACCTCCCTGATGAAATGGTACCTGACCTCAATGTGTTTGGTCTTTGCATGAAAGACCGGATTCCGTGCTAGTTGAATAGCACTCATGGAATCACTATGCAATGTCGGTACACTTGTATGAATCCCCAAATCTCCCACTAGCCGATCAAGCCATATAGCCTCCTTGCAACCCTCTGTGGCTGCAACATACTCAGCCTCTGTGGTAGACAAAGCAACACACTTCTGTGCGCGAGACATCCACGACACTGCACCACCTGCAAAGGTGAACACATAACCAGAAGTGGATCTCCTACTATCCACATGCCCTGCATAGTCTGAATCTGTGTACCCAAGTACAAGCATGTCTCCTCTACCAAAGAAGATGCACATCTCCTTGGTACCCTTCATGTATCTCATGATGCACTTAACTACCTCCCAATGCCTCTTTCCTGGATTAGCCATATACCGGCTAACAACTCCCACTGCAAATGCAATGTCTGGTCAGCTAGTAGCTATCATAGCATACATAAGACTCCCAACTGCTGATGCATAAGGAACCTTGGCCATCATGGCCCTTTCCTCATCTGATTTGGGACTATCTGTATGACTCAGTTTCACATATGGAGGCAATGGAGTACTCACTGCCTTCCCCCCCTCCATATTGAAACGCTGGAATACTTTTGTAACATACTCTTTTTGTGAGAGCCAAAGGAGTTTCCTACTCTGATCACACATGATGCGCATACCAAGAATATGACCTGCAAATCCCAAATCCTTCATATCAAAGGCCTCATGCAACTTGACCTTTAATGCATCTAGCTCAAAAGTATTCTTGCTAGCCAATAGCATATCATCCACATATAGTGCTAGGATTATCAAGCTACTATCCTTAGCACTTTTAGTATAGAGGCAGTGATCGATTTCACTCCTTCTAAAACCCTGGGACCGAATGAAAGCATCAAAATTTTGATACCATTCTCTAGGGCTTGCTTAAGACCATAGAGACTCTTCTTTAGCTTCCAAACTAGATGCTCTTTGCCCTTTTCTTCAAAGACTTCCGGCTGCACCATGTAAATTTCCTCATGCAAATCCCCATGCAAGAAAGCTGTCTTGATATCCATCTGCATAAGCTCCATATCCTCTGATGCCACTAGTCCAAGCATGCATCTAAGTGTAGTCATCTTCACAACCCGAGAGAATATTTCATCAAAGTCCACACCCTTCTCTTGCTTGAACCCTTTAGCAACCAAACGGGCCTTGTACCTAGGCACATCATCACCTGTGACCTTCATTTTGTAGACCCATTTACATGGCAATGCTTTCTTTCCATGTGGCAAAGAGACCAAGTCCCAAGTCTTATTCTTCATAAGTGAACTCATCTCTGATTTCATAGCATACTCCCACTTGCGTTGATCCTCACGCATCATAGCCTCTCTGTAGCAAGAAGGCTCCCCACAATCAGTAAGCATCACATAGTCTACCCCTGGAACAAATCTATCAGGCGGTCTAGACACTCTAGATGATCTTCTCAAGGGCATTTCAGCTTGCTGTCCCACCTGCATATCAGCCACATTTGGCTCATCATTTCCACCAATAGATGATCCATCATCTACTCTTGATTGTATACCTGTGGGAGTACTTGGTGGTACCATTTCTTGCACATTTGGTGCATGGACAGCTTGCTGTCTATCAACATATGCAGGTGGATTCACATCCTGGAAAGTGATTCTCCTCATTTCCACATCCCTCATGGGTGCCTTATGCATCTTTTTCTCATTGAAGACTACATCATGGTTGCGTATGATCTTCTTTGCTTCTGGATCCCAGAGACGATAGCCCATCTCTCCACTTTCACCATAACCCAGAAAGATGCATTTCCTAGACTTAGGATCTAGCTTCTTTCGAAGCTCTTTTGGCACATGTGCATATGCCTCACACCCAAATATACGCAAATGAGAGTAAGAGGGCTTCTTGCCACTCCATGCCTCTGCAGGAATACCACCATCCAAACTCTTACTAGGTGATCTATTGATCACATGCACTACAGTCTTCATTGCCTCAGCCCAAAAACCACCAGAAAGACATGCATTGGAAAGCATGCATTGCAACCTTTCTTGAATGGTACGGTTCATCTTTTCTGCAACTGGATTTTGCTCTGGAGTACAAGGGGATGTGAGCTCCCTCTTAATCCCACATATATCACAGAAATGCTGAAAGTCATGAGAGAGATACTCTCCACCATTGTCAGTCAGTAGGCATTTAAGCGTTCTACCTGACTGATTCTCAACCAAGGCCAGCCATTTCTGAAATACCTGGAACACATCACTCTTCCGAGCTATAGCATAAGCCCACACTTTCCTAGTTGCATCATCAATGAATGTCACATAGTATTCAGCCCCGCGTAATGACCGTGTAGGCATGGGACCACATACATCTGAATGCACCAAATCACGCTTTTCAGACTCTTTCTTTCCCCTTCTTTTATGGGATGATTTAGTTTGCTTCCCATAGAGACAATGCTCACAAAATTCAAAATCAGAGAAACTCAAATGCGGTACATAACCCAAACGGCATAAGAGTTTCATTCCATTTTGGCTCATGTGCCCCAACCTGCAATGCCACAAAGAAGTGCTTGGCTGCTCGGTTATTGCAACAACATGATCAAATACCCCTGATACAGATGATCATGAGATGATGACCATGATACGAGAGAGGTGGATGATCATGAGATAGGAGATACAGATATTGAGGCCATTACCCATGAGGACGAGCCTACCATTGGTGATGCTAATTTTGATGAGCACATGAGTAGAACAAGTAGTAGTGGGTTGAATGTATTTGTAGATCTAAACACTTGTTTGGATTTTGAAGTAGATAGTTTGGCAAGGGTTGATCTCATTGAGGATGAGATTGAACCGTAGCCCGAACCGTAGCCCATCATTGATATTGGTTAAACTATTTTACATATTGTCTCATTCTCCTCACCTCACTTAATTCTTGTATATGTGGGCTTGCAAAAAAGCATCGATGTTTTTGCTAAAATTATGTGCTTTGGTAATCATGGGCAATGTTTGGAAAGCAATGATGTACACCCGAATCTCACTTTCTGTATTTTCTGTTTTGCATCTAAATACGCATCTAATTCCCAGTGTAAACGCTCTAATAGACACGCTAATACATGTGCAAATAGACACGATGATAAACACAATGTTAGATGGGCCCGTATTTTCTTAGTGTAGATGCACAAATAGACGTGTTAATACATGCTTTAATAGACGAGCTGTTAGACGGACTATTAGATGTGCCCGTAATTTCTCTATTCAAGCAACGCCTATAAATGCGCTCGCAATTTTGCACGTCTATCAAGTGCATCTATAGGTGCTTTGTGTTGTTGTGATGTTGTTACCACTAAGCAACCCCGCTTATCCAATAATTCTCCTTGCGAATATTGTGATACATCCTTTTGGTGTTACAAGAGGCGTTACGATCGCGAACGTACTCAAGCATATGCTGCTCAACAACAACATGCCCATACGCATCAAGAGGCAAATCATATTTGTTCTGATGTCTCTCCAGAAATGATACTCCATGTTTGAGATGGTTCTATTTTTATTGTTGATTATGGTGCTACTAGTAATATGAGATATCAATCTCAATGGTTACATAATTATCATGCTCTTACTCACAAGAAATTGTTTTATCTTGCTGATGACACTACTTGTCAAGTCATGGGTGTTGGTGATCTATATCTTGGCACTTTTTCTTCAACAAGAGTCTTGCGGGGCATTCGCCATGTTCTAGATCTTCAGAGAAATCTTATTTTTGTTGCACAACTTGTTGATCTTGGTCTCTTTATTGGCTTTAACCACACATAGTATCGGATTGAAAAAGATGTACATACCATAGTAGTTTCTCCTTGGAATGATAACCTCTTTCAACTTTCCTTAAATCATGATATTGCTAATGTGGTTACAGCCCCTGGTGATCTGGACTGCAAGATATGGCTTCATCATTTTGGTCATTCGAATTTTGCCAAGCTACTCACTATAAATTATCATGATCTTTTGGATGGTATGAATCTCCTACCTTGTCCTCACATGGGCCTCTTTCAATATTGTGCTCTTGGCAAGCATCATCGAAAACCCTTTCATGCATCTCTTTCCATGTTCACATGGATATATGTGGACCTTTTCCTCCATCCAAGTCTTTCTACAGGTATTTCATCACTTTCATTGACGATTGGTCAAGATATACAATTGCATTTCTCTTGCGACATAAGTCAAAGGCCTTATCAATATTCAAGCAATATAAAACTGTTGTGGAACTTCATACTAGTTCTTGGATCAAGACCCTTCATAGTGACAATGGTGGAGAATATATTTCTAATCTATTTAATGATTATTGAATTAGTGTGCCATTCATCGTGAATATACTATTGCATTTTCTCCTCAACAAAATGCTCATGCAGAGCGTAAGAACTGTACTTCTCTTGATGCTATGCTATGTATGCTCATTCATTCTAGATTATCTCGAAGCTTTTGGGCAGAAGCACTTCTAACAGCCATCTTTGTGCAAAATCATCTACCTACAACTACACCTTTTGGTCAAATACCAATCATAGCTTGAACAGGGGAGACTCCTTCTATAATACATTTTTGATCTTTTGGTTGCATTGCTTATATTCATGTACCAAAAGAGACATGGAAAAAGCTAGATCTTCCTGGCAAAAAGGTCATATTCATTGCATATTCTCTGAATTCTAAAGGTTATAAATTCTATGATCCCTCTTCTAAGAAGGTGATAATCAATTGTGATGCCATATTCAATGAGTAGTCAATGGGAGGGGCATGTTCTACCGAGGATGTAGAGGACACTGAGTCCTTACTTTCTGTCTTTCCTTTTCTATTTGATAATGATTCCACTTCTGATGTCATTACTACTCATTCATCTGATGGCATCACTACTACTCCATCTGCAGAGCAATGTGTTGACAATCTTGATTTGGATCCTACACATACACAGGCCTCTGATGATAGAGTTGATATTTATGCTAATCTGCCTATTGATTTTGAACATGGTTCTACTCATGATTGTGTTGATGACTTTGAAATCATTGATCATGCAATGGTTGCTCATGAAGACCCTACTACTTATACAGAAGCTATCTCTTCTGCACAAAAGAGTCAATAGCAAGAGGCAATGGAAGTTGAATATGATTCTTTGATCTCTAAAGGTACATGGGTTCTTATTGAACTACCTCTTGGTTGCACTCCTATCAAATGTAAGTGGGTTTATAAAACAAAAACTAAAGCTGATGGTTCTTTTGACAAGTTTAAAGCTCGTCTGGTTGCAAAAGGATACTCACAAATTGCAGGAGTTGATTATCATGATACTTTTTCACCCATTGTTCATAGCACAAGTATTTGGGTACCCTTGGCTTTTGCTTCTCAATTTGATTTGGAGATTCATCAAATGGATGTGAAAACTGCTTTTCTTAATGGAGATCTTAAAGAGGAGATTTATATGGAGCAACCAGAAGGGTTCATACTTCCCAGTCGGGACCACTCCTTGTCTTGTGAGCTCTATAAAAAATACTCGATTGACTCATGATGTTGAGGTTTCACATCAACCCTATGCCAATCTTGTTGGTTGCCTATAGTTTGTTAGTTTGAACACTCAACTAGATATTCTTTTTATTGCCAATTTTCTAGGTCAACATCTAGCTGCTCCCTCAATGCAACATTGGTCTACAACAAAACGTGTTCTAAAGTATTTTGAAAGGCACTTCTAATTTTGGATTAGTTTATCGATGTCATACATAATCATCTTTTGTGATGTCTCTTGACCTTTTGGGATATATAGATGCAGATTGGGCAAGCTCTCACTTCTCTATGCGGTCTACAAGTGGTAATTGCTTCTTTATCAATGGTTGCTTGGTCTCTTGGGCAAGTAAGAAACAACGTTGTGTTGTTGTTTCTACCATAGAATTTGAGTATGTAGCGGCTTCTCTAGCAACTCCAGAATTGGTTTGGCTGCGACAATTGCTTGCAGATGTTGGTCATCCTCCATCCTCCAGTATTCCTCTCAGATGTGATAATCAAAGTGCCATAAGTCTGGCTAAAGACTACGTTCAGCATAACAAATCCAAACATATTGCTGTTCATTACCATTATGTCAGATATGAAGTGAAGAAAGGGATGATAATGATTGAAAATTGTCCCACTTCTTAGATGATTGCAAATATTCTCACTAAAGGAAATAGTGAGGCATGCTTCATAGTTCTACGATCAAAACTTGGAGTTCTTGCAGCTTCTCTCTTCCAAGATTAACACACCTATGGGTGACCTTTCGTATATAAATGCACATCTGCATTACATACTTGTAAATAATTGTATAACAAATGATCAACTTGTATATAGGATCTCTGGTTTCTCCCTTGTGCACCCCAAGGGTTATTCATCCATAGCTAGAGACCTTTGTTTGAGTGGGAGTGTTAGAGCTATATATAGCTTGCCCTAACTTGAACTAGGTCTCACCTATATATATGTAACTAGTGATCAATATGAATCAGTCTTTGGGAGTCTATTGATGTGCATATCATCTTTTCTTCTTCTCTCTCAACAAGTAAGCTATAGGCAAGTTCAAGGCAAGAGATTTGGGTGGATTTCATGCGTCGATGTACTCACTATCTATTTCATTGAGGAACCATTTGCAGGTTGCAAAGCAAACATTTAGGGGGATTTTGTTCCCCAGTATGCATTTTCGTGCCTTTCACAACAACATACGTATTCTTGGAGATTGTAGGGAGAAATTTATTGCCTCTATATCTTCATTCTTAAAAATTATCCACTTGCTATACTCAAAGTAGGTGGTATTGAGGGCTATGAAAAGTGGCACACCCATCTGATAAATACTGGTTCGAATAGCACACCTAGGAGCGTGATTTTTGATGGTTGTGCATGACACTGAGGAAAAGACAGTGTTTAATGCTTGATCGAGCATGCAAAGCATAACCAATGGGCACAATACCTTTACATGCCTCAACCTAGGTGGTATTCAGTTGCATGCAAAGTGACACTCCCATCCAATAAGTACTTGTTTGGATAACACACCTAAGAGCATGCTTTTTGATGGATGTGCATCACACTCGGCAAAAAAGGGTGTTTAATGTGGGATTGAACATGCAAAAAATATTCGATGGACACCATACCTTGCAAGAATCTCAACCTAGATAGTATTGCAACATGTGCAAAGTGGCTCATGCATCCAATAAGTACATATTCGGATAACACACCTGGGAGCATGCTTTTTTATGGTTGTGCAAAACCCTAGGGGGAAAAGGTGTCTAATGCATGATCGTCGACCATGCAAATCATATCATATGGGCAAGCTAATTTTCATGCATCTCAATTTAGGTGCTATTGATGCTCATGCAAAGCCGCGCACCCATCCAATAAGTACTTGTTTGAATTACATACCTAGGAGCATGTTTTTTTACGGTTGTGCATGACATTGAGAAAGAAAGGTGTTTAATGCTTGATTGACCATGCAAAACATATCTGATGGGCACAATACTTTACACATGCCTCAAAATAGGTGTTATTCTTTTGAACGCAAAGTGGCGCACCCATACAACAAGTACTTATTAGGATAACACACCTAGGAGCGTGTTTTTTGATGGATGTGCATCACACTCGGGTGAAAATCATGTTTAATGCGTGATTGACCATGCAGAGCATATCAGATGGGCACCATAATTTGCACCTATCTTAAATTAGGTTGTATTGCATCTTGTGTAGAGTGGTACACCCATCCAATAAGTACTTATTCGGATAACACACCTGGGAACGTGTTTTTTTAAGGTTGTGCATAATACTAGGGGGAAAATGGTGTATAATGCATGATCAAACATGCAAAGAATATATGATGGACAAGAATGTTGCATGTTCTTAAAAGTAGGTGGTATTGAGGCCCTGGCAAAGGGTCTCACCCATTTGATAAGTACTCATTCGAATAGGAGCGTGTTTTTTTACGGTTGTGTATGACATTGCGACAAAAACGATGTTTACTGCTTGATCGACCATGCAAAGCATATCTGATGGGCACGATAGTTTGCACGCAGCTCAACCTAAGAGCTATCTTGTTGCATGCAAAGTGGTGTGCCCATCCAATAAGTACTTGTTCGATAACAAACCTAGGAGTGTGTTTTTTGACATATGTGCATCACACTCGAGGAAAACCAGTGTTTAATGCGTGATCGACCATGCAAAGCATATCTGATGGGCACCATTATTTGAATGTATCTCAATATAGGTGGTATTGCATTGTGTGAAAAGTGGTGCACCCATCCGATGAGTACTTGTTTGGATAACACACACCTGGGAGCATCTTTTTTTATGGTTGTGCATAACACTATGCGGAAATCGATGCATAATGCGTTATCGACCATGTAAAGAATATACGATGCATAAGATAATTTGCATGTGCATAGGTCTTCTTGAGGCCACTGAAAAGTGGCACACCCATCTGATAAGTACTTGTTTGAATAAAACACCTAGGAGCATGTTTTTTGACGGTCGTGCATGACACTAAGGAAAGAACGATATTTATTGTTTGATCGAACATGCAAAGCATATCATATGGGCACACTACTTTTCATGTGCCTTAACCTATGTGTTATTAAGTTGCATGCAAAGTGGCACTCTCATTTGATAAGTACTTGTTTGGATAACCACACCTGGAATCGTGGTTTTTTATGATTGTGTATAACACTAGGGGAAAAACGTTGTCTAATATGTGATAGAACATGAAAATCATATATTATGGACAAAATACTTTTTATCAACCTCAAATTAGATGGTATTTATGACCATACAATGTAGTGCACTCATATGATAAGTACGTGTTTGAATAACACACCTAGGAGCGTGTTTTTTGACGGATGCGCATGACATTGAGGAAAAGACAGTGTTTAATGCTTGATCGACCATGAAAAGCATATCTAATGGGCACAATACTTTGCACCCACCTCAAACTAGGTGGTATTGAGTTGCATGAAAAGTGAGGCTCCCATCTGATAAGTACTTGTTTGGATAATAAACCTAAGAGTGTGTTGTTTTACGATTATGTATGACACTAGGGGAAAAAAAGTGTTTAATATGTGATCGACCAAGCCAACCATATCTGATGGATAAAATAATTTGAACATGCCTCAATCTAGGTTTTATTGACTTGCGTGCAAAGTGGAGTGCCCCTTTGATAAGAACTTGTTCTAATAACACATCTAGGAGCGCGTTTTTTGATAATTGTGCATACCTTAGGTGGAAAACATTGTATAATGTGTGATCGACCGTGCAAAGCATATTTGATAGACAAGATACTTTGCAGGCACCTCAAAGTAGTTTGTTTTGACTTGCATACAATGTGGCGTACCCATCTAAGATTTACTTGTTAGAATAACACACCTGGGAGCTTGTTTTTTTCGGTTGTGCATGACACTGAGGTAAAAATAGAGTTTAATGCTTGATCAACCATGCAAAGAAAATACGATGGGCACAATACTTTGCATGCATATCAACCTCGGTGATATTGAGTTGCATGCAAAGTGGCACGCTTATCCCATAAGTACTTGTTTGGCTAACACACCTATGAGCATGTTTTTTAATGGATGTGAATTACACTCAGGAAAAAACTGTGTTTAATGAGTGATTGACCATGCAAAGCATATTCGATGGGCACCATACTTTGCAAGCATATCAATGGAGGTGGGATTTCATTGTGTGCAAAGTGGCATGCCCAATAAGTACTTGTTCGGATTACACACCTCGGAGCGTGTTTTTAACAGTTTTGCATAACACTAATGGGAAAACGGTGTATAATACGTGATCGACCATGCAAATCATATCCGATGACAAGATACTTTTCATGTGCCTCAATGTAGGTGGTATTAAGGCCCTTGAAAAGTGGCTACCCATCCGATAAGTACTTGTTCGAATAACACACCTAGGAGTGTGTTTTTTACGGTTGTGCATGACACTAGGGAAAAACTAGTGTTTAATGCTTGATCGAGCATGTAAAGCATATTTGATGGACACAATACTTTGCATGCACCTCAACCTAGGTTGTATTGAGTTGCAGGAAAAGTGGCGCACCCATCCAATAAGTACTTGTTCAGATAACACACCTAGGAGCATGTTTTTTGACTGATGTCTATCACACTGGGGGGAAATCGATGTTTAATGTGTGATCGGCATGGATGATTTTTTCATGTTAGTTTCTTTAAGAAGTGAAACTTTTATATTTGCATCAAAAGTTTACATGCGCCAATAAAAATAAAATTTTGAAAGATTTGCCAAGATTTGAAACTTTTATGCAACAATTTTAAAAGTTTAGCCGTATGTGATGGGCACCATACTTTTCACACACCTCAATATAGGTGGTATTGAATTGCGTGTAAAGTGGCTCTCCCATCCGCATACTTGTTCAGATAACATACCTTGGAGCTTTTTGACGGTTGCGCTAACACTAGGGGGAAAAAGATATATAATGCATGATCGACCATGCAAAGCATATCCGATGGATAAGATAATTTTCTTGCACCTCAAAGTAGGTGGTATTGAGGTCTGTGCAAAGTGGCACACCTCGTCCGATATGAACTTGTTTGAATAACACACTGAGGAGCGCAAGTTTTTTACGTTTGTGCACAACATATTAGGCAAAAACAGAGTTTAATGCTTGATCGACCATGCAAAGCATATCCAATGGGAGCTATATGGTTCACGTACCTCATCCTAGGTGGCATTGAGGTTCGTGCAAAGTAGTGGGCCCATCCAATAAGTACTTGTTCAAATAACAGACCTAGGAGCATGTTTTTTGATGGATGTGCATCGCACTTTGGGAAAAATGGTGGTTAATGCATGATCGACCATGGAAATCATATCCGATGGACGCTATACTTTGCAAATGTCTCAGTGTAGGTAGTACTTCATTGT
Source organism: Dipteris shenzhenensis (assembly GCF_047967505.1). Classification (NCBI taxonomy): domain Eukaryota; kingdom Viridiplantae; phylum Streptophyta; class Polypodiopsida; order Gleicheniales; family Dipteridaceae; genus Dipteris; species Dipteris shenzhenensis. The sequence continues at coordinate 26,154,701 of NC_141608.1, read as the reverse complement.
GTACAAAGTGGCATGGCGATCTGATAAGTGATTGTTCGGATAACACATCTAGGATTTCACGGTTGTGCATGCATGATCAACCCCAAAAGCATCTCCGATGGATGAGATACTTTGCAGGTGACTCAACATAGGTGGTATTGAGGCATGTGCAAAGTAGTGCACCCATAGGATATGTACTTGTTCGAATAACACACCTAGGCGCATGTTTTTTGAAGGTCGTGCATGACAATGAGGCATGAAAAACGGTGTTTAATGATTGAAGGACCATCCAAAGCAAATCCAAAGGGCACAATACTTTGCACGTGCCTCAACCTAGGTGGTATTGAGTTGTATGCAAAGTGGCACGCCCATCTGATAAGTACTTGTTTGGATAACACAACCAAGAGCAATTTTTTGGATGGTTGTGCATAACACTCAAGGAAAAACGGTGTTTAATGTCTGATCAACCATGCAAAGAATATTCGATGGACACGATAATTTTCATGTGCCTCAATGTAGGTGGTATTGAGACTTATGCAAAGTGGCATACCCATGCAATAAGTACTTGTTTGGATAACAAACCTAGGAGCATTTTTTTAAATGGTTGTACATAACATGGGGGGGATAATGGTGTTTAATGATAATTTGCATGTGCATTGATGTGGGTGGGATTGAGTCTCATGCAAAGTGGTGCACCCATCAAATTAGTACTTGTTCGAATAACACACCTAGGAGCGATTTTTTTTAATGGTTTTTTAAATGAGGACCTCTCCCCTCCCTCCTTTATCCCTAAACATTTATACCACTCTCTCATTTATTTAATTGAAGCCCTCTCCCCTCTCCTCTCCCTCCTTTATCCCTAATAAACATCTTGCCATCATATACTAGCCCCCCCTCTTTTAATTAGTTGAAGCCCTCCTTCACCCCTTTATCCCTAAATATTTTATTTAATTGAAGATCTTCCTCACCCCTCTTTTTCCAACATACTCCACTCCCCCCCCTCGGGGGGTTACTATGTAGTATAAACCCTCTATATCACATGTGTTTAAGGCCTACTTGTTATAAAATCCCTTATCTGTAAACATTTTCTTGATAAAATGTACCCTTTTTCTATACAAATATGTAATTTTTTCCAATAATACTTTAAATAGTCCCTTATGTAAATTAATTTTTAATTAAATTTAGAAAATAAAATAACTTTTTGTTGAACTCACGTGATAGGGTTACATATTATGAGTGACCCTCCCAAGCCCCCCCCTGTCCTCCCCCTTTGATTTAATTGAAGCCATGTTTCACCCCTTTATCCCTAAATATTTTATTTAATTGAAGCCCTCTCCCACCCCTCTTTTGCCATCATACACCACTCCCCCCTCCCCCCAACAAATAAAGTACTAATTAAAAATTAAAATTAATAAGTAGATCATTAAAAAGAGACTAATATTAATTATAATTAATAAGTAGATTGGACTTTACTGTGTGGGATATTTTACAAATGAGTTCATTTGCAAAATAAGAATGTAGCAGAAGGTGAAGTATTGGGATTTGAACAAGTGGAGAAGTTGTCATTTGCACAAATGAGGATTCTAAAAGTCACTAATGATGGTATGGCTGATAACACAACATCCTTATGTGATCCCAACTATGAGGTAGGCAAGATACAAGATGGCGCATGCAATTTTTAAACATGAGAAAGATAAGGTATACTACAATATCAAAGGACCTATACATATATATAGTTGAGGACAAGGGTTGGGTGTGGGAGAGATATAAATAGCTATAACACCCCTGCTTAAACCAAGCCCTCTGTCTCTCCTCTGTCTGCAGATGAATAAATCCTTGGGGAACTCAAGGGAAAACCCAAACCACTATATATCTATCTAGGAGAAAAATAAAAGTTACAACAATGGCATGTGACAAAGTATGTGCACAGAGTGACCTCTACACTAAGTAGAATGCAAATCATACTGCACACCATGATATAGTGTCAAAGGAAGAAAATATACAAAGATGGCCTTAGGCCAAAATAGTGCAATTTGTGAGTGCTCGTTATGATGATCTATCAACAAGAGTAGAAAGGAAGGAGATTAGACCTTCATTATAGCACCAAGCTCATTTCTCAGAGAGTTGAGAACCAAGCCTATGGTAGAGGCTTTGTGAGAATATCTGCAATCATCTAAGATGTCGAGAAATACTCTACCTAAATGATGCCCTTCTTTGACCTCATGTCGAACAAAGTGATAGTGGACTACTATATGTTTTGGTTTGTTGTGTTGCATGTAGTCCTTGCACTCTGATTATCACATTGTAGTGGAGTTTCAAAAGGAAGAGGGTAGCCAAGATCAAAGAGAAGCTTATGTAACCTGATCAACTCACGTGTCACAAATGATGCTACCACCTACTCTGCTTCTATACTAGACCCATCAAAAGAGATTTGTTTCTTGCTAGTCCATGGACCAAAGATTGGTTGAGGAAGAAACAACTGCCACTGATTGATTGCATCTATTAGAATGAGCTAACCCAGTGTAGATAAGAATAACAAACAAGGGAAAGACCAGGAGAAGAATCATGTCTCTGTTATACAAGGAAGTGTTCCTTGTTCCCCTACAAATATTTTAGCACACGCTTTACTGCTATCCATTGACTTTGACAAGAATTTCCAAGATGCTCTTTGAGTGAGTTTGCAGGATAAAATGTCAAGTCGACTGGTTAAACCGAGAAAGTAGAAGCAACCAACAAGGTTTGCAAAAGGAACATAGTCTTTGAGAAACAAATCAGTCTTGTTGGGATGATTCTTGTTAGACATAAAAACGAAGGAAGTGGATATTGAATTTGCTCCTATCATGGAAAAATCGTTTAAATTTTGCATAATGAATTTTGTTTGGCAAAGGAAAAGAATACTCGAGTCACAAATATATTCAACTTGAAAAGCAAGGGAGAAATGGATGTCTCCCAGGTCCACGATCTCAAAGGTAGAAGATAGTAGGGCTTTAGCACTGTTGAGAAAAGAAAGATCATTGGAAACCAAAATGGTGTCATCCACATGTAGAGAATTGATAACAAAGATCTACCAATCTCATTTCGAATAGATGTTTGCATCTGAGGAGCAGAAGTGGAACCTCCTTGACAGAAGAAAGGAGTTAAATCTTGAGATACTAGGCCCAAGATGCAGGTTTCAAACCGTAAAGTGCATAATGCAACTAATAGACAGTTTTCTTTTCCATTAACAACAATGAAGCCTAGAGGCTGCACCATGTAGACTTCCTCTTGCAAGTCACCATTCAGAAAAGCAATTTTTACATCCATCTAATGAATTTTCAAATCAAACTATGTGGCAAGGCCAATAGAACATGAATGTTGCTCATGCGAACAATTTTTTGGTACTTGAGAGAACCCTTTAGCAACCAACCATGCCTTATTTTTGTCAAAAGTACCATCAGTTTTGAGCTTCATTTTATACACCCACTTGCATTGGATAGGTTGTCATCCCTAGGGAAGATCCTTGAGTATCTAGGTGCCTTTAGATATGAGAGAATCAAATTTTGTATGTATATTAGGCACTTGACATGTCTAACTTAATGTGGTTTTTTGGAGGTCTTCTAGTGTGAATTTGAGAAAGTTATCAGTGGAAAATGGATCGTAGCTCTCATTGTGCTCTTCATTCTAAGCACTTAAATGCCCTAATCAGACTTCAGAGTAAAAAGTTATGTTAGTTTTCGTGACGCCTACTTTTTTCTTGGTCTCATGATCGGCATGCTCGTACTGCTTTTTGCCAAGAATCTTGTGGCTTTGTGATAAATGTATGGGTTTCGTGATCAGCACGATCATAGTGCTTTTCGCCAAAAATAACTCCGTTTCGTGATCGATAAGTTCTACTTTTCTCCAAAAATATTGTGGTTTTGTGATCAATAAGCTCAAAGCGCTTTCTTGGCATGCATGCTATTTCTACTATCCTCCCATCTCACATTCTATCCTTTTTTGGGGTATCTGGAGTTCTATATCTTTAGAGTGACCATTGTATTCTTGATCATTGACGACGTGAGCTCTCACAAACGTATTTTCCCGAGGTATGATGGGAACGTCTATCATCATCAATGGCTTTCCTTCTGGCCAACGATCTATTCCTCTGTTTCAAGGACACGCTCTTCCTAGTTGGAAAGTGAAGATGTTATTGATACTCGAAGGTGATAATCTTTTAGATATTGTTCTTAGTGATCTCATTTGTCCATCCTAACCTATTGATGCAACTCTAAATCCTGCTCTTGTGACTCAAGGCCCTCTCTTTGAGCAATGGAGATCTAGCTCTACTAATTGGTATTCTCGTGTTAAAGTAGCTCATTGGTATATTTGATCTACTGTACATGATTCTCTTATGCTGTATGTATTTGCCCTTCGTTCTTCTTATGCAATATGGGAATATCCTTCTTCTCATGCAATATGGGAATATCTCATTATTACTTTTGAGAAGAAATCTGTCAGAGAGATTCTTTATCTTTGTAATCTTTTGAGCACTCCATTTAAAGTTGGAGCTCCTATGACAACTCATATTGACTCATTCAAGAATATTGTCAATCAACTTGCTACTGCTAGTGCACCTATTCCACGAAATCAATTGGTGACCTATCCTCTTGACATAGTCCATGATCCATCATATGATAATATTGTTACCATCCTTTCCAACAAAAACGAGATTGATTTTGATCAAACATGTATTTCTTTGATTGACTATGCTCAACAACATGAGCATTGTAAAGACTCTCATGAATCTATCATGATAACAATGGATGATGTAGATTCAGAGATAGCTTGTGTTGCTCGCAAGTGTCCTTTCTCCAAATTTGGACGTGGTGGTCATCCATATAGAGGTGTCAATTCTTCTCGTGTCAGATATCTTGAGAAAAATTGCTTACTGTGATAAGCATGGTCATGTTATCTTTGATTGTTGGGCTTGGCAATATGAGGAGAAACATGCACAACAAGACAAAGCACCCACAGACGTGCACACACACGCACTTATTGAATTATAAAAAAAACTTACGAGCACATCTATTTGCACATCTATTTTCATGTCTAGAGACCCGTGTCTAACAGCATGTCTATATAGCAGACAGAGGCGTGTATAGATGCGCATCTAGATGCATAAATAGATGCTCTGCTAAAAAATTTAAAAGATAGATAGATGCATCGTTAAATGTGTGTATAGACGCATTTATAAACGGTCTTATAGACGCCTTTATAGACACGCAAATAGATGCTTCTCGAACAGACAGACGTGTATATAGACGCATTTATAGATGCACTGATAGACGCGCTACATAATATTTTTTTAAAGTTTACATAATGTTGTGTATGTTGTGTATGTTATATAGTTACAAGAATCCCATTTCCACATTGTGTAATTCAATTCTTAAAGCCAACCCCATTTTAATTACAATTCCAAATAAAACATTACAACTCCAAAATGCAATAAAATTGAAAGCTCAAAAAGTGCTTGTATGTACATATAGCATGAAGCTAAGCCACATCATGTGGCTTCAAGTACAAAAAATAAGAGGAGTGTATGTACAAGAGGCAAAAGCCAAGCCAGTGGCTTTAAGTACAAAAAAGAGTAGATAGCACTACTTCTACGACTAATCTATGTTCTCCATGTCCTCTCTCCCTTCCATGCTCCCTTCTACGCTCCCTTCTGCGCTCCCTTCTTCGCCTCCTTCCTCGTCTTATTTCTTGTCTTCTTGTGTAGGGACCTGTAAACAAGGGACAACATATATCAAGGTATGAAAAATCTTTACTTATAATATTGACATTATTTAATTACTTTCAAATATCTTGGGGGCCACTCCAGTAGCCTGGATATACTGCTCCTTAGTAATCAACCCATCATGATAGAAGTGCTTCCATGTATCTCCTTTGCGATGGTGGCACTGGTAGGCTGTCTCGACAGGAGTAGGGTATCTGCCCATGATATCAAGCTGCAAGACGACACAATTTGCAGAGGGGTTAGTACAAAAAAACAACCTCCTAATAAACTATATAAGCAATATAATTTGAGATTGATACTTACAAATTGGGCCTCCCATGATTCAACACTCCCTGCTCCAAAATGCATGCATGCTTCCATATTGCTCCATCTGGATCCTTTGTGCCTCCACGTGCTACAGACTGGGGTCCTCACTCGTTGACTTCATTGCTTTCTTCCACTCACGCTTGTGAGCGGTGTGGGGCAGGCCCCTTGGTGGTTGACCTTCCTCAAGCCTGGCAAGCTCTGCTAGTGCCTGCCTCTTAAGCGAAGATCTTTTATTGCCAAGTATCGTAACAATCTTTGATGGCCCATTTATCTGTGAACTGACGATTGGGGGGGTTAGGATACCTAGAGTAAACAGCAACGAGGGTCTCATCAGCCAACCTCTTTGGCTGGTCTTTGTAGTGGATAAAGCAATCTCTATAATTGTTAGCAATTACAGAGCACATGAAGGCCATGATGTCCTTCCCCCGTGCATCCATCAAGATGCCTCTTGTCTGAGTGATGTCATAGAATATCATACCATCACCCGGGGGCATGTCTAAATCATTTGAATCATCATTGTCCCCACCACCACCCCTCCCAAAGCAATGTGCCATGCATCCCCCACCACTCTCCCTACTACTATGCCTGCTACCATGTCGTGTCGAGCTAGTACGCTGGCCACTCATAGCTAGAGACTGCACGAGACTACGTGGACCACTCGTAGCTAGAGAACCAAGTCTCGACTGCACAGGAGTATGCCGATGGCTCTGTGAGACAAAAGGACCTCCTGACGGCATGGGGGAAGGGGCATAAGACGGCATGGGGAAAGGGGCATAAGTCGACATGGGGGAAGGTGTATAAGATGGCATGGGAGAAGGGCCTTGGCTGTGTAGCCGACTGGGCTGTGCTGACTCCGCTAGGGTAATCTCAGCTGGTGTGGGGTTAGGGTGGTTTAAAGTCTATAGTGCCGACTCCTGGGGGGTGTTTAAAGTACTCGTCATATACTTGTATAACTCCGCTTGACTGGGAGGGTGCCCTAAAAGGTTATATAAGTCCCTAAAAATAGACTCTCGGAGATTAGGTGAGCCCAAAAAGATTCCTGGCCACATGATGAACTGGAAAAAAGAAAAAAAGATGATTACTGATGAGCTGAGAAGAAAGGGGAACATAAAATATTACTGTCGGAGCGCGTCTATAGACGCGTCTGAGAAGCACAACAACACAAAGCAACTATAGACGCGCTTGGTAGACGCGCAAAATAGCGGTCGCGTCTATAGGCGTTGCTTAGTAGAGGAATTATGGGCGCGCCTAAATGTGCGTCTATAAGCTCGTCTATTTGCGCGTAAATTACCGCATCTACGTGCACGTCTAACCTGAGAAAATATGGGCCTGTCTAGCATCACGTTTATTAGCGCGTCTATTTGCACGTGTATTAGCATGTTTATTTGCGCGTTTACACTGAGAATTAGACACGCATTTAGACGCGTAGATAGACGCAAACCAAAGAATATAGAAAGTGAGATTTTGGTGTACATCATTGCTTTCCAAACATTGCCCATGATTACCAAAGCACATAATTTTTTGCAAGCCCACATATACAAGAATTAAATGAGATGAGGAGAATGAGACAATATGTAATATAGTTTTGCCAATATCAATTATGGGGCTATGGTTCAATCTCATCCTCAATGAGATCAACCCTTGCCAAAGTATCTACTTCAAAATCCAAACAAGTGTTTAGATCTACAAATACATTCAACCCACTACTACTTGTGCCACTCATGTGCTCATCGAAATCAGCATCTCGAATGGTAGGCTCGTCCTCACGGGTAATGGCCTCAATATCTGTATCTCCTATCTCATGATCATCCTCCTCTCTCGTATCACGGTTATCATCATGTCCATGGCCATGATCATCCTCCATACACTCCATATTAGTAAATGTACTATACATCACTTTGGAACGTGGCATAATAGGTATGACATGCCACCATCTATTATTATCCACCATTGGTTGATAGACAACCTAATTCAAACACAAATACAATCATGTTACTTTTCTTGCATCAAATATTTAAAAGCGAGTATTTTTATATGTGTGCATAGTACCTGTTCACATTGTTGCGGTAGTACTAGTGTGTCCTTCCTACTTTAACAAAACTTTGTGGAGTCAATAGTTACAAAGCCACTTGCATGGCATTTGATTGTTGCCTTAGGGCCTCTTTCCACCACGTCCTTAAACCACTTTACATCCAAAACATACACAAAGAAGCGTCGAACGTCATGCATAATAATATCTTGGATTATGCCACAATAATCATCCATGGCTCCATTGGCTCCCTCAAAGCTAGCAATGACGCCGCAATCTTGTGTGTTTCTCTTATCATCAATCCGTTGTGTTCGAAAATGCTTGCCCTCACACCATATAGCATTGAACATAGTGCACTGCAAGAAAAAATCAATTAAATAAGCAATCTAAATTATTGAAAATTCCTAACTTATGCATAACATTCTATATACCAACCTTGCTCATGCATCCCCTAGCATACTCCCATTCTTCCATTGTGATATGCATCCCCTCATCTTTCTCTGCTTTCTCCATTTCATCAAGTAGCCAATCCACATGAATATCCTTTGGAAGTGCTCTTAGATACTGAGGGTATGGCACACGAGATCCGTCGTGTGTACGAAAGAGGGCCCTTTCTTCTTGTCTTCTTGCCTTTGCATCTTTTCATCACATCACTATTAAGCACGCAAAAGAGGTTGATACTATTATGCAACTCCGTGTCTATTACTTTGTTGTGTCCTTTCCGTTGAGGCACAATAGAGGTCATCCTTAGGTCTTCATCATCTCTCCATAGTCGTGGGAGAGAGCTATCCACATCAACAAGAAACTCAGAAATATATACAAGTGACTCTTGTACCAACCAACCCTCGGCCATGCTACCTTCGGGTCTTGCATTTTGTCTCACGAAGCCCTTCAAGGTCTACATGAAGCGCTCCAGGAAGAACAACCATCGTGCATGTATAGTACCACATATAGCAATCTCATCCACCAAATGCACTATGAGATGTAGTTGGCTTGTGAGAATAGAACGTGGAAATGTCTCCTCCACTAAACAAACCGCCTCCACTGACATAACTCGAGCATTCTCAAGCGTGGTGGGATCTATTTCCTTTGAGCTCACATACCTCACAAGCTCGCCCATCTTGTAAATACAATCTTTCACGTCCTTCGATGCAATACGTGAAATGCTAGTAGGTAGTATGAACTGAACCCGCGAGGAGTTGGTTGATTAGTTGCTTATAGCTATTCACTCACAAATTTGAAAAGAAAAAGATATTATGCACATAAAATACTTACTTGGAGCATCTTGTGCCAATCATGAGATTTCAAGCCATATAATTGCTTTACACCTCTTTTCTTGCTCTTTGTAAAGGCTCCCTTCAAACACCTCATGCATCCAGTGGGAGTACGAATTGTAGTAATAGCGCGCTTCACCGTTGCCATCTCTAGCTTTGATAACATCCACGGTGCACGAGGTAAAAAAACATGCCCATTTGGTCTCTCTTTTGGCCAAGCTTCATGCATCCTCCCTGTGGTACGTAGATCCTCCCTTATGCCTGCCGAATCTCATGTCCCATTCAAATGCTCCCAAATGGTAGATGCCACATTCTTGAAGATATGCATGGGATCAAGCAGGTGATTGATCTTGAGGTGGGACCAATATGGTAAACGGTAAAAGATGGAGTATCTAAACAAAATAAAGTGTTAGCATGCAATCTTTACTTTCAGCCAATATAGCCAATCTTTACTTCCAGCCAATAGTTACAAACCCTTACCGGCTCATGCCAAGTGGTGGAGGAGTCGTGGAACCGTCCCAAATTCTCATCCAATCTCCCACGGTGAGTGATTGTGGGAGGACTTCATTCCAAGGGGCAACATATCTAGGATGATCAGGTGGGAGAAATCGATGGTGATTCTCATAGATGACGTTATTCAATGCATCTGCCCATGAGGCAACTAGCGAAGGACCACAAATAGGACATGCATGGTAACCCGATGTAGTGAGACCTAAACAATAGATGCAATTAAGAGTGGAAGGTGGGTTAAGGGTGCCACATCCTTTGCCTATTCATAATTAAAACTGCAATGCTTACCTGAACACTCGCCATAGCCTGGGAAGTCATGCATCGTCCACATCAAGATTGCTTTTGCAGTTGAAGTCTCGTGACGAGGGAGGCCTGCTCACATCATGCACCTCAATACCTCTCCAAAGTATCTCTAGCTCATCAATCAAAGGCTCCAAATAAACATCAGGGTTTTTGACTTTATGTTTCCCTGGAATTAGAAGGGACAGCATAACTTGTTCTTTCTTAATAGCCATAGAGGGTGGAAGATTGTAATTCACCAATACCACTGGCCATACACTGGAAGACGTGCTTTTGAGACCAAATGGGTTCACACCGTCCATACCCAATCCAAGTCTCAAGCTCCTAGGTTCTTCCTTGAAGCTTGGCCATGTGTCTTCAATATGCTTCCATGCAGGAGAGTCCACGGGAGTTCTCCACTTGCCATCGGTTGATCGATGGGAGGAATGCCATGACATGAGCTCTGCAAAAGATTTGCACTTGAACAAATGTTGGATGTGAGGGATTATGGGAAAATGTCGCAATACCTTACGAGGCACGTCCAAGGTTTTGAGATCTGCTCTATATCTTGCCTCTCCACAAGTAGGACACTCTCTTGCATCCTTATGTAGTCCACGAAACAAAACGCAATCGTTGACACATGCATGGATGCGCTTGTAATCTAATCCTCCAAGAGAGGTCACATGTTGCCTTGCCATATCTCTTGAGGTCAGTAGTTTATTCTCCCTTGGAAGCATTTTACATAATAGCCTGCACGTGAAGACCGTAAATGAGGAAAAGCATTCGAGTAATTGACCCACTAGCATAATTCACCATGTTTGCAAAATTGACTTTAAAGCTTACTTGAGTAATGCATTCAAACTTGCATTGCTCCATCCATAGATGGTTTGCAAGTTTAGTAACTCAAGGGAGGCACGTAGAACAGAGAATGTGCACCCCTCAAATAGTGGAGTCGATGCTGCAGTAAAAAGATCATCCTGCTCCATGCTATTATCCCTCCCTTGATGGACATATAAATCCCACATCATATCATCAAAGACCTCCTCCTCCACGGCTTCATGAGGTAATGGCAGAGGGCTACTATCACCATCACTCCATGCATCCGTAACGGTCCCTCCTGAAGATCCCACCTCATATCGCCGATGCTTCGCCTCCTCACGGCAAGCATAGGGTAACATATGCGGGTGTGGCACTGCATCCTGTATCAAATTAAAACGGGATCATAACTCAAACATATGAACACCCATAGGTATCTCAATCAACCTTAACTTACAAACCCTTACCCTGTTTACGGTCATATCCCATTCTCCATACTTTGAGATATGATTGAGTGTAATCTTGCGTGCACGATACATGTTTCCTCGACATCGATCACACAAACATTTGATTTTTTGCTCCAACCACATTTCGCGATGGTGGATACGGAGGGATTCATCCTCACTGGAGCTACTTGTTGAAGATGAAGACATCCTACAAACAAACAACCCACCAAATTCGCTCTTCTTCAAATGTTTAATTTAAACTTTATGGCGTGTCTAAAGCGTGTCTAAAGGCGCGTCTAAAATTGCGTCTAAAAGTGTGTCTACTCTGTGTATTTAGATGCACCTGTAAACGCGCTATTAGACGCGATTCTAGACACGGCTTTTAAACCTGCTTTTTAGCGCGCTCGCTTTGCTTTTCTTCACATTACTTATAGTTCGCGCGGCTTGCTTCCTTCCTTATTAACAGATCCATAGTTTCGACGCTTAAGAGGAAGGCTCCCATACTTACTTCCAAGCTTACACTTAAGAGGAAGGCACCGACACTTACTTCTAAGCTTAAAGGAGAGGAAGACGAACAAGGAGGAGAAGCAACTTTGAAAAAGAAAGAAGAACCTTCCATACCTCTATCCAAGTAAGTCTTTTTGCAGTTGATCTTGTTTGGAAGTTTGCTCTCTTTAGATTTGTACTTTCTCGTATCCAGGAAGCGCATGATCTGGGTATCAGTGTCACGTTTGTGTGTTGGGCGCAATGTCCTTTTCTACTTTTTAGGAATCCCGTCTATCGAAGCGCGTCTATAGGCGCGTCTCAGAGTGCATCTAAAAGGGCATCTACAGGCGCGTCTAAACGTGTGTCTAGCCTGTTTGCAGACACAGACACACGCGTTGATAGACGCTCTGTTAGATGCTCTGTTAAACGCTCTGTTAGAGGCTCTGTTAGACGCTCTGTTAGATGCATCTATTGATGCGAAAATCAGACGCGTCTATAGACGCACTCTGACAGTAAGCCTCTCTTCCCTTCCCCTTTCTTCTCAGCTCATCAGTAATAGATTTTTTTTCTTTTTTCCAGTTCAACATGTGGCCAGGAAGCGCTTCCAGCTCACCTGATCCCTGGGAATCTATTTGGAAGGACTTATATAACCTTTTAGGGCACCCTCCTACTCCTACGGAGTTATACGGGTATATGACGGGTACTCTAAACACTCCCCAGGAGTCGGCACTACAGACTCCAAGCCACCCCACACCGCCTGAGATCACCCCAGCAGAGTCAGCACAGCCGTCTTATGCCCCTTCCCCCATACTGTCTTATGCTCCTTCCCCCATGCCGTCTTATGTCCCTTCTGCCATCCCGTCTTATGGCCCTTCCCCCATGCCGTCAGGAGGTCCTTCTGTCTCGCAGAGCCGTCAACGTACTCCTGTGCCATCGAGACTCGGTTATCCAGCTACGAGTGGTCAGCGTAGTCCCGTGCAGTCTCCAACTACGAGTGGCCAGCGTACGAGCTCAACATGACAGGGTAGCAGGCATAGTAGTAGGGAGAGCGGTGGGGGATACATGGCACAGTGCTTTGGGCCATGTGGCGGTGGGGAGGATGATGATTCAGATGATTTAGACGTGCCTCTGGGTGATGGTACGATTTATTATGACATCACTCAGAGAGGAGGCATCTTGATGGATGCACGGGGGAAGGACATCATGGCCTTCATGCACTCTATAATTGCTAACAATTATAGAGATTGCTTTATCCACTACAAAGATCACCCAAAGAGGTTGGTTGACGAGACCCTCGCTACTGTTTTCTCTAGGTATCCTAAACCCCCCAATCGTCAGTTCACAGATAAATGGGCCAAGTCAAAGATTGTTACGATACTTGGCAATAAAAGATCTTCGCTTAAGAGGCAGGCACTAGCGAAGCTTGCCAGGGTTGAGGCAGGTCAACCACCAAGGGGCTCGCCCCACACCGCTCACAAGGGTGAGTGGAAAAAGGCAATGAAGTCAGCGAGGGAGTACCCCAGTCTACAGCATGTGGAGGCACGGAGGATCCAGATGGAGGAATATGGAAGCACGCATTTTGGAGCAGGGGGTGTTGAATCATGGGAGGCCCAATTTGTAAGTATCGATCTCAAATTATATTGCTTATGTAGTTTATTAGGAGGTTGTTTCTTTGTACTACTCCCTTCGCAAAGTGTGTCGTCATGCAGCTTGAGATCGTGGGCAGATACCCTACTCCTGCGGAGATAGCCTACCACCGCCACCATCGCAGAGGAGATACATGGAGGCACTTCTATGATGACGGGTTGATTACTGAGGAGCAGTATACCCGGGCTACTGGAGCGGCCCCCTAGGTATTTGAAAGTAATTAAATAATGCCAAAATTATAAGTAAAGATTTAATTTTTCATACATTGATATATGTTGTCCCTTGTTTACAGGCCCGTGCACAAGACGATGAGGAAGAGGAGGAAGGAGGTGCAGAAGGGAGCACAGAAGGGAGCGTGGAAGGGAGCGAGGACCTGGAGAACATAGATTGGTCGTACAAGTAGTGCTAGCTACTCTTTTTTGTACTTAAAGCCACTGGCTTGGCTTTGTGCCTCTTGTATATACACTCCTCTTATTTTTTGTACTTGAAGCCACATGACATGGCTTAGCTTCGTGCTATATGTATATACAAGCATTTTTTGAGCTTTCAATTTTATTTCGTTTTGGAGTTGTAATGTTTTATTTGGAATTGTAATTAAAATGCGGTTGGCTGTAAGAATTCAATTACACAATGTGGATATGGGATTCTTGTAACTATATAGCATACACAACATACACAGCATTCTGTAAAATTTAAAATTTAAAAAAAAAGCGCGTCTATCAGTGCGTTTAAAAATGCGTTTATATACGCGTCTATCTGTTCGACTTGCGTCTATATTTGTGTCTATAAACGCGTTTATAAGCACGTCTATTTATGCGTCTAAGTGCACGTCTATACTTGCGTGTGTCTGATATATAGACGTGCAATTAGATGCGGGTCTCTAGATGCAAAAATAGACATGCAAATAGACGCGCCCGTAAGTTTTTTATTTAGTTCAGTAAACGCGTCTGTGCGTGCGTCTATGGGTGCTTTGTCTTGTTGTGAAGCACGTCTATTTTCTCGTATAACGACCATCTATAGATGCGGCTATCTGTGTTTGCAGACAGGCTAGATGTGTGTCTAGATGCGCCTATAGATGCGGTTTTAGATGTGCTTTGAGACGCATCTATAGACGCGCTCCGACAGACGGACTATTCTAAAAAGTAGAAAAGGACATGCGCCCGACACAAAAACGCAACACTGATACCAAAATCATGCGTTTCTTGGATACGACAAAGGACAAATCCAAAGAGAGCAACTTCCAAAAAAGATCAACCATAAAAAGACTTACCTTGGATAGAGGTATGGAAGCTTCTTCTCCTTTTTCAAAGTTGCTTCTCTTCTTTGTTTACCCTCTTCTCCTTTAAGCCTGGAAGTAAGTGTGGGTGCCTTCCTCTTAAGCGTAAGCTTGAAAGTAAGTGTGGGTGCCTTCCTCTTAAGTGTAAGCTTGAAAGTAATTGTGGGTGCCTTCCTCTTAAGCATCGAAACTGAGGATATGCTAATAGCAAAGCAAGCAAGCCGTGCGAAGTATAAGTAATGTGAAGAAAAGCAAAGCGAGCGTGCTAAAAGCAGATTTAAAAACCGCATCTATAAGTGTGTCTAATGGCACATCTATACACGCCTCTAAATATGTGTGTAATTGCATGTCTAGATACACATATATCAGACGCGGTTTTACATGCACTTGTAGACGTGCACCACAGAATAGACAGATGCGGTTTTAGACGTGCCTTTAGATGCACCACAGAGTTTTAAAATTAAATATTTGAAGAAAGGCAAAATTTTTTGGGTTGTTTGTTTGTAGGATGTCTTCATCTTCAACAAGTAGCTCTAGTGAGGATAAATCCCTCCGTATCCACCATCGCGAAATGTGGTTGGAGCAAAAAATCAAATGTATGTGTGATTGATGTCGAGGAAACATGTATCATGCACGCAGGATTACACTCAATCACATCTCAAAGTATGGAGAATGGGATGTGACCGTAAACATGGTAAGTGTTAAAGAGTTAAGTTTGATTGAGATACCTATAGGTGTTCATATGTTTGAGTTATGATCCTGTTTTAATTTGATACAGGATGCAGTGCCACACCTGCATATGTTGCCCTATGCTCGCCGTGAGGAGGCGAAGTGTCGGCGATATGAGGTGGGATCTTCAGGAGGGACCATTATAGATGCATGGAGTGATGGTGATAGTAGAGCTCGACCATTACCTCATGAAGCCGTGGAGGAGGAGGTGTTTGATGATATGGTGCGGGATTTAAATGTCCATCAAGGCAGGGATGATAGCATGGAGCAAGATGATCTTTTTACCGCAGCATCGACTCCACTGTTTGAGGGGTGCACATTCTCTGTTCTACATGCCTCCCTTGAGTTACTAAACTTGCAAACCATCTATGGATGGAGCAATGCAAGTTTGAATGCATTACTCAAGTAAGCTTTAAAGTCTATTTTGCAAACATGGTGAATTATGCTAGTGGGTCAATTACTCAAATGCTTTTCCTCATTTATGGTCTTCACGTGCAGGCTATTGTGTAAAATGCTTCCAAGGGAGAATAAATTACCGACCTCAAGAGATATGGAAATTGCACTTCTCTTGATGCTATGCAATGTATGCTCATTCATTCTAGATTATCTCGAAGCTTTTGGGCAGAAGCACTTCTAACAGCCATCTTTGTGCAAAATCATCTACCTACAACTGCACCTTTTGGTCAAATACCGATCATAGCTTGAACAGGGGAGACTCCTTCTATATCACATTTTTTATCTTTTGGTTGCATTGCCTATATTCATGTACCAAAAGAGACATGGAAAAAGCTAGATCTTCCTGGCAAAAAGGTCATATTCATTGCATATTCTTTGAATTCTAAAGGTTATAAATTCTATGATCCCTCTTCTAAGAAGGTGATAATCAATCATGATGCCATATTCAATGAGTAGTCAATGGGAGGGGCATGTTCTACCGAGGATGCAGAGGACACTGATTCCTTACTTTTCTACCTTTCCTTTTCTATTTGATAATGATTCCACTTCTGATTTCATTACTACTCATTCATCTGATGGCATCACTACTACTCCATTTGCAGAGCAATGTGTTGACAATCTTGATTTGGATCCTGCACATACACAGGCCTCTGATGATAGTGTTGATATTTATGCTGATCTGCCTATTGATTTTGAACATGGTTCTACTCATGATTGTGTTGATGAATTTGAAATCATTGATCATGCAATGGTTGCTCATGAAGACCCTACTACTTATACAGAAGCTATCTCTTTTGCACAAAAGAGTCAATGGCAAGAGGCAATGGAAACTGAATATGATTCTTTGATCTCTAAAGGTACATGGGTTCTTATTAAACTACCTCCTGGTCACACTCCTATCAAATGTAAGTGGGTTTATAAATCAAAAACTAAAGCTGATGGTTCTTTTGACAAGTTTAAAGCTCGTCTGGTTGCAAAAGGATACTCACAAATTGCAGGAGTTGATTATCATGATACTTTTTCACCCATTGTTTGTAGCACAAGTATTCGGGTACCCTTGGCTTTTGCTTCTCAATTTGATTTGGAGATTCATCAAATGGATGTGAAAACTACTTTTCTTAATGGAGATCTTAAAGAGGAGATTTATATGGAGCAACCAGAAGGGTTCATACTTCCCAGTCGGGACCACTCCTTGTCTTGTGAGCTTTATCAAAAATACTCGATTGACTCATGATGTTGAGGTTTCACATCAACCCTATGCCAATCTTGTTGGTTGCCTATAGTTTGTTAGTTTGAACACTCAACTAGATATTCTTTTTACTGCCAATTTTCTAGGTCAATATCTAGCTGCTCCCTCAATGCAACATTGGTCTACAACAAAACGTGTTCTAAAGTATTTTGAAAGGCACTTCTAATTTTGGATTAGTTTATCGATATCATACATAATCATCTTCTGTGATGTCTCTTGACCTTTTGGGATATATAGATGTATATTGGGCAAGCTCTCACTTCTCTATGCGGTCTACAAGTGGTAATTGCTTCTTTATCAATGGTTGCTTGGTCTCTTGGGCAAGTAAGAAGCAACGATGTGTTGTTGTTTCTACCATAGAATCTGAGTATGTAGCGGCTTCTCTAGCAACTCCAGAATTGGTCTGGCTGCAACAATTGCTTGCAGATATTGGTCATCCTCCATCCTCCAGTATTCCTCTTAGATGTGATAATTAAAGTGCCATAAGTTTGGCTAAAGACTATGTTCAGCATAACCAATCCAAACATATTGCTGTTCATTACCATTATGTCAGGCATGAAGTGAAGAAAGGGATGATAATGATTGAAAATTGTCCCACTTCTTAGATGATTGCAAATATTCTCACTAAAGGACTTAGTGATGCATGCTTCATAGTTCTATGATTAGAACTTGGAGTTCTTGCAGCTTCTCTCTTCCAAGATTAACACACCTATGGGTGACCTTTTGTATATAAATGCACATCTGCATTACATACTTGTAAATAATTTTACAAATGATCAACTTGTATATAGGATCTCGGGTTTTTCCCTTGTGCTCCCCAAGGGTTATTCATCCATAGCTAGAGACCTTTGTTTGAGTGGGAGTGTTAGAGCTATATATAGCTTGCCCTAACGTAAACTAGGTCTCACCTATATATATGTAACTAGTGATCAATATGAATTAGTCTTTTGGAGTCTATTGATGTGTATATCATCTCTTCTTCTTCTCTCTCAACAAGTAAGCTATAGGCAAGTTCAAGGCAAGAAATTTGGGTGGATTTCATGCGTCGATGTACTCACTATCTGTTTCGTTGAGGAGCCATTTGCAGGTTGCAAAGGAAACATTTAGGGGGATTTTTTTCCCCAGTATGCATTTTCGCGCCTTTCACAACAACATACGTATTCTTGGAGATTGTATGGAGCAATTTATTGCCTCTATATCTTCATTCTTAAAAATTATCCACTTGCTATACTCAAAATAGGTGGTATTGAGGGCTATGAAAAGTGGCACACCCATCCGATAAATACTGGTTCTAATAGCACACCTAGGAGCGTGATTTTTGATGGTTATGCATGACATTGAGGAAAAGACAGTGTTTAATGCTTGATCGAGCATGGAAAGCATAATCAATTGGCACAATACCTTTACATGCCTCAACCTAGGTGGTATTCAGTTGCATGCAAAGTGACACTCCCATCCAATAAGTACTTGTTTGGATAACACACCTAAGAGCATGCTTTTTGATGGATGTGCATCACACTCGGCAAAAAAGGGTGTTTAATGTGGGATTGAACATGCAAAAAATATTTGATGGACACCATACCTTGCAAGAATCTCAACCTAGATAGTATTGCAACATGTGCAAAGTGGCGCATACATCCAATAAGTACTTTTTCGGATAACACAGCTTGGAGCATGCTTGTTTATGGTTGTGCAAAACACTAGGGGGAAAAGGTGTCTAATGCATGATTGACCATGCAAATCATATCGAATGGGCAAGATAATTTTCATGCATCTCAATTTAGGTGCTATTGATGCTCATGCAAAGCCGCGCACCCATCCGATAAGTACTTGTTTGACTTACATACCTAGGAGCGTGTTTTTTTACGGTTGTGCATGACATTGAGAAAAAAAAGTTGTTTAATGCTTGATTGACCATGCAAAGCATATCTAATGGGCACAATACTTTACACATGCGTCAAACTAGGTGTTATTCTTTTGGATGCCAAGTGGTGCACCCATACAACAAGTACTTATTAGGATAACACACCTAGGAGTGTGTTTTTTGACGGATGTGCATCACACTTGGGTGAAAATCATGTTTAATGCGTGATTGACCATGCAGAGCATATCAGATGGGCACCATAATTTGCACCTATCTTAAATTAGGTTGTATTGCATCTTGTACAGAGTGGTACACCCATCCAATACATACTTATTCAGATAACACACTTGGGATCGTGTTTTTTTAAGGTTGTGCACAATACTAGGGGGAAAATGGTGTATAATGCATGATCGAACATGCAAAGAATATATGATGGACAAGAAATGTTGCATGTTCTTAAAAGTAGGTGGTATTGAAGCCCTGGGAAAGGGTCTCACCCATTTGATAAGTACTCATTCGAATAGGAGCGTGTTTTTTTATGGTTGTGTATGACATTGAGACAAAAAGGATGTTTACTGCTTGATCGACCATGCAAATTAGCATATCTGATGGGCATGATAGTTTACACGTAGCTCAACCTAAGAGCTATCTTGTTGCATGCAAAGTGGTGTGCCCATCCAATAAGTACTTGTTCGATAACAAACCTAGGAGTGTGTTTTTTGACATATGTGCATCACACTCGAGGAAAACTAGTGTTGAATGCATGATCGACCATGCAAAGCATATCTGATGGGCACCATTATTTGAATGTATCTCAATATAGGTGCGATTGCATTGTGTGAAAAGTGGTGCACCCATCCGATGAGTACTTGTTTGGATAACACACACCTGGGAGCATCTTTTTTGATGGTTGTGCATAACACTATGCAGAAATCGATGCATAATGCATTATCGACCATGTAAAGAATATACGATGGATAATATAATTTGCATGTGCATAGGTCTTCTTGAGGCCCCTTAAAAGTGGCACACCCATCTGATAAGTACTTGTTTGAATAAAACACTTAGGAGCATGTTTTTTGACGGTCGTGCATGACACTGAGGAAAGAACGATATTTATTGTTTGATCGAACATGCCAAGCATATCATATGGGCACACTAATTTTCATGTGCCTTAACCTATGTGTTATTAAGTTGCATGCAAAGTGGCACTCTCATTCGATAAGTACTTGTTTCGATAACCACACCTGGAACCGTGGTTTTTTACGATTGTGTATAACACTAGGGAAAAAACGTTCTCTAATATGTGATAGAACATGAAAATCATATATTATGGAAAAAATACTTTGTATCAAACTCAAATTAGGTGGTATTGATGACCATACAATGTAGTGCACTCATGTGATAAGTACGTGTTTGAATAACACACCTAGGAGCGTGTTTTTTGACGGATGCGCATGACATTGAGGAAAAGATAGTGTTTAATGCTTGATCAACCATAAAAAGCATATCTAATGGGCACAATACTTTGCACCCACCTCAAACTAGGTGGTATTGAGTTGCATGAAAAGTGAGGCTCCCATCTGATAAGTACTTGTTTGGATAATAAACCTAGGAGCATGTTCTTTTACGATTATGTATGACACTGGGGGAAAAAACGTGTTTAATATGTGATCGGCCAAGACAACCATATCTTATGGATAAAATAATTTGAACGTGCCTTAATCTAGGTTTTATTGACTTGCATGCAAAGTGGAGTGCCCCTTCCATAAGTACTTGTTCTACTAACACATTTAGGAGCGCGTTTTTTGACAATTGTGCATACATTAGGTGGAAAACGTTGTATAATGTGTGATCGCCCGTGCAAAGCATATTTGATAGACAAGATACTTTGTAGGCACCTCAAAGTCGTTTGTTTTGACTTGCATACAATGTGGCATACCCATCTGAGATTTACTTGTTAGAATAACACACATGGGAGCTTGTTTTTTTTCGGTTGTGCATGACACTAAGGTAAAAATAGAGTTTAATGCTTGATCAACCATGCAAACAAAATACGATGGGCACAATACTTTGCATGCATCTCAACCTAGATGATATTGAGTTGCATGCAAAGTGGCACGCTTATCCCATAAGTACTTTTTGGCTAACACACCTATGAGCATGTTTTTTAATGGATGTGAATTACACTCGGGAAAAAACTGTGTTTAATGAGTGATTGACCATGCAAAGCATATTCGATGGGCACCATACTTTGCAAGCATATCAATGGAGGTGGGATTTCATCGTGTGCAAAGTGGCATGCCCAATAAGTACTTGTTCAGATTACACACCTGGGAGCGTGTTTTTAACAGTTTTGCATTACACTAAGGGGAAAACGGTGTATAATACGTGATCGACCATGCAAATCATATCCGATGGACAAGATACTTTTCATGTGCCTCAATGTAGGTGGTATTAAGGCCCTTGAAAAGTGGCTACCCATCTGATAAGTACTTGTTCGAATAACACACCTAGGAGTGTGTTTTTTACGATTGTGCATGACACTAGGGAAAAACTAGTGTTTAATGCTTGATCGAGCATGTAAAGCATATATGATGGACACAATACTTTGCACGCACCTCAACCTAGGTTGTATTGAGTTGCATGCAAAGTGGTGTGCCCATCCAATAAGTACTTGTTTGGATAACACACCTAGGAGCATGTTTTTTGACTGATGTCTATCACACTGGGGGGAAATCAATGTTTAATGTGTGATCGACATGGATGATTTTTTCATGTTAGTTTCTTTAAGAAGTGAAACTTTTATATTTGCATCAAAAGTTTACATGCGCCAATAAAAAAAAAATTTTGAAAGATTTTCCAAGATTTGAAACTTTTATGCAACAATTTTAAAAGTTTAGCCGTATATGATGGGCGCCATACTTTTCACAGACCTCAATATAGGTGGTATTGAATTGTGTGTAAAGTGGCTCTCCCATCCGATACATACTTGTTCAGATAACATACCTTGGAGCTTTTTGACGGTTGCGCTAATACTAGGGGAAAAAAGATATATAATGCATGATCGACCATGCAAAGCATATCCGATGGACAAGATAATTTTCTTGCACCTCAAAGTAGGTGGTATTGAGGCCTGTGCAAAGTGGCACACCTCATCCGATATGAACTTGTTCGAATAACACACTGTTTTTTACATTTGTGCATGACATATTAGGCAAAAACAGAGTTTAATTCTTGATCGACCATGCAAAGCATATCCAATGGGAACTATATGGTTCACGCACCTCATCCTAGGTGGCATTGAGGTTCATGCAAAGTAGTGGGCCTATCCAATAAGTACTTGTTCAAATAACACACTTAGGAGCATGTTTTTTGATGGATGTGCATCACACTTTGGGAAAAATGGTGATTAATGCATGATCGACCATGAAAATCATATCCGATGGATGCCATACTTTGCAAATGTCTCAGTGTAGGTAGTATTTCATTGTGTACAAAGTGGCATGGTGATCTGATAAGTGATCGTTCGGATAACACATCTAGGATTTCATGGTTGTGCATGCATGATCAACCCCAAAAGCATATCCGATGGATGAGATACTTTACATGTGCACCCATACGATATGTACTTGTTTGAATAACACACCTAGGCGCATGTTTTTTTAAGGTCGTGCATGACAATGAGGCAAAAACGGTGTTTAATGCTTGAACGACCATCCAAAGCTAATCCAAAGGGCACAATACTTTGCACATGCCTCAACCTAGGTGGTATTGAGTTGTATGCAAAGTGGCACGCCCATCTAATAAGTACTTGTTTGGATAACACAACTAGGAGCAATTTTTTGGATGGTTGTGCATAACACTCAAGGAAAAACGGTGTTTAATGTGTGATCGACCATGCAAAGAATATTCTATGGACACGATAATTTTCATGTGCCTCAAAGTAGTTGGTATTGAGACTTGTGCAAAGTGGCATGCCCATGCAATAAGTAATTGTTTGGATAACAAACCTAGGAGCATTTTTTTAAATGGTTGTGCATAACATGGGGGGGATAACGATGTTTAATGAGTGATCGACCAAGCAAAGAATATACGATGGAAATGATAATTTGCATGTGCATTGATGTGGGTGGGATTGAGGCTCATGCAAAGTGGTGCACCCATCAGATTAGTACTTGTTCGAATAACACACCTAGGAGCGAATTTTTTTAATGAATTTTTTAATGAGGACCTCTCCCCTCCCTCCTTTATCCCTAAACATTTATACCACTCTTTCATTTATTTAATTGAAGCCCTCTCCTCTCCCTCCTTTATCCCTAATAAACATCTTGCCATCATATACTAGCCCCCCCTCTTTTAATTAATTGAAGCCCTCCTTCACCCCTTTATCCCTAAATGTTTTTTAATTGAAGATCTTCCCCACCACTCTTTTTCCAATATACTGCACTCCCCCCCCCTCAGGGGGTCACTATGTAGTATAAACCCTCTATATCACATGTGTTTAAGGCCTACTTCTTGTAAAATCCCTTATCTGTAAAAATTTTCTTAATAAAATGTACCCTTTTTCTATACAAATCTGTAATTTTTTCCAAAAATACTTTAAATAGTCCCTTATGTAAATTAATTTTTAATTAAATTTAGAAAATAAAATAACTTTTTGTTGAACTCACGTGATAGGGTTACATATTATGAGTGACCCTCCCAAGCCCCCCCCTGTCCTCCCCCTTTGATTTAATTGAAGCCCTCTTTCACCCCTTTATCCCTAAATATTTTATTTAATTGAAGCCCTCTCCCACCCCTATTTTGCCATCATACACCACTTCCCCCTCCCCCCAATAAATAAAGTACTAATTAAAAATTATAATTAATAAGTAGATCATTAAAAAGAGACTAATATTAATTATAATTAATAAGTAGATTATTAAAAAGGGACTAATATTCATGTAATTGTTTCTGCTGCAGCTTGCTTGCAAAGGAGATGGCTATATATTTTGTTCCAGGGATGGATGTGATTTTATATAGCAAAAGAGAAGTAGTTGTATTTGTTGCAATCCATGATAGTGATCCCAATTCAGTTTGCCACTTTTGAAGACTTGGTGAAGATAAGGTGGCAGTTACTGTATCAAAGATTATTAGCGCACATGTTCAGCTACAGCATAAATGTGGATATATGGAAACACTTGGAGATGTTATGCCCTACAAGACATCCAACAAATTAGTTATAGCATGGGACAGAGATGAGACTTATGCAACAGACGTCATCAAGAAATATACAAAGTGTGCCACTTTGGATTTTACTGTGTCGGATATTTTACAAATGAGTTCATTTGCAAAATAAGAATGTAGCAGAAGGTGAAGTATTGGGATTTGAACAAATGGAGAAGTGGTCATTTGCAAAAATGAGGATTCTAAAAGTCACTAATGATGGTATGGTTGATAACAGAACATCCTTATGTGATCCCAACTATGAGGTAGGCAAGATACGAGATGGAGCATGGAATTTTTAAACATGAGAAAGATAAGGTATACTACAATATCAAAGGACCTATACATATATATAGTTGAGGACAAGGGTTGGGTGTGGGAGAGATATAAATAGCTGTAACACCCCTGCTCAAACCAAGCCCTCTATCACTACAAGGCATAGGCCATTTTCCGATGGAAATACCAACGCTTTTTACATTAAATTTTTTTTTTTCACGGGCGCAAAGGTCGCTATAAAAGTCGTTAAAATCGTCGGAAAAGGAGCGTCGCTATAAACCGTCGCTATATAGCGACGCTGTTAATCGTCGCTATATAACGACGATGCAAACGTCGCTATATAGCGACACTGTTAATCGTCGCTATATAGCGACACTGGTATATAGCGACGATTAACAGAAGTAAAAAAAAAGGGTTAGTGGGGCTAAACAGGGCTTCCTTTTGGCCCTGTTTAGCCCCACTAATCCTTTTTTTTTTTTTGTAATTACAAAAGAAAGTTTTTTATAACAAAATTTCCCTTGCTTGCAGGGTGATACAAAATTGTTCTTGTGAACGATGAGGAAGAAATGCATATACATATACAACTGTGTTTGTAACAAAATTACCCTGTGAAAGGGCGATACAAAATTGCTCAAACGAGCGGATATACAAAATGCTACTACCACTACTCATCTGAATCCGAATCCGAATCGTCTTGTTGGCCTGTTCCTTGGTCCTCGACACCTGCGTCTTCTCCCTCGTCCCCGACACCTGCGTCTTCTCCCTCGTCCTCGGCACCTGCATCCGATCCTTGCCCCTGTTGATCGCTCGTCTCTGATGATGGGACGCTTGAGCTTTGACCCTAAGAGTGAACCATATAAATCGAAAATTAGATTGGAACTTAAATTAAAAAGTGAGATTACAAGTAGGAGTAAACTTATACCGTGCGAGCAGCCACCTCAGCCCAATTGACTATCGCTCCCATTGCCTCTTGCTCAATGAACCACGGCTTTGTTCCTATCCGAAATGCGCGCCGCGTCTCTGCATCCGTAGGAAGACAACCCATCGCAGCTTGCTGTGGATCCAATTTACGAGAGTTAGAGTTAGCTAAAGTGCATGTAATATGTAACTAAAACAAATAGAACAATACATTAAATGGGAGGAAGTAGACTTACCACGGTTGCCTCGAACGCATACCGTCCGCCTGCACCAAAGTGCGAAGTACCTACGACGTCCAGCCGTCTCTTCGCAGCCCTCCTCTGACCCTCGAACATTTCGGGATGGTCCCTATGTTGCTTCTTGAAGTACTTCCAATCAGCTTTGTCTGCCCAGCTGGGTTTAGCCAACCCCTTTGTAATGGAAGTATGCAAGGTTGATCTGCGATGCTTTAGGACCAAACCCATGCGCTCGAGCATATAATTGTTATTAAACTCCACATTTGGCAGATTAGGATATCTTTGTTTTAACTCATCGATCACCGCCTGCTTCTTTTGGGCATCTTGATACCGCCAATCGATATTTATGCCGCTCTTGAAGTGATGACTCATCAACCTCCTCATGGCGGCCATCACTGCTTTGCCCTTTTTGTCTTCTATTATCTCTCTGGCAGATGTGATTTGATAGGAGAGATCCCCTGATGAGTAAGGGGGACTGACGGTAGCAGAGTCTGAAGGAGTGGAAGCTGTGCGACCGCTTTCGGATCGAGGAGTAGCTGTGGGAGTAGGAGAGGGAAAGGGACCTGACTGATACTGTGTCTCCAGACCAAGTGGAGACCTAAAGGAGCGTGAGTGTGCTGACTCGTCTACATCTCCTGAGTCAGCACAACATGAGCCGCCCATCCTACTCTTCCTTCCCTTGCGGGAGGCATGCGCAGGTGATGATCCCGCGGTCGAAGGGGCGCGAGGGGATGGCTGGGCAGTACGTCCACCCGTCGGTGTAGGGGAAGGAATTGGGGAGGTCCTCTCAGAGAGCAGAGAGAAGAATCTCGTTGCCTCCTCATCGCTCATCTGCGCTACAAACTCGTCGGGAGTCCCGACAAAGCCATGCGTGGCTAGCAAAGGAGTCCCCTGAGGGGTAGTCGCAGTGCTACGTGGAAGAGGGGTCGGACCAAGGGTAGTCACAGTGCTAGGACCGAGAGGAGTCGGACCAGGGGTACTCCTCGGGGTAGTCGCCTGAGAGGAATCAAAGTCCTCTGGAGCATATAGATCGTGAGCTCTCCTCCTGCGAGGCTGTCCGTACTCGTCGGATGAGCGACGTGATCCCATGTCTAACATAGACACAAACACGAAAACAGAAAACAAAAAACAAACATAAGCATTCTCATAGGCATAGGCATAGGCAAGAAGAAAGAAGAGGGAAAGGAAAGAAGAGGGAAAGGAAAGAGGGAAAGAAGAGGGAAAGATAAGAGGGAAAGAAGATGTAAAGGAAAGAAAAGAATGAGAATGAGGAAATAGAGAATGAGAGAAGGGGGAAATAGAGAAGGGGAAAGAGATGAGGGAAAATAGAGAAGGAGAGAAGGGGGAAATGAGAGAAGGGGGAAATAGAGAATGAGCTTATGTAGAAATAGAGAATGAGCTTATGCTTCTCTCATTCTCTATTTCCGCATAAGCTCACGCATAAGCATGAGCTTATGCGGAAACTTAAGCATAAGCTCATGCACATGCATGAGCATAAGCATGAGCTTATGCTTAAGCATAGGCATCGGAAATAGAGAAGGAGCTTATGCATAAAATAGAGAATGAGTTTCCGCATGCTTATGCTCATGCGGAAAAAGAGAAGGAGCTTATGCAGAAAAAGAGAAGGAGAGAAGCTTATGCGGAAACTCATTCTCTATTTCCGCATAAGCTCCTTCTCTTTTTCCGCATGAGCTTATGCTTATGCTCATGGGTGAGCATGAGCTTATGCTCATGTTTCCGCATATGCTCACGCAAAAGAGAAAGAGCTTATGCGGAAAAAGAGAAAGAGCTTATGCGGAAAAAGAGAATGAGAGAAGCATAAGCTTCTCTCATTCTCTATTTCCGCATAAGCTTATGCGGAAACTTACGCATAAGCTCATGCTCATGCATGAGCATAAGCATGAGCTTATGCTTAAGCATAAGCATAAGCATAAGATCATGCTTATGCTCATGTGGAAAAAGAGAAGGAGCTTATGCTCATGCGGAAAAAGAGAATGAGAGAAGCATATGCTTCTCTCATTCTCTATTTCCGCATAAGCTTATGCGGAAACTTACGCATAAGCTCATGCTCATGCATGAGCATAAGCATGAGTTTATGCTCATGCTTATGCTTAAGCATAAGCATAAGCATAAGCTCATGCTTATGCTCATGCGGAAAAATGCGAGAAGAATATGCTTCTCTCCTTCTCTATTTCCGCATAAGCTTATGCGAAAACTTACGCATAAGCTCATGCTTATGCATGAGCATAAGCATGAGTTTATGCTCATGCTTATGCTTAAGCATAAGCATAACCATAAGCTCATGCTTATGCTCATGCGAAAAAAGAGAAGGAGCTTATGCTCATGCGGAAAAAGAGAATGAGAGAAGCATATGCTTTTACGATTATGTATGACACTGGGGGAAAAAAAGTGTTTAATATGTGATCGTCCAAGACAACCATATCTTATGGATAAAATAATTTGAACGTGCCTTAATCTAGGTTTTATTGACTTGCATGCAAAGTGGAGTGCCCCTTCCATAAGTACTTGTTCTACTAACACATCTAGGAGCGCGTTTTTTGACAATTGTGCATACATTAGGTGGGAAACGTTGTATAATGTGTGATCGCCCGTGCAAAGCATATTTGATAGACAAGATACTTTGTAGGCACCTCAAAGTCGTTTGTTTTGACTTGCATACAATGTGGCATACCCATCTGAGATCTACTTGTTAGAATAACACACATGGGAGCTTGTTTTTTTTCGGTTGTGCATGACACTAAGGTAAAAATAGAGTTTAATGCTTGATCAACCATGCAAACAAAATACGATGGGCACAATACTTTGCATGCATCTCAACCTAGATGATATTGAGTTGCATGCAAAGTGGCACGCTTATCCCATAAGTACTTTTTGGCTAACACACCTATGAGCATGTTTTTTAATGGATGTGAATTACACTCGGGAAAAAACTGTGTTTAATGAGTGATTGACCATGCAAAGCATATTCGATGGGCACCATACTTTGCAAGCATATCAATGGAGGTGGGATTTCATCGTGTGCAAAGTGGCATGCCCAATAAGTACTTGTTCAGATTACACACCTGGGAGCGTGTTTTTAACAGTTTTGCATTACACTAAGGGGAAAACGGTGTATAATACGTGATCGACCATGCAAATCATATCCGATGGACAAGATACTTTTCATGTGCCTCAATGTAGGTGGTATTAAGGCCCTTGAAAAGTGGCTACCCATCTGATAAGTACTTGTTCGAATAACACACCTAGGAGTGTGTTTTTTACGATTGTGCATGACACTAGGGAAAAACTAGTGTTTAATGCTTGATCGAGCATGTAAAGCATATATGATGGACACAATACTTTGCACGCACCTCAACCTAGGTTGTATTGAGTTGCATGCAAAGTGGTGTGCCCATCCAATAAGTACTTGTTTGGATAACACACCTAGGAGCATGTTTTTTGACTGATGTCTATCACACTGGGGGGAAATCAATGTTTAATGTGTGATCGACATGGATGATTTTTTCATGTTAGTTTCTTTAAGAAGTGAAACTTTTATATTTGCATCAAAAGTTTACATGCGCCAATAAAAAAAAAATTTTGAAAGATTTTCCAAGATTTGAAACTTTTATGCAACAATTTTAAAAGTTTAGCCGTATATGATGGGCGCCATACTTTTCACAGACCTCAATCTAGGTGGTATTGAATTGTGTGTAAAGTGGCTCTCCCATCCGATACATACTTGTTCAGATAACATACCTTGGAGCTTTTTGACGGTTGCGCTAATACTAGGGGGAAAAAGATATATAATGCATGATTGACCATGCAAAGCATATCCGATGGACAAGATAATTTTCTTGCACCTCAAAGTAGGTGGTATTGAGGCCTGTGCAAAGTGGCACACCTCATCTGATATGAACTTGTTCGAATAACACACTGAGGAGCGCAAGTTTTTTACATTTGTGCATGACATATTAGGCAAAAACAGAGTTTAATGCTTGATCGACCATGCAAAGCATATCCAATGGGAACTATATGGTTCACGCACCTCATCCTAGGTGGCATTGAGGTACATGCAAAGTAGTGGGCCTATCCAATAAGTACTTGTTCAAATAACACACTTAGGAGCATGTTTTTTGATGGATGTGCATCACACTTTGGGAAAAATGGTGATTAATGCATGATCGACCATGAAAATCATATCCGATGGATGCCATACTTTGCAAATGTCTCAGTGTAGGTAGTATTTCATTGTGTACAAAGTGGCATGGTGATCTGATAAGTGATCGTTCGGATAACACATCTAGGATTTCATGGTTGTGCATGCATGATCAACCCCAAAAGCATATCCGATGGATGAGATACTTTACATGTGCACCCATACGATATGTACTTGTTTGAATAACACACCTAGGCGCATGTTTTTTTAAGGTCGTGCATGACAATGAGGCAAAAACGGTGTTTAATGCTTGAACGACCATCCAAAGCTAATCCAAAGGGCACAATACTTTGCACATGCCTCAACCTAGGTGGTATTGAGTTGTATGCAAAGTGGCACGCCCATCTAATAAGTACTTGTTTGGATAACACAACTAGGAGCAATTTTTTGGATGGTTGTGCATAACACTCAAGGAAAAACGGTGTTTAATGTGTGATCGACCATGCAAAGAATATTCTATGGACACGATAATTTTCATGTGCCTCAAAGTAGGTGGTATTGAGACTTGTGCAAAGTGGCATGCCCATGCAATAAGTAATTGTTTGGATAACAAACCTAGGAGCATTTTTTAAAATGGTTGTGCATAACATGGGGGGGATAACGATGTTTAATGAGTGATCGACCAAGCAAAGAATATACGATGGAAATGATAATTTGCATGTGCATTGATGTGGGTGGGATTGAGGCTCATGCAAAGTGGTGCACCCATCAGATTAGTACTTGTTCGAATAACACACCTAGGAGCGAATTTTTTTAATGAATTTTTTAATGAGGACCTCTCCCCTCCCTCCTTTATCCCTAAACATTTATACCACTCTCTCATTTATTTAATTAAAGCCCTCTCCTCTCCCTCCTTTATCCCTAATAAACATCTTGCCATCATATACTAGCCCCCCCTCTTTTAATTAATTGAAGCCCTCCTTCACCCCTTTATCCCTAAATGTTTTTTAATTGAAGATCTTCCCCACCACTCTTTTTCCAATATACTGCACTCCCCCCCCCTCAGGGGGTCACTATGTAGTATAAACCCTCTATATCACATGTGTTTAAGGCCTACTTCTTGTAAAATCCCTTATCTGTAAAAATTTTCTTAATAAAATGTACCCTTTTTCTATACAAATCTGTAATTTTTTCCAAAAATACTTTAAATAGTCCCTTATGTAAATTAATTTTTAATTAAATTTAGAAAATAAAATAACTTTTTGTTGAACTCACGTGATAGGGTTACATATTATGAGTGACCCTCCCAAGCCCCCCCCTGTCCTCCCCCTTTGATTTAATTGAAGCCCTCTTTCACCCCTTTATCCCTAAATATTTTATTTAATTGAAGCCCTCTCCCACCCCTATTTTGCCATCATACACCACTTCCCCCTCCCCCCAATAAATAAAGTACTAATTAAAAATTATAATTAATAAGTAGATCATTAAAAAGAGACTAATATTAATTATAATTAATAAGTAGATTATTAAAAAGGGACTAATATTCATGTAATTGTTTCTGCTGCAGCTTGCTTGCAAAGGAGATGGCTATATATTTTGTTCCAGGGATGGATGTGATTTTATATAGCAAAAGAGAAGTAGTTGTATTTGTTGCAATCCATGATAGTGATCCCAATTCAGTTTGCCACTTTTGAAGACTTGGTGAAGATAAGGTGGCAGTTACTGTATCAAAGATTATTAGCGCACATGTTCAGCTACAGCATAAATGTGGATATATGGAAACACTTGGAGATGTTATGCCCTACAAGACATCCAACAAATTAGTTATAGCATGGGACAGAGATAAGACTTATGCAACAGACATCATCAAGAAATATACAAAGTGTGCCACTTTGGATTTTACTGTGTCGGATATTTCACAAATGAGTTCATTTGCAAAATAAGAATGTAGCAGAAGGTGAAGTATTGGGATTTGAACAAATGGAGAAGTGGTCATTTGCACAAATGAGGATTCTAAAAGTCACTAATGATGGTATGGTTGATAACACAACATCCTTATGTGATCCCAACTATGAGGTAGGCAAGATACGAGATGGAGCATGGAATTTTTAAACATGAGAAAGATAAGGTATACTACAATATCAAAGGACCTATACATATATATAGTTGAGGACAAGGGTTGGGTGTGGGAGAGATATAAATAGCTGTAACACCCCTGCTCAAACCAAGCCCTCTATCACTACAAGGCATTATAGGCCATTTTCCGACGGAAATACCGACGCTTTTTACATTAATTTTTTTTTTTCACAGGCGCAAAGGTCGCTATAAAAGTCGTTAAAATCGTCGAAAAAGGAGCGTCGCTATAAACCGTCGCTATATAGCGACGCTGTTAATCGTCGCTATATAGCGACGATGCAAACGTCGCTATATAGCGACACTGTTAATCGTCGCTATATAGCGACACTGGTATATAGCGACGATTAACAGAAGTAAAAAAAAAGGGTTAGTGGGGCTAAACAGGGCTTCCTTTTGTCCCTGTTTAGCCCCACTAATCCTTTTTTTTTTTTGTAATTACAAAAGAAAGTTTTTTATAACAAAATTTCCCTTGCTTGCAGGGTGATACAAAATTGTTCTTGTGAACGATGAGGAAGAAATGCATATACATATACAACTGTGTTTGTAACAAAATTACCCTGTGAAAGGGCGATACAAAATTGCTCAAACGAGCGGATATACAAAATGCTACTACCACTACTCATCCGAATCCGAATCCGAATCGTCTTGTTGGCCTGTTCCTTGGTCCTCGACACCTACGTCTTCTCCCTCGTCCCCGACACCTGCGTCTTCTCCCTCGTCCTCGGCACCTGCGTCCGATCCTTGCCCCTGTTGATCGCTCGTCTCTGATGATGGGACGCTTGAGCTTTGACCCTAAGAGTGAACCATATAAATCGAAAATTAGATTGGAACTTAAATTAAAAAGTGAGATTACAAGTAGGAGTAAACTTATAACGTGCGAGGAGCCACCTCAGCCCAATCGACTATCGCTCCCATTGCCTCTTGCTCAATGAACCACGGCTTTGTTCCTATCCGAAATGCGCGCCGCGTCTCTGCATCCGTAGGAAGACGACCCATCGCAGCTTACTGTGGATCCAATTTACGAGAGTTAGAGTTAGCTAAAGTGCATGTAATATGTAAGTAAAACAAATAGAACAATACATTAAATGGGAAGAAGTAGACTTACCACGGTTGCCTCGAACGCATACCGTCCGCCGCCTGCACCAAAGTGCGAAGTACCTACGACATCCAGCCGTCTCTTCGCAGCCCTCCTCTGACCCTCGAACATTTCGGGATGGTCCCTATGTTGCTTCTTGAAGTACTTCCAATCAGCTTTGTCTGCCCAGCTGGGTTTAGCCAACCCCTTTGTAATGGAAGTACGCAAGGTTGATCTGCGATGCTTTAGGACCAAACCCATGCGCTCAAGCATATAATTGTTATTAAACTCCACATTTGGCGGATTAGGATATCTTTGTTTTAACTCATCGATCACCGCCTGCTTCTTTTGGGCATCTTGATACCGCCAATCGATATTTATGCCGCTCTTGAAGTGATGACTCATCAACCTCCTCATGGCGGCCATCACTGCTTTGCCCTTTTTGTCTTCTATTATCTCTCCGGCAGATGTGATTTGATAGGAGAGATCCCCTGATGAGTAAGAAGGACTGACGGTAGCAGAGTCTGAAGGAGTGGAAGCTGCGCGACCGCTTCCGGATCGAGGAGTAGCTGTGGGAGTAGGAGAGGGAAAGGGACCTGCTGACTGATACTGTGTCTCCGGACCAAGTGGAGACCTAAAGGAGCGTGAGTGTGCTGACTTGTCTACATCTCCTGAGTCAGCACAACATGAGCCGCCCATCCTACTCTTCCTTCCCTTGCGGGAGGCATGCGCAGGTGATGATCCCGCGGTCGAAGGGGCGCGAGGGGATGGCTGGGCAGTACGTCCACCCGTCGGTGTAGGGGAAGGAATTGCGGAGGTCCTCTGAGAGAGCAGAGAGAAGAATCTCGCTGCCTCCTCATCGCTCATCTGCGCTACAAACTCGTCGGGAGTCCCGACAAAGCCATGCGCGGCTAGCAAAGGAGTCCCCTGAGGGGTAGTCGCAGTGCTACATGGAAGAGGGGTCGGACCAGGGGTAGTCACAGTGCTAGGACCGAGAGGAGTCGGACCAGGGGTACTCCTCGGGGTAGTCGCTTGAGAGGAATCAAAGTCCTCTGGAGCATATAGATCGTGAGCTCTCCTCCTGCGAGGCTGTCCGTACTCGTCGGATGAGCGACGTGATCCCATGTCTAACATTGACACAAACACGAAAACAAAAAACAAAAAACAAACATGAGCATTCTCATAGGCATAAGCATAGGCAAGAAGAAAGAAGAGGGAAAGGAAAGAAGAGGGAAAGGAAAGAGGGAAAGAAGAGGGAAAGAAGATGTAAAGGAAAGAAAAGAATGAGAATGAGAGAAGGGGGAAATAGAGAAGGGGAAAGAGATGAGGGAAAATAGAGAAGGAGAGAAGGGGGAAATGAGAGAAGGGGGAAATAGAGTGGGAAATAGAGAATGAGCTTATGCAGAAATAGAGAATGAGCTTATGCTTCTCTCATTCTCTATTTCCGCATAAGCTCACGCATAAGCATGAGCTTATGCGGAAACTTAAGCATAAGCTCATGCACATGCATGAGCATAAGCATGAGCTTATGCTTAAGCATAGGCATCGGAAATAGAGAAGGAGCTTATGCATAAAATAGAGAATGAGTTTCCGCATGCTTATGCTCATGCGGAAAAAGAGAAGGAGCTTATGCAGAAAAAGAGAAGGAGAGAAGCTTATGCGGAAACTCATTCTCTATTTCCGCATAAGCTCCTTCTCTTTTTCCGCATGAGCTTATGCTTATGCTCATGGGTGAGCATGAGCTTATGCTCATGTTTCCGCATATGCTCACGCAAAAGAGAAAGAGAAAGAGCTTATGCGGAAAAAGAGAATGAGAAAAGCATAAGCTTCTCTCATTCTCTATTTCCGCATAAGCTTATTGGGAAACTTACGCATAAGCTCATGCTCATGCATGAGCATAAGCATGAGCTTATGCTTATGCTTATGCTCATGCATGAGCATAAGCATGAGCTTATGCTTATGCTTATGCTTATGCTTAAGCATAAGCATAAGCATAAGCTCATGCTTATGCTCATGCGGAAAAAGAGAAGGAGCTTATGCTCATGCGGAAAAAGAGAATGAGAGAAGCATAAGCTTCTCTCATTCTCTATTTCCGCATAAGCTCATGCGGAAACTTAAGCATAAGCTCATGCTCATGCATGAGCATAAGCGGCTTATGCTCATGCATGAGCATAAGCATGAGCTTATGCTTATGCTTATGCTTATGCTTAAGCATAAGCATAAGCATAAGCTCATGCTTATGCTCATGCGGAAAAAGAGAAGGAGCTTATGCTCATGCGGAAAAAGAGAATGAGAGAAGCATAAGCTTCTCTCATTCTCTATTTCCGCATAAGCTCATGCGGAAACTTAAGCATAAGCTCATGCTCATGGATGAGCATAAGCGGAAAAAGAGAAGGAGCTTATGCAGAAAAAGAGAAGGAGAGAAGCTTATGCGGAAACTCATTCTCTATTTCCGCATAAGCTCCTTGTCTTTTTCCGCATGAGCTTATGCTTATGCTCATGGGTGAGCATGAGCTTATGCTCATGTTTCCGCATATGCTCACGCAAAAGAGAAAGAGAAAGAGCTTATGCGGAAAAAGAGAAAGAGCTTATGCGGAAAAAGAGAATGAGAGAAGCATAAGCTTCTCTCATTCTCTATTTCCGCATAAGCTTATGCGGAAACTTACGCATAAGCTCATGCTCATGCATGAGCATAAGCATGAGCTTATGCTCATGCTTATGCTCATGCATGAGCATAAGCATGAGCATAAGCTCATGCTTATGCTCATGCGGAAAAAGAGAAGGAGCTTATGCTCATGCGGAAAAAGAGAAGGAGCTTATGCGGAAAAAGAGAATCAGAGAAGCATAAGCTTCTCTCATTCTCTATTTCCGCATAAGCTCATGCGGAAACTTACGCATAAGCTCATGCTCATGCATGAGCATAAGCGGAAAAAGAGAAGGAGAGAAGCTTATTCGGAAACTCATTCTCTATTTCCGGATAAGCTCCTTCTCTTTTTCCGCATGAGCTTATGCTTATGCTCATGGGTGAGCATGAGCTTATGCCCATGTTTCCGCATATGCTCACGCAAAAGAGAAAGAGAAAGAGCTTATGCGGAAAACGAGAAAGAGCTTATGCGGAAAAAGAGAATGAGAGAAGCATAAACTCATGCTTATGCTCATGCGGAAAAAGAGAAGGAGCTTATGCTCATGCGGAAAAAGAGAATGAGAGAAGCATATGCTTCTCTCCTTCTCTATTTCCGCATAAGCTTATACGGAAACTTACGCATAAGCTCATGCTCATGCATGAGCATAAGCATGAGTTTATGCTCATGCTTATGCTTAAGCATAAGCATAAGCATAAGCTCATGCTTATGCTCATGCGAAAAAAGAGAAGGAGCTTATGCTCATGCGGAAAAAGAGAATGAGAGAAGCATATGCTTCTCTCATTCTCTATTTCCGCATAAGCTTATGCGGAAACTTACGCATAAGCTCATGCTCATGCATGAGCATAAGCATGAGTTTATGCTCATGCTTATGCTTAAGCATAAGCATAAGCATAAGCATAAGCTCATGCTTATGCTCATGCGGAAAAAGAGAAAGAGCTTATGCTCATGCGGAAAAAGAGAATGAGAGAAGCATATGTTCTCTCATTCTCTATTTCCGCATAAGCTTATGCGGAAACTTACGCATAAGCTCATGCTCATGCATGAGCATAAGCATGAGTTTATGCTCATGCTTATGCTTAAGCATAAGCATAAGCATAAGCTCATGCTTATGCTCATGCGGAAAAAGAGAAGGAGCTTATGCTCATGCGGAAATAGAGAATGAGAGAAGCATATGCTTCTCTCATTCTCTATTTTCGCATAAGCTTATGCGGAAACTTACGCATAAGCTCATGCTCATGCATGAGCATAAGCATGAGTTTATGCTCATGCTTATGCTTAAGCATAAGCATAAGCATAAGCTCATGCTTATGCTCATGCGGAAATAGAGAAGGAGCTTTTGCTCATGCGGAAAAAGAGCTTATGCGAATGAGAGAAGGGGGAAATAGAGAAGGGGGAATGAGAGAAGCATAAGCATAAGAGAATAAGAGGGAAAGGAAATAGAGAATAAGAGGGAAAGGAAAGAGAGAAGGGAAAAGAGAGAGGGGGAAAGAGAGAAGGGGGAAAGAGAGAATAAGAGAAGAGGGAAAAAAGAGAAGGGGGAAAAATGAGAAAAAGAGAAGGGGGAAGACGGAAAGAGAGAGAGGCGAAGAGAGGGTTCCTACGCCCATCACTGCAGCTAGCGCTTAAGGCGCTAGCTGCACGCCAATGCAAATAACAAAAATATTAAATGGAAAGAAGAGGAAGCACTTACCTGTAAAAGTATGTCCCGCTCGGTGTAGTGGACTGGCCCCACAAAAGAGAGAGTATGTCCCGCTCGGTGTAGTGGACTGGCCCTACAAAAGAGAGAAAACAACCCATTTTTTCAAATAAGATGTTAGTGGAAAGAGGAGATCACAAAAGCAACTTCTTGAAAGGAGACAAGGAAAGAGAAGATTGAGGAGACAAGGAAAGGAGGAGATTGAGGAGACAAGGAGAAAGAGAAGGAAAGAAATACAGGAAGAAGAGGTGAGTTTTCTTTCTTTTTTTCTTGAAATTTCATTTTTTGTTTCAATCCTTTCAAATCAAGCATGAAAACTAGTTTACAACTTTAGCAATACAAGTAGAAACACTCACAAAACCAAAGCTAACAAACAAACAACCTACATTGTTGAAACAAACTCACCTCTTGAAGAACTTTCTTTCTGGAAACCAAAGAGGGAAAAAGGAGAGAGAGGGAGTACAAGAGGTAGGAGAAGGGTGAGGAGTGGGAAATAGAGTGGGAGGTTGCTTGGAATAGATGGGAGGTCGTCGAAAATAGGTGGGAGGAGATTTTGGGTTGCTTACTTGAGAGATTAGGAATGGCTTATGCAAAACGCCGCGCGTTTCGCCGTTTCGGGTTTTAACCAACAGCGTCGCTATATAGCGACGTTGTTTCGTCGCTATATAGCGACGTTTTTAATTTAAAGCGTCGTTATATAGCGACGTTTTAAATTAAAAACGTCGCTATATAACGACGAAACAGAGCGTCGCAATATAACGACGCTTACTGTTTATTTTTTTGTATAGGCTCTTGTGAAGCTCAAACATGCTATGCTTATAATTGTCAATATCTCCTCTTACTATATAGCCTTACTATATAGGATTTTTTGTTTCAATCCTTACTATATAGCGACGTCATTCTTTTTATATGGCCTCAAGAGAAGCTCAAATTAAACATGCTATGCTCATAATTGTCAATATCTCCTCTTCATGCTTATGTTGTGGTTTTATAAGTGTAGATGGAAGGGACGAGTGGAATCCGCGATGATGCGCCAATGCCCGGGAGCACGAAGTGGCTTACGGAGAGGTTATATTGTCATTGCACTCATTGCAAGCGAGAAGTACGACATCAACGTCGTATTATCATGCGCCACTTGCGGATGTATGGGGCGGAGCCGGAACCAGTACCCCCCGTTGGTGTTGCACATGTTGATGGATCATCGGTAAGTCAAAGCTATTTAAGTTCGCAATCTTATTGTATACCCGAAAATAGAAGATCTTCTATTTACACGAATGAGCTTATGACAGGATGAGGAGGGTGACGAGGGTACACATATACCTTCTCACTTTCAACAAGACTATAGTCTCCCGGATGACGACGAGGGTATGGTCGACATGATGGATTCCATTTTTAGGGGCACTACATCCCACGTACACGTGATGTCAGAGTCTGAGGTGAAAATGCGAGAGTTGCAATCAACACAATTGTACGAGGGTGCTAGGATGTCTAAACTACGTGCTTGTCTCTCAATCTTGAATCTACAAGTACAGTATGGTGGTCGGATACAAGTGTCTCGGCCTTAATGAGGTTAGCCCTTGCATTAATTTGAGTCATTATTTGGATATTGTTTGTTTTGAGAATCATCATTTGGATAGTGTCTTTGTCATAGGTTGCTCCAAAAGATGTTGCCTACACCAAATACCATGCCCGCATCAAGAGATGAAGCGAAAAAGATGCTAACAATGGTGGGTATGGATTATGATACCATCCATGCTTGCCGTAATGATTGTATTCTCTTTCGTCGTGAGCATGGAGATTTGGCTAGTTGTCCAAAGTGTGGGGAACAACGATATAGAGATGACTTGCAGGGTGAGAGGATACCGGTAAAGGTCTTAAGACACTTTCCCATCATTGCAAGAATACAACACATGTTTCGATGCAAATCCATAGCGGAGTTGATGACATGGCATGCATCTCATCGGTCCACTGATCACACATTGAGGATTCCCGCAGATTGTGCAGCTTGGAAGCACATAGATAATCAGTGGCCGGACTTTGCGAGAGAGCCACGCAACTTACATCTTGGGCTAGCCATGGACGGCGTGAATCCTTTCGGGTTACGCTCGACATCTTGGTCGACATGGCCCATAGTCGTGGTGAATTACAATATCCCACCATGGCTAACAATAAAAAAGGGACACCTCATGCTTGCACTACTTGTGCCAGGAAAGTACAAGGCAAAAAACATGGACGTGTACATGGCACCTTTGATAGAGGAGTTACAGATATTATGGAGAGGAGTGCAGGTCTTTGATATTTCCAAAGCTCCTAGGCATACCAATGATATTTTGGTCAGGGGTATCTTGATGTGGACCATGCATGACTACCCAGGATATGGAGAGTGCGCAGGTACGTGGTTATGTCTTTACATGTACAATGAGGGATTATGCTTTTTTTACTCTCTTTTGCACGCATGTCTTGTACTAACATATTCATGCACGCGTGCAGGACTTGTTACAAGTGGGTACCATGCTTGTCCTGTTTGTGGACCTGCTCTGAAATCGCTTGCACGCTACTCCAAACATATGAGGAAAAATGTTTATGAAGGTCAT
The DNA here is from genome assembly GCF_047967505.1 of Dipteris shenzhenensis. NCBI lineage: Eukaryota > Viridiplantae > Streptophyta > Polypodiopsida > Gleicheniales > Dipteridaceae > Dipteris > Dipteris shenzhenensis. Next base: position 26,114,657 of record NC_141608.1, on the reverse strand, counting down.
GCTTGATACCTTCCGCTCGACCATCTCGCACGTGGAGGTCAGCTTGATCCACCACCATCATATTTGAAAGCAAGTGATTGGATTCAAGCTTGGAGGGAGAATGGAGAGGAACCTCCTCCTGGTATGAAGAGGCTATCGATCTTTCACGAGCTTCCTTATTGGGGTCAGTTACAAATCAATCATCTCTTGGATCCCATGCATATCTTTAAGAATGTGGGGGCTACCATTTGGGCACACTTGGTTGGTTCCAAGGACTCGAGAGGAGTGCGAGAAGACTTGCGTGCTATGAATAGGATGTCTCGTTTGTGGCCCCAAGTGCATGCTTCAGGAAAAGTTGTCCTCCCGAAAGCAACATGGATCCTCTCTACGAGGGAGGAGGCAGCGATCAAGGCAGACATTGCCTCTTTTCAAACACCGACAGGGTACATGCGTTGCTTGAAAGGAGCATTTTCAAAGGACAATAAGCTTAGTGGCCTCAAGTCCCATGATTGGCACAAGGTCTTACAGGTATTCTAAGTAGAATTAGTGTACCGATAATAGTGATGCATTAGCGTAATTATTATTATGTTATATTGTTGACATGATTTCATTGTTGCTTTGATAGTTCATCCTTCCAATTACAATAAAAGGGTGCTTACAAGAAGATGTTAGAAATGCTATATTCAAGATCTGTGGTATTGTGAGGTATGCTTACTATCAATTCGCATTATGTATTTTCTTCATGGACATGTGAAATAGGTGGATATCTCAAATATCTTACATATGCATGGACATGTGAAATAGGTGGATATCTCAAAAAGAGATCTCTATATCGAGCATCGAGAAGGCTAGGGTGGAATCCATCGAAGCCGTATGCTTGCTTGAGAAGCACTTTCCCTCAAGCATTATGACAACTCAAGTCCACTTGCTTGTGCACATAGTTGATGAGGTGGCTATAGCAGGTACCGTTCATAATCGATGGATGTTTTTTCTCGAGCGGTTTATGAAAACTTTAAAGGGGTTTGTAAGACAAAGAGCAAGACCAGAAGCAAGCATGGCAGAGGGATGGCTTGTGCAAGAGTCATTAGTATATATCACAGAGTTTCTTGCATCCACGGATCCTGATATGCCGCAAGCTTGGCACAACAAGGATGATGATCACATCATTGGCGAGGTCCCCCAAGGAAAAGGGATTGAAAGAAAGATAAGCGAAGAGCAAATGGAGAAATTCAATAAGTTTTGTATCCTCAATAGCCCTGAGATGCAGAAGTGGATTGAGAGATATGAAGTGGCCAAAGCAGAAAGAATAAATGCAAGGACGAGATTCAGAGTAATGTACAGGCGATCACAACCATATCCACGAGATCTGGCTCTTCTCCCTACTCACATGTCACTTGATTGGCTACAACTAGCTGTACGTAAAGCCGAACGTGATGGAGAGACAATAAACGAGCGCGAGCGGGAGTTATCATCTGGATGTATGGTGCATGTAAGTTTCTTATCTCTTGACGTAATTAAGTAATTATTTGTGGCAATATATGCTATAAAATAGGTGCATCTTCATTGATTTAATGATGCTCTTTTACAGTATAAAAAGTACAGTGCATTATGGTCATATGGACGACATTTTCGCGTGGAACGCATCGATTCAAAGAGAGTCACGATGATTGTGGAGTCATGGCTAACTTCACACAAGATAGCCGAGCAAGTGCTTCGGATACCAATCTTCTCTCCTCACGGTTGGATTATTGTGGAACCATACGCGACATCTATGAAATTGATTTCAGACGATTTACTATTTTCATTCTTGATGTAAAATGGTTTAGAACTACTTACAACGGTCCCCATGCGACAGTGAGAAAAGATATTAGCGGTCTCTTTGCAATAGACTCCACCAAACATTGGACCGATGAAAGTGATACTTTTGTTCTTCCCGAGCACTGTGAGCAGGTGCATACTAATGATTTAATTAGTCGAAGCTTTCATTTTTAAAGTCCATTGATATATATATAATTGACGACATTTGGCACCCATCTTCAATATAGGTGGTTTTTCATCCGGATCGTTCTGATCCAAGATGGTGGTACGTGATCCAAGTTGCACCACGAAGTAAGCAAATTTTTGAAGATCGAGATGTGGATATGGAGATGCCACTACCAATGCCGGATCCAATTGATGAATCTAGCGAAGAAGATGTAGATCACCATATGAGGCAAGAGGAAGATGCGCATAATGACATCGCACGGGAGGAGGATGGAGATCACGATATTGACGAAGAAGACAACAATCATCAAGATCAATCACCACACTTAAGCTTTATTGAAGAAGATGATCAAATACTTTTAGGTGAACGTACGATACTAGAGTACGATGATGAATATATAGGAGATCAACTCGGTATAGAGTTGGAGATAGACTTGCTTGGCGTCTTAGACTTGGCTCAAGATGAAACAGTTGATGTAAATGCTCTTATTTGATTTTTCTCATCTCAAACTTGGACATGAATATATGAGCTTCAAAGGCTTGATGTACATGCTCTCATTTTTTAATTCTCTATGAGCTCAAACATGTATGAAAATTTAAAAAATTTTGTCATTGGAAAAAAATAAATTTTAAGGCCTTAAAAAAAAAAAAAACACCTCTCTGTAAAACGTCGCTATAATATTTTGTCTCAGTGTCGCTATATAGCGACTTTTAGCAAAAGTCGCTATATAGCGACGATTTACGAAACCCAATTTTTATACCGATGATTAACGCTAAGCGGGCGCTAATCGTCGGTACGTAAACGTCGCAATAGGATGCGTGTGTAGTAGTGTATCTCTGCTCTGTCTGCAGATGAATAAATCCTTGGAGAACTCAAGGGAAAACCCAAACCACTATATATCTACCTAGGAGAAAAATAAAAGTTACAACAATGGCATGTGACAAAGTATGTGCACAGAGTGACCTCTAGACTAAGTAGAATGCAAATCATACTGCACATCGTGATATAGTGTCAAAGGAAGAAAATATACAAAGATGGCCTTAGGCCAAAATAGTGCAATTTGTGAGTGCTCATTATGATGATCTATCAACAGGAGTAGAAAGGAAGGAGATTAGACCTTCATTATAGCACCAAGTTCATTTCTCAGAGAGTTGAGAACCAAGCCTATGGTAGAGGCTTTGTGAGAATATCTGCAATCATCTAAGATGTCGAGAAATACTCTACCTAAATGATGCCCTTCTTTGACCTCATGTCGAACAAAGTGATAGTGGACTGCTATATGTTTTGGTTTGTTGTGTTGCATGTAGTCCTTGCACTCTGATTATCACATTGTAGTGGAGTTTCAAAAGGAAGAGGGTAGCCAAGATCAAAGAGAAGCTTATGTAACCTGATCAACTCATGTGTCACAACAAATGATGCTACCACCTACTCTGCTTCTATGCTAGACCCATCAAAAGAGATTTGTTTCTTGCTAGTCCATGGACCAAAGATTGGTTGAGGAAGAAACAACTGCCACTGATTGATTGCATCTATGAGAATGAGCTAATGCAGTGCAGATAAGAATAACAAACAAGGGAAAGACCAGGAGAAGAATCATGTCTCCGTTATACAAGGAAGTGTTCCTTGGTCCCCTCCAAATATTTTAGCACACGCTTTACTGCTATCCATTGACTTTCACAAGGATTTCCCAGATGCTCTTCGAGTGAGTTTGCAGGATAAAATGTCAAGTCGACTGGTTAAACCGAGAAAGTAGAAGCAACCAACAAGGTTTGCAAAAGGAACATAGTCTTGGAGAAACAAATCAGTCTTGTTGGGATGATTCTTATTAGACATATTAAAAACCAAGGAAGTGGATATTAAATTTGCTCCTATCATGGAAAAATTGTTTAAATTTTGCATAATGAATTTTGTTTGGCAAAGGAAAAGAATACTCGAGTCAAAATATATTGAACTTGAAAAGCAAGGGAGAAATGGATGTCTCCCAGGTCCACCATTTCAAAGGTAGAAGATAGTAGGGCTTTAGCACTATTGAGAAAAGAAAGATCATTGGAAACCAAAATGGTGTCATCCACATGTAGAGAATTGATAACAAAGAACTTCCAATCTCCTTTCCAATAGATGTTTGCATCTGAGGAGCAGGAGTGGAACCTCCTTGACAGAAGAAAGGAGTCAAATCTTGAGATACTAGGCCCAAGATGCATGTTTCAAACCATAAAGCGCATAATGCAACTGACAGACAATTTTCTTTTCCATTAACAACAATGAAGCCTAGAGGCTGCTCCATGTAGATTTCCTCTTGCAAGTCACCATTCAGAAAAGCAATTTTTACATCCATCAGATGAATTTCCAAATCAAACTATGTGGCAAGGCCAATAGAACATGAATGTTGCGCATGTGAACAATTTTTTGGTACTTGAGAGGACCCTTTAGCAACCAACCATGCTTTATATTTGTCAAAAATACCATCAGCTTTGAGCTTCATTTTATACACCCACTTGCATTGGATAGGCTGTCATCCCTAGGGAAGATCCTTGAGTGTCAGGGTGCCTTTAGATATGAGAGAATCAAATTTTGTATGTATATTAGGCACTTTAAGGAGAAAGCATAGCTTCCTCGAGAGACGTGGGATCTTCAACGATTTAAAGTGCAGCTGAATTTTCAAAATCAAGAGGAAGATCAACAAAGATATCAATTTCCTTTTCATTTGTCACCTTAGGTTCATACTTGGGATCATACACAGTGAAACAAAAGTTCTCTAAGATAGTGCAGCGTTCATTTGAGAAATTGGCATATGACGAAGAGCAAAACAAATACTCATGAAAAATGGCATCCCTACTAATGATCTCCTTCTTGGATAGCAGACCATAAAACTTGTACCCTTTAACACCATTTGGGTAGCCGAGGAATGTTAATAAAGGCCATGCAACCAAAGACCAATAGATGAGAAATAGTGGGAGTAGTACCTGTCCAAGTTGCAACTAGAATCCCTCCAGTTGGTGGAGAGGTAGAGAGAAAATTTTGAACATGTACTGCTGATAGCACATCATCCACCCAAAAGGTTTTGGAAAGTTTAGCAATTGGATTTTGGTGTGAAGAGTAAGGAACAATATATTCATGCTATGTACATTGACTAGTGCAATAATTATGGAAATTGTGAGATGCAAATTCTCCACCATTTTCAATTCTAAGCCTCCTTTATGAGTTTCCCTCTCTATCGTTTAGCAAGCTTGTGATACTTCTTGAAGACTTCAAGAGCATCCAACTTGTATCAAAGAAGGAACACATGAGTGAAGTGAGAGAAATCCTATGTAAAATGTAATGAAGTACATATGATGGTTTCTTGATTGAGGGAGAGTCCCACATATGTCTGAATGGACTAGTTTAAGAAGATCAGATGAAGAGATATTCCTTGAGGAGGTAAGTCTCACAATATTTTTCTCTAGTATGCTAATAGGTCCCTTATCACAATATTTTGCTTACATAGTGATAGTTTAGAGCTTTGTTTATGTTCTCACAGTATCATCCTATTGTGCACACATGATGTTAAAGTGCAACATTCCTAAATTAACTGCAACATGATGTTTTGGGATCCAAGTCAAGTAGATCAACTGCTTGAACATGCAAAGGATAGGGCTACCACATGGGTAGCACATAGGCTGCCATATTGGCAACACACCTAGAAATGTCTTATGTCCACATTTGTAGCTATTGTATCTAGCCATTTGAAATCTGGAAGCACATGCAGAATGACAATGTTCAATTTCAATTAGCATCATTGTTTGATAAGCTTAACCTTCATTCCTAGCCTATAAGATGCAACATTCAACTCGCTGAAGGTCTTCTTTTAGTTCAACACAAGCTTTAATCAAAGAGGGGTCGATTGTCCTTGTTCTTAGATTGTATTGAACTTATGTCTCAACTCTGCAAATTATCAAGAAGGCCATACTTATAAATGGGAACTTTAGTATAACACACATTTTCTCATGGAAGAGGACCAAAAGACTTGAAGGAATGAGAATGGTATAGAGGGGTTGTACCATTACAGCTTGTAGATATTGTAGCTTGCACTACTACACACAGATCCTATTGCGATGCTTAAGTACCGATGCTTAGAGTGCACGGGGCACTAATCATCGGTATTGGAAGCGAGGTTCATTAAGGGTCCCTATATAGCGACTTTAGGCAAACGTCGCTATATAACAACTTTAGTCAAACGTCGCTATATAGCGACTTTTATCAGATTGGTAATGGTCATTATATAGTGACACTAAGATAGTTTCCTATAGAGACATTTTACAGAGAGTTTTTTTTCCCATACCAACCTTAAAAGATAGTTTTTCCCAATGATAATTTTTTTATTATTTTCATACATGTTTGATCTTTTGAGAGAATAAAAGTACGAGAGCATGTACATCAAGCCTTTGAAGCTCATATATTCATGTCCAAGTTTGAGATGAAAAAAATCAATGAAGAGCATTTACATCAACGGTTTCATCTTGAGCCAAGTCTAAAGTGCCAATCAAGTCTATCTGTAACTCTATACTGAGTTGATCTCCTATATCATGATCGTACTCTAGCATCATACATTCACCTAAGAGTACTTGATCATCTTCTTCAATAAAGTGCAGTGATTCTTGATGATCGTTATCTTCTTCCTCAATATCATGATCTCCATCTTCCTCTCATACGATGTCATTATGTGTATCTTCCTCTTGGCTCATATTGTGATCTTCATCTTCTTCACTAGATTCATCTGTATCAATTGGGTCCGGAATTGGTAGTGGCATCTCCATATCCACATCTCTATCTTCAAAAACGTACTTACTACGTGGTGCAACTTGGTTCACGTACCACCATCTTGGATCAGAACCATCCGGATGATAAACCACCTATATTGAAGATGGGTGCCAAATGCCATCAATTATATATATGAAATTATGCTTAAGTACATGTATCAATGAATCTTTAATAAAGCTTCGATTAATTAAATCATTGTATGCAAGTTCCTGCTCACAGTACTTGGGAAGAACAAAAGTATCATTTTCGTTGGGTCCAAAGCTTGGTGGAGTCTATTGCTAAGAAACCACTACTGTCTTTTCTCACTATCGCATGGAGACCATTGTAAATAGTTCTAAACCATTTTATATCAAGAATGAAAATACTAAATCGTCTGAAATCAAATTCATAGATTTTGCATATGGTTCCACAATAATCCAACTATGAAAAAAGAAGATTCGTATCTGAAGCACTTGCTCGGCTATCTTGCATGAAGTTAGCCATGACTCCACAATCGTATGTGACTCTATTTGAATCGATGCTTTCCATGTGAAAATGTCGTCCATATGACCATAATGCACTTTACTTTTTGTACTATAAAAGAGCATCATTAAAACAATGAAGATGCATCTATTTTATAGCATATATTGCCACAAATAATTATTTAATTACGACAACACTACAAGGCATAGGTCCTTTTTTTATGAAAATACCGATGTTTTTTACACTAATTTATTTTTTTTATGAGCACAAAGGTCTTTATTTAGGTTGTTATAAGCGTCGAAAAAGAACAGTCGCTATATAGCGACTCTAATAAACATCGCTATATAGCGACACTGGTAAACGTCGTATATAGCGATGATTAATAGAACTTAAAAAAAACATTAGTGGGGCTAAACAGGGCCACAACAAGCCCTATTTTGCCCCACTAATGTGGGTGATACAAAATCGATCAAATGAACCGATCGAGTGACAGATGTGGGGGTTAAAGTTCATTGTGCCTTTACCCCAGTTATGTACAATACTCAAACACATATATAAATGAATGAAAAAGAAGATTAGGGTGTTCTGCACCCACTAAAACATGTGTGGCTCTTTGTTTCTCTCTCTTCCTCTTCCGTTCTTGCTTGTGTGGAGAGCACTATCAAATGGTATCAGAGGCCGGGTGATCTGGCTGAGCGTGTGTGAATTCCTGGAAGCTCAGCAGCTCTACGAGAGGAAGAAGAAGCTCTGTGGGAACCTTTGTGGGTGACTTTACTTGCATCCGAGTGTGTAGAGACCTTGGAGGAACCTTTGGAAAAGTCACTTTGGCTTTGCAAAGTGGTTTTGAGAGGCTGTTAAGTGTTTTCAAAGAAAAATTAGTTTTTTTAGCTTTTCCCTGTTCTGTTCAATGACAGAGACTTTGTATTGACTTGTAGAGGCAACTATTGCTTGCTTTTGGTGTCCACTTCACTTTAGGAGCTTGGAAACACCTTCATTCTTGAATCTGGGATCATTTCATTGGATTTCTGACTCACTGTGTCAGTTCCTACGTTTTTTTGCCTGGGTTTTGGAACTCAAGTTTGGATTAACCATTTGCAGATCTGCCAATTTCAGTGGACTCAGGAGGTCCTAAAACTTCTATGTTGCTCATCATTCAAAATCTGGTGGAGTTTACAAACAGCTCTGTTTCCAAAAACGTTTTTCAGTCCGTGTGTTGGACCCAGTGATTGAGACCACGATTTCCAAAACCGTGTGACCCATTGTGTTTCAGACGCCCAAAGACCACTACCTATCAGTTCTTGCATGATTCAATGGAGTACTTTCAGAGTTATAGATCTCTGTGTATTCGATTTTGTCTCTCTGTTATGCATTTTTCATTCTAAGGTTTTGAAACCTTAGATTTATGCCACATGGCAGTGGATAAGTGTTGACTCCCATTTCTCACTCATAGGTTGGGATTTTGGAGTTCCGGAAGAAGAGAGATATTTGTAAATTTTCTTGTTGAGTCCGATTATGCAATGGCACCCATGTTTTGAGGCATCTCAAGTTCTATTTTCAGTAGCAATTATTGCCGTAGGACCATGATTTCTTGAGCATACCTTATGTAGATCACTCTAGTTGCAGTTTGAACCATGTGCACTCATTTGTGGTGTGCATTGGGCTGCAGTGGATGATTTATAAGCCATTTGGATGCATTGAGATCCTTATTAGATGCGCTGATAGGCCCAGATTGCCTTGTGGGATGCTGTTTTTATGGACGCTTTGCACATGGATGCTATTTTATGTTGAGGGATAGCTTTGACACATTGCAGTTCATGCACTAATAGTGTAATGCTCTCTTGGATAAGATATTATTGATGCTTATGCCCATGGACAGTGTTTACGCTTGAGGCATTTGGCACTTATTGGCATTTGGGATTGCCATTGCAGTTGGCATTTTCTTTTGGGCCAGATTTGCTCATATGGATGCATAGTACATGCACATGAGTCAGCTGCATCTTTTGATGCTTTGAGCTTTGAGTTTTGGTGATATTTCAGTCTATTGTGGCATACACATTTGGGTGCACCTAGTATTTGGTGTGATTCTCTCTTATAGGCACTAGCATTCGGGATTTTGATTTATTTGCATCATGGCATCCTCTTCCATGTCTGAAAAGGAGTTTTTCAACATTAAAGAGTTTGATGGGACAAACTTTTCTTTGTGGAAAGGACAGATAAGGGATGTGCTTACTCAAAAGAAGTAGATTAAACCCTTGGCAAGGATTGAAGCTAAGGTTGCAAATATGTCTAAGGATGACTGGAATGAGTTGGATGCATTAGCAAAGTCTAATATTAGATTTCATCTTGCAGAGTTAGTTTATTTGACAGTAGTAAATGAGCAGACTACGAAAGTTTTGTGGAAGAAACTGTGTGCCACTTATGGGAAGGAAACTGCCTCTAATAAAGTTTACCTCATGAAGACATTGTTTGAGCTGCAGATGAAGGAAGGGGTCTCCATTGCTTCTCACTTGAATGAATTCAATATGATTTTCAGACAGCTTCAGGCTCAGAAGATGAATTTTGATGCAGACATTAAGGCAATATTTCTCTTATGTTCATGGCCATCCTCATGGGATACCTTCTGTACAGCTGTCAGTAACTCTACACCTAGTAAAGTACTGAAGTTTGATGATGTTGTGGGTAGCTTGTTGGCCTAGGAGATTAGACGGAAGTCTATGGATGGCAACAAGCAGGATGCAGCCTTAAATGTACAAAGGGGCAAATCACAATTCAAAGGGAAGTCCCAAGAAAGAGGGAAGTCTCGTAGCAAATCCAGGGCACGAAACATTAGGTGTTATGAAAAAGGATTGCTACAAGCTGAAAAGAGAGCAAAAGGATAAGAAAAAGAATGCATATTGGGGTGCAAATCAAAAGGAAGAGAGTCCAAGGGAGGACAAAGGAAAAGTGAAGATCGAGGAAATCAATGCAATCACACATGATAGTGACAATGACGTTCTCTTCATGTCTAATTTATCTACAGAGTTGCTTACCACTTCAGATGATGCATATTCCCAGGATTGGATTTTGGATTCTGGTGCTTCATTCCATGTTACTCCCCATAGGGAATGGTTCTCCACTTATGCTAGTGGAAAGATAGGTTGTGTGCATCTTGGAGATGACTATGCATGTGACATAGTGGGAGTAGGTGACATAAAGTTTTCTTTTGCAAATGGGTATGCATTTATTTTGAAACATGTGAGACATGTGCCTAAGTTGACCAAGAATCTTATTTCAGTGGATGAACTAGATGATGCTAGTTTTCACACCACTTTTGGTTTTCAGAGTTGGAAAATTCAGAAGGGCTCTATGCTTTTAGCCAGGGGTGCCAAGTGTGGGACTTTGTATCCCTTACATATATCAGGGGTATTTGATCATGTTGTTGCAATAACCGAGCAGCCAAGCACTTCTTTGTGGCATTACAGGTTGGGGCACATGAGCCAGAATGGAATGAAACTCTTATGCTGTTCGGGTTATGTACCGCATTTGAGTTTCTCTGATTTTGAATTTTGTGAGCACTGTCTCTATGGAAAGTAGACTAAGTCAGCCCATAAAAGAATGGGAAAGAAAGAGTTTGAAAAGCTTGATTTGGTGGATTCAAACATATGTGGTCCCATGCCTACACGGTCATTAGGCGGGGCTAAATACTATGTGACATTCATTGATGATGCAACTAGGAAAGTGTGGGCTTACGCTATAGCTCCGAAGAGTGATGTGTTCTAGGTATTTTAAAAATGGCTGGCCTTGGTTGAGAATCAGTCAAGTAGAATGCTTAAATGCCTACAAACTGACAATGGTGGAGAGTATCTTTCTCATGACTTTCAGCATTTCTGTGATACACGTGGGATTAATAGGGAGCTCACATCCCCTCATACTCCAGAGCAAAATCCAGTTGCAGAAAAGATGAACCATACCATTCAAGAAAGATTGCAATGCATGCTTTCCAATGCAATTCTTTTTGGTGGTTTTTGGGCTAAGGCAATGAAGATTGCAGTGCATGTGATCAATAGATCACCTAGTAAGAGTTTGGATGGTGGTATTCTTGAAGAGGCATGGAGTAGCAAGAAGCCCTCTTACTCTCATTTGCATATATTTGGGTGTGAGGCATATGCACATGTGCCAAAAGACTTTTGAAAGGATCCTAAGTCTAGGAAATGCATCTTTCTGGGTTATGGGGAAAGTAGAGAGATGGGCTATTGTCTCTGGGATCCAGAAGCAAAGAAGATCATATGCAGCCATGATGTAGTCTTCACTGAGAAGAAGATGCATAAGGCACCCATGAGGGATGTTGAAATGAGGAGAATCACTTTACAGGATGTGAATCCACCTGCATATGTTGATAGACAGCAAGCTGTCCATGCACCAAATGTGCAAGAAATGGTACCACCAAATACTCCCACAGGTATACAATCAAGGGTAGATGATGGATCATCTATTTGTGGAAAGGATGAGCCAAATGTGGCTGATATGCAGGTGGGACAGCAAGCTGAAATGCCCTTGAGAAGATCATCTAGAGTGTCTAGACCGCCTGATAGGTTTGTTCTAGGGGTAGACTATGTGATGCTTATTGATTGCAGGGAGCCTTCTTGCTACAGAGAGGCTATGACACGCGAGGATCAATGCAAGTGGGAGTGCGCTATGCAATCAAAGATGAGTTCACTTATGAAGGATAAGACTTGGGACTTGGTTTCTTTGCCACATGGAAAGAAAGCATTGCCATGTAAATGGGTCTACAAGATGAAGGTCAAAGGTGATGATGTGCCTAGGTACAAGGCCCATTTGGTCGCTAAAGGGTTCAAGCAAGAGAAGGGTGTGGACTTTGATGAGATATTCTCTCCATTTGTGAAGATGACTACAGTTAGATGCATGCTTGGACTAGTGGCAGCAGAGGATATGGAGCTTATGTAGATGGATGTCAAGACAGCTTTCTTGCATAGGGATTTGCATGAGGAAATTTACATGGTGCAGCCAGAAGGCTTTGAAGAAAAGGGCAAAGAGCATTTAGTTTGTAAGCTGAAGAAGAGTCTCTATGGTCTTAAGCAAGCGCCTAGAGAATGGTATCAGAAGTTTGATGCTTTCATTTGTCCCAGGGTTTTAGAAGGAGTGAAATTGATCACTGCCTCTACACTAAAAGGGCTAAGGATAATAGCTTGATAATCCTAGCACTATATGTGGATGATATGCTATTGGCTAGCAAGAATACTCATGAGCTAGATGCATTAAAGGCCAAGTTGCATGAGGCCTTTGATATGAAGGATTTGGGACTTGCAGGTCATATTCTTTGTATGCGCACCATGCGTGATCGGAGTAGGAAACTCCTTTGGCTTTCACAGAAGGAGTACGTTACAAAAGTATTGCAGCGTTTCAATATGGAGGGGGGGAAGGCACTGGGTACTCCATTGCCTCCATATGTGAAACTGAGTCACACAGATAGTCCCAAATCAGATGAGGAGAGGGCCATGATGGCCAAGGTTCCTTATGCATCAGCAATTGGGAGTCTTATGTATGCTATGATAGCTACTAGACCAGACATTGCATTTGCAGTGGGAGTTGTTAGCCAGTATATGGCTAATCCAGGAAAGAGGCATTGGGAGGCAGTTAAGTGCATCATGAGCTACATGAAGGATACCAAGGAGATGTGCATCTGCTTTGGTAAAGGAGACATGCGTGTACTTGGATACACAAATTCAGACTATGCAAGGCATGTGGATAGTAGGAGATCCACTTTTGGTTATGTGTTCATCTTTGTAGGTGGTGCAGTGTCATGGATGTCTCGCACACATAAGTGCATTGCTTTGTCTACCACAGAGGCTGAGTATGTTGCAGCCACAGAGGGTTGCAAGGAGGCTATATGGCTTGATTGGCTAGTGGAAGATTTGGGGATTCATATAGGTGTACTGACATTGCATAGACCTGGGGGATTCACAAGAGGAAACTTATGATATCACGTGAGTGTACAATAGGGGGGTTTTTTTTAATGAGGCATAACCTTATACATTAGGGGTGAGGGGCCTTTTATTTTTTCCCAATATTGAATTTAAGTTAGGGGGGCCATGCCATATTTAAGAGGGGGGGACATAGTATAGGCTACCTTGGATAACTAGTCCAAACAAGTTTAGTTTTGTGTATGGTTTTAAATAGTCATAGGGAAAGTAATCTAAATTTTCTTATTGTGTGATCTAAATGCTTGAGAAAGAACATAGATTTAAGGAAAGGGGGGACTTTATAGAATTTTCGTGGTATCTTATAAGCTTAAATAGGGGTGTTTAATGATCCTACATGGATCTTAAATAGGGGTTCTCTTGAAGTTCATGCTCGCAGGTGACGTCCCCCTTTCATGGAGAGTGAATCCCCCGGGTTCCATGAGTGCTATTCAGCTAGCACGGAATCTGGTCTTTCATGCAAAGACCAAACACATTAAGGTCAGGTACCATTTCATCAGGGAGGTACTTGAGGACAAGCGCATAGAGCTTGTCAAGGTTCATACAGATGATAACCCTGTAGATATGCTGACGAAGAGTCTACCTAGTCAGCGGTTTGAGTATTGTCATGTATTGATGGGCATTGGATAGTATGCTCACTGGTTGCTCTCCCTTAAAGGCACATTGTCCTTTAAGTGGGAGGTTGTGGGGGTTAAATTTCACTGTGCCTTTACCCCGATTATGTACAATACCCAAACACATATATAAATGAATGAAAAAGAAGATTAGGGTGTTCTGCACCCACCAAAACTTGTGTGGCTCTCTGTTTCTCTCTCTATCTCTTCCGTTCTTGCTTCCATTGAGAGCACTCTCAGTAGAAGCATAAACATGTCGAAGATATACAACATTGTTTGTTACAAAATTACCCTTTTGAAAAGGGTGATACAAAATCGCTCAAACAAGCCAATATACAAAAGGATATACACGGCGAAGTATATGCAAACTACTACTACCACTACTACTGTTGCTCGTTCGAATCATCGTCCTCCTCATCCTCGTCTTGCTGACATCATCCTTGGTCTTCATGAGTTGTGCCTAATCCCTAGCTCTCGTGAGCTGTGCTTGAGATCCCTGGTCCTCATCACTGCTCGCCTCCAGTGATGGGACGCTTGAGCTTTGAATTTAAGAGTGAAACCATATTAATTGAAAATTAGATTGGAACTTAAAGAATAAAACAATTTAAAAAGTAAGATTACAAGTAGGACTAGTTTTATACCGTGCTCCCTCTCCACCCTTCTTCCTCTTTGCTTGTGTGAAAAGAAGTCTTTCAAGAAGGTGAGTCTCTTTAAGCAATGTAGGTTCGTTTTTTGTGAGATTTCATTTTGTGAGTGTTGAAGCATGTTTCTCCCTGTATTGCCAAGGCTATGTGCTAGTTTTCATGCTTGATTTTCAAGGGTTAAAGACAAAAAACGAGATTTTGTGAAAGAAAGAAGACTCATCTCTTCTCTTTTTGGTATTTCTCTTCCTCCTCTTTCTCCTTGTTTGTAGGCTTATGCTTGTCTCCTCAATCCAATCCCTTTGAGAGGTTGCTTCTCTAAACTCCTCCTTCCTCTAACTAGTTATTTGAAAAATGGTATGTTTCCTCTCTTTTGTAGGGCCAGTCCACAAAACACCGAGTGGGACTATTCCAGGTCAGAAAGTCCTTTCTCTTTTTTCCTTTTCTTATTTTTTTAATTTGCATTGGCCTGCAACTAGCACCTTAAGCGCTAGCTGCAGTGATGGGAGTAGGAACCCTCTCTTCCCCTCTCTTTCCCTATTCCCTCTCTTCCTTTTTTCCTTCTCTTCTTTTTTCCTCTTCTTTATCCCCTCTTTCAATCTCTTTTTCCCCTCTTTCTCCCTTCCTTCTCTTCTTTTTCCCCTCTTTCAATCTCTTTTCCCCTCTTTCTTGTCTATGTTTATGCTCTTTTTCCCTCTTTCATCCCCTCTTTCAATCTCTTTTCCCCTCTTCCTTCTCTTATGTTTATGCTCTTTTTCCCTCTTCTTTTTCTCCTCTTTCAATCTCTCTTCCTCTTTTCCCTTCTCTTTCCCCTCTCTCAATCTATTTTCATAAGCATATGTATTTGCCTATGCTTATGCATGAGCATAAGCTCATATGGTCATGCATAAGCACAAGCTTATGCTTTCTCTCTTTTTCTTTTATGCTCATATGCTCATGCATAAGCATAAGCATATCCTTTCTTTCCTTCTCTCTTATGCTTATGCCCTTTTTTCCTCTTCCTTCTCTTATGCTTATGCTTATGCATGAGCATATGTCTCCTTCTCCTCTTTTCCTCTTTTCCTCTTTTCCTCTCTCTTTCTCCCCCTCTTTCCCCTCTTTTGATCTCTTTTCATAAGCATATGTATTTGCCTATGCTTAAGTTTTCTCTCTTTTTCTTTTATGCTCATATGCTCATGCATAAGCATAAGCATATGCTTTCTTTCCATATCTCTTATGCTTATGCTCTTTTCCCCTCTTCCTTCTCTTATGCATATGGTTATGCATGAGCATATGTCTCCTTCTCTTATGCCTATGCCTATGCCTATGCATGTCCTTCTCCTTCTCCTTTCTTTTTCTTCTTTTTTCCTCTCTTTTTCTCTTCTTTTCATAAGCATATGCCTATGCATATGCATGTCCTTCCCCTTCTCCTTCTCCTTTCTTTCTCTTCTTTTCTCCTCTCTTTTTCTCTCTCTTCATAAGCATATGCCTATGCCTATGCTTATGCTTATGCATGAGCATATGTTCATATGCATATGCATAAGCATAAACATATGCTTTCTCAATGTATTCTCTTATGCTTTGTCAATGTATTCTCATATGCTTTCTCAATGTATTCTCTTGTTTTTTGTTTTTTGTTTTCGTGTTGCTATCTATGTTAGACATGGGATCACGCCACACGTTTGACGAGTACAGAAACCCTTGTAGGAGGAGACATCATGATCTCTATTCTCCAGAGGACTTTTATTCGCCTCAGGTGACACCTCAGGGGCCTACCCCTATGACTACCCCTGGCCAGACTCCTCTCAGAGGTAGTATTGTGACTACCCCTCGGGGAACTCCTTTGCTAGTAGCCCATGGCTTTGTTGGGAGTCTCGACGAGTTTGTGGCACATATGATTGATGAGGAGGCAACAAGATTCTTCTCTCTGCTATCCCAGAGGACCTCACCAATTCCCTCTCCTACACGGACGGCTGGACCTACTGCCCAGTCGTCCCCTCATGCCCCTTTGGCTGAGGGGTCATCACCTGGGCATGCCCATCATAAGAGAAGGAAGAGTAGGAGGGGTCGCTTATGTTGTGCTAGACTCGGGAGATGTAGACGAGTCAGCACACTCACATCCCTACAAGTCTCCACTTGGTCTCGAGACCCAGTACTAGGTCCTTTGCCCTCTCCTACTCCCACTGCTACTCATCACTCTAGAAGGCTTGCACAAACACCACTCGCTCTGACTCTGTCACTACCATGAGTCCTCCTTACCTAGTCGAGGACCTATCCTATCAAATCATGGCTGCTAGAGAGATAATAGAAGATAAAAAGAGTAAAGTAGTGATGGCCACCATGAGATGGTTGATGAGCCACCACTTCAGGAGCGGCATTACTACTAATTGGTAGTATCAAGATGACCAAAAGAAGCACGTGGTCATCGATGAATTGAAAGAAAAGCACCCTAATCCCCCAAATCGGGAGTTTAATGAGAATCACATGTGAGAGCGCATGGGTTTGGTCTTGAAGCATCATAGATCAACCTTGCGTACTTCCATCACAAAGGGGAGGGCTACAAAAAAAGCTGATTGGAAGTTTTTCAAGAAGTAGAATAGGGACTATCCTAAAATGTTCGAGGGTCAAAGGAGGGCTGCAAGGAGACGGCTGGATGCCGTAGGTACTTTGCACTTTGGTGTAGGCAGAAGGTTGGCATTCAAGCCAACTGTGGTAAGTCTACTTCTTCTCATTTAATGTAGTGTTCTATTTGTTTTACTACATATTACATGCACCTTATCTAACTCTCATAAATTGGATCCACAACAAGCTGTGATGGCTTGCCTTCCTACAGATGCAGAGACGAGACACGCATTTCATGTAGAAATAAGGCGTGGTTTATTGAGAAGGAGGCAATGGGAGTGAGGGTCGATTGGGTTGAGGTGGCTGCTCACATGGTATAAGTCTACTCGTACTTGTAATCTCACTTTTTAAATTGTTTTATTCTTTAAGTTTCAATCTAATTTCCAATTAATATGGTTTCACTCTTAGAGTAAAAGCTCGAGAATCCCATCACTAGAGGCGAGCGGTGACGAGGGCAAGGGATTAGGTGTAGCTCACGAGGGTCTAGGATCAAGCGTAGCTCATGAGGGCCAAGGATTAGGCTAGCAAGATGAGGACGAGGAGGATGATGATGATTCGAATGAGCAGCAGCAGCAATAGTAGTAGTAGTAGTAGTAGTAGTAGTTTCCATATACTTCGCCATGTATATCCTTTTGTATATCGGCTCATTTGAGCGATTTTGTATCACTCTTTTTGAAAGGGTAATTTTGTAACAAACAATGTTGTATATCTTCGACATGTATATGCTCCATCGGTTCATTTGAGCGATTTTGTTCACCCTTTTTGCAAGGAAATTTTTGTTATAATTTTTTCTTTTGTAATTACTAAAAAAAACATTAGTGGGGTAGAACAGGGCCTGATGTAACCCTGTTTAGCCCCACTAATGTTTTTTTAAGTTCTGTTAATCGTCACTATATAGCGAGTTTACCAGTGTTACTACATAGCGACATTTACTAGTGTTGCTATATAGCGACATTTATTAGAGGCGCTATATAGCGATGCTTATATAGCGATTGTTTTTTTCTGACGCTTATAACGACATAAATAATAACCTTTGCACTTGTCAAAAAAAAAAATAGTGCAAAAAACGTCGGTATTTTCATCGAAAAAGAGCCTATGCCTTGTAGTGTTGCTGAAATCACTTGCTAATCCATTCCTATCACTTGATCCAGCTCTTCTTGAAGCTTTAACAACATTGTTGGAGTGCGCCATGGCCCATTCTATACTGGCCAATGTCAATTGGCCCATTTTAATATGAAACAATACAAATTAGCAAGTGTCAAATAGAAAATCCAATGTCCACAACACTACACAGCAAGTAGTCATTTACACCCTCACAACATTTCTCACACAACTCTATGACCCATCACATGTGTGAAAACCTGAATAGTACATCCAATTGAAAACCACACTCAACAAATGACCAAAAATTGGAAATCTTGCTAACAATGATATGTCACACACTATGACACAATTAAAATTTCCTACTCGAGTCTGTAAACACTAGAATGGCATTGTGCAAGGAAGAGAATAAAGATGTCGATGTGAAGAGAAAGAAACCTATAAGAATGAACAGGGTCATGAAATGTGGGCAGGGGATGAACTCGTGGCAAGAACCAAGGGTAAGAATGACAACTACTCAAAAAGCCCGAGGGTTAAGCCTAGAAAGATATTTGGTGAATAGTGTGTAATAATGCCACACAAGAAAGTAGAACTCAGAATGTGAACTCAAATAACATGCAAAACTAGTAATTAACAATCACAACAAAGGGAGAATTCTAATGCAAGAGAGGAGACTTTCAAATCATCCCCTTCAGTCCAAATCACAGATACACACTTTGTTTGCAAGCATAAGGCAAGAAATTGCCTATCACCAATGTCCTCCTCCACTCTCTCGGATTCAATTTGTCTTCCAATGCTCAGGTTGGTAGCCAACTGAGAAAGAAGCCTCTCCAACCCACAACAATACACCACTTGAGTAGGTCTGACACTAGGATGTCAAACATCTCCCATTTGGAAATGTTTCAAGACATCACTAGCATAAATCTTGTTATAAGCTATAGTTGCTCATCACAGGAAATAAGACAGGGAGGAAGCTAGTTGCCAACCTCGTGCACAGGGGATCGAAATGCATGAGCTTGCAAGTTGAACCATTAAAGGAATCTTCCCAACCACACGGGAGTGATCCTGGTGTATTACAGCTGCTAGTGAACCAACTAAAGGGATACATGCTCAGGAAACAGATGAGAGTTGTTGGGCGACCAATCAGTGACGAGATATGTAGGAGCAAGCTCGTGAGCAAGGCACTTCAAAGTTCATGTTCTAGCTATGGGAGTAGGCATACCAATGTAGGAGATCAGGCAAGGTACAAGGTAATGTTAGAGCTATATATAGCTCGCGCTAACTTGAACTAGCTCTGACCTATATATATGTAACTAGTGATCAATATGAATCAGTCTTTGGGAGTTTATTTGGTGTGTCTATCATCTCTTCTTCTTCACTCTCAACATGGTATCAGAGCTACAAAGGTTTTGCTATTGTATGCTTACTGTAATGAAGAAAGACAGGAAGGATTACTTTTTGATTTGATTACATAGCGCTTTCAGTATCTCATCGCTTATTTTCTCTTATCGCTTTTGACATGTCTGACTTGATGTGGTTTTTTGGAGGTCTTCTAGTTTGAATTTGAGAAAGTTATCAATGGAAAATGGATCGTAGCTCTCATGGTGCTCTTCATTCTGAGCACTTAAATGCCCTAATCGGACTTCGGAGCAAGAAGTTACGTCAGTTTTCGTGACGACTACTTTTTTCTTGGTTTTGTGATCGGCACACTTGTACTGCTTTTCGCCAAAAAATATCTATGTTTCATGATTAGCATGATCATAGTGCTTTTTGCAAAAAATACCTCTGTTTTGTGATCGACAAGTTCTGCTTTTCTCCAAAAATATTGTGGTTTCGTGATCAACAAGCTGAAAGCGCTTTCTTGGCATGCATGCTATTTCTACTATACTCCCATCTCACGTTCTATCCTTTTTTGGGGTATCTCGAGTTCTATATTTTCAGAGCAACCATTGTATTCTCGATCAATCACATGAGCTCTGACAAATGTATTTTCTTGAAGTATGATGGCAACATCTATAATCGTCAACGGCTTTCCTTCTGGCCAATGATCTGTTCCTCTATTTCAAGGACACAGTTTTCCTGGTTGGAAAGTGAAGATGTTATTGATACTTGAAGGCGATAATCTTTCAAATATTTTTCTTGGTGATCTCGTTTGTCCATCCCAACCTGTTGACACAACTCCGAATCATGCTCTTGTGACTCAAGGCCCTCTCTTTGAGCAATGGAGATCTGACTCTACTGATTGGCGTTCTTGTGATAAAGTAGCTCGTTGGTATATTTGATCTGCTGTACATGATTCTCTTATGCTGGATGTATTTACCCTTCCTTCTTCTCATGCAATATGGGAATATCTCGTTTCTACTTTTGAGAAGAAATCTATCACATAGATTCTTTATCTTCCTAATCTTTTGAGCACTCCGTACAAAGTTGGAGCTCCTATGACAACTCATATTGACTCATTCAAGAATATTGTCAATCAACTTGCTGCTGCTGGTACACCTGTTCCACGAAATCAATTGATGACCTATCTTCTCGACACGGTATTTCCAACAAAAACAAGATTGAATTTGATCAAACATGTATTTCTTTGATTGAGTATGCTCAACAACATGAGCATCATAAAGACCCTTATGAATCTGTCATGATAACAATGGATGATGCAGATTCAGAGATAGCTTGTGTTGCTCGCAAGCGTCCTTTCTCCAAATATGGATGTGGTGGTCATCCGTATAGAGGTGGCGATTCTTCTCATCTCACATATCCTGAGAAACATTGTTCTTACTATGATAAGCATGGTCATGTTATCTATGATTGTTGGGCTCAACAATATGATGAGGAACATGGTGTTACCACTAAGCAACCCCGCTTATCCAATAATTCTCCTTGCAAATATTGTCGCAAAAATTATCATCCATCCTTTTGGTGTTACAAGAGGCATTATGATCGCGAACGCACTCAAGCATATGCTGCTCAACAACAAGATGCCCATACGCATCAAGAGGCAAATCATGTCTCTTCTGATGTCTCTCCAAAAAGGATACTTCATGTTCGAGATGGTTCTACTTTTATTGTTGATTCTAATGCTATTGGTAATATGACATATCAATCTCAATGGTTACATAATTATCATGCTCTACCTCACAAGAAATTGTTTTATCTTGCTAATGACACTACTTGCCAAGTCATGGGTGTTGGTGATTTATATCTTGGCACTGTTTCTTCAACAAGAGTCTTGTGAGGCATTCACCATGTTCCAAATCTTCAGAGATCTTCTTTCTGTTGCACGACTTGTTGATCTTGTTCTCTTTATTGGCTTTGACCACATGCAGTGTCGGATTGAAAAAGATGGACATACCATAGTAGTTGCTCCTCGGAATGGTAACCTCTTTCAACTTTCCTTAAATGATGATATTGCTAATGTGGTTACCGCCCCTGGTGATTTGGACTGCAAGCCATGGCTTCATCGTTTTGTTCATTTGAATTTTTCCAAGCTACTTGCTATAAATTGTCATGATCTTTTGGATGGTATGAATCTCCTAGCTCATCCTCTCATGGGCCTCTATGAATATTGTTCTTTTAGCAAGCAAAAAACCCTTTCATGCATTTCCTTCCTTGTTCACACTGATATATGTGGACCTTTTCCTTCATCCAAGTCTTTCTATAGGTATTTCATCACTTTCATGGACGGTTGGTCAAGATATACAACTGCATTTCTCTTGCGACATAAGTCAGAGGCCTTATTAGTATTCAAGCAATATAAAACTGCTGCGGAACTTCATACTAGTTTTCGGATCAAGAACTTTCATAGTGACAACAGTGGAGAATATATTTCTAATATTTTTAATGATTATGGAATTGAGTGTGCCATTCATCGTGAATATACTATTGCATACTCTCCTCAACAAAATGCTCATGGAGAGCATAAGAATCGCACTTCTCTTGATGCTATGCGATGTATGCTCCTTCGTTCTAGATTATCTCGAAGCTTTTGGGAAAAAGCACTTCTAACAGCCATCTTTGTGCAAAATCATCTACCTACAACTGCACCTTTTGATCAGATACCAATCATAGCTTGGACAGCGGAGACTCCTTCTATATCACATTTTTGAACTTTTGGTTGCATTGCTTATATTCATGCTCAACAAAATGCTCATGGAGAGCATAAGAATCGCATTTCTCTTGATGCTATGTGATGTATGCTCCTTCGTTCTAGATTATCTCGAAGCTTTTGGGCAGAAGCACTTCTAACAGCCATCTTTGTGCAAAATCATCTACTACAACTGCACCTTTTGATCAGATACCAATCATAGCTTGGACATGGGAGACTCCTTTTGTATCACATTTTTGAACTTTTGGTTGCATTGCTTATATTCATGTACCAAAAGAGACACGGAAAAAGCTAGATCTTCCTGGCAAAAAGGTCATATTCATTGGATATACTCCGAATTCTAAAGATTATAAATTCTATGATCCCTCTTCTAAGAAGGTGATAATCAATTGTGATGCCATATTCAATGAGTAGTTAATGGGAGGGGCATGGTCTACCGAGGATGCAGAGGACACCGAGTCCTTACTTTCTGCCTTTCCTTTTCTATTTGATAATGATTCCACTTCTGATGTCATCACTACTCGTTCATCTGATGGCATCACTGCTACTCCATTTGTAGAGCAATGTGTTGAATCCTGCACATACACAGGCCTCTGATGATAGTGTTGATATTTATGTTGATCTGCCTATTGATTTTGAACATGGTTCTACTCATGATTGTGTTGATGACTTTGAAATCATTGATCATGCAATGGTTGCTCATGAAGACCCTACTACTTATACAGAAGCTATCTCTTCTGCACAAAAGAGTCAATGGCAAGAGGCAATGGAAGCTTAATATGATTCTTTGATCTCTAAAGGTATATGGGTTCTTATTGAATGACCTCCTGGTCGCACTCCTATCAAATGTAAGTGGGTTTATAAAGCAAAAACTAAAGCTGATGGTTCTTTTAACAAGTTTAAATCTCGTCTGGTTGCAAAAGAATACTCACAAATTGCAGGAGTTGATTATCATGACTTGTTTCACCTGTTGTTCGTAGCACAAGTATTCCAGTACTCTTGGCTTTAGCTACTAAATTTGATTTGGAGATTCATCAAATGGATGTTAAAACTTCTTTTCTTAATGGAGATCTTAAAGAGGAGATCTATATGGAGCAACCAGAAGGGCTCATACTTCCTAGTTAGGACCCACTCCTTGTCTTGTGAGCTCTGTCAAAAATACTCGATTGACTCATGATGTTGAGGTTTCACATCAACCCTATGCGAATCTTGTTGGTTGCCTACAGTTTGTCGGTTTGAACACTCAACCCGATATTCTTTTTACTGCCAATTTTCTAGGTCAATATCTAGCTGCTCCCTCAATGCAACATTGGTCTACAACTTTGAACGTGTTCTAAAGTATTTGAAAGGAACTTCTGATTTTGGATTAGTTTATCGACATCATACATAATCATCTTCTGTGATGTCTCTTCACCTTTTGGGATAAACAGATGCAGATTGGGCAAGCTCTCACTTCTCTATGCGGTCTACAAGTGGTAATTGCTTCTTTATCAATGGTTGCTTGGTCTCTTGGGCAAGTAAGAAGCAATATTGTGTTGTTGTTTCTACCATAGAATCTGAGTATGTAGCGGCTTCTCTAGCAACTCGAGAATTGGTTTGACTACGACAGTTGCTTGCAGGTATTGGTCATCCTCCATCCTCCAGTATTCCTCTCAGATGTGATAATCAAAGTGCCATAAGTCTGGCTAAAGACTATGTTCAGCACAACAAATCCAAACATATTTCTGTTCATTACCATTATGTGAGGCATGAAGTGAAGAAAGGGATGATAATGATTGAAAATTGTCCCACTTCTTAGATGATTGTAGATATTCTCACTAAAGGAGTTAGTGAGGCATGCTTCATAGTTCTACGATCAGAACTTGGAGTTCTTGCAGCTTCTCTCTTCCAAGATTAACACACCTATGGGTGACCTTTTGTATATAAATGCACATCTGCATTACATACTTGTAAATAATTGTACAAATGATCAACTTGTATATAGGATCTCAGGTTTTTCCCTTCTGCTCCCCAAGGGTTATTCATCCATAGCTAGAGACCTTTGTTTGAGTGGGAGTGTTAGAGCTATATATAGCTTGCCCTAACTTGAACTAGGTCTCACCTATATATATGTAACTAGTGATCAATATGAATCAGTCTTTGGGAGTCTATTGATGTGTATATCATCTCTTCTTCTTCTCTCTCAATAAGTAAGCTACAAGCAAGTTCAAGGCAAGAGATTTGGGTGGATTTCATGCGTCGATGTACTCACTATCTATTTCGTTCAGGAGCCATTTGCAGGTTGCAAAGCAAACATTTAGGGGGATTTTTTTCCCCAGTATATGCATTTTCGCGCCTTTCACAACAACATACGTATTCTTGGAGATTGTAGGGAGAAATTTATTGCCTCTATATCTTCATTCTTAAAAATTATCCACTTGCTATAGGATGCCATATTTATTATTTATTATTAGGGTATTCTATGGATAACCATTGTTTTTATACCTGTATGTTTTCATTATTAAGGATTCCACTAATTACAAGATTCCATTTTTGCCATAACATTGGTCCCTTGCACAAAGATTTTCAAAATTTCAAGAGAGCAACCAAAAAATGATAATTAGCCCAACAATCATTACTTTTAGACCTAATAATATCTTTCTTTCTTTGAAAGCATGGCAATATGAATAATAGAATCCTTAAATGTAACCATGGCAATAAGATCATTCTTTCTTTGAAAGCATGGAAATATGAATAATAGAATCGTTAAATCTAACCATGGGTGGAACGTTGCAGACATCTCCATGTGATACTTTTTGGCACACAGATTCGATCATGATACAATGATCATCTACCAGCAGAGTCATTGGGATAATGGAAACAATGTTATTGATTATAGGCGCTTATATATCATTCCATTAATCATGCATTTGTTCAGTCGATGAGCATACTCCAGAGGTCGAGGGACTCAGATGTACTATAGTAGTGCAAAAGGAGGGTCTTTGAGATACAGCTCAGTGAGCTGAGGGCTGGTCAGAGGCAGGATCTATTGCGATCTCAATGAGATAAGGTAAGGGTAGAATCAAGATGGCCTTAAAGCACAACCCCTTACCCATGGCCTTGGAGCATACTTGCTTTGATTCTATTCAAGCTATTCAACAATGCCTTTTCAAAAGAATTTCCAATATCCCACACCACAAACATGTATATGCATTCACAAGGCAATAGACTATGCTTCAAATTACATCCCTCATATATGATAAGCTAGTCTATAAATACGCAAGCATTACATCCCTCACAATAATATGATTTCTTTAACTTAGCAATTCAATTATGACGTGAACTATGATGTGAATTACATTCTCCCATGCTCCCTCCTTGGGCCTATAGTAAATTTGGAAGAAACTTAGTTTAGCCCCTTCTCTCAGCCAAAAATCCTTTGTTAAAGATTGTAGATGGCTTAGTATGCTTCGGTCCTGCCCTTGAAACTTTCACATTCATTGTCTCTCCATCTAGTTGGTTCAAGGTTATGAGTTGCTTTTCCCTTGTGAATTAAGTAGCTTGGAGGCCACCATGCATATGTTTTGGTCCTTCCAGGTTATTATCATTCTAGCAAACATTAAATGTTAATACTAGATTCTACTTGATTGCACAAGTCTTCTTCTAGTGCTTAACTCTATAGATCTGGCCAAAATTTTAAATTGTATATATAATATGTTGCCAAAAGTTTCCAAATATATTTATCTATTATTTAAAACTTTGGCCAATTTTCATGGACTCTATCTATAATTTTATAATCTTAAAGGCTAAACCTAGCTCTTTTTTTAATTTTAGTTTCAAATTGTGGCAAATATACTAAGCTTTTATTTTTATATAAGCATATAAACTTTCACAAACCATATAAAACTTTTGCTTATTAACGAAACTAACATGAAAAAATCATCCCTGATGCTTGACCATCCAAAGCATATCCAATGGACAAGATACTTTGCATGTCACTCAAAGTAGGTGCTATTGAGGGCTGTGAAAAGTGGCACACCCATCCGATAAATATTGGTTCGAATAGCACACCTAGGAGCATGATTTTTGATGGTTGTGCATGACATTGAGGAAAAGTGTTTAATGCTTGATCGACCATGCAAAGCATAACCGATGGGCACAATACCTTTACATGCCTCAACCTAGGTGGTATTCAGTTGCATACAAAGTGACACTCCGATCCAATAAGTACTTGTTCGGATAACACACCTAAGAGCATCCTTTTTTACGGATGTGCATCACACTCGGCAAAAAAGGGTGTTTAATGTGTGATTGAACATGCAAAAAACATTCAATGGACACCATACCTTGCAAGAATCTCAACCTAGATAGTATTGCAACATGTGCAAAGTGGCGCGTGCATCCAATAAGTACTTTTTCGGATAACACACCTGGGAGCATGCTTTTTTACGGTTGTGCAAAATACTTGGGGGAAAAGGTGTCTAATGCATGATCGACCATGCAAATCATATCCGATGAGCAAGATAATTTTCATGCATCTCAATTTAGGTTTTATTGATGCTCGTGCAAAGTCGTGCACCCATCTGATAAGAACTTGTTTGAATTACATACCTAGAAGCATGTTTTTTTACAATTGTGCATGACATTGAGGAAAGAAAGGTGTTTAATGCTTGATTGACCATGCAAAGCATATTTGATGGGCACAATTCTTTAGACATGCCTCAAACTAGGTGGTATTGTTCTGGATGCAAAGTGGCGCACCCATACAACAAGTACTTATTAGGATAACACACCTAGGAGCGTGTTTTTTGACGGATGTGAATCACACTCGAGTGAAAATCGTGTTTAATGCATGATTGACCATGCAGAGCATATCAGATGGGCACCATAATTTGCACCTATCTTAAATTAGGTGGTATTTCATCTTGTGTAGAGTGGTATACCCATCCAATAAGTACTTATTTGGAGAACACACTTGGGAGCGTGTTTTTTTAAGGTTGTGCATAACACTAGGGGGAAAACGGTGTACAATGCATGATCGAACATGCAAAGAATATATGATGGACAAGAAACTTGCATGTTCCTAAAAGTAGGTGGTATTGAGGCCTTGGCAAAGGGTATCACCCATCCAATAAGTACTCGTTCGAATAGGAGTGTGTTTTTTTACGGTTGTGTATGACATTGAGATAAAAACGGTGTTTACTACTTGATTGACCATGCAAAGCATATCTGATGGGCACGATAGTTTGTACATGCCTCAACCTAAGAGCTATCTTGTTGCATGCAAAGTGGCACGCCCATCCAATAAGTACTTTTTCGATAACGAACCTTAATAAAATGCCCCTCCCCCCAACTAATAAAGTACTAATTAAACATTATAATTAATAAGTAGATTATTAAAAAGAGAATAATATTAATTATAATTAATAAGTAGATTATTAAAAAGAGACTAATATTCATGTAATTGTTTCTACTAGAGCTTGCTTGCAAATGAGATGGCTATATATTTTGTTCCAGGGATGGATGTGATTTTACATCACAAAAGAGAAGTAGTTGCATTTTCTACAATCCATGATAGTGATCCCAATTCAGTTTGCCACTTTTGAAGACTTGGCAAAGATAAGGTGGCAGTTACTGTATCAAAGATTATTAGCACACATGTTGAGCTAAAGTATAAATGTGGAGATATGGAAACACTTGGAGATGTTATGCCCTACAATACATCCAACAAATCCTTTATAGCATAGGACAGAGATGAGACTTATGCAACAGACATCATCAAGAATACAAAGTGCAGCACTTTGGATTTTACTGTAGGGGATATTTTACAAATGAGTTCATTTGCAAATAAGAATGTAGTAGAAGGTGAAGTATTGGGATTTGAACAAGTGGAGCAGTGGTCATTTGCATAGATGAGGATTCTAAAAGTCACTGATGATGGTATGGTTGAGAGCACAACATCCTTATGTGATCCCTACTATGAGGTAGGCAAGATACCTGATGGAGCATGCAATTTTTAAACATGAGAAAGAGGCACGTGGTTTTCAGTGATAAAGATAAGGTATACTACAATATCAAAGGACCTAAAAAGTGTCCCACGTGCCAATCTCTATCACTTCATTTGTGGCTAATTTCAATGTACTCAAATTTACAATTAACATCTTATCTGGAGTGGATGAGTTCATTGGTTCTGAGAAAAAAAAAAGATTTTAGAAGCGATGCCTTATCTGGAGTGGATGAATTCTTGCACAATGAGAAGGGAAAAGGTTTCAGTAGCAATGCTTTGTCAGATGTGGATGAGTTCATGGATATTAATAAACTTGGTGTCGATCAAACTTGTGGATTTGTGAAAGCCATGCAAGATGTCCCAATGAGCAATGTTCTCTCAAGAGTGGAAGAGTTTCAAGGTTCTCAATACTCTCGTAGAACATTTAATGCATTGAATGGCCTTAAGATTATGTTAAAAGTGAGGATGAGATCAATAGAGGATTATTCATTTTTTAACTTTGATTGTGATATGGCCAAGGATGCAACAACAAATGGATGCAAGGTGACAAACAAATGTGAGGAGGGGAAGTGCATAAATAGAGATAATAACGTGCATGAGGAACAAAAGCAGTCATACAAATGCATGAGGAGAAAGCGAGTGAAGGTAGATCCACAATAGCAACCAAAGAGGAAGAGAGTAATGTAAGAGGAGAATACATTAAATGCATTGGGATATCTATGTTGCAAGTGAAGATGTATGAACTTCATTGATCTTGTAGACATTAGGGAATGTAGAGGACACATGTGGAAAAGAAGAGGAAGTGAAAAAAATGAATACCTTCTCACAAGTTTCCCTTGCTTTCTTCAGAATGGCAATAAAAGTCTAAGTTCAAGACAAAAGGTCAAACCTCTCGTAAATGGAAAAAAGATTTTCAGTAAGGCATATCGCAATTTTATTGGATAACCCCATGGCATATATTGAGATTTAGTCAGTAAGGCAAAAGGCGACAAAAAATTTAGCATTCATGATAATAGAGGAAGGTCCAAATCAAGAATCTCAACTATTAGGGCAGCATCGATTTTGCAATACTTCATACAAGAAGACACTTTACCTCAACCCCATATATCTACCAAACTCCCTAATGGTGACACGATCACTGAAATGCACCTTCTAATAGGCTTGAAAAAACTGAAGTATTTTACTCTATTGCAAAAAAGCAAAGGCATAGAGGGTATGCCGTTCTTCTTATACTTTGTATACTCTTTGGAAGAAGAACTTTGGATATGTTAAATCCCAAAGAGGCAAAAAATGTCAAAGTGCAATGCTTGTAATGATTTAAAGTGGGCGATTGAGAGTGCAACATGTCCAAATCAAAGGGAATTATTTAAAAAAAACCAAAAATCTCATCATGACCTTATTTGATATTCTAGACAAAAATATTCATTTTGGAAGGAGCAAGCTATTTCACATCCCGATGACTATGTGTGCCTTATTGTAGATGGCACGGATCTGAATACAACAACATTGCCTCATTTTGTTGCCACTCCACCTAAGTTACAAGGAAATAGCTTTCCTTACACTCTCTTAACTTCAGTTCCTATTGAGCAAATGTATCCAACATGGGCTTCTATACAAGAATTCAATGAGAGGTCCAAGTGTGAAATAGAACGATTGAAAGAATTTATTACATACAAAGAGAAAATCCTTTGGAGATATCCAGATTCAAAGCCGACTTGGAGAGAACATACTACCGTTGCAATTAACAAGACATGCAAATTCATAAAGGACCTTGAGAGAATGCGACTCTCAAAGGATGTAGAGGAAGAATGCAATTTATTAAATTGTCCAATTGTTCATAACGATTTGCGCCCACCACAGGTCCAATCTTTGAAAATTAATTTGTATCAATACTCCCACATCCATATTGTGGACCAAAGAAGAGAGAGTTCATGCCACAATTAGATATAGAGGTCGATTGTTTTGTTGTGGTTCGGACATCGGACGATGAATATGAGAATGTGAACTTTTGGGTTGCAAAAGTAGTTGAGGTGTAAAGAGATGATCAAGGGAGAGCTACAACATTTACAACGGTATGTTATGAGCAAAAGTGCAGAAAGGAGAACATGGATAAAAACACATTGTATACTAATTTTACAACAAAGGATTGGGTCCCAAGTGATGAACCGGTCTCACAAGTTTTGACGGAGACAATCATATTGTCTTGGCATTCAAGGGCAAAGAAATCAAAGAAGTGCATGGGATATGAGATAGAAGGAAAAATAAAAATACCGCAGCAAAGTATTTTACCTATATACAAATTTTTACGGATGATCACCATGGAGGAAGTAGAAGGAGACAGTGCAAATGAATAATCTCCATGATAAAAGCTTTGTATTGAAGTCCATTGAAGGATTGGGCACTAGCCAAGAAGTTAATCAATTATTATGTAGACTAGGTTTAGTACTAAGTCATCACCTCCTCTGTCAAATGAGAGTCAATGCAGATGTCACCCAGGGACAAGGCTTGGCAAGACAATAGGGAGTTAATGCACATGGCACCTAGCAAGCAACAAGTGATAAGACAATGGGGAGTCAATGCAGATGGCACCGAAGGCTCTTTGAGAGCAACAATTTTGTAAACATATGATATATCATTTTATACGACGACTCCAGTTGAGAGAAACATTTCTTGTAAACATAAGATAGCTATAATTGCTATAATTCTTTCGTTCAATACAAAACTTGCATCGTTTGGCATGTCTTTGTGCATATTGTGTGTGTCAATGTTCTTTACATTAAATATTTAGGTCTCCTTTCATGGATTTATATTATCACCTTAAGGAAAAATGTTAAAAATAATTAAATTAATAAATAACTTAGGAAAAAATAGAATTTCTAAAATATCTTTCAAACATAATTCTTACATGATAGTGCAAAAGTATAGATTAAACAAATAAGATTTTTATGTGAATATGATAGTGCCACAAAGTGAACTTTTGATTTGGGAAGGATATTTTCACAAAGTAAACTTTTCATTTGGGAAGGATTTCCAAAAACAATAGAAAAAGTCCAAAATTAACGAAATAGGTGTTAATATTTGAAGCCCTACATATAAGCCCCCCAAACTTGGGGAGATTCAAGATTTTCATTGGGCAAATATTCACTCTTAAAGTTTACCTTGGTGATATAAATGTTTTCTTTTTTGAGAACATATTTTAAATCCTTATCCATATGATCTTTTGTTTCTCTTTTGGGTCTTCCATAGGGGTATCTCCCATAATTACCTCAGTCATGCGTTCCTTCATTTGCATCACCATATCTTACCTACCTAAACTTTGAACTTGTGATGGAGAATGCAAGAGTGCTAACAATTTGTTGAGACCTAAAACTCAAATTGTATGGTATTGAGGTAGTGTTACCACTAGAGATAGAGATTACGGCCTTGAGATTGGCACAAGAATAGAGGATGACAGAAGATGAACATGTAGAAGCCTGATTGGTACAACTTGAGAAGTTAGATGAAACCCGACACCTTGCACTACACCAAACAGAGATCCAAAAGAATTGATAAAAGGCCCGTTTGGATGCTAAGATTCTAAAGGGATGGGAAAGACACTTTGCTGAGGGGGATGTTGTGCTATGCTTTGATAACATATTGGACCACCAAATGGATAAGAAGTTTCTACCACTGTGGACCGGTCCATACAAAGTCATCAAGGAACATAGCAATGGGTCTATACAAGTTCAAGAGCTGCATGAGCCATATGGCAAGAAGGTGATCAACAAGCGTTATCTCAAGCCCTTCTTTGTGCGTGATGGTCCCAGGCATAGAAATTCTGTGCATTCCCTGTCGGGGAGGGGGGGAACTATTATGGATAAATTTCACCAAAGTAAAATGGCATAAATATGAGTGTGTGCTTGTATGTGTGGCAATAGTATAATAAACTATGGAGTACATAGGGCCTAGGGTTGAGGTGGTAGGGCATGACCATGTGCCACCCTTCCACGTAATAGGACCAATAAGGTGTGTTGTACATAATCCATGGTAGTAATATTATAAAATGTTAAGGTGGCATGGCTCCTCCATGTGCCACTGCTCTACCTAGGTGGTCCCATGCTTGCATTTAGTGAGATATGGCCCAAAGTCCATGGAAGAAGTAATATAAAATAGGTGGAGATGGATATTATATTGGGTTATTCCCTCCATATAGGATAGGCCCATGTGGGTGAGGTATAGAAGGTCCAAGAGTGCACGTTAAATAACGGGGAAAGTAGGATGAGGTGGCAAGATTCCTTGTGCCAACCCTCCACTTGTCCTCCTAGATGTTTGAACGTATTATAAAATTGGGAAGAGACCAAGGGAGTATCATAGACTTGGGATATGTGAGTTGATATATGTGGAAAAATGTGGCCAAGCATTATCGCACACAATGGAGAGTGCATAACCGCCTAACCCACATGGGAGACTCTTCCACACACACCATGCATGTGGGAGGATGCATTTATTGGGAGAGACCCTCTCGCCTGGATATAAAAGGAGGGGGCTATTCCTTGATGAGAAACGCTCATTCTTGTAAAGCCACCTAGCTAGTACTTTGATATTTCCCCTCATCCTTCCTTTCAAATAAAGCATGACCATCTGCCCTTGATGTCTCCATCTCTACATTTCTCCTCCACCCATGTACATACTCCTCTTCCCCCCTCTCCCTCTCCCCTTGTGCCATAGTCTCCCTCTTCTTTTCCTCCCCTCTTGATCCCTTTTCCACACCCATGTTAATGCTCCTCCCCTCACGTTCCCTATTCCTCTATGGCCCGCGAGCATCGCCATACCTATCCTCTTGCCTCTTGTCTTGATTTCTTTTCCGGCTAATAGTGGATGTTGATGGCCCACGAGAGATGTATTTGAACTTGTGAAATTATTTCATGTTAGCATTCCTTGACCTTCTCCCTAGTGACAACAATGTGTAGGGAGATACCAACTTGTAGTTTCGTGGATGCATCCTTTTTATAATGACTCCTTTTTTGACAAAGGTGCCTTTTTTTTCTTTTGAAAAAATGTCAATAAACTATTGCACATAGCATGCCATAAAAGAACTTATGTAAAGATGCCTTGCAACAAAAAAAAAGAAAGTAGCCTTTTGCTATGCTTCTAAAAAATAGTGTGGTTAACTAGAGGAAAAATCGTCAAATTGTGCCTTTAACTCAAGGACGAAATTATTTAGCATAATTTTTTGAATTGTATCTTTAACTCAAGGAAAACCATCTTTTTTAAAATCATGCATTCGAGAGGAGAATGCCTTTCTTCTACATACTTCTTGAATGTTGACCATGTGATTGGATTTATTGTTACTTGCTGCAACCCTCTTTGAGGAAAACTATGTAGGTCCTTCAAGTCCTTAGTGAATTGCTCAAGGGAGGCAATTTGACAAGAAAAAACTCTGGCAAGCAACAAAGACGTGAGCCAAATTTTTTTCCTTGAATTGCCAACCCCGAGCAAATGTGTGGATGTTGAGGGCCCACGAGAGATGTATTTGAGCTTGTGAAATTATTACATGTAAGCATTCCGGGAGGTAGCAAATCGTAGTTTCATGGATGCAATCTTTTGAAAAGGAAGATGCCAAAATTGAACAATGGATAATCTTTTACACATGACTATAGGCCTTGACCTTGAATGATAGCCACCTTAGCCTTTCCCACCTTGATATCAAACCCTCTCAAGGGAGAGTTGTGTTTAGGGTCTTCGCTCCGAGATTCTATGTCTCTCCTAGGGAGCTCATAAGGTAACGTTTAGTCATGAATCATAGTTATCGAAGTGTACATCATTGGCCGAATCTTCCCCCTATAAAGAATCTATGTGTAGGTCGTTGGGAAAATCTTTCCTATAGGGGAGTTTAAAAAATTTCCCATGCTACTGTTTTCAAGGATTACATGGGTTTCAATATACTTTCAGTTTGTATACAAGTTAGATGGGTTTAATTATACTTGAAGTTCGTATACAAGTTTCTCATGGGCTACAGTTATAGAATCCTAACTATATACATGGCTCTACATGACATATGTTAATCAATTTGAGTTCTGGGAGGGCAAAAATTTGGACCTCATAATATCAAATTTTGGGCAAATCTATGAGATTTGAAGCTCTACACATTAGCCCCCACGACTTGGCGAGATTCTAGATTTTCAATTGGGCAAATATTTGCCCTTATAATCTAGATCAACTTGCATGTCGCAAATGATGCTACCACGTACTCTGATTTTGTACTGAACATAGCAACATAGTGTTGTTTCTTGCTAGTCCATGACACCAAAGATTGGTTGATGAAGAAACGATTGCCATTGGTTGATCACATCTGTGAGAATGAGCTAACCCAATCTACATCACAATAACCAAGAAGGGAAATACCATGAGAAGAATCATGTCTCCCTTATACCAGGCCATGTGATACTATTACTAACATTTTCCCACTTCCCAATCCAATTAAATCCACTACCTCATTATTTGTCAATAATGTGCCAGCTAGCTGATGAAAAGATAATTCCTTATTCTACAAAGAATCATAGAAGCCATGAACCAAGGACTACGTAGTCATAAAGAAGAAGCTTCTGCTTACCTGTTATATATATTCTCCTTTTTTGGATCCAAGTCAAGCAGATTAATTGCTTGAACATGAAAGGATAGGGCTACCACATGGGCAACACATAGGCTACCATGTTGGCAACACACCTAGAAATGTCTTATGTCCACATTTGTAGCTATTGTAGCCAGCCATTTGAGAGCTGGAAGCACATGCACAATGAAAATGTTCAATTTCAATTAGCATCATTGTTTGATAAGCTTAACCTTCGTTCCTAGCCTATAAGATGCAACACTCAACTTGTTGAAGGTCTTCTTTTAGTTTAACACAAGTTTTAATCAAAGAGGGGCCTATTGTCCCAATGACATTTTTTAAATTATTTTCATACATGTTTGATCTTTTGAGAGAATAAAAGTACGAGAGCATGTATATCAAGCCTTTGAAGCTCATATATTCATGTCCAATTTTGAGATGAAAAAAATCAATGAAGAGCATTTACATCAACGGTTTCATCCTGAGCCAAGTCTAAAGCACCAATCAAGTCTATCTCTAACTCTATACCTAGTAGATCTCCTATATCATCATCGTACTCTAGCATCGTACATTCATCTAAGAGTACTTGATCTTCTTCTTCAATAAAGTGTGGTGATTCTTGATGATTGTCGTCTTCTTTCTCAATATCCTGATCTCCATCTTCCCCCCATATGATGTCATTATGCGCATCTTCCTCTTGGCTCATATTGTGATCTTTATCTTCTTTGCTAGATTCAATTGCATCAATTGGGTCCAGCATTGGTAATGGCATCTCCATATCCACATCTCTATCTTCAAAAATTTTCTTACTTCGTGGTGCAACTTGGATCACGTACCACCATCTTGGATCAGAACGATCAGGATGAAAAACCACCTATATTGAAGATGGGTTCCAAATGCCATCAATTATATATGTGAAATTATGCTTAAGTACATGTATTTATGGATCTTTAAAAACAACAGCTTCGATTAATTAAATCATTAGTATGCACCTACTCACAGTGCTTGGGAAGAACAAAAGTATCACTTTCGTCAGTCCAAAGTTTGGTGGAGTCTATTGCAAAGAAATTGCTACTGTCTTTTCTCACTATCACATGGGGACCATAGTGAATAGTTCTAAACCATTTTCCATCAAGAATAAAAATACTAAATTGTCTGAAATCAACTTCATAGATTTCATGTATGGTTCCACAATAATCCAACTGTGAGGAAAGGACATTAGTATCCAAAGCACTTGCTCAACTATCTTGTGTGAAGCTAACCATGACTCCACAATCATATGTGCCTCTCTTTGAATCGATGCGTTCCACGCAAAAATGTCGTCCATATGACCTTATATAATGTACTGTACTTTTTGTACTATAAAAGAGCATCATTAAAACAACGAAGATGCATTTATTTTATAGCGTATATTGCCACAAATAATTACTTAATTACATCAACACTACAAGGCATAGGCTCTTTCTCGACAAAGACACCGACATTTTTTACACTAACTTTTTTTTAAAAAAACAAGCGCAAAGGTCGTTATTTATGTCGTTATAAGCATCTAAAATGAACAGTTGCTATATAAGCATCGCGACTCTAATAAACGTCACTATATAACAACACTCGTAAATCTTGCTATATAGCGACACTGATAAACGACGCTATATAGCGACAATTAATAGAACTTAAAAAAAACATTAGTGGGGCTAATTAGGGCCACAGCAAGCCCTGTTTTGCCCCACTAATGTTTTTTTTTTGTAATTTTAAAAAACAAATTTAATTACAAAATTTCCCTTGCGAAAAGGGTGATACAAAATCGCTCAAATGAACTGATCAAGTGGAAGAAGCATATACGTGTCGAAGATATACAACATTGTTTGTTACAAAATTACCCTTTAGAAAAGGGTGATACAAAATCGCTCAAACGAGCCAATATACAAAAGGATATACATGGTTGTGTCTACGTTAGACATGGGATAACGTCGCACGTCCGACAAGTACAGAAACCCTTGTAGGAGGAGACATCATGATCTCTATTCTCACATATAATTTGGTAAATTTTCCTCCAGTTAACGACATGATTTTTTAGGAGCATAGCAAAACGCTACTTTTAATTTTTGTTGCAAGGCATATTTACATAAGTTCTTTTATCGTGTGCTTTGTGCAATAGTTTATTGAAGTGTTTTCAAAAAACATTTATCGACACCTTTGTCAAAAAAGGAGTCATTATTATAACATTGATCTATGGTTGTGGTATTAGTATATGATGTGCTCATGACGACATGTAGTAGCTTGAGTTCTCTTCCCTTCTCTCTAGTGCTTACATGCATATGTCTAGGACCATGGCATGGTGATCTGCCTCCTCTGCCTTACTAATTCCTTTCTCCTTGTGGAAATCTAGGCTAAATGTTCCTTTTTTATTTATTGTATGATTTGTCTAGCTTGTCATGTTTGTTTACTTGTTTCGATATTCCTCAGCCCACCATTCTCAACATATTGCCAACTCATGGAGTAATATGCATCATGGCCTAGGGTAACATCCATGTTGTGGTTAACAGTTACAAAGATTTTTAAACACTACAATGGGGAAAAAAAATCTTTGTTCTTTTTCTAGATTATATCTATGTTCTACTCCCAACTATTATAACAACTACTTAGGGCTTATGACACTTGCATTCCTACTGTTCTAGATGAAGACGTTGTATTACCTTGTTGTCCTTTATTAGATAGATGTAAGTAACACCACCTCACCTTGGAGTAACTCTAGTAGAATATGATCATAAAATATTGAGTTTTTCGATATTTCATTTGTATCATTATTGTTAGTATACAAGTGTTACCTAGCCGGGCATACTCTCACACCTAAGTAACCTCATGAACATGACTTGAGAACTAGATGGATTTGGTCCATGTGAACTTACTTAATATTTGAATTGCACATTATTTATATGTAGGGAAGGCACTACATGTGTCCTATGAAGCCCATGGATTAATGGGTTATGCTAGCTAGCCCATGGACCTTGCAAGTATCCTGTAAAATCTAAGGACATAAGGCAATGGGGGGAGTCTTATGGGTGAAACTATCTCAAAATAAAACCTCCTTTTGGGTGAAACTTTTTCACAATAAAACCTCCTTGGAGTATTCTATCTTCCAAAAAATCAACTTAGTCGTATTTCTCCCCCTATTTCAAAATAAAACCTCCTTTTGCGTGAAACTTTTTCACAATAAAACCTCCTTGGAGTATTCTATCTTCCTAAAAATCAACTTAGTCGTATTTCTCCCCCTATTTCAATTTGTATGTGCCTATTTTTAAGCAAATCTGGAAATGCATAGAAATATAACCAT
The DNA here is from genome assembly GCF_047967505.1 of Dipteris shenzhenensis. Lineage (NCBI taxonomy): Eukaryota > Viridiplantae > Streptophyta > Polypodiopsida > Gleicheniales > Dipteridaceae > Dipteris > Dipteris shenzhenensis. Next base: position 26,076,483 of record NC_141608.1, on the reverse strand, counting down.
TTCATTTGATTCATGGAGCTCCTAGTTATGAATATGGGTGACCAAAATGTATGAAAACATCGTGATGGCTCTATTAAATTCTGAAAAGCTTTTAACAAGTTAACAAAACAGCAGTGCAAGAGTCTAGCATAGTCTTTGCAAAAATACATTTAGAAGAAAATATATATTGTTGTGTTATGATTTTACGGTGAAAGTTTAAAGACGATAATCAATTTGTGGTAAATCTATTGATGTAACAAACCGATAAACAAATGAGCCGCAATAGAGAATGCATCAAGGGGTTAGTAGCTATACCGTTAAGCCTCCTGCCTGTCTTCCATGCAGCTTGGCATCCAGCAAACTTCTTTTAGGAGCTCCCCAATTGCGACAGAGCCGGATCAACGTCGCTGAAAGCTCAAGCGAAGGGATCCCTGCGCTAGCTGTCTTCTAGAAACGTGATGCATATCGTAATTATTAGATATATTTTGGCCGAGAAACTTTTAGGACGCTGGAAAATGAAGTTCTTCGGACGGAGGAGCACGTCGAAAAGAGAGACCGGATGGATGTTCGTTTTCACACGACAAGCAAACATGTGTGCGAAAGTGTAACCATGGGGCAATCCAAATCAGTCGTGCTATCCAATCTGGCGCGCATGTTCGTATGATGTGCGCTCACAAGCCGCCATCGACCCCAGAATCGTGGCAGCGTCGGATGATGGTGTACACGATAAGAAAGAGAAATGGATAGATATATTAGACGGTTTAGATTCCGGTCGTTAAACAACGGAAACGGTCTGGAGGTGACAATATTGAGGTGAGACGTTGTGTGTCCAGGACGCAGCTGCGGACATCGTGTTGAGGCCGAATTCTCAAACGCTGAGAAAAACAATGCCAAAAGCCGGTTGAGGTGCTTTAAGGAGCCCCAATGTGCCGAGGAATGCACGGTTTGGAACGGGAAGAGGATGGCGCACGACCCAATGAATTGAGACTCCAAAGCAGGCGGGAGTGATCAATTGTTGTTGAAAGCGAGAAGCGGCTGCAAGGCAATGCGTGGAAGACGAGGACGTAAGACCTACCTTCGGCACACGATGATCATCATGCAACAAGGCAGAGACAGTCGATGGCGAAGATGCGACGGAGAGAACCTTGCTTTTGAGCTGGAGAAGACGGCTCCGACGGAACAACACGCACGCGAGTCAGTGGTCGACGTGAGGAAATCCGTTTAGGAGCGCGAGCGCCACCAGCTGACGGCAGGCAGAAACTCCGTATATAAGCTTGCTGCGATGCAGGAGTGGGACATCAGCGCAGAAGAGCCTTGTTGATCTTGAGTGATATGCAGCCTAGTGAGCCTTATCGTCGATCAGGCTGATCTGCGTTACCTTCTCTTCTGTCTGCTTAACAGCTACTCCAATTCCGTGTGATTTCAACTTGCTGCTATCGATCGATCGGCAAATTTGGTAGAGAAGCTGTAATCAGGAGCAGCACTAGGCTGATCTGCGCTAGAATTCCGTCTGCTCATCGACAGGATGGCTGCGGGCACGATTTCTTCTGTGCTTCGTCCCGGCTTGCTGCTGCTGCTGCTGATATTGGCGGCCAATCTATCCTCCACATGCGCACAACATTTCACTTTGCTTAGGAACAATACCGGCATCGCCTCCATGCACTCAGCTATCACCCGCTTCAACACTGCCATCCTGCTCGACCGGACTGACATCGGATCCTCCCAAATCAGCCTCCCCAATGGCACCTGCCGCAACGACCCCCTCGATCAGGCCCTCAAGCACGACTGCACCGCTCACTCCGTCATGCTCACCCCCGGCACCGACCTTGCCTCTACCAGCGTGCGCCCGCTCATGATTCTCACCGATACTTGGTGCTCCTCCGGCCAGTTCCTGGCCAACGGCACGCTGCTCCAGCTGGGCGGAGACAACGACGGCCTCTACAAACTCCGAAGGCTCGATCCTTGCCCCTCCACCGGAACTTGCGACTGGGTCGAAGACCAAACGCAGTCTCTCAAAGACCCTCGCTGGTATTCCTCCAGCACCCTCTTACCCGACGGTAGGGTGATTACTGTGGGAGGACGAAGCGTGTTTACGTACGAGTTCATCCCCAAGACCGCCCCAGGCGAGGGTAGCTTCTTCTTGCAGCTCCTCCAGAACACTTCGGATTCTGGGAACGACAACCTTTACCCCTTCGTGCATCTACTGCCCGACGGAAGCCTCTACATCTTTGCCAACCGAGACTCCATCCGTCTCGATTACACCCGCAACATTGTCTTGAGCACCTACCCGACCATTCCCGGGGAGCCGCGTAACTATCCCTCTGCAGGTAGCTCTGTGCTTCTGCCGCTCCTCTATCCCTTCAATTCGCCCGAGGTCCTGGTGTGCGGGGGAGCCCAGAAGGGCGCCTTCAACACACCCCACCTACAGCTCGGATGCTCGCAGACCTGCGGCAGAATGCCGCTATTCTCTGCCAATGCATCCTGGACCATGGAGACCATGCCACTACGTCGTTGCATGGGCGACATGCTCCTATTGCCTTCGCGTGACGTGCTCATCATCAACGGCGCACAGAATGGATCCCAAGGTTGGGGTGAGGCATCCAACCCCGCTCTCAACCCGCTCATCTATCGCCCCGGATTTGCGCCTGCCAATCGCTTCAGCCTTCAACCCGCCGGCCCCATCCCGCGCATGTATCACTCCACTGCAAACCTCCTTCCCGATGGTCGAGTTTTGCTCGCCGGTAGTAACTCGCACCAGTTCTATACCTTTACAGGGCCGTTTCCCACCGAGCTCCTTGTGGAGGCGTGGACGCCTCCCTATGGGGAGTCCATCTTCGATTCCAGACGCCCCACCATCGTGTCCGCTCCGTCCACCCTCACCTTCGGCCAAGTCTTCCAGGTTACTTTCTCCATCTCCACCAACCCGCAGTCCGTCGAGATGAACCTCATCTCTGCACCGTTCTCTACACACTCTTTTGCGCAAGGCCAACGATTACTACATCTCAAGGCTGTAGCGCGAACAAATGTAGGCCCCCATCTCTACACTGTCACGGTCACTGCACCACCCAATGGCAATGTAGCTCCTCCTTCCTACTACATGCTATTCCCAGTGCAATCGGGGATCCCAGGGCCATCAATTTGGATTCAACTCAGTTGAAAAGATTCTTGTGATCTGGGGCTGACTAATGGGGATGATAAATAAAGGGCTTGTAGCCTCATGTTGTATGGATGGATATAACTCAATAGCTTGTTGACACCAAGCTAGATGCTGGTCTATGCACTACATGAGAATTGCTCTCAAGATGTACTCTTTGTAACAACTCTCCGAACACCTTGACAAAGGATGGAGTTTGAGATAGAAGATGCGGTTTATATCCAGATCCATTTGATTTCTAGAAACCATGCATGGGGTCCACGAATTGTGTTGCATATAAGAAAAATGTTTAAAGCTTTCTGAGCTCATCTCTTACCAATGGCTCTTAACAATGCATCACACTATGACATCTCACACGAAGCAAAGAGGCATACAATGCTTAATACCCTTTTGTAAAGGATTTTTTGCAAACTAATGATAGTCAGTATAAAGTATCAAAATTGTGGAAGTCTAAAAGACAATAGTAACCTCAGGCAAAAGATTGCAAGAGGATTTACGCCCGAGGCTTGCTTCACCTTCATCTCGTGAGGACCATCTTAAGCTTTTCCTCAATGGCCATTGCTATTCACTAGTATAGTGCACTATTTCTACACCTTCATGAGACAAAATCGCTTAAATGAGCTGATATACAAAAGGATATACATGGTGAAGTATATGCCAACTACTACTACTACTACTACTGCTTCTCATTTGAATCATTGTCGACCTCCTCGTCCTCATCTTGCAGGCTTGACCCTTGGCCCTAATGAGCTGCGCCTAATCCCTGACCCTCGTGGGCTACACCTAATCCCTGACCCTCATCATGGCTTGCCTCTAGTGATGGGATGCTCGAGCTTTGACTCTAACAGTGAAATCATATTAATTGGAAATTAGATTCGAACTTAAAGAATAAAACAATTTAAAAAGTGAGATTACAAGTAGGAGTAGACTTATACCGTGCGAGCATCCACCTTAGCCCAATTGACCGTCGCTCCCATTGCCTCGTGCTTAATAAACCACGGCTTGTTCATACACAAAATGCACGTCTCGTCTCTGCATTTTTAGGAAGGCGACCCATCGCAGCTTGTTGTGGACCCAATTTATGAGAGTTAGATAAAGTGCATGTAATATGTAGTAAAACAAATAGAACAATACATTAAATGAGAAGAAGTAGACTTACCACAGTTGCCTTGAATGCCAACCGTCCACCTGCACCAAAGTGTGAAGTACCTCGAGCATCTAGCCATCTCCTTGGAGCCCTCCTGTGACACAACAACACAAAGCAACTATAGATGCGCTTGGTAGATGTGCAAAATAGCGGGCGCATCTATAGGCGTTGCTTTAGTAGAGGAATTACGGGGGCATCTAAAAGCGCGTTTAAAAGCTCGTCTATTTGCGTGTAAATTAACGTGTCTACTTGCGCGTCTAAATTGAGAAAATACGGGCCCGTCTAACATCGCATTTATCAGTGCATCTATATGCGTGTGTATTAGCGCATTTATTTGCGCATTTACACTGAGAATCAGATGTGCATTTAGACGTGTAGATAGACGCAAACCAAAGAATACAAAAGGTGAGATTTTGGTGTACATCATTGTAGCTTGTTGTGGACCCAATTTATGAGAGTTAGCTAAAGTGCATGTAATATGTAGTAAAACAAATAGAACAATACATTAAATGAGAAGAAGTAGACTTACCACAGTTGCCTCGAATGCCAACCGTCTGCTTGCACCAAAGTGCAAAGTACCTACGGCATCCAGTGGTCTCCTCTCAGCCCTCCTCTGACCCTCGAACATTTTAAAATGGTCCCTATTCTACTTCTTGAAAAACTTCCAATCAGCTTTTGTCTATAGCCCTCCCCTTTTTGCGATTGAAGTACGCAAGGCTGATCTACGATGCTTCAAGACTAAATCCATGTGCTCTCGCATGTAATTCTCATTGAACTCCCAATTTGGGTGTTAGGGTATTTTGCTTTCAATTCATTGATGACTACTTGCTTCTTTTGGTCATCTTGATACCGCCAATTAGTAGCAATGCTGCTGTGCAGTGGTGGCTCATCAACTGCCTCATGGTGGCCATCACTGCTTTGCCCTTTTTATCTTCTATTATCTCTCCAAGAGCCGTGATTTTATAGGACAGGTCCTTGACTGGGTAAGGAGGACTCATGGTAGTGGCAGAGTCTGAGCGAGTGGTGTTTGTGCGAGTGCTTCCGAAGCGAGGAGTAGCAGTGGGAGTAGGAGAGGGCAACGAACCTAGTACTATGGGTCTCCGAACCAAGTGGAGACTTGTAGGGATGTGAGTGTGCTGACTCATCTACATCTTCCAAGCCAGCACAACATAAGCGACCCCTCCTACTCTTCCTTATGATGGGCATGCCCAGGTGATGACCTCTCAGTCGAAGGGGCACGAAGGGATGGTTGGGCAGTAGGTCCAACCATCAGTGTAGGAGAGGGAATTTCTGAGGTCCTTTGGGATAGCAGAGAGAATAATCTCGCTGCCTCCTCATTGGTCATCTATGCCACAAACTCGTCGTGACTCCCGACAAAGCCATGGGCTGCTAGCAAAGGAGTTCCGCGAGGGGTAGTCGTAGTGCTACGTCCGAGAGGAGTCAGGCCAGGGGTAGTCATAGGGGTAGGCCCCTATCATCTTCTTGAATAAAGCTTAAGTGTGCTAATTGATCTTGATGATTGTTGTCTTCTTCGTCAATATCGTGATCTCCATCCTCCTCCCATGCGATGTCATTATGCGCATCTTCCTCTTGGCTCATATGGTGATCTACATCTTCTTCGCTAGATTCATCAATTGGATCCGGCATTGGTAGTGGCATCTCCATATCCACATCTCGATCTTCAAAAATTTGCTTACTTCGTGGTGCAACTTGGATCACGTACCACCATCTTGGATCAGAACGATCCGGATGAAAAACCAGAAGATGGGTACCAAATGTCGTCAATTATATATATATCAATGGACTTTAAAAACGAAAGCTTCGACTAATTAAATCATTAGTATGCACCTGCTCACAGTGCTCGGGAAGAACAAAAGTATCACTTTCATCGGTCCAATGTTTGGTGGAGTGTATTGCAAAGAGACCGCTACTATCTTTTCTCACTGTCGCATGGGGACCGTTGTAAGTAGTTCTAAACCATTTTACATCAAGAATGAAAATAGTAAATCGTCTGAAATCAATTTCATAGATGTCGCGTATGGTTCCACAATAATCCAACTGTGAGGAGAGAAGATTGGTATCCGAAGCACTTAATGCTCGGCTATCTTGTGTGAAGTTAGCCATGACTCCACAATCATACGTGACTCTCTTTGAATCGATACGTTCCACGCGAAAATGTCGTCCATATGACCATAATGCACTGTACTTTTTGTACTGTAAAAGAGCATCATTAAAACAATGAAGATGCACCTATTTTATAGCATATATTGCCACAAATAACTACTTAATTATGTCAAGAGATAAGAAACTTACATGCACCATACATCGAGATGATAACTCTCGCTCGCGCTCGCTTATTGTCTCTCCATCACGTTCGGCTTTACGTAGAGCCAGTTGTAGCCAATCAAGTGACATGTGAGTAGGGAGAAGAGCCAGATCTCATGGATATGGTTGTGATCGCCTGTATATTACTCTAAATCTTGTCCTTGCATTTATTCTTTCTGCTTTGGCCACTTCATATCTCTCAATCCACTTCTGCATCTCAGGGCTATTGAGGATACAAAACTTATTGAATTTCTCCATTTGCTCTTCGCTCATCTTTCTTTCAATCCCTTTTCCTTGGGCAACCTCGCCAACAATGCGATCATCATCCTTGTTGTGCCAAGCTTGCGGCATATCAGGATCCGTGGATGCAAGAAACTCTGTGATATATACTAATGACTCTTGCACAAGCCATCCCTTTTTGCCATGCTTGCTTCCGGTCTTGCTCTTTGTCTTACAAACCCCTTTAAAGTTTTCATGAACCGCTCGAGAAAAAACATCCATCGACTATGAACGGTACCTGCTATAGCCACCTCATCAACTATGTGCACAACCAAGTGGACTTGAGTTGTCATAATGCTCGAGGGAAAGTGCTTCTCAAGCAAGCATACGGCTTTGATGGATTCCACCCTAGCCTTCTCGATGCTCGATATACAGATCTCTTTTTGAGATATCCACCTATTTCACATGTCCATGCATATGTAAGATATTTGAGATATCCACCTATTTCACATGTCCATGAAGAAAATACATAATGCGATTTGATAGTAAGCATACCTCACAATACCACAGATCTTGAATATAGCATTTCTAACATCTTCTTGTAAGCACCCTTTTATTGTAATTGGGAGGATGAACTATCAAAGCAACAATGAAGTCATGTCAACAATATAACATAATAATAATTACGCTAACGCATCACTATTATCGGTACACTAATTCTACTTAGAATACCTGTAAGACCTTGTGCCAATCATGGGACTTGAGGCCACTAAGCTTATTGTACTTTGAAAATGCTCCTTTCAAGCAACGCATGTACCCTGTCAGTGTTTGAAAAGAGGCAATGTCTGCCTTGACCGCTGCCTCCTCCCTCGTAGAGAGGATCCACGTTGCTTTTGGGAGGACAACTTTTCCCGAAGCATGCACTTGGGGCCACAAACGAGACATCCTATTCATAGCACGCAAGTCTTCTCGCACTCCTCTCGAGTCCTTGGAACCAACCAAGTGTGCCCAAATAGTAGCCCCCACATTCTTGAAGATATGCATGGGATCCAAGAGATGATTGATTTGTAACTAACCCCAATAAGGAAGCTTGTGAAAGATCGATAGCCTCTTCATACCAAGAGGAGGTTCCTCTCCATTCGCCCTCCAAGCTTGAATCCAATCACTTGCCTTCAAATATGATGGTGGTGGATCAAGCTGACCTCCACGTGCGAGATGGTCGAGCAGAAGGTATCGAGCATGACCTTCATAAACATTTTTCCTCATATGTTTGGAGTAGCGTGCAAGCGATTTCAAAGCCGGTCCACAAACAGGACAAGCATGGTACCCACTTGTAACAAGTCCTGCACGCGTGCATGAATGTGTTAGTACAAGACATGCATGCAAAAGAGAGTTAAAAAAGCATAATCCCTCATTGTACATGTAAAGACACAACCACGTACCTGCGCACTCTCCATATCCTGGGTAGTCATGCATGGTCCACATTAAGATACCCCTGACCAAAATATCATTGGTATGTCTAGGAGCTCTGGAAATATCAAAGACCTGCACTCCTCTCCATAATATCTGTAACTCCTCTATCAAAGGTGCCATGTACACATCCATGTTTTTTGCCTTGTACTTTCCTGGCACAAGTAGTGCAAGCATGAGGTGTCCCTTTTTTATTGTTAGCCATGGTGGGATATTGTAATTCACCACGACTATGGGCCATGTCGACCAAGATGTCGAGCGTAACCCGAAAGGATTCACGCCGTCCATGGCTAGCCCAAGATGTAAGTTGCGTGGCTCCCTCGCAAAGTCTGGCCACTGATTATCTATGTGCTTCCAAGCTGCACAATCAGCGGGAATCCTCAATGTGTCATCAGTGGACCGATGAGATGCATGCCATGTCATCAACTCCGCTATGGATTTGCATCGAAACATGTGTTGTATTCTTGCAATGATGGGAAAGTGTCTTAAGACCTTTACCGGTATCCACTCACCCTGCAAGTCATCTCTATATCATTGTTCCCCACACTTTGGACAACTAGCCAAATCTCCATGCTCACGACGAAAGAGAATACAATCATTACGGCAAGAATGGATGGTATCATAATCCATACCCACCGTTAGCATCTTTTTCGCATCATCTCTTGATGCGGCATGGTATTTGGTGCAGGCAACATCTTCTGGAGCAACCTATGACAAAGACAGTATCCAAATGATGATTCTCAAAACAAACAATATACAAATAATGAGTCAAATTAATGCAAGGGCTAACCTCATTAAGGTCGAGACACTTGTATCCGACCACCCATACTGTACTTGTAGATTCAAGATTGAGAGACAAGCACGTAGTTTAGACATCCTAGCACCCTCGTAGAATTGTGTTGATTGCAACTCTCGCATTTTGACCTCAGACTCTGACATCACGTGTACGTGGGATGTAGTGCCCCTAAAAATGGAATCCATCATGTCGACCATACCCTCGTCGTCATTCGAGAGACTATAGTCTTGCTAAAAGTGAGAAGGTATATGTGTACCCTCGTCACCCTCCTCATCCTATTTTAAGATTTCATGTAGATATAAGATCTTCTATTTCTTGGTATACAATAAGATTGCGAACTTAAATAGCTTTGACTTACCGATGAGCCATCAACATGTGCAACACCAACGGGGGGTACTAGTTCCGGTTCCTCCCCATACATCCATAAGTGGCGCATGATAATACGACGTTGATGTCGTACTTCTCGCTTGCAATGAGTGCAATGACAGTATAACCTTTCCGTAAGCGACTTCGTGCTCCCGGGTGTTGGCGCATCATCGGACGAGCTTCCACTCGTCCCTTCCATCTACACTTATAAAATCACAACATAAGCATGAGGAGGACATATTGACAATTATAAAAAAGCATGTTTGAGCTTCTCTTGATGCCACATCAAAAAAATGACAGTAAGCATCGCTATATAGCGACGCTTTCCTCTGTTCCGTCGCTATATAGCGACGGATTAGCGTCGCTATATAGCGACGCTGTGGGTTAAAACTCGAAACACCAAAACGCGCGGCGTTTTGCTCATACCATTCCCTAATCTCTCAAGTAAGCAACCCAAAATCTCCTCCCACCTATTTTCGACGACCTCCCACCTATTCCAAGCAACCTCCCACTCTATATTCCACTCCTCACCCTTCTCCTACCTCTTTGTACTCCCTCTCTATCCTTTTCCCTCTTTGGTTTCTTGAAAGAAAGTTCTTCAAGAGGTGAGTTTGTTTCAACAATGTAGGTTGTTTGTTTGTTAGCTTTAGTTTTGTAAGTGTTTCTTCTTGTATTGCTAAACCTGTAAACTAGTTTTCATGCTTGTTTTGAAAGGATTGAAACAAAAAACGAGATTTCAAGAAAGAAAGAAAACTCACCTCTTTTTTCTGTATTTCTCTTCCTTCTCTTTCTCCTTGTCTCCTCAATCTCCTCCTTTCCTTGTCTCCTCAATCTCCTCCCTTTAAGAAGTTGCTTTTGTAATCTCCTCCTTCCACTAACATCTTATTTAAAAAAATGGGTTGTTTTCTCTCTTTTGTAGGGCTAGTCCACTACACCAAGCGGGACATACTATTTCAGGTAAGTGCTTCCTCTTTTTTCCATTTATTATTTTTGTTATTTGCATTGGCCTGCAGCTAGCGCCTTAAGCGCTAGCTGCAGTGATGGGCGTAGGAACCCTCTCTTCCCCTCCCACTCTTTCCTTCTTCCCCCTTCTCTTATTCTCTTTTTTCCCCCTTCTCTTTTTTCCCTCTTCTCTTATTCTCTCTTTCCCCCTTCTCTATTTCCCCCTCATCTCTTTTCCCTTCTCTCTTTCCTTTCCCTCTTATTCTCTTATGCTTATGCTTCTCTCATTCCCCCTTCTCTCTTTCCCCCTTCTCTATTTTCCCCTTCTCTCATTCGCATAAGCTCATGCTCATGCATGAGCATAAGCATGAGCTTATGCTTATGCTAATGCTTAAGCATAAGCATAATATTCTCTTATGCTTATGCTTCTCTCATTCCCCCTTCTCTCTTTCCCCCTACTCTATTTCCCCCTTCTCTCATTCGCATAAGCTCATGCTCATGCATGAGCATAAGCATGAGCTTATGCTTATGCTAATGCTTAAGCATAAGCATAAGCTCATGCTTATGCTCATGCATGAGCATGAGCTTATGCTTAAGTTTCCCCCTTCTTTATTTCTCTATTTCAACATAAGCTTTTGCATAAGCATGAGCTTATGCGGAAATAGAGAATGAGAGAAGCTTATGCTTCTCTCATTCTCTATTTCCGCATAAGCTCATTCTCTATTTATTTATGCATGAGCTTATGCGGAAATAGAGAATGAGAGAAGCATAAGCTCCTTCTCTATTTCCGCATAAGCTCCTTCTCTATTTCCGCATGAGCATAAGCATAAGCTCATGCTTATGCTCATGCATGAGCATGAGCTTATGCTTAAGTTTCCGCATAAGCTCATGCGCATGAGCATAAGCATATAAGCTCATGCTTATGCTCATGCATGAGCATGAGCTTATGCTTAAGTTTCCGCATAAGCTCATGCTTATGCATGAGCTTATGCGGAAATAGAGAATTAGAGAAGCTTATGCGGAAACTCATTCTCTATTTCCGCATAAGCTCCTTCTCTACTTCCACATGAGCATAAGCATGAGCTTATGCTTATGCTTATGCTCATGCATGCGCATGAGCTTATGCTTAAGTTTCCGCATAAGCTCATGCTTATGCATGAGCTTATGCTTAAATAGAGAATGAGAGAAGCTTATGCGAAAACTCATTCTCTATTTCCGCATAAGCTCCTTCTCTACTTCCGCATGAGCATAAGCTCATGCTTATGCTCATGCATGAGCATGAGCTTATGCTTAAGTTTCTGCATAAGCTTATGCTTATGCATGAGCTTATGCGGAAATAGAGAATGAGAGAAGCTTATGCGGATTTCCCACTATTTCCCTATTCTCTCATTTCCCCCTCTATTTCCCTCTTCTCTCATTTCCACCTCATCTCTTTCCCCCTCATCTCTTTCCCCCTTCTCTCATTCACATAAACTTTCCCTCTTCTTTCTTTCTCTATTTCCCACTCTATTTCCCTCTTCTCTCATTTCCCCCTCATCTCTTTCCCCCTTCTCTCATTCGCACAAGCTTTCCCCCTTCTTTATTTCTCTATTTCCGCACAAGCTTTCTCTTATGCATGATCTTATGCGGAAATAGAGAATGAGAGAAGCTTCTCTCATTCTCTATTTCCGCATAAGCTCATGCTCTTTTTCCGCATAAGCTTATGCTTATGCATGAGCTTATGCGGAAATAGAGAATGAGAGAAGCATAAGCATGAGCTCATGCTTATGCATGAGCTTATGCGGAAATAGAGAATGAGAGAAGCTTATGCGGAAACTCATTCTCTATTTCCGCATAAGCTCCTTCTCTATTTCCGCATGAGCATGAGCTTATGCTTAAGTTTCCGCATAAGCTCATGCTTATGCATGAGCTTATGTGGAAATAGAGAATGAGAGAAGCTTATGCGGAAACTCATTCTATTTCCGCATAAGCTCCTTCTCTATTTCCGCATGAGCATAAGCATGATCTTATGCGGAAACTCATTCTCTATTTCCGCATAAGCTCCTTCTCTATTTCCGCATGACCATGAGCTTATGCTTAAGTTTCTGCATAAGCTCATGCTTATGCACGAGCTTATGCGGAAAGAGAGAATGAGAGAAGCTTATGCGGAAACTCATTCTATTTCCGCATAAGCTCCTTCTCTTATGCTCATGCATGAGCATGAGCTTATGCTTAATTTTCCGCATAAGCTTATGCTTATGCATGAGCTTATGCGGAAATAGAGAATGAGAGAAGCTTATATTGCTTCTCTCATTCTCTATTTTTGCATAAGCTCATTCTCTATTTCCCACTCTATTTTCCCCTTCTCTCGTTCTCTATTTCCACATAAGCTCATTCTCTATTTCCGCATAAGCTTATGCTTATGCTTCTCTCATTCCCCCTCATCTCTTTCCTCCTTCTCTCATTCGCATAAGCTTTCCCCCTTCTTTATTTCTCTATTTCCGCACAAGCTTTCTCTTATGCATGAGCTTATGTGGAAATAGAGAACGAGAGAAGCTTCTCCCATTCTCTATTTCCGCATAAGCTCATTCTCTATTTCCGCATAAGCTTATGCTTATGCTTCTCTCATTCCCCGTCATCTCTTTCCCCTTCTCTATTTCCCCCTTCTCTCATTCTCTATTTCCGCATAAGCATAAGCATGAGCTTATTCTCTGTAACTCTTATTCTCTATTTCCCTTTTCTTCCTCTTCTCTTTCCTTTCCCTCTTCTTTCCTTTCCATCTTCTTTCCCTCTTTCCTTTCCCTCTTCTTTCCTTTCCCTCTTCTTTCTTCTTGCCTATGCCTATGCCTATGCCTATGCTTATGTTTGTCTTTTTGTTTTCTGTTTTCGTGTTTGTGTCTATGTTAGACATGGGATCACGTCGCTCATCCGACGAGTACGGACAGCCTCGCAGGAGGAGAGCTCATGATCTATATGCTCAAGAGGACTTTGATTCCTCTCATGCGACTACCCCGAGAACTACCCCTGGTCCGACTCCTCTCGGACCTAGCACTACGACCGACTCCTCTTCCACGTAGCACTGCGACTACCCCTCGGGGAACTCCTTTGCTAGCCGTGCATGGCTTTGTCGGGAGTCCCGACGAGTTTGTAGCGCAGATGAGCGATGAGGAGGCAGCAAGATTCTTCTCTCTGCTCTCTTAGAGGACCTCAGCAATTCCTTCCCCTACACCGACGGGTGGACGTACTGCCCATCCATCCCCTCGCACCTCTTCGACCGCGGGATCATCACCCGCGCATGCCTCTCGCAAGGGAAGGAAGAGTAGGATGGGCGGCTCATGTTGTGCTGACTCGGGAGATGTAGATGAGTCAGCACACTCATGCTCTTTTAGGTCTCCACTTGGTCCAGAGACACAGTATTAGTCAGGTCCCTTTCCCTCTCCTAGTCCCACTGCTACTCCTCGCTCCGGAAGCGCTCGCGCACATTCCACTCCTTCAGACTCTGCTACCGTCAGTCCCCCTTACTCATCAGGGGATCTCTTCTATCAAATCACATCTGCAGGAGAGATAATAGAAGATAAAAAGGGCAAAGAAGTGATGGCCACCATGAGGAGGTTGATGAGTCATCACTTCAAGAGCGGCATAAATACCGATTGGCAGTATCAAGATGGCCAAAAGAAGCAGGCGGTGATCGATGAGTTAAAACAAATATACCCTAATCCGCCAAATGTGGAGTTTAATGACAATTATATGCGAGAGCACATGGGTTTGGTCCTGAAGCATCGTAGATCAACCTTGCGTACTTCCATCACAAAGGGGTTGGCTAAACCCAGCTGGGCAGACAAAGCTGATTGGAAGTACTTCAAGAAGCAACATAGGGACCATCCGAAATGTTCGAGGGTCAGAGGAGGGCTGCAAAGAGATGGCTGGATGTCAAAGGTACTTCGCACTTTGGTGTAGGCGGACGGTATGCGTTTGAGGCAATCGTGGTAAGTCTACTTCTTCTCATTTAATGTATTGTTCTATTTGTTTTCCTTACATATTACATGCACTTTAGCTAACTCTAACTCTCGTAAATTGGATCCACAGCAAGCTGCGATGGGCCATCTTCCTACAGATGCAGAGACGCGACGCGCATTTTGGATAGGAACAAAGCCGTGGTTCATTGAGCAAGAGGCAATGGGAGTGACGGTCGATTGGGCTGAGGTGGCTGCTTGCACGGTATAAGTTTACTCTTACTTGTTATCTCACTTTTTAATTTAAGTTCCAATCTAATTTTTGATTTATATGGTTCACTCTTAGGGTCAAAGCTCAAGCATCCCATCATCGGAGGCGAGCGATCAATAGGGCCAAGGATCAGACGCAGGTGGCGACGACGAGGGAGACGAAACAGGTATCGAGGACCAAGGAACAGGCCAACAAGACGAAGATGATTCGGATTCGGATTCGGATGAGTGGTAGTGGTAGTAGCATCTTATATATCCGCTCGTTTGAGCAATTTTGTATCGCCCTTTCGAAGAGTAATTTTGTTACAAACACTGTTGTATATGTCCGACATGTATATGCATTTGTTACTCATCATTTCACAAGAACAATTTTGTATCACCCTGCAAGCAAGGGAAATTTTGTTATAAAAAATTTTCTTTTGTAACTACAAAAAAAAAAAGGATTAGTGGGGCTAAACAGGGCCAAAAGGAAGCCTTGTTTAGCCCCACTAACCCTTTTTTTTTACTTCTGTTAATCGTCACTATATAGCGACGTTTACCAGTGTCACTATATAGCGACGATTAACAGTGTCGCTATATAGCGACATTTGCATCGTTGCTATATAGCGACGTTTGCCACTGTCACTATATAGCGACGATCCTTTTTTGACGCTTTTAGCGACACTTATAGCGACGTTTGCACCCGTGAAAAAAAAAATTTTAATGTAAAAAGCGTCGGTATTTTCATCGGAAAATGGCCTGTGCCTTAAAGTGAACTAGCTTGCATTCGAGAGAAAAATGCATTTCTTCTACATAGTTCTTGAATGTTGACCATGTGATCAGATTTATTGTGGATTCTCTACTTGCTGCTACCCTCTTCGACCTATGTAGGTCCTTCAAGTCTTTAGTGAATTGCTCGAGGGAGGCAATTTGACAAGAAAAAACTCTCGCAAGTAACAAAGACGTGAGCCAATTTCTTTTCGTTGAATTGCTAACCATGGGCATATGTGTGGTGTTATGGATAAATCTGACCAAAGTAAAAAGGCATAAATATGAGTGTGTGCTTGTATGTGTGGCAATAGTATAATAAAATATGGATTGCATAGGGCCTAGGGTTGAGGTGGCAGGGCATGACCATGTGCCACGCTGCCACATAAGAGGACCCATAAGGTGTGTTGTACATAATCCATGGTAGTAATATTATAAAATGTTAAGGTGGCATGGCTCCTCCATGTGCCACCCCTCCACCTACGTGGTCCCATGCTTGCATTTAGTGAGATATGGCCCAAAGTCCATGGGAGAAGTAATATAAAATAGGTGGATTGTTGTGTGCTATGAGTGCCACCAGAAGGGTCATTATTGCACGGAATGTCCCATATTCCAAGGTTGAATCTTCTAAGTGAATCAAGCATTGAGGATTCTAATGTAGAGATCCTTGACCTCGGGAAAAGAAGTCATACCACCTCGAACCCTTCTCCAAACCGTGGACTGGGCCACATGCTGAGATGGTAGACCCACCAATAGAGAAGACTAAAAGATCTCGCAAGAGTAAGTGGCCACTCTCGGATTTTCCCATTGTCTCGGGGTGGGCAAGAGGACTATTCAGTCGTTTTGGATCTTGCTCATCGGTCTTTGAGCATCATGCTCCCTCAACTATTCAGTCATTCAGGACCTTGCTCATCAGCCGTTCAGGTGAGATGTGAGCTACAGTAAGGGCTCTCAACAAGGAGGAGCAAGAAAAAGGGAAAGGTACGAGAGGTCTCTTCTATCTCTGAAGAAATTGATCGGCACCCACATACAGTCGACGTCATCATAGATAATTGTCGTGTCAAAAGTGTGTGTGTTGATGGGGGAGCTGCATGTAATATCATGGTGCCCCGAATCATGAAGAAATTGAATTTGAAATGCACAAGGCGTTCCTCCACTTGAATCAAGGTAGACAATGGCCGATGACTCGCCACCCTCGGAGTCATTGAGGATTTTCCCATCACTCTCAATGGGTTGACCACCACTGTCAATGTCTATGTAGTGGACATCGAAGATACAAGCAGGAGTTACCCAGCCATACTCGGGAGACCATGGTTGAGAAAGACTGATGCAGTCAACTATTGGAAGAAAGGACACGTGTCTTTTGGTGCTTCTAAGGAGAAGATCCCAGTGCAACCAGGTGCCATGAAACTAGAAGAAGAAGAGGAGCAAGATAATCAATGGAAGGATCAGACGGGGGGAAGGAGTTCTCAGAGGAGAAAGTTTACATGATGGGGGTGTCTCCAACCCTACCACCTATAGAAAAGGTAACCGTTAGTCCTCAATAGCTTGAATTTATGCTTTCCCCAGACCTCACTCCAAGTGAGAAAGAGGAATTCCTAGAAATGTTCAAAGATTTCCTTGACCTTTTTGCAACGAGCTACTACCACCTTCACCATGTGACTGCCATAGAGCATAAGATAGAGCTAAAGCCTGATGCAAAGTTGTGGCTCAGAAGTATTGGAGATTAGGGCCCCTACAGACCGATGCTTTGCACTTAGAGTTGCAGAAACTTGTAGAAGTTGTGTTTATTGTTCTGGTTCACAATACTGAATTGGTTTCGCCAGTGGTAGTCACCCCAAAGAAAAACAAGAAGTGGCGGGTTTGCATCAACTATAAGAAACTCAATGCAGCCACCAGGAGGGACCATCATCCTCTTCCGTTTCAAGACCTCATTCTTGAGAAGGTAAGTGGTCATGAGATGTATACTTTCTATGATGGTTACTTCGGGTTTTATCAAATCAGAATTGCCAAAGAAGATGTGCTTAAAACCACATTTGCCACACCATGGGGGACATTTGCATTCAAAGTAATGCCATTTGGCCTCACCAATGCTCTTGCTACCTTTCAAAGATTTATGCAGATGGTGTTTGCTCCTTATTTGGGGGATTTATTGGAGGTGTTTTTAGATGATTTTTGTGTATTTTCGTCATGTAAGGAGCACGTCATGAAGGTTAGGTTGGCCTTCTAAAGGGTCAATCATGCAAAAGGCAGCCTCAACCCTAAGAAATGCTCCATTGGAGCCACTCAAGGGAGGTTACTAGGACATATTGTCTCATCTGAGGGCATCAAGCCTGACCCTGAGAAGGTAGAAGCCATCCTCAAGCTCTCCCCACCAACAACCAAGCGTCAGGTACGCTCATTTGTCAATCTAGTAGGATACTATTGCCGCTTCATTGATCAATATGCTGCTTTGACATGACCCATGACTATGCTATTAAAAGATGGGGTTGATTTCTCTTGGGATGAGGATTGTGATCATGGGTTTGCACAAATCAAGAATGCTCTGGCTTCAAAACCCATTCTATGCAATCTTGATTGGTCAAAGACTTTCTATATCAATCATGGGTTTGGTGAGCACACTCGGCGGGTATTCTTCTCTAGCAAGGGGAGGATCAATTCATGTATCGTGTTCAATTTGCTTCTCGACAATTGCTCGAAACTAAACGATGCTAGTATGAGGCTGACAAGCATGCCTTGTCTTTGGTGTTCTGCATTGAGAAATTTAAGCATTATGTGGCTGGAAAGTCCTTCATTATAATCTCTAGCAATGGTCTTGCAAAGCAAGTTCTTCAATTACCAAATCCCATGGCCAAATGGTTGGCAGTTCTACAAGAATATGATTTTTCTTTCAAAATTGTAAAAGGGGGTTGTTCCAACTTGAAGAATGCTTTGATTGATTAGAGGAGTGCCTTGATGTAACCCTTGTAGCAGCCATAGAAGTTGGGGATCCATGGTATGGTGGTATGTATAGGTTTCTGACTACTTTTGCCTTTCCGCCGAAAAGTACTAGCTATGAGAGAAAGAAGATCCGAAGAGATAGTAGGCGCTACACTCTCTTTGATGGGGTCTTGTACCCTCAAGGCATGGATGGGGTACTTAGACGAGCCATTGATGCAGATGAAGTGCCTAAGGTATTGAAGCATTATCATGATGGATTTTGTGGAGGCCATTATGCCAGTAACTATACAGCTAAGAAGATTTTACATGCTGGATACTATTGGCCGACCTTGTTCAAAGATGTGACTTTGTATTGCGAAACCTATGAACCATGCCAATTCATTGGTAGGAAGGATTTGCGTCCAAGGAAACATCACCCAATGATGTCCATCCATCTGTTTCAGAAGTGGGGAATAGATTTTGTTGGGCCCTTGCCCATGACTGCCCGCAAAAAGAAGTATCTTTTGGTAGCCCCTTAATATGTCACTAAGTGGGTTGAAGCTATAGCCCTCCCCACTGCAAATGGTAAGGCAGTTTCAAATTTCATATTTGAATGTATTTGCACAAGGTTTGGGACACTCGTGGAAATAGTATCTGGCCATGGGAGTCCATTCTTAAATGAACCAGTGGAATTGCTCATGGATCACATGGGTATTGATCACCGCACTTCTAGCATCTATCATCTAGCGTCCATGGGACAAATGGAGCAGACCAATGGCCTCCTTTGTAAAACCATGGGGAAAATGGCCACGGGGAACAGGAGCCAATGGGATCAGAAGGTCACTGATGCCATATGGGCTTACAACGTCACCTATAAAATGTCTACAGGTGACACTCCTTTTGAGTTAGTGTATGGTATTGAGGCAGTGTTACCACTAGAGATAGAGATTCTGGCCTTGAGATTGTTGGCACAAGAACAGAGGATGACAGAAGATGAACATGTAGAAGCCCGATTGATACAGCTTGAGAAGTTAGATGAAACCCGACGCCTTGCACTACACTAGATAGAGATCCAAAAGAATGGAAGAAAGGCCTGCTTGGATGCTTAGATTCACAAGGGATGGGAAAGACACTTTGCTGAGGGGGATGTTGTGCTATGCTTTGATAACAGAACATAGATATAAGTGTCATAAGCCCTAAGTAGTTGTTATAATAGTTGGGAGTAGAACATAGATATAATCTAGAAAACGAACAAAGATTTTTTTCCCCCATTGTAGTGTTTAAAAATCTTTGTAACTGTTAACCACAACATGGATGTTACCCCAGGCCATGATGCATATTATTCCATGAGTTGGCAATATGTTGAGAATGGTGGGCTGAGGAATATCAAAACAAGTAAACAAACATGACAAGCTAGACAAATCATACAATCAATAAAAAAGGAACATTTAGCATAGATTTCCACAAAAAGAAAGTAATTAGTAAGGTAGAGGAGGTAGATCACCATGCCATGGTCCTAGACATATGCATGTAAACAATAGAGAGAAGGCAAGAGAACTCAAGCTACTACATGCCATTATGACTCCTTTTTTAACAAAGGTGTCGACAAATTTTTTTTGAAAACACTTCAATAAACTATTGCACATAGCACACGATAAAAGAACTTATGTAAATATGCCTTGCAACAAAAATTAAAAGTAGCATTTTGCTATGCTCCTAAAAAATTGTGTCGTCAACTCGAGGAATAATTGCCAGATTATATGTCAACTCAAGGAAAAACTTATTTGGCATAATTTGTTTAATTGTATCTTTAACTCAAGGAAAACTATCGTTAAATTTAAACTAGCTTGCATTCGAGAGAAAAATGCATTTCTTCTACATACTTCTTGAATGTTAACCATGCGATTAGATTTATTGTGGATTCTCTACTTGTTGCTACCCTCTTTGACTATGTAGGTCCTTCAAGTCCTTAGTGAATTGCTTGAGGGAGGCAATTTGACAAGAAAAAACTCTGGCAAGTAACAAAGAGGTGAGCCAATTTTTTTTCCTTGAATTGGGCATATGTATGGATGTCGAGGGCCCACGAGAGATGTATTTCAACTTGTGAAATTATTGCATGTTAGCATTCCTTGACCTTCTCCCTAGCGACAACAATGTGTAGGGAGATAGCAACTTGTAGTTTCATGGATGCATCCTTTTTATAATGATTCCTTTTTTGACAAAGGTGCCAAATTTTTTTTTTGAAAATTTTTCAATAAACTATTGCACATAGCATGCCATAAAAGAACTTATGTAAAGATGCCTTGCAACAAAAAAAAAGAAAGTAGCATTTTGCTATGCTTCTAGAAAATCATGTGGTTAACTAGAGGAAAAACTGTCAAATTGTGCCTTTAACTCAATGACAAAATTATTTAGCATAATTTTTTTAATTGTATCTTTAACTCAAGGAAAACCATCTTTTTTTAAATCGTGCATTCGAGAGGAGAATGCCTTTCTTCTACATACTTCTTGAATGTTGACCATGTGATTGGATTTATTGTGGATTCCCTACTTGCTGCAACCCTCTTCGAGCAAAACTATGTAGGTCCTTCAAGTCCTTAGTGAATTGCTCAAGGGAGGCAAGTTGACAAGAAAAAACTCTGGCAAGCAACAAAGACGTGAGCCAAATTGTTTTCCTTGAATTTCCAACCCCGGGCAAATGTGTGGATGTCAAGGGCCTATGAGAGATGTATTTAAGCTTGTGAAATTATTGCATGTAAGCATTCCTTGACCTTATCCCTAGTGACAAGGATGTGGAGGGAGATAGCAACTCATAGTTTCATGGATGCAATCTTTTGAAAAGGAAGATGCCGAGATTGAACAACAGATAATCTTTTACACATGACTACATGCCTTGACCTTGAATGATAGCTACCTTAGCCTTTCCCACCTTGATATCAAACCCTGTCAAGGGATAGTCATGTTTAGGGTCTTTGCTCCAGGCTTCTATGTCTCTCCTAGGGAGGTCATAGGGTAATGTTTAATAATGAATCACAGTTATGGAAGTGTACATCATTGGCCAAATCTTCCCCCTATAAAGGAGCTATGTGTAGGTCGTTGGGAAAATCTTTCCTAGGGTAGAGTTAAGAAAATTTCCCATGCTTTCATTTTCAAGGATTAGATGGGTTTCAATATACTTTCAGCTTGTATACAAGTTAGATGGGCTTTAATTATACTTGAAGTTCATATACAAGTTTCTCATGAGCTACAGTTAGAGAATCCTAACTATATACATGGCTCTACATGACGTATGTTAATCAATTTGAGTTCTGGGAGGCATAATTTTGGACCTCATAATATCAAAAGTAGGGAAAATCTATGAGATTTGAAGCTCTACACATTAGCACCCACGCCTTGGCGAGATTCTAGATTTTCAATTGGGCAAATATTCACCCTTATAATCTAAATCAACTCGCGTGTTACAAATGATGCTACCACGTACTCTGATTTTGTACTGAACATAGCAACATAGTGTTGTTTCTTGCTAGTCCATGACACCAAAGATTGGTTGATGAAGAAACGATTGCCATTGGTTGATCACATCTGTGAGAATGAGCTAACCCAATCTACATCACAATAACCAAGAACGGAAATACCATGAGAAGAATCATGTCTCCCTTATACCAGGCCATGTGATACTATTACTGATATTTTACCACTTTCCAATCCAGTTAAATCCACTACCTCATTATTTGTCAATGATGTGCCAGCCAACTGATGAATTTTTGATATATAAGATAATTCCACATTCTACTAAGAATCATAGGAGGCATGAACCAAGGACTACGTAGACATAAAGAAGCAGCTTCTGCTTACCTGTTATATATATCCTCTTTTTTGGGATCCGAGTCAAGTAGATCAACTGCTTGAACATGCAAAGGATAGGGCTACCACATGGGTAGCACATAGGCTGCCATATTGGCAACACACCTAGAAATGTCTTATGTCCACATTTGTAGCTATTGTAGCTAGCCATTTGAGATCTGGAAGCACATGCAGAATGACAATGTTCAATTTCAATTAGCATCATTGTTTGATAAGCTTAACCTTCATTCCTAGCCTATAAGATGCAACATTCAACTCGCTGAAGGTCTTCTTTTAGTTCAACACAAGTTTTAATCAAAGAGGGGTCTATTGTCCTTGTTCTTAGATTGTATTGAACTTATGTCTCAACTCTGCAAATTATCAAGAAAGGCCATACTTATAAATGGGAACTTTAGTATAACACACATTTTCTCATGGAAGAGGACCAAAAGACTTGAAGGAATGAGAATGGTATAGAGGGGTTGTACCATTACAGCTTGTAGATATTGTAGCTTGCACTACTACACACAGATCCTATTGCGATGCTTAAGTACCGACGCTTAGAGTGCACGGGGCACTAATCATCGGTATTGAAAGCGGGGTTCATTAAGGGTCCCTATATAGCAACTTTAGGCAAACGTCGCTATATAACAACTTTAGTCAAACGTCGCTATATAGCGACTTTTATCAGATTGGTAATGGTCATTATATAGTGACACTAAGATAGTTTCCTATAGAGACATTTTACAGAGAGTTTTTTTCCCCATACCAACCTTAAAAGATAGTTTTTCCCAATGATAATTTTTTTATTATTTTCATACATGTTTGATCTTTTGAGAGAATAAAAGTACGAGAGCATGTACATCAAGCCTTTGAAGCTCATATATTCATGTCCAAGTTTGAGATGAAAAAAATCAATGAAGAGCATTTACATCAACGGTTTCATCTTGAGCCAAGTCTAAAGTGCCAATCAAGTCTATCTGTAACTCTATACCGAGTTGATCTCCTATATCATGATCCTACTCTAGCATCGTACATTCACCTAAGAGTACTTGATCATCTTCTTCAATAAAGTGCGGTGATTCTTGATGATCGTTATCTTCTTCCTCAATATCATGATCTCCATCTTCCTCTCATACGATGTCATTATGTGAATCTTCCTCTTGGCTCATATTGTGATCTTCATCTTCTTCACTAGATTCATCTGTATCAGTTGGGTCCGGAATTGGTAGTGGCATCTCCATATCCACATCTCTATCTTCAAAAACTTACTTACTTCGTGGTGCAACTTGGATCACGTACCACCATCTTGGATCAGAACCATCCGGATGATAAACCACCTATATTGAAGATGGGTGCCAAATGCCATCAATTATATATATGAAATTATGCTTAAGTACATGTATCAATGAATCTTTAAGAAAGCTTTGATTAATTAAATCATTAGTATGCAAGTTCCTGCTCACAGTACTTGGGAAGAACAAAAGTATCACTTTCGTTGGGTCCAAAGCTTGGTGGCGTCTATTACTAAGAAACCACTAGTGTCTTTTCTCACTATCGCATGGGGACCATTGTAAATAGTTCTAAAACATTTTATATCAAGAATGAAAATACTAAATCATCTGAAATCAAATTCATAGATTTTGCATATGGTTCCACAATAATCCAACTATGAAAAAAGAAGATTGGTATCCGAAGCACTTGCTCGGCTATCTTGCATGAAGTTAGCCATGACTCCACAATCATATGTGACTCTATTTGAATCGAGGCTTTCCATGTGAAAATGTCGCCCATATGACCATAATGCACTTTACTTTTTGTACTGTAAAAGAGCATCATTAAAACAATGAAGATGCATCTATTTTATAGCGTATATTGCCACAAATAATTATTTAATTACGACAACACTACAAGGCATAGGTCCTTTTTTGATGAAAATACCGATGTTTTTTACACTAATTTGTTTTTTTAATGAGGAAAAGGTCTTTATTTAGGTTGTTATAAGCGTCGAAAAAGAACAGTCGCTATATAGTGACTCTAATAAACATCGCTATATAGCGACACTAGTAAACGTCGCTATATAGCGATGATTAATAGAACTTAAAAAAAACATTAGTGCGGCTAAACAGGGCCACAACAAGCCCTATTTTTCCCCACTAATGTGGGTGACACAAAATCGATCAAATGAACCGATCGAGCGACAGATGTGGGGGTTAAAGTTCACTGTGCCTTTACCCCAGTTATGTATAATACTCAAACACATATATAAATGAATGAAAAAGAAGATTAGGGTGTTCTGCACCCACTAAAACATGTGTGGCTCTTTGTTTCTCTCTCTTCCTCTTCCGTTCTTGCTTGTGTAGAGAGCACTCTCAACTGGTATCAGAGGCCGGGTGATTTGGCTGAGCGTGTGTGAATGCTTGGAAGCTCAGCAGCTCTACGGGAGGAAGGAGAAGCTCTGTGGGAACGTTTGTGGGTGACTTTACTTGCACCCGAGTGTGTAGAGACCTTGGAGGAACCTTTGGAAAAGTCACTTTGGCTTTGCAAAGTGGTTTTGAGAGGCTGTTAAGTGTTTTCAAAGAAAAATTCGTTTTTTTAGCTTTTCCCTGTTCCGTTCGATGACAGGGACTCCGTATTGA
Source organism: Dipteris shenzhenensis (assembly GCF_047967505.1). Classification (NCBI taxonomy): domain Eukaryota; kingdom Viridiplantae; phylum Streptophyta; class Polypodiopsida; order Gleicheniales; family Dipteridaceae; genus Dipteris; species Dipteris shenzhenensis. The sequence goes on along the minus strand of NC_141608.1, from coordinate 26,051,735 downwards.
CTTGTAGAGGCAACTATTGCTTGCTTTTGGTGTCCACTTCACTTTAGGAGCTTAGAAACACCTTCATTCTTGAATCTGGGATCATTTCATTGGATTTCTAACTCACTGTGTCAGTTCCTAAGTTTTTTTGCCTGGGTGTTGGAACTCAAGTTTGGATCAACCATTTGCAGAACTGAGGAGGTCCTAAAACTTCTATGTTGCTCATCATTCAAACTCCGGTGGAGTTTACAAACAGCTCTGTTTCCAAAAACGTTTTTCAGTCCGTGTGTTGGACCCAGTGATTGAGACCACGAATTCCAAAACCGTCTGACCCATTGTGTTCTGAACGCCCAAAGACCACTACCTATCAGTTATAGATCTTTGTGTATTCGATTTTGTCTCTCTGTTATGCATTTTTCATTCTACGGTTTTGAAACCTTAGATTTATGCCACATGGCAATGGATAAGTGTTGACTCCCATTTCTCACTCATAGGTTGGGATTTTGGAGTTCCGGCAGAAGAGAGATATTTGTAAATTTTCTTGTTGAGTCCGATTATGCAATGGCACCCATGTTTTGAGGCATCTCAAGTTCTATTTTCAGTAGCAAGTATTGCCGTAGGACCATGATTTCTTGAGCATACCTTATGTAGATCACTCTGGTTGCAGTTTGAACCATGTGCACTCATTTGTGGTGTGCATTGGGCTGCAGTGGATGATTTATAAGCCATTTGGATGCATTGAGATCCTTATTAGATGCGCTGATAGGCCCAGATTGCCTTGTGGGATGCTGTTTTTATGGACGCTTTGCACATGGATGCTATTTTATGTTGAGGGATAGCTTTGACACATTGCAGTTCATGCACTAATAGTGTAATGCTCTCTTGGATAAGATATTATTGATGCTTATGCCCATGGACAGTGTTTACGCTTGAGGCATTTGGCACTTATTGGCATTTTGGATTGCCATTGCAGTTGGCATTTTCTTTTGGGCCAGATTTGCTTATATGGATGCATAGTACATGCACATGAGTCAACTGCATCTTTAAATGCTTTGAGCTTTGAGTTTTGGTGATATATCAGTCTATTGTGGCATACACATTTGGGTGCACCTAGTATTTGGTGTGATTCTCTCTTACAGGCACTAGCATTCAGGATTTTGCTTTATTTGCATCATGGCATCCTCTTCCATGTCTGAAAAGGAGTTTTTCAACATTAAAGAGTTTGATGGGACAAACTTTTCTTTGTGGAAAGGACAGATAAGGGATGTGCTTATTCAAAAGAAGTAGATTAAACCCTTGGCAAGGATTGAAGCTAAGGTTGCAAATATGTCTAAGGATGATTGGAATGAGTTGGATGCATTAGCAAAGTCTACTATTAGACTTCATCTTGCAGAGTTAGTTTATTTGACAGTAGTAAATGAGCAGACTACGAAAGATTTGTGGAAGAAACTGTGTGCCACTTATGAGAAGGAAACTGCCTCTAATAAAGTTTACCTCATGAAGAGGTTGTTTGAGCTGCAGATGAAGGAAGGGGTCTCCATTGCTTCTCACTTGAATGAATTCAATATGATTTTCAGACAGCTTCAGGCTCAAAAGATGAATTTTGATGCAGAGATTAAGGCAATATTTCTCTTATGTTCATGGCCATCCTCATGGGATACCTTCTGTACAGCTGTCAGTAGCTCTACACCTAGTAAAGTACTGAAGTTTGATGATGTTGTGGGTAGCTTGTTGGCCTAGAGATTAGACGGAAGTCTATGGATGGCAACAAGCAGGATGCAGCCTTAAATGTACAAAGGGGAAAATCACAATTCAGAGGGAAGTCCCAAGAAAGAGGGAAGTCTCGTAGCAAATCCAGGGCACGAAACATTGGGTGTTATGGAAAAGGATTGCTACAAGCTGAAAAGAGAGCAAAAGGATAAGAAAAAGAATGCAAATTGGGGTGCAAATCAAAAGGAAGAGAGTCCAAGGGAGGACAAAGGAAAAGTGAAGATTGAGGAAATCAATGCAGTCACACATGATAGTGACAATGACGTTCTCTTCATGTCTAATTTATCTACAGAGTTGCTTACCACTTCAGATGATGCATATTCCCAGGATTGGATTTTGGATTCTGGTGCTTCATTCCATGTTACTCCCCATAGGGAATGGTTCTCCACTTATGCTAGTGGAAAGACAGGTTGTGTGCATCTTGGAGATGACTATGCATGTGACATAGTGGGAGTAGGTGACATAAAGTTTTCTTTTGCAAATGGGTATGCATTTATTTTGAAACATGTGAGACATGTGCCTAAGTTGACCAAGAATCTTATTTCAGTGGGTCAACTAGATGATGCTAGTTTTCACACCACTTTTGGTTTTCAGAGTTGGAAAATTCAGAAGGGCTCTATCACAACAAGACAAAGCACCCATAGACGCGCACACAGACGCGTTTCATGAACTAAATAAAAAACTTACGGGCGTGTCTATTTGCGCGTCAGAAGACCCGCGTCTAATTGCGCGTCTATATATCAGACTTGCGCGCGTATAGACACGCTGATACACGCATATATAGACGCGCCTGTAAATGCATTGAGAGACGCACGTATAGACGCAAGTCGAACAGACAAACGCGAATATAAACGCGGTTTTAAACGCACTGATAGACGCGCCTTTTTTTTTATATAAATTTTACAGAATACTGTGTATGTTGTGTATGCTATATAGTTACAAGAATCCCATATCCACATTCTGTAATTCAATTCTTACAGCCAACCGCATTTTAATTACAATTCCAAATAAAATATTACAACTCCAAAACGCAATAAAATTGAAAGCTCAAAAAGTGCTTGTATATACATATAGCACGAAGCTAAGCCACGTCATGTGGCTCCAAGTACAAAAAATAAGGAAGCTAAGCCATGTCATGTGGCTTCAAGTACAAAAAATAAGAGGAGTCTATATACAAGAGGCACGAAGCCAAGCCAATGGCTTTAAGTACAAAAAAGAATAGTAGCACTACTTTTACGACTAATCCTCGCTGCCTTCCACGCTCCCTTCTGCGCTGCCTTCTGCGCTGCCTTCTGCACCTCCTTCCTCGTCTTCCTCGTCGTCTTGTGCAGGGGCGCCCTGTAAACAAGGGACAACATATATCAATGTATGAAAAATCAAATCTTTACTTATAATTTTGGCATTATTTAATTACTTTCAAATACCTGGGGGGCCTGTCCCAGTAGCTCGGGTATACTGCTCCTCAGTAATCAACCCGTCATCATAGAAGTGCCTCCATGTATCTCCTCTGCGATGGTGGCGGTGGTAGGCTGTCTCCACTGGAGTAGGGTATCTGCCCACGATCTCAAGCTGCATGACCGCGATACACTTTGTGGAGGGATTAGTACAAAGAAACAACCAACCTCCTAATAAACTACATAAGCAATATAATTTGAGATCGATACTTACAAATTGGGCCTCCCATGATTCAACACCCCCTGCTCCAAAATGCGCGCTCCCATACTCCTCCATCTGGATCCTCCGTGCCTCCACGTTCTGCAGACTGGGCTCCTCCCTCGCTGACTTCATTGCCTTCTTCCACTCACGCTTCTGAGCGGTGTGGGGCGGGCCCCTTGAAGGTTGACCTGCCTCAAGTCTGGCAAGCTCCGCTAGTGCCTGCCTCTTAAGGGAAGATCTTTTATTGCTAAGTATCGTAACAATCTTTGACTTCCCCCATTTATCTGTGAACTGGCGATTGGGGGGGTTAGGATACCTAGAGCGAACAGTAGCGAGGGTCTCATCAGCCAACCTCTTTGGGTGGTCTTTATAGTGGATAAAGCAATCTCTGTAATTGTTAGCAATTACAGAGCGCATGAAGGCCGCCATTATGTCCTTCCCTCGCGCATCCATCAAGATGCCTCCTGTCTGGGTGATGTCATAATAAATCGTACCATCACCCAGAGGCACGTCTAAATCATCTGAATCATCATCCTCCTCACCGCCACATGGCCCAAAGCAGCATCCGCCACCGCTCTCCCTGCTACTACGCCTGCTACCATGTCGTGTCGAGCTCGTACGCTGGCCACTCGTAGCTGGGGACTGCGCGGGACTACGCTGACCACTCGTAGCTGGAGAACCGAGTCTCGACGGCTGGGGAGTACGTCGACCGCTCGCTGAGGTAGAAGGACCTCCTGAAGGCATGGAGGAAGGGGCATAAGACGGGATGGCAGAAGGGACATAAGACGGCATGGGGGAAGGGGCATAAGACGGTAGGGGGGAAGGGGCATAAGACGGGGCATAAGACGGCTGTGCGGACTCTGCTAGGGTGATCTCAGCCGGTGTGGGGTGGCTCGGAGTCTGTAGTGCCGACTCCTGGGGAGTGTTAAGGGTACCCGTCATGTACCCGTATAACTCCTGGGGATTAGGAGGGTGCCCTAAAATATTATATAAATCCTTCCATATCGATTCACGCGGATCAAGTGAGCTAGAAGCACTTCCTCCCCACATGTTAAACTAGAAAAAAATAAACAAATCTATTACTTTGGGAGCTGAGAAGAAAGGGGGAAAAAAGAAAGAGGCTCTGTCAGAGCGCGTCTATAGACCCGTCTGATTTGCGCGTCTATAAACGCGTCTAACAGAGCGTTTAACAATTCAAGTACTAGCGCGTCTAACAGTCCGTTCATCAATCCGTTTAACAGAGCGTTAAAAAGCGCTTCTAACATTTCGTTTAAAACTCCGTTTAACAAAGCGTCTGTTTGGGCGTCTATATACGCGTCTGTGAGTGTCTGTGACAACCCAGACGCGCATATAGACGTGCCTGTAGACGCGCGTTTAGACGCGCCCTCAGACGCCTCTATACACGCGCTCCGACAGTCGAGAATACTCAAAAGTCGAAAAGGACGTTTCGCCCGACAAAAGAACGTGTTGCTCATACCTAGATGCTGCGTTTCGTGGATGCAAAAAAGTACAAAACTGGAAATAGCAAGCAAGAACAACTTCAAAAGGACTTACTTGGAAAAAGGTATGGAAGGATCTTTCTTTTCCAAACTTGTTTCTTCTCCTTGTTCGTACTCCTCCTCTTCTTTAGGCTTGGAAGCAAGCTGTGTAGGTACGGTCCCTTTGTCTTGAATGAAAGCTTGGAGCTGTGTATGGGAGGCTCTCTCTTAAGCTTCGAATCTATAGAAGTGCTAATAAAGAAGGAACAAAGCCGCTCGCGAAGTTTAAGTAGTCAAAAGAAAAGCAAAGCGAGCGGCGCGCCGAAAAGCAGGTTTAAAAGCCGCGGGTATAGTCGCGTTTATTAGCGCGTCTATTAGCGCGTCTATAGTCGCGTCTGAATACACAGAGAAGACGGGCATTTAGACGCGCAATTAAACGCGACATTAAACGCGACGGTAGACGCGGCGATAGACGCAACACAGAGTTTTTTAAGTTAAGCATTTGAAGAAGAGCAAATTTGGTGGGTTGTTTGTTTGTAGGATGTCTCCATCTTCAACAAGCAGCTCCAGTGAGGATGAATCCCTCCATATCCACCATCCCGAGATGTGGTTGGAGCAAAAAATCAAATGTCTGTGTGATCGATGTCGAGGAAACATGTATCGTGCACGCAGGATTACGCTCAATCATATCTCAAAGTATGGAGAATGGGATGTGACCGTAAACAGGGTAAGGATTTGTAAGTTAAGGTTGATTGAGATACCTATGGGTGTTCATATGTTTGAGTTATAATGATCCCATTTTAATTTGATACAGGATGCAGTGCCACACCCGCACATGTTACCCTATGCCCGTCGTGAGGAGGCGAAGCGTCGGCGATATGAGGTGGGATCTTCAGGAGGGACCGTTACGGATGCATGGAGTGATGGTGATAGTAGCCCTCCACCATTACCTCATGAAGCCGTGGAGGAGGAGGTGTTTGATGATATGGTGCGGGATTTATATGTCCATCAAGGGAGGGATAATAGCATGGAGCAAGATGATCTTTTTACCGCAGCATCGACTCCACTGTTTGAGGGGTGCACATTCTCTGTTCTACGTGCCTCCCTTGAGTTACTAAACTTGCAAACCATCTATGGATGGAGCAATGCAAGTTTGAATGCATTACTCAAGTAAGCTTTAAAGTCGATTTTGCAAACATGGTGAATTGTGCGCGTGGGTCAATTACTCGAATGCTTTTCCTCATTTATGGTCTTCACGTGCAGGCTATTGTGTAAAATGCTTCCAAGGGAGAATAAATTACCGACCTCAAGAGATATGGCAAGGCAACATGTGACCTCTCTTGGAGGATTAGATTACAAGCGCATCCATGCATGTGTCAACGATTGCGTTTTGTTTCGTGGACTACATAAGGATGCAAGAGAGTGTCCTACTTGTGGAGAGGCAAGATATAGAGCAGATCTCAAAACCTTGGACGTGCCTCGTAAGGTATTGCGACATTTTCCCATAATCCCTCGCATCCAACATATGTTCAAGTGCAAATCTATTGCAGAGCTCATGTCATGGCATTCCTCCCATCGATCAACCGATGGCAAGTGGAGAACTCCCGCGGACTCTCCTACGTGGAAGCATATTGAAGACACATGGCCAAGCTTCAAGGAAGAACCTAGGAGCTTGAGACTTGGATTGGGTATGGACGGTGTGAACCCATTTGGTCTCAAAAGCACGTCTTACAGTGTATGGCCAGTGGTATTGGTGAATTACAATCTTCCACCCTCTATGGCTATTAAGAAAGGACATGTCATGCTGTCCCTTCTAATTCCAGGGAAACATAAAGTCAAAAACCCTGATGTCTATTTGGAGCCTTTGATTGATGAGCTAGAGATACTTTGGAGAGGTATCGAGGTGCATGATGTGAGCAGGCCTCCCTCGTCACGAGACTTTAACTGCAAAGCAGTCTTGATGTGGACGATGCATGACTTCCCAGGCTATGGCGGGTGTTCAGGTAAGCATTGCATTTTTTAATTATGAATAGGCAAGGACGTGGCACCCTAAACCCACCTTCCACTCTTAATTGCATCTATTGTTTTAGGTCTCACTACATCGGGTTACCATGCATGTCCTGTTTGTGGTCCTTCGCTAGTTGCCTCACGGGCAGACGCATTAAATAAGGTCATCTATGAGAATCACCATCGATTTCTCCCACCTGATCATCCTAGATATGTTGCCCCTTGGAATGAAGTCCTCCCACAATCACTCACCGCGGGAGATTGGATGAGAATTTGGGACGGTTCCACGACTCCTCCACCACTTGGCATGAGCCGGTAAGGATTTGTAACTATTGGCTAGAAGTAAAGATTGGCTATATTGGTTGAAAGTGAGGATTGCATGCTAACACTTTATTTTGTTTAGATACTCCATCTTTTATCGTTTACCATATTGGTCCCACCTCAAGATCAATCACCTGCTCGATCCCATGCATATCTTCAAGAATGTGGCATCTACCATTTGGGAGCATTTGAATGGGACACGAGATTCGGCAGGCATAAGGGAGGATCTACGTACCACAGGGAGGATGCGTGAAGCTTGGCCTCAAGAGAGACCAAATGGGCGTGTTTTTTTACCTCGTGCACCGTGGATGTTATCAAAGCTAGAGATGGCGACGGTGAAGCGCGCTATTACTACAATTCGTACTCCCACTGGATGCATGAGGTGTTTTAAGGGAGCCTTTACAAAGAGCAAGAAAACAGGTGTAGAGCAATTATATGGCTTGAAATCTCATGATTGGCACAAGATGCTCCAAGTAAGTATTTTATATGCATAATATCTTTTTCCTTTCAAATTTGTGAGTGAATAGCTATAAGCAACTAATCAACCACCTCCTCGTGGGTTCAGTTCATACTACCTACTAGCATTTCACGTAGTGCATCAAAGGACGTGAAAGATTGTATTTACAAGATGGGCGAGCTTGTGAGGTATGTGAGCTCAAAGGAAATAGATCCCACCACGCTTGAGAATGCTCGAGTTATGTCAGTGGAGGCGGTTTGTTTAGTGGAGGAGACATTTCCACGTTCTATTCTCACAAGCCAACTACATCTCATAGTACATTTGGTGGATGAGATTGCTATATGCGGTACTATACATGCACGATGGTTGTTCTTCCTCGAGCGCTTCATGAAGACCTTGAAGGGCTTCGTGAGACAAAATGCAAGACCCGAAGGTAGCATGGCCGAGGGTTGGTTGGTACAAGAGTCACTTGTATATATTTCTGAGTTTCTTGTTGATGTGGATAGCTCTCTCCCACGACTATGGAGAGATGATGAAGACCTAAGGATGACCTCTATTGTGCCTCAAGGAAAAGGACGCAACAAAGTAATAGACACGGAGTTGCGTAATAGTATCAACCTCTTTTGTGTGCTTAATAGTGATGTGATGAAAAGATGGGTGACAAGATACGAGGATGCAAAGGCAAGAAGACAAGAAGAAAGGGCCCTCTTTCGTACACACCACGGATCTCGTGTGCCATACCCTCAGCGTCTAAGAGCACTTCCAAAGGATATTCATGTGGATTGGCTACTTGATGAAATGGAGAAAGCAGAGAAAGACGAGGGGATGCATATCACAATGGAAGAATGGGAGTATGCTAGGGGATGCATGAGCAATGTCGGTATATAGAATGCATAAGTTAGGAGGTTTTTATAATTTAGATTGCTTATTTAATTGATTTTTTCTTGGTGTAGTGCACTATGTTCAATGCTATATGGTGTGAGGGCAAGCATTTTTGAACACAACGGATTGATGATAAGAGAAACACACAAGATTGCGGCGTCATTGCTAGCTTTGAGGGAGCCAATGGAGTCATGGATGATTATTGTGGCATAATCCAAGATATCATTATGCTTGACTTTCGACGCTTCTTTGTGTATGTTTTGGATGTAAAGTGGTTTAAGGACGTGGTGGAAAGAGGCCCTAATGCAACAATCAAACGCCATGCAAGTGGCTTTGTAACTATTGACTCCACAAAGTTTTGGCAAAGTAGGAAGGACACACTAATACTACCGCAACAATGTGAACAGGTACTGTGCACACACATAAAAATACTCGCTTTTAAATATTTGATGCAAGAAAAGTAACATGATTGTATTTGTGTTTGAATTAGGTTGTCTATCAACCAATGGTGGATAATAATAGGTGGTGGCATGTCATACCTATTATGCCACGTTCCAAAGTGATGTATAGTACATTTACTAATATGGAGCATATGGAGGATGATCATGGCCATGGACGTGATGATGACCGTGATACAAGAGAGGAGGATGATCATGAGATAGGAGATATAGATATTGAGGCCGGCATTACCCGTGAGGACGAGCCTACCATTGGAGATCTTGATTTCGATGAGCACATGAGTGGCACAAGTAGTAGTGGGTTGAATGTATTTGTAGATCTAAACACTTGTTTGGATTTTGAAGTAGATAGTTTGGCAAGGGTTGATCTCATTGAGGATGAGATTGAACCGTAGCCCCACAATTGATATTGGCAAAACTATTTTACATATTGTCTCATTCTCCTCATTTCCCTTAATTCTTGTATATGTGGGCTTGCAAAAAATTATGTGCTTTGGTAATCATGGGCAATGTTTGGAAAGCAATGATGTACACCAAAATCTCACTTTCTGTATTCTCTGGAGCGCGTCTATTTACGCGTCTAAATGCGCGTCTGATTCTCAGTGTAAACGCGCAAATAAACGCGCAAATACACGCGCTAATAAACGGGATGTTAGACGGGTCCATATTTTCTCAGATCAAACGCGCATATATTTGGGTGTGAGGCATATATTTGCATATATTTGGGTGTGAGGCATATGCACATGTGCCAAAAGACTTTTGAAAGGATCCTAAGTCTAGGAAATGCATCTTTCTGGGTTATGGGGAAAGTAGAGAGATGGGCTATTGTCTCTGGGATCCAGAAGCAAAGAAGATCATATGCAGCCATGATGTAGTCTTCAATGAGAAGAAGATGCATAAGGCACCCATGGGGATGTTGAAATGAGGAGAATCACTTTCCGAGATGCGAATCCACCTGCATATGTTGATAGACAGCAAGCTGTCCATGCACCAAATGTGCAAGAAATGGTACCACCAAATACTCCCACAGGTATACAATCAAGGGTAGATGATGGATCATCTATTGGTGGAAAGGATGAGCCAAATGTGGCTGATATGCAGGTGGGACAGCAAGCTGAAATGCCCTTGAGAAGATCATCTAGAGTGTCTAGACGGCCTGATAGGTTTGTTCTAGGGGTAGACTATGTGATGCTTACTGATTACAGGGAGCCTTCTTGCTACAGAGAGGCTATGATGCGTGAGGATCAATGCAAGTGGGAGTGCGCTATGCAATCAAAGATGAGTTCACTTATGAAGGATAAGACTTGGAACTTGGTTTCTTTGCCACATGGAAAGAAAGCATTGCCATGTAAATGGTTCTACAAGATGAAGGTCAAAGGTGATGATGTGCCTAGGTACAAGGCCCATTTGGTCGCTAAAGGGTTCAAGCAAGAGAAGGGTCTTTGATGAGATATTCTCTCCATTTGTGAAGATGACTACAATTAGATGCATGCTTGGACTAGTGGCAGCAGAGGATATGGAGCTTATGTAGATGGATGTCAAGACAGCTTTCTTACATAGGGATTTGCATGAGGAAATTTACATGGTGCAGCCATAAGGCTTTGAAGAAAAGGGCAAAGAGCATTTAGTTTGTAAGCTGAAGAAGAGTCTCTATGGTCTTAAGCAAGCGCCTAGAGAATGGTATCAGAAGTTTGATGCTTTCATTCGTCCCAGGGTTTTAGAAGGAGTGAAATTGATCACTGCCTCTACACTAAAAGGGCTAAGGATAATAGCTTGATAATCCTAGCACTATATGTGGATGATATGCTATTGGCTAGCAAGAATACTCATGAGCTAGATGCATTAAAGGCCAAGTTGCATGAGGCCTTTGATATGAAGGATTTGGGACTTGCAGGTCATATTCTTTGTATGCGCACCATGCGTGATCGGAGTAGGAAACTCCTTTGGCTTTCACAGAAGGAGTATGTTACAAAAGTATTGCAGCGTTTCAATATGGAGGGGGGGAAGGCACTGGGTACTCCATTGCCTCCATATGTGAAACTTAGTCACACAGATAGTCCCAAATCAGATGAGGAGAGGGCCATGATGGCCAAGGTTCCTTATGCATCAGCAGTTGGGAGTCTTATGTATGCTATGATAGCTACTAGACTAGACATTGCATTTGCAGTGGGAGTTGTTAGCCGGTATATGGCTAATCCAGGAAAGAGGCATTGGGAGGCAGTTAAGTGCATCATGAGCTACATGAAGGGTACCAAGGAGATGTGCATCTGCTTTGGTAAAGGAGCCATGCGTGTACTTGGATACATAGATTCAGACTATGCAGGGCATGTGGATAGTAGGAGATCCACTTTTGGTTATGTGTTCATCTTTGTAGGTGGTGCAGTGTCATGGATGTCTCGCACACATAAGTGCATTGCTTTGTCTACCACAGAGGCTGAGTATGTTGCAGCCACAGAGGGTTGCAAGGAGGCTATATGGCTTGATTGGCTAGTGGAAGATTTGGGGATTCATATAGGTGTACTGACATTGCATAGTGATTCCATGAGTGCTATTCAACTAGCACGGAATCTGGTCTTTCATGAAAAGACCAAACACATTAAGGTCAGGTACCATTTCATCAAGAAGGTACTTGAGGACAAGCGCATAGAGCTTGTCAAGGTTCATATAGATGATAACCCTGCGGATATGCTGACGAAGAGTCTACCTAGTCAGCGGTTTGAGTATTGTCATGTATTGATGGGCATTGGAGAGTATGCTCACTGGTTGCTCTCCCTTAAAGGCACATTGTCCTTTAAGTGGGAGGTTGTGGGGGTTAAATTTCAATGTGCCTTTACCCCGATTATGTACAATACTCAAACACATATATAAATGAATGAAAAAGAAGATTAGGGTGTTCTGCACCCACCAAAACTTGTGTGGCTCTCTGTTTCTCTCTCTCCCTCTTCCGTTCTTGCTTCCATTGAGAGCACTCTCAGTAGAAGCATATACATGTTGAAGATATACAACATTGTTTGTTACAAAATTACCCTTTTGAAAAGGGTGATACAAAATCGCTCAAACGAGCCAATATACAAAAGGATATACATGGCGAAGTATATGCTAACTACTACTACCACTACTACTGTTGCTCATTCGAATCATCGTCCTCCTCATCCTCGTCTTGCTGACATCATCCATGGTCTTCATGAGTTGTGCCTAATCCCTAGCTCTCGTGAGCTGTGCTTGAGATCCCTGGTCCTCATCACTGCTCGCCTCCGGTGATGGGACGCTTGAGCTTTGAATATAAGAGTGAAACCATATTAATTGAAAATTAGATTGGAACTTAAAGAATAAAACAATTTAAAAAGTGAGATTACAAGTAGTACTAGTTTTATACCGTGCTTCCTCTCCACCCTTCTTCCTCTTTGCTTGTGTGAAAAGAAGTCTTTCAAGAAGGTGAGTCTCTTTAAGCAATGTAGGTTCGTTTTTTGTGAGATTTCATTTTGTAAGTGTTCAAGCATGTTTCTCCCTGTATTGCTAAGGCTATGTGCTAGTTTTCATGCTTGATTTTCAAGGGTTAAAGACAAAAAACGAGATTTTGTGAAAGAAAGAAGACTCACCTCTTCTCTTTTTGGTATTTCTCTTCCTCCTCTTTCTCCTTGTTTGTAGGCTTATGCTTGTCTCCTCAATCCAATCCCTTTGAGAGGTTGCTTCTCTAAACTCCTCCTTCCTCTAACTAGTTATTTGAAAAATGGTATGTTTCCTCTCTTTTGTAGGGCCAGTCCACAAAACACCGAGTGGGACTATTCCAGGTCAGAAAGTCCTTTCTCTTTTTTCCTTTTCTTATTTTTTTAATTTGCATTGGCCTGCAACTAGCACCTTAAGCGCTAGCTGCAGTGATGGGAGTAGAAACCCTCTCTTCCCCTCTCTTTCCCTATTCCCTCTTCTTTCCCTCTCTTCCTTTTTTCCTTCTCTTCTTTTTTCCTCTTCTTTTTCCCGTCTTTCAATCTCTTTTTCCCCTCTTTCTCCCTTCCTTCTCTTCTTTTTCCCCTCTTTCAATCTCTTTTCCCCTCTTCCTTGTCTATGTTTATGCTCTTTTCCCTCTTTCATCCCCTCTTTCAATCTCTTTTCCCCTCTTCCTTCTCTTATGTTTATGCTCTTTTTCCCTCTTCTTTTTCTCCTCTTTCAATCTCTCTTCCTCTTTTCCCCTCTCTTTCCCCTCTCTCAATCTATTTTCATAAGCATATGTATTTGCCTATGCTTATGCATGAGCATATGCTCATATGGTCATGCATAAGCACAAGCTTATGCTTTCTCTCTTTTTCTTTTATGCTCATATGCTCATGCATAAGCATAAGCATATCCTTTCTTTCCTTTTCTCTTATGCTTATGCCCTTTTTTCCTCTTCCTTCTCTTATGCTTATGCTTATGCATGAGCATATGTCTCCTTCTCCTCTTTTCCTCTTTTCCTCTCTCTTTCTCCCCCTCTTTCCCCTCTTTTGATCTCTTTTCATAAGCATATGTATTTGCCTATGCTTAAGTTTTCTCTCTTTTTCTTTTATGCTCATATGCTCATGCATAAGCATAAGCATATGATTTCTTTCCATATCTCTTATGCTTATGCTCTTTTCCCCTCTTCCTTCTCTTATGCATATGGTTATGCATGAGCATATGTCTCCTTCTCTTATGCCTATGCCTATGCCTATGCATGTCCTTCTCCTTCTCCTTTCTTTTTCTCCTTTTTTCCTCTCTTTTTCTCTTCTTTTCATAAGCATATGCCTATGCACATGCATGTCCTTCCCCTTCTCCTTCTCCTTTCTTTCTCTTCTTTTCTCCTCTCTTTTTCTCTTTCTTCATAAGCATATGCCTATGCCTATGCTTATGCTTATGCATGAGCATATGCTCATATGCATATGCATAAGCATAAGCATATGCTTTCTCAATGTATTCTCTTATGCTTTATCAATGTATTCTCATATGCTTTCTCAATGTATTCTCTTGTTTTTTGTTTTTTGTTTTCGTGCTGGTGTCTACGTTAGACATGGGATCACGCCACATGTCTGATGAGTACGGAAACCCTTGTAGGAGGAGACATCATGATGTCTATTCTCCAGAGGACTTTTATTCGCCTCAGGTGACACCTCAGGGGCCTACCCCTATGACTACCCCTGGCCAGACTCCTCTCAGAGGTAGTATTGTGACTACCCCTCGGGGAATTCCTTTGCTAGTAGCCCATGGCTTTGTTGGGAGTCTCGACGAGTTTGTGGCACATATGATTGATGAGGAGGCAACAAGATTCTTCTCTCTGCTATCCCAAAGGACCTCACCAATTCCCTCTCCTACAAGGACGAGTGGACCTACTGCCCAGTCATCCCCTCATGCCCCTTTGGCTGAGGGGTCATCACCTGGGCATGCCCATCATAAGAGAAGGAAGAGTAGGAGGGGTCGCTTATGTTGTGCTAGACTCAGGAGATGTAGACGAGTCAACACACTCACATCCCTACAAGTCTCCACTTGGTCTCGAGACCCAGTACTAGGTCCTTTGCCCTCTCCTACTCCCACTGCTACTCATCACTCTAGAAGTGCTTGCACAAACACCACTCGCTCTGACTCTATCACTACCATGAGTCCTCCTTACCTAGTCGAGGACCTATCCTATCAAATCATGGCTGCTAGAGAGATAATAGAAGATAAAAAGAGCAAAGTAGTGATGGCCACCATGAGGTGGTTGATGAGCCACCACTTCAGGAGCGGCATTACTACTAATTGGCAGTATCAAGATGACCAAAAGAAGCAGGTGGTCATCGATGAATTGAAAGAAAAACAGCCTAATCCCCCAAATCGGGAGTTTAATGAGAATCACATGTGAGAGCGCATGGGTTTGGTCTTGAAGCATCATAGATCAACCTTGCGTACTTCCATCACAAACGGGAGGGCTACAAAAAAAGCTGATTGGAAGTTTTTCAAGAAGTAGAATAGGGACTATCCTAAAATGTTCGAGGGTCAGAGGAGGGCTACAAGGAGACAACTGGATGCCGTAGGTACTTTCCACTTTGGTGTAGGCAGACGATTGGCATTCAAGGCAACTGTGGTAAGTCTACTTCTTCTCATTTAATGTATTGTTCTATTTGTTTTACTACATATTACATGCACTTTATCTAACTCTCATAAATTGGATCCACAACAAGCTGTGATGGCTTGCCTTCCTACAGATGCAGAGACGAGACACGCATTTCATGTAGAAACAAGGCGTGGTTTATTGAGCAAGAGGCAATGGGAGTGACGGTCGATTGGGTTGAGGTGGCTACTCACATGGTATAAGTCTACTCCTACTTGTAATCTCACTTTTTAAATTGTTTTATTCTTTAAGTTTCAATCTAATTTCCAATTAATATGGTTTCACTCTTAGAGTAAAAGCTTGAGAATCCCATCACTAGAGGCGAGCGGTGACGAGGGCCAGGGATTAGGTGTAGCTCACGAGGGTCTAGGATCAAGCGTAGCTCATGAGGGCCAAGGATCAGGCTAGCAAGATGAGGACGAGGAGGATGATGATGATTCGAATGAGCAGCAGCAGCATCAGCAGTAGTAGTAGTAGTAGTAGTTTCCATATACTTCGCCATGTATATCCTTTTGTATATCGGCTCATTTGAGCAATTTTGTATCACTCTTTTTGAAAGGGTAATTTTGTAACAAACAATGTTGTATATCTTTGACATGTATATGCTTCTGCCACTCCATCGGTTCATTTGAGCGATTTTGTATCACCCTTTTTGCAAGGAAATTTTTGTTATAATTTTTTCTTTTGTAATTAATAAAAAAAACATTAGTGGGGCAGAACAGGGCCTGATGTAACCCTGTTTAGCCCCACTAATGTTTTTTTTAAGTTCTGTTAATCATCACTATATAGCGAGTTTACCAGTGTTACTACATAGCAACATTTACTAGTGTTGCTATATAGCGACATTTATTAGAGGCGCTATATAGCGATGCTTATATAGCGACTGTTTTTTTCTGACGCTTATAACGACATAAATAATGACCTTTGCACTCGTCAAAAAAAAAAAAAGTGCAAAAAACATCGGTATTTTCATCGAAAAAGAGCCTATGCCTTGTAGTGTTGCTGAAATCACTTGCTGATCCATTCCTATCACTTGATCTAGCTCTTCTTGAAGCTTTAAAAACATTGTTGGAGTGCGCCATGGCCCATTCTATACTGGCCAATGTCAATTGGCCCATTTTAATATGAAACAATACAAATTAGCAAGTGTCAAATATAAAATCCAATGTCCACAACACTACACAGCAAGTAGTCATTTACACCCTCACAACATTCTCACACAACTCTATGACCCATCACATGTGTGAAAACCTCAATAGTACATCCAATTGAAAACCACACTCAACAAATGACCAAAAACAGGAAATCTTGCTAACAATGATATGTCACACACTATGACACAATTAAAATTTCCTACTCGAGTCTATAAACACTAGAATGGCATTGTGCAAGGAAGAGAATAAAGATGCCGATGTGAAGAGAAAGAAACCTATAAGAATGAACAGGGTCATGAAATGTGGGCAGGGGATGAACTCGTGGCAAGAACCAAGGGTAAGAATGACAACTACTTAAAAAGCCCGAGGGTTAAGCCTAGAAAGATATTTGGTGAATAGTGTGTAATAATGCCACACAAGAAAGTAGAACTCAGAATGTGAACTCAAATAACATGCAAAACCAGCAATTAACAATCACAACAAAGGGAGAATTCTAATGCAAGAGAGGAGACTTTCAAATCATCCCCTTCAGTCCAAATCACAGATACACACTTTGTTTGCAAGCATAAGGCAAGAAATTGCCTATCACCAATGTCCTCCTCCACTCTCTCGGATTCAATTTGTCTTCCAATGCTCAGGTTGGCAGCCAACTGAGAAAGAAGCCTCTGCAACCCACAACAATACACCACTTGAGTAGGTCTGACACTAGGATGTCAAACATCTCCCGTTTGGAAATGTTTCAAGACATCACGAGCATAAATCTTGTTACAAGCTATAGTTGCTCACAGGAAATAAGACAGGGAGGAAGCTAGCTGCCAACCTCGTGCACAGGGGATCGAAATGCATGAGCTTGCAAGTTGAACCGTTAAAGGAATCTTCCCAACCACACGGGAGTGATCCTGGTGTATTACAGCTGCTAGTCAACCAACTAAAGGGATACATGCTCAGGAAACAGATGAGAGTTGTTGGGCGACCAATCAATGACGAGATATGCAGGAGCAAGCTCGTGAGCAAGGCACTTCAAAGTTCATTTTCTAGCTATGGGAGTAGGCATACCAATGTAGGAGATCAAGCAAGGTACAAGGTAATGTTAGAGCTATATATAGCTTGAGCTAACTTGAGCTAGCTCTGACCTATATATATGTAACTAGTGATCAATATGAATCAATCTTTGGGAGTTTATTTGGTGTGTCTATCATCTCTTCTTCTTCACTCTCAACATGGTATCAGAGCTACAAAGGTTTTGCTATTGTATGCTCACTGTAATGAAGAAAGACAGGAAGGATTACTTTTTGATTTGATTACATAGCGCTTTCAGTATCTCATCGCTTATTTTCTCTTATCCCTTTTGACATGTCTAACTTGATGTGGTTTTTTGGAGGTCTTCTAGTTTGAATTTGAGAAAGTTATCAGTGGAAAATGGATCGTAGCTCTCATGGTGCTCTTCATTCTGAGCACTTAAATGTCCTAATCGGACTTCGGAGCAAAAAGTTACGTCAGTTTTCATGACGACTACTTTTTTCTTGGTTTTGTAATCGGCACGCTTGTACTGCTTTTCGCCAAAAAATATCTATGTTTCATGATTAGCATGATCATAGTGCTTTTTGCCAAAAATACCTCTGTTTTGTGATCGACAAGTTCTGCTTTTCTCCAAAAATATTGTGGTTTCGTGATCAACAAGCTGAAAGCGCTTTCTTGGCATGCATGCTATTTCTACTATACTCCCATCTCACGTTCTATCCTTTTTTGGGGTATCTCGAGTTCTATATTTTCAGAGCGACCATTGTATTCTTGATCATTGACATGAGCTCTGACAAATGTATTTTCTTGAAGTATGATGGCAACATCTATAATCGTCAACGGCTTTCCTTCTGGCCAATGATCTGTTCCTCTATTTCAAGGACACAGTTTTCTTGGTTGGAAAGTGAAGATGTTATTGATACTTGAAGGTGATAATCTTTCAAATATTTTTCTTGGTGATCTCGTTTGTCCATCCCAACCTGTTGACACAACTCCGAATCATGCTCTTGTGACTCAACGCCCTCTCTTTGAGCAGCAATGGAGATCTGACTCTACTGATTGGCATTCTTGTGATAAAGTAGCTCGTTGGTATATTTGATCTGTTGTACATGATTCTCTTATGCTGGATGTATTTACCCTTCCTTCTTCTCATGCAATATGGGAATATCTCGTTTCTACTTTTGAGAAGAAATCTGTCACATAGATTCTTTATCTTCCTAATCTTTTGAGCACTCCATACAAAGTTGGAGCTCCTATGACAACTCATATTGACTCATTCAAGAATATTGTCAATCAACTTGCTGCTGTTGGTACACCTGTTCCACGAAATCAATTGATGACCTATCTTCTCGACACAGTATTTCCAACAAAAACAAGATTGAATTTGATCAAACATGTATTTATTTGATTGAGTATGCTCAACAACATGAGCATCATAAAGACCCTCATGAATCTGTCATGATAACAATGGATGATGCAGATTCAGAGACAGCTTGTGTTGCTCGCAAGCGTCCTTTCTCCAAATATGGATGTGGTGGTCATCCGTATAGAGGTGGCGATTCTTCTCATCTCACATATCCTTAGAAACATTGTTCTTACTATGATAAGCATGGTCATGTTATCTATGATTGTTGGGCTCAGCAATATGATGAGGAACATGGTGTTACCACTAAGCAACCCCGCTTATCCAATAATTCTCCTTGCAAAGATTGTGGCAAAAATTATCATCCATCCTTTTGGTGTTACAAGAGGCATTATGATCGCGAACGCACTCAAGCATATGCTGCTCAACAACAAGATGCCCATACGCATCAAGAGGCAAATCATGTCTCTTCTGATGTCTCTCCAAAAAGGATACTTCATGTTCGAGATGGTTCTACTTTTATTGTTGATTCTAATGCTATTGGTAATATGACATATCAATCTCAATGGTTACATAATTATCATGCTCTACCTCACAAGAAATTGTTTATCTTGCTGATGACACTACTTGCCAAGTCATGGGTGTTGGTGATTTATATCTTGGCACTGTTTCTTCAACAAGAGTCTTGTGAGGCGTTTGCCATGTTCCTAATCTTCAGAGATCTTCTTTCTGTTGCATGACTTGTTGATCTTGTTCTCTTTATTGGCTTTGACCACACACAGTGTCGGATTGAAAAAGATGGACATACCATAGTAGTTGCTCGTCGGAATGGTAACCTCTTTCAACTTTCCTTAAATGATGATATTGCTAATGTGGTTACCGCCCCTGGTGATTTGGACTGCAAGCCATGGCTTCATCGTTTTGTTCATTTTAATTTTTCCAAGCTACTTGCTATAAATTGTCATGATCTTTTGGATGGTATGAATCTGCTAGCTCATCCTCTCATGGGCCTCTATGAATATTGTGCTTTTAGCAAGCATCATCAAAAACCCTTTCATGCATTTCCTTCCTTGTTCACACTAATATATGTGGACCTTTTCCTTCATCCAAGTCTTTCTATAGGTATTTCATCACTTTCATTGACGGTTGGTCAAGATATACAACTGCATTTCTCTTGCGACATAAGTCAGAGGCCTTATTAGTATTCAAGCAATATAAAACTGCTGCGGAACTTCATACTAGTTTTCGGATCAAGAACTTTCATAGTGACAATAGTGGAGAATATATTTCTAATCTTTTTAATGATTATGGAATTGAGTGTGCCATTCATTGTGAATATACTATTGCATACTCTCCTCAACAAAATGCTCATGGAGAGCGTAAGAATCGCACTTCTCTTGATGCTATGCGATGTATGCTCCTTTGTTCTAGATTATCTCGAAGCTTTTGGGCAGAAGCACTTCTAACAGCCATCTTTGTGCAAAATCATCTACCTACAACTGCACCTTTTGATCAGATACCAATCATAGCTTGGACAGGGGAGACTCCTTCTGTATCACATTTTTGAACTTTTGGTTGCATTGCTTATATTCATGCTCAACAAAATGCTCATGGAGAGCATAAGAATCGCATTTCTCTTGATGCTATGTGATGTATGCTCCTTCGTTCTAGATTATCTCAAAGCTTTTGGGCAGAAGCACTTCTAACAGCCATCTTTGTGCAAAATCATCTACCTACAACTGCACCTTTTGATCAGATACCAATCATAGTTTGGACAGGGGAGACTCCTTCTGTATCACATTTTTGAACTTTTGGTTGCATTGCTTATATTCATGTACCAAAAGAGACATGGAAAAAGCTAGATCTTCCTGGCAAAAAGGTCATATTCATTGGATATACTCCGAATTCTAAAGATTATAAATTCTATGATCCCTCTTCTAAGAAGGTGATAATCAATTGTGATGCCATATTCAATGAGTAGTTAATGGGAGGGGCATGGTCTACCGAGGATGCAGAGGACACCGAGTCCTTACTTTCTGCCTTTTCTATTTGATAATGATTCCACTTCTGATGTCATCACTACTCGTTCATTTGATGGCATAGACGCGCAAAATAGCGGGCGCATCTATAGGCGTTGTTTTAGTAGAGAAATTACGGGCGCGTCTATAAGCGCGGCTAAATGCTCGTCTATTTGCGCATCAATCACCGCGTTTATTTGCGTGTTAGACCAGAGAAAATACGGGCCCGTCTAACATCCCGTTTATTAGCGCGTGTATTTGCGCGTTTATTTGCACGTTTACACTGAGAATCAGACGCGCATTTAGATGCGTAAATTGACGCGCTCCAGAGAATACAGAAAGTGAGATTTTGGTGTACATCATTGCTTTCCAAACATTGCCCATGATTACCAAAGCACATAATTTTTTGCAAGCCCACATATACAAGAATTAAGGGAAATGAGGAGAATGAGACAATATGTAAAATAGTTTTGCCAATATCAATTGTGGGGCTACGGTTCAATCTCATCCTCAATGAGATCAACCCTTGCCAAACTATCTACTTCAAAATCCAAACAAGTGTTTAGATCTACAAATACATTCAACCCACTACTACTTGTGCCACTCATGTGCTCATCGAAATCAAGATCTCCAATGGTAGGCTCGTCCTCACGGGTAATGCCGGCCTCAATATCTATATCTCCTATCTCATGATCATCCTCCTCTCTTGTATCACGGTCATCATCACGTCCATGGCCATGATCATCCTCCATATGCTCCATATTAGTAAATGTACTATACATCACTTTGGAACGTGGCATAATAGGTATGACATGCCACCACCTATTATTATCCACCATTGGTTGATAGACAACCTAATTCAAACACAAATACAATCATGTTACTTTTCTTGCATCAAATATTTAAAAGCGAGTATTTTTATGTGTGTGCACAGTACCTGTTCACATTGTTGCGGTAGTATTAGTGTGTCCTTCCTACTTTGCCAAAACTTTGTGGAGTCAATAGTTACAAAGCCACTTGCATGGCGTTTGATTGTTGCATTAGGGCCTCTTTCCACCACGTCCTTAAACCACTTTACATCCAAAACATACACAAAGAAGCGTTGAAAGTCAAGCATAATGATATCTTGGATTATGCCACAATAATCATCCATGACTCCATTGGCTCTCTCAAAGCTAGCAATGACGCCGCAATCTTGTGTGTTTCTCTTATCATCAATCCGTTGTGTTCGAAAATGCTTGCCCTCACACCATATAGCATTGAACATAGTGCACTACACCAAGAAAAAATCAATTAAATAAGCAATCTAAATTATAAAAACCTCCTAACTTATGCATAACATTCTATATACCGACCTTGCTCACGCATCCCCTAGCATACTCCCATTCTTCCATTGTGATATGCATCCCCTCGTCTTTCTCTGCTTTCTCCATTTCATCAAGTAGCCAATCCACATGAATATCCTTTGGAAGTGCTCTTAGACGCTGAGGGTATGGCACACGAGATCCGTGGTGTGTACGAAAGAGGGCCCTTTCTTCTTGTCTTCTTGCCTTTGCATCCTCGTATCTTGTCACCCATCTTTTCATCACATCACTATTAAGCACGCAAAAGAGGTTGATACTATTACGCAACTCCGTGTCTATTACTTTGTTGCGTCCTTTTCCTTGAGGCACAATAGAGGTCATCCTTAGGTCTTCATCATCTCTCCATAGTCGTGGGAGAGAGCTATCCACATCAACAAGAAACTCAGAAATATATACAAGTGACTCTTGTACCAACCAACCCTCGGCCATGCTACCTTCGGGTCTTGCATTTTGTCTCACGAAGCCCTTCAAGGTCTTCATGAAGCGCTCGAGGAAGAACAACCATCGTGCATGTATAGTACCGCATATAGCAATCTCATCCACCAAATGTACTATGAGATGTAGTTGGCTTGTGAGAATAGAACGTGGAAATGTCTCCTCCACTAAACAAACCGCCTCCACTGACATAACTCGAGCATTCTCAAGCGTGGTGGGATCTATTTCCTTTGAGCTCACATACCTCACAAGCTCGCCCATCTTGTAAATACAATCTTTCACGTCCTTTGATGCACTACGTGAAATGCTAGTAGGTAGTATGAACTGAACCCGCGAGGAGGTGGTTGATTAGTTGCTTATAGCTATTCACTCACAAATTTGAAAGGAAAAAGATATTATGCATATAAAATACTTACTTGGAGCATCTTGTGCCAATCATGAGATTTCAAGCCATATAATTGCTCTACACCTCTTTTCTTGCTCTTTGTAAAGGCTCCCTTCAAACACCTCATGCATCCAGTGGGAGTACGAATTGTAGTAATAGCGCGCTTCACCGTCACCATCTCTAGCTTTGATAACATCCACGGTGCACGAGGTAAAAAAACACGCCCATTTGGTCTCTCTTGAGGCCAAGCTTCACGCATCCTCCCTGTGGTACGTAGATCCTCCCTTATGCCTGCCGAATCTCGTGTCCCATTCAAATGCTCCCAAATGGTAGATGCCACATTCTTGAAGATATGCATGGGATCGAGCAGGTGATTGATCTTGAGGTGGGACCAATATGGTAAACGATAAAAGATGGAGTATCTAAACAAAATAAAGTGTTAGCGTGCAATCCTCACTTTCAACCAATATAGCCAATCTTTACTTCCAGCCAATAGTTACAAACCCTTACCGGCTCATGCCAAGTGGTGGAGGAGTCGTGGAACCGTCCCAAATTCTCATCCAATCTCCCGCGGTGAGTGATTGTGGGAGGACTTCATTCCAAGGGGCAACATATCTAGAATGATCAGGTGGGAGAAATCGATGGTGATTCTCATAGATGACCTTATTCAATGCGTCTGCCCGTGAGGCAACTAGCGAAGGACCACAAACAGGACATGCATGGTAACCCGATGTAGTGAGACCTGAACAATAGATGCAATTAAGAGTGGAAGGTGGGTTTAGGGTGCCACGTCCTTTGCCTATTCATAATTAAAAAATGCAATGCTTACCTGAACACTTGCCATAGCCTGGGAAGTCATGCATCGTCCACATCAAGACTGCTTTGCAGTTGAAGTCTCGTGACGAGGGAGGCCTGCTCACATCATGCACCTCGATACCTCTCCAAAGTATCTCTAGCTCATCAATCAAAGGCTCCAAATAAACATCAGGGTTTTTGACTTTATGTTTCCCTGGAATTAGAAGGGACAGCATGACATGTCCTTTCTTAATAGCCATAGAGGGTGGAAGATTGTAATTCACCAATACCACTGGCCATACACTGTAAGACGTGCTTTTGAGACCAAATGGGTTCACACCGTCCATACCCAATCCAAGTCTCAAGCTCCTAGGTTCTTCCTTGAAGCTTGGCCATGTGTCTTCAATATGCTTCCACGCAGGAGAGTCCGCGGGAGTTCTCCACTTGCCATCGGTTGATCGATGGGAGGAATGTCATGAGATGAGCTCTGCAATAGATTTGCACTTGAACATATGTTGGATGCGAGGGATTATGGGAAAATGTCGCAATACCTTACGAGGCACGTCCAAGGTTTTGAGATCTGCTCTATATCTTGCCTCTCCACAAGTAGGACACTCTCTTGCATCCTTATGTAGTCCACGAAACAAAACGCAATCGTTGACACATGCATGGATGCGCTTGTAATCTAATCCTCCAAGAGAGGTCACATGTTGCCTTGCCATATCTCGTGAGGTCGGTAATTTATTCTCCCTTGGAAGCATTTTACACAATAGCCTGCACGTGAAGACCATAAATGAGAAAAAGCATTCGAGTAATTGACCCACGCGCACAATTCACCATGTTTGCAAAATCGACTTTAAAGCTTACTTGAGTAATGCATTCAAACTTGCATTGCTCCATCCATAGATGGTTTGCAAGTTTAGTAACTCAAGGGAGGCACGTAGAACAGAGAATGTGCACCCCTCAAACAGTGGAGTCGATGCTGTGGTAAAAAGATCATCCTGCTCCATGCTATTATCCCTCCCTTGATGGACATATAAATCCCGCACCATATCATCAAACACCTCCTCCTCCACGGCTTCATGAGGTAATGGTGGAGGGCTACTATCACCATCACTCCATGCATCCGTAACGGTCCCTCCTGAAGATCCCACCTCATATCGCCGACGCTTCGCCTCCTCACGACGGGCATAGGGTAACATGTGCGGGTGTGGCACTGCATCCTGTATCAAATTAAAACGGGATCATTATAACTCAAACATATGAACACCCATAGGTATCTCAATCAACCTTAACTTACAAATCCTTACCCTGTTTACGGTCACATCCCATTCTCCATACTTTGAGATATGATTGAGCATAATCCTGCGTGCACGATACATGTTTCCTTGACATCGATCACACAGACATTTGATTTTTTGCTCCAACCACATTTTGCGATGGTGGATACAGAGGGATTCATCCTCACTGGAGCTGCTTGTTGAAGATGGAGACATCCTACAAACAAACAACCCACCAAATTTGCTCTTCTTGAAATGCTTAACTTAAAAAACTCTATGTTGCGTCTATCGCCGCGTCTATCGTTGCGTCTAATTGCGCGTCTAAATGCCCGTGTACTCTGTGTATTCAGACGCGATTATAGACACGCTAATAGACGCGCTAATAGACGAGACTATACCCACGACTTTTAAACCTGCTTTTCGGTGCGCCGCTCGCTTTGCTTTTCTTTTAACTACTTAAACTTCGCGAGCGGCTTTCTTCCTTCTTTATTAGCACTTCTATAGATTCGAAGCTTAAGAGAGAGCCTCCCATACACAGTTCCAAGCTTTCACTCAAGACAAAGGGACCGTACCTACACAGCTTGCTTCCAAGCCTAAAGAAGAGGAGGAGTACGAACAAGGAGAAGAAACAAGTTTGGAAAAGAAAGATCCTTCCATACCTTTTTCCAAGTAAGTCCTTTTAAAGTTGTTCTTGCTTGCTATTTCCAGTTTTGTACTTTTTCGCATCCACGAAACGCAGCATCTAGGTATGAGCGACACGTTCTTTTGTCGGGCGAAACGTCCTTTTTGACTTTTGAGTATTCTCGACTGTCGGAGCGCGTGTATAGAGGCATCTGAGGGCGCGTCTAAACGCGCGTTTACAGGTGCGTCTATATGCGCGTCTGGGTTGTTACAGACACACACAGACGCATATATAGACGCCCAAACAGACGCTCTGTTAAACGGAGTTTTAAACAAAATGTTAGACGCGCTTTTTAACGCTCTGTTAGACGGAATGATGAACGGACTGTTAGACGCGCTTTTACTTGAAATGTTAAACGCTCTGTTAGACGCGTTCATAGACGTGAATATTAGACGGGTATATAGACGCGCTCTGACAGAGCCTCTTTTTTTTTTTCCCCCTTTCTTCTCAGCTCCCAAAGAAATAGATTTGTTTATTTTTTTCCAGTTTAACATGTGGGGAGGAAGTGCTTCTAGCTCACCTGATCCGCGTGAATCGATATGGAAGGATTTATATAATATTTTAGGGCACCCTCCTAATCCTGCGGAGTTATACGGGTACATGACGGGTACCCTTAACACTCCCCAGGAGTCGGCACAACAGACTCCGAGCCACCCCACACCGCCTGAGATCACCCCAGCGGAGTCTGCACAGCCGTCTTATGCCCCGTCTTATGCCCCTTCCCCCGTACCGTCTTATGCCCCTTCCCCCATGCCGTCTTATGTCCCTTCTGCCATCCCGTCTTATGCCCCTTCCCCCATGCCTTCAAGAGGTCCTTCTGCCTCAGCGAGCCGTCGACGTACTCCCCAGCCGTCGAGACTCGGTTCTCCAGCTACGAGTGGTCAGCGTAGTCCCGCGCAGTCCCCAGCTACGAGTGGCCAGCGTACGAGCTCGACACGACATGGTAGCAGGCGTAGTAGCAGGGAGAGAGGTGGCGGATGCTGACTTGGGCCATGTGGCGGTGAGGAGGATGATGATTCAGATGATTTAGACGTGCCTCTGGGTGATGGTACGATTTATTATGACATCACCCAGACAGGAGGCATCTTGATGGATGCGCGAGGGAAGGACATAATGGCCTTCATGCGCTCTGTAATTGCTAACAATTACAGAGATTGCTTTATCCACTATAAAGACCACCCAAAGAGGTTGGCTGATGAGACCCTCGCTACTGTTCGCTCTAGGTATCCTAACCCCCCCAATCGCCAGTTCACAGATAAATGGGGGAAGTCAAAGATTGTTACGATACTTAGCAATAAAAGATCTTCCCTTAAGAGGCAGGCACTAGCGGAGCTTGCCAGACTTGAGGCAGGTCAACCTCCAAGGGGCCCGCCCCACACCGCTCAGAAGCGTGAGTGGAAGAAGGCAATGAAGTCAGCGAGGGAGGAGCCTAGTCTGCAGCACGTGGAGGCACGGAGGATCCAGATGGAGGAGTATGGGAGCGCGCATTTTGGAGCAGGGGGTGTTGAATCATGGGAGGCCCAATTTGTAAGTATCGATCTCAAATTATATTGCTTATGTAGTTTATTAGGAGGTTGGTTGTTTCTTTGTACTAATCCCTGCACAAAGTGTATCGCGGTCATGTAGCTTGAGATCGTGGGCAGATACCCTACTCCAGTGGAGACAGCCTACCACCGCCACCATCGCAGAGGAGATACATGGAGGCACTTCTATGATGACGGGTTGATTACTGAGGAGCAGTATACCCGAGCTACTGGGACAGGCCCCCCAGGTATTTGAAAGTAATTAAATAATGCCAAAATTATAAGTAAAGATTTGATTTTTCATACATTGATATATGTTGTCCCTTGTTTACAGGGCGCCCCTGCACAAGACGACGAGGAAGACGAGGAAGGAGGTGCAGAAGGCAGCACAGAAGGCAGCGCAGAAGGGAGCGTGGAAGGCAGCGAGGATTAGTCGTAGAAGTAGTGCTACTATTCTTTTTTGTACTTAAAGCCATTGGCTTGGCTTCGTGCCTCTTGTATATAGACTCCTCTTATTTTTTGTACTTGAAGCCACATGACATGGCTTAGCTTCCTTATTTTTTGTACTTGGAGCCACATGACGTGGCTTAGCTTCGTGCTATATGTATATACAAGCACTTTTTGAGCTTTCAATTTTATTGCGTTTTGGAGTTGTAATATTTTATTTGGAATTGTAATTAAAATGCGGTTGGCTGTAAGCATACACAACATACACAACATACACAGTATTCTGTAAAATTTAAATAAAAAAAAAGGCGCGTCTATCAGTGCGTTTAAAAACGCGTTTATATTCGCGTCTGTCTGTTCGACTTGTGTCTATACGTGCGTCTATCAAAGCGTTTATAGGCGCGTCTATTTACGCGTGTATGAGCGCGTCTATACGCGCATAAGTCTGATTTATAGACGTGCAATTAGACGCGGGTCTCCTGACGCGCAAATAGACGCGCCCGTAAGTTTTTTATTTAGTTCATGAAACGCGTCTGTGCACGCGTCTATGGGTGCTTTGTCTTGTTGTGTCTCTTCCAAGATTAACACACCTATGGGTGACCTTTTGTATATAAATGCACATCTGCATTACATACTTGTAAATAATTGTACAAATGATCAACTTGTATATAGGATCTCAGGTTTTTCCCTTCTGCTCCCCAAGGGTTATTCATCCATAGCTAGAGACCTTTGTTTAAGTGGGAGTGTTAGAGCTATATATAGCTTGCCCTAACTTGAACTAGGTCTCACCTATATATATGTAACTAGTGATCAATATGAATCAGTCTTTGGGAGTTTATTGATGTGTATATCATCTCTTCTTCTTCTCTCCCAATAAGTAGCTACAAGCAACTTCAAGGCAAGAGATTTGGGTGGATTTCATGCGTCGATGTACTCACTATCTATTTCGTTCAGGAGCCATTTGCAGGTTGCAAAGCAAACATTTAGGGGGATTTTTTTCCCCAGTATGCATTTTCGCGACTTTCACAACAACAAACGTATTCTTGGAGATTGTAGGGAGAAATTTATTGCCTCTATATCTTCATTCTTAAAAATTATCCACTTGCTATAGGATGCCGTATTTATTATTTATTATTAGGGTATTCTATGGATAACCATTGTTTTTATACCTGTATGTTTTCATTCTTAAGGATTCCACTAATTACAAGATTCCATTTTTGCCATAACATTCGTCCCTTGCACAAAGATTTTCAAAATTTCAAGAGAGCAACCAAAAAATGATAATTAGCCCAACAATCATTACTTTTAGACCTAATAATATCTTTCTTTCTTTGAAAGCATGGCAATATGAATAATAGAATCCTTAAATGTAACCATGGCAATAAGATCATTCTTTCTTTGAAAGCATGGAAATATGAATAATAGAATCATTAAATCTAACCATGGGTGGAACGTTGCAGACATCTCCATGTGATACTTTTTGGCACACAAATTCGATCATGATACAATGATCATCTACCAGCAGAGTCATTGGGATAATGGAAACAATGTTATTGATTATAGGCGCTTATATATCATTCCATTAATCATGCATTCGTTCAGTCCATGAGCATACTCCAGAGGTCGAGGGACTCAGATGTACTACAGTAGTGCAAAAGGAGGGTCTTTGAGATACAGCTCTGTGAGCTGAGGGCTGTGGTCAGAGGCAGGATCTATTGCGATCTCAATGAGATAAGGTAAGGGTAGAATCAAGATGGCGTTAAAGCACAACCCCTTACCCATGGCCTTGGAGCATACTTGCTTTGATTCTATTCAAGCTATTCAACAATGCCTTTTCAAAAGAATTTCCAATATCCCACACCACAAACATGTATACGCATTCACAAGGCAATAGACTATGCTTCAAATTACATCCCTCATATATGATAAGCTAGTCTATAAATAAAGAAGCATTACATCCCTCACAATGATATGATTTCTTTAGCTTAGCAATTCAATTATGATGTGAACTATGATGTGAATTACATTCTCCCATGCTCCCTCCTTGGGCCTATAGTAAATTTGGAAGAAACTTAGTTTAGCCCCTTCTCTCAGCCAAAAATCCTTTGTTAAAGATTGTAGATGGCTTAGTATGCTTCGGTCCTGCCCTTGAAACTTTCACATTCATTGTCTCTCCATCTGGTTGGTTCAAGGTTATGAGTTGCTTTTCCCTTGTGAATTAATTAGCTTGGAGGCCACCATGCATATGTTTTGGTCCTTCCATGTTATTATCATTCTAGCAAACATTAAATGTTAATACTAGATTCTACTTGATTGCACAAGTCTTCTTCTAGTGCTTAACTCTATAGATCTGGCCAAAATTTTAAATTGTATATATAATACGTTGCCAAAAGTTTCCAAATATATTTATCTATTATTTAAAACTTTGGCCAATTTTCATGGACTCTATCTATAATTTTATAATCTTAAAGGCTAAACCTAGCTCTTTTTGTAATTTTAGTTTCAAATTGTGGCAAATATACTAAGCTTTTATTTTTATATAAGCATATAAACTTTCACAAACCATATAAAACTTTTGCTTATTAATGAAACTAACATGAAAAAATCATCCCTGATGCTTGACCATCCAAAGCATATCCAATGGACAAGATACTTTGCATGTCACTCAAAGTAGGTGCTATTGAGGGCTGTGAAAAGTGGCACACCCATCCAATAAATATTGGTTCGAATAGCACACCTAGGAGCATGATTTTTGATGGTTGTGCATGACATTGAGGAAAAGTGTTTAATGCTTGATCGACCATGCAAAGCATAACCGATGTGCACAATACCTTTACATGCCTCAACCTAGGTGGTATTCAGTTGCATACAAAGTGACACTCCCATCCAATAAGTACTTGTTCGGATAACACACCTAAGGGCATCCTTTTTGACGGATGTGCATCACACTCGGCAAAAAAGGGTGTTTAATGTGTGATTGAACATGCAAAAAATATTCAATGGACACCATACCTTGCAAGAATCTCAACCTAGATAGTATTGCAACATGTGCAAAGTGGCGCATGCATCCAATAAGTACTTTTTAGGATAACACACCTGGGAGCATGCTTTTTTACGGTTGTGCAAAATACTGGGGGGAAAAGGTGTCTAATGCATGATCGACCATGCAAATCATATCCGATGAGCAAGATAATTTTCATGCATCTCAATTTAGGTTTTATTGATGCTCGTGCAAAGTCGTGCACCCATCTGATAAGAACTTGTTTGAATTACATACCTAGAAGCATGTTTTTTTTACAATTGTGCATGACATTGAGGAAAGAAAGGTGTTTAATGCTTGATTGACCATGCAAAGCATATTTGATGGGCACAATTCTTTAGACATGCCTCAAACTAGGTGGTATTGTTTTGGATGCAAAGTGGAGCACCCATACAACAAATACTTATTAGGATAACACACCTAGGAGCATGTTTTTTGATGGATGTGCATCACACTCGAGTGAAAATCGTGTTTAATGCATGATTGACCATGCAGAGCATATCAGATGGGCACCATAACTTGCACCTATCTTAAATTAGGTGGTATTTCATCTTGTGTAGAGTGGTATACCCATCCAATAAGTACTTATTTGGAGAACACACTTGGGAGCGTGTTTTTTTAAGGTTGTGCATAACACTAGGGGGAAAACGGTGTACAATGCATGATCAAACATGCAAAGAATATATGATGGACAAGAAACTTGCATGTTCCTAAAAGTAGGTGGTATTGAGGCCTTGGCAAAGGGTATCACCCATCCAATAAGTACTCGTTCGAATAGGAGTGTGTTTTTTTATGGTTGTGTATGACATTGAGATAAAAACGGTGTTTACTACTTGATTTTTGATGGGCACAATAGTTTGTACATGCCTCAACCTAAGAGCTATCTTGTTGCATGCAAAGTGGCATGCCCATCCAATAAGTACTTTTTCGATAACGAACCTTGATAAAATGCCCCTCCCCCCAACAAATAAGGTACTAATTAAACATTATAATTAATAAGTAGATTATTAAAAAGAGAATAATATTAATTATAATTAATAAGTAGATTATTAAAAAGAGACTAATATTCATGTAATTGTTTCTACTAGAGCTTGCTTGCAAATGAGATGGCTATATATTTTGTTCCAGGGATGGATGTGATTTTACATCGCAAAAGAGAAGTAGTTGCATTTTCTGCAATCCATGATAGTGATCCCAATTCAGTTTGCCACTTTTGAAGACTTGGCAAAGATAAGGTGGCAGTTACTGTATCAAAGATTATTAGCACACATGTTGAGCTAAAGTATAAATGTGGAGATATGGAAACACTTGGAGATGTTATGCCCTACAATACATCCAACAAATCCTTTATAGCATAGGACAGAGATGAGACTTATGCAACAGACATCATCAAGAATACAAAGTGCAGCACTTTGGATTTTGCTGTAGGGGATATTTTACAAATGAGTTCATTTGCAAATAAGAATGTAGTAGAAGGTGAAGTATTGGGATTTGAACAAGTGGAGCAGTGGTCATTTGCATAGATGAGGATTCTAAAAGTCACTGATGATGGTATGGTTGATAGCACAACATCCTTATGTGATCCCTACTATGAGGTAGGCAAGATACGTGATGGAGCATGCAATTTTTAAACATGAGAAAGAGGCATGTGGTTTTCAGTGATAAAGATAAGGTATACTACAATATCAAAGGACCTAAAAAGTGTCCCACGTGCCAATCTCTATCACTTCATTTGTGGCTAATTTCAATGTACTCAAATTTACAATTAACATCTTATCTGGAGTGGATGAGTTCATTGGTTCTGAGAAAAAAAAAAGATTTTAGAAGCGATGCCTTATCTGGAGTGGATGAATTCTTGCACAATGAGAAGGGAAAAGGTTTCAGTAATGATGCTTTGTCAGTGTGGATGAGTTCATGGATATTAATAAACTTGGTGTCGATCAAACTTGTGGATTTGTGAAAGCCATGCAAGATGTCCCAATGAGCAATGTTCTCTCAAGAGTGGAAGAGTTTCAAGGTTCTCAATACTCTCGTAGAATATTTAATGCATTGAATGGCCTTAAGATTATGTTAAAAGTGAGGATGAGATCAATAGAGGATTATTCATTTTTTAACTTTGATTGTGATATGGCCAAGGATGCAACAACAAATGGATGCAAGGTGACAAACAAATGTGAGGAGGGGAAGTGCATAAATAGAGATAATAACATGCATGAGGAACAAAAGCAGTCATACAAATGCATGAGGAGAAAGCGAGTGAAGGTAGATCCACAATAGCAACCAAAGAGGAAGAGAGTAATGTAAGAGGAGAATACATTAAATGCATTGGGATATCTATGTTGCAAGTGAAGATGTATGAACTTCATTGATCTTGTAGACATTAGGGAATGTAGAGGACACATGTGGAAAAGAAGAGGAAGTGAAAAAAATGAATACCTTCTCACAAGTTTCCCTTGCTTTCTTCAGAATGGCAATAAAAGTCTAAGTTCAAGACAAAAGGTCAAACCTCTCCTAAATGGGAAAAAGATTTTCAGTAAGGCATATCGCAATATTATTGGATAACCCCATGGCACATATTGAGATTTAGTCAGTAAGGCAAAAGGCGACAAAAAATTTAGCATTCACGATAATAGAGAAAGGTCCAAATCAAGAATCTCAACTATTAGGGCAGCATCGATTTTGCAATACTTCATACAAGAAAACACTTTACCTCAACCCCATATATCTACCAAACTCCCTAATGGTGACACGATCACTGAAATGCACCTTCTGATAGGCTTGAAAAAACTCAAAGTATTTTACTCTATTGCAAAAAAGCAAAGGCATAGAGGGTATGCCATTGTGACATGAAGTTGGGGGTAATAAACTTCACGCACCTCTTCACTTCCTGCTGCTTTCGAACTGACAGCCAAAGATATTTATCACTGAGAATGGGATATTAGAAAGAAGCTTTTATGCCAAGATACCACACCATACTTTCCTCCCTCAGATGAGAATGAAGATGGTAACATCCCAAGTGATGTTGTAATCAAGCATAGGGAGAAGGAAAGGATCAGCAGAGGCCATAATCTCAGCGAGCCGGTCTGCACCAAAGAGAAGAGCGATACGTTGTTGAAAGAAGATCTTGTGACTCAACATGACATGAACCGATATACATCGAGGAGTTTGAAGGGGCTGATTGGGTCGGATGGGTAGATTCCGAGGAAACATTGCACCTCCCTCATAGACACCTTTACACTTAGCTCAAAACACTCTACAAACTGTCATTAGACACAAAGGCCTATAACTTTCAGTAGAGACATGATATCAGAGATTCAAGCAAATAAAGAGATGCGCCTTGATATGGGCTTCACGCTGATATAAGTTTCATTGAAAACAGACAGACGGTTGAAGAGATATGGACAGTTTACTGGAAGGGGGTAAAAACTGTCATAAAAACAGACTGTCAAACACAGAGACCCATAACATTTTGCAGCAGTATCTGATTCAAGATCTAAGCACATAGAGACATGCGCCTTAAAGAGAGCTTCGCGCTGATATATGTTTTGTAAGAAACAGAGAAGCGGCCAAAAAGTTATGGACAGTTTACTAGACGGGGCTAAAAACTATTATGAAAACAAACTGTCAAACACAGAGACTCATAACTTTTTGTAGCAGTATCTGATTCAAGATCTGATTACATACAAACATGCGCCTTGAAGAGAGCTTCGCGCTGATATAAATTTTATTGCAATCGGACTACCGAGCAGAAAGTTATAAGCAAAACACTAACAGGGGGTCAA
Source organism: Dipteris shenzhenensis (assembly GCF_047967505.1). Taxonomy (NCBI): domain Eukaryota; kingdom Viridiplantae; phylum Streptophyta; class Polypodiopsida; order Gleicheniales; family Dipteridaceae; genus Dipteris; species Dipteris shenzhenensis. The sequence continues at coordinate 26,017,342 of NC_141608.1, read as the reverse complement.
ACTGTCATGAAAACTACCCTCCACCCAGGCTAATTTCGCCTGAGCAAGATGTTCCCTCAAGACTCCACCTTCATCCACGATCCACCCCTCATAGATTTCGCCTAGAAGAGGGGAAGAAGTTTGCATGGTGGCTCGGGAAACAGAGGGACCATGTGTGCACAGTGAGCAGCCGAATAGAAAGAACTTTTGAGGCTTTGAAAGAAAGAAAAGGGAAGGGACACTCAAGAGAGAGAACCTGAAGTGACCTTCATTACAAATAGAGTGAGAATCCACTCCAACACTACAAACACAAGGGAGAAGAAGAGGTTTCATACATACAAGAGGGAGCGGAAGCTCCAAGACTACTCATAGAGAGAGAATAAACTAGAGAGAGATGGACTCAAGAGTCTACATAAGAGAATATCTACAAGAGGGAGAGAAGGCTCATGGAAGAGGCTTGGGGAGACAAGAGCTAGAGCAACATGAGGCCTAATGGTGGAAGAGAATCTGATGAACAAGGGAGAGGAGGGCTCCTTTTATAGAGCTTTTGTTACCCTCCTTCACCCATTTACAATTGCTGCCTGTAGATTCCTTTCCCCATCAATCACATAAGCACGTATGTCACCATCCATGTCCTTTTTGGCTACTCTTGCCATGTGTCCCATCAAAAGATACTCAAGACTCTTAAAATATTCAGAAAGTCAAGGGTCTCCTCACATGGAGCCCATAGGGACCCTCTCTTTTCCACATGTCCACATCCTCCTTATTCCACATAGGAGTTCTAGAAGGATTCCTCTTGACTTCACACTCCTCCACATGCCTTCCACATGCTTGGCATGTGGCCTCTCTTATATTATTGGAACACATGGACATGAGCCCACCTCTTTATATGACTCACTCTTCCTATTTTCTAAAAAACTCCATAATATCCCATACACAAATAACTCTCACCCCATACCAAGGTATTTATAATTCATACCTATGGTATTTACAATGAGCCATTCCACTCATCCTCTCAATCCCATACAATATCATAGAAAATAGAAATAAGTGAGAGCTGCTAGGCTATCACTTGATACTCAAACCCTTATCAAACATAGAGAAAAACAATATCAATGCCAAGTTAAAAATATCAATTTTTGGCGTCACATCTTTCCCCCCCCAGCAGATCCTCTCTAGTACAGAGAGGGTCTGCTGGCCCTCAAGGTGGTCGAGCATAGAAGAATTTAAGGCGATACTCATTGGTGCATTCGGGTATCACCATGCCATCAACATCCTCAAGCTGATAGGTTCCATTCGTGACATTCATAAACATCCTTATGGAGGCGTGGCCAAAAGTAACCAATCTCTGCTTCTGTTGTGGAGTTAACCCTCGAGGAAACATGCCTTCTTCCACATATTGCTGAACATCTTGTAGTTTTGGCCATCCAGTGTCTACCCAAAAAACCACCCCCCGGTCTGGCACTACAATGGCTTTAGCTAACTCTTCTATCCTTTGATTTTCTTTTCTGTTTATATGAACAAACTTGCAAAAATCGAAGCGACTACATTGTGCCATAGCCTTTTGATTAAGCTCCTTCAAATGAGGACTTCTTGTCTGGTAATGCCCTTGCATTTGCTTTATAATAAGCTGAGAATCTCCTCTTACTTCCAATTCTTTAACTTGACTTTGAAGACAACCCTCCAAACCAAGAATCAAAGCATTATACTCAGCTGCATTGTTAGTTGTGATACCTGGAAGCTCTTGTCCTCTTGCCCATACCTCTTGACCTTCAGGATTCATCAACACTATCCCCCCGGCTCCTTGTTGGCATGAAGGACTAAAAGCCCCATCAAAATACAAAACAAAAGCTGTTGGTGGTGTATCCCTTTCATCTTTAATGTTCTCCTTACATTTCTTTCCTTCTCCTAGATCCTCCCGTCCTGTGAGCAAATCTGCCATAGTGGACCTAGTGGTATTTTCAGTGACAAAAGAGAAAGAGAACTCTTGAAGCTCTGACAACCATTTTGCAAATCTCCCCCCAGGATTAGGCTTGCGAACTAGATATGCTAATACAGACTGAGAGGTAAGGAAGAAAAATGGTCGAGGTAATAAATAGGAGCGAAACTTTCTGACAGAAAACACCAAAGAGAGAGCTTGCTGCTCCATTTCTTCATACCTTGTTTCCACATCTGTAAGCTGTCGGCTGGCATAATAGATGGGTTGCATTCTACCTACCTCTCCTTTTTGTAGCAATACAGCACCAACTGAATGCAAAGATACACTTGGATTTACATAAAAGTCTTGAGACCATCAGGGGGCTTCAATATTGGGCCCTTACTCATGGCCTCCTTAAGTAGCTGGAAAGACTCTTGTTGCTCCACACCCCATTGGAAAGAAACTCCTTTTCTTGTCAACAAGTTCATGGGATGCACTATCTCTGTGAAATCATCACAAAAGCGTTGATAATACTTGCTCTTTCCTAGAATTCTACGAACACCAGTGACACTCTCAGGACTTGGCAATGCCATGATTGCTTGAACCTTGTCAGGATCCATTTGCAAGCCTTCTTGAGACACAATATGCCCCAACAAGACTACTTTTGTTTGAGCCAAATGACACTTGCTAGGATTTAGACACCCTTTTGCTTCATCAATCCTAGCTAAGGCCATCTTTAACTTCTCCATGTGATCTATGCGTCGAGAATAAATGCAAAAATCATCCAAAAACACCCTTATGAACTTTTCCAAGTAAGGCTCCAGGACTTGACTCATGAACCTTTGAAATGTAGCTAGTGCATTGGTCAACCCAAAAGGCATCACTCTGTAAGCAAAAACTCCCCAAGGTGTGACAAATGATGTTTTCTTTTGATCTTCCTCCCGAATACGAATTTGAAAGTACCCAGAATACCCATCACATACAGAATACATCTCATGCCCTGCTACTTGGTCTAGTATTTCATCTTGGAATGGCAAAGGAAAATGATCCCTCTTAGTGCATGCATTCAAAGGACGAAAACACAAACTCGCCACTTATTTCCTTTCTTTGGTGTGACAACATTCTGAATCATCAACAGGAAAGATGAATCCCGCCTCAAGTAGTTGTGTTACCTCTTTCTTTAATGCCTCAGCTTGGATCACCCCCAATCGCCTTAAGCGTTGCACAACTGGCTTGCTTTCTAGCTTCAACTCAATCTTATGCTCCACAAGAGAGACTGGCCGAACCTGTGAATAGCTTGTTGCAAAGAGACATGGAAAATCATCTAGCATATCTAAGTATTGGAGCTTCTCACTACCTGATAGAGAATCACCAAGAAGCTCTTCATTGCGTTGGCGTCGTTTAGTGTGCTCCACATCCTCCACATGAAGTGTCTCTACAAGATCTTCTTGCACCACCACCTTGTTCCTTCCTGACTCATCCCGATCAGCACCAAGACAAAGACCAAAGGCCACTTCTTCCACCTCACCCTCTGAGTTGGACTCCTCGGAGCTACACCCTGTCTCTTCTTCTTCATCGGTTAAGTCAGAGCTTGAACTCTCTGATGTTGAAGACTCCTCCTTGACAACTTCCTTTTTGCGACTTCTGATGTTGTAGCGCACCTTCTTATCATTTCCGTGCAAAATCAATTCTCCAGTATCCCACTTTTGAACAGCCTTCACCTTGCGTAGCCAAGGCCTTCCCAAAATCAATGGATAGGCACGTGCATCTGGCTTGGTAGGGATCACGTGAAAAGTAGTCGGCATAGAAATTCCACATACATCCACTTCTAGATTCTTCACAACTCCCAAGGTCTTAACCCTAGTGTTGTCAGCCAATTTGATGCGATAAGGAGAGGTAGTACTAGAGTATTTTAAATCAGCATCTATCATGGTCTTCTCACTCATGACATTAATCGATGCACCTCCATCAATGTACACATTAGAAATCACTTGACCATCAATGATCGCATCAACCACAGGTACATCATCACCAACATCTATATCTACCTTTTGAACAACAGGAATGGCACTTTTCTTCTTTTTCTTCTTTGACACTCTTGTGCTTGCTAGTTTTCCCCATTCCTTCCGTAGTTTTGGAGACAAAGCAAGTAATTGACCAAAGGTAATATGAGCTTCCTTTTCTTTAAGGTCGGACAACAAGTCATAGCTTCCAATTCCTTGTCCTAAAGGGAAGTCTGACTGGCTAACTCTCCTTCTAGATGCCTTCTTTTTCTTACTACGGTGTTCCGCTTCCTGATGTTCCTCATCTACTTCTTCCTTGCTTTCTTCTTCTTCTTTTGCTTTACCACGCCCCCGTTTAGCCATCATTACCTCTCTTTCCTCATCCCCTGAAGAAGCTTCTAACAAGGATACTTGTTTTTCTTCTTTCTTTCTCAATCTAGGACACTTGGGGCGATAGTGACCTTTTTCATTACATTCATAGCAAGTGACCCCACTCCTATCTCGAGGCCTATCTTCACTCTTTGGTGCTCTAGGTTGTTGTGCATTAACCAAATGCAATTTCAAATCAGCAAACTCTGCCATCAATTGGGAGATATTATGATCTAACTCAAAGGACTTTGGTACCTGAGGAGTGCCCATTACCTCCACCTTAGAAGTTGAAGCTGTTGAAGACACAAAAGAGGATTCGATCTTTAGAGAAGCTTCTTTCTTGGTTGCAATGCGAAGCGCCTCCACATATGTTGTTGGATCTTTACTCATTACTTTTGAGCGAAGACGAGGCTCCAAAGCCATAACAAATTTGCTCATCTTTAAGTGCTCCATCCCTGAGAGACTTTGAGGGGCCGATGATGCAGATGCCACAGCTCGCAAAGCTGCCCTTTCATACTTTGTCCATAAAGTTTCATATCGGATTGCCAACGTAGAGACCAACTCACCCTCTCCTTGACAGTTTGGTGACTTCACTGCCCCAAATCTCTGTTTCATTGCTGCCACCACTTGGTCCCAGTCCTCCTTGGTAGAGTCCGGCAAGGTCTCATGCCAACTCAAGGCTACACCCTCAAGAAAATCAGGCAAAATCTCCGCCCGATCCTTCATGGACCATCCAGAAAGCCGGCATCCTCGAACAAAATCCCGAAGATAAGACTCCGGGTCTTCCCCATGATGAAACACAAAAAGGAAACACCAAGATCCAAATAATATCCCAAACAAGATCTGAACAAGATCCCACAGAGCCTTAGTATACCAAGACCAACTTATTATGCATAACCACTTGTTGAAAACCCTCCACAATGTGATCCTCAACAAAATCTTCAAAAATAAGTGATCAACCAGCACCATGAAAACATTGTGTATACATGCATTCTAGAATCACCCTTCTCACAATAGGAAGTGCACATAAAAGCTTCAAGATATTGTAATCCTCATCATTTGCATAGCAAAAGAAGTTGAAAGCATTAAGAATCACCACTCCACTGTTATAGTCGAAAACTACCCAAAGACTCAACTCTTCTTCACACCAAGCTACCAGTGCATAGAACAATCCCCAATTTATCATTGTGCCTGCTGCCGGTGTTGTCAATTCACTAACATATTCAACAATGCAAACATAAAGGATATGATCATGGTGACTGTGGAATAGCTTGAGCATCACCTTCACACTCTTCAAGTTCTCTTAAACGGGTTGCAATCTCTTCTAATGGAGTTCTTCCAGGCATCTTCTTTATCTCATCAAAACACATGCCTCTTCTAGGCATAACATGCAATCAAGTACACCCGAGACCGTTTAGTAAGGTGGGATGAATCCAATACCAAACATACCCGGCGTCTCCACCAAAATGGTGTGACATGAAGTTGGGGGTAATAAACTTCACGCACCTCTTCACTTCCTGCTGCTTTCGAACTGACAGCCAAAGATATTTATCACTGAGAATGGGACATTAGAAAGAAGCTTTTATGCCAAGATACCACACCATACTTTCCTCCCTCAGATGAGAATGAAGATGGTAACATCCCAAGTGATGTTGTAATCAAGCATAGGGAGAAGGAAAGGATCAGCAGAGGCCATAATCTCAGCGAGCCGCCGGTCTGCACCAAAGAGAAGAGCGATACGTTGTTGAAAGAAGATCTTGTGACTCAACATGACATGAACCGATATACATCGAGGAGTTTGAAGGGGCTGATTGGGTCGGATGGGTAGATTCCGAGGAAACATTGCACCTCCTTCATAGACACCTTTACACTTAGTTCAAAACACTCTACAAACTGTCATTAGACACAGAGGCCTATAACTTTCAGTAGAGACATGATATCAGAGATTCAAGCAAAGAAAGAGATGCACCTTGAGATGGGCTTCGCGCTGATATAAGTTTTATTGAAAACAGACAGACGGTTGAAGAGATATGGACAGTTTACTGGAAGGGGGTAAAAACTGTCATAAAAACAGACTGTCAAACACAGAGACCCATAACATTTTGCAGCAGTATCTGATTCAAGATCTAAGTACATAGAGACATGCCCTTAAAGAGAGCTTCGCGCTGATATATGTTTCGTAAGAAACAGAGAAGCGGCCAAAAAGTTATGGACAGTTTACTAGACGGGGGTAAAAACTATCATGAAAACAGACTGTCAGACACAGAGACTCATAACTTTTTGTAGCAGTATCTGATTCAAGATCTGATTACATACAAACATGCGCCTTGAAGAGAGCTTCGCGCTGATATAAATTTCATTGCAATCAGACTATTGAGCAGAAAGTTATAAGCAAAACACTAACAGGGGGTCAAACTGTCATGAAAACTACCCTCCACCCAGGCTAATTTCGCCTGAGCAGGATGTTTCCTCAAGACTCCACCTTCATCAACGATCCACCCCTCATAGATTTCGCCTAGAAGAGGGGAAGAAGTTTGCATGGTGGCTCGGGAAACAGAGGGACCATGTGTGCACAGTGAGCAGTCGAATAGAAAGAACTTTTGAGGCTTTGAAAGAAAGAAAAGGGAAGGGACACTCAAGAGAGAGAACCTGAAGTGACCTTCATTACAAATAGAGTGAGAATCCACTCCAACACTACAAACACAAGGGAGAAGAAGAGGTTTCATACATACAAGAGGGAGCGGAAGCTCCAAGACTACTCATAGAGAGAGAATAAACTAGAGAGAGATGGACTCAAGAGTCTACATAAGAGAATATCTACAAGAGGGAGAGAAGGCTCATGGAAGAGGCTTGGGGAGACTAGAGCTACAGCAACATGAGGCCTAATGGTGGAAGAGATTCTGATGAACAAGGGAGAGGAGGGCTCCTTTTATAGAGCTTTTGTTACCCTCCTTCACCCATTTACAATTGCTGCCTGTAGATTCCTTTCCCCATCAATCACATAAGCACGTATGTCACCATCCATGTCCTTTTTGGCTACTCTTGCCATGTGTCCCATCAAAAGATACTCAAGACTCTTAAAATATTCAGAAAGTCAAGAGTCTCCTCACATGGAGCCCATAGGGACCCTCTCTTTTCCACATGTCCACATCCTACTTATTCCACATAGGAGTTCTAGAAGGATTCCTCTTGACTTCACACTCCTCCACATGCCTTCCACACGCTTGGCATATTGCCTCTCTTATATTATTGGAACACATGGACATGAGCCCACCTCTTTATATGACTCACTCTTCCTATTTTCTAAAAAACTCCATAATATCCCATACACAAATAACTCTCACCCCATACCAAGGTATTTATAATTCATACCTATGGTATTTACAATGAGCCATTCCACTCATCCTCTCAATCCCATACAATATCATAGAAAATAGAAATAAGTGAGAGCCGCTAGGCTATCACTTGATACTCAAACCCTTATCAAACATAGAGAAAAACAATATCAATGCCAAGTTAAAAATATCAATTTTTGGCGTCACACCGTTCTTCTTATACTTTGTATACTCTTTGGAAGAAGAACTTTGGATATGTTAAATCCCAAAGAGGCAAAAAATGTCAAAGTGCAATGTTTGTAATGATTTAAAGTGGGCGATTGAGAGTGCAACATGTCCAAATCAAAGGGAATTATTTAAAAAAAACCAAAAATCTCATCATGACCTTATTTGATATTCTAGACAAAACTATTCATTTTGGAAGGAGCAAGCTATTTCACATCCTGATGACTACGTGTGCCTTATTGTAGATGGCACGGATCTGAATACAACAACATTGCCTCATTTTGTTGCCACTCCACCTAAGTTACAAGGAAAGAGCTTTCCTTACACTCTCTTAACTTCAATTCCTATTGAGCAAATGTATCCAACATGGGCTTCTATACAAGAATTCAATGAGAGGTCTAAGTGTGAAATAGAACGATTGAAAGCATTTATTACATACAAAGAGAAAATCCTTTGGAGATATTCAGATTCAAAACCGACTTGGAGAGAACATACTACCGTTGCAATTAACAAGACATGCAAATTCATAAAGGACCTTGAGAGAATGCGACTCTCAAAGGATGTAGAGGAAGAATGCAATTTATTAAATTGTCCAATTGTTCATAACGATTTGCGCCCACCACAGGTCCAATCTTTGAAAATTAATTTGTATCAATACTCCCACATCCATATTGTGGACCAAAGAAGAGAGAGTTCATGCCACAATTAGATATAGAGGTCGATTGTTTTGTTGTGGTTCGGACATCGGACGATGAATATGAGAATGTGAACTTTTGGGTTGCAAAAGTAGTTGTGGTGTAAAGAGATGATCAAGGGAGAGCTACAACATTTACAACGGTATGTTATGAGCAAAAGTGCAGAAAGGAGAACATGGATAAAAACACATTGTATACTAATTTTACAACAAAGGATTGGGTCCCAAGTGATGAACCGGTCTCACAAGTTTTGATGGAGACAATCATATTGTCTTGGCATTCAAGGGCAAAGAAATCAAAGAAGTGCATGGGATATGAGATAGAAGGAAAAATAAAAATACCGCAGCAAAGTATTTTACCTATATACAAATTTTTACGGATGATCACCATGGAGGAAGTAGAAGGAGACAGTGCAAATGAATAATGTTCATGATAAAAGCTTTGTATTGAAGTCCATTGAAGGATTGGGCACTAGCCAAGAAGTTAATCAATTATTATGTAGACTAGGTTTAGTACTAAGTCATCACCTCCTCTGTCAAATGAGATTCAATGCAGATGTCACCCAAGGACAAGGCTTGGCAAGACAATAGGGAGTTAATGCACACGACACCTAGCAAGCAACAAGTGATAAGACAATGGGGAGTCAATGCAGATGGCACCGAAGGCTCTTTGAGAGCAACAATTTTGTAAACATATGATATATCATTTTATACGACGACTCCAGTTGAGAGAAACATTTCTTGTAAACATAAGATAGCTATAATTGCTATAATTCTTTCGTTCAATACAAAACTTGCATCGTCTGGCATGTCTTTGTGCATATTGTGTGTGTCAATGTTCTTTACATTAAATATTTAGGTCTCCTTTCATGGATTTATATTATCACCTTAAGGAAAAATGTTAAAAATAATTAAATTAATAAATAACTTAGGAAAAAATAGAATTTCTAAAATATCTTTCAAACATAATTCTTGCATGTTAGTGCAAAAGTATGGATTAAACAAATAAGATTTTTATGTGAATATGATAGTGCCACAAAGTGAACTCTTGATTTGGGAAGGATATTTTCACAAAGTAAACTTTTCATTTGGGAAGGATTTCCAAAAACAATAGAAAAAGTCCAAAATTAACGAAATAGGTGTTAATATTTGAAGCCCTACATATAAGCCCCCCAAACTTGGGGAGATTCGAGATTTTCATTGAGCAAATATTCACTCTTAAAGTTTACCTTGGTCATATAAATGTTTTCTTTTTTGAGAACATATTTTAAATCCTTATCCATATGATCTTTTGTTTCTCTTTTGGGTCTTCCATAGGGGTATCTCCCATAATTACCTCAGTCATGCGTTCCTTCATTTGCATCACCATATCTTACCTACCTAAACTTTGAACTTGTGATGGAGAATGCAAGAGTGCTAACAATTTGTTGAGACCTAAAACTCAAATTGTATGGTATTGAGGTAGTGTTACCACTAGAGATAGAGATTACGGCCTTGAGATTGGCACAAGAATAGAGGATGACAGAAGATGAACATGTAGAAGCCCGATTGGTACAACTTGAGAAGTTAGATGAAACCCGACACCTTGCACTACACCAAACAGAGATCCAAAAGAATTGATAAAAGGCCCGCTTGGATGCTAAGATTCGAAAGGGATGGGAAAGACACTTTGCTGAGGGGGATGTTGTGCTATGCTTTGATAACATATTGGACCACCAAATGGATAAGAAGTTTCTACCACTGTGGACCGGTCCATACAAAGTCATCAAGGAACATAGCAATGGGTCTGTAGAAGTTCAAGAGCTGCATGAGCCATATGGCAAGAAGGTGATCAACAAGCGTTATCTCAAGCCCTTCTTTGTGCGTGATGGTCCCAGGCATGGAAATGCTGCGCATTCCCTGCCGGGGGGGGGGGACTGTTATGGATAAATTTCACCAAAGTAAAACGACATAAATATGAGTGTGTGCTTGTATGTGTGGCAATAGTATAATAAACTATGGAGTACATAGGGCCCAGGGTTGAGGTGGTAGGGCATGACCATGTGCCACCCTTCCACGTAATAGGACCAATAAGGTGTGTTGTACATAATCCATGGTAGTAATATTATAAAATGTTAAGGTGGCATGGCTCCTCCATGTGCCACCGCTCTACCTAGGTGGTCCCATGCTTGCATTTAGTGAGATATGGCCCAAAGTCCATGGGAGAAGTAATATAAAATAGGTGGAGATGGATATTATACTGGGTTATTCCCTCCATATAGGATAGGCCCATGTGGGTGAGGTATAGAAGGTCCAAGAGTGCAAGTTAAATAATGGGGAAAGTAGGATGAGGTGGAAAGATTCCTTGTGCCAACCCTCCACTTGTCCTCCTAGATGTTTGAACGTATTATAAAATTGGGAAGAGACCAAGGGAGTATCATAGACTTGGGATATGTGAGTTGATATATGTGGAAAAATGTGGCCAAGCATTATCGCACACAATGGAGAGTGCATGACCGCCTAACCCACACACCATGCATGTGGGAGGATGCATTTATTGGGAGAGACCCTCTCTGCTGGCTATAAAGCATGACCATCTTCCCTTGATGTCTCCATCTCTCCATTTCTCATCCACCCATGTACATACTCCTCTTCCCCCCTCTCCCTCTCCCCTTGTGCCATAGTCTCCCTCTTCTTTTCCTCCCCTCTTAATCCCTTTTCCCCACCCATGTTAATGATCCTCCCCTCACGTTCCCTATTCCTCTATGGCTCGCGAGCATCGCCATACCTATCCTCTCGCCTCTTGTCTTGATTTCTTTTCCGGCTAATAGTGGATGTTGATGGCCCATGAGAGATGTATTTGAACTTGTGAAATTATTTCATGTTTGCATTCCTTGACCTTCTCCCTAGTGACAACAATGTGTAGGGAGATAGCAACTTGTAGTTTCGTGGATGCATCCTTTTTATAATGACTCATTTTTTGACAAAGGTGCCTTTTTTTTCTTTTGAAAAAATGTCAATAAACTATTGCACATAGCATGCCATAAAAGAACTTATGTAAAGATGCCTTGCAACAAAAAAAAAGAAAGTAGCCTTTTGCTATGCTTCTAAAAAATAGTGTGGTTAACTAGAGGAAAAATCATCAAATTGTGCCTTTAACTCAAGGATGAAATTATTTAGCATAATTTTTTGAATTGTATCTTTAACTCAAGGAAAACCATCTTTTTTTAAATCGTGCATTCGAGAGGAGAATGCCTTTCTTCTACATACTTCTTGAATGTTGACCATGTGAATGGATTTATTGTTACTTGCTGCAACCCTCTTTGAGGAAAACTATGTAGGTCCTTCAAGTCCTTAGTGAATTGCTCAAGGGAGGCAATTTGACAAGAAAAAACTTTGGCAAGCAACAAAGATGTGAGCCAAATTTTTTTCCTTGAATTGCCAACCCCGAGCAAATGTGTGGATGTTGAGGGCCCACAAGAGATGTATTTGAGCTTGTGAAATTATTACATGTAAGCATTCCTTGACCTTCTCCCTAGTGACAAGGATGTGGAGGGAGGTAGCAACTCTTAGTTTCATGGATGCAATCTTTTGAAAAGGAAGATGCCAAAATTGAACAATGGATAATCTTTTACACATGACTATAGGCCTTGACCTTGAATGATAGCCACCTTAGCCTTTCCCACCTTGATATCAAACCCTCTCAAGGGAGAGTTGTGTTTAGGGTCTTCGCTCCGAGATTCTATGTCTCTCCTAGGGAGCTCATAAGGTAACGTTTAATCATGAATCATAGTTATCGAAGTGTACATCATTGGCCGAATCTTCCCCCTATAAAGAAGCTATGTGTAGGTCGTTGGGAAAATCTTTCCTATAGGGGAGTTTAAAAAATTTCCCATGCTACCGTTTTCAAGGATTACATGGGTTTCAATATACTTTCAGTTTGTATACAAGTTAGATGGGTTTAATTATACTTGAAGTTCGTATACAAGTTTCTCATGGGCTATAGTTACAGAATCCTAACTATATACATGGCTCTACATGACGTATGTTAATCAATTTGAGTTCTGGGAGGGCAAAAATTTGGACCTCACAAATCTATGAGATTTGAAGCTCTACACATTAGCCCCCACGACTTGGCGAGATTCTAGATTTTCAATTGGGCAAATATTTGCCCTTATAATCTAGATCAACTTGCGTGTCGCAAATGATGCTACCACGTACTCTGATTTTGTATTGCACATAGCAACATAGTGTTGTTTCTTGCTAGTCCATGACACCAAAGATTGGTTGATGAAGAAACGATTGCCATTGGTTGATCACATCTGTGAGAATGAGCTAACCCAATCTACATCACAATAACCAAGAAGGGAAATACCATGAGAAGAATCATGTCTCCCTTATACCAGGCCATGTGATACTATTACTAACATTTTCCCACTTTCCAATCCAATTAAATCCACTACCTCATTATTTGTCAATAATGTGCCAGCTAGCTGATGAATTTTTGATATATAAGATAATTCCTTATTCTACAAAGAATCATAGAAGCCATGAACCAAGGACTACGTAGACATAAAGAAGAAGCTTCTGCTTACCTGTTATATATATTCTCCTTTTTTGGATCCAAGTCAAGCAGATTAATTGCTTGAACATGCAAAGGATAGGGCTACCACATGGGCAACACATAGGCTACCATGTTGGCAACACACCTAGAAATGTCTTATGTCCACATTTGTAGCTATTGTAGCCAACCATTTGAGAGCTGGAAGCACATGCACAATGAAAATGTTCAATTTCAATTAGCATCATTGTTTGATAAGCTTAACCTTCGTTCCTAGCCTATAAGATGCAACACTCAACTTGTTGAAGGTCTTCTTTTAGTTTAACACAAGTTTTAATCAAAGAGGGGCCTATTGTCCCAATGACATTTTTTAAATTATTTTCATACATGTTTGATCTTTTGAGAGAATAAAAGTACGAGAGCATGTATATCAAGCCTTTGAAGCTCATATATTCATGTCCAATTTTGAGATGAAAAAAATCAATGAAGAGCATTTACATCAACGGTTTCATCCTGAGCCAAGTCTAAAGCACCAATCAAGTCTATCTCTAACTCTATACCTAGTAGATCTCCTATATCATCATCGTACTCTAGCATCGTACATTCACCTAAGAGTACTTGATCTTATTCTTCAATAAAGTGTGGTGATTCTTGATGATCGTCGTCTTCTTTCTCAATATCCTGATCTCCATCTTCCTCCCATACGATGTCATTATGCGCATCTTCCTCTTGGCTCATATTGTGATATTTATCTTCTTTGCTAGATTCAATTGCATCAATTGGGTCCAGCATTGGAAATGGCATCTCCATATCCACATCTCTATCTTCAAAAATTTTCTTACTTCGTGGTGCAACTTGGATCACCTACCACCATCTTGGATCAGAACGATCAGGATGAAAAACCACCTATATTGAAGATGGGTTCCAAATGCCATCAATTATATATGTGAAATTATGCTTAAGTACATGTATTTATGGATCTTTAAAAACAAAAGCTTCGATTAATTAAATCATTAGTATGCACCTACTCACAGTGCTTGGGAAGAACAAAAGTATCACTTTCGTCAGTCCAAAGTTTGGTGGAATTGCAAAGAAACTGCTACTGTCTTTTCTCACTATCACATGGGGACCATTGTGAATAGTTCTAAACCATTTTCCATCAAGAATGAAAATACTAAATTGTCTGAAATCAACTTCATAGATTTCATGTATGGTTCCACAATAATCCAACTGTGAGGAAAGGACATTAGTATCCAAAGCACTTGCTCAACTATCTTGTGTGAAGTTAACCATGACTCCACAATCATATGTGCCTCCCTTTGAATCGATGCATTCCACGCAAAAATGTCATCCATATGACCATAATGTACTGTACTTTTTGTACTATAAAAGAGCATCATTAAAACAATGAAGATGCATTTATTTTATAGCGTATATTGCCACAAATAATTACTTAATTACATCAACACTACAAGGCATAGGCTCTTTCTCGACAAAGATACCGATATTTTTTACACTAACTTTTTTTTTTAAAAACAAGCGCAAAGGTCGTTATTTATGTCATTATCAGCATCTAAAATGAACGGTTGCTATATAAGCATCGCTATATAGCGACTCTAATAAACGTCACTATATAACAACACTAGTAAATCTTGCTATATAGCGACACTGGTAAACGACGCTATATAGCGACAATTAATAGAACTTAAAAAAAACATTAGTGGGGCTAATTAGGGCCACAACAAGCCCTGTTTTGCCCCACTAATGTTTTTTTTTAAATTACAAAAAAAAAAATTTAATTACAAAATTTCCCTTGCAAAAAGGGTGATACAAAATCGCTCAAATGAACTGATCGAGTGGAAGAAGCATATACATGTCGAAGATATACAACATTGTTTGTTACGAAATTACCCTTTAGAAAAGGGTGATACAAAATCGCTCAAACGAGCCAATATACAAAAGGATATACATGGCAAAGTATATGCATACTACTACTACTGCTGCTCATTCAAATTGTCATCCTCCTCCTCATCCTCATCTTGTTGGCATGATCCTTGGCCCTCGTGAGCTGCGCTTGATCCCTGACCCTCGTGAGCTATGCCCGATCCCTAGCCCTTGTCATTGCTCACCTCCGGTGATGGTATGCTTGAGCTTTGACTCTATGAGTGAAACCATATTGATTGGAAATTAGATTGGAACTTAAAGAATAAAGTAATTTAAAAAGTGAGATTACAAGTAGGAGTAGACTTATACTGTGCAAGCGGCCACCTCAGCCCAATCGACCATCGCTCCCATTGCCTCCTGCTCAATAAACCATGGCCCTCTTTCTATGCAAAACGCGTGTCTCATCTCTGCATCTATAGAAAGGCCACCCATCGCAGCTTGTTGTGGACCCAATTTATGAGAGTTAGATAAAGTGCATGTAATATGTAGTAAAACAAATAGAACAATACATTAAATGAGAAGAAGTAGACTTACCACAGTTGCCTCAAATTCCAACCATCTGCCTGCACCAAAGAGCAAAGTACCTATGGCATCTAGCCATCTCCTAGTAGCCCTCCTCTGATGCTCAAACATTTCAGGATGGTCCCTGTTCTACTTTTTGAAAAACTTCCAACCAGCTTTGTCTGCCTAGCTGGGTTTAGCCCTCCGCTTATACGCAAGGTTGGTCTACAATGCTTCAAGACCAAACCCATGCACTCTCTCATGTAATTCTCATTGAACTCCTAATCTGGTGGGTTAGGGTATTTTGCTTTCAATTCATCAATGACCTCCTGCTTCTTTTGGTCATCTTGATACTGCCAATCACTAGCAATGCCGCTCCTGAAGTGGTGGCTCATCAATTGCCTCATGGTGGCCATCACTTCTTTGCCCTTTTTATCTTCTATTATCTCTCCAGCAGTCGTGATTTGATAGGACAAGTCCTCGACTAGGTAAGGATGACTCATGGTAGTGGCAGAGTCAGGCGAGAAGTAGGAGTGGGAGTAGGAGAGGGCAAGGGACTTGGCACTAGGTCTTGGGACCAAGTGGAGACTTATAGGGATGTGAGTGTGTTGACTCGTCTACATCTCCTGAGTCAGCAGTACAACATAAGCCACCCCTCCTACTCTTCCTTCCCTCATGATGGGCACGCCCAGGTGATAACCCCTCAGTCGAAGGGGCATGAGGGGACGGCTGACAGTAAGTCCAAGCATCGGTGTAGAAGAGGGAATTGCTGAGGTCCTCTGGAATAGCAAAGAGAAGAATCTCACTGCCTCCTCATTGGCCATCTGTGCCACAAACTTGTCGAGACTCTCGACAAAGCCATGGGCTGCTAGCAAAGGAGTTCCCTATGGGGTAGTTGCAGTGCTACATCTAAGAGAAGTCTTGCAGGGGTAGGCCCCTGAGGTGTCGCCTGAGGGGAATCAAAGTCCTCTAGAGAATAGAGATCATGATGTCTCCTCCTTCAATTGCTAAGGCTATGCATACTACTACTACTGTTGCTCATTCGAATTGTCATCCTCCTCCTCATCCTCATCTTGTTGGCATGATCCTTGGCCCTCGTGAGCTGCGCTTGATCCCTGACCCTCGTGAGCTGTGCCTGATCCCTAGCCCTTGTCATTGCTCGCCTCCGGTGATGGTACGTTTGAGCTTTGACTCTATGAGTGAAACCATATTAATTGGAAATTAGATTGGAACTTAATGAATAAAATAATTTAAAAAGTGAGATTACAAGTAGGAGCAGACTTATACTGTGCAAGCGGCCACCTCAGCCCAATCGACCATCACTCCCATTGCCTCCTGCTCAATAAACCATGGCCTTCTTCCTATGCAAAACGCGTGTCTCGTCTCTGCATCTATAGAAAGGCCACCCATCGCAGCTTGTTGTGGACCCAATTTATGAAGAGTTAGATAAAGTGCATGTAATATGTAGTAAAACCAATAGAACAATACATTAAATGAGAAGAAGTAGACTTACCACAGTTGCCTCAAATTCCAACCATCTGCCTGTACCAAAGAGCAAAGTACCTATGGCATCTAGCCATCTCCTAGTAGCCCTCCTCTGATGCTCAAACATTTCAGGATGGTCCCTGTTCTACTTTTTGAAAAACTTCCAACCAGCTTTGTCTGCCTAGCTGGGTTTAGCCCTCCGCTTATACGCAAGGTTGGTCTACAATGCTTCAAGACCAAACCCATGCACTCTCTCATGTAATTCTCATTGAACTCCTAATCTGGTGGGTTAGGGTATTTTGCTTTCAATTCATCAATGACCTCCTGCTTCTTTTGGTCATCTTGATACTGCCAATCACTAGCAATGCCGCTCCTGAAGTGGTGGCTCATCAATTGCCTCATGGTGGCCATCACTTCTTTGCCCTTTTTATCTTCTATTATCTCTCCAGGAGTCGTGATTTGATAGGACAAGTCCTCGACTAGGTAAGGATGACTCATGGTAGTGGCAGAGTCAGGCGAGAAGTAGGAGTGGGAGTAGGAGAGGGCAAGGGACTTGGCACTAGGTCTTGGGACCAAGTGGAGACCTATAGGGATGTGAGTGTGTTGACTCGTCTACATCTCTTGAGTCAGCAGTACAACATAAGCCACCCCTCCTACTCTTCCTTCCCTCATGATGGGCACGCCCAGGTGATAACCCCTCAGTCGAAGGGGCATGAGGGGACGGCTGACAGTAAGTCCAAGCATCGGTGTAGAAGAGGGAATTGCTGAGGTCCTCTGGAATAGCAAAGAGAAGAATCTCACTGCCTCCTCATTGGCCATCTGTGCCACAAACTTGTCGAGACTCTCGACAAAGCCATGGGCTGCTAGCAAAGGAGTTCCCTATGGGGTAGTTGCAGTGCTACATCTAAGAGAAGTCTTGCAGGGGTAGGCCCCTGAGGTGTCGCCTGAGGGGAATCAAAGTCCTCTAGAGAATAGAGATCATGATGTCTCCTCCTTCAATTGCTAAGGCTATGCATACTACTACTACTGCTGCTCATTCGAATTGTCATCCTCCTCCTCATCCTCATCTTGTTGGCATGATCCTTGGCCCTCGTGAGCTGCGCTTGATCCCTGACCCTCGTGAGCTGTGCCTGATCCCTAGCCCTTGTCATTGCTCGCCTCCGGTGATGGTACGTTTGAGCTTTGACTCTATGAGTGAAACCATATTAATTGGAAATTAGATTGGAACTTAAAGAATAAAATAATTTAAAAAGTGAGATTACAAGTAGGAGCAGACTTATACTGTGCAAGCGGCCACCTCAGCCCAATCGACCATCACTCCCATTGCCTCCTGCTCAATAAACCATGGCCTTCTTCCTATGCAAAACGCGTGTCTCGTCTCTGCATCTATAGAAAGGCCACCCATCGCAGCTTGTTGTGGACCCAATTTATGAAGAGTTAGATAAAGTGCATGTAATATGTAGTAAAACCAATAGAACAATACATTAAATGAGAAGAAGTAGACTTACCACAGTTGCCTCAAATTCCAACCATCTGCCTGCACCAAAGAGCAAAGTACCTATGGCATCTAGCCATCTCCTAGTAGCCCTCCTCTGATGCTCAAACATTTCAGGATGGTCCCTGTTCTACTTTTTGAAAAACTTCCAACCAGCTTTGTCTGCCTAGCTGGGTTTAGCCCTCCGCTTTGCAATGGAAATACGCAAGGTTGGTCTACGATGCTTCAAGACCAAACCCATGCACTCTCTCATGTGATTCTCATTGAACTCCTAATTTGGTGGGTTAGGGTATTTTGCTTTCAATTCATCAATGACCTCCTGCTTCTTTTGGTCATCTTGATACTGCCAATCACTAGCAATGCCGCTCCTGAAGTGGTGGCTCATCAATCGCCTCATGGTGGCCATCACTTCTTTGCCCTTTTTATCTTTTATTATCTCTCTAGCAGTCGTGATTTGATAGGATAGGTCCTCGACTAGGTAAGGATGACTCATGGTAGTGGCAGAGTCAGGCGAGAAGTAGCAGTGGGAGTAGGAGAGGGAAAGGGACCTGGCACTAGGTCTTGGGACCAAGTGGAGACCTATAGGGATGTGAGTGTGTTGACTCGTCTACATCTCCTGAGTCAGCACAACATAAGCCACCCCTCCTACTCTTCCTTCCCTCACGATGGGCACGCCCAGGTGATGACCCCTCAGTCGAAGGGGCATGAGGGGACGGCTGGCAGTAGGTCCAAGCGTCGGAGTAGAAGAGGGAATTGCTGAGGTCCTCTAGAATAGCAAAGAATAGCAAAGAGAAGAATCTCACTGCCTCCTCATTGGCCATCTGTGCCACAAACTCGTCGAGACTCTCGACAAAGCCATGGGCTGCTAGCAAAGGAGTTCCCTATGGGGTAGTTGCAGTGCTACATCTAAGAGAAGTCTTGCAGGGGTAGGCCCCTGAGGTGTCGCCTGAGGGGAATCAAAGTCCTCTAGAGAATAGAGATCATGATGTCTCCTCCTACGAGTGAAAAGAAGTTTTTCAAGAAGGTGAGTCTCTTTAAGCAATGTAGAACCATTTTTTGTAAGATTTCATTTTGTGAGTGTTGAAGCATGTTTCTCCTTCAATTGCTAAGGCTATGTGCTAGTTTTCATGCTTGATTTTCAAGGGTTAAAGACAAAAAACGAGATTTTGTGAAAGAAAAAAGACTCACCTCTTCTCTTTTTGGTATTTCTCTTCCTCCTCTTTCTCCTTGTTTGTAGACTTATGCTTGTCTCCTCAATCCAATCCCTTTGAGAAGTTGCTTCTCTAAACTCCTCCTTCCTCTAACTAGTTCTTTGAAAATGGTATGTTTCCTCTCTTTCGTAGGGCCAGTCCACAAAACACCGAGCGGGACTATTCCAGGTAAGGAAATCCTTCCTCTTTTTTTCTTTTCTTATTTTGTTATTTGCATTGGCCTGCAACTAGTGCCTTAAGCGCTAGCTGCAGTGATGGGCCTAAGATCCCTCTCTTCTCCTCTCTTCCCCTATTCCCTCTTCTTTCCCTCTCTTCCTCTCTTCCTTCTCTTCTTTTTCCCTCTTCTTTATCCCCCCTTTCAATCTCTTTTTCCCCTCTTCCTCCTTTCCTTCTCTTCTTTTTTCCCTCTTTCAATCTCTTTTCCCCTCTTCCTTCTCTTATGTTTATGCTCTTTTTCCCTCTTTCATCCCCTCTTCCTTCTCTTATGTTTATGCTCTTTTTCCCTCTTCTTTTTCTTCTCTTTCAATCTCTTTTTCTCTTTTCCCCTCTCTTTCCACTCTCTCAATCTCTTTTCATAAGAATATGTATTTGCCTATGCTTATGCATGAGCATATGCTCATATGCTCATGCATAAGCACAAGCTTATGCTTTCTCTCGTTTTCTTTTATGCTCATCTGCTCATGCATAAGCATAAGCATATCCTTTCTTTCCTTTTATCTTATGCTTATGCTCTTTTTCTCTCTTCCTTCTCTTATGCTTATGCTTATGCATGAGCATATGTCTCCTTCTCCTCCTTCTCCTTCTTCTCTTTTCCTCTTTTCCTCTCTCTTTCTCCCCCTCTTTCCTGTCTTTTAATCTCTTTTCATAAGCATAAGTATTTTCCTATGCTTAAGTTTTCTCTCTTTTTCTTTTATGCTCATATGCTCATGCATAAGCATAAGCATATGCTTTCTTTCTGTATCTCTTATGCTTATGCTCTTTTTCCCTCTTCCTTCTCTTATTCTTATGCTTATGCATGAGCATATGTCTCCTTCTCTTATGCTTATGCCTATGCCTATGCATGTCCTTCTCCTTCTCCTTCTCCTTCTTCTTTCTTTCTCTTCTTTTTCCTCTCTTTTTCTCTTCTTTTCATAAGCATATGCATGTCCTTCTCCTTCTCCTTCTCCTTTCTTTCTCTTCTTTTTTCCTCTCTTTTTCTCTTCTTTTCGTATGCCTATGCCTATGCTTATGCTTATGCATGAGCATATGCTCATATGCTTATGCATAAGCATATGCATATGATTTCTCAATGTATTCTCTTATGCTTTGTCAATGTATTCTCATATGCTTTCTCAATGTATTCTCTTGTTTTTTGTTTTTTGTTTTCATGTTTGTGTCTACATTAGACATGGGATAACGTCGCACGTCCGACAAGTACAGAAACTCTTGTAGGAGGAGAGATCATGATCTCTATTCTCAATAGGACTTTGATTCCCCTCAAGCGACACCTCAGGGGCCTACCCCTATGACTACCCCTGGCCTGACTCCTCTTGGACGTAGCACTACGACTACTCCTTTGCTAGCAGCCCATGGCTTTGTCAGGAGTCCCAACGAGTTTGTGGCATAGATGACCAATGAGGAGGCAGCGAGATTCTTCTCTCTGCTATCCCAAAGTACCTCAGAAATTCCCTCTCCTACACTGATGGTTGGACCTACTGCCCAACCATCCCTTCGTGCCCCTTCGACTGAGGGGTCATCGCCTAGGCATGCCCATCATAAGGAAGAGTAGGAGGGGTCGCTTATGTTGTGCTGGCTTGGGAGATGTAGATGAGTCAGCACACTCACATCCCTACAAGTCTCCACTTGGTCTGGAGACCCATAGTACTAGGTCCGTTGCCCTCTCCTACTCCCATTGCTACTCCTTGCTTCGGAAGCACTCGCACAAACACCACTCGCTCAGACTCTGCCACTACCATGAGTCCTCCTTACCCAGTCAAGGACCTATCCTATAAAATCATGGATGTTGGAGAGATAATAGAAGATCAAAAGGGCAAAGCAGTGATGGCCACCATGAGGCAGTTGATGAGCCACCACTTCACAGCAGCATTTCTACTAATTGGCGGTATCAAGATGACCAAAAGAAGCAAGTAGTCATCGATGAATTGAAAGCAAAATACCCTAACACCCAAATTGGGAGTTCAATGAGAATTACATGCGAGAGCACATGGATTTAGTCTTGAAGCATCGTAGATCAGCCTTGCGTACTTCGATTGCAAAGGGGAGGGCTATAGACAAAGCTGATTGGAAGTTTTTCAAGAAGTAGAATAGGGACCATTCCAAAATGTTCGAGGGTCAGAGGAGGGCTAAGAGGAGACCACTCGATGCCGTAGGTACTTCGCACTTTGGTGCAAGCAGATGGTTGGCATTCGAGGCAACTGTGGTAAGTCTACTTCTTCTCATTTAGTGTATTGTTCTATTTGTTTTACTACATATTACATGCACTTTAGCTAACTCTCATAAATTGGGTCCACAACAAGCTGCAATGATGTACACCAAAATCTCACTTTTTGTATTATTTGGTTTGCGTCTATCTACACGTCTAAATGCACGTCTGATTCTCAGTGTAAACGCGCAAATAAATGCGCTAATACATGCGCATATAGATGCACTGATAAATGCGATGTTAGACGGGCCCGTATTTTCTCAATTTATACGTGCAAGTAGACACGTTAATTTACACGCAAATAGACGAGCTTTTAGACGTGCTTTTAGATGCCCCCGTAATTCCTCTACTAAAGCAACGCCTATAGATGCGCCTGCTATTTTGCACATCTACCAAGCGCATCTATAGTTGCTTTGAGTTGTTGTGTCAGAGGAGGGCTCCAAGGAGACGGCTAGATGCTCAAGGTACTTCACACTTTGGTGCAGGTGGACGGTTGGCATTCAAGGCAACTGTGGTAAGTCTACTTCTTCTCATTTAATGTATTGTTCTATTTGTTTTACTACATATTACATGCACTTTATCTAACTCTCATAAATTGGGTCCACAACAAGCCGCGATGGGTCGCCTTCCTAAAAATGCAAAGACGAGACGTGCATTTTGTGTATGAACAAGCCGTGGTTTATTAAGCACGAGGCAATGGGAGCGACGGTGAATTGGGCTAAGGTGGATGCTCGCACGGTATAAGTCTACTCCTACTTGTAATCTCACTTTTTAAATTGTTTTATTCTTTAAGTTCGAATCTAATTTCCAATTAATATGGTTTCACTGTTAGAGTCAAAGCTCGAGCATCCCATCACTAGAGGCAAGCCATGATGAGGGTCAGGGATTAGGTGTAGCCCACGAGGGTCAGGGATTAGGCGCAGCTCATTAGGGCCAAAGGTCAAGCCTGCAAGATGAGGACGAGGAGTCGACAATGATTCAAATGAGCAGCAGTAGTAGTAGTTGGCATATACTTCACCATGTATATCCTTTTGTATATCAGCTCATTTAAGCGATTTTGTATCACTCTTTTCGAAAGGGTAATTTTCTAACAAATAATGTTGTATATCTTCGACATGGATATGCTTCTGCCACTCCATCGGTCCATTTGAGCGATTTTGTATCACCCTTTTTGCAAGGAAATTTTTAATTTTGTTTTTTTTGTAATTACTAAAAAAAACATTAGTGGGGCAAAACAAGTCTTGATGTGACCCTGTTTAGCCCCACTAATGTTTTTTTAAAGTTCTATTAATCGTCACTATATAGCGATGTTTACCAATGTCGCTATATAGCAACATTTACTAGTGTCACTATATAGCGACGTTTATTAGAGTCACTATATAGCGATGCTTATATAGTGACCGTTCTTTTCTGACACTTATAACCACTACTACACACGGATCCTATTGCGACGTTTACATACCGATGTTTAGCGCCCGCTTAGTGTTAATCGTCGGTATGAAAAGCGGGTTTCATAAATCGTCGCTATATAGCGACCGTTGCTAAAAGTCGCTATATAGCGACTTTTGTAAAAGTCGCTATATAGTGACTTTCAAGAGTCGCTATACAGCGACTTTTAAAAGTCGCTATATAGCGACACTGATACAAAATATTATAGCGACGTTTTTACAGAGAGTTTTTTTTTTTTTTTTAGGCCTTAAAAGTTAGTTTTTTCCAATGACAAATTTTTTTAAATTTTCATACATGTTTGAGCTCATAGAGAATAAAAAAATGAGAGCATGTACATCAAGCCTTTGAAGCTCATATATTCATGTCCAAGTTTGAGATGAGAAAAATCAAATAAGAGCATTTACATGAACTGTTTCATCTTGAGCCAAGTCTAAGGCACCAAGCAAGTCTATCTCCAACTCTATACTGAGTTGATCTCCTATATCATCATCGTACTCTAGCATCGTACGTTCACCTAAAATTATTTGATCATCTTCTTCAATAAAGCTTAGGTGTGGTGACTGATCTTGATGATTGTTGTCTTCTTCGTCAATATCGTGATCTCCATCCTCCTCCCATGCAATGTCATTATGCTCATCTTCCTCTTGGCTCATATGGTGATCTACATCTTCTTCGCTAGATTCATCAATTGGATCCGGCATTGGTAGTGGCATCTCCATATCCACATCTTGATCTTCAAAAATTTGCTTACTTCGTGGTGCAACTTACTTCAAAAATTGTATGCGACCACCCATACTGTACTTGTAGATTCAAGATTGAGAGACAAGCACGTAGTTTAGACATCCTACCACCCTCGTACAATTGTGTTGATTGCAACTCTCGCATTTTGACCCCAGACTCTGACATCACGTGTACGTGGGATGTAGTGCCCCTAAAAATGGAATCCATCATGTCGACCATACCCTCGTCGTCATTCGGGAGACTATAGTCTTGCTGACAGTGAGAAGGTATATGTGTACCCTCGTCACCCTCCCCATCCTATTTTAAGATTTCGTGTAAATATAAGATCTTCTATTTCCTGGTATACAATAAGATTGCGAACTTAAATAGCTTTGACTTACCGATGATCCATCAACATGTGCAACACCAACGGGGGGTACTAGTTCCAGCTCCTCCCCATACATCTGCAAGTGGCACATGATAATACGACGTTGATGTCATACTTCTCGCTTGCAATGAGTGCAATGACAATATAACCTCTCCATAAGCCACTTCGTGCTCCCGGGCATTGGCGCATCATCGGACGAGCTTCCACTCGTGCCTTCCATCTACACTTATAAAATCACAACATAAGCATGAAGAGGACATATTAACAGTTATAAAATAGCATGTTTGAGCTTCTCTTGATGCCACATCAAAAAAGTGACAGTAAGCGTCGCTATATAGCGACGCTTTCCTCTGTCCCGTCGCTATATAGCGACGCTTTTAATTAAAAATGTCGCTATATAGCGATGAATAAGCATCGCTATATAGCGACGATGTGGGTTAAAACCCGAAATGCAAAACGCACGGCGTTTTGTTCATACTATTCCCTAATCTCTCAAGTAAGCAACCCAAAATCTCCTCCCACCTATTTTCGACGACCTCCCACCTATTCCAAGCAACCTCCCACTCTATTTTCCACTCCTCACCCTTCTCCTACCTCTTGTACTCCCTCTCTATCCCTTTCCCTCTTTGATTTCTTGAAAGGAAGTTCTTCAAGAGGTGAGTTTGTTTCAACAATGTAGGTTGTTTGTTTGTTAGCTTTAGTTTTGTGAGTGTTTCTTCTTGTATTGCTAAACCTGTAAACTAGTTTTCATGCTTCTTTTGAAAGGATTGAAACAAAAAACGAGATTTCAAGAAAGAAAGAAAACTCACCTCTTTTTTCTGTATTTCTCTTCCTTCTCTTTCTCCTTGTCTCCTCAATCTCCTCCTTTCCTTGTCTCCCCAATCCTCCCTTCAAGAAGTTGCTTTTGTAATCTCCTCCTTCCACTAACATCTTATTTGAAAAAATGGGTTGTTTTCTCTCTTTTGTAGGGCCAGTCCACTACACCGAGCGGGACATACTATTTCAGGTAAGTGCTTCCTCTTTTTTCCATTTATTATTTTTGTTATTTGCATTGGCCTGCAGCTAGCGCCTTAAGCGCTAGCTGCAGTGGTGGGCGTAGGAACCCTCTCTTCCCCTCCCACTCTTTCCTTCTTCCCCCTTCTCTTATTCTCTTTTTTCCCCCTTCTCCTTTTTCCCCCTTCTCTTATTTCCCTCTTATCTTATTCTCTCTTTCCCCCTTCTCTATTTCCCCCTCATCTCTTTTCCCTTCTCTCTTTCCTTTCCCTCTTATTCTCTATTTCATTTCCCTGTTATTCTCTTATGCTTATGCTTCTCTCATTCCCTCTTCTCTCTTTCCCCCTTCTCTATTTCCCCCTTCTCTCATTCGCATAAGCTCATGCTCATGCATGAGCATAAGCATGAGCTTATGCTTATGCTCATGCTTAAGCATAACCATAAGCTCATGCTTAGCTCATGCATGAGCATGAGCTTATGCTTATGCATGAGCATGAGCTCATGCTTATGCTCATGCATGAGCATGAGCTCATGCTTAGCATAAGCATAAGCATAAGCATAAGCTCATGCTTATGCTCATGCATGAGCATGAGCTTATGCTTAAGTTTCCCCCTTCTTTATTTCTCTATTTCAACATAAGCTTATGCATAAGCATGAGCTTATACGAAAATAGAGAATGAGAGAAGCTTATGCTTCTCTCATTCTCTAAGCTCATTCTCTATTTCCGCATAAGCTCATGCTTATGCTTCTCTCATTCCCCCTCATCTCTTTCCCCCTTCTCTATTTCCCCCTTCTCTCATTCGCATAAGCTCATGCTCATGCATGAGCATAAGCATAAGCTCATGCTCATGCTCATGCTTATGCTTAAGTTTCCCCCTTCTTTATTTCTCTATTTCAACATAAGCTTATGCATAAGCATGAGCTTATGCGGAACTAGAGAATGAGAGAAATTTCTGCATAAGCTCATTCTCTATTTCCACATAAAGCTCATTCTCTATTTCCGCATAAGCTCATGCTTATGCTTCTCTCATTCCCCCTCATCTCGTTCCCCCTTCTCTATTTCCCCCTTCTCTCATTCTCGTTCCCCCTCATCTCGTTCCCCCCTCATCTCGTTCCCCCTTCTCTATTTCCCCCTTCTCTCATTCTCGTTCCCCTTCTCTATTTCCCCCTTCCCTATTTCGCATAAGCTCATGCTCATACATGAGCATAAGCATGAGCTTATGCTTATGCTAATGCTTAAGCATATGCATAAGCATAAGCTCATGCTTATGCTCATGCGTGAGCATGAGCTTATGCTTAAGTTTCCCCCTTCTTTATTTCTCTATTTCAACATAAGCTTATGCATAAGCTCATTCTCTATTTCCCCCTTCTCTCATTCTCGTTCCCCTTCTCTATTTCGCATAAGCTCATGCTCATGCATGAGCATAAGCATGAGCTTATGCTTATGCTAATGCTTAAGCATACGCATGAGCTTATGCTTATGCTAATGCTTATGCATGAGCTTATGCGGAAATAAAGAATGAGAGAAGCTTATGCAGAAACTCATTCTCTATTTCCGCATAAGCTCATTCTCTATTTCCGCATAAGCATAAGCATGAGCTTATGCTTATGCTTATGCTCAAGCATAAGCATAAGCATAAGCTCATGCTTATGCTCATGCGTGAGCATGAGCTTATGCTTAAGTTTCCCCCTCTTATTCTCTATTTCCTTTCCCTCTTATTCTCTTATGCTTATGCTTCTCTCATTCCCCCTCATCTCTTTCCCCCTTCTCTAATTCGCATAAGCTCATGCTCATGCATGAGCATAAGCATGAGCTTATGCTTATGCTTATGCTCATGCATGAGCATGAGCTTATGCTTAAGTTTCCCCCTTCTTTATTTCTCTATTTCCGCATAAGCTTATGCTTATGCATGAGCTTATGCAGAAATAGAGAATGAGAGAAGCATAAGCTCATTCTCTATTTCCGCATAAGCTCATTCTCTATTTCCGCTTATGCTTATGCATGAGCTTATGCTTCTTTCATTCTCTATTTCCGCATAAGCTCATTCTCTATTTCCGCTTATGCTCATGCTTATGCTTCTTTCATTCTCTATTTCCGCGCATAAGCTCATTCTCTATTTCCGCTGATGCTTATGCATGAGCTTATGCGGAAATAGAGAATGAGAGAAGCATAAGCATAAGCTTATGCTTCTCTCATTCTCTATTTCCGCATAAGCTCATTCTCTATTTCCGCATAAGCTTATGCTTATGCTTCGCTCATTCCCCCTCATCTCTTTCCCCTTCTCTATTTCCCCCTTCTCTCATTCTCTATTTCCGCATAAGCATAAGCATGAGCTTATTCTCTCTAACTCTTATTCTCTATTTCCCTTTTCTTCCTCTTCTCTTTCCTTTCCCTCTTCTTTCCTTTATATCTTCTTTCCCTCTTTCCTTTCCCTCTTCTTTCCTTTCCCTCTTCTTTCTTCTTGCCTATGCCTATGCCTATGCCTATGCTTATGTTTGTTTTTTTGTTTTCTATTTTCGTGTTTGTATCTATGTTAGACATGGGATCACATCGCTCATCCGATGAGTACGGATAGCCTCGCAGGAGGAAAGCTCACGATCTATATGCTCCAGAGGACTTTGATTCCTCTCAGGCGACTACCCCGAGGACTACCCCTGGTCCGCGACTCCTCTCGGACCTAGCACTACGACTACCCCTGGTCCAACTCCTCTTCCATGTAGCACTGCGACTACCCCTCGAGGAACTCCTTTGCTAGCCGCGCATGGCTTTGTCGGGAGCCCAAAAGAAGCAGGCGATGATCGATGAGTTAAAACAAAGATACCCTAATCCACCAAATGTGGAGTTTAATGACGATTATATGCGAGAGCGCATGGGTTTGGTCCTGAAGCATCGTAGATCAACCTTGCGTACTTCCATCACAAAGGGGTTGGCTGCAAAGAGACGGCTAGACGTCGTAGGTACTTCACACTTTGGTGCAGGAGGACGGTATGCGTTCGAGGCAACCGTGGTAAGTCTACTTCTTCTCATTTAATGTATTGTTCTATTTGTTTTACTTACATATTACATGCACTTTAGCTAATTCTAACTCTCGTAAATTGGATGCACAGCAAGCTGCGATGGGCCGTCTTCCTACAGATGTAGAGACGCAACACGCATTTCGGATAGGAACAAAGCTGTGGTTCATTGAGCAAGAGGCAATGGGAGCGACGGTCGATTGGGCTGAGGTGGTTGCTTGCACGGTATAAGTTTACTCCTACTTGTAATCTCACTTTTTAATTTAAGTTCCAATCTAATTTTCGATTTATATGGTTCACTCTTAGGGTCAAAGCTCAAGCATCCCATCATCGGAGGCGAGCGATCAACAGGGCCAAGGATCAAATGCGGGTGACGAGGACGAGGGAGAAGACGCAGGTGTCGAGGACCAAGGAACAGGCCAACAAGATGAAGATGATTCGGATTCGGATGAGTAGTAGTGGTAGTAGCATTTTGTATATCCACTCGTTTGAGCAATTTTGTATGACCCTTTCGAAAGGGTAATTTTGTTACAAACACTATTGTATATGTCCGACATGTATATGCATTTGTTACTCATCATTTCACAAGAACAATTTTGTATCACCCTGCAAGCAAGGGAAATTTTGTTATAAAAAACTTTCTTTTGTAATTACAAAAAAAAAAAAGGATTAGTGGGGCTAAATAGGGCCAAAAGGAAGCCCTGTTTAGCCCCACTAACCCTTTTTTTTTACTTCTATTAATCGTCGCTATATAGCGACGTTTACCAGTGTCGCTATATAGCGACGATTAATAGTGTCGCTATATAGCGACGTTTGACAACGTTGCTATATAGCGACGTTTGCCAGTGTCGCCATATAGCGACACTTTATAGCGACGGTCCTTTTCCAACGCTTTTAGCGACACTTATAGCGACGTTTGCGCCTGTGAAAAAAAAAATTTTAATGTAAAAAGTGTCGGTATTTCCGTCGGAAAATGGCCTATGCCTTGTAGTGAACCACGTAAATAACGACCTTTGCGCTCCTCAAAAAAAAAAAGTATAAAAAACATCAGTATTTTTGTCAAAAAAGGGCCTATGCCTTGTAGTGTTTGTGAAATCACTTGCTAATCCATCCCTATCACTTGATCCAGCTCTTCTTGAAGCTTTAACAACATTATTGGAGTGCACCATGGCCTATTCTATGTTGGCAAATGTCAGTTGGCCCATTCTAATATGAAACAATACAAATTAGCAAGTGTCAAATAGAAAATCCATGCCAATGTCCACAACACTGCACAACAAAGTAGTCATTTACACCCTCATAACATTTCTCACACAACTCTATGACCCATCACATGTGTGAAGACCTCAATAGTACATCCAATTGAAAACCACACTCAGCAAATGACCAAAAATAGGAAATCCTGCTAGCAATGATATGTCACACACTATGACACAATTCAAATTTCCTACTCAAGTCTGCAAACACTAGAATGGTGTTGCACGAAGAGAATAAAGATGCCAACATGAAGAAGAAACCTATAAGAACGAACGGGGTCATGAAATATGGGTAGGGGATGAACTCCTAGCAAGAACCAAGGGTAAGAACGACAACTACTCAAAAAGCCCGAGTGTTAAGCCTAGAAAGATATTTGGTGAACAGTGTGTAATAATGCCATAGAAGAAAGCAGAACTCACAATGTGAACTCAAATAACATGCAAAACCAGCAATCGATAGTCACAACAAAGGGAGAATTCTAATGCAAGAGAGGAGACTTTCAAATCATCCATTTTAGTGCAAATCATAGATACACACTTTGTTTGAAAGAATAAGGCAAGAAATTGCCTATCACTAATGTCCTCCTCCACTCTCTCGCATTTCAATTTGTCTTCCAATGCTCAGTTTGGTAGCCAAGTGAGAAAGAAGCATCTCCAAACCACAACAATACACCACTTGAGCAGGTTTGACACTAGGATGTCAAACATCTCCCATTTGGAAATGTTTCAAGACATCACCAGTACAAATCTTGTTACAAGCTATAGTTGCTCACAAGAAATAAGACAGAGAGGAAGCTAGCTACCAACTGTGCATAGGGAATCGGAATGCACGAGCTTGCATGTTGAACCGTCAAAGGAATCTTCCCAACCACACCAGAGTGATCCTGGTGTATTACAACTGCTAGTCAACCAACTAAAGGGATACATGCTCAAGAAACAGATGAGAGTTGTTGGGCGACCAGTCAATGACAAGATATGCAGGAGCAAGCTCATGAGCAAGGCGCTTCAAAGTTCATGTTCTAGCTATGGGAGTAGGCGTACCAATGTAGGAGATCAGGCAAGGTACAAGGTAATGTTAGAGCTATATATAGCTTGCCCTAACGTGAACTAGGTCTCACCTATATCTATGTAGCTAGTGATCAATATGAATCAGACTTTGGGAGTCTATTTGGTGTGTCTATCATCTCTTCTTCTTCTCTCTCAACATGGTGTCAGAGCTACAAAGGTTTTGCTATTGTATGCTCACTGTAATGAAGAAAGACAGGAAGTATTAGTTGTTGATTTGATTACATAGCGCTTTCAGTATCTCATTGCTTATTTTCTCTTGTCGATTTTGACATGTCTAACTTAATGTGGTTTTTTGGAGGTCTTCTAGTGTGAATTCAAGAAAGTTATCGGTGGAAAATGGATTGTAGCTCTCATTGTGCTCTTCATTCTAAGCACTTAAATGCCCTAATCAGACTTCAGAGTAGAAAGTTACGTTAGTTTTCGTGACGCCTACTTTTTTCTTGGTTTCATGATCGACACACTCGTACTGCTTTTTGCCAAGAATCATGTGGCTTTGTGATAAATGTATGGGTTTCATGATTAGCACGATCATAGTGCTTTTTGCCAAAAATAACTCCATCTGGTGATCGACAAGTTCTACTTTTCTCCAAAAATATCATGGTTTTGTGATCAACAAGCTCAAAGCGCTTTCTTGGCATGCATGCTATTTCTACTATCCTCCCATCTCACATTCTATCCTTTTTTGGGGTATCTCAAGTTCTATATTTTTAGAGTGACCATTGTATTCTTGATCATTGACGTGAGCTCTCACAAACGTATTTTCCCGAAGTATGATGGCAACGTCTATCATCGTCAATGGCTTTCCTTCTGGCCAACGATCTGTTCCTTTGTTTCAAGGACATGATTTTCCTAGTTGGAAAGTGAAGATGTTATTGATACGTGAAGGTGATAATCTTTTATATATTTTTCTTGGTGATCTCGTTTGTCCATCCTAACCTATTGATGCAACTCTGAATCCTGCTCTTGTGACTCAAGGCCCTCTCTTTGAGCAATGGAGATCTGACTCTACTGATTGGCATTCTCGTGATAAAGTAACTCATTGGTATATTTGATCTACTGTACATGATTTTCTTATGTTGGATGTAGTTGCCCTTCATTCTTCTTATGCAATATGGGAATATCCTTCTTCTCATGCAATATGGGAATATGTCGTTCCTACTTTTGAGAAGAAATCTGTCAGAGAGATTCTTTATCTTTGTAATCTTTTGGGCACTCCGTTTAAAGTTGGAGCTCCTATGACAACTCATATTTACTCATTCAAGAATATTGTCAATCAACTTGCTACTGCTAGTGCACCTATTCCACGAAATCAATTGGTGACCTATCTTCTCGACATAGTCCAGGATCCATCATATGATAATATTGTTACCATCTTTTCCAACAAAAACGAGATTGATTTTGATCAAACATGTATTTTTTTGATTGAGTATGCTCAATAATGTGAGCATCGTAAAGACTCTCATGAATCTATCATTATAACAACGGATGATGCAGATTCAAAGATAGCTTGTGTTGCTCGCAAGCGTCCTTTCTCCAAATATGGATGTGATGGTCATCCATATAGAGGTGTGAATTCTTCTCGTGTCAGATATCTTGAGAAAAATTGCTTACTGTGATAAGCATGGTCATGTTATCTCTGATTGTTGGGCTTGGCAATATGATGAGAAACATGCACAACAAGACAAAGCACCCACAGACGTGCACACAGACGTGCTTATTAAATTTTTAAAAAAAAATTTGGGCGCATCTATTTGCACGTTCATTTCTGTGTCTAGAGACCCGTGTCTAATAGCGCGTCTATATAGCAGACAGATGTGTGTATAGATGTGCATCTAGATGCATAAATAGATGCTCTGCTAAAAAATTTAAAAGACAAACAGACGCATCGTTAAATGCGTGTATAGACGCATTTATAAATGGTCTTATAGACGCCTTTATAGACACGCAAATAGATGCTTCTTGAACAGATAGACATATATATAGATGCGTTTATAGATGCATTGATAGACGCGCTACATAATATTTTTTTTTAAGTTTACATAATGCTGTGTATGTTGTGTATGTTATATAGTTACAAGAATCCCATTTCCACATTGTGTAATTCAATTCTTAAAGCCAACTGCATTTTAATTATAATTCCAAATAAAACATTACAACTCCAAAATGCAATAAAATTGAAAGCTCAAAAAGTGCTTGTATGTACATATAGCACGAAGCTAAGCCACATCATGTGGCTTCAAGTACAAAAAATAAGAGGAGTGTATATACAAGAGGCACAAAGCCAAGCCAGTGGCTTTAAGTAGAAAAAAGAGTAGATAGCACTACTTCTACGACTAATCTATGTTCTCCACGCCCTCTCTCCCTTCCATGCTCCCTTCTACGCTCCCTTCTGTGCTCCCTTCTTCGCCTCCTTCCTCGTCTTCTTTCTCGTCTTCTTGTGCAAGGACGTGTAAACAAGGGACAACATATATCAATGTATGAAAAATCAAATCTTTACTTATAATATTGACATTATTTAATTATTTTCAAATATCTTGGGGCCCACTCCGCTAGCCCAGATATACTACTCCTCAGTAATCAACCCATCATGATATAAGTGCTTCCATGTATCTCCTTTGCGATGGTGGCGATGGTAGGCTGCCCATGATATCAAGCTGCAAGATGACACAATTTGCGGAGGGGTTAGTACAAAGAAACAACCTCCTAATAAACTACATAAGCAATATAATTTGAGATCGATACTTACAAATTGGGCCTCCCATGATTTAACACTCCCTGCTCCAAAATGCATGCATGCTTCCATATTGCTCCATCTGGATCCTTTGTGCCTCCACGTGCTACAGACTGGGGTCCTCGCTCGCTGACTTCATTGCTTTCTTCCAGTCATGCTTGTGAGCAGTGTGGGGCGGGCCCCTTGGTGGTTGACCTCCCTCGAGCCTGGCAAGCTCCACTAGTGCCTACCTCTTAAGTGAAGATCTTTTATTGCCAAGTATCGTAACAATCTTTGATGGCCCATTTATATGTGAACTGACGATTGGGGGGGTTAGGATACCTAGAGCAAATAGCAACGAGGGTCTCATCAGCCAACCTCTTTGGCTGGTCTTTGTAGTGGATAAAGCAATCTCTGTAATTGTTAGCAATTATAGAGCGCATGAAGGCCATGATGTCCTTCCCTCGTGCATCCATCAAGATGCCTCTTGTCTGAGTGATGTCATAGAATATCATACCATCACCCGGAGGCACGTCTAAATCATCTGAATCATCATTGTCCCCACCAACACCCCTCCCAAAGCATTGTGCCATGCATCCCCCACCACTCTCCTTACTACTACGCCTGCTACCATGTCACTACGTGGACAACTCGTAGCTAGAGAACCAAGTCTTGACTGCACAAGAGTACACCGACGGCTTTGTGAGACAGAAGGACCTCCTGACGGCATGGGGGAAGTTGAGAGTGCTCTCAACGGAAGCAAGAACGGAAGGAGAGAGAGAGAGAGAGAGAGACAAAGAGCCACACAAGTTTTGGTGGGTGCAGAACCACCCTAATCTTCTTTTTCATTCATTTATATATGTGTTTGAGTATTGAACATAACCGGGGTAAAGGCACAGTGACCTTTAACCCCCACAACCTCCCACTTAAAGGACAATGTGCCTTTAAGGGAGAACAACCAGTGAGCATACTATCCAATGCCCATCAATACATGACAATACTCAAACCGTTGGCTAGGTAGACTCTTCGTCAGCATATCTACAGGGTTATCATTTATATGAACCTTGACAAGCTCTATGCGCTTGTCCTCAAGTACCTCCCTGATGAAATAGTACCTGACCTCAATGTGTTTGGTCTTTGCATGAAAGACCGGATTCCGTGCTAGCTGAATAGCACTCATGGAATCACTATGCAATGTCGGTACACCTGTATGAATCCCCAAATCTCCCACTAGCCGATCAAGCCATATAGCCTCCTTGCAACCCTCTGTGGCTGCAACATACTCAGCCTCTATGGTAGACAAAGCAACACACTTCTGTGCGCGAGACATCCATGACACTGCACCACCTGCAAAGTGAACACATAACTAGAAGTGGATCTCCTACTATCCACATGCTCTGCATAGTCTGAATCTGTGTACCCAAGTACACGCATGTCTCCTCTACCAAAGCAGATGCACATCTCCTTGGTACCCTTCATGTATCTCATGATGCACTTAACTGCCTCCCAATGCCTCTCTCCTGGATTAGCCATATACCGGCTAACAACTCCCACTGCAAATGCAATGTCTGGTCTAGTAGCTATCATAGCATACATAACACTCCCAACTGCTGATGCATAAGCAACCTTGGCCATCATGGCCCTTTCCTCATTTGATTTGGGACTATCTGTATGACTCAGTTTCACATATGGAAGCAATGGAGTACTCACTGCCTTCCCCCCCTCCATATTGAAACGTTGCAATACTTTTGTAACACACTCTTTTTGTGAGAGCCAAAGGAGTTTCCTACTCCGATCACGCATGATGCGCATACCAAGAATATGACCTGCAAATCCCAAATCCTTCATATATAAGGCCTCATGCAACCTGACCTTTAATGCATCTAGCTCATAAGTATTCTTGCTAGCGAATAGCATATCATCCACATATAGTGCCAGGATTATCAAGCTATTATCCTTAGCACTTTTAGTATAGAGGCAGTGATCGATTTCACTCCTTCTAAAACCCTGGGACCGAATGAAAGCATCAAACTTTTGATACCATTCTCTAGGGGCTTGCTTAATACCATGGAGACTCTTCTTTAGCTTGCAAACTAGATGCTCTTTGCCCTTTTCTTCAAAGCCTTCCGGCTGCACCATGTAAATTTCCTCATGCAAATCCCCATGCAAGAAAGCTGTCTTGATATCCATCTGCATAAGCTCCATATCCTCTGATGCCACTAGTCCAAGCATGTATCTAAGTGTAGTCATCTTCACAACCGGAGAGAATATCTCATCAAAGTCCACACCCTTCTCTTGCTTGAACCCTTTAGCAACCAAACGGGCCTTGTACCTAGGCACATCATCACCTGTGACCTTCATTTTGTAGACCCATTTACGTGGCAATGCTTTCTTTCCATGTGGCAAAGAGACCAAGTACCAAGTCTTATTCTTCATAAGTGAACTCATCTCTGATTGCATAGCATACTCCCACTTGCGTTGATCCTCACGCATCATAGCCTCTCTGTAGCAAGAAGGCTCCCCGCAATCAGTAAGCATCACATAGTCTACCCCTGGAACAAACCTATCAGGCGGTCTAGACACTCTAGATGATCTTCTCAAGGGCATTTCAGCTTGCTGTCCCACCTGCATATCAGCCACATTTGGCTCATCATTTTCACCAATAGATGATCCATCATCTACTCTTGATTGTATACCTGTGGGAGTACTTGGTGGTACCATTTCTTGCACATTTGGTGCATGGACAGCTTGCTGTCTATCAACATATGCAGGTGGATTCACATCCTGGAAAGTGATTCTCCTCATTTCCACATCCCTCATGGATGCCTTATGCATCTTTTTCTCATTGAAGACTACATCATGGCTGCGTATGATCTTCTTTGCTTCTGGATCCCAGAGACGATAGCCCATCTCTCCACTTTCACCATAACCCAGAAAGATGCATTTCCTAGACTTAGGATCTAGCTTCTTTCGAAGATCTTTTGGCACATGTGCATATGCCTCACACCCAAATATACGCAAATGAGAGTAAGCGGGCTTCTTGCCACTCCATGCCTCTTCAGGAATACCACCATCCAAACTCTTACTAGGTGATCTATTGATCACATGCACTGCAGTCTTCATTGCCTCAGCCCAAAAACCACCAGAAAGACTTGCATTGGAAAGCATGCATTGCAACCTTTCTTGAATGGTACGGTTCATATTTTCTGCAACTGGATTTTGCTTTGGAGTACGAGGGGATGTGAGCTCCCTCTTAATCCCACATGTATCACAGAAATGCTGAAAGTCATGAGAGAGATACTCTCCACCATTGTCAGTCCGTAGGCATTTAAGCGTTCTACCTGACTGATTCTCAACCAAGGCCAGCCATTTCTGAAATACCTGGAACACATCACTCTTTCGAGCTATAGCATAAGCCCACACTTTCCTAGTTGCATCATCAATGAATGTCACATAGTATTCAGCCCCGCCTAATGACCGTGTAGGCATGGGACCACATACGTCTGAATGCACCAAATCAAGCTTTTCAGACTCTTTCTTTCCCCTTATTGTATGGGCTGATTTAGTCTGCTTCCCATAGAGACAATGCTCACAAAATTCAAAATCAGAGAAACTCAAATAATGCGGTACATAACCCAAACGGCATAAGAGTTTCATTCCATTCTGGCTCATGTGCCCCAACCTGCAATGCCACAAAGAAGTGCTTGGTTGCTCGGTTATTGCAACAACATGATCAAATACCCCTGATACATGTAAGGGATACAAAGTCCCACACTTGGCACCCCTAGCCAAAAGCATAGAGCCCTTTTGAATTTTCCAACTCTGAAAGCCAAAAGTGGTGTGAAAACCAGCATCATCTAGCTGACCCACTGAAATAAGACTCTTGGTCAGCTTAGGCACATGTCTCACATGTTTCAAAACAAATGTAGACCCATTTGCAAAAGAAAACTTTATGTCACCTGCTCCCACTATGTCACATGCATAGTCATTTCCAAGATGCACACAACCTGTCTTTCCACTGTCATAAGTGGAGAACCATTCCCTATGGGGAGTAACATGGAATGAAGCACCAGAATCCAAAATCCAATCCTGGGAATATGCATCATCTGAAGTGGTAAGCAACTCTACAGATAAACTAGACATGAAGAGAACGTCATTGTCACCATCATGTGTGACTGCATTGATCTCCTCGATCTTCACTTTTCCTTTGTCCTCCCTTGGACTCTCTTCCTTTTGATTTGCACCCCAATTTGCTTTCCTTTTCTTATCCTTTTGCTCTCTTTTCAGCTTGTAGCAATCCTTTTTCATATGGCCCTTCTTGCCACAGTGGTAACACTCAATGTTCCGTGCCCTAGATTTGCTACGAGACTTTCCTCTTTCTTGGGACTTCCCCCTGAACTGTGATCTGCCCCTTTGCACATTTAAGGCTGCGTCCTGCTTGTTTCCATCCATAGACTTCCGTCTAATCTCCTTGGCCAACAAGCTACCCACAACATCATCAAATTTCAGTACTCCACTAGGTGCAGAGTTACTGACAGCTGTACGGAAGGTATCCCATGAGGATGGCAATGAACATAAGAGAAATATTGCCTTAGTCTCTGCATCAAAATTCATCTTCTGAGCCTAAAGCTGGCTGAAAATAATATTGAATTCATTCAAGTGAGAAGCAATGGAGACCCCTTCCTTCATCTGCAGCTCAAACAACCTCTTCATGAGGTAAACTTTATTAGAGGCAGTTTCCTTCTCATCAGTGGCACACAGTTTCTTCCACAAATCTTCCGTAGTCTGCTCATTTACTACTGTGAAATAAACTGACTCTACAAGATGAAGTCTAATAGTAGACTTTGCTAATGCATCCAACTCATTCCAATCATCCTCAGACATATTTGCAGGCTTAGCTTCAATCCCTGCCAAGGGTTTAATTTGCTTCTTTTGAATAAGCACATCCCTTATTTGTTCTTTCCACAAAGAAAAGTTTGTCCCATCAAACTTTTTAATCCTGAAAAACTCCTTTTCAGACATGGAAGAGGATGCCATGATGCAAATGAAACAAAATCCCAAATGCTAGTCCCTGCAAGAGAGAATCACACCAAATACCAGGTGCACCCAAATGTGTATGCCACAATAGAGTGAAATATCACCAAAAACTCAAAGCTTAAAGCATCAAAAGATGCATCTGATTCATGTGCATATACTATGCATCCATATGAGCAAATCTGGCCCAAAAGAAAATGCCAATAAGTGCCAAATGACTCAAGCATAAACACCGTCCACTGGCATATGCATCAATAATATCTCATCCAAGAGAGCATAGCACTATCAGTGCATCACTGCAATGTGTCAAAGCTGTCCCTCAGCATAAAATAGCATCCATGTGCAAAGCGTCCATAAAAAATAGCATCCCACAAGGCAATTTGGGCCTATCAGTGCATCCAATAAGGACAGCAATGCATCCAAATGTCCTATAAATCATCCACTGCAACCCAATGCATACCACGAATGAGCGCACACTGCTCAAACTGCAACCAGAGTGATCTGCATAAGGTATGCTCAAGAAATCATAGTCCCACAGTAATGACCGCTACTGAAAATAGAACCTGAGATGCCTCAAAACATGGGCTTCATTGCATAATCGGACTCAGCAAGAAAATCTGCAAATATTTCTCTTCTGCTAAAACTCCAAAATCCCAACCGATGAGTGAGAAACGGGAGTCAACACTTATCCACTGCCATGTGGCATAAATCTAAGGTTTCAAAACCTTAGAATGAAAAATGCATAACAGAGAGACGAAATCGAATACACAGAGATCTATAACTCTGAAAATCCTCGACCGAATCGTGTAAGAACTGACGGGTAGGGGTTTTTGGGCATCCGGAACGCAATGGGACAGACGATTTTGGAAACCGTGGTCTCAATCATTGGGTCCAATACACAGACTGAAAAACGTTTTTGGAAACAGAGTTGTTTGTAAACTCCACCGGAGTGCAAATGATGAGCAACATAGTAGTTTTAGGACCTCCTGAGTCCACAAGAACTGACAGATCTGCAAATGGTTGCTCTAAACTTGAGTTCCAACACCCGAGCAAAAAACGCAGAAACTGACACAGTGAGTCAGAAATCCAATGAAATGATCCCATATTCAAGAATGAAGGTGTTTCCAAGCTCCTGAAGTGAAGTGGACACCAAAAGCAAGTAATAGTTGCCTCTACAAGTCAATACGGAGTCTCTGTCATCGAACGGAACATGGAAAAGCTCAAAAAACGACTTTTGCTTTGAAACCACTTAACAGGCTCTCAAAACCACTTCGCAAAGCCAAAGTGACTTTTCCAAAGGTTCCTCCAAGGTCTCTATACACTCGGATGCAAGTAAAGTTGCCCACAAAGCTTCCCACAGAGCTTCTCCTTCCTCCCACAAAGCAGCTGAGCTTCAAGCATTCACGCACGCTCAGCTAGATCACCCGGGCTCTGATACCAGTTGAGAGTGCTCTCAACGGAAGCAAGAGCGAAAGAAGAAGAGAGAGAGAGACAGAGAGCCACACAAGTTTTGGTGGGTGCAGAACCACCCTAATCTTCTTTTTCATTCATTTATATATGTGTTTGAGTATTGTACATAACCGGGGTAAAGGCACAGTGACCTTTAACCCCCACAGAAGTGGTATAAGACGGCATGGGGAAAGGGGCATAAGTCGGCATGGGGGAAGGGCCATAAGACGGCATGGGAGAAGGGACTTGGCTGTGTAGCCGGCTGGGCTGTGCTGACTCCATTGGGGTAATCTCAACTGGTGTGGGGTTAGGGTGGTTTGAAGTCTATAGTGCCGACTCCTATGGGGTGTTTAGAGTACTCGTCATATACCCGTATAACTCTGCAAGACTGGGAGGGTGCCCTAAGAGGTTATATAAGTTCCTAAAAATAGACTCTTGGAGATTAGGTGAGCCCGAGGAGATTCCTGGCCACATGATGAACTAGAAAAAAGAAGAAAAGATGATTACTGATGAGCTGAGAAGAAAGGGGAACGGAAAACATTACTGTCAGAGCGCGTCTATAGACACGTCTGAGAAGTGCGTCTATTTTCTCGTATAACAGTGCGTCTATAGATGCAGCTATCTATGTCTCCAAATAGGCTAGACGTGTGTCTAGATGCACCTGTAGATGCGGTTTTAGACGTGCTCTGAGATGCATCTATAAACGCACTCCGACAGACGGACTATTCTAAAAAGTAGAAAAGGACATGCGCGCGACACAAAAACGTAACACTGATACTAAAATCATGCGTTTCTTGGATACGACAAAGGACAAACCCAAAGAGAGCAACTTCCAAAAAAGATCAACCATAAAAAGACTTACCTTGGATAGAGGTATGGAAGCTTCTTCTCCTTTTTCAAAGTTGCTTCTCTTCCTTGTTCACCCTCTTCTCCTTTAAGCCTGGAAGTAAGTGTGGGTGCCTTCCTCTTAAGTGTAAGCTTGAAAGTAAGTGTGGATGCCTTCCTCTTAAGCATCAAAACTATGGATGTGCTAATAGCAAAGCAAGCAAGCCGCACGAAGTATAAGTAATGTGAAGAAAAGCAAAGCGAGCGTGCTAAAAGCATATTTAAAAACCGCGTCTATAAGTGTGTCTAATAGCACATCTATACACACCTCTAAATACGTGTGTAATTGCATGTCTAGATACACATATTAGACGAAGTTTTAGATGCACTTGTAGACACGTACCATAGAACAGATAGATGTGGTTTTAGACGCGCCTTTAGATGCGCCACAGAGTTTTAAAATTAAATATTTGAAGAAAGGCGAATTTTTTTGGGTTGTTTGTTTGTAGGATGTCTTCATCTTCAACAAGTAGCTCTAGTGAGGATAAATCCCTCCGTATCGACCACCATCGCGAAATGTGGTTGGAGCAAAAAATCAAATGTATGTGTGATCGATGTCGAGGAAACATGTATCATGCACGCAGGATTACACTCAATCACATCTCAAAGTATGGAGAATGGGATGTGACCGTAAATATGGTAAGTGTTAAAGAGTTAAGGTTGATTGAGATACCTATAGGTGTTCATATGTTTGAGTTATGATCCTGTTTTAATTTGATACAGGATGAAGTGCCACACCTGCATATGTTGCCCTATGCTCGCCGTGAGGAGGCGAAGTGTCGGCGATATGAGGTGGGATCTTCAGGAGGGACCGTTAAAGATGCATGGAGTGATGGTGATAGTAGCCCTCCACCATTACCTCATGAAGCCATGGAGGAGGAGGTGTTTGATGATATGGTGCGGGATTGAAATGTCCATCAAGGGAGGGATGATAGCATGGAGCAAGATGATCTTTTTACCGCAGCATCGACTCCACTGTTTGAGGGGTGCACATTCTCTATTCTACATGCCTCCCTTGAGTTACTAAACTTGCAAACCATCTATGGATGGAGCAATGCAAGTTTGAATGCATTACTCAAGTAAGCTTTAAAGTATATTTTGCAAACATGGTGAATTATGCTAGTGGGTCAATTACTCGAATGCTTTTCCTCATTTATGGTCTTCACATTTAGGCTATTGTGTAAAATGCTTCCAAGGGAGAATAAATTACCAACCTCAAGAGATATGGCAAGGCAACATGTGACCTCTCTTGGAGGATTAGATTATAAGTGCATCCATGCATGCGTCAATGATTGCGTTTTGTTTCATGGACTACATAAGGATGCAA
This sequence comes from Dipteris shenzhenensis, assembly GCF_047967505.1. Classification (NCBI taxonomy): domain Eukaryota; kingdom Viridiplantae; phylum Streptophyta; class Polypodiopsida; order Gleicheniales; family Dipteridaceae; genus Dipteris; species Dipteris shenzhenensis. The sequence goes on along the minus strand of NC_141608.1, from coordinate 25,974,927 downwards.
GAGAGTGCCCTACTTGAGGAGAGGCAAGATATAGAGCAAATCTCAAAACTTTGGACGTGTCTCGTAAGGTTCTGCAACATTTTCCCATAATCCCTCGCATCCAACATTTGTTCAAGTGCAAATCCATTGCAGATCTCATGTCATGGCATTCCTCCCATCGATCAACCGATGGCAAGTGGAGAATTCCCGTAGACTCCTGCATGGAAGCATATTGAAGACACATGGCCAAGCTTTAAGGAAGAACCTAGGAGCTTGAGACTTGGATTGGGTATGGACGGTGTGAACCCTTTTGCTCTCAAAAGCACCTCTTACAGTCTATGGCCAGTGATATTGGTGAATTATAATCTTCCACCCTCTATGGCTATCAAGAAAGGACATGTTATGCTGTCCCTTCTAATTCTAGGGAAACATAAAGTCAAAAATCTTGATGTTTATTTGGAGCCTTTGATTGACGAGCTAGAGATACTTTGGAGAGGTATCGAAGTGCATGATGTGAGCAGGCCTCCCTCATCACGAGACTTCAACTGCAAAGCAATCTTGATGTGGATGATGCATGACTTCATAGGCTATGGCGAGTGTTCAGGTAAGCATTGCACTTCTAATTATGAATAGGCAAAGGATGTGGCACCCTAGACCCACCTTCAACTCTTAATTGTGTCTATTGTGCATGTCATGTTTAATGTGGTCCTTCGCTAGTTGCCTCACAGGCGGACGCATTGAATAAGGTCATCTATGAGAATCACCATCGATTTCCTTCACCTGATCATCCTAGATATGTTGCCCCTTGGAATGAATTCCTCCCACAATCACTCACCGCGGGAGATTGGATGAGAATTTAGGATGGTTCCATTACTCCTCCACCACTTGGCATGAGCCGATAAGGGTTTGTAACTATTGTGTGCTGTATTGGCTGGAAATAAAGATTGCCCACTAACACTTTATTTTGTTTAGATACTCCATCTTTTATCGTTTACCATATTGGTCCCACCTCAAGATAAATCACCTACTTGATCCCATGCATATCTTCAAGAATGTGGCATCTACCATTTGGGAGCATTTGAATGGGACACAAGATTTTGTAAGCATAAGGGAGGATCTACATACCATAGGGAGGATGCATGAAGCTTGGCCACAAGAGAGACCAAATGGGCATGTTTTTTTACCTCATGCACCATGGATGTTATCAAAGCTATAGATGGCTACGGTGAAGCGCGCTATTACTACAATTCGTACTCCCAGTGGATGCATGAGGTGTTTGAAGGGAGCCTTTACAAAGAGCAAGAAAAGAGGTGTAGAGCAATTATATGGCTTGAAATCTCATGATTGGCACAAGATGCTCCAAGTAAGTATTTTATGTGCATAATATCTTTTTCCTTTCAAATTTGTGAGTGAATAATTATAAGTAACTAATCAACCACCTCCTCATGGGTTTAGTTCATACTACCTACTAGCATTTCACGTAGTGCATCGAAGTACGTGAAAGATTGTATTTATAAGATGGGCGAGCTTGTGAGGTACTTTACATGATACAAAATATGATGCATATCAATGCTCCATGCAAGGTGTTCATATTGCTAATATGCTGTACTTTTTCATTTCTAGGTATGTGAGCTCAAAGGAAATAGATCCCACAAGGCTTGAGAATGCTTTGAGTTATGTCAATGGAGGTGGTTTGTTTAGTGGAGGAGATATTTCCACGTTCTATTCTCACAAGCCAACTACATCTTATAGTGTATTTGGTGTATGAGATTGCTATATGCAGTACTATACATGCACGATGGTTGTTCTTCCTTGAGCACTTCATGAAGACCTTGAGGTGCTTTGTGAGACAAAATGCAAGACCCGAAGGTAGCATGGCCAAGGGTTGGTTGGTACAAGAGTCACTTGTATATATTTCTGAGTTTCTTGTTGATGTGGATAGCTCTCTCCCACAACTATGGAGAGATGATGAAGACCTAAGGATGACCTCTATTGTGCCTCAAGGGAAAGGACGCAACAAAGTAATGAACACGGAGTTGCATAATAATATTAGCCTCTATCGTGTGCTTAATACTAATGTGATGACAAGATGGGTGACAAGATACGAGGATGCAAAGGTAAGAAAACAAGAAGAAAGGGCCCTCTTTCGTACACACCACGGATTTCGTGGGCCATACCCTCAGTATCTAAGAGCACTTCCAAAGGATATTCATGTGGATTGGCTACTTGATGAAATGGAGAAAGCAAAGAAAGATGAGGGGATGCATATCACAATGGAAGAATGGGAGTATGCTAGGGGATGCATGAGCAAGGTTGGTATATAGAATGTTATGCATAAGTTAGGAGCTTTCAATAATTTAGATTGCTTATTTAATTGATTTTTTCTTGGTGTAGTGCACTATGTTCAATGCTATATGGTGTGAGGGCAAGCATTTTCAAACACAACGGATTGATGATAAGAGAAACACAAAAGATTGTGGCATCATTGCTAGCTTTGAGGAAGCCAATGGAGCCATGGATGATTATTGTGGCATAATCCAAGATATTATTAAGCTTGACTTTTGACGCTTCTTTGTGTATGTTTTGGATGTAAAGTGGTTTAAGGACGTAGTGGAAAGAGGCCCTAATGCAACAATCAAACGCCATGCAAGTGGCTTTGTAACTATTAACTCCACAAAGTTTTGGCAAAGTAGGAAGGACACACTAGTACTACCTCGAAAATGTGAACAGGTATTGTGCACACATATAAAAATACTCACTTTTAAATATTTGATGCAAGGAAAATAACATGATTGTATTTGTGTTTGAATTAGGATGTCTATCAACCAGTGGTGGATAATAATAGATGCACAACAAGAGAAAGAACCCATAGACGCGCGCACAGACGCGTTTCATGAACTAAATAAAAAACTTACGGGCGCATCTATTTGCGCGTCTAATTGCGCGTCTATATATCAGACTTACGCGCGTATAGACGCGCTCATACATGCGTAAATAGACGCGCCTATAAACACTTTGATAAACGCACATATAGACGCAAGTCGAACAGACAGACACGAATATAAACGCGGTTTTAAACGCACTGATAGACGCGCCTTTTTTTTATATTAAATTTTACAGAATACTGTGTATGTTGTGTATGCTATATAGTTACAAGAATCCCATATCCACATTCTGTAACTCAATTCTTACAGCCAACCGCATTTTAATTACAATTCCAAATAAAATATTACAACTCCAAAACGCAATAAAATTGAAAGCTCAAAAAGTGCTTGTATATACATATAGCACGAAGCTAAGCCACGTCATGTGGCTCCAAGTACAAAAAATAAGGAAGCTAAGCCATGTCATGTGGCTTCAAGTACAAAAAATAAGAGGAGTCTATATACAAGAGGCACGAAGCCAAGCCAATGGCTTTAAGTACAAAAAAGAATAGTAGCACTACTTCTACGACTAATCCTCGCTGCCTTCCATGCTCCCTTCTGCGCTGCCTTCTGCACCTCCTTCCTCGTCTTCCTCGTCGTCTTGTGCAGGGGCGCCCTGTAAACAAGGGACAACATATATCAATGTATGAAAAATCAAATCTTTACTTATAATTTTGGCATTATTTAATTACTTTCAAATACCTGGGGGGCCTGTCCAGTAGCTCGGGTATACTGCTCCTTAGTAATCAACCTGTCATCATAGAAGTGCCTCCATGTATCTCCTCTGCGATGGTGGCGGTGGTAGGCTGTCTCCACTGGAGTAGGGTATCTGCCCACGATCTCAAGCTGCATGACCGCGATACACTTTGTGGAGGGATTAGTACAAAGAAACAACCAACCTCCTAATAAACTACATAAGCAATATAATTTGAGATCGATACTTACAAATTGGGCCTCCCATGATTCAACACCCCCTGCTCCAAAATGCGCGCTCCCATACTCCTCCATCTGGATCCTCCGTGCCTCCACGTGCTGTAGACTGGGCTCCTCCCTCGCTGACTTCATTGCCTTCTTCCACTCACGCTTCTGAGCGGTGTGGGGCGGGCCCCTTGGAGGTTGACCTGCCTCAAGTCTGGCAAGCTCCGCTAGTGCCTGCCTCTTAAGGGAAGATCTTTTATTGCTAAGTATCGTAACAATCTTTGACTTCCCCCATTTATCTGTGAACTGGCGATTGGGGGGGTTAGGATACCTAGAGCGAACAGTAGCGAGGGTCTCATCAGCCAACCTCTTTGGGTGGTCTTTATTGTGGATAAAGCAATCTCTGTAATTGTTAGCAATTACAGAGCACATGAAGGCCATTATGTCCTTCCCTCGCGCATCCATCAAGATGCCTCCTGTCTGGGTGATGTCATAATAAATCGTACCATCACCTAGAGGCACGTCTAAATCATCTGAATCATCATCCTCCTCATCGCCACATGGCCCAAAGCAGCATCCGCCACCGCTCTCCCTGCTACTACGCCTGCTACCATGTCGTGTCGAGCTTGTACGCTGGCCACTCGTAGCTGGGGACTGCGCGGGACTACGCTGACCACTCGTAGCTGGAGAACCGAGTCTCGACGGCTGGGGAGTACGTCGACGGCTCGCTGAGGCAGAAGCACCTCCTGAAGGCATGGGGGAAGGGGCATAAGACGGGATGGCAGAAGGGACATAAGACGGCATGGGGGAAGGGGCATAAGACAGTACGGGGGAAGGGGCATAAGACGGCTGTGCGGACTCCGCTGGGGTGATCTCAGGCGGTGTGGGGTGGCTCGGAGTCTGTAGTGCCGACTCCTGGGGAGTGTTAAGGGTACCCGTCATGTACCCGTATAACTCCGCAGGATTAGGAGGGTGCCCTAAAATATTATATAAATCCTTCCATATCGATTCACGCGGATCAGGTGAGCTAGAAGCACTTCCTCCCCACATGTTAAACTGGAAAAAAATAAACAAATCTATTACTTTGGGAGCTGAGAAGAAAGGGGGGAAAAAAAAAAGAGGCTCTGTCAGAGCGCGTCTATAGACCCGTCTAATCTTCGCGTCTATGAACGCGTCTAACAGAGCGTTTAACAATTCAAGTAAAAGCGCGTCTAACAGTCCGTTTATCAATCCATCTAACAGAGCGTTAAAAAGCGCGTCTAACATTTCGTTTAAAACTCCGTTTAACAGAGCGTCTGTTTGGGCGTCTATATACGCGTCTGTGTGTGTCTGTAACAACCCAGACGCGCATATAGACGCACCTGTAGACGCGCGTTTAGACGCGCCCTCAGACGCCTCTATACACGCGCTCCGACAGTCGAGAATACTCAAAAGTCGAAAAGGACGTTTCGCCCGACAAAAGAACGTGTCGCTCATACCTAGATGCTACGTTTCGTGGATGCGAAAAAGTACAAAACTGGAAATAGCAAGCAAGAACAACTTCAAAAGGACTTACTTGGAAAAAGGTATGGAAGGATATTTCTTTTCCAAACTTGTTTCTTCTCCTTGTTCGTACTCCTCTTCTTTAGGCTTGGAAGCAAGCTGTGTAGGTACGGTCCCTTTGTCTTGAGTGAAAGCTTGGAACTGTGTATGGGAGGCTCTCTCTTAAGCTTTGAATCTATAGAAGTGCTAATAAAGAAGGAAGAAAGCCGCTCGCGAAGTTTAAGTAGTCAAAAGAAAAGCAAAGCGAGCGGCGCGCCGAAAAGCAGGTTTAAAAGTCGCGGGTATAGTCGCGTCTATGAGCGCGTCTATAGTCGTGTCTGAATACATAGAGTAGACGGGCATTTAGACACGCAATTAGACGCGACATTAAACGCGACTATAGACGCGGCGATAGATGCAACACAGAGTTTTTTAAGTTAAGCATTTGAAGAAGAGCAAATTTGGTGGGTTGTTTGTTTGTAGGATGTCTCCATCTTCAACAAGCAGCTCCAGTGAGGATGAATCCCTCCGTATCCACCATCGCGAAATGTGGTTGGAGCAAAAAATCAAATGTCTATGTGATCGATGTCGAGGAAACATGTATCGTGCACGTAGGATTACGCTCAATCATATCTCAAAGTATGGAGAATGGGATGTGACCGTAAACAAGGTAAGGATTTGTAAGTTAAGGTTGATTGAGATACCTATGGGTGTTCATATGTTTGAGTTATAATGATCCCGTTTTAATTTGATACAAGATGCAGTGCCACACCCGCACATGTTACCCTATGCCCGTCGTGAGGAGGCGAAGCGTCGGCGATATGAGGTGGGATCTTCAGGAGGGACCGTTACGGATGCATGGAGTGATGGTGATAGTAGCCCTCCACCATTACCTCATGAAGCCGTGGAGGAGGAGGTGTTTGATGATATGGTGCGGGATTTATATGTCCATCAAGGGAGGGATAATAGCATGGAGCAGGATGATCTTTTTATCGCAGCATCGACTCCACTGTTTGAGGGGTGCACATTCTCTGTTCTACGTGCCTCCCTTGAGTTACTAAACTTGCAAACCATCTATGGATGGAGCAATGCAAGTTTGAATGCATTACTCAAGTAAGCTTTAAAGTCGATTTTGCAAACATGGTGAATTGTGCGCGTGGGTCAATTACTCGAATGCTTTTCCTCATTTATGGTCTTCACGTGCATGCTATTGTGTAAAATGCTTCCAAGGGAGAATAAATTACCGACCTCAAGAGATATGGCAAGGCAACATGTGACCTCTCTTGGAGGATTAGATTACAAGCGCATCCATGCATGTGTCAACGATTGCGTTTTGTTTCGTGGACTACATAAGGATGCAAGAGAGTGTCCTACTTGTGGAGAGGCAAGATATAGAGCAGATCTCAAAACCTTGGACGTGCCTCGTAAGGTATTGCGACATTTTCCCATAATCCCTCGCATCCAACATATGTTCAAGTGCAAATCTATTGCAGAGCTCATGTCATGGCATTCCTCCCATCGATCAACCGATGGCAAGTGGAGAACTCCCGCGGACTCTCCTGCGTGGAAGCATATTGAAGACACATGGCCAAGCTTCAAGGAAGAACCTAGGAGCTTGAGACTTGGATTGGGTATGGACGGTGTGAACCCATTTGGTCTCAAAAGCACGTCTTACAGTGTATGGCCAGTGGTATTGGTGAATTACAATCTTCCACCCTCTATGGCTATTAAGAAAGGACATGTCATGCTGTCCCTTCTAATTCCAGGGAAACATAAAGTCAAAAACCCTGATGTTTATTTGGAGCCTTTGATTGATGAGCTAGAGATACTTTGGAGAGGTATCGAGGTGCATGATGTGAGCAGGCCTCCCTCGTCACGAGACTTCAACTGCAAAGCAGTCTTGATGTGGACGATGCATGACTTCCCAGGCTATGGCAAGTGTTCAGGTAAGCATTGCATTTTTTAATTATGAATAGGCAAAGGACGTGGCACCCTAAACCCACCTTCCACTCTTAATTGCATCTATTGTTCAGGTCTCACTACATCGGGTTACCATGCATGTCCTGTTTGTGGTCCTTCGCTAGTTGCCTCACGGGCAGACGCATTGAATAAGGTCATCTATGAGAATCACCATCGATTTCTCCCACCTGATCATTCTAGATATGTTGCCCCTTGGAATGAAGTCCTCCCACAATCACTCACCGCGGGAGATTGGATGAGAATTTGGGACGGTTCCACGACTCCTCCACCACTTGGCATGAGCCGGTAAGGGTTTGTAACTATTGGCTGGAAGTAAAGATTGGCTATATTGGTTGAAAGTGAGGATTGCACGCTAACACTTTATTTTGTTTAGATACTCCATCTTTTATCGTTTACCATATTGGTCCCACCTCAAGATCAATCACCTGCTCGATCCCATGCATATCTTCAAGAATGTGGCATCTACCATTTGGGAGCATTTGAATGGGACACGAGATTCGGCAGGCATAAGGGAGGATCTACGTACCACAGGGAGGATGCGTGAAGCTTGGCCTCAAGAGAGACCAAATGGGCGTGTTTTTTTACCTCGTGCACCGTGGATGTTATCAAAGCTAGAGATGGCGACGGTGAAGCGCGCTATTACTACAATTCGTACTCCCACTGGATGCATGAGGTGTTTGAAGGGAGCCTTTACAAAGAGCAAGAAAAGAGGTGTAGAGCAATTATATGGCTTGAAATCTCATGATTGGCACAAGATGCTCCAAGTAAGTATTTTATATGCATAATATCTTTTTCCTTTCAAATTTGTGAGTGAATATCTATAAGCAACTAATCAACCACCTCCTCGCGGGTTCAGTTCATACTACCTACTAGCATTTCACGTAGTGCATCAAAGGACGTGAAAGATTGTATTTACAAGATGGGCGAGCTTGTGAGGTATGTGAGCTCAAAGGAAATAGATCCCACCACGCTTGAGAATGCTCGAGTTATGTCAGTGGAGGCGGTTTGTTTAGTGGAGGAGACATTTCCACGTTCTATTCTCACAAGCCAACTACATCTCATAGTGCATTTGGTGGATGAGATTGCTATATGCGGTACTATACATGCACGATGGTTGTTCTTCCTCGAGCGCTTCATGAAGACCTTGAAGGGCTTCGTGAGACAAAATGCAAGACCCGAAGGTAGCATGGCCGAGGGTTGGTTGGTACAAGAGTCACTTGTATATATTTCTGAGTTTCTTGTTGATGTGGATAGCTCTCTCCCACGACTATGGAGAGATGATGAAGACCTAAGGATGACCTCTATTGTGCCTCAAGGAAAAGGACGCAACAAAGTAATAGACACGGAGTTGCGTAATAGTATCAACCTCTTTTGCGTGCTTAATAGTGATGTGATGAAAAGATGGGTGACAAGATACGAGGATGCAAAGGCAAGAAGACAAGAAGAAAGGGCCCTCTTTCGTACACACCACGGATCTCGTGTGCCATACCCTGAGCGTCTAAGAGCACTTCCAAAGGATATTCATGTGGATTGGCTACTTGATGAAATGGAGAAAGCAGAGAAAGACGACGGGATGCATATCACAATGGAAGAATGGGAGTATGCTAGGGGATGCATGAGCAAGGTCGGTATATAGAATGTTATGCATAAGTTAGGAGGTTTTTATAATTTAGATTGCTTATTTAATTGATTTTTTCTTGGTGTAGTGCACTATGTTCAATGCTATATGGTGTGAGGGCAAGCATTTTTGAACACAACGGATTGATGATAAGAGAAACACACAAGATTGCGGCGTCATTGCTAGCTTTGAGGGAGCCAATGGAGTCATGGATGATTATTGTGGCATAATCCAAGATATCATTATGCTTGACTTTCGACGCTTCTTTGTGTATGTTTTGGATGTAAAGTGGTTTAAGGACGTGGTGGAAAGAGGCCCTAATGCAACAATCAAACGCCATGCAAGTGGCTTTGTAACTATTGACTCCACAAAGTTTTGGCAAAGTAGGAAGGACACACTAATACTACCGCAACAATGTGAACAGGTACTGTGCACACACATAAAAATACTCGCTTTTAAATATTTGATGCAAGAAAAGTAACATGATTGTATTTGTGTTTGAATTAGGTTGTCTATCAACCAATGGTGGATAATAATAGGTGGTGGCATGTCATACCTATTATGCCACGTTCCAAAGTGATGTATAGTACATTTACTAATATGGAGCATATGGAGGATGATCATGGCCATGGACGTGATGATGACCGTGATACAAGAGAGGAGGATGATCATGAGATAGGAGATATAGATATTGAGGCCGGCATTACCCATGAGGACGAGCCTACCATTGGAGATCTTGATTTCGATGAGCACATGAGTGGCACAAGTAGTAGTGGGTTGAATGTATTTGTAGAATATCTAAACACTTGTTTGGATTTTGAAGTAGATAGTTTGGCAAGGGTTGATCTCATTGAGGATGAGATTGAACCGTAGCCCCACAATTGATATTGGCAAAACTATTTTACATATTGTCTCATTCTCCTCATTTCCCTTAATTCTTGTATATGTGGGCTTGCAAAAAATTATGTGCTTTGGTAATCATGGGCAATGTTTGGAAAGCAATGATGTACACCAAAATCTCACTTTCTGTATTCTCTGGAGCGCGTCTACTTACGCGTCTAAATGCGCGTCTAATTCTCAGTGTAAACGCGCAAATAAACGTGCAAATACACGCGCAAATAGACGCGCTAATAAACGAGATGTTAGACGGGCCCGTATTTTCTCTGGTCTAACGCGCGCAAATAAACGCGAGGATTGACGCGCAAATAGACGAGCATTTAGCTGCGCTAATAGACGCGCCCGTAATTTCTCTACTAGAACAACGCCTATAGACGCGCCCGCTATTTTGCGCGTCTACCAAGCGCGTCTATAGTTGCTTTGTGTTGTTGTGATGGTGGCATGTCATACCTATATATTATGCCATGTTCCAAAGTGATGTATAGTACATTTACTAATATGGAGCGTATGGAGGATGACCATGGCCATGGACGTGATGATGACCATGATACGAGAGAGGAGGATGATCATGAGATAGGAGATACAGATATTGAGGCCATTACCCATGAGGACAAGCCTACCATTGGTGATGCTAATTTCGATGAGAACATGAGTAGCACAAGTAGTAGTGGGTTGAATGTATTTGTAGATCTAAACACTTGTTTGGATTTTGAAGTAGATAGTTTGGCAAGGGTTGATCTCATTGAGGATGAGATTGAATCGTAGCCCATCATTGATATTGGTTAAACTATTTTACATATTGTCTCATTCTCCTCACCTCACTTAATTCTTGTATATGTGGGCTTGCAAAAAAGCATCGATGTTTTTGTTAAAATTATGTGCTTTGGTAATCATGGGCAATGTTTGGAAAGCAATGATGTACACCAGAATCTCACTTTCTGTATTCTCTGTTTTGCATCTAAATACGCATCTAATTCCCAGTGTAAACGCTCTAATAGACACACTAATACATGTGCAAATAGACACGATGATAAACGCAATGTTAGATGGGCCCGTATTTTCTCAGTGTAGATGCACAAATAGACGTGTTAATACATGCTTTAATAGATGAGTTGTTAGACGGACTATTAGATGTGCCCGTAATTTCTCTATTCAAGCAACGCCTATAAATGCGCTCGCAATTTTGCACATCTATCAAGTGCATCTATAGGTGCTTTGTGTTGTTGTGATGGTGTTACCACTAAGCAACCCCGCTTATCCAATAATTCTCCTTGCGAATATTGTGATACATCCTTTTGGTGTTACAAGAGGCGTTATGATCGCGAACGTACTCAAGCATATGCTGCTCAACAACAACATGCCCATACGCATCAAGAGGCAAATCATATTTGTTCTGATGTCTCTCCAGAAATGATACTTCATGTTCGAGATGGTTCTATTTTTATTGTTGATTATGGTGCTACTAGTAATATGAGATATCAATCTCAATGGTTACATAATTATCATGCTCTTACTCACAAGAAATTGTTTTATCTTGCTGATGACACTACTTGTCAAGTCATGGGTGTTGGTGATCTATATCTTGGCACTTTTTCTTCAACAAGAGTCTTGCGGGGCATTCGCCATGTTCTAGATCTTCAGAGAAATCTTATTTCTGTTGCACGACTTGTTGATCTTGGTCTCTTTATTGGCTTTAACCACACATAGTATCGGATTGAAAAAGATGTACATACCATAGTAGTTTCTCCTTGGAATGATAACCTCTTTCAACTTTCCTTAAATCATGATATTGCTAATGTGGTTACAGCCCCTGGTGATCTGGACTGCAAGATATGGCTTCATCATTTTGTTCATTCGAATTTTGCCAAGCTACTTACTATAAATCATCATGATCTTTTGGATGGTATGAATCTCCTAGCTCGTCCTCACATGGGCCTCTTTCAATATTGTGCTCTTGGCAAGCATCATCAAAAACCCTTTCATGCATCTCTTTCCATGTTCACACGGATATATGTGGTCCTTTTCCTCCATCCAAGTCTTTCTATAGGTATTTCATCACTTTCATTGACGATTGGTCAAGATATACAATTGCATTTCTCTTGCGACATAAGTCAAAGGCCTTATCAGTATTCAAGCAATATAAAACTGTTGCGGAACTTCATACTAGTTCTTGGATCAAGACCCTTCATAGTGACAATGGTGGAGAGTATATTTCTAATCTATTTAATGATTATTGAATTTAGTGTGCCATTCATCGTGAATATACTATTGCATTTTCTCCTCAACAAAATGCTCATGCAGAGCGTAAGAACTGTACTTCTCTTGATGCTATGCGATGTATGCTCATTCATTCTAGATTATCTCGAAGCTTTTGGGCAGAAGCACTTCTAACAGCCATCTTTGTGCAAAATCATCTACCTACAACTACACCTTTTGGTCAAATACCAATCATAGCTTGAACAGGGCAGAATCCTTCTATATTACATTTTTGATCTTTTGGTTGCATTGCTTATATTTATGTACCAAAAGAGACATGGAAAAAGCTAGATCTTCCTGGCAAAAAGGTCATATTCATTGCATATTCTCTGAATTCTAAAGGTTATAAATTCTATGATCCCTCTTCTAAGAAGGTGATAATCAATTGTGATGCCATATTCAATGAGTAGTCAATGGGAGGGGCATGTTCTACCGAGGATGCAGAGGACAGTGAGTCCTTACTTTCTGTCTTTCCTTTTCTATTTGATAATGATTCCACTTCTCATGTCATTACTACTCATTCATCTGATGGCATCACTACTACTCCATCTGTAGAGCAATGTGTTGACAATCTTGATTTGGATCCTGCACATACACAGGCCTCTGATGATAGTGTTGATATTTATGCTAATCTGCCTATTGATTTTGAACATGGTTCTACTCATGATTGTGTTGATGACTTTGAAATCATTGATCATGCAATGGTTGCTCATGAAGACCCTACTACTTATATAGAAGCTATCTCTTCTGCATAAAAGAGTGAATAGCAAGAGGCAATGGAAGTTGAATATGATTCATTGATCTCTGAAGGTACATGGGTTCTTATTAAACTACCTCTTGGTCGCACTCCTATCAAATGTAAGTGGGTTTATAAAACCAAAACTAAAGCTGATGGTTCTTTTGACAAGTTTAAAGCTCGTCTGGTTGCAAAAGGATACTCACAAATTGCAGGAGTTGATTATCATGATACTTTTTCACCCATTGTTCATAGCACAAGTATTTGGGTACCCTTGGCTTTTGCTTCTCAATTTGATTTGGAGATTCATCAAATGGATGTGAAAACTGCTTTTCTTAATGGAGATCTTAAAGAGGAGATTTATATGGAGCTACCAGAAGGGTTCATACTTCCCAGTCGAGACCACTCCTTGTCTTGTGAGCTCAGTTTGAACACTCAACTAGATATTCTTTTTATTGCCAATTTTCTAGGTCAACATCTAGCTGCTCCCTCAATGCAACATTGGTCTACAACAAAACGTGTTCTAAAGTATTTTGAAAGGCACTTCTAATTTTGGATTAGTCTACCATAGAATCTGAGTATGTAGCGGCTTCTCTAGCAACTCGAGAATTGGTTTGGCTACGACAATTGCTTGCAGATATTGGTCATCCTCCATCCTCCAGTATTCCTCTCAGATGTGATAATCAAAGTGCCATAAGTCTGGCTAAAGACTATGTTCAGCATAACAAATCCAAACATATTGTTGTTCATTACCATTATGTCAGGCATGAAGTGAAGAAAGGGATGATAATGATTGAAAATTGTCCCACTTCTTAGATGATTGCAGATATTCTCACTAAAGGACTTAGTGAGGCATGCTTCATAGTTCTACGATCAAAACTTGGAGTTCTTGCAGCTTCTCTCTTCCAAGATTAACACACCTATGGGTGACCTTTCGTATATAAATGCACATCTGCATTACATACTTGTAAATAATTGTATAACAAATGATCAACTTGTATATAGGATCTCGGGTTTCTCCCTTGTGCTCCCCAAGGGTTATTCATCCATAGCTAGAGACCTTTGTTTGAGTGGGAGTGTTAGAGCTATATATAGCTTGCCCTAACTTGAACTAGGTCTCACCTATATATATGTAACTAGTGATCAATATGAATCAGTCTTTGGGAGTCTATTGATGTGCATATCATCTCTTCTTCTTCTCTCTCAACAAGTAAGCTATAGGCAAGTTCAAGGCAAGAGATTTGGGTGGATTTCATGCGTCGATGTACTCACTATCTATTTCATTGAGGAACCATTTGCAGGTTGCAAAGCAAACATTTAGGGGGATTTTGTTCCCCAGTATGCATTTTCGTGCCTTTCACAACAACATACGTATTCTTGGAGATTGTAGGGAGAAATTTATTGCCTCTATATCCATCTTCATTCTTAAAAATTATCCACTTGCTATACTCAAAGTAGGTGGTATTGAGGGCTATGAAAAGTGGCACACCCATCTGATAAATACTGGTTCGAATAGCACACCTAGGAGCATGATTTTTGATGGTTGTGCATGACACTGAGGAAAAGACAGTGTTTAATGCTTGATCGAGCATGCAAAGCATAACCAATGGGCACAATATGTTTACATGCCTCAACCTAGGTGGTATTCAATTGCATGCAAAGTGACACTCCCATCCAATAAGTACTTGTTTGGATAACACACCTAAGAGCAAGCTTTTTGATGGATGTGCATCACACTCGGCAAAAAAGGGTGTTTAATGTGGGATTGAACATGCAAAAAATATTCGATGGACACCATACCTTGCAAGAATCTCAACCTAGATAGTATTGCAACATGTGCAAAGTGGCGCATGCATCCAATAAGTACATATTCGGATAACACACCTAGGAGCATGCTTTTTTATGGTTGTGCAAAACCCTAGGGGGAAAAGGTGTCTAATGCATGATCGACCATGCAAATCATATCATATGGGCAAGATAATTTTCATGCATCTCAATTTAGGTGCTATTGATGCTCTTGCAAAGCCGCGCACCCATCCAATAAGTACTTGTTTGAATTACATACCTAGGAGCATGTTTTTTTACGGTTGTGCATGACATTGAGAAAAAAAAGGTGTTTAATGCTTGATTGACCATGCAAAACATATATGATGGGCACAATACTTTACACATGCCTCAAAATAGGTGTTATTCTTTTGAACTCAAAGTGGCACACCCATACAACAAGTACTTATTAGGATAACACACCTAGGAGCGTGTTTTTTGATGGATGTGCATCACACTTGGGTGAAAATCATGTTTAATGCGTGATTGACCATGCAGAGCATATCAGATGGGCACCATAATTTGCACCTATCTTAAATTAGGTTGTATTGCATCTTGTGCAGAGTGGTACACCCATCCAATAAGTACTTATTCGGATAACACACCTGGGAGCGTGTTTTTTTAAGGTTGTGCATAATACTAGGGGGAAAATGGTGTATAATGCATGATCAAACATGCAAAGAATATATCAAAACTAATAATTCTATATTTAGAAAAGGGTCAAGAGGCAAGAGGAAGGGGGGGAGGTTATTTGCCACAACATGCACACAAAAGGGTCAAAAGGGTCAAAAGGGTCAATGGCAAGAGGGAGGGGGGGAGGTTATTTGCCACAACATGCACACTATTTCCACACAAGCAAGTACTTACAACAACCTTCCAATTGAATGTATAATCAAATAAAAAATAACAAAATAAAAAGTATTTCCAAAATAACCAACCATATGGAATAACAAGATAACAGTAATCTTGTTCCTTCTTGTAGAAATACACTCTCGATTTTGAGCCCATTAGGAGCATAGATTGTCTCGCACTTCTAATCAATTGTAACAATAAATTTTACATGCAAATCCATTAGAGGTTGAGGAATGGGTCTCATTCTTCCTTTCAAAACCACATTCTCTTTTGAAGAAGTTACCTTCTCTATAAGAGGTCTACATTGGCTATCAAGTATAATGGGTGCTTGTCCTCGTACTAAACATAACTAAAACTAGAAAAGGCACTCACTTATGAGCCCTACATCAAGGCTCAAGAAAACTGCAAAATAGCCAACAGAAGTCCACCAAGGCAAGGCCAGGACAAGGTATAAAGACAATGCATGGTGACCTTATTGATGGAGATCAACAATAGCTAGTGATAAAAAATCCCCCATCCTCATTACATTCACCAAGATATGCAATTGCTTCGTCGCACTAAGCCTAATTTATGAATATAAGTGAGCATATGAAATAAGTAGCTAGTTATAATGTCATATAAGGGCTTGCACTAAACACATGGATCTCCCAAGGGGTGTTTGTTGGGGCACAAGATTTTCCCTAGGATGGGATACAATGGCATTGAATGCCATGGTAGAATCTATGTGTACTACATATTGCCTCTGAGTTGCCTAACTAATAAATACACTTCCTCTTTGGGCTTTTGTGAAGAAAGCTCCCATGTGACGTTATTGCTTGTATCACATCATTCTTCTATTATAAATCCTCTATGATGAAATGATACCTCACTCCCATTTAAGTCATGAATTGATATGTCCCACCTATTGGTTTAGATTTTTTATTGAACTACAAGTTTCCCTCAACCATCACCCTTTTCTTTGGCTCACATCTAGAGCACTCCATACACACTCTTTTTTGTTCAAAGGGATAACCACTAATTGATGAGGATAAGGAATATCAAAGGCAGATGATTACAAAAAAACACCAAATCATAGTCATCCATGAGAGGTAGCAACACATTATGAGTCCTTAGACACAAGTTTTTATGAATATAAAGAGTTGCCACAGGTTATTGAAGATATCAACTTATATCCCAAAAAAATACAACTGATAGCATATTTTAGAAACAACAATTCAAGGGTATGCCATTACTCCCCCTCCCAACCCCCATCAAAAAAAGAACTATACACTTAATTGTGTTTGGCCCATAGTTTAACATGTCCACTGAAGCACCATCGCAAAGCATGTGCACACTTTAAAGCATGATTAATATCTTATGCTAGAAAACACATGCTATAATTTCTAAAGGAAATGGAGTGCTCTTACTATAACTCGAAATGAAATATGAATCTACCGTGGTGAGTCTAGGTTAATGAATGCATATGTTTACATCTATGTCAGGCCAAGAACATCGATGCATATGACATACACATGCTTGCATGATGTAAAGGTTTTGGTCCCTTTAAAGTGATTAAAATCCTCATAGTTGCACTATGCGCATCAGAATTTATGACATTGTTTGTGGATCAGAACCATGTGCTCTCATCTGCTAAGCTACCAACTCCAATCCGTGGCATATTTATCATCCCTTTTCTATGCTTATACCTCCTAGCCCATATGCCACCCTGTGCGATAAGACATGCAACTTGCATTATTGGTTGCTCCATATCATAACCTTTAGCCTCATACAAGCTTCTTTGCGTAGAATGTTTTTTAGCACCAACTAATTAATAGTATATATTTTAAAAGATTTACCATTGGCATCAATGCAAACAAATGGACATCTAAAGCCTACCACAAATATTTGCATCAAGTTTATTAATTGTTGCACAAACAAACATGATAGTTGATATAGTCAATAAAGAATAAAGGCATGTTATCTCTTGTACATTCATTTGAAGGAAACCCATAAGAGGTAGGTAGCTTGCAACAATAGTTATTAACTTGCTCCAATATGGTGTCATGCATGCCCCTAGCAGTGTGATCAAGTGCTAGAATCGAATCTTTTTATAGCCTTTCACCTCTCTTCTAGTTGTGCCTTCTCAAGCTATCCTTAAATTGGAATAAGCAAGGCAGCAAGGCAAATTACCATGTCATCATTCCAACAAAGTCATGCGAGCACAAGAGGCACTTTGGCTTTATCATGAAGATCCTGCATAGAGTTATGCATTGCAACAATCGGTCAATGGAGAAGTGAACCAAGAGGCAAGAAAGCAATAGAACACCCTGCCATCAAAGTCAAAGAGTGAGATGCCAAGAAAACAAAAGAGCAGGCTACTTATGAAGCAAAAAATCAAGTAGTTCAAGTAGTAAGGAAGTGAGCCAAAGAAGATGCAAAGTGCAAGTAGCTCAAGTGAAGAGGGAATGAGTGGAGGTAATTTCCATGGGCTTGGATGTCACAAACTTCAAAGAAATATGTTAAGCCAAGAAGAAGTCATTGTGGAGTTGTGAGAGCAAGAACAAAGCATGGACACCTAAGGAGGAGCCCATTGATTTGGATTGCCGAGGATCGACCTATGCTTATGACCCCAAAAAGGTCCCACCAATAGGAAACGCATAGGGGTGGAGCACTAAAAGTAGTCATCTCCACCATATCCTTGTTGATATCACTCAACATGAAGCAAGCATGGAGGCACACCTTCAAGTTGAGGCTCAACAAGGTGAAGAAAACTCCAAAGATAGCAGTGAACTACATGACGTCACTAAACTCATTCTCCACCCTCCAATCACTTCAATACTTGAAGAGAAAGATTGATAAGATCATGGGCCTCAAAGTGGGAAAATACATATATTATTTAATGAATAAAATCTTAGCACATGAGACCAGGAGGATCTATGAGCTCTTTCAAGAAGCACCTCAACAGTTCCCCATGACAAGGAAATATGCGGCAATGGTTCCACAAGCAAGAAAGAAAAACTTGAGCAAAGAGCACACATCTTGAAGAAGATTTGAGAACAATGCTGAACATAAAAAATGATGTGTTGGAAATTCAAGTACAATTGAAGGAGAGTGCTTTAACCAAAGAGTGAAGCACACAAATAGAGCTCCTGATTGAGGAGTGAATGGAGCTAGCAGTGCTAAAGGGTTGGACAAAGCAAGGAGTAGCTCATACCCACCCATTACATCATGTTCATGATGCCCAATCCATAGATGGTGCTAAAAGACAACTAATTATATGCTCATGATGAGGTGAGGCTATAAAGGGACTCATCTATCATAAAACTGTGGCTGTTGTAGTGGAACAGGAAGAGAAGAAGCTGTTGTATTGTGGCCATTGTAGTGGAAGAGGAAGAGAAGAAGTTGCAACCCAAAGAAGAGTCAACTGGCTAGACAAGGGCTAGACTAAGGATGACTCCCAATGGCATTGCACAAAGGAACTTCAATGGTGAAGTATATAGATACAAGAAATGATACGTATCCCTTTTAACACGAAGGTACAAAGTATTTTAAATGTGGTGGGTAGTACCCACTGCAAGTGTCAGTAGGAAGGTTCATCTTAGCTACCAAGTCACCTTGTGTGTATGGAGTGCATCCATGAGAATTTGAATGCCATTTTGGGCCAACTAATAAAATATCAACTTGTTCTCTAATCATTGTTGCAATCTTTCCTCTCTCTCTCTCTCTCTCTCTAACTTCAATTTTTTTCTCTATGTTGTGCACTCCTCCTTGCCTCAACGCTATGCGATTGCTTCACAATTTGCATTCCCTTGACAAAAGGAGACCAAAATGAAAGTAGGTGGTATTGAGGCTCTGGCAAAGGGTCTCACCCATTTGATAAGTACTCATTCGAATAGGAGCGTGTTTTTAAACGGTTGTGTATGACATTGAGACAAAAACGATGTTTACTGCTTGATCGACCATGCAAAGCATATCTGATGGGCACGATAGTTTGCACGCAGCTCAACCTAAGAGCTATCTTGTTGCATGCAAAGTGTGTGCCCATCCAATAAGTACTTGTTCGATAACAAACCTAGGAGTGTGTTTTTTGACATATGTGCATCACACTCGAGGAAAACCAGTGTTTAATGCGTGATCGACCATGCAAAGCATATCTGACGGGCACCATTATTTGAATGTATCTCAATATAGGTGGTATTGCATTGTGTGAAAAGTGGTGCACGCGATCATCATCCTTGTTGTGCCAAGCTTGCGGCATATCAGGATCCGTGGATGCAAGAAACTCTGTGATATATACTAATGACTCTTGCACAAGCCATCCCTCTGCCATGCTTGCTTTCGGTCTTGCTCTTTGTCTTACAAACCCCTTTAAATTTTTCATAAACCACTCGAGAAAAAACATCCATCGACTATGAACGGTACCTGCTATAGCCACCTCATCAACTATGTGCACAAGCAAGTGGACTTGAGTTGTCATAATGCTCGAGGGAAAGTGCTTCTCAAGCAAGCATACGGCTTCGATGGATTCCACCCTAGCCTTCTCAATGCTCGATATAGAGATCTCTTTTTGAGATATCCACCTATTTCACATGTCCATGCATATGTAAGATATTTGAGATATCCACCTATTTCACATGTCCATGAAGAAAATACATAATGTGATTTGATAGTAAGCATACCTCACAATACCACATATCTTGAATATAGCATTTCTAACATCTTCTTGTAAGCACCCTTTTATTGTAATTGGGAGGATGAACTATCAAAGCAACAATGAAGTCATGTCAACAATATAACATAATAATAATTACGCTAACGCATCACTATTATCGGTACACTAATTCTACTTAGAATACCTGTAAGACCTTGTGCCAATCATGGGACTTGAGGCCACTAAGCTTATTGTACTTTGAAAATGCTCCTTTCAAGCAACGCATGTACCCTGTCGATGTTTGAAAAGAGGCAATGTCTGCCTTGACCGCTGCCTCCTCCCTCGTAGAGAGGATCCATGTTGCTTTCGGGAGGACAACTTTTCCCGAAGCATGCACTTGGGGCCACAAACGAGACATCCTATTCATAGCACGCAAGTCTTCTTGCACTCCTCTCGAGTCCTTGGAACCAACCAAGTGTGCCCAAATAGTAGCCCCCACATTCTTGAAGATATGCATGGGATCCAAGAAATGATTGATTTGTAACTGACCCCAATAAGGAAGCTCGTGAAAGATCAAGAGCCTCTTCATACCAGGAGGAGGTTCCTCTCCATTCGCCCTCCAAGCTTGAATCCAATCACTTGCCTTCAAATATGATGGTGGTGGATCAAGCTGACCTCCAGGTGCGAGATGGTCGAGCGGAAGGTATTGAGCATGACCTTCATAAACATTTTTCCTCATATGTTTGGAGTAGCGTGCAAGCGATTTCAGAGCCGGTCCACAAACAGGACAAGCATGGTACCCACTTGTAACGAGTCCTGCACGCGTGCATGAATGTGTTAGTACAAGACATGCGTGCAAAAGAGAGTAAAAAAAGCATAATCCCTCATTGTACATGTAAAGACACAACCACGTACCTGGGCACTCTCCATATCCTGGGTAGTCATGCATGGTCCACATCAAGATACCCCTGACCAAAATATCATTGGTATGTCTAGGAGCTCTGGAAATATCAAAGACCTGCACTCCTCTCCATAATATCTGTAACTCCTCTATCAAAGGTGCCATGTACACATCCATGTTTTTTGCCTTGTACTTTCCTGGCACAAGTAGTGCAAGCATGAGGTGTCCCTTTTTTATTGTTAGCCATGGTGGGATATTGTAATTCACTACGACTATGGGCCATGTCGACCAAGATGTCGAGCGTAACCCGAAAGGATTCACGCCGTCCATGGCTAGCCCAAGATGTAAGTTGCGTGGCTCCCTCACAAAGTCTGACCACTGATTATCTATGTGCTTCCAAGCTACACAATCTGCGGGAATCCTCAATGTGTCATCAGTGGACCGATGAGATGCATGCCATGTCATCAACTCCGCTATGGATTTGCATCGAAACATGTGTTGTATTCTTGCAATGATGGGAAAGTGTCTCAAGACCTTTACCGGTATCCGCTCACCCTGCAAGTCATCTCTATATCATTGTTCCCCACACTTTGGACAACTAGCCAAATCTCCATGCTCACGGCGAAAGAGAATACAATCATTACGGCAAGCATGGATGGTATCATAATCCATACCCACCGTTGTTAGCATCTTTTTCGCTTCATCTCTTGATGCGGGCATGGTATTTGGTGCAGGCAACATCTTCTCGAGCAACCTATGACAAAGACAATATCCAAATGATGATTCTCAAAACAAACAATATACAAATAATGAGTCAAATTAATGCAAGGGCTAACCTCATTAAGGCCGAGACACTTGTATCCGACCACCCATACTGTACTTGTAGATTCAAGATTGAGAGACAAGCACGTAGTTTAGACATCCTAGCACCCTCGTACAATTGTGTTGATTGCAACTCTCGCATTTTGACCTCAGACTCTAACATCACGTGTACGTGGGATGTAGTGCCCCTAAAAATGGAATCCATCATGTCGACCATACCCTCGTTGTCATCCGAGAGACTATAGTCTTGCTAAAAGTGAGAAGGTATATGTGTACCCTCGTCACCCTCCTCATCCTGTTTTAAGATTTCGTGTAAATATAAGATCTTCTATTTCCTGGTATACAATAAGATTGTGAACTTAAATAGCTTTGACTTACCGATGAGCCATCAACATGTGCAACACCAACGGGGGGTATTGGTTCTGGTTCCTCCCCATACATCCGCAAGTGGCGCATGATAATACGACGTTGATGTTGTACTTCTCGCTTGCAATGAGTGCAATGATAGTACAACCTTTCCGTAAGCGACTTCGTGCTCCCGGGCGTTGGCGCATCATCGGACGAGCTTCCACTTGTCCCTTCCATCTACACTTATAAAATCACAACATAAGCATGAGGAGGACATATTGACAATTATAAAAAAGCATGTTCGAGCTTCTCTTGATGCCATATCAAAAAAATTACAGTAAGCGTCGCTATATCTCTGTTCCGTCGCTATATAGTGACGCTGTGGGTTAAAACCCGAAACACTGAAACGCGCGGCGTTTTGCTCATACCATTCCCTAATCTCTCAAGTAAGCAACCCAAAATCTCCTCCCATCTATTTTCAACGACCTCCCACCTATTCCAAGCAACCTCCCACTCTATTTTCCACTCGTCACCCTTCTCCTACCTCTTGTACTCCCTCTCTATCCTTTTCCCTCTTTGGTTTCTTGAAAGAAAGCTCTTCAAGAGGTGAGTTTGTTTCAACAACGTAGGTTGTTTGTTTGTTAGCTTTAGTTTTGTGAGTGTTTCTTCTTGTATTGCTAAACCTGTAAACTAGTTTTCATACGTATTTTGAAAGGATTGAAACAAAAAACGAGATTTCAAGAAAGAAAGAAAACTCACCTCTTTTTTTTGTATTTCTCTTCCTTCTCTTTCTCCTTGTCTCCTCAATCTCCTCCTTTCCTTGTCTCCTCAATCTCCTCCCTTCAAGAAGTTGCTTTTGTAATCTCCTCCTTCCACTAACATCTTATTTGAAAAAATGGGTTGTTTTCTCTCTTTTGTAGGGCTAGTCCAGTACACCGAGCGGGACATACTATTTTAGGTAAGTGCTTCCTCTTTTTTCCATTTATTATTTTTGTTATTTGCATTGGCCTGCAGCTAGCGCCTTAAGCGCTAGCTGTAGTGATGGGCGTAGGAACCCTCTCTTCCCCTCCCACTCTTTCCTTCTTCCCCCTTCTCTTATTCTCTTTTTTCCCCCCTTCTCTTTTTTCCCTCTTCTCTTATTCTCTCTTTCCCCCTTCTCTATTTCCCCCTCATCTCTTTTCCCTTCTCTCTTTCCACTACACCGAGCGGGACATACTATTTTAGGTAAGTGCTTCCTCTTTTTTCCATTTATTATTTTTGTTATTTGCATTGGCCTGCAGCTAGCGCCTTAAGCGCTAGCTGTAGTGATGGGCGTAGGAACCCTCTCTTCCCCTCCCACTCTTTCCTTCTTCCCCCTTCTCTTATTCTCTTTTTTCCCCCCTTCTCTTTTTTCCCTCTTCTCTTATTCTCTCTTTCCCCCTTCTCTATTTCCCCCTCATCTCTTTTCCCTTCTCTCTTTCCTTTCCCTCTTATTCTCTTATGCTTATGCTTCTCTCATTCCCCCTTCTCTCTTTCCCCCTTCTCTATTTTCCCCTTCTCTCATTCGCATAAGCTCATGCTCATGCATGAGCATAAGCATGAGCTTATTCTTATGCTAATGCTTAAGCATAAGCATAATATTCTCTTATGCTTATGCTTCTCTCATTCCCCCTTCTCTCATTCGCATAAGCTCATGCTCATGCATGAGCATAAGCATGAGCTTACGCTTATGCTAATGCTTAAGCATAAGCATAAGCATAAGCATAAGCTCATGCTTATGCTCATGCATGAGCATGAGCTTATGCTTAAGTTTCCCCCTTCTTTATTTCTCTATTTCAACATAAGCTTATGCATAAGCATGAGCTTATGCGGAAATAGAGAATGAGAGAGGCTTATGCTTCTCTCATTCTCTATTTCCGCATAAGCTCATTCTCTATTTATTTATGCATGAGCTTATACGGAAATAGAGAATGAGAGAAGCATAAGCTCCTTCTCTATTTCTGCATAAGCTCTTTCTCTATTTTCGCATGAGCATAAGCTCATGCTTATGCTCATGCATGAGCATGAGCTTATGCTTAAGTTTCCGCATAAGCTCATGCTTATGCATGAGCTTATGCGGAAATAGAGAATGAGAGAAGCTTATGCAGAAACTCATTCTCTATTTCCGCATAAGCTCCTTCTCTACTTCCGCATGAGCATAAGCATGAGCTTATGCTTAAGTTACCGCATAAGCTCATGCTTATGCATGAGCTTATGCGGAAATAGAGAATGAGAGAAGCTTATGCGGAATCTCATTCTCTATTTCTGCATAAGCTCCTTCTCTACTTCCGCATGAGCATAAGCATGAGCTTATGCTCATGCATGAGCATGAGCTTATGCTTAAGTTTCCGCATAAGCTTATGCTTATGCATGAGCTTATGCGGAAATAGAGAATGAGAGAAGCTTATGCGGATCTCATTCTCTATTTCCGCATAAGCTCATTCTCTATTTCCCTCTTCTCTCATTTCCCCCTCATCTCTTTCCCCCTCATCTCTTTCCCCCTTCTCTCATTCGCATAAACTTTCCCTCTTCTTTCTTTCTCTATTTCCCACTCTATTTCCCTCTTCTCTCATTTCCCCCTCATCTCTTTCCCCCTTCTCTCATTCGCATAAGCTTTCCCCCTTCTTTATTTCTCTATTTCTGCACAAGCTTTCTCTTATGCATGAGCTTATGCGGAAATAGAGAATGAGAGAAGCTTATGCGGAAAGTCATTCTCTATTTCCGCATAAGCTCCTTCTCTATTTCCGCATGAGCATGAGCTTATGCTTAAGTTTCCGCATAAGCTCATGCTTATGCATGAGCTTATGCGGAAATAGAGAATGAGAGAAGCTTATGCAGAAACTCATTCTATTTCCGCATAAGCTCCTTCTCTATTTCCGCATGAGCATAAGCATGATCTTATGCGGAAACTCATTCTCTATTTCCACATAAGCTCCTTCTCTATTTCCGCATGAGCATGAGCTTATGCTTAAGTTTCCGCATAAGCTCATGCTTATGCATGAGCTTATGCGGAAATAGAGAATGAGAGAAGCTTATGTGGAAACTCATTCTATTTCCGCATAAGCTCCTTCTCTTATGCTCATGCATGAGCATGAGCTTATGCTTAAGTTTCCGCATAAGCTTATGCTTATGCATGATCTTATGCGGAAATAGAGAATGATAGAAGCTTATGATTCTCTCATTCTCTATTTTCGCATAAGCTCATTCTCTATTTCCCACTCTATTTTCCCCTTCTCTCCTTCTCTATTTCCGCATAAGCTCATGCTTATGCTTATGCAGAAATAGAGAAGGAGAGAAGCATAATAGAGAATGAGAGAAGCATAAGCATAAGCTTATGCTTCTCTCCTTTTCTATTTCCCCATAAGCTCATTCTCTATTTCCGCATAAGCTTATGCTTATGCTTCTCTCATTCCCCCTCATCTCTTTCCCCCTTCTCTCATTCGCATAAGCTTTCCCCCTTCTTTATTTCTCTGTTTCCGCACAAGCTTTCTCTTATGCATGAGCTTATGCGGAAATAGAGAACGAGAGAAGCTTCTCTCATTCTCTATTTCCGCATAAGCTCATTCTCTATTTCCGCATAAGCTTATGCTTATGCATGAGCTTATGCGGAAATAGAGAATGAGAGAAGCATAAGCATGAGCTTATGCTTCTCTCATTCTCTATTTCCGCATAAGCTCATTCTCTATTTCCGCATACGCTTATGCTTATGCTTCTCTCATTCCCCCTCATCTCTTTCCCCTTCTCTATTTCCCCCTTCTCTCATTCTCTATTTCCGCATAAGCATAAGCATGAGCTTATTCTCTGTAACTCTTATTCGCTATTTCCCTTTTCTTCCTCTTCTCTTTCCTTTCCCTCTTCTTTCCTTTCCATCTTCTTTCCCTCTTTCCTTTCCCTCTTCTTTCCTTTCCCTCTTCTTTCTTCTTGCCTATGCCTATGCCTATGCCTATGCTTATGTTTGTTTTTTTGTTTTCTGTTTTCGTGTTTGTGTCTATGTTAGACATGGGATCACGTCGCTCATCCGACGAGTACGGGCAGCCTCGCAGGAAGAGTGCTCACGATCTATATGCTCCAGAGGACTTTGATTCCTCTTATGCGACTACCCCGAGGACTACCCCTGGTCCGACTCCTCTCCGACCTAGCACTACGACTACCCCTGGTCCGACTCCTCTTCCACGTAGCATTGCGACTACCCCTTGAGGAACTCCTTTGCTAGCTGCGCATGGCTTTGTCGGGAGTCCCGACGAGTTTGTAGCGCAGATGAGCGATGAGGAGGCAGCGAGATTCTTCTCTCTGCTCTCTTAGAGGACCTCAGCAATTCCTTCCCCTACACCGACAGGTGGACGTACTGCCTAACCATCCCCTCGCACCCCTTCGACTACGGGATCATCACCTGCGCATGCCTCTCGCAAGGGAAGGAAGAGTAGGACGGGCAGCTCATGTTGTGGTAACTCGGGAGATGTAGACGAGTCAGCACACTCACGCTCCTTTAGGTCTCCACTTGGTCCAGAGACAGTATCAGTCAGGTCCCTTTCCCTCTCCTAGTCCCACTGCTACTCCTCGCTCCGGAAGCGCTCGCGCATGTTCCACTCCTTCAGACTCTACTACCGTCAGTCCCCCTTACTCATCAGGGGATCTCTTCTATCAAATCACATTTGCCGGAGAGATAATAGAAGATAAAAAGGGCAAAGAAGTGATGGCCACCATGAGGAGGTTGATGAGTCATCACTTCAAGAGCGGCATAAATACCGATTGGCAGTATCAAGATGGCCAAAAGAAGCAGGCAGTGATCGATGAGTTAAAACAAAGATACCCTAATCCGCCAAATGTGGAGTTTAATGACAATTATATGCGAGAGCACATGGGTTTGGTCTTGAAGCATCGTAGATTAACCTTGCGTACTTCCATCACAAAGGGGTTGGCTAAACCTAGCTGGGGAGACAAAGCTGATTGGAAGTACTTCAAGAAGCAACATAGGGACCATCCCGAAATGTTCGAGGGTTAGAGGAGGGCTGCAAAGAGACGGCTAGATGTCGTAGGTACTTCGCACTTTGGTGCAGGCGGACGGTATGCGTTCGAGGCAATCGTGGTAAGTCTACTTCTTCTCATTTAATGTATTGTTCTATTTGTTTTACTTACATATTACATGCACTTTAGCTAACTCTAACTCTCGTAAATTGGATCCACAGCAAGCTACGACGGGCCATCTTCCTACAGATGCAGAGACGCGACGCGCATTTCGGATAGGAACAAAGCCGTGGTTCATTGAGCAAGAGGCAATGGGAGCGATGGTCGATTGGGCTAAGGTGGCTGCTTGCACGGTATAAGTTTAGTCCTACTTGTAATCTCACTTTTTAATTTAAGTTCCAATCTAATTTTTGATTTATATGGTTCACTCTTAGGGTCAAAGCTCAAGTGTCCCATCATCGGAGGCGAGCGATCAACAAGGCCAAGGATCAGACGCAGGTGGCGACGATGAGGGAGACGACACAGGTGTCGAGGACCAAGGAACAGGCCAACAAGACGAAGATGATTCGGATTCGGATTCAGATGACTAGTAGTGGTAGTAGCATCTTATATATCCGCTCGTTTGAGAAATTTTGTATCGCCCTTTCGAAAGGGTAATTTTGTTACAAACATTGTTGTATATGTCCGACATGTATATGCATTTGTTACTCATCATTTCACAAGAACAATTTTGTATCACCCTGCAAGCAAGGGAAATTTTGTTATAAAAAACTTTCTTTTGTAACTACAAAAAAAACAAAAGGATTAGTGGGGCTAAACAGGGCCAAAAGGAAGCCCTGTTTAGCCCCACTAACCCTTTTTTTTAACTTCTGTTAATCGTCGCTATATAGCGACGTTTACCAGTGTCGCTATATAGCGACGATTAATAGTGTCGCTATATAGCGACATTTGCATCGTTGCTATATAGCGACGTTTGCCACTGTCGCTATATAGCGACGATTTATAGCGACGGTCCTTTTCCGATGCTTTTAGCGACACTTATAGCGACGTTTGCACCCGTGAAAAAAAAAAATTTTAATGTAAAAAGCGTGGGTATTTTTGTCGGAAAATGGCCTGTGCCTTGTAGTGAACTAGCTTGCATTCGAGAGAAAAATGCATTTCTTCTACATAGTTCTTGAATGTTGACCATGTGATCAGATTTATTGTGGATTCTCTACTTGCTGCTACCCTCTTCAACCTATGTAGGTCCTTCAAGTCTTTAGTGAATTGCTCGAGGGAGGCAATTTGACAAGAAAAAACTCTGGCAAGTAACAAAGACGTGAGCCAATTTCTTTTCGTTGAATTGCTAACCATGGGCATATGTGTGGTGTTATGGATAAATCTCACCAAAGTAAAAAGGCATAAATATGAGTGTGTGCTTGTATGTGTGGCAATGGTATAATAAAATATGGATTGCATAGGGCCTAGGGTTGAGGTGGCAAGGCATGACCATGTGCCACCCTGCCACATAAGAGGACCCATAAGGTGTGTTGTACATAATCCATGGTAGTAATATTATAAAATGTTAAGGTGGCATGGCTCCTCCATGTGCCACCCCTCCACCTACGTGGTCCCATGCCTGCATTTAGTGAGATATGGCCCAAAGTCCATGGGAGAAGTAATATAAAATAGGTGGATTGTTGTGTGCTATGAGTGCCACCAGAAGGGTCATTATTGCACGGAATGTCCCATATTCCAAGGTTGAATCTTCTAAGTGAATCAAGCATTGAGGATTCTAATGTAGAGATCCTTGACCTCGGGAAAAGAAGTCATACCACCTCGAACCCTTCTCCAAACCGTGGATTGGGCCACATGCTGAGATGGTAGACCCACCAATAGAGAAGACTAAAAGATCTCGCAAGAGTAAGTGGTCACCCTCGGATTTTCCCATTGTCTCGGGGTGGGCAAGAGGACTATTCAATCATTCTGGACCTTGCTCATCGGTCTTTGAGCATCATGCTCCCTCAACTATTCGGTCATTCAGGACCTTGCTCATCAGTCGTTCAGGTGAGATGTGAGCTACAGTAAGGGCTCTCAACAAGGAGGAGCAAGAAAAAGGGAAAGGTACGAGAGATCTCTTCTATCTCTGAAAAAATTGATCGGCACCCACATACAGTAGATGTCATTCAGGACCTTGCTCATCAGTCGTTCAGGTGAGATGTGAGCTACAGTAAGGGCTCTCAACAAGGAGGAGCAAGAAAAAGGGAAAGGTACGAGAGGTCTCTTCTATCTCTGAAAAAATTGATCGGCACCCACATACAGTAGATGTCATCATAGATAATTGTCGTGTCAAAAGTGTGTGTGTTGATGGGGGAGCTGCATGTAATATCATGGTGCCCCGAATCATGAAGAAATTGAATTTGAAATGCACAAGGCGTTCCTCCACTCGAATCAAGGTAGACAATGGTCGATGACTCGCCACCCTGGGAGTCATTGAGGATTTTCCCATCACTCTCAACGGGTTGACCACCACTGTCAATGTCTATGTAGTGGACATCGAAGATACAAGCAGGAGTTACCCAGCCATACTCGGGAGACCATGGTTGAGAAAGAGTGATGCAGTCAACTATTGGAAGAAAGGACACGTGTCTTTTGGTGCTTCTAAGGAGAAGATCCCAGTGCAACCAGGTGCCATGAAACTAGAAGAAGAAGAGGAGCAAGATAGTGATACTCTCTCATCCTCAGTGTCTAAATCAATGGAAGGATCAGACGGGGGGGAGGAGTTCTCAGAGGAGGAAGTTTACATGATGGGGGTGTCTCCAACCCTACCACCTATAGGAAAGGTAACCATTAGTCCTCAATAGCTTGAATCTATGCTTTCCCCAGACCTCACTCCAAGTGAGAAAGAGGAATTCCTAGAAATGTTCAAAGATTTGCTTGACCTTTTTGCAACGAGCTACTGCCACCTTCACCATGTGACTGCCATAGAGCATAAGATAGAGCTGAAGCCTGATGCAAAGTTGTGGCTCAGAAGTATTGGAGATTAGGGCCCCTACAGACCGATGCTTTGCAGTTAGAGTTGCAGAAACTTGTAGAAGCTGTGTTTATTGTTCCGGTTCACAATACTGAATGGGTTTCGCCAGTGGTAGTCACCCCAAAGAAAAACAAGAAGTGGTGGGTTTGCATCAACTATAAGAAACTCAATGCAGCCACCAAGAGGGACCATCATCCTCTTCCCTTTTAAGACCTCATTCTTGAGAAGGTAAGTGGTCATGAGATGTATACTTTCTATGATGGTTACTCCGGGTTTTATCAAATCAGAATTGCCAAAGAAGATGTGCTTAAAACCACATTTGCCACACCATGGGGGACATTTGCATTCAAAGTAATGCCATTTGGCCTCACCAATGCTCTTGCTACCTTTCAAAGATTTATGCAGATGGTGTTTGCTCCTTATTTGGGGGATTTATTGGAGGTGTTTTTAGATGATTTTTGCTCGGGGGGGTCACTATGTATAAACCCTCTATATCACGTGCGTTCAAGGCCTATATTTAAAGTCCCTTATCTGTAAAAAATTTCATTAATAAAATATACCCCTTTTCTATACAAATTTGTAAATTTTTTCCAAAACTATTTTAAATAGTCCCTTATGTATATTTATTTCTGTAAATTTTAGAAATAAAAAAAATCCTTCTGTTGAACTCACGTGATAGGGTTACATATGATGAGTGACCCCCCCGAGGATTTTTGTGTATTCTCGTCATGTAAGGAGCATGTCATGAAGGTTAGGTTGGCCTTCTAAAGGGTCAATCATGCAAAAGGCAGCCTCAACCCTAAGAAATGCTCCATTGGAGCCACTCAAGGGAGGTTACTGGGACATATTGTCTCATCCGAGGGCATCAAGCCTGACCCTGAGAAGGTAGAAGCCATCCTCAAGCTCTCCCCACCAACAACCAAGCGTCAGGTATGCTCATTTGTCAATCTAGTAGGATACTATTGCCGCTTCATTGATCAATATGCTGCTTTGACATGACCCATGACTATGCTATTAAAAGATGGGGTTGATTTCTCTTGGGATGAGGATTGTGATCATGGGTTTGCACAAATCAAGAATGCTCTGGCTTCAGAACCCATTCTATGCAATCTTGATTGGTCAAAGACTTTCTATATCAATCATGGGTTTGGTGAGCACACTCGGTGGGTATTCTTCTCCAGCAGGGGGAGGATCGATTCATGTATCGTGTTCAATTTGCTTCTCGACAATTGCTCGAAACTAAACGATGCTAGTATGAGGCTGACAAGCATGCCTTGTCTTTGGTGTTCTGCATTGAGAAATTTAAGCATTATGTGGCTGGAAAGTCCTTCATTATAATCTCTAGCAATGGTCTTGCAAAGCAAGTTCTTCAATTACCAAATCCCATGGCCAAATGGTTGGCAGTTCTACAAGAATATGATTTTTCTTTCAAAATTGTAAAAGGGGGTTGTTCCAACTTGAAGAATACTTTGATTGATTAGAGGAGTTCCTTGATGTAACCCTTGTAGCGGCCATAGAAGTTGGGGATCCATGGTATGGTGGTATCTATAGGTTTCTGACTACTTTTGCCTTTCCTCCGAAAAGTACTAGCTATGAGAGAAAGAAGATCCGAAGAGATAGTAGGCGCTACACTCTCTTTGATGGGGTCTTGTACCCTCAAGGCATGGATGGGGCACTTAGACGAGCCATTGATGCAGATGAAGTGCCTAAGGTATTGAAGCATTATCATGATGGATTTTGTGGAGGCCATTATGCCAGTAACTATACAGCTAAGAAGATTTTACATGCTGGATACTATTGGCCGACCTTGTTCAAAGATGTCACTTTGTATTGCGAAACCTATGAACCATGCCAATTCATTGGTAGGAAGGATTTGTGTCCAGGGAAACATCACCCAATGATGTCCATCCATCTGTTTTAGAAGTGGGGAATAGATTTTGTTGGGCCCTTGCCCATGATTGCCCGCAAAAAGAAGTATCTTTTGGTAGCCCCTTAATATGTCACTAAGTGGGTTGAAGCTATAGCCCTCCCTGCTGCAAATGGTAAGGCAATTTCAAATTTCATATTTGAATGTATTTGCACAAGGTTTGGGACACTCGTGGAAATAGTATCTGACCATGGGAGTCCATTCTTAAATGAAGCAGTGGAATTGCTCATGGATCACATGGGTATTGATCACCGCAGTTCTGGCATCTATCATCTAGCGTCCATGGGACAAATGGAGCAGACCAATGGCCTCCTTTGTAAAACCATGGGGAAAATGGCCATGGGGAACAGGAGCCAATGGGATCAGAAGGTCACTGATGCCATATGGGCTTACAACGTCACCTATAAAATGTCTACACGTCACATTCCTTTTGAGTTAGTGTATGGTATTGAGGCAGTGTTACCACTAGAGATAGAGATTCTGGCCTTGAGATTGTTGGCACAAGAACAGAGGATGACAGAAGATGAACATGTAGAAGCCCGATTGATACAGCTTGAGAAGTTAGATGAAACCCGACGCCTTGCACTACACTAGACAGAGATCCAAAAGAATGGATAAAAGGCCTGCTTGGATGCTAAGATTCACAAGGGATGGGAAAGACACTTTGCTGAGGGGGATGTTGTGCTATGCTTTGATAACAGAACATAGATATAAGTGTCATAAGCCCTAAGTAGTTGCTATAATAGTTGGGAGTAGAACATAGATATAATCTAGAAAACGAACAAAGACTTTTTCCCCCCATTGTAGTGTTTAAAAATCTTTGTAATTGTTAACCACAACATGGATGTTACCCCAGGCCATGATGCATATTACTCCATGAGTTGGCAATATGTTGAGAATGGTGGGCTGAGGAATATCAAAACAAGTAAACAAACATGACAAGCTAGACAAATCATACAATCAATAAAAAAGGAATATTTAGCATAGATTTCCACAAAAAGAAAGTAATTAGTAAGGTAGAGGAGGTAGATCACCATGCCATGGTCCTAGACATATGCATGTAAACAATAGAGAGAAGGCAAGAGAACTCAAGCTACTACATGCCATTATGACTCCTTTTTTAACAAAGGTGTCGACAAATTTTTTTTGAAAACACTTCAATAAACTATTGCACATAGCACACGATAAAAGAACTTATGTAAATATGCCTTGCAACAAAAATTAAAAGTAGCATTCTGCTATGCTCCTAAAAAATTGTGTCGTCAACTCGAGGAATAATTGCCAAATTATATGTCAACTCAAGGAAAAAATTATTTGGCATAATTTGTTTAATTGTATCTTTAACTCAAGGAAAACTATCGTTAAATTTAAACTAGCTTGCATTCGAGAGAAAAATGCATTTCTTCTACATACTTCTTGAATGTTAACCATGCGATCAGATTTATTGTGGATTCTCTACTTGTTGCTACCCTCTTTGACTATGTAGGTCCTTCAAGTCCTTAGTGAATTGCTCGAGGGAGGCAATTTGACAAGGAAAAACTCTGGCAAGTAACAAAGAGGTGAGCCAATTTTTTTTCCTTGAATTGGGCATATGTATGGATGTCGAGGGCCCACGAGAGATGTATTTCAACTTGTGAAATTATTGCATGTTAGCATTCCTTGACCTGATCCCTAGCTACAACAATGTGTAGGGAGATAGCAACTTGTAGCAGAGAGGCTGCGATGAAGAGGCCTCGTGAGCACGACGAGGATGATGAAGAGATGGAAGGGCAGGGAAGTGGCATGGATGCATCCTTTTTATAATGATTCCTTTTTTGACAAAGGTGCCAAATTTTTTTTTTGAAAAATTTTCAATAAACTATTGCACATAGCATGCCATAAAAGAACTTATGTAAAGATGCCTTGCAACAAAAAAAAAGAAAGTAGC
This sequence comes from Dipteris shenzhenensis, assembly GCF_047967505.1. Lineage (NCBI taxonomy): Eukaryota > Viridiplantae > Streptophyta > Polypodiopsida > Gleicheniales > Dipteridaceae > Dipteris > Dipteris shenzhenensis. The sequence continues at coordinate 25,940,871 of NC_141608.1, read as the reverse complement.
ATTTTGCTATGCTTCTAGAAAATCATGTGGTTAACTAGAGGAAAAACTGTCAAATTGTGCCTTTAACTCAATGACAAAATTATTTAGCATAATTTTTTTAATTGTATCTTTAACTCAAGGAAAACCATCTTTTTTTAAATCGTGCATTCGAGAGGAGAATGCCTTTCTTCTACATACTTCTTGAATGTTGACCATGTGATTGGATTTATTGTGGATTCCCTACTTGTTGCAGCCCTCTTCGAGCAAAACTATGTAGGTCCTTCTCGGGGGGGTCACTCATCATATGTAACCCTATCACGTGAGTTCAACAGAAGGATATTTTTTATTTCTAAAATTTACAGAAATAAATATACATAAGGGACTATTTAAAATAGTTTTGAGAAAAATTTACAGATTTGTATAGAAAAGGGGTACATTTTATTAATGAAAAATTTACAGATAAGGGATTTTAGAAACAGGCTTTGAACGCACGTGGTATAGAGGGTTTATACATAGTGACCCCCCCTAGAGGTCCTTCAAGTCCTTAGTGAATTGCTCAAGGGAGGCAAGTTGACAAGAAAAAACTCTGGCAAGCAACAAAGACGTGAGCCAAATTGTTTTCCTTGAATTTCCAACCCCGGGCAAATGTGTGGATGTCAAGGGCCCATGAGAGATGTATTTAAGCTTGTGAAATTATTGCATGTAAGCATTCCTTGACCTTATCCCTAGTGACAAGGATGTGGAGGGAGATAGCAACTCGTAGTTTTCGAGATTGAACAACGGATAATCTTTTACACATGACTACATGCCTTGACCTTGAATGATAGCTACCTTAGCCTTTCCCACCTTGATATCAAACACTGTCAAGGGATAGTCGTGTTTAGGGTCTTTGCTCCAGGCTTCTATGTCTCTCCTAGGGAGGTCATAGGGTAATGTTTAATAATGAATCACAGTTATGGAAGTGTACATCATTGGCCGAATCTTCCCCCTATAAAGGAGCTATGTGTAGGTCGTTGGGCAAATCTTTCCTAGGGTAGAGTTAAGAAAATTTCCCATGCTTTCATTTTCAAGGATTAGATGGGTTTCAATATACTTTCAGCTTGTATACAAGTTAGATGGGTTTTAATTATACTTGATGTTCATATACAAGTTTCTCATGAGCTACAGTTAGAGAATCCTAACTATATACATGGCTCTACATGACATATGTTAATCAATTTGAGTTCTGGGAGGGCTAATTTTGGACCTCATAATATCAAAAATAGGGCAAATCTATGAGATTTGAAGCTCTACACATTAGCACCCACGCCTTGGCGAGATTCTAGATTTTCAATTGGGCAAATAATATTCACCCTTATAATCTAGATCAACTCGCGTGTTACAAATGATGCTACCACGTACTCTGATTTTGTACTGAACACAGCAACATAGTGTTGTTTCTTGCTAGTCCATGACACCAAAGATTGGTTGATGAAGAAACGATTGCCATTGGTTGATCACATCTGTGAGAATGAGCTAACCCAATCTACATCACAATAACCAAGAAGGGAAATACCATGAGAAGAATCATGTCTCCCTTATACCAGGCCATGTGATACTATTACTGACATTTTACCACTTTCCAATCCAGTTAAATCCACTACCTCATTATTTGTCAATGATGTGCTAGCCAATTGATGAATTTTTGATATATAAGATAATTCCACATTCTACTAAGAATCATAGAAGGCATGAACCAAGGACTACATAGACATAAAGAAGCAGCTTCTGCTTACCTGTTATATATATCCTCTTTTTTGGGGTCCGAGTCAAGTAGATCAACTGCTTGAACATGCAAAGGATAGGGCTACCACATGGGTAGCACATAGGCTGCCATATTGGCAACACACCTAGAAATGTCTTATGTCCACATTTGTAGCTATTGTAGCTAGCCATTTGAGATCTGGAAGCACATGCAAAATGACAATGTTCAATTTCAATTAGCATCATTGTTTGATAAGCTTAACCTTCATTCCTAGCCTATAAGATGCAACATTCAACTCGCTGAAGGTCTTCTTTTAGTTCAACACAAGTTTTAATCAAAGAGGGGTCTATTGTCCTTGTTCTTAGATTGTATTGAACTTATGTCTCAACTCTGCAAATTATCAAGAAAGGCCATACTTATAAATGGGAACTTTAGTATAACACACATTTTCTCATGGAAGAGGACCAAAAGACTTAAAGGAATGAGAATGGTATAGAGGGGTTGTACCATTACAGCTTGTAGATATTGTAGCTTGCACTACTACACACAGATCCTATTGCGATGCTTAAGTACCGACGCTTAGAGTGCACGGGGCACTAATCATCGGTATTGCAAGCGGGGTTCATTAAGGGTCCCTATATAGCGACTTTAGGCAAACGTCGCTATATAGCAACTTTAGTCAAACGTCGCTATATAGCGACTTTTATCAGATTGGTAATGGTCATTATATAGTGACACTAAGATAGTTTCCTATAGAGACATTTTACAGAGAGTTTTTTTTCCCATACCAACTTTAAAAGATACTTTTTCCCAATGATAATTTTTTTATTATTTTCATACATGTTTGATCTTTTGAGAGAATAAAAGTACGAGAGCATGTACATGAAGCCTTTGAATCTCATATATTCATGTCCAAGTTTGAGATGAAAAAAATCAATGAAGAGCATTTACATCAACGGTTTCATCTTGAGCCAAGTCTAAAGTGCCAATCAAGTCTATCTGTAACTCTATACCGAGTTGATCTCCTATATCATGATCGTACTCTAGCATCGTACATTCACCTAAGAGTACTTGATCATCTTCTTCAATAAAGTGCAGTGATTCTTGATGATCGTTATCTTCTTCCTCAATATCATGATCTCCATCTTCCTCTCATACGATGTCATTATGTGTATCTTCCTCTTGGCTCATATTGTGATCTTCATCTTCTTCACTAGATTCATCTGTATCAATTGGGTCCGGAATTGGTAGTGGCATCTCCATATCCACATCTCTATCTTCAAAAACTTACTTACTTCGTGGTGCAACTTGGATCACGTACCACCATCTTGGATCAGAACCATCTGGATGATAAACCACCTATATTGAAGATGGGTGCCAAATGCCATCAATTATATATATGAAATTATGCTTAAGTACATGTATCAATGAATCTTTAAGAAAGCTTCGATTAATTAAATCATTAGTATGCAAGTTCCTGCTCACAATACTTGGGAAGAACAAAAGTATCACTTTCCTTGGGTCCAAAGCTTGGTGGAGTCTATTGCTAAGAAACCACTACTGTCTTTTCTCACTATCGCATGGGGACCATTGTAAATAGTTCTAAACCATTTTATATCAAGAATGAAAATACTAAATCGTCTGAAATCAAATTCATAGATTTTGCATATGGTTCCACAATAATCCAACTATGAAAAAAGAAGATTGGTATCCGAAGCACTTGCTCGGCTATCTTGCATGAAGTTAGCCATGACTCCACAATCATATGTGACTCTATTTGAATCGATGCTTTCCATGTGAAAATGTCGTCCATATGACCATAATGCACTTTAATTTTTGTACTGTAAAAGAGCATCATAAAAACAATGAAGATGCATCTATTTTATAGCGTATATTGCCACAAATAATTATTTAATTACAACAACACTACAAGGCATAGGTCCTTTTTTGATGAAAATACCGATGTTTTTTACACTAATTTATTTTTTTTATGAGCACAAAGGTCTTTATTTAGGTTGTTATAAGGGTCGAAAAAGAACAGTCGCTATATAGCGACTCTAATAAACATCGCTATATAGCGACACTGGTAAATGTTGCTATATAGCGATGATTAATAGAACTTTAGAAAAACATTAGTGGGGCTAAACAGGGCCACAACAAGCCCTATTTTGCCCCACTAATGTGGGTGATACAAAATCGATCAAATGAACCGATCAAGCGACAGATGTGGGGGTTAAAGTTCACTGTGCCTTTACCCCAGTTATGTACAATACTCAAACACATATATAAATGAATGAAAAAGAAGATTAGGGTGTTCTGCACCCACTAAAACATGTGTGGCTCTTTGTTTCTCTCTCTTCCTCTTCCGTTCTTGCTTGTGTAGAGAGCACTCTCAACTGGTATCAGAGGCCGGGTGATCTGGCTGAGCGTGTGTGAATGCCTGGAAGCTCAGCAGCTCTATGGGAGGAAGGAGAAGCTCTGTGGGAACCTTTGTGGGTGACTTTACTTGCATCCGAGTGTGTAGAGACCTTGGAGGAACCTTTGGAAAAGTCACTTTGGCTTTGCAAAGTGGTTTTGAGAGGCTGTTAAGTGTTTTCAAAGAAAAATTCGTTTTTTTAGCTTTTCCCTATTCCGTTCGATGACAGAGACTCCGTATTGACTTGTAGAGGCAACTATTGCTTGCTTTTGGTGTCCACTTCACTTTAGGAGCTTGGAAACACCTTCATTCTTGAATCTGGGATCATTTCATTGGATTTCTGACTCACTGTGTCAATTCCTACGTTTTTTTGCCTGGGTGTTGGAACTCAAGTTTGGATCAACCATTTGCAGATTTGTCAATTTCAGTGGACTCAGGAGGTCCTAAAACTTCTATGTTGCTCATCATTCAAACTCCGGCGTATTGACTTGTAGAGGCAACTATTGCTTGCTTTTGGTGTCCACTTCACTTTAGGAGCTTGGAAACACCTTCATTCTTGAATCTGGGATCATTTCATTGGATTTCTAACTCACTGTGTCAGTTCCTACGTTTTTTTGCCTGGGTGTTGGAACTCAAGTTTGGATCAACCATTTGCAGATCTGTCAATTTCAGTGGACTCAGGAGGTCCTAAAACTTCTATGTTGCTCATCATTCAAACTCCGGTGGAGTTTACAAACAGCTCTGTTTCCAAAAACGTTTTTCAGTCCGTGTGTTGGACCCAGTGATTGAGACCACGATTTCCAAAACCGTCTGACCCATTGTGTTCCGGACGCCCAAATACCACTACCTATTAGTTCTTGCATGATTCAGTGGAGTATTTTCAGAGTTATAGATCTCTGTGTATTCGATTTTGTCTCTCTGTTATGCATTTTTCATTCTAAGGTTTTGAAACCTTAGATTTATGCCACATGGCAGTGGATAAGTGTTGACTCCCATTTCTCACTCATAGGTTGGGATTTTGGAGTTCCGGCAGAAGAGAGATATTTGTAAATTTTCTTGTTGAGTCCGATTATGCAATGGCACCCATGTTTTGAGGCATCTCAAGTTCTATTTTCAGTAGCAATTATTGCCATAGGACCATGATTTCTTGAGCATACCTTATGTAGATCACTCTCGTTGCAGTTTGAACCATGTGCCCTCATTTGTGGTGTGCATTGGGCTGCAGTGGATGATTTATAAGCCATTTGGATGCATTGAGATCCTTATTAGATGCGCTGATAGGCCCAGATTGCCTTGTGGGATGCTGTTTTTATGGACGCTTTGCACATGGATGCTATTTTATGTTGAGGGATAGCTTTGACACATTGCAGTTCATGCACTAATAGTGTAATGCTCTCTTGGATAAGATATTATTGATGCTTATGCCCATGGACAGTGTTTACGCTTGAGGCATTTGGCACTTATTGGCATTTTGGATTGCCATTGCAGTTGGCATTTTCTTTTGGGCCAGATTTGCTCATATGGATGCATAGTACATGCACATGATTCAACTGCATCTTTTGATGCTTTGAGCTTTGAGTTTTGGTGATATTTCAGTCTATTGTGGCATACACATTTGAGTGCACCTAGTATTTGGTGTGATTCTCTCTTAGAGGCACTAGCATTCGCGATTTTGCTTTATTTGCATCATGGCATCCTCTTCCATGTCTGAAAAGGAGTTTTTCAACATTAAAGAGTTTGATGGGACAAACTTTTCTTTGTGGAAAGGACAGATAAGGGATGTGCTTATTCAAAAGAAGTAGATTAAACCCTTGGCAAGGATTGAAGATAAGGTTGCAAATATGTCTAAGGATGATTGGAATGAGTTGGATGCATTAGCAAAGTCTACTATTAGACTTCATCTTGCAGAGTTAGTTTATTTGACAGTAGTAAATGAGCAGACTACGAAAGATTTGTGGAAGAAACTGTGTGCCACTTATGAGAAGGAAACTGCCTCTAATAAAGTTTACCTCATGAAGAGGTTGTTTGAGCTGCAGATGAAGGAAGGGGTCTCCATTGCTTCTCACTTGAATGAATTCAATATGATTTTCAGACAGCTTCAGGCTCAGAAGATGAATTTTGATGCAGAGATTAAGGCAATATTTCTCTTATGTTCATGGCCATCCTCATGGGATACCTTCTGTACAGCTGTCAGTAGCTCTACACCTAGTAAAGTACTGAAGTTTGATGATGTTGTGGGTAGCTTGTTGGCCTAGGAGATTAGACGGAAGTCTATGGACGGCAAAAAGCATGATGCAGCCTTAAATGTACAAAGGGGCAAATCACAATTCAGAGGGAAGTCCCAAGAAAGAGGGAAGTCTTGTAGCAAATCCAGAGCACGAAACATTGGGTGTTATGAAAAAGGATTGCTACAAGCTGAAAAGAGAAAGCTGAAAAGAGAGCAAAAGGATAAGAAAAAGAATGCAAATTGGGGGGCAAATCAAAAGGAAGAGAGTCCAAGGGAGGACTCGGGGGGGTCACTCATCATATGTAACCCTATCACGTGAGTTCAACAAAAGGATATTTTTTATTTCTAAAATTTACAAAAATAAATATACACAAGGGACTATTTAAAATAGTTTTGGGAAAAATTTACAGATTTGTATAGAAAAGGGGTACATTTTATTAACAAAATCTTTTACAGATAAGGGATTTTAAATATAGGCCTTGAACGCACGTGATATAGAGGGTTTATATATAGTGACCCCCCCGAGAGGGAGGACAAAGAAAAAGTGAAGATCGAGGAAATCAATGCAGTCACACATGATAGTGACAATGACGTTCTCTTCATGTCTAATTTATCTACAGAGTTGCTTACCACTTCAGATGATGCATATTCCCAGGATTGGATTTTGGATTCTAGTGCTTCATTCCAGCTTCATTCCATGTTACTCCCCATAGGGAATGGTTCTCCACTTATGCTAGTGGAAAGACAGGTTGTGTGCATCTTGGAGATGACTATGCATGTGACATAGTGGGAGTAGGTGACATAAAGTTTTCTTTTGCAAATGGGTATGCATTTATTTTGAAACATGTGAGACATGTGCCTAATTTGACCAAGAATCTGATTTTAGTGGGTCAACTAGATGATGCTAGTTTTCACACCACTTTTGGTTTTCAGAGTTGGAAAATTCAGAAGGGCTCTATGCTTTTGGCCAGGGGTGCCAAGTGTGGGACTTTGTATCCCTTACATATATCAGGGGTATTTGATCATGTTGTTGCAATAATCGAGCAGCCAAGCACTTCTTTGTGGCATTACAGGTTGGGGCACATGAGCCAGAATGGAATGAAACTCTTATGCTGTTTGGGTTATGTACCGCATTTGAGTTTCTCTGATTTTGAATTTTGTGAGCACTATCTCTATGGAAAGTAGACTAAGTCAGCCCATAAAAGAATGGGAAAGAAAGAGTTTGAAAAGCTTGATTTGGTGGATTCAGACATATGTGGTCCCATGCCTACACGGTCATTAGGCGGGGCTAAATACTATGTGACATTCATTGATGATGCAACTAGGAAAGTGTGGGCTTACGCTATAGCTTGGAAGAGTGATGTGTTCTACGTATTTTAAAAATGGCTGGCCTTGGTTGAGAATCAGTCAAGTAGAATGCTTGAATGCCTACAAACTGACAATGGTTGAAGAGTATCTCTCTCATGACTTTCAGCATTTCTGTGATACACGTGAGATTAATACTAGGGAGCTCACATCCCCTCATACTCCAGAGCAAAATCTAGTTGCAGAAAAGATGAACCATACCATTCAAGAAAGATTGCAATGCATGCTTTCCAATGCAATTCTTTTTGGTGGTTTTTGGGCTAAGGCAATGAAGACTGCAGTGCATGTGATCAATAGATCACCTAGTAAGAGTTTGGATGGTGGTATTCTTGAAGAGGCATGGAGTAGCAAGGAGCCCTCTTACTCTCATTTGCATATATTTGGGTGTGAGTTATATGCACATGTGCCAAAAGACTTTTGAAAGGATCCTAAGTCTAGGAAATGCATCTTTTTGGGTTATGGGGAAAGTAGAGAGACAGGCTATTGTCTCTGGGATCCAGAAGCAAAGAAGGTCATATGCAGCCATGATGTAGTCTTCAATGAGAAGAAGATGCATAAGGCACCCATGAGGGATGTTGAAATGAGGAGAATCACTTTCCAGGATGTGAATCCACCTGCATATGTTGATAGACAACAAGCTGTCCATGCACCAAATGTGCAAGAAATGGTACCACCAAGTACTCCCACAGGTATACAATCAAGAGTAGATGATGGATCATCTATTGGTGGAAATGATGAGCCAAATGTGGCTGATATGCAGGTGGGACAACAAGCTGAAATTCCCTTGAGAAGATCATCTAGAGTGTCTAGACCGCCTGATAGGTTTGTTCTAGGGGTAGACTATGTGATGCTTACTGATTGCAGGGAGCCTTCTTGCTACAGAGAGGGTATGATGCGTGAGGATCAATGCAAGTGGGAGTGCGCTATGCAATCAAAGATGAGTTCACTTATGAAGGATAAGACTTGGGACTTGGTTTCTTTGCCACATGGAAAGAAAGCATTGCCATGTAAATGGGTCTACAAGATGAAGGTCAAAGGTGATGATGTGCCTAGGTACAAGGCCCATTTGGTCGCTAAAGGGTTCAAGCAAGAGAAGGGTGTGGACTTTGATGAGATATTGTCTCCATTTGTGAAGATGACTATAGTTAGATGCATGCTTGGACTAGTGGCAGCAGAGGATATGGAGCTTATGTAGATGGATGTCAAGACAACTTTCTTGCATAGGGAGTTGCATGAGGAAATTTACATGGTGCAGCCAGAAGGCTTTGAAGAAAAGGGCAAAGAGCATTTAGTTTGTAAGCTGAAGAAGAGTCTATATGGTCTTAAGCAAGCGCCTAGAGAATGGTATCAGAAGTTTGATGCTTTCATTCATCCCACGGTTTTAGATGGAGTGAAATTGATCACTGCCTCTACACTAAAAGGGCTAAGGATAATAGCTTGATAATCCTAGCACTATATGTGGATGATATGCTATTGGCTAGCAAGAATACTCATGAGCTAGATGCATTAAAGGCCAAGTTGCATGAGGCCTTTGATATGAAGGATTTGGGACTTGCAGGTCATATTCTTTGTATGCGCACCATGCGTGATCGGAGTAGGAAACTCCTTTAGCTTTCACAGAAGGAGTATGTTACAAAAGTATTGCAGCATTTCAATATGGAGGGGGGGAAGGCACTGGGTACTCCATTGCCTCCATCTGTGAAACTGAGTCACACAGATAGTCCCAAATCAGATGAGGAGAGGGCCATGATGGCCAAGGTTCCTTATGCATCAGCAATTGGGAGTCTTATGTATGCTATGATAGCTACTAGACCAGACATTGCATTTGCAGTGGGAGTTGCTAGCCGGTATATGGCTAATCCAGGAAAGAGGCATTGGGAGGCAGTTAAGTGCATCATGAGCTACATGAAGGGTACCAAGGAGATGTGCATCTGCTTTGGTAAAGGAGACATGCGTGTACTTGGATACACAGATTCAGACTATGCAGGACATGTGGATAGTAGGAGATCCACTTTTGGTTATGTGTTCATCTTTGTAGGTGGTGCAGTGTCATGGATGTCTCGCACACATAAGTGCATCGCTTTGTCTACCACAGAGGCTGAGTATGTTGCAGCCACAGACGGTTGCAAGGAGGCTATATGGCTTGATTGGCTAGTGGAAGATTTGGGGATTCATATAGGTGTACTGACATTGCATAGTGATTCCATGAGTGCTATTCAGCTAGCACGGAATCTGGTCTTTCATGCAAAGACCAAACACATTAAGGTCAGGTACCATTTCATCAGGGAGGTACTTGAGGACAAGTGCATAGAGCTTGTCAAGGTTCATACAGATGATAACCCTACAGATATGCTGACGAAGAGTCTACCTAGTCAGCGGTTTGAGTATTGTCATGTATTGATGGGCATTGGATAGTATGCTCACTGGTTGCTCTCCCTTAAAGGCACATTGTCCTTTAAGTGGGAGGTTGTGGGGGTTAAATTTCACTGTGCCTTTACCCCGATTATGTACAATACTCAAACACATATATAAATGAATGAAAAATAAGATTAGGATGTTCTGCACCCACTAAAACTTGTGTGGCTCTCTGTTTCTCTCTCTCCCTCTTCCATTCTTGCTTCCATTGAGAGCACTCTCAGTAGAAGCATATACATGTCAAAGATATACAACATTGTTTGTTACAAAATTACCCTTTTGAAAAGGGTGATACAAAATCGCTCAAACGAGCCAATATACAAAAGGATATACATGGCGAAGTATATGCAAACTACTACTACCACTACTACTGTTGCTCATTCGAATCATCGTCCTCCTCATCCTCGTCTTGCTAACATCATCCTTGGTCTTCATGAGTTGTGCCTAATCCCTAGCTCTCGTGAGCTGTGCTTGAGATCCCTGGTCCTCATCACTACTCGCCTCTGGTGATGGGATGCTTGAGCTTTGAATTTAAGAGTGAAACCATATTAATTGAAAATTAGATTGGAACTTAAAGAATAAAACAATTTAAAAAGTGAGATTACAAGTAGGACTAGTTTTATACCGTGCTCCCTCTCCACCCTTCTTCCTCTTTGCTTGTGTGAAAAGAAGTCTTTCAAGAAGGTGAGTCTCTTTCAGCAATGTAGGTTCGTTTTTTGTGAGATTTCATTTTGTGAGTGTTGAAGCATGTTTCTCCCTATATTGCTAAGGCTATGTGCTAGTTTTCATGCTTGATTTTCAAGGGTTAAAGACAAAAAACGAGATTTTGTGAAAGAAAGAAGACTCACCTCTTCTCTTTTTGGTATTTCTCTTCCTCCTCTTTCTCCTTATTTGTAGGCTTATGCTTGTCTCCTCAATCCAATCCCTTTGAGAGGTTGCTTCTCTAAACTCCTCCTTCCTCTAACTAGTTATTTGAGAAATGGTATGTTTCCTCTCTTTTGTAGGGCCAATCCACAAAACACCGAGTGGGACTATTCCAGGTCAGAAAGTCCTTTCTCTTTTTTCCTTTTCTTATTTTTTTAATTTGCATTGGCCTGCAACTAGCACCTTAAGCGCTAGCTGCAGTGATGGGAGTAGGAACCCTCTCTTCCCCTCTCTTTCCCTATTCCCTCTTCTTTCCCTCTCTTCCTTTTTTCCTTCTCTTCTTTTTTCCTCTTCTTTATCCCCTCTTTCAATCTCTTTTTCCCCTCTTTCTCCCTTCCTTCTCTTCTTTTTCCCCTCTTCCTTGTCTATGTTTATGCTCTTTTTCCCTCTTTCATCCCCTCTTTTAATCTCTTTTCCCCTCTTCCTTCTCTTATGTTTATGCTCTTTTTCCCTCTTCTTTTTCTCCTCTTTCAATCTCTCTTCCTCTTTTCCCCTCTCTCAATCCATTTTCATAAGCATATGTATTTGCCTATGCTTATGCATGAGCATGTGCTCATATGGTCATGCATAAGCACAAGCTTATGCTTTCTCTATTTTTCTTTTATGCTCATATGCTCATGCATAAGCATAAGCATATCCTTTCTTTCCTTTTCTCTTATGCTTATGCCCTTTTTTTCTCTTCCTTCTCTTATGCTTATGCTTATGCATGAGCATATGTCTCCTTCTCCTCTTTTCCTCTTTTCCTCTCTCTTTCTCCCTCTCTTTCCCCTCTTTTGATCTCTTTTCATAAGCATATGTATTTGCCTATGCTTAAGTTTTCTCTCTTTTTCTTTTATGCTCATATGCTCATGCATAAGCATAAGCATATGCTTTCTTTCAATATCTCTTATGCTTATGCTCTTTTCCCCTCTTCCTTCTCTTATGCCTATGCCTATGCCTATGCATGTCCTTCTCCTTCTCCTTTCTTTTCTCTTTTTTCCTCTCTTTTTCTCTTCTTTTCATAAGCATATGCCTATGCATATGCATGTCCTTCCCCTTCTCCTTCTCCTTCTCCTTTCTCTTTTTTTCTCCTCTCTTTTTCTCTTTCTTCATAAGCATATGCCTATGCCTATGCTTATGCTTATGCATGAGCATATGCTCATATGCATATGCATAAGCATAAGCATATGCTTTCTCAATGTATTCTCTTATGCTTTATCAATGTAATCTCATATGCTTTCTCAATGTATTCTCTTGTTTTTTGTTTTTTGTTTTCATGTTGGTGTCTACGTTAGACATGGGATCACGCCACACGTCTGACGAGTACGGAAACCCTTGTAGGAGGAGACATCATGATGTCTATTCTCCAGAGGACTTTTATTTGCCTCAGGTGACACCTCAGGGGCCTACCCCTATGACTACCCCTGGCCAGACTCCTCTCAGAGGTAGTATTGTGACTACCCCTCGGGGAACTCCTTTGCTAGTAGCCCATGGCTTTGTTGGGAGTCTCGACGAGTTTGTGGCACATATGATTGATGAGGAGGCAACAAGATTCTTCTCTCTGCTATCCCAGAGGACCTCACCAATTCCCTCTCCTACACGGACAGCTGGACCTACTGCCCAGTCGTCCCCTCATGCCCCTTTGGCTGAGGGGTCATCACCTGGGCATTCCCATCATAAGAGAAGGAAGAGTAGGAGGGGTCACTTATGTTGTGCTAGACTCGGGAGATGTAGACGAGTCAGCACACTCACATCCCTACAAGTCTCCACTTGGTCTCGAGACCCAGTACTAGGTCCTTTGCCCTCTCCTACTCCCACTGCTACTCATTACTCTAGAAGCGCTTGCAGAAACACCACTCGCTCTGACTCTGTCACTACCATGAGTCCTCCTTACCTAGTCGAGGACCTATCCTATCAAATCATGGCTGCTAGAGAGATAATAGAAGATAAAAAGAGCAAAGTAGTGATGGCCACCATGAGGTGGTTGATGAGCCACCACTTCAGGAGCGGCATTACTACTAATTCGCAGTATCAAGATGACCAAAAGAAGCAGGTGGTCATCGATGAATTGAAAGAAAAACACCCTAATCCCCCAAATCGGGAGTTTAATGAGAATCACATCTGAGAGCGCATGGGTTTGGTCTTGAAGCATCATAGATCAACCTTGCATACTTCCATCACAAAGGGGAGGGCTACAAAAAAACCTGATTGGAAGTTTTTCAAGAAGTAGAATAGGGACTATCCTGAAATGTTCGAGGGTCAGAGGAGGGCTGCAAGGAGACGGCTGGATGCCGTAGGTACTTTGCACTTTGGTGTAGGCAGACGGTTGGCATTCAAGGCAACTGTGGTAAGTCTACTTCTTCTCATTTAATGTATTGTTCTATTTGTTTTACTACATATTACATGCACTTTATCTAACTCTCATAAATTGGATCCACAACAAGCTGTGATGGCTTGCCTTCCTACAGATGCAGAGACGAGACACGCATTTCATGTAGAAACAAGGCGTGGTTTATTGAGCAGGATGCAATGGGAGTGACGGTCGATTGCGTTGAGGTGGCTGCTCGCATGGTATAAGTCTACTCCTACTTGTAATCTCACTTTTTAAATTGTTTTTTTCTTTAAGTTTCAATCTAATTTCCAATTAATATGGTTTCACTCTTAGAGTAAAAGCTCGAGAATCCCATCACTAGAGGCGAGCGGTGACGAGGGCCAGGGATTAGGTGTAGCTCACGAGGGTCTAGAATCAAGCGTAGCTCATGAGGGCCAAGGATCAGGCTAGCAAGATGAGGACGAGGAGGATGATGATGATTCGAATGAGCAGCAGCAACATCAACAGTAGTAGTAGTAGTAGTAGTTTCCATATACTTCGCCATGTATATCCTTTTGTATATCGGCTCATTTGAGCAATTTTGTATCACTCTTTTTGAAAGGGTAATTTTGTAACAAACAATGTTGTATATCTTCGACATGTATATGCTTCTGCCACTCCATCGGTTCATTTGAGCGATTTTGTATCACCCTTTTTGCAAGGAAATTTTTGTTATAATTTTTTCTTTTGTAATTACTAAAAAAAACATTAGTGGGGCAGAACAAGGCCTGATGTAACCCTGTTTAGCCCCACTAATGTTTTTTTTAAGTTCTGTTAATCGTCACTATATAGCGAGTTTACCAGTGTTACTACATAGCAACATTTTCTATTGTTGCTATATAGCGACATTTATTAGAGGCGCTATATAGCGATGCTTATATAGCGACTGTTTTTTTCTGACGCTTATAACGACATAAATAATGACCTTTGCACTCGTTTAAAAAAAAAAATAGTGCAAAAAACGTCGGTATTTTCATCGAAAAAGAGCCTATGCCTTGTAGTGTTGCTGAAATCACTTGCTAATCCATTCCTATCACTTGATCCAGCTCTTCTTTAAGCTTTAACAACATTGTTGGAGTGCGCCATGGCCCATTCTATACTGGCCAATGTCAATTGGCCCATTTTAATATGAAACAATACAAATTAGCAAGTGTCAAATATAAAATCCAATGTCCACAACACTACACAGCAAGTAGTCATTTACACCCTCACAACATTTCTCACACAACTCTATGACCCATCACATGTGTGGAAACCTCAATAGTACATCCAATTGAAAACCACACTCAACAAATGACCAAAAACAGGAAATCTTGCTAACAATGATATGTCACACACTATGACACAAGTAAAATTTCCTACTCGAGTCTGTAAACACTAGAATGGCATTGTGCAAGGAAGAGAATAAAGATGCCGATGTGAAGAGAAAGAAACCTATAAGAATGAACAGGGTCATGAAATGTGGGCAGGGGATGAACTCGTGGCAAGAACCAAGGGTAAGAATGACAACTACTCAAAAAGCCCGAGGGTTAAGCCTAGAAAGATATTTGGTGAATAGTGTGTAATAATGCCACACAAGAAAGTAGAACTCAGAATGTGAACTCAAATAACATGCAAAACCAGCAATTAACAATCACAACAAAGGGAGAATTCTAATGCAAGAGAGGAGACTTTCAAATCATCCCCTTCAGTCCAAATCATAGATACACACTTTGTTTGCAAGCATAAGGCAAGAAATTGCCTATCACCAATGTCCTCCTCCACTCTCTCGGATTCAATTTGTCTTCCAATGCTCAGGTTGGCAGCCAACTGAGAAAGAAGCCTCTCCAACCCACAACAATACACCACTTGAGTAGGTCTGACACTAGGATGTCAAACATCTCCCGTTTGGAAATGTTTCAAGACATCACGAGCATAAATCTTGTTACAAGCTATAGTTGCTCACAGGAAATAAGACAGGGAGGAAGCTAGCTGCCAACCTCGTGCACAGGGGATCAAAATGCATGAGCTTGCAAGTTGAACCATTAAAGGAATCTTCCCAACCACACGGGAGTGATCCTGGTGTATTACAGCTGCTAGTCAACCAACTAAAGGGATACATGCTCAGGAAACAGATGAGAGTTGTTGGGGGACCAATCAATGACGAGATATGCAGGAGCAAGCTCGTGAGCAAGGCGCTTCAAAGTTCATGTTCTAGCTATGGGAGTAGGCATACCAATGTAGGAGATCAAGCAAGGTACAAGGTAATGTTAGAGCTATATATAGCTCGAGCTAACTTGAACTAGCTCTGACCTATATATATGTAACTAGTGATCAATATGAATCAGTCTTTGGGAGTTTATTTGGTGTGTCTATCATCTCTTCTTCTTCACTCTCAACATGGTATCAGAGCTACAAAGGTTTTGCTATTGTATGCTCACTGTAATGAAGAAAGATAGGAAGGATTACTTTTTTATTTGATTACATAGCGCTTTCAGTATCTCATCGCTTCTTTTCTCTTATCGCTTTTGACATGTCTAACTTGATGTGGTTTTTTGGAGGTCTTCTAGTTTGAATTTGAGAAAGTTATCAGTGGAAAATGGATCGTAGCTCTCATGGTGCTCTTCATTCTGAGCACTTAAATGCCCTAATCGGACTTCGGAGCAAAAAGTTACGTTAGTTTTCGTGACGACTACTTTTTTCTTGGTTTTATGATCGGCACGCTTGTACTGCTTTTCGCCAAAAAATATCTATGTTTCATGATTAGCACGATCATAGTGCTTTTTGCCAAAAATACCTCTATTTTGTGATCGACAAGTTTTGCTTTTCTCCAAAAATATTGTGGTTTCGCGATCAACAAGCTGAAAGCGCTTTCTTGGCATGCATGCTATTTCTACTATACTCCCATCTCACGTTCTATCCTTTTTTGGGGTATCTCGAGTTCTATATTTTCAGAGCGACCATTGTATTCTCGATCATTGACATGAGCTCTGACAAATGTATTTTCTTGAAGTATGATGGCAACATCTATAATCGTCAACGGCTTTCCTTCTGGCCAATGATCTGTTCCTCTATTTCAAGGACACGGTTTTCCTGGTTGGAAAGTGAAGATGTTATTGATACTTGAAGGTGATAATCTTTCAAATATTTTTCTTGGTGATCTCGTTTGTCCATCCCAACCTGTTGATACAACTCTGAATCATGCTCTTGTGACTCAAGGCCCTCTCTTTGAGCAATGGAGATCTGACTCTACTGATTGGCATTCTTGTGATAAAGTAGCTCGCCGGTATATTTGATCTGCTGTACATGATTCTCTTATGCTGGATGTATTTACCCTTCCTTCTTCTCATGCAATATGGGAACTCGTTTCTACTTTTGAGAAGAAATATGTCACATAGATTCTTTATCTTCCTAATCTTTTGAGCACTCCATACAAAGTTGGAGCTCCTATGACAACTCATATTGACTCATTCAAGAATATTGTCAATCAACTTGCTACGAAATCAATTGATGACCTATCTTCTCGACACAGTATTTCCAACAAAAACAAGATTGAATTTGATCAAACATGTATTTCTTTGATTGAGTATGCTCAACAACATGAGCATCATAAAGACCCTCATGAATCTATCATGATAACAATGGATGATGCAGATTCAGAGACAGCTTGTGTTGCTCGCAAGCGTCCTTTCTCCAAATATGGATGTGGTGGTCATCCGTATAGAGGTGGCAATTCTTCTCATCTCACATATCCTTAGAAACATTGTTCTTACTATGATAAGCATGGTCATGTTATCTATGATTGTTGGGCTCAGCAATATGATGAGGAACATGGTGTTACCACTAAGCAACCCCGCTTATCCAATAATTCTCCTTGCAAAGATTGTGGCAAAAATTATCATCCATCCATTTGGTGTTACAAGAGGCATTATGATCGCGAACGCACTCAAGCATATGCTGCTCAACAACAAGATGCCCATACGCATCAAGAGGCAAATCATGTCTCTTCTGATGTCTCTCCAAAAAGGATACTTCATGTTCGAGATGGTTCTACTTTTATTGTTGATTCTAATGCTATTGGTAATATGACATATCAATCTCAATGGTTACATAATTATCATGCTCTACCTCACAAGAAATTGTTTTATCTTGCTGATGACACTACTTGCCAAGTCATGGGTGTTGGTGATTTATATCTTGGCACTGTTTCTTCAACAAGAGTCTTGTGAGGCGTTCGCCATGTTCCAAATCTTCAGAGATCTTCTTTCTGTTGCATGACTTGTTGATCTTGTTCTCTTTATTGGCTTTGACCACACGCAGTGTCGGATTGAAAAAGATGGACATACCATAGTAGTTTCTCCTCGGATAGAAACCTCTTTCAACTTTCCTTAAATGATGATATTGCTAATGTGGTTACCGCCCCTGGTGATTTGGACTACAAGCCATGGCTTCATTGTTTTGTTCATTTGAATTTTTCCAAGCTACTTGCTATAAATTGTCATGATCTTTTGGATGGTATGAATCTCCTAGCTCATCCTCTCATGGGCCTCTATGAATATTGTGCTTTTAGCAAGCATCATCAAAAACCCTTTCATGCATTTCCTTCCTTGTTCACACTGATATATGTGGACCTTTTCCTTCATCCAAGTCTTTCTATAGGTATTTCATCACTTTCATTGACGGTTGGTCAAGATATACAACTGCATTTCTCTTGCGACATAAGTTAGAGGCCTTATTAGTATTCAAGTTATATTAAACTGCTACGGAACTTCATACTAGTTTTCGAATCAAGAACTTTCATAGTGACAACAATGGAGAATATATTTCTAATCTTTTTAATGATTATGGAATTGAGTGTGCCATTCATCGTGAATATACTATTGCATACTCTCCTTAACAAAATGCTCATGGAGAGCTTAAGAATCGCACTTCTCTTGATGCTATGCGATGTATGCTCCTTCGTTCTAGATTATCTCGAAGCTTTTGGGCAGAAGCACTTCTAACAGCCATCTTTGTGCAAAATCATCTACCTACAACTGCACCTTTTGATCAGATACCAATCATAGCTTGGACAGGGGAGACTCCTTCTGTATCACATTTTTGAACTTTTGGTTGCATTGCTTATATTCATGCTCAACAAAATGCTCATGGAGAGCATAAGAATCGCATTTCTCTTGATGCTATGTGATGTATGCTCCTTCGTTCTAGATTATCTCGAAGCTTTTGGGCAGAAGCACTTCTAACAGCCATCTTTGTGCAAAATCATCTACCTACAACTGCACCTTTTGATCAGATACCAATCATAGCGCTTGGACAGGGGAGACTCCTTCTGTATCACATTTTTGAACTTTTGGTTGCATTGCTTATATTCATGTGCCAAAAGAGACACGGAAAAAGCTAGATCTTCCTGGCAAAAAGGTCATATTCATTGGATATACTCCGAATTCTAAAGATTATAAATTCTATGATCCCTCTTCTAAGAAGGTGATAATCAATTGTGATGCCATATTCAATGAGTAGTTAATGGGAGGGGCATGGTCTACCGAGGATGCAGAGGACACTGAGTCCTTACTTTCTGCCTTTCCTTTTCTATTGATAATGATTCCACTTCTGATGTCATCACTACTCGTTCATCTGATGGCATCACTGCTACTCCATTTGTAGAGCAATGTGTTGAATCCTACACATACACAGGCCTCTGATGATAGTGTTGATATTTATGTTGATCTGCCTATTGATTTTGATCATGGTTCTACTCATAATTGTGTTGATGACTTTGAAATCATTGATCATGCAATGGTTGCTCATGAAGACCCTACTACTTATACAGAAGCTCTCTCTTCTGCACAAAAAAGTCAATGGCAAGAGGCAATGGAAGCTTAATATGATTCTTTGATCTCTAAAGGTATATGGGTTCTTATTGAATGACCTCCTGGTCGCACTCCTATCAAATGTAAGTGGGTTTATAAAGCAAAAACTAAAGCTGATGGTTCTTTTAACAAGTTTAAATCTCGTCTGGTTGCAAAAGAACACTCACAAATTGCAGGAGTTGATTATCATGATATTGTTTCACCTGTTGTTCGTAGCACAAGTATTCCAGTACTCTTGGCTTTAGCTACTAAATTTGATTTGGAGATTCATCAAATGGATGTTAAAACTTCTTTTCTTAATGGAGATCTTAAATAGGCCCATCTATATGGAGCAACCAGAAGGGCTCATACTTCCTAGTTAGGACCACTCCTTGTCTTGTGAGCTCTGTCAAAAATACTCGATTGACTCATGATGTTGAGGTTTCACATCAACCCTATGCGAATCTTGTTGGTTGCCTACAGTTTGTCGGTTTGAACACTCAACCCGATATTCTTTTTACTGCCAATTTTCTAGGTCAATATCTAGCTACTCCCTCAATGCAACATTGGTCTACAACAAAACGTGTTCTAAAGTATTTCAAAGGAACTTCTGATTTTGGATTAGTTTATCGACATCATACATAATCATCTTCTGTGATGTCTCTTGACCTTTTGGGATAAACAGATGCAGATTGGGCAAGCTCTCACTTCTCTATGCGGTCTACAAGTGGTAATTGCTTCTTTATCAATGGTTGCTTGGTCTCTTGGGCAAGTAAGAAGCAACATTGTGTTGTTGTTTCTACCATAGAATCTGAGTATGTAGCGGCTTCTCTAGCAACTCGAGAATTGGTTTGGCTGCGACAGTTGCGTGCACTAGATATTGGTCATCCTCCATCCTCCAGTATTCCTCTCAGATGTGATAATCAAAGTGCCATCAGTCTGGCTAAAGACTATGTTCAGCACAACAAATCCAAACATATTTTTGTTCATTACCATTATGTGAGTCATGGAGTGAAGAAAGGGATGATAATGATTGAAAATTGTCCCACTTCTTAGATGATTGCAGATATTCTCACTAAAGGAGTTAGTGAGGCATGCTTCATAGTTCTACGATCAGAACTTGGAGTTCTTGCAGCTTCTCTCTTCCAAGATTAACACACCTATGGGTGACCTTTTATATATAAATGCACATCTGCATTACATACTTGTAAATAATTGTACAAATGATCAACTTGTATATAGGATCTCGGGTTTTTCCCTTCTGCTCCCCAAGGGTTATTCATCCATAGCTAGAGACCTTTGTTTGAGTGGGAGTGTTAGAGCTATATATAGCTTGCCCTAACTTGAACTAGGTCTCACCTATATATATGTAACTAGTGATCAATATGAATCAGTCTTTGGGAGTCTATTGATGTGTATATCATCTCTTCTTCTTCTCTCTCAATAAGTAAGCTACAAGCAAGTTCAAGGCAAGAGATTTGGGTGGATTTCATGCGTCGATGTACTCACTATCTGTTTCGTTCAGGAGCCATTTGCAGGTTGCAAAGCAAACATTTAGGGGGATTTTTTTCCCCAGTATGCATTTTCGCGCCTTTCACAACAACATACGTATTCTTGGAGATTGTAGGGAGAAATTTATTGCCTCTATATCTTCATTCTTAAAAATTATCCACTTGCTATAGGATGCCATATTTATTATTTATTATTAGGGTATTCTATGGATAACCATTGTTTTTATACCTGTATGTTTTCATTCTTAAGGATTCCACTAATTACAAGATTCCATTTTTGCCATAACATTGGTCCCTTGCACAAAGATTTTCAAAATTTCAAGAGAGCAACCAAAAAATGATAATTAGCCCAACAATCATTACTTTTAGACCTAATAATATCTTTCTTTCTTTGAAAGCATGGCAATATGAATAATAGAATCCTTAAATGTAACCATGGCAATAAGATCATTCTTTCTTTGAAAGCATGGAAATATGAATAATAGAATCATTAAATCTAACCATGGGTGGAACGTTGCAGACATCTCCATGTGATACTTTTTGGCACACAGATTCGATCATGATACAATGATCATCTACCAGCAGAGTCATTGGGATAATGGAAACAATGTTATTGATTATAGGCGCTTATATATCATTCCATTAATCATGCATTCGTTCAGTCGATGAGCATACTCCAGAGGTCGAGGGACTCAGATGTACTACAGTAGTGCAAAAGGAGGGTCTTTGAGATACAGCTCTGTGAGCTGAGGGCTGGTCAGAGGCAAGATCTATTGCGATCTCAATGAGATAAGGTAAGGGTAGAATCAAGATGGCCTTAAAGCACAACCCCTTACCCATGGCCTTGGAGCATACTTGCTTTGATTCTATTCAAGCTATTCAACAATGCCTTTTCAAAAGAATTTCCAATATCCCACACCACAAACATGTATACGCATTCACAAGGCAATAGACTATGCTTCAAATTACATCCCTCATATATGATAAGCTAGTCTATAAATAAAGAAGCATTACATCCCTCACAATGATATGATTTCTTTAGCTTAGCAATTCAATTATGATGTGAACTATGATGTGAATTACATTCTCCCATGCTCCCTCCTTGGGCCTATAGTAAATTTGGAAGAAACTTAGTTTAGCCCCTTCTCTCAGCCAAAAATCCTTTGTTAAAGACTGTAGATGGCTTAGTATGCTTCGGTCTTGCCCTTGAAACTTTCACATTCATTGTCTCTCCGTCTAGTTGGTTCAAGGTTATGAGTTGCTTTTCCCTTGTGAATTAAGTAGCTTGGAGGCCACCATGCATATGTTTTGGTCCTTCCATGTTATTATCATTCTAGCAAACATTAAATGTTAATACTAGATTCTACTTGATTGGACAAGTCTTCTTCTAGTGCTTAACTCTATAGATCTGGCCAAAATTTTAAATTGTATATATAATATGTTGCCAAAAGTTTCCAAATATATTTATCTATTATTTAAACTTTGGCCAATTTTCATGGACTCTATCTATAATTTTATAATCTTAAAGGCTAAACCTAGCTCTTTTTTTAATTTTAGTTTCAAATTGTGGCAAATATACTAAGCTTTTATTTCTATATAAGCATATAAACTTTCACAAACCATATAAAACTTTTGCTTATTAACGAAACTAACATGAAAAAATCATCCCTGATGCTTGACCATCGACCAAAGCATATCCAATGGACAAGATACTTTGCATGTCACTCAAAGTAGGTGCTATTGAGGGCTGTGAAAAGTGGCACACCCATCCGATAAATATTGGTTCGAATAGCACACCTAGGAGCATGATTTTTGATGGTTGTGCATGACATTGAGGAAAAGTGTTTAATGCTTGATCGACCATGCAAAGCATAACCGATGGGCACAATACCTTTACATGCCTCAACCTAGGTGGTATTCAGTTGCATACAAAGTGACACTCCCATCCAATAAGTACTTTTTCGGATAACACACCTAAGAGCATCCTTTTTGACGGATGTGTATCACACTCGGCAAAAAAGGGTGTTTAATGTGTGATTGAACATGCAAAAAATATTCAATGGACACCATACCTTGCAAGAATCTCAACCTAGATAGTATTGCAACATGTGCAAAGTGGCGCATGCATCCAATAAGTACTTTTTCGGATAACACACCTGGGAGCATGCTTTTTTACGGTTGTGCAAAATACTGGGGGAAAAGGTGTCTAATGCATGATCGACCATGCAAATCATATCCGATGAGCAAGATAATTTTCATGCATCTCAATTTAGGTTTTTTTGATGCTCGTGCAAAGTCATGCACCCATCTGATAAGAACTTGTTTGAATTACATCTCTAGAAGCATGTTTTTTTACAATTGTGCATGACATTGAGGAAAGAAAGGTGTTTAATGCTTGATTGACCATGCAAAGCATATTTGATGGGCACAATTCTTTAGACATGCCTCAAACTAGGTGGTATTGTTTTGGATGCAAAGTGGCACACCCATACAACAAGTACTTATTAGGATAACACACCTAGGAGCATGTTTTTTGACGGATGTGCATCACACTCAAGTGAAAATCGTGTTTAATGCATGATTGACCATGCAGAGCATATCATATGGGCACCATAATTTGCACCTATCTTAAATTAGGTGGTATTTCATCTTGTGTAGAGTGGTATACCCATCCAATAAGTACTTATTTGGAGAACGCACTTGGGAGCGTGTTTTTTTAAGGTTGTGCATAACACTAGGGGGAAAACGGTGTACAATGCATGATCGAACATGCAAAGAATATATGATGGACAAGAAACTTGCATGTTCCTAAAAGTAGGTGGTATTGAGGCCTTGGCAAAGGGTATCACCCATCCAATAAGTACTCGTTCGAATAGGAGTGTGTTTTTTTATGGTTGTGTATGACATTGAGATAAAAACGGTGTTTACTACTTGATTGACCATGCAAAGCATATCTGATGGGCATGATAGTTTGTACATGCCTCAACCTAAGAGCTATCTTGTTGCATGCAAAGTGGCATGCCCATCCAATAAGTACTTTTTCGATAACGAACCTTGATAAAATGCCCCTCCCCCAACAAATAAAGTACTAATTAAACATTATAATTAATAAGTAGATTATTAAAAAGAGAATAATATTAATTATAATTAATAAGTAGATTATTTAAAAGAGACTAATATTCATGTAATTGTTTCTACTAGAGCTTGCTTGCAAATGAGATGGCTATATATTTTGTTCCAGGGATGGATGTGATTTTACATTGCAAAAGAGAAGTAGTTGCATTTTCTGCAATCCATGATAGTGATCCCAATTCAGTTTGCCACTTTTGAAGACTTGGCAAAGATAAGGTGGCAGTTACTGTATCAAAGATTATTAGCACACATGTTGAGCTAAAGTATAAATGTGGAGATATGGAAACACTTGGAGATGTTATACCCTACAATACATCCAACAAATCCTTTATAGCATAGGACAGAGATGAGACTTATGCAACAGACATCATGAAGAATACAAAGTGCAGCACTTTGGATTTTACTGTAGGGGATATTTTACAAATGAGTTCATTTGCAAATAAGAATGTAGTAGAAGGTGAAGTATTGGGATTTGAACAAGTGGAGCAGTGGTCATTTGCATAGATGAGGATTCTAAAAGTCACTGATGATGGTATGGTTGATAGCACAACATCCTTATGTGATCCCTACTATGAGGTGGGCAAGATACGTGATGGAGCATGCAATTTTTAAACATGAGAAAGAGGCATGTGGTTTTCAGTGATAAAGATAAGGTATACTACAATATCAAAGGACCTAAAAAGTGTCCCACGTGCCAATCTCTATCACTTCATTTGTGGCTAATTTCAATGTACTCAAATTTACAATTAACATCTTATCTGGAGTGGATGAGTTCATTGGTTCTGAGAAAAAAAAAAGATTTTAGAAGCGATGCCTTATCTGGAGTGGATGAATTCTTGCACAATGAGAAGGGAAAAGGTTTTAGTAGCGATGCTTTGTCAGTGTGGATGAGTTCATGGATATTAATAAACTTGGTGTCGATCAAACTTGTGGATTTGTGAAAGCCATGCAAGATGTCCCAATGAGCAATGTTCTCTCAAGAGTGGAAGAGTTTCAAGGTTCTCAATACTCTCGTAGAATATTTAATGCATTGAATGGCCTTAAGATTATGTTAAAAGTGAGGATGAGATCAATAGAGGATTATTCAATTTTTCGCTTTGATTGTGATATGGCCAAGGATGCAACAACAAATGGATGCAAGGTGACAAACAAATGTGAGGAGGGGAAGTGCATAAATAGAGATAATAACGTGCATGAGGAACAAAAGCAGTCATACAAATGCATGAGGAGAAAGTGAGTGAAGGTAGATCCACAATAGCAACCAAAGAGGAAGAGAGTAATGTAAGAGGAGAATACATTAAATGCATTGGGATATCTATGTTGCAAGTGAAGATGTATGAACTTCATTGATCTTGTAGACATTAGGGAATGTAGAGGACACATGTGGAAAAGAAGAGGAATTGAAAAAAATGAATACCTTCTCACAAGTTTCCCTTGCTTTCTTCAGAATGGCAATAAAAGTCTAAGTTCAAGACAAAAGGTCAAACCTCTCGTAAATGGAAAAAAGATTTTCAGTAAGGCATATCGCAATATTATTGGATAACCCCATGGCACATATTGAGATTTAGTCAGTAAGGCAAAAGGCGACAAAAAATTTAGCATTCACGATAATAGAGGAAGGTCCAAATCAAGAATCTCAACTATTAGGGCAGCATCGATTTTGCAATACTTCATACAAGAAAACACTTTACCTCAACCCCATATATCTACCAAACTCCCTAATGGTGACACGATCACTGAAATGCACCTTCTGATAGGCTTGAAAAAACTCAAAGTATTTTACTCTATTGCAAAAAAGCAAAGGCATAGAGGGTATGCCGTTCTTCTTATACTTTGTATACTCTTTGGAAGAAGAACTTTGGATATGTTAAATCCCAAAGAGGCAAAAAATGTCAAAGTGCAATGTTTGTAATGATTTAAAGTGGGCGATTGAGAGTGCAACATGTCCAAATCAAAGGGAATTATTTAAAAAAAACCAAAAATCTCATCATGACCTTATTTGATATTCTAGACAAAAATATTGATTTTGGAAGGAGCAAGCTATTTCACATCCCGATGACTACGTGTGCCTTATTGTAGATGGCATGGATCTGAATACAACAAAATTGCCTCATTTTGTTGCCACTCCACCTAAGTTACAAGGAAAGAGCTTTCCTTACATCTCTCTTAACTTCAATTCCTATTGAGCAAATGTATCCAACATGGGCTTCTATACAAGAACTCAATGAGAGGTCTAAGTGTGAAATAGAACGATTGAAAGCATTTATTACATACAAAGAGAAAATCCTTTGGAGATATCCAAATTCAAAACCGACTTGGAGAGAACATACTACGGTTGCAATTAACAAGACATGCAAATTCATAAAGGACC
Organism: Dipteris shenzhenensis; assembly: GCF_047967505.1. NCBI lineage: Eukaryota > Viridiplantae > Streptophyta > Polypodiopsida > Gleicheniales > Dipteridaceae > Dipteris > Dipteris shenzhenensis. The sequence goes on along the minus strand of NC_141608.1, from coordinate 25,914,609 downwards.
TTGAGAGAATGCGACTCTCAAAGGATGTAGAGGAAGAATGCAATTTATTAAATTGTCCAATTGTTCATAACGATTTGCGCCCACCACACCAATCTTTGAAAATTAATTTGTATCAATACTCCCACATCCATATTGTGGACCAAAGAAGAGAGAGTTCATGCCACAATTAGATATAGAGGTCGATTGTTTTGTTGTGGTTCGGACATCGGACGATGAATATGAGAATGTGAACTTTTGGGTTGCAAAAGTAGTTGTGGTGTAAAGAGATGATCAAGGGAGAGCTACAACATTTACAACGGTATGTTATGAGCAAAAGTGCAGAAAGGAGAACATGGATAAAAACACATTGTATACTAATTTTACAACAAAGGATTGGGTCCCAAGTGATGAACCGGTCTCACAAGTTTTGATGGAGACAATCATATTGTCTTGGCATTGAAGGGCAAAGAAATCAAAGAAGTGCATGGGATATGAGATAGAAGGAAAAAAAAAAATACCGCAGCAAAGTATTTTACCTATATACAAATTTTTACGGATGATCACCATGGAGGAAGTAGAAGGAGACAGTGCAAATGAATAATGTCCATGATAAAAGCTTTGTATTGAAGTCCATTGAAGGATTGGGCACTAGCCAAGAAGTTAATCAATTATTATGTAGACTAGGTTTAGTACTAAGCCATCACCTCCTCTGTCAAATGAGAGTCAATGCAGATGTCACCCAGGGACAAGGCTTGGCAAGACAATAGGGAGTTAATGCACACGGCACCTAGCAAGCAACAAGTGATAAGACAATGGGGAGTCAATGCAGATGGCACCGAAGGCTCTTTGAGAGCAACAATTTTGTAAACATATGATATATCATTTTATACGACGACTCCAGTTGAGAGAAACATTTCTTGTAAACATAAGATAGCTATAATTGCTATAATTCTTTCGTTCAATACAAAACTTGCATCGTCTGGCATGTCTTTGTGCATATTGTGTATGTCAATGTTCTTTACATTAAATATTTAGGTCTCCTTTCATGGATTTATATTATCACCTTAAGAAAAATGTTAAAAATAATTAAATTAATAAATAACTTAGGAAAAAGTAGAATTTCTAAAATATCTTTCAAACATAATTCTTGCATGTTAGTGCAAAAGTATAGATTAAACAAATAAGATTTTTATGTGAATATGATAGTGCCACAAAGTGAACTTTTGATTTGGGAAGGATATTTTCACAAAGTAAACTTTTCATTTGGGAAGGATTTCCAAAAACAATAGAAAAAGTCCAAAATTAACAAAATAGGTGTTAATATTTGAAGCCCTACATATAAGCCCCCCAAACTTGGGGAGATTCGAGATTTTCATTGGGCAAATATTCACTCTTAAAGTTTACCTTGGTCATATAAATGCTCGGGGGGGTCACTATGTGTAAACCCTCTATATCACGTGCGTTCAAGGCCTATATTTAAAATCCCTTATCTGTAAGTTTTTTCATTAATAAAATGTATCCCTTTTTTACACAAATCTGTAAATTTTTTCCAAAACTATTTTAAATAGTCCCTTATGTATATTTATTTCTGTAAATTTTAGGAATAAAAAATATCCTTCTTTTGAACTCACGTGATAGGGTTACATATGATGAGTGACCCCCCCAAGTATAAATGTTTTCTTTTTTGAGAACATATTTTAAATCCTTATCCATATGATCTTTTGTTTCTCTTTTGGGTCTTCCATAGGGGTATCTCCCATAATTACCTCAGTCATGCGTTCCTTCATTTGCATCACCATATCTTACCTACCTAAACTTTGAACTTGTGATGGAGAATGCAAGAGTGCTAACAATTTGTTGAGACCTAAAACTCAAATTGTATGGTATTGAGGTAGTGTTACCACTAGAGATAGAGATTACGGCCTTGAGATTGGCACAAGAATAGAGGATGACAGAAGATGAACATGTAGAAGCCCGATTGGTACAACTTGAGAAGTTAGATGAAACCTGACACCTTGCACTACACCAAACAGAGATCCAAAAGAATTGATAAAAGGCCCGCTTGGATGCTAAGATTCGAAAGGGATGGGAAAGACACTTTGCTGAGGGGGATGTTGTGCTATGCTTTGATAACATATTGGACCACCAAATGGATAAGAAGTTTCTACCACTGTGGACCGCCGGTCCATACAAAGTCATCAAGGAACATAGCAATGGGTCTGTATAAGTTCAAGAGCTGCATGAGCCATATGGCAAGAAGGTGATCGACAAGCGTTATCTCAAGCCCTTCTTTGTGCGTGATGGTCCCAGGCATGGAAATGCTGCGCATTCCCTGCCGGGGGGGGGGGGAACTGTTATGGATAAATTTCACCAAAGTAAAACAGCATAAATATGAGTGTGTGCTTGTATGTGTGGCAATAGTATAATAAACTATGGAGTACATAGGGCCCAGGGTTGAGGTGGTAGGGCATGACCATGTGCCACCCTTCCACGTAATAGGACCAATAAGGTGTGTTGTACATAATCCATGGTAGTAATATTATAAAATGTTAAGGTGGCATGGCTCCTCCATGTGCCACCGCTCTACCTAGGTGGTCCCATGCTTGCATTTAGTGAGATATGGCCCAAAGTCCATGGGAGAAGTAATATAAAATAGGTGGAGATGGATATTATACTGGGTTATTCCCTCCATATAGGATAGGCCCATGTGGGTGAGGTATAGAAGGTCCAAGAGTGCAAGTTAAATAATGGGGAAAGTAGGATGAGGTGGCAAGATTCCTTGTGCCAACCCTCCACTTGTCCTCCTAGATGTTTGAACGTATTATAAAATTGGGAAGAGACCAAGGGAGTATCATAGACTTGGGATATGTGAGTTGATATATGTGGAAAAATGTGGCCAAGCATTATCACACACAATGGAGAGTTCATAACCGCCTAACCCACATGGGAGACTCTTCCACACACACCATGCATGTGGGAGGATGCATTTATTGGGAGAGACCCTCTCTCCTAGCTATGAAAGGAGGGGGCTATTCCTTGATGAGAAATGCTCATTCTTGTAAAGCCACCTAGCTAGTACTTTGATATTTCCCCTCATCCTTCCTTTCAAATAAAGCATGACCATCTTCCCTTGATGTCTCCATCTCTACATTTCTCCTCCACCCATGTACATACTCCTCTTCCCCCCTCTCCCTCTCCCCTTGTGCCATAGTCTCCCTCTTCTTTTCCTCCCCTCTTAATCCCTTTTCCCCACCCATGTTAATGCTCCTCCCCTCACGTTCCCTATTCCTCTATGGCCCGCGAGCATCGCCATACCTATCCTCTCGCCTCTTGTCTTGATTTCTTTTCCGGCTAATAGTGGATGTTGATGGCCCACGAGAGATGTATTTGAACTTGTGAAATTATTTCATGTTAGCATTCCTTGACCTTCTCGCTAGTGACAACAATGTGTAGGGAGATAGAAACTTGTAGTTTCGTGGATGCATCCTTTTTATAATGACTCCTTTTTTGACAAAGGTGCCTTTTTTTTCTTTTGAAAAAATGTCAATAAACTATTGCACATAGCATGCCATAACTCAAGGACGAAATTATTTAGCATAATTTTTTGAATTGTATCTTTAACTCAAGGAAAACCATCTTTTTCTAAATCGTGCATTCGAGAGGAGAATGCCTTTCTTCTACATACTTCTTGAATGTTGACCATGTGATTGGATTTATTGTTACTTGCTGCAACCCTCTTTGAGGAAAACTATGTAGGTCCTTCAAGTCCTTAGTGAATTGCTCAAGGGAGGCAATTTGACAAGAAAAAACTCTGGCAAGTAACAAAGACGTGAGCCAATTTTTTTTCCTTGAATTGCCAACCCCGAGCAAATGTGTGGATGTTAAGGGCCCACAAGAGATGTATTTGAGCTTGTGAAATTATTACATGTAAGCATTCCTTGACCTTCTCCCTAAAGACAAGGATGTGGAGGGAGGTAGCAACTCGTAGTTTCATGGATGCAATCTTTTGAAAAGGAAGATGCCAAAATTGAACAATGGATAATCTTTTACACATGACTATAGGGCTTGACCTTGAATGATAGCCACCTTAGCCTTTCCCACCTTGATATCAAACCCTCTCAAGGGAGAGTTGTGTTTAGGGTCTTCGCTCTGAGATTTTATGTCTCTCCTAGGGAGCTCATAAGGTAACGTTTAATCATGAATCATAGTTATCGAAGTGTACATCATTGGCCGAATCTTCCCCCTATAAAGAAGCTATGTGTAGGTCATTGGGAAAATCTTTCCTATAGGGGAGTTTAAAAAATTTCCCATGCTACCGTTTTCAAGGATTACATGGGTTTCAATATACTTTCAGTTTGTATACAAGTTAGATGGGTTTAATTATACTTGAAGTTCGTATACAAGTTTCTCATGGGCTACAGTTACAGAATCCTAACTATATACATGGCTCTACATGACGTATGTTAATCAATTTGAGTTTTGGGAGGGCAAAAATTTGGACCTCATAATATCAAATTTTGGGCAAATCTATGAGATTTGAAGCTCTACACATTAGCCCCCACGACTTGGCGAGATTCTAGATTTTCAATTGGGCAAATATTTGCCCTTATAATCTAGATCAACTTGCGTGTCACAAATGATGCTACCACATACTCTGATTTTGTACTGAACATAGCAACATAGTGTTGTTTCTTGCTAGTCCATGACACCAAAGATTGGTTGATGAGGAAACGATTGCCATTGGTTGATCACATCTGTGAGAATGAGCTAACCCAATCTACATCACAATAACCAAGAAGGGAAATACCATAGGTGGTATTGAAATGTTCTCAAAGAGGCACACCCATCCGATAAGTACTTGGTCTGATAAGAGGGAGCTCAATTCCCCTTGTACTCCAGAGCAAAATCCAGTTGCAGAAAAGATGAACCGTACCATTCAAGAAAGGTTGCAATGCATGCTTTCCAATGCATGTCTTTCTGGTGGTTTTTGGGCTGAGGCAATGAAGACTGCAGTGCATGTGATCAATAGATCACCTAGTAAGTGTTTGGATGGTGGTATTCGTGATGAAGAGGCATGGAGTGGCAAGAAGCCCTCTTACTCTCATTTGCGTATATTTGGGTGTGAGGCATATGCACATGTGCCAAAAGAGCTTCGAAAGAACCTAGATCCTAAGTCTAGGAAATGCATCTTTCTGGGTTATGGTGAAAGTGGAGAGATGGGCTATCGTCTCTGGGATCCAGAAGCAAAGAAGATCATACGCAACCATGATGTAGTCTTCAATGAGAAAAATATGCATAAGGCACCCATGAGGGATGTGGAAATGAGGAGAATCACTTTCCAGGATGTGAATCCACCTGCATATGTTGATAGACAACAAGCTGTCCATGCACCAAATGTGCAAGAAATGGTACCACCAAGTACTCCCACAGGTATACAATCAAGAGTAGATGATGGATCATCTATTGGTGGAAATGATGAGCCAAATGTGGCTGATATGCAGGTGGGACAGCAAGCTGAAATGCCCTTGAGAAGATCATCTAGAGTGTCTAGACCGCCTGATAGATTTGTTCCAGCGGTAGACTATGTGATGCTTACTGATTGTGGGGAGCCTTCTTGCTACAGAGAGGCTATGATGCGTGAGGATCAACGCAAGTGGGAGTATGCTATGAAATCAGAGATGAGTTCACTTATGAAGAATAAGACTTGGGACTTGGTCTCTTTGCCACATGGAAAGAAAGCATTGCCATGTAAATGGGTCTACAAAATGAAGGTCACAGGTGATGATGTGCCTAGGTACAAGGCCCGTTTGGTTGCTAAAGGGTTCAAGCAAGAGAAGGGTGTGGACTTTGATGAGATATTCTCTCTGGTTGTGAAGATGACTACACTTAGATGCATGCTTGGACTAGTGGCATTAGAGGATATGGAGCTTATGCAGATGGATATCAAGACAGCTTTCTTGCATGGGGATTTGCATGAGGAAATTTACATGGTGCAGCCGGAAGGCTTTGAAGAAAAGGGCAAAGAGCATCTAGTTTGGAAGCTAAAGAAGAGTCTCTATGGTCTTAAGCAAGCCCCTAGAGAATGGTATCAAAATTTTGATGCTTTCATTCGGTCCCAGGGTTTTAGAAGGAGTGAAATCGATCACTGCCTCTATACTAAAAGTGCTAAGGATAATAGCTTGATAATCCTGGCACTATATGTGGATGATATGCTATTGGCTAGCAAGAATACTTATGAGCTAGATGCATTAAAGGTCAAGTTGCATGAGGCCTTCGATATGAAGGATTTGGGATTTGCAGGTCATATTCTTGGTATGCGCATCATGTGTGATTGGAGTAGGAAACTCCTTTGGCTCTCACAAAAAGAGTATGTTACAAAAGTATTGCAGCGTTTCAATATGGAGGGGGGGAAGGCAGTGAGTACTCCATTGCCTCCATATGTGAAAATGAGTCATATAGATAGTCCCAAATCAGATGAGGAAAGGGCCATGATGGCCAAGGTTCCTTATGCATCAGCAATTGGGAGTCTTATGTATGCTATGATAGCTACTAGACCAGACATTGCATTTGCAGTGGGAGTTGTTAGCCGGTATATGGCTAATCCAGGAAAGAGGCATTGGGAGGCAGTTAAGTGCATCATGAGATACATGAAGGGTACCAAGGAGATGTGCATCTACTTTGGTAGAGGAGACATGCGTGTACTTGGGTACACAGATTCAGACTATGCAGGGCATGTGGATAGTAGGAGATCCACTTCTGGTTATGTGTTCACCTTTGCAGGTGGTGCAGTGTCGTGGATGTCTCGCGCACAGAAGTGTGTTGCTTTCTCTACCACAGAGGCTGAGTATGTTGCAGCCACAGAGGGTTGCAAGGAGGCTATATGGCTTGATCGGCTAGTGGGAGATTTGGGGATTCATACAAGTGTACCAACATTGCATAGTGATTCCATGAGTGCTATTCAACTAGCACGGAATCCGGTCTTTCATGCAAAGACCAAACACATTGAGGTCAGGTACCATTTCATCAGGGAGGTACTTGAGGACAAGCACATAGAGCTTGTCAAGGTTCATACAGATGATAACCCTGTAGATATGCTGACGAATAGTCTACCTAGCCAGCGGTTTGAGTATTGTCGTGTATTGATGGGCATTGGATAGTATGCTCACTGGTTGTTCTCCCTTAAAGGCACATTGTCCTTTAAGTGGGAGGTTGTGGGGGTTAAAGGTCACTGTGCCTTTTCCCCGGTTATGTACAATACTCAAACACATATATAAATGAATGAAAAAGAAGATTAGGGTGGTTCTGCACCCACCAAAACTTGTGTGGCTCTCTGTCTCTGTCTCTCTCTCTCTCTCCTTCTTCCGTTCTTGCTTCTGTTGAGAGCACTCTCAACTTCCCCCATGCCGTCAGGAGGTCCTTCTATCTCGCAAAGCTATCGGTGTACTCTTGTGCAGTCCAGACTTGGTTCTCTAGCTACGAGTTGTCCACATAGTCTCGTGCAATCTCTAGCTACGAGTGGCCAGCGTACTAGCTCGACATGACATGATAGCAGGCGTAGTAGTAGGGAGAGTGGTGGGGGATGCATGGCACAATGCTTTGGGAGGGATGGTGGTGGGGACAATGATGATTCAGATAGACGTGCCTCCGGGTGATGGTATGATATTCTATGACATCACTCAGACAAGAGGCATCTTGATGGATGCACGAGGGAAGGACATCATGGCCTTCATGCGCTCTGTAATTGCTAACAATTACAGAGATTGCTTTATCCACTACAAAGACCAGCCAAAGAGGTTGGCTGATGAGACCCTCATTGCTATTTGCTCTAGGTATCCTAACCCCCCCAATCATCAGTTCACAGATAAATGGGCCATCAAAGATTGTTACGATACTTGGCAATAAAAGATCTTCACTTAAGAGGCAGGCACTAGTGGAGCTTGCCAGGCTTGAGGGAGGTCAACCACCAAGGGGCCCGCCCCACACTGCTCACAAGCATGAGTGGAAGAAAGCAATGAAGTCAGCGAGCGAGGACCCCAGTCTGTAGCACGTGGAGGCACAAAGGATCCAGATGGAGCAATATGGAAGCATGCATGCATTTTGGAGCAGGGAGTGTTGAATCATGGGAGGCCCAATTTGTAAGTATCGATCTCAAATTATATTGCTTATGTAGTTTATTAGGAGGTTGTTTCTTTGTACTAACCCCTCCGCAAATTGTGTCATCTTGCAGCTTGATATCGTGGGCAGCCTACCATCGCCACCATCGCAAAGGAGATACATGGAAGCACTTATATCATGATGGGTTGATTACTGAGGAGCAGTATATTTGGGCTAGCCGAGTGGGCCCCAAGATATTTGAAAGTAATTAAATAATGTCAATATTATAAGTAAAGATTTGATTTTTCATACATTGATATATGTTGTCCCTTGTTTACATGTCCTTGCACAAGAAGACGAGGAATTAGGAGGCGAAGAAGGAAGCACAGAAGGGAGCGTAGAAGGGAGCATGGAAGGGAGAGAGGACGTGGAGAACATAGATTAGTCGTAGAAGTAGTGCTATCTACTCTTTTTTCTACTTAAAGCCACTGGCTTGGCTTCGTGCCTCTTGTATATACACTCCTCTTATTTTTTGTACTTGAAGCCACATGATGTGGCTTAGCTTCATGCTATATGTACATACAAGCACTTTTTGAGCTTTCAAATTTATTGCATTTTGGAGTTGTAATGTTTTATTTGGAATTATAATTAAAATGCAGTTGGCTTTAAGAATTGAATTACACAATGTGGAAATGGGATTCTTGTAACTATATAACATACACAACATACACAGCATTATGTAAACTTAAAAAAAAATATTATGTAGCGCGTCTATCAGTGCATCTATAAACGCATCTATATACATGTCTATCTGTTCAAGAAGCATCCATTTGCGTGTCTATAAAGGCGTCTATAAGACCATTTATAAATGCATCTATACACGCATTTAACGATGCGTCTGTTTGTCTTTTAAATTTTTTAGCAGAGCATCTATTTATGCATCTAGATGCACATCTATACACGCATCTGTCTGCTATATAGATGCACTATTAGACACGGGTCTCTAGACACAGAAATAGATGTGCAAATAGATGCGCTCGTAAGTTTTTTTTATAATTCAATGAGCGCGTCTGTGTGCATGTCTGTGGGTGCTTTGTCTTGTTGTGCATGTTTCTCATCATATTGCCGAGCCCAACAATTAGAGATAACATGACCATGCTTATCATAGTAAGCAATTTTTCTCAAGATATCTGACACGAGAAGAATTCACACCTCTATATGGATGACCACCACATCCATATTTGTAGAAAGGATGCTTGCGAGCAACACAAGCTATCTTTGAATCTGCATCATCCATTGTTATCATGATAGATTCATGAGAGTCTTTACGATGCTCACGTTGTTGAGCATACTCAATCAAAAAAATACATGTTTGATCAAAATCAATCTCGTTTTTGTTGGAAAAGATGGTAACAATATTATCATATGATGGATCCTGGACTATGTCGAGAAGATAGGTCACCAATTGATTTCGTGGAATAGGTGCACTAGCAGTAGCAAGTTGATTGACAATATTCTTGAATGAGTAAATATGAGTTGTCATAGGAGCTCCAAATTTAAACGGAGTGCCCAAAAGATTACAAAGATAAAGAATCTCTCTGACAGATTTCTTCTCAAAAGTAGGAACGAGATATTCCCATATTGCATGAGAAGAAGGATATTCCCATATTGCATAAGAAGAATGAAGGGCAACTACATCCAACATAAGAGAATCATGTACAATAGATCAAATATACCAATGAGTTACTTTATCACGAGAATGCCAATCAGTAGAGTCAGATCTCCATTGCTCAAAGAGAGGGCCTTGAGTCACAAGAGTAGGATTCAGAGTTGCATCAATAGGTTAGGATGGACAAACGAGATCACCAAGAACAATATCTAAAAGATTATCACCTTCGAGTATCAATAAAATCTTCACTTTCCAACTAGGAAAATCATGTCCTTGAAACAAAGGAACAGATCGTTGGCCAGAAGGAAAGCCATTGACGATGATAGATGTTGCCATCATACTTCGGGAAAATACGTTTGTGAGAGCTCACGTCAATGATCAAGAATACAATGGTCACTCTAAAAATATAGAACTCGAGATACCCCAAAAAAGGATAGAATGTGAGACGGGAGGATAGTAGAAATAGCATGCATGCCAAGAAAGCGCTTTGAGCTTGTTGATCACAAAACCATGATATTTTTGGAGAAAAGTAGAACTTGTCGATCACAAAATGGAGTTATTTTTGGTGAAAAACACTATGATCGTGCTAATCATGAAACCCATACATTTATCACAAAGCCACGTGATTCTTGGCAAAAAGCAGTACGAGTGTGTCGATCATGAAACCAAGAAAAAAGTAGGCGTCACAAAAACTAACGTAACTTTCTACTCTGAAGTCTGATTAGGGCATTTAAGTGCTTAGAATGAAGAGCACAATGAGAGCTATGATCCATTTTCCACCGATAACTTTCTTGAATTCACACTAGAAGACCTCCAAAAAACCACATTAAGTTAGACATGTCAAAATCGACAAGAGAAAATAAGCAATGAGATACTGAAAGCGCTATGTAATCAAATCAACAACTAATACTTCCTGTCTTTCTTCATTACAGTGAGCATACAATAGCAAAACCTTTGTGGCTCTGACACCATGTTGAGAGAGAAGAAGAAGAGATGATAGACACACCAAACAGACTCCCAAAGTCTGATTCATATTGATCACTAGTTACATAGATATAGGTGAGACCTAGTTCAAGTTAGGGCAAGCTATATATAGCTCTAACATTACCTTGTACCTTGCCTGATCTCCTGCATTGGTACGCCTACTCCCATAGCTAGAACATTAACTTTGAAGCGCCTTGCTCATGAGCTTGCTCCTGCATATCTTGTCATTGACTGGTCGCCCAACAACTCTCATCTGTTTCTTGAGCATGTATCCCTTTAGTTGGTTGACTAGCAGTTGTAATACACCAGGATCACTCCGGTGTGGTTGGGAAGATTCCTTTGACGGTTCAACATGCAAGCTCGTGGATTCCGATTCCCTATGCACAGTTGGTAGCTAGCTTCCTCTCTGTCTTATTTCTTGTGAGCAACTATAGCTTGTAACAAGATTTGTACTGGTGATGTCTTGAAACATTTCCAAATGGGAGATGTTTGACATCCTAGTGTCAAACCTACTCAAGTGGTGTATTGTTGTGGTTTGGAGATGCTTCTTTCTCACTTGGCTACCAAACTGAGCATTGGAAGACGAATTGAATGCGAGAGAGTGGAGGAGGACATTAGTGATAGGCAATTTCTTGCCTTATGCTTTCAAACAAAGTGTGTATCTATGATTTGCACTAAAATGGATGATTTGAAAGTCTCCTCTCTTGCATTAGAATTCTCCCTTTGTTGTGACTATCAATTACTGGTTTTGCATGTTATTTGAGTTCACATTCTGAGTTCTGCTTTCTTCTATGGCATTATTACACACTGTTCACCAAATATCTTTCTAGGCTTAACACTCGGGCTTTTTGAGTAGTTGTCGTTCTTACCCTTGGTTCTTGCTAGGAGTTCATCCCCTGCCCATATTTCATGACCCCGTTCATTCTTATAGGTTTCTTCTTCATGTTGGCATCTTTATTCTCTTCGCGCAACACCATTCTAGTGTTTGCAGACTTGAGTAGGAAATTTTAATTGTGTCATAGTGTGTGACATATCATTGCTAGTAGGATTTCCTATTTTTGGTCATTTGCTGAGTGTGGTTTTCAATTGGATGTACTATTGAGGTCTTCACACATGTGATGGGTCATAGAGTTGGGTGAGAAATGTTATGAGGGTGTAAATGACTACTTTGCTGTGTAGTGTTGTGGACATTGGCATGGATTTTCTATTTGACACTTGCTAATTTGTATTGTTTCATATTAGAATGCGCCAACTAACATTTGCCAACATAGAATGGGCCATGGTGCACTCCAATAATGTTGTTAAAGCTTCAAGAAGAGCTGGATCAAGTGATAGGGATGGATTAGCAAGTGATTTCACAAACACTACAAGGCATAGGCCCTTTTTTAACAAAAATACTGATGTTTTTTATACTTTTTTTTTTTGACGAGCGCAAAGGTCGTTATTTACGTGGTTCACTACAAGGCATAGGCCATTTTCCGACGGAAATACCGATGCTTTTTACATTAAAATTTTTTTTTTTCACAGGCGCAAACGTCGCTATAAGTGTCGCTAAAAGCGTCGAAAAAGGACCGTCGCTATAAAGCGTCGCTATATAGAGACACTGGCAAACGTCGCTATATAGCAACGTTGTAATTCACCATGACTATGGGTCATGTCGACCAAGATGTCGAGTGTAACCCGAAAGGATTCACGCTGTCCATGGCTAGCCCAAGATGTAAGTTGCGTGGCTCCCTCACAAAGTCTGGCCACTGATTATCTATGTGCTTCCAAGCTGCACAATCTGCGGGAATCCTCAATGTGTCATCAGTGGACCGATGAGATGCATGCCATGTCATCAACTCTGCTATGGATTTGCATCGAAACATGTGTTGTATTCTTGCAATGATGGGAAAGTGTCTCAAGACCTTTACCGGTATCCGCTCACCCTGCAAGTCATCTCTATATCGTTGTTCCCCACACTTTGGACAACTAGCCAAATCTCCATGCTCACGATGAAAGAGAATACAATCATTACGGCAAGCATGGATGGTATCATAATCCATACCCACCGTTGTTAGCATCTTTTTCGCTTCATCTCTTGATGCGGGCATGGTATTTGGTGCAGGCAACATCTTCTGGAGCAACCTATGACAAAGACAGTATCCAAATGATGATTCTCAAAACAAACAATATCCAAATAATGAGTCAAATTAATGCAAGGGCTAACCTCATTAAGGCCGTGACACTTGTATCCCACCACCCATACTGTACTTGTAGATTCAAGATTGAGAGACAAGCACGTAGTTTAGACATCCTAGCACCCTCGTACAATTATGTTGATTGCAACTCTCGCATTTTGACCTCAGACTCTGACATCACGTGTACGTGGGATGTAGTGCCCCTAAAACTGGAATCCATCATGTCGACCATACCCTCGTCATCATTCGGGAGACTATAGTCTTGTTGACAGTGAGAAGGTATATGTGTACCCTCGTCACCCTCCTCATCCTGTTTTAAGATTTCGTGTAAATATAAGATCTTCTATTTCCTGGTATACAATAAGATTGCAAACTTAAATAGCTTTGACTTACCGATGAGCCATCAACATGTGCAACACCAACGGGGGGTACTGGTTCCAGCTCCTCCCCATACATCTTCAAGTGGCACATGATAATACGACGTTGATGTCATACTTCTCGCTTGCAATGAGTGCAATGACAGTATAACCTCTCCGTAAGCCACTTTGTGCTCCCGGGCATTGGCGCATCATCGGACGAGCTTCCACTCGTCCCTTCCATCTACACTTATAAAATCACAACATAAGCATGAAGAGGACATATTAACAGTTATAAAATAGCATGTTTGAGCTTCTCTTGATGCCACATCAAAAAAGTGACAGTAAGCGTCGCTATATAGCGATGTTTTCCTCTGTTCCGTCGCTATATAGCGACGCTTTTAATTAAAAACGTCGCTATATAGCGACGAATAAGCATCGCTATATAGCGACGCTGTGGGTTAAAACCCGAAATGCAAAACGCACGGCGTTTTGTTCATACTATTCCCTAATCTCTCAAGTAAGCAACCCAAAATCTCCTCCCACCTATTTTCGACGACCTCCCACCTATTCCAAGCAACCTCCCACTCTATTTTCCACTCCTCACCCTTCTCCTACCTCTTATACTCCTTCTCTATCCTTTTCCCTCTTTGATTTCTTGAAAGGAAGTTCTTCAAGAGGTGAGTTTGTTTCAACAATGTAGGTTCTTGGTTTGTTAGCTTTAGTTTTGTGAGTGTTTCTTCTTGTATTGCTAAACTTTTAAACTAGTTTTCATGCTTGTTTTGAAAGGATTGAAACAAAAAACGAGATTTCAAGAAAGAAAGAAAACTCACCCCTTTTTTGCTTTTGTAATCTCCTCCTTCCACTAACATCTTATTTGAAAAAATGGGTTGTTTTCTCTCTTTTGTAGGGCCAATCCACTACACCGAGCGGGACATACTATTTCAGGTAAGTGCTTCCTCTTTTTTCCATTTATTATTTTTGTTATTTGCATTGGCCTACAGCTAGTGCCTTAAGCGCTAGCTGCAGTGATGGGCATAGGAACCCTCTCTTCCCCTCCCACTCTTTCCTTCTTCCCCCTTCTCTTATTCTCTTTTTTCCCCCTTCTCCTTTTTCCCCCTTCTCTTATTTCCCTCTTCTCTTATTCTCTCTTTCCCTCTTCTCTATTTCCCCCTCATCTCTTTTCCCTTCTCTCTTTCCTTTCCCTCTTATTCTCTATTTCATTTCCCTCTTATTCTCTTATGCTTATGCTTCTCTCATTCCCTCTTCTCTCTTTCCCCCTTCTCTATTTCCCCCTTCTCTCATTCGCATAAGCTCATGCTCATGCATGAGCATAAGCATGAGCTTATGCTTAAGCATAAGCTCATGCTCAGGCATGAGCATAAGCATGAGCTTATGCTTATGCTTAAGCATAAGCTCATGCTCATGCATGAGCATGAGCTTATGCTTAAGCATAAGCATAAGCTCATGCTTATGCTCATGCCTGAGCATGAGCTTATGCTTAAGTTTCCCCCTTCTTTATTTCTCTATTTCAACATAAGCTTATGCATAAGCATGAGCTTATGCGGAAATAGAGAATGAGAGAAGCTTATGCTTCTCTCATTCTCTAAGCTCATTCTCTATTTCCGCATAAGCTCATGCTTATGCTTCTCTCATTCCCCCTCATCTCTTTCCCCCTTCTCTATTTCCCCCTTCTCTCATTCGCATAAGCTCATCCTTATGCTGATCATGCATGAGCATGAGCTTATGCTTAAGTTTCCCCCTTCTTTATTTCTCTATTTCAACATAAGCTTATGCATAAGCATGAGCTTATGCGGAAATAGAGAATGAGAGAAATTTCCGCATAAGCTCATTCTCTATTTCTGCATAAGCTCATGCTTATGCTTCTCTCATTCCCCCTCATCTCCTTCCCCCTTCTCTATTTCCCCCTTCTCTCATTCTCGTTCCCCCTCATCTCGTTCCCCCCTCATCTCGTTCCCCCTTCTCTATTTCCCCCTTCTCTCATTCTCCTTCCCCTTCTCTATTTCCCCCTTCTCTATTTCGCATAAGCTCATGCTCATACATGAGCATAAGCATGAGCTTATGCTTATGCTAATGCTTAAGCATACGCATAAACATAATCTCATGCTTATGCTCATGCGTGAGCATGAGCTTATGCTTAAGTTTCCCCCTTCTTTATTTCTCTATTTCAACATAAGCTTATGCATAAGCATGAGCTTATGTGGAAATAGAGAATGAGAGAAGCTTATGCTTCTCTCATTCTCTATTTCTGCATAAGCTCATTCTCTATTTCCCCCTTCTCTCATTCTCGTTCCCCTTCTCTATTTCCCCCTTCTCTATTTCGCATAAGCTCATGCTCATGCATGAGCATAAGCATGAGCTTATGCTTATGCTAATGCTTAAGCATACGCATGAGCTTATGCTTATGCTAATGCTTATGCATGAGCTTATGCGGAAATAGAGAATGAGAGAAGCTTATGCAAAAACTCATTCTCTATTTCCGCATAAGCTCATTCTCTATTTCCGCATAAGCATAAGCATGAGCATGAGCTTATGCTTAAGTTTCCTCCTCTTATTCTCTATTTCCTTTCCCTCTTATTCTCTTATGCTTATGCTTCTCTCATTCCCCCTCATCTCTTTCCCCCTTCTCTAATTCGCATAAGCTCATGCTCATGCATGAGCATAAGCATGAGCTTATGCTTATGCTTATGCTCATGCATGAGCATGAGCTTATGCTTAAGTTTCCCCCTTCTTTATTTCTCTATTTCCGCATAAGCTTATGCTTATGCATGAGCTTATGTAGAAATAGAGAATGAGAGAAGCATAAGCTCATTCTCTATTTCCGCATAAGCTCATTCTCTATTTCCGCTTATGCTTATGCATGAGCTTATGCTTCTCTCATTCTCTATTTCCGCATAAGCTCATTCTCTATTTCCGCTTATGCTCATGCTTATGCTTCTCTCATTCTCTATTTCCGCTTATGCTTATGCATGAGCTTATGCGGAAATAGAGAATGAGAGAAGCATAAGCATGAGCTTATGCTTCTCTCATTCTCTATTTCCGCATAAGATCATTCTCTATTTCCGCATAAGCTTATGCTTATGCTTCGCTCATTCCCCCTCATCTCTTTCCCCTTCTCTATTTCCCCCTTCTCTCATTCTCTATTTCCGCATAAGCATAAGCATGAGCTTATTCTCTCTAACTCTTATTCTCTATTTCCCTTTTCTTCCATTTCTCTTTCCTTTCCCTCTTCTTTCCTTTCCATCTTCTTTCCCTCTTTCCTTTCCCTCTTCTTTCTTCTTACCTATGCCTATGCCTATGCTTAACACTAAGCGGGCGCTAAACATTGACGAGCGCAAACGTCGCTATAAGTGTCGCGAAAAGCGTTGGAAAAGGACCGTCGCTATATAGCGACACTGGCAAACATCGCTATATAGCGACGTTGTCAAACGTTGCTATATAGCGACACTGTTAATCGTCACTATATAGCGACACTGGTAAACGTCGCTATATAGCGACGATTAACAGAAGTAAAAAAAAGGGTTAGTGGGGCTAAATAGGGCTTCCTTTTGGCCCTATTTAGCCCCACTAATCCTTTTTTTTTTTTGTAATTACAAAAGAAAGTTTTTTATAACAAAATTTCCCTTGCTTGCAGGGTGATACAAAATTGTTCTTATGAAATGATGAGTAACAAATTCATATACATGTCGGACATATACAATAGTGTTTGTAACAAAATTACCCTTTCGAAAGGGTGATACAAAATTGCTCAAACGAGCGGATATACAAAATGCTACTACCACTACTACTCATCCGAATCCGAATCATCTTCATCTTGTTGGCCTATTCCTTGGTCCTCGACACTTGCGTCTTCTTCCTCGTGCTCGTCACCCGCGTTTGATCTTTGGCCCTGTTGATCGCTCGCCTCCGATGATGGGATGCTTGAGCTTTGACCCTAAGAGTGAACCATATAAATCAAAAATTAGATTGGAACTTAAGTTAAAAAGTGAGATTACAAGTAGGAGTAAACTTATACCGTGCAAGCAGCCACCTCAGCCCAATCGACCGTCGCTCCCATTGCCTCTTGCTCAATGAACCACAGCTTTGTTCCTATCCGAAATGCGTGTTGCGTCTCTGCATCTTTAGGAAGACGGCCCATTGCAGCTTGCTGTGCATCCAATTTACGAGAGTTAGAATTAGCTAAAGTGCATGTAATATGTAAGTAAAACAAATAGAACAATACATTAAATGAGAAGAAGTAGACTTACCACGGTTGCCTCGAACGCATACCGTCTGCCTGCACCAAAGTGCGAAGTACCTACGACGTCTAGCTGTCTCTTTGCAGCCCTCCTCTGACCCTCGAACATTTCGGGATGGTCCCTATGTTGCTTCTTGAAGTACTTCCAATCAACTTTGTCTGCCCAGCTGGGTTTAGCCAACCCCTTTGTGATGGAAGTACGCAAGGTTGATCTACGATGCTTCAGGACCAAACCCATGCGCTCTCGCATATAATCGTCATTAAACTCCACATTTGGTGGATTAGGGTATCTTTGTTTTAACTCATCGATCACCGCCTGCTTCTTTTGGGCTCCCGAAAAAGCCATGCGCAGCTAGCAAAGGAGTTCCCCGAGGGGTAGTCGCAGTGCTACGTGGAAGAGGAGTCGGACTAGGGGTAGTCGTAGTGCTAGGTCTGAGAGGAGTCGGACCAGGGGTAGTCCTCGGGGTAGTCGCCTGACAGGAATCAAAGTCCTCTGGAGCATATAGATCGTGAGCTTTCCTCTTGCGAGGCTGTCCGTACTCGTCGGATGAGTGACGTGTTCCCATGTCTAACATAGACACAAACACGAAAACAGAAAACAAAAAAACAAACATAAGCCATTGAACATAGTGCACTACACCAAGAAAAAATCAATTAAATAAGCAATCTAAATTATAAAAACCTCCTAACTTATGCATAACATTCTATATACCGACCTTGCTCATGCATCCCCTAGCATACTCCCATTCTTCCATTGTGATATGCATCCCCTCATCTTTCTCTGCTTTCTCCATTTCATCAAGTAGCCAATCCACATGAATATCCTTTGGAAGTGCTCTTAGACGCTGAGGGTATGGCACACGAGATCCGTGGTGTGTACGAAAGAGGGCCCTTTCTTCTTGTCTTCTTGCCTTTGCATCCTCGTATCTTGTCACCCATCTTTTCATCACATCACTATTAAGCATGAAAAAGAGGTTGATACTATTACGCAACTCCGTGTCTATTACTTTGTTGCGTCCTTTTCCTTGAGGCACAATAGAGGTCATCCTTAGGTCTTCATCATCTCTCCATAGTCGTGGGAGAGAGCTATCCACATCAACAAGAAACTCAAAAATATATACAAGTGACTCTTGTACCAACCAACCCTCGGCCATGCTACCTTCGGGTCTTGCATTTTGTCTCACGAAGCCCTTCAAGGTCTTCATGAAGCGCTCGAGGAAGAACAACCATCGTGAATGTATAGTACCGCATATAGCAATCTCATCCACCAAATGCACTATGAGATGTAGTTGGCTTGTGAGAATAGAACGTGGAAATGTCTCCTCCACTAAACAAACCGCCTCCACTGACATAACTCGAGCATTCTCAAGCGTGGTGGGATCTATTTCCTTTGAGCTCACATACCTCACAAGCTCGCCCATCTTGTAAATACAATCTTTCACGTCCTTTGATGCACTACGTGAAATGCTAGTAGGTAGTATGAACTGAACCCGCGAGGAGGTGGTTGATTAGTTGCTTATAGCTATTCACTCACAAATTTGAAAGGAAAAAGATATTATGCATGTAAAATACTTACTTGGAGCATCTTGTGCCAATCATGAGATTTCAAGCCATATAATTGCTCTACACCTCTTTTCTTGCTCTTTGTAAAGGCTCCCTTCAAACACCTCATGCATCCAGTGGGAGTACGAATTGTAGTAATAGCGCGCTTCACCGTCGCCATCTCTAGCTTTGATAACATCCACGGTGCACGAGGTAAAAAAACACGCCCATTTGGTCTCTCTTGAGGCCAAGCTTCACGCATCCTCCCTGTGGTACGTAGATCCTCCCTTATGCCTGCCGAATCTCGTGTCCCATTCAAATGCTCCTAAATGGTAGATGCCACATTCTTGAAGATATGCATGGGATCGAGCAGGTGATTGATCTTGAGGTGGGACCAATATGGTAAACGATAAAAGATGGAGTATCTAAACAAAATAAAGTGTTAGCGTGCAATCCTCACTTTCAACCAATATAGCCAATCTTTACTTCCAGCCAATAGTTAGAAATCCTTACCGGCTCATGCCAAGTGGTGGAGGAGTCGTGGAACCGTCCCAAATTCTCATCCAATCTCCCGCGGTGAGTGATTGTGGGAGGACTTCATTCCAAGGGGCAACATATCTAGGATGATCAGGTGGGAGAAATCGATGGTGATTCTCATAGATGACCTTATTTAATGTGTCTGCCCGTGAGGCAACTAGCGAAGGACCACAAACAGGACATGCATGGTAACCCGATGTAGTGAGACCTGAAACAATAGATGCAATTAAGAGTGGAAGGTGGGTTTAGGGTGCCACGTCCTTGCCTATTCATAATTAAAAAATGCAATGCTTACCTGAACACTCGCCATAGCCTGGGAAGTCATGCATCGTCCACATCAAGACTGCTTTGCAGTTGAAGTCTCGTGACGAGGGAGACCTACTCACATCATGCACCTCGATACCTCTCCAAAGTATCTCTAGCTCATCAATCAAAGGCTCCAAATAAACATCAGGGTTTTTGACTTTATGTTTCCCTGGAATTAGAAGGGACAGCATGACATGTCCTTTCTTAATAGCCATAGAGGGTGGAAGATTGTAATTCACCAATACCACTGGCCATACACTGTAAGACGTGCTTTTGAGACCAAATGGGTTCACACCGTCCATACCCAATCCAAGTCTCAAGCTCCTAGGTTCTTCCTTGAAGCTTGGCCATGTGTCTTCAATATGCTTCCACGCAGGAGAGTCCGCGGGATTTCTCCACTTGCCATCGTGATCGATGGGAGGAATGCCATGACATGAGCTCTGCAATAGATTTGCACTTGAACATATGTTGGATGCGAGGGATTATGGGAAAATGTCGCAATACCTTACGAGGCACGTCCAAGGTTTTGAGATCTGCTCTATATCTTGCCTCTCCACAAGTAGGACACTCTCTTGCATCCTTATGTAGTCCACGAAACAAAACGCAATCGTTGACACATGCATGGATGCGCTTGTAATCTAATCCTCCAAGAGAGGTCACATGTTGCCTTGCCATATCTCTTGAGGTCGGTAATTTATTTTCCCTTGGAAGCATTTTACACAATACCCTGCACGTGAAGACCATAAATGAGGAAAAGCATTCGAGTAATTGACCCACGCGCACAATTCACCATGTTTGCAAAATCGACTTTAAAGCTTACTTGAGTAATGCATTCAAACTTGCATTGCTCCATCCATAGATGGTTTGCAAGTTTAGTAACTCAAGGGAGGCACGTAGAACAGAGAATGTGCACCCCTCAAACAGTGGAGTCGATGCTGCAGTAAAAAGATCATCCTGCTCCATGCTATTATCCCTCCCTTGATGGACATATAAATCCCGCACCATATCATCAAACACCTCCTCCTCCACGGCTTCATGAGGTAATGGTGGAGGGCTACTATCACCATCACTCCATGCATCCGTAACGGTCCCTCCTGAAGATCCCACCTCATATCGCCGACGCTTCGCCTCCTCACGACGGGCATAGGGTAACATGTGCGGGTGTGGCACTGCATCTTGTATCAAATTAAAACGGGATCATTATAACTCAAACATATGAACACCCATCGGTATCTCAATCAACCTTAACTTACAAATCCTTACCCTGTTTACGGTCACATCCCATTCTCCATACTTTGAGATATGATTGAGCGTAATCCTGCGTGCACGATACATGTTTCCTCGACATCGATCACACAAACATTTGATTTTTTGCTCCAACCACATTTCGCGATGGTGGATACGGAGGGATTCATCCTCACTGGAGCTACTTGTTGAAGATGGAGACATCCTACAAACAAACAACCCACCAAATTTGCTCTTCTTTAAATGCTTAACTTAAAAAACTCTGTGTTGCGTCTATCGCCGCGTCTATCGTCGCGTCTAATGTCGCGTCTAATTGCGCGTCTAAATGCCCGTCTACTCTGTGTATTCAGACGCGACTATAGACGCGACTATACCCTCAACTTTTAAACCTGCTTTTCGGCGCGCCGCTCGCTTTGCTTTTCTTTTGACTACTTAAACTTCGCGAGCGGCTTTCTTCCTTCTTTATTAGCACTTCTATAGATTCGAAGCTTAAGAGAGAGCCTCCCATACACAGTTCCAAGCTTTCACTCAAGACAAAGGGACCGTACCTACACAGCTTGCTTCCAAGCCTAAAGAAGAGGAGGAGTACGAACAAGGAGAAGAAACAAGTTTGGAAAAGAAAGATCCTTCCATACCTTTTTCCAAGTAAGTCCTTTTGAAGTTGTTCTTGCTTGCTCTTTCCAGTTTTGTACTTTTTCGCATCCCCGAAACGCAGCATCTAGGTATGAGCGACACGTTCTTTTGTCGGGTGAAACGTCCTTTTCGACTTTTGAGTATTCTCGACTGTCGGAGCGCGTGTATAGAGGCGTCTGAGGGCGCGTCTAAACGCGCATCTACAAGCGCGTCTATATGCGCGTCTGGATTGTTACAGACACACACATACGCGTATATAGACGCCCAAATAGACGCTTTGTTAAACGAAGTTTTAAACGAATTGTTAGACGTGCTTTTAGACGCGCTTTTTAACGCACTGTTAGACGGATTGATGAATGGACTGTTAGACGCGCTTTTACTTGGATTGTTAAACGCTCTGTTAGACGCGTTTATAGACGCGAAGATTAGACGGGTCTATAGACGCGCTCTGACAGAGCCTCTTTTTTTTCTTCCCCTTTCTTCTCAGCTCCCAAAGTAATAGATTTGTTTATTTTTTTCTAGTTTAACATGTGGGGAGGAAGTGCTTCTAGCTCACCTGATCCGCGTGAATCGATATGGAAGGATTTATATAATATTTTAGGGCACCCTCCTAATCCTGCGGAGTTATACGGGTACATGACGGGTACCCTTAACACTCCCCAGGAGTCGGCACTACAGACTCCGAGCCACCCCACACCGCTTGAGATCACCCCAGCGGAGTCCGCACAGCCGTCTTATGCCCCATCTTATGCCCCGTCTTATGCCCCTTCCCCCGTACCGTCTTATGCCCCTTCCCCGATGCCGTCTTATGTCCCTTCTGCCATCCCGTCTTATGCCCCTTCCCCCATGCCTTCAGGAGGTCCTTCTGCCTCAGCGAGCCCTCGACGTACTCCCCAGCTGTCGAGACTCGGTTCTCCAGCTACGAGTGGTCAGCGTAGTCCCGCGTAGTCCCCAGCTACGAGTGGCCAGCGTACGAGCTCGACACGACATGGTAGCAGGCGTAGTAGCAGGGAGAGCGGTGGCGGATGCTGCTTTGGGCCATGTGGCGGTGAGGAGGAGAATGATTCAGATGATTTAGACGTGCCTCTGGGTGATGGTACGATGTATTATGACATCACCCAGACAGGAGGCATCTTGATGGATGCGCGAGGGAAGGACATCATGGCCTTCATGCGCTCTGTAATTGCTAACAATTACAGAGATTGCTTTATCCACTATAAAGACCACCCAAAGAGGTTGGCTGATGAGAACGTCGCTACTGTTCGCTCTAGGTATCCTAACCCCCCCAATCGCCAGTTCACAGATAAATGGGGGAAGTCAAAGATTGTTACGATACTTAGCAATAAAAGATCTTCCCTTAAGAGGCAGGCACTAGCGGAGCTTGCCAGACTTGAGGCAGGTCAACCTCCAAGGGGCCCGCCCCACACCGCTCAGAAGCGTGAGTGGAAGAAGGCAATGAAGTCAGCGAGGGAGGAGCCCAGTCTGCAGCACGTGGAGGCACGGAGGATCCAGATGGAGGAGTATGGGAGCGCGCATTTTGGAGCAGGGGGTGTTGAATCATAGGAGGCCCAATTTGTAAGTATCGATCTCAAATTATATTGCTTATGTAGTTTATTAGGAGGTTGGTTGTTTCTTTGTACTAATCCCTCCACAAAGTGTATCGCGGTCATGCAGCTTGAGATCGTGGGCAGATACCCTACTCCAGTGGAGACAGCCTACCATCGCCACCATCGCACAGGAGATACATGGAGGCACTTCTATGATGACGGGTTGATTACTGAGGAGCAGTATACCCGAGCTACTGGACAGGCCCCCCAGGTATTTGAAAGTAATTAAATAATGCCAAAATTATAAGTAAAGATTTGATTTTTCATACATTGATATATGTTGTCCCTTGTTTACAGGGCGCCCCTGCACAAGACGACGAGGAAGGAGGTGCAGAAGGCAGCGCAGAAGGAAGCGCAGAAGGGAGCGTGGAAGGCAGCGAGGATTAGTCGTAGAAGTAGTGCTACTATTCTTTTTTGTACTTAAAGCCATTGGCTTGGCTTCGTGCCTCTTGTATATAGACTTCTCTTATTTTTTGTACTTGAAGCCACATGACATGGCTTAGCTTCCTTATTTTTTGTACTTGGAGCCACATGACGTGGCTTAGCTTCGTGCTATATGTATATACAAGCACTTTTTGAGCTTTCAATTTTATTGCGTTTTGGAGTTGTAATATTTTATTTGGAATTGTAATTAAAATGCGGTTGGCTGTAAGAATTGAATTACAGAATGTGGATATGGGATTCTTGTAACTATATAGCATACACAACATACACAGTATTCTGTAAAATTTATTAAAAAAAAAAAGCGCGTCTATCAGTGAGTTTAAAAACGTGTTTATATTCGCGTCTGTCTGTTCGACTTTTGTCTATACGTGCGTCTATCAAAGCATTTATAAGCGCGTCTATTTACGCGTGTATGAGCGCGTCTATACGCGCGTAAGTCTGATATATAGACGCGCAATTAGACGCGGGTCTCCTGACGCGCAAATAGACGCGCCCGTAAGTTTTTTATTTAGTTCATGAAACGCGTCTGTGCGCGCATCTATGGGTGCTTTGTCTTGTTGTGATAAGCATAAGCTCATGCTTATGCTCATGCATGAGCATGAGCTTATGCGAATGAGAGAAGGGGGAAATAGAGAAGGGGGAAAGAGAGAAGAGGGAATGAGAGAAGCATAAGCATAAGAGAATAAGAGGGAAATGAAATAGAGAATAAGAGGGAAAGGAAAGAGAGAAGGGAAAAGAGATGAGGGGGAAATAGAGAAGGGGGAAAGAGAGAATAAGAGAAGAGGGAAATAAGAGAAGGGGGAAAAAGGAGAAGGGGGAAAAAAGAGAATAAGAGAAGGGGGAAGAAGGAAAGAGTGGGAGGGGAAGAGAGGGTTCCTACGCCCATCACTGCAGCTAGCGCTTAAGGCGCTAGCTGCAAGCCAATGCAAATAACAAAAATAATAAATGGAAAAAAGAGGAAGCACTTACCTGAAATAGTATGTCCCGCTCGGTGTAGTGGACTGGCCCTACAAAAGAGAGAAAACAACCCATTTTCTCAAATAAGATGTTAGTGGAAGGAGGAGATTACAAAAGCAACTTCTTGAAGCGAGAAGATTGAGGAGATAAGGACAGGAGAAGATTGAGGAGACAAGGAGAAAGAGAAGGAAGAGAAATATAGAAAAAAGAGGTGAGTTTTCTTTCTTTCTTGAAATCTCATTTTTTGTTTCAATCCTTTCAAAACAAGCATGAAAACTAGTTTACAGGTTTAGCAGTACAAGAAGAAACACTCACAAAACTAAAGCTAACAAACAAACAACCTACATTGTTGAAACAAACTCACCTCTTGAAGAACTTCCTTTCAAGAAATCAAAGAGGGAAAAGGATAGAGAGGGAGTACAGGAGGTAGGAGAAGGGTGAGGAGTGGAAAATAGAGTGGGAGGTTGCTTGGAATAGGTGGGAGGTTGTCGAAAATAGGTGGGAGGATATTTTGGGTTGCTTACTTGAGAGATTAGGGAATAGTATGAACAAAACGCCGTGCAGTTTGTGTTTCGGGTTTTAACCCACAGCGTCGCTATATAGCGATGCTTATTCGTCGCTATATAGCGACGTTTTTAATTAAAAGCGTCGCTATATAGCGACGGAACAGAGGAAAGCGTCGCTATATAGCGACGCTTACTATCACTTTTTTGATGTGGCATCAAGAGAAGCTCAAACATGCTATTTTATAACTGTTAATATGTCCTCTTCATGCCTATGTTGTGATTTTATAAGTGTAGATGGAAGGGACGAGTGGAAGCTCGTCCGATGATGCGCCAATGCCCGGGAGCACGAAGTGGCTTACGGAGAGGTTATACTGTCATTGCACTCATTGCAAGCCAGAATTACAACATCAACGTCGTATTATCATGTGCCACTTGCAAATGTATGGGGAGGAGCTGGAACCAGTACCCCCCGTTGGTGTTGCACATGTTGATGGATCATCAGTAAGTCAAAGCTAATTAAGTTCACAATCTTATTGTATACCAGGAAATAGAAGATCTTATATTTACACAAAATCTTAAAACAGGATGAGGAGGGTGACGAGGGTACACATATACCCTCGTGATGAGTAAGGGGGACTGACGGTAGAAGAGTCTGAAGGAGTGGAACGTGCACGAGCGCTTCCGGAGCGAGGAGTAGCAGTGGGACTAGGAGAGGGAAAGGGACCTGACTGATACTGTGTCTCTGGACCAAGTGGAGACCTAAAGGAGCGTGAGTGTGCTGACTTGTCTACATCTCCCGAGTTAGCACAACATGAGCCACCCGTCCTACTCTTCCTTCCCTTGCGAGAGGCATGCGCTGGTGATGATCCCACGGTCGAAGGGGTGCGAGGGGATGGCTGGGCAGTACGTCCACCCGTCCGTGTAGGGGAAGGAATTGCTGAGGTCCTCTGAGAGAGCAGAGAGAAGAATCTCACTGCCTCCTCATTGCTCATCTACGCTACAAACTCGTCGGGACTCCCGACAAAGCCATGCATGGCTAGCAAAGGAGTTCCCCGAGGGGTAGTCGCAGTGCTATGTGGAAGAGGAGTCAGTGCTAGGTCGAAGAGGAGTCGGACCAGGGGTAGTCCTCGGGGTAGTCGCATGAGAGGAATCAAAGTCCTCTGGAGCATATAGATCGTGAGCTCTCCTCCTGCGAGGCTGTCCGTACTCGTCGGATGAGCGACGTGATCCCATGTCTAACATAGACACAAACACGAAAACAGAAAACAAAAAAACAAACATAAGCATAGGCATAGGCATAGGCAAGAAGAAAGAAGAGGGAAAGGAAAGAAGAGGGAAAGGAAAGAGGGAAAGAAGATGGAAAGGAAAGAAGAGGGAAAGGAAAGAGAAGAGGAAGAAAAGGGAAATAGAGAATAAGAGTTAGAGAGAATAAGCTCATGCTTATGCTTATGCAGAAATAGAGAATGAGAGAAGGGGGAAATAGACAAGGGGAAAGAGATGAGGGGGAATGAGAGAAGCATAAGCATAAGCTTATGTGGAAATAGAGAATGAGCTTATGCGGAAATAGAGAATGAGCTTATGCGAAAATAGAGAATGAGAGAAGCTTCTCTCGTTCTCTATTTCCACATGAGCTCATGCATAAGAGAAAGCTTGTGCAGAAATAGAGAAATAAAGAAGGGGGAAAGCTTACGCGAATGAGAGAAGGGGGAAAGAGATGAGGGGGAATGAGAGAAGCATAAGCATAAGCTTATGTGGAAATAGAGAATGAGCTTATGCGGAAATAGAAAAGGAGAGAAGCATAAGCTTATCTCTATTATGCTTCTCTCATTCTCTATTATGCTTCTCTCCTTCTCTATTTCCGCATAAGCATAAGCATGAGCTTATGCGGAAATAGAGAAGGAGAGAAGGGGAAAATAGAGTGGGAAATAGAGAATGAGCTGATGCAAAAATAGAGAATGAGAGAAGCATAAGCTTCTCTCATTCTCTATTTCCGCATAAGCTCATGCATAAGCATAAGCTTATGCGGAAACTTAAGCATAAGCTCATGCTCATTAATGAGCATAAGAGAAGGAGCTTATGCGGAAATAGAATGAGTTTCCGCATAAGCTTCTCTCATTCTCTATTTCCGCATAAGCTCATGCATAAACATGAACTTATGCGGAAACTTAAGCATAAGCTCATGCTCATGCGGAAATAGAGAAGGAGCTTATGCGAAAATAAAGAATGAGTTTCCGCATAAGCTTCTCTCATTCTCTATTTCCGCATAAGCTCATGCTTATGCTTCTCTCATTCTCTATTTCCGCATAAGCTCATGCATAAGCATAAGCTTATGCGGAAATAGAGAATGAGCTTATATTCCCAATCTATTTCCCTCTTCTCTCATTTCCCCCTCATCTCTTTCCCCCTTCTCTCATTCGCATAAGCTTTCCCCCTTCTTTATTTCTCTATTTCCGAGCTTCTCTCATTCTCTATTTCCGCATAAGCTCATGCATAAGAGAAAGCTTGTGCGGAAATAGAGAAATAAAGAAGGGGGAAAGCTTATGCGAATGAGAGAAGGGGGAAAGAGATCAGGGGGAAATGAGAGAAGAGGGAAATAGATTGGGAAATAGAGAAATAAAGAAGAGGGAAAGTTTATGCGAATGACAAAAGGGGGAAAGAGATGAGGGGCAAATGAGAGAAGAGGGAAATAGAGTGGGAAATAGAGAATGAGCTTATGCGGAAATAGAGAATGAGATCTGCATAAGCTTCTCTCATTCTCTATTTCCACATAAGCTTATGCGGAAACTTAAGCATAAGCTCATGCTCATGCATGAGCATAAGCTCATGCTTATGCTCATGCGGAAGTAGAGAAGGAGCTTATGTGGAAATAGAGAATGAGTTTCCGCGTAAGCTTCTCTCATTCTCTATTTCCGCATAAGCTCATGCATAAGCATGAGCTTATGCGGAAACTTAAGCATAAGCTCATGCGCATGCATGAGCATAAGCTCATGCTTATGCATAAGCATAAGCATAAGCTCATGCTTATGCTCATGTGGAAGTAGAGAAGGAGCTTATGTGGAAATAGAGAATGAGTTTCCGCATAAGCTTCTCTCATTATCTATTTCCGCATAAGCTCATGCATAAGCATGAGCTTATGCGGAAACTTAAGCATAAGCTCATGCTCATGCATGAGCTTATGCTTATGCTCATGCGGAAATAGAGAAGGAGCTTATGCTTCTCTCATTCTCTATTTCCACATAAGCTCATGCATAAATAAATAGAGAATGAGAGAAGCATAAGCTTCTCTCATTCTCTATTTCCGCATAAGCTTATGTTGAAATAGAGAAATAAATAAGGGGGAAACTTAAGCATAAGCTCATGCTCATGCATGAGCATAAGCATGAGCTTATGCTTATGCTTATGCTTAAGCATTAGCATAAGCATAAGCTCATGCTTATGCTCATGCATGAGCATGAGCTTATGCGAATGAGAGAAGGGGGAAATAGAGAAGGGGGAAAGAGAGAAGGGGGAATGAGAGAAGCATAAGCATAAGAGAATATTATGCTTATGCTCATGCATGAGCATGAGCTTATGCGAATGAGAGAAGGGGAAAATAGAGAAGGGGGAAAGAGAGAAGGGGGAATGAGAGAAGCATAAGCATAAGAGAATAAGAGGGAAAGGAAATAGAGAATAAGAGGGAAAGGAAAGAGAGAAGGGAAAAGAGATGAGGGGGAAATAGAGAAGGGGGAAAGAGAGAATAAGAGAAGAGGGAAATAAGAGAAGGGGGAAAAAGGAGAAGGGGGAAAAAAGAGAATAAGAGAAGGGGGAAGAAGGAAAGAGTGGGAGGGGAACAGAGGGTTCCTACGCCCATCACTGCAGCTAGCGCTTAAGGCGCTAGCTGCAGGCCAATGCAAATAACAAAAATAATAAATGGAAAAAAGAGAAAGCACTTACCTAAAATAGTATGTCCCGCTCGGTGTAGTGGACTAGCCCTACAAAAGAGAGAAAACAACCCATTTTTTCAAATAAGATGTTAGTGGAAGGAGGAGATTACAAAAGCAACTTCTTGAAGGGAGGAGATTGAGGAGACAAGGAAAGGAGGAGATTGAGGAGACAAGGAGAAAGAGAAGGAAGAGAAATACAGAAAAAAGAGGTGAGTTTTCTTTCTTTCTTGAAATCTCGTTTTTTGTTTCAATCCTTTCAAAACAAGCATGAAAACTAGTTTACAAGTTTAGCAATACAAGAAGAAACACTCACAAAACTAAAGCTAACAAACAAACAACCTACATTGTTGAAACGAACTCACCTCTTGAAGAACTTTCTTTCAAGAAACCAAAGAGGGAAAAGGATAGAGAGGGAGTACAAGAGGTAGGAGAAGGATGAGGAGTGGAAAATAGAGTGGGAGGTTGCTTGGAATAGGTGGGAGGTCGTCGAAAATAGGTGGGAGGAGATTTTGGGTTGCTTACTTGAGAGATTAGGGAATGGTATGAGCAAAACACCGCGCTTTTCGGCGTTTTGGGTTTCAACCCACAGCGTCGCTATATAGCGATGCTAATCCGTCGCTATATAGCGACGCTAATATAGCGACATTTTTAATTAAAAACATCGCTATATAGCGACGGAACAGAGGAAAGCGTCGCTATATAGCGATGGAACAGAGGAAAGCATCGCTATATAGCGACGCTTACTATCATTTTTTTTATGTGGCATCAAGAGAAGCTCAAACATGCTTTTTTATAATTGTCAATATGTCCTCCTCATGCTTATGTTGTGATTTTATAAGTGTAGATGGAAGGGACGAGTGGAAGCTTGCACTACTTGTGCCAGGAAAGTACAAGGCAAAAAACATGGAAGTGTACATGGCACCTTTGATAGAGGAGTTACAGATATTATGGAGAGGAGTGCAAGTCTTTGATATTTCCAGAGATCCTAGACATACCAATGATATTTAATTGGTCAGGGGTATCTTGATGTGGACCATGCATGACTACCCAGGATATGGAGAGTGCGCAGGTACGTGGTTGTGTCTTTACATGTACAATGAGGGATTATGCTTTTTTTACTCTCTTTTGCACGCATGTCTTGTACTAACACATTCATGCACGTGTGCAGAACTTGTTACAAGTGGGTACCATGCTTGTCCTGTTTGTGGACCGGCTGTGAAATCGCTTGCATGCTACTCCAAACATATGAGGAAAAATGTTTATGAAGGTCATGCTCGATACCTAATTCTGCTCGACCATCTCACACGTGGAGGTCAGCTTGATCCACCACCATCATATTTAAAGGCAAGTGATTAGATTCAAGCTTGGAGGGCGAATGGAGAGGAACCTCCTCCTGGTATGAAGAGGCTATCGATCTTTCACGAGATTCCTTATTGGGGTCAGCTACAAATCAATCATCTCTTGGATCCCATGCATATCTTCAAGAATGTGGGGGCTACTATTTGGGCACACTTGGTTGGTTCCAAGGACTCGAGAGGAGTGCAAGAAGACTTGCGTGCTATGAATAGGATGTCTTGTTTGTGGCCCCAAGTGCATGCTTCGGGAAAAATTGTCCTCCCGAAAGCAACGTGGATCCTCTCTACGAGGGAGGAGGCAACGGTCAAGGCAGACATTGCCTCTTTTCAAACACCGACACGGTACATGCGTTGCTTAAAAGGAGCATTTTCAAAGGACAACAAGCTTAGTGGCCTCAAGTCCCATGATTGGCACAAGGTCTTACAGGTATTCTAAGTAGAATCAGTGAACCGATAATAGTGATGCGTTAGCGTAATTATTATTGTGTTATATTGTTGACATGACTTCATTGTTGCTTTGATAGTTCATCCTCCTAATTACAATAAAAGGGTACTTACAAGAAGATGTTAGAAATGCTATATTCAAGATCTGTGGTATTGTGAGATATGCTTACTATCAAATCGCATTATGTATTTTCTTCATGGACATGTAAAATAGGTGGATATCTCAAATATCTTACATATGCATGGACATGTGAAATAGGTGGATATCTCAAAAAGAGATCTCTATATCGAGCATCGAGAAGGCTAGGGTGGAATCCATCGAAGCCGTATGCTTGCTTGAGAAGCACTTTCCCTCAAGCATTATGACAACTTAAGTCCACTTGCTTGTGCACATAGTTGATGAGGTGGCTATAGCAGGTACCGTTCATAGTCGATGGATGTTTTTTCTCGAGCGGTTTATGAAAACTTTAAAGGGGTTTGTAAGACAAAGAGCAAGACCGGAAGCAAGCATGGCAGAGGGATGGCTTGTGCAAGAGTCATTAGTATATATCACAGAGTTTCTTGCATCCACGGATCCTGATATGCTGCAAGCTTGGCACAACAAGGATGATGATCGCATTGTTGGTGAGGTTCCCCAAGGAAAAGGGATTGAAAGAAAGATGAGCGAAGAGCAAATGGAGAAATTCAATAAGTTTTGTATCCTCAATAGCCCTGAGATGCAGAAGTGGATTGAGAGATATGAAGTGGCCAAAGCAGAAAGAATAAATGCAAGGACGAGATTCAGAATAATGTACAGGCGATCACAACCATATCCACGAGATCTGGCTCTTCTCCCTACTCACATGTCACTTGATTGGCTACAACTGGCTCTACGTAAAGCCGAACGTGATGGAGAGACAATAAACGAGCGCGAGCGCGAGTTATCATCTGGCTGTATGGTCACAACAACACAAAGCAACAATAGACGCGCTTGGTAGACGCGCAAAATAGCGGGCGTGTCTATAGGCGTTGCTTTAGTAGAGAAATTACGGGCGCGTCTATAGGCGCGGCTAAACGCTCGTTTATTTGCGCGTAAATCACCGCGTCTATTTGCGCGTTTGACCTGAGAAAATACGGGCCCGTTTAACATCCCGTTTATTAGCGCGTCTATTTGCGCGTGTATTTGCGCGTTTATTTGCACGTTTATTTGCGCGTTTACACTAAGAATCAGACGCGCATTTAGATGCGTAAATAGACGCGCTCCAGAGAATACAAAAAGTGAGATTTTGGTGTACATCATTGCTTTCCAAACATTGCCCATGATTACCAAAGTACATAATTTTTTGCAAGCCCACATATACAAGAATTAAGTGAAATGAGGAGAATGAGACAATATGTAAAATAGTTTTGCCAATATCAATTGTGGGGCTACGGTTCAATCGCATCCTCAATGAGATCAACCCTTGCCAAACTATATACTTCAAAATCCAAACAATTGTTTAGATCTACAAATACATTCAACCCACTACTACTTGTGCCACTCATGTGCTCATCGAAATCAACATCTCCAATGGTAGGCTCGTCCTCACGGGTAATGTCGGCCTCAATATCTATATCTCCTATCTCATGATCATCCTCCTCTCTTGTATCACGGTCATCATCACGTCCATGGCCATGATCATCCTCCATATGCTCCATATTAGTAAATGTACTATACATCACTTTGGAACGTGGCATAATAGGTATGACATGCCACCATCTATTATTATCCACCATTGGTTGATAGACAACCTAATTCAAACACAAATACAATCATGTTACTTTTCGTGCATCAAATATTTAAAAGCGAGTATTTTTATGTGTGTGCACAGTACCTGTTCACATTGTTGCGGTAGTACTAGTGTGTCCTTCCTACTTTGCCAAAACTTTGTGGAGTCAATAGTTACAAAGCCACTTGCATGACGTTTGATTGTTGCATTAGGGCCTCTTTCCACCACATCCTTAAACCACTTTACATCCAAAACATACACAAAGAAGCGTCGAAAGTCAAGCATAATGATATCTTGGATTATGCCACAATAATCATCCATGGCTCCATTGGCTCCCTCAAAGCTAGCAATGATGCCGCAATCTTGTGTGTTTCTCTTATCATCAATCCGTTGTGTTCGAAAATGCTTGCCCTCACACCATATAGCATTGAACATAGTGCACTACACCAAGAAAAAATCAATTAAATAAGCAATCTAAATTATAAAAAGCTCCTAACTTATGCATAACATTCTATATACCGACCTTGCTCATGCATCCCCTAGCATACTCCCATTCTTCCATTGTGATATGCATCCCCTCGTCTTTCTCTGATTTCTCCATTTCATCAAGTAGCCAATCCACATGAATATCCTTTGGAAGTGCTCTTAGATGCTGAGGGTATGGCACACGAGATCCGTGGTGTGTACGAAAGAGGGCCCTTTCTTCTTGTCTTCTTGCCGTTGCATCCTCGTATCTTGTCACCCATCTTTTCATCACATCACTATTAAGCACACAAAAGAGGTTGATACTATTACGCAACTCCGTGTCTATTACTTTGTTGCGTCCTTTTCCTTGAGGCACAATAGAGGTCATCCTTAGGTCTTCATCATCTCTCCATAGTCCTTTCTTAATAGCCATAGAGGGTGGAAGATTGTAATTCACCAATACCACTGGCCATACACTGTAAGACGTGCTTTTGGGTTCACACCGTCCATACCTAATCCAAGTCTCAAGCTCCTAGGTTCTTCCTTGAAGCTTGGCCATGTGTCTTCAATATGCTTCCACGCAGGAGAGTCCGCGGGAGTTCTCCACTTGCCATCGGTTGATCGATGGGAAGAATGCCATGACATGAGCTCTGCAATAGATTTGCACTTGAACATACGTTGGATGCGAGGGATTATGGGAAAATGTCGCAATACCTTACGAGGCACGTCCAAGGTTTTGAGATCTGCTCTATATCTTGCCTCTCCACAAGTAGGACACTCTCTTGCATCCTTATGTAGTCCACGAAACAAAACGAAATCGTTGACACATGCATGGATGCGCTTGTAATCTAATCCTCCAAGAGAGGTCACATGTTGCCTTGCCATATCTCTTGAGGTCGGTAATTTATTCTCCCTTGGAAGCATTTTACACAATAGCCTGCACGTAAAGACCATAACTGAGGAAAAGCATTCGAGTAATTAACCCACGCGCATAATTCACCATGTTTGCAAAATCGACTTTAAAGCTTACTTGAGTAATGCATTCAAACTTGCATTGCTCCATCCATAGATGGTTTGCAAGTTTAGTAACTCAAGGGAGGCACGTAGAACAGAGAATGTGCACCCCTCAAACAGTGGAGTCGATGCTGCGGTAAAAAGATCATCCTGCTCCATGCTATTATCCCTCCCTTGATGGACATATAAATCCCGCACCATATCATCAAACACCTCCTCCTCCACGGCTTCATGAGGTAATGGCGGAGGGCTACTATCACCATCACTCCATGCATCCGTAACGGTCCCTCCTGAAGATCCCACCTCATATCGCCGACGCTTCGCCTCCTCACGACGGGCATAGGGTAACATGTGCGGTGTGGCACTGCATCCTGTATCAAATTAAAACGGGATCATAACTCAAACATATGAACACCCATAGGTATCTCAATCAACCTTAACTTACAAACCCTTACCCTGTTTACGGTCACATCCCATTCTCCATACTTTGAGATATGATTGAGCGTAATCCTGCGTGCACGATACATGTTTCCTCGACATCGATCACACAGACATTTGATTTTTTGCTCCAACCACATTTCGCGATGGTGGATACGGAGAGATTCATCCTCACTGGAGCTACTTGTTGAAGATGGAGACATCCTACAAACAAACAACCCACCAAATTTGCTCTTCTTCAAATGCTTAATTCAAACTCTATGTTGCATCTATCGCCGCGTCTATAGTCGCGTCTATCATCGCGTCTAACGGCGCGTCTAAACACGCGTCTAGTCTGTGTATTCAGACGCGACTATAGACGTGCTAATAGACGCGACTATAAACGCGCTAATAGACGCGGCTTTTTAAACATGCTTTTCGGCGCGCCGCTCGCTTTGCTTTTCTTTTCATTACTTAAACTTCGCGAGCGGCTTCCTTCTTTCTTTATTAGCAGTTCCATAGATTCGAAGCTTAAGAGAGAGCCTCTCATACACAGTTCCAAGCTTTCACTCAAGAGAAAGGGACCGTACCTACACTTGCTTCCAAGCCTAAAGAAGAGGAGGAGTACGAACAAGGAGAAGAAACAAGTTTGGAAAAGAAAGATCCTTCCATATCTTTTTCCAAGTAAGTCCTTTTGAAGTTGTTCTTGCTTGCTCTTTCCAGTTTTGTACTTTCTCGCATCCACGAAACGCAGGGTCTAGGTATGAGCGACACGTTCTTTTGTCGGGCGCAACGTCCTTTTTGACTTTTTAGTATTCTCGCCTGTCGGACCGTGTCTATATATATATATAGGCGCGTCCGAGAACGCGTCTAAACGCGCGTCTAAAATCGCGTCTATCCACGCGTCTGGCTTGTTGCAGACACACACAGACGCGTCTGTAGACGCTCAGACAAACGCTCTGTTAAACGAGCTTTTAAACGCACTGTTAGACGCTCTTTTAGACGCGCTGTTAGACGTATTGTTAAACGGACTGTTAGACGGACCGATAGACGCGCTTTTAATTGCACTATTAGACGGACTGTTAGACGCGCTTTTACTTGAATTGTTTAACGCTCTGTTAGACGCGTCTATAGACGTACAGAGCAGACGGGTCTATAGACGCGCTCTGACAGAGCCTGTTTTTTTTTCCCCTTTCTTCCCAACTCCCAAAGTAATAGATTTGTTTCCTATTTTCCAGTTCAACATGTGGCCAGGAAGTGCTTCTAGCTCACCTGATCCGCGGGAATCGATTTGGAAGGATTTATATAATCTTTTAGGGCACCCTCCTAGTCCTGCGGAGTTATACGGGTATATGACGGGTACCCTTAACACTCCCCAGGAGTCGGCACTACAGACTCCAAGCCACCCCACACCGCCTGAGATCACCCCAGCGGAGTCCGCACAGCCGTCTTATGCCCCTTCCCCTGTACCGTCTTATGCCCCTTCCCCCATGCCGTCTTATGCCCCTTCTGCCATCCCGTCTTATGCCCCTTCCCCCATGCCATCAGGAGGTCCTTCTGTCTCGACGAGCCGTCAACGTACTCCCCAGCCGTCGAGACTCGGTTCTCCAGCTATGAGTGGTCAGCGTAGTCCCGTGCAGTCCCCAGCTACGAGTGGCCATCGTACGTGCTCGACACGACACGGTAGCAGGCGTAGTAGCAGGGAGAGCGGTGGCGGATGCTACTTTGGGCCATGTGGCGGTGAGGAGGAGGATGATTCAGATGATTTAGACGTGCCTCTGGGTGATGGTACGATTTATTATGACATCACTCAGACAGGAGGCATCTTGATGGATGCGCGGGGGAAGGACATCATGGCCTTCATGCGCTCTGTAATTGCTAACAATTACAGAGATTGCTTTATCCACTATAAAGACCACCCAAAGAGGTTGGCTGAGGAGATCCTCGCTGCTGTTCGCTCTAGGTATCCTAACCCCCCCAATCACCAGTTCATAGATAAATGGGCCAAGTCAAAGATTGTTACGATACTTGGCAATAAAAGATCTTCCCTTAAGAGGCAGGCACTAGCGGAGCTTGCCAGGCTTGAGGCAGGTCAACCTCCAAGGGGCCCGCCCCACACCGCTCACAAGCGTGAGTGGAAGAAGGCAATGAAGTCAGCGAGGGAGGAGCCCAGTCTGCAGCACGTGGAGGCATAGAGGATCCAGATGGAGGAATATGGAAGCGCGCATTTTGGAGCAGGGGGTGTTGAATCATGGGAGGCCCAATTTGTAAGTATCGATCTCAAATTATATTGCTTATGTAGTTTATTAGGAGGTTGGTTGTTTCTTTGTACTAATCCCTCCACAAAGTGTATCGTGGTCATGCAGCTTGAGATCGTGGGCAGATACCCTACTCCAGTGGAGACAGCCTACCACCGCCACCATCGCAGAGGAGATACATGGAGGCACTTCTATGATGGCGGGTTGATTACTGAGGAGCAGTATACCCGAGCTACTGGACAGGCCCCCCAGGTATTTGAAAGTAATTAAATAATGCCAAAATTATAAGTAAAGATTTGATTTTTCATACATTGATATATGTTGTCCCTTGTTTACAGCCCCATGCACAAGACGACGAGGAAGACGAGGAAGGAGGTGCAGAAGGGAGCGCAGAAGGGAGCGCAGAAGGGAGCGTGGAAGGCAGCGAGGATTAGTCATAGAAGTAGTGCTACTATTCTTTTTTGTACTTAAAGCCACTGGCTTGGCTTCGTGCCTCTTGTATATAGACTCCTATTATTTTTTGTACTTGAAGCCACATGACATGGCTTAGCTTCCTTATTTTTTGTACTTGAAGCCACATGACGTGGCTTAGCTTCGTGCTATATGTATATACAAGCACTTATTGCGTTTTGGAGTTGTAATATTTTATTTGGAATTGTAATTAAAATGCGGTTGGCTATAAGAATTGAATTTCAGAATGTGGATATGGGATTCTTGTAACTATATAGCATACACAACATACACAATACTATTCTGTAAATTTTTTTTTTTTTTTAAAGGCGCGTCTATCAGTGCGTTTAAAAACGCGTTTATATCTGCGTCTGTCTGTTCGACTTGCGTCTATACGCGCGTTTATAAAAGCATTTACCAACACGTTTATTTATGCATCTCTGGGCGCATCTATACGCGCGTAAGTCGGATATATAGACGTGCAATTAGATGCGGGTCTCCA
Source organism: Dipteris shenzhenensis (assembly GCF_047967505.1). Lineage (NCBI taxonomy): Eukaryota > Viridiplantae > Streptophyta > Polypodiopsida > Gleicheniales > Dipteridaceae > Dipteris > Dipteris shenzhenensis. The sequence goes on along the minus strand of NC_141608.1, from coordinate 25,876,736 downwards.
GACGCGCAAATAGACGCGCAAATAGACGCGCCCGTAAGTTTTTTATTTAGTTCATAAAACACGTCTATGCGCGCGTCTATGGGTGCTTTGTCTTGTTGTGGGTGCTGCATGTAAGTTTCTTATCTCTTGACGTAATTAAGTAATTATTTGTGGCAATATATGCTATAAAATAGGTGCATCTTCATTGTTTTAATGATGCTCTTTTACAGTACAAAAAGTACAGTGCATTATGGTCATATGGACGACATTTTCGTGTGGAACGCATCGATTCAAAGAGAGTCATGTATTATTGTGGAGTCATGGCTAACTTCACACAAGATAGCCGAGCAAGTGCTTCGGATACCAATCTTCTCTCCTCACAGTTGGATTATTGTCGAACCATACGCGACATCTATGAAATTGATTTCAGACGATTTACTATTTTCATTCTTGATGTAAAATGGTTTAGAACTACTTACAACGGTCCCCATGCATGCGACAGTGAGAAAAGATAGTAGTGGTCTCTTTGCAATAGACTCCACCAAACATTGGACCGATGAAAGTGATACTTTTGTTCTTCCCGAGCACTGTGAGCAGGTGCATACTAATGATTTAATTAGTCGAAGCTTTCGTTTTTAAAGTCCATTGATACATGTACTTGAGCATAATTTCATATATATAATTGACGAAATTTGGCACCCATCTTCAATATAGGTGGTTTTTCATCCGGATTGTTCTGATCCAAGATGGTGGTACGTGATCCAAGTTGCACCACGAAGTAAGAAAATTTTTGAAGATCGAGATGTGGATATGGAGATGCCACTACCAATGCTGGATCTAATTGATGAATCTAGCGAAGAAGATGTAGATCACCATATGAGCCAAGAGGAAGATGCGCATAATGACATCGCATGGGAGGAGGATGGAGATCACGATATTGATGTAAGAAGACAACAATCATCAAGATCAGTCACCACACCTAAGCTTTATTGAAGAAGATGATCAAATACTTTTAGGTGAACGTACGATGCTAGAGTACGATGATGATATAGGAGATCAACTCGGTATAGAGTTGGAGATAGACTTGCTTGGTGCCTTAGACTTGGCTCAAGATGAAATAGTTGATGTAAATGCTCTTATTTGATTTTTCTCATCTCAAACTTGGACATGAATATATGAGCTTCAAAGGCTTGATGTACATGCTCTCATTTTTTTATTCTCTATGAGCTCAAACATGTATGAAAATTTAAAAAAATTTGTCATTGGAAAAAACTAACTTTTAAGGCCTATAAAAAAAAAAAAAACTCTCTGTAAAAACGTCGCTATAATATTTTGTATCAGTGTCGCTATATAGCGACTTTTAAAAGTCGCTGTATAGCGACTCTTGATCGTTGGTATGAAAAGCGGGTTTTGTAAATCGTCGCTATATAGCGACTGTTGCTAAAAGTCGCTATATAGCGACTTTTAGCAACAATCGCTATATAGCGACGATTTATGAAACCCGCTTTTCGTAAATCGTCGCTATATAGCGACTGTTGCTAAAAGTCGCTATATAGCGACGATTTATGAAACCCGCTTTTCATACCGACGATTAACACTAAGCGGGCGCTAAACATCGGTATGTAAACGTCGCAATAGGATCTGTGTGTAGTAGTGGTTATAAGTGTCGGAAAAGAACGGTCACTGTATAAGCATCGCTATAATATAGTGACTCTAATAAAGAAGGAGGCGCAGAAGGGAGCGCAGAAGGGAGCGTGGAAGGGAGCGAGGACCTGGAGAACAAAGATTGGTCGTACAAGTAGTGCTAGCTACTCTTTTTTGTACTTAAAGCCACTGGCTTGGCTTTGTGCCTCTTGTATATACACTCCTCTTATTTTTTGTACTTGAAGCCACATGACATGGCTTAGCTTCGTGCTATATGTATATACAAGCATTTTTTGAGCTTTCAATTTTATTTCGTTTTGGAGTTGTAATGTTTTATTTGGAATTGTAATTAAAATGCGGTTGGCTGTAAGAATTGAATTACACAATGTGGATATGGGATTCTTGTAACTATATAGCATACACAACACACACAGCATTCTGTAAAATTTAAAATTAAAAAAAAGCGCGTCTATCAGTGCATTTAAAAACGCGTTTATATACGCGTCTGTCTGTTCGACTTGTGTCTATATTTGCATCTATAAACGCATTTATAAGCACGTCTATTTATGCGTCTAAGTGCGCGTCTATACTTGCGTGTGTCTAATATATAGACGCGCAATTAGACGCGGGTCTCTAGATGCAAAAATAGACATGCAAATAGACGCGCCAGTAGGTTTTTTATTTAGTTCAGTAAACGCGTCTGTGCACGCGTCTATGGGTGCTTTGTCTTGTTGTGAAGCACATCTATTTTCTCGTATAACGACCATCTATATATGCGGCTATCTGTGTTTGCAGACAAGCTAGATGTGTGTCTAGATGCGCCTATAGATGCGGTTTTAGATGTGCTTTGAGACGCATCTATAGACGCGCTCCGACAGATGGACTATTCTAAAAAGTAGAAAAGGACATGCGCCCGACACAAAAACGTAACACTGATACCAAAATCATGCGTTTCTTGGATACGACAAAGGACAAATCCAAAGAGAGCAACTTCCAAAAAAGATCAACCATAAAAAGACTTACCTTGGATAGAGGTATGGAAGCTTCTTCTCCTTTTTCAAAGTTGCTTCTCTTCTTTGTTTACCCTCTTCTCCTTTAAGCCTGGAAGTAAGTGTGGGTGCCTTCCTCTTAAGTGTAAGCTTGAAAGTAACTGTGGGTGCCTTCCTCTTAAGCATCAAAACTGAGGATATGCTAATAGCAAAGCAAGCAAGCCGTGCGAAGTATAAGTAATATTGTGAAGAAAAGCAAAGCGAGCGTGCTAAAAGCAGATTTAAAAACCGCATCTATAAGTGTGTCTAATGGCACATCTATACACGCCAACTCTAAATATGTGTGTAATTGCATGTCTAGATACACATATCAGATGCGGTTTTAGATGCACTTGTAGACGTGCACCACAGAATAGATAGATGCGGTTTTAGACGTGCCTTTAGATGCACCACAGAGTTTTAAAATTAAATATTTGAAGAAAGGCAAATTTTTTTGGGTTGTTTGTTTGTAGGATGTCTTCATCTTCAACAAGTAGCTCTAGTGAGGATAAATCCCTCCGTATCCACCATTGCGAAATGTGGTTGGAGCAAAAAATCAAATGTATGTGTGATCGATGTCGAGGAAACATGTATCATGCACGCAGGTTTACACTCAATCACATCTCAAAGTATGGAGAATGGGATGTGACCGTAAACATGGTAAGTGTTAAAGAGTTAAGGTTGATTGAGATACCTATAGGTGTTCATATGTTTGAGTTATGATCCTGTTTTAATTTGATACAGGATGCAGTGCCACACCTGCATATGTTGCCCTATGCTCGCCGTGAGGAGGCGAAGTGTCGGAGATATGAGGTGGGATCTTCAGGAGGGACCGTTATAGATGCATGGAGTGATGGTGATAGTAGAGCTCGACCATTACCTCATGAAGCCGTGGAGGAGGAGGTGTTTGATGATATGGTGCGGGATTTAAATGTCCATCAAGGCAGGGATGATAGCATGGAGCAAGATGATCTTTTTACCGCAGCATCGACTCCACTGTTTGAGGGGTGCACATTCTCTGTTCTATGTGCCTCCCTTGAGTTACTAAACTTGCAAACCATCTATGGATGGAGCAATGCAAGTTTGAATGCATTACTCAAGTAAGCTTTAAAGTCTATTTTGCAAACATGGTGAATTATGCTAGTGGGTCAATTACTCAAATGCTTTTCCTCATTTATGGTCTTCACGTGCAGGCTATTGTGTAAAATGCTTCCAAGGGAGAATAAATTACCGACCTCAAGAGATATGGCAAGGCAACATGTGACCTCTCTTGGAGGATTAGATTATAAGCACATCCATGCACGCGTCAACGATTGCATTTTGTTTCGTGGAATACATAAGGATGCAAGAGAGTGCCCTACTTGTGGAGAGGCAAGATATAGAGCAAGTCTCAAAACTTTGGACATGTCTCATAAGGTTATGCAACATTTTCAATAATCCCTCGCATCCAACATATGTTCAAGTGCAAATCCATTGCAGAGCTCATGTCATGGCATTCCTCCAATCGATCAACCGATGGCAAGTGGAGAATTCCCGTAGACTCTCCTGCATGGAAGCATATTGAAGACACATGGCCAAGCTTCAAGAAAGAACCTAGGAGCTTGAGACTTGGATTGGGTATGGACGGTGTGAACCCTTTTGGTCTCAAAAGCACCTCTTACAGTGTATGGCCAGTGATATTGGTGAATTATAATCTTCCACCCTCTATGGCTATCAAGAAAGGACATGTTATGCTATCCCTTCTAATTCTAGGGAAACATAAAGTCAAAATTCTTGATGTTTATTTGGAGCCTTTGACTGACGAGCTAGAGATACTTTGGAGAGGTATCGAGGTGCATGATGTGAACAAGCCTCCCTCATCACGAGACTTCAACTGCAAAGCAGTCTTGATGTGGATGATGCATGACTTCCTAGGCTATGGCGAGTGTTCAGGTAAGCATTGCACTTCTAATTATGAATAGGCAAAGGATGTGGCACCCTAGACCCATGCCACCTTCAACTCTAAATTGTGTCTACTGTTCAGGTCTCACTACATCGGGTTACCATGCATGTCATGTTTGTGGTCCTTCGCTAGTTGCCTCATGGGCAGACGCATTGAATAAGGTCATCTATGAGAATCACCATCGATTTCCTCCACCTGATCATCCTATATATGTTGACCCTTGGAATGAAGTCCTCCCACAATCACTCACCGTGGGACATTGGATGAGAATTTAGGACGGTTCCATCACTCCTCCACCACTTGGCATGAGCCGGTAAGGGTTTCTAACTATTGTGTGCTATATTGGTTGGAAATAAAGATTGCCCACTAACACTTTATTTTGTTTAGATACTCCATCTTTTATCGTTTACCATATTGGTCCCACCTCAAGATCAATCACCTACTTGATCCCATGCATATCTTCAAGAATGTGGCATCTACCATTCGGGAGCATTTGAATGGGACACAAGATTCCGTAAGCATAAGGGAGGATCTACGTACCATAGGGAGGATGCGTGAAGCTTGGCCACAAGAGAGACCAAATGGGCGTGCTTTTTTACCTCGTGCACTGTGGAGGTTATCAAAGCTAGAGATGGCGGCGGTGAAGTGTGCTATTACTACAATTCGTACTCCGACTGGATGCATGAGATGTTTGAAGGGACCTTTACAAAGAGCAAGAAAAGAGGTGTAGAGCAATTATATGGCTTGAAATCTCATGATTGGCACAAGATGCTCCAAGTAAGTATTTTATGTGCATAATATCTTTTTCCTTTTAAATTTGTGAGTGTAATTATAAGCAACTAATCAACCACCTCCTCATGGGTTCAATTCATACTACCTACTAGCATTTCACGTAGTGCATCGAAGGACGTGAAAGATTGTATTTATAAGATGGGCGAGCTTGTGAGGTACTTTACATGATACAAAATGTTATGCGTATCAATGCTCCATGCAAGGTGTTCATATTGCTAATATGCTGTACTTTTTCATTTCTAGGTATGTGAGCTCAAAGAAAATAGATCCCACCAGGCTTGAGAATGCTCGAGTTATGTCAGTGAAGGTGGTTTGTTTAGTGGAGGAGATATTTCCACGTTCTATTCTCACAAGCCAACTACATCTTATAGTGTATTTGGTGGATGAGATTGCTATATGCGGTACTATGCATGCATGATGGTTGTTCTTCCTCGAGCGCTTCATGAAGACCTTGAGGTGCTTCGTGAGACAAAATGCAAGACCTGAAGGTAGCATGGCCAAGGGTTGCTTGGTACAAGAGTCACTTGTATATATTTCTGAGTTTCTTGTTGATGTGGATAGCTCTCTCCCACGACTATGGAGAGATGATGAAGACCTAAGGATGACCTCTATTGTGCCTCAAGGGAAAGGATGCAACAAAGTAATAGACACGGAGTTGCATAATAATATCAACCTCTATTGCGTTCTTAATAGTAATGTGATGAAAAGATGGGTGACAAGATACGAGGATGCAAAGGTAAGAAAACAAGAAGAAAGGGTCCTCTTTCATACACACCACGGATCTTGTGTGCCATACCCTCAGTATCTAAGAGCACTTCCAAAGGATATTCATGTGGATTGGCTACTTGATGAAATGGAGAAAGCAGAGAAAGATGAGGGGATGCATATCACAATGGAAGAATGGGAGTATGCTAGGGGATGCATGAGCAAGGTCGGTATATAGAATGTTATGCATAAGTTAGGAGCTTTCAATAATTTAGATTACTTATTTAATTGATTTTTTCTTGGTGTAGTGCACTATGTTCAATGCTATATGGTGTGAGGGCAAGCATTTTCGAACACAACGGATTGATGATAAGAGAAACACATAAGATTGCAACGTCATTGCTAGCTTTGAGGGAGCCAATGGAGCCATGGATGATTATTGTGGCATAATCCAAGATATTATTAAGCTTGACTTTTGATGCTTCTTTGTGTATGTTTTGGATGTAAAGTGGTTTAAGGACGTGGTGGAAAGAGGCCCTAATGCAACAATCAAACACCATGCAAGTGGCTTTGTAACTATTGACTCCACAAAGTTTTGGCAAAGTAGGAAGGACACACTAGTACTACCGCAACAATGTGAACAGGTACTGTGCACACATATAAAAATACTCGCTTTTGAATTTTTGATGCAAGGAAAATAACATGATTGTATTTGTGTTTGAATTAGGTTGTCTATTAACCAATGGTGGATAATAATAGATGGTGGCATGTCATACCTATTATGCCATGTTCCAAAGTGATGTATAGTAAATTTACTAATATGCAGCATATGGAGGATGATCATGGCCATGGACATGATGATGACCGTGATATGAGAGAGGAGGATGATCATGAGATAGGAGATACAGATATTGAGGCCATTACCCATGAGGACGAGCCTACCATTGGTGATGCTGATTTCAATGAGCACATGAGTAGCACAAGTAGTAGTGGGTTGAATGTATTTGTAGATCTAAACACTTGTTTGGATTTTGAAGTAGATAGTTTGGCAAGGGTTGATCTCATTGAGGATGAGATTGAACCATAGCCCATCATTGATATTGGTAAAACTATTTTACATATTGTCTCATTCTCCTCACCTCACTTAATTCTTGTATATGTGGGCTTGCAGAAAAGCATTGATGTTTTTGTTAAAATTATGTGCTTTGGTAATCATGGGCAATGTTTGGAGAGCAATGATGTACACCAAAATCTCACTTTCTGTATTCTCTGTTTTGCATCTAAGTATGCGTCTAATTCCCAGTGTAAATTCTCTAATATACGCGCTAATACATGTGCAAATAGACACGCCGATAAATGCAATGTTAAATGGGCCCGTATTTTCTCAGTGTAGATGCACAAATAGACGTGTTAATGCACACGCAAATAGATGAGCTGTTAGACGCACTATTAGATGTGCCCATAATTTCTCTATTCAAGCAACGCCTATAAATGTGCCCACTATTTTGCACGTCTATCAAGTGCATCTATAGTTGCTTTGTATTGTTTTGATGGTGTTACCACTAAGCAACCTTGCTTATCCAATAATTCTCCTTGTGAATATTGTGATAGAAATCATCCATCCTTTTGGTGTTACAAGAGGCGTTATGATCGTGAACGTACTCAAGCATATGCTACTCAACAACAACATGCCCATACGCATCAAGAGGCAAATCATATCTGTTCTGATGTCTCTCCAGAAAGGATACTTCATGTTCGAGATGGTTCTATTTTTATTGTTGATTATGGTGCTACTAATAATATGACATATCAATCTCAATGGTTACATAATTATCATGCTCTTACTCACAAGAAATTGTTTTATCTTGCTGATGAAACTACTTGTCAAGTCATGGGTGTTGGTGATTTATATCTTGGCACTTTTTCTTCAACAAGAGTCTTGCGAGGCATTCACCATGTTCGAGATCTTCAGAGAAATCTTTTTTCTGTTGCACGACTTGTTGATCTTGGTCTTTTTATTGGCTTTAACCACACATAGTATCGGATTGAAAAAGATGGACATACCATAGCAGTTTCTTCTCGGAATGGTAACCTCTTTCAACTTTCCTTAAATCATGATATTGCTAATGTGGTTACAGCCCCTGGTGATCTGGACTGCAAGATATGGCTTCATCGTTTTGTTCATTCGAATTTTGCCGAGCTACTTGCTATAAATCATCATGATCTTTTGGATGGTATGAATCTCCTAGCTGGTCCTCACATGGGCCTCTTTGAATATTGTGCTCTTGGCAAGCATCATCAAAAACCCTTTCATGCATCTCTTTCCATGTTCACATGGATATATGTGGACCTTTTCCTCCATCCAAGTCTTTCTACAGGTATTTCATCACTTTCATTGACGATTGGTCAAGATATACAACTGCATTTCTCTTGCGACATAAGTCAAAGGCCTTATCAGTATTCAAGCAATATAAAACTGTTGCGGAACTTCATATTAGTTCTCAGATCAAGACCCTTCGTAGTGACAATGGTGGAGAATATATTTCTAATCTTTTTAATGATTATTGAATTTAGTGTGCCATTCATCGTGAATATACTATTGCATTTTCTCCTCAACAAAATGCTCATGCAGAGCATAAGAATTGCACTTCTCTTGATGCTATAAAATGTATGCTCATTCATTCTAGATTATCTCGAAGCTTTTGGGCAGAAGCACTTCTAACAGCCATCTTTGTGCAAAATCATCTACCTACAACTGCACCTTTTGGTCAAATACCGATCATAGCTTGAACAGGGGAGACTCCTTCTATATCACATTTTTGATCTTTTGGTTGCATTGCCTATATTCATGTACCAAAAGAGACATGGAAAAAGCTAGATCTTCCTGGCAAAAAGGTCATATTCATTGCATATTCTTTGAATTCTAAAGGTTATAAATTCTATGATCCCTCTTCTAAGAAGGTGATAATCAATCATGATGCCATATTCAATGAGTAGTCAATGCTCGGGGGGGTCACTATGTATAAACCCTCTATATCACGTGCGTTCAAGGCCTATATTTAAAGTCCCTTATCTGTAAAAAATTTCATGAATAAAATGTACCCCTTTTCTATACAAATCTATAAATTTTTTCCAAAACTATTTTAAATAGTCCCTTATGTATATTTATTTCTGTAAATTTTAGAAATAAAAAAAATCCTTCTGTTGAACTCACGTGATAGGGTTACATATGATGAGTGACCCCCCCGAGAGTCAATGGGAGGGGCATGTTCTACCGAGGATGCAGAGGACACTGATTCCTTACTTTTCTGCCTTTCCTTTTCTATTTGATAATGATTCCACTTCTGATTTCATTACTACTCATTCATCTGATGGCATCACTACTACTCCATTTGCAGAGCAATGTGTTGACAATCTTGATTTTGATCCTGCCCATACACAGGCCTCTAATGATAGTGTTGATATTTATGTTGATCTGCCTATTGATTTTGAACATGGTTCTACTCATGATTGTGTTGATGAATTTGAAATCATTGATCATGCAATGGTTGCTCATGAAGACCCTACTACTTATACAGAAGCTATCTTTTTTGCACAAAAGAGTCAATGGCAAGAGGCAATGGAAACTGAATATGATTCTTTGATCTCTAAAGGTACATGGGTTCTTATTAAACTACCTCCTGGTCACACTCCTATCAAATGTAAGTGGGTTTATAAATCAAAAACTAAAGCTGATGGTTCTTTTGACAAGTTTAAAGCTCGTCTGGTTGCAAAAGGATACTCACAAATTGTAGGAGTTGATTATCATGATACTTTTTCACCCATTGTTTGTAGCACAAGTATTCGGGTACCCTTGGCTTTTGCTTCTCAATTTGATTTGGAGATTCATCAAATGGATGTGAAAACTACTTTTCTTAATGGAGATCTTAAAGAGGAGATTTATATGGAGCAACCAGAAGGGTTCATACTTCCCGGTCGGAACCACTCCTTGTCTTGTGAGCTTTATCAAAAATACTCGATTGACTCATGATGTTGAGGTTTCACATCAACCCTATGCCAATCTTGTTGGTTGCCTATAGTTTGTCAGTTTGAACACTCAACTACATATTCTTTTTACTGCCAATTTTCTAGGTCAATATCTAGCTGCTCCCTCAATGCAACATTGGTCTACAACAAAACATGTTCTAAAGTATTTTGAAAGGCACTTCTAATTTTGGATTAGTTTATCGATGTCATACATAATCATCTTCTGTGATGTCTCTTGACCTTTTGGGATATATAGATGTATATTGGGCAAGCTCTCACTTCTCTATGCGGTCTACAAGTGGTAATTGCTTCTTTATCAATGGTTGCTTGGTCTCTTGGGCAAGTAAGAAGCAACGATGTGTTGTTGTTTCTACCATAGAATCTGAGTATGTAGCGGCTTCTCTAGCAACTCAAGAATTGGTCTGGCTGCAACAATTGCTTGCAGATATTGGTCATCCTCCATCCTCCAGTATTCCTCTCAGATGTGATAATCAAAGTGCCATAAGTTTGGCTAAAGACTATGTTCAGCATAACCAATCCAAACATATTGCTGTTCATTACCATTATGTCAGGCATGAAGTGAAGAAAGGGATGATATGATTGAAAATTATCCCACTTCTTAGATGATTGCAAATATTCTCACTAAAGGACTTAGTGAGGCATGCTTCATAGTTCTACAATTAGAACTTGGAGTTCTTGCAGCTTCTCTCTTCCAAGATTAACACACCTATAAATGACCTTTTGTATATAAATGCACATCTGCATTACATACTTGTAAATAATTTTACAAATGATCAACTTGTATATAGGATCTCGGGTTTTTCCCTTGTGCTCCCCAAGGGTTATTCATCCATAGCTAGAGACCTTTGTTTGACTGGGAGTGTTAGAGCTATATATAGCTTGCCCTAACTTAAACTAGGTCTCACCTATATATATGTAACTACTGATCAATATGAATTAGTCTTTTGGAGTCTATTGATGTGTATATCATCTCTTCTTCTTCTCTCTCAACAAGTAAGCTATAGGCAAGTTCAAGGCAAGAAATTTGGGTGGATTTCATGCGTCGATGTACTCACTATCTGTTTCGTTGAGGAGCCATTTGCAGGTTGCAAAGCAAACATTTAGGGGGATTTTTTTCCCCAGTATGCATTTTCGCGCCTTTCACAACAACATACGTATTCTTGGAGATTGTATGGAGCAATTTATTGCCTCTATATCTTCATTCTTAAAAATTATCCACTTGCTATACTCAAAATAGGTGGTATTGAGGGCTATGAAAAGTGGCACACCCATCCGATAAATACTGGTTCGAATAGCACACCTAGGAGCGTGATTTTTGATGGTTATGCATGACATTGAGGAAAAGACAGTGTTTAATGCTTGATCGAGCATGGAAAGCATAATCAATGGGCACAATACCTTTACATGCCTCAACCTAGGTGGTATTCAGTTGCATGCAAAGTGACACTCCCATTCAATAAGTACTTGTTTGGATAACACACCTAAGAGCATGCTTTTTGATGGATGTGCATCACACTCGGCAAAAAAGGGTGTTTAATGTGGGATTGAACATGCAAAAAATATTTGATGGACACCATACCTTGCAAGAATCTCAACCTAGATAGTATTGCAACATGTGCAAAGTGGCGCATACATCCAATAAGTACTTTTTCGGATAACACAGCTGGGAGCATGCTTGTTTATGGTTGTGCAAAACACTAGGGGGAAAAGGTGTCTAATGCATGATCGACCATGCAAATCATATCGGATGGGCAAGATAATTTTCATGCATCTCAATTTAGGTGCTATTGATGCTCATGCAAAGCCGCACACCCATCCGATAAGTACTTGTTTGACTTACATACCTAGGAGCGTGTTTTTTTACGGTTGTGCATGACATTGAGAAAAAAAAGGTGTTTAATGCTTGATTGACCATGCAAAGCATATCTGATGGGCACAATACTTTACACATGCGTCAAACTAGGTGTTATTCTTTTGGATGCAAAGTGGTGCACCCATACAACAAGTACTTATTAGGATAACACACCTAGGAGTGTTTTTTGACGGATGTGCATCACACTTGGGTGAAAATCATGTTTAATGCGTGATTGACCATGCAGAGCATATCAGATGGGCACCATAATTTGCACCTATCTTAAATTAGGTTGTATTGCATCTTGTACAGAGTGGTACACCCATCCAACACCTACTTATTCAGATAACACACTTGGGATCGTGTTTTTTTAAGGTTGTCCACAATACTAGGGGGAAAATGGTGTATAATGCATGATCGAACATGCAAAGAATATATGATGGACAAGAAATGTTGCATGTTCTTAAAAGTAGGTGGTATTGAAGCCCTGGGAAAGGGTCTCACCCATTTGATAAGTACTCATTCGAATAGGAGCGTGTTTTTTTATGGTTGTGTATGACATTGAGACAAAAACGATGTTTACTGCTTGATCGACCATGCAAATTAGCATATCTGATGGGCATGATAGTTTACACGTAGCTCAACCTAAGAGGTATCTTGTTGCATGCAAAGTGGTGTGCCCATCCAATAAGTACTTGTTCGATAACAAACCTAGGAGTGTGTTTTTTGACATATGTGCATCACACTCGAGGAAAACTAGTGTTGAATGCATGATCGACCATGCAAAGCATATCTGATGGGCACCATTATTTGAATGTATCTCAATATAGGTGGGATTGCATTGTGTGAAAAGTGGTGCACCCATCCAATGAGTACTTGTTTGGATAACACACACCTGGGAGCATCTTTTTTTATGGTTGTGCATAACACTATGCAGAAATCGATGCATAATGCGTTATCGACCATGTAAAGAATATACGATGGATAATATAATTTGCATGTGCATAGGTCTTCTTGAGGCCCCTTTAAAGTGGCACACCCATCTGATAAGTACTTGTTTGAATAAAACACTTAGGAGCATGTTTTTTGACGGTCGTGCATGACACTGAGGAAAGAACGATATTTATTGTTTGATTGAACATGCCAAGCATATCATATGGGCACACTAATTTTCATGTGCCTTAACCTATGTGTTATTAAGTTGCATGCAAAGTGGCACTCTCATTCGATAAGTACTTGTTTCGATAACCACACCTGGAACCGTGGTTTTTTACGATTGTGTATAACACTAGGGAAAAAACGTTCTCTAATATGTGATAGAACATGAAAATCATATATTATGGAAAAAATACTTTGTATCAAACTCAAATTAGGTGGTATTGATGACCATACAATGTAGTGCACTCATGTGATAAGTACGTGTTTGAATAACACACCTAGGAGCGTGTTTTTTGACGGATGTGCATGACATTGAGGAAAAGATAGTGTTTAATGCTTGATCAACCATAAAAAGCATATCTAATGGGCACAATACTTTGCACCCACCTCAAACTAGGTGGTATTGAGCTGCATGAAAAGTGAGGCTCCCATCTGATAAGTACTTGTTTGGATAATAAACCTAGGAGCATGTTCTTTTACGATTATGTATGACACTGGGGGGAAAAAAGTGTTTAATATGTGATCAGCCAAGACAACCATATCTTATGGATAAAATAATTTGAACGTGCCTTAATCTAGGTTTTATTGACTTGCATGCAAAGTGGAGTGCCCCTTCCACAAGTACTTGTTCTACTAACACATCTAGGAGTGCGTTTTTTGACAATTGTGCATACATTAGGTGGAAAACGTTGTATAATGTGTGATCACCCATGCAAAGCATATTTGATAGACAAGATACTTTGTAGGCACCTCAAAGTAGTTTGTTTTGACTTGCATACAATGTGGCATACCCATCTGAGATTTACTTGTTAGAATAACACACATGGGAGTTGTTGTTTTTCGGTTGTGCATGACACTAAGGTAAAAATAGAGTTTAATGCTTGATCAACCATGCAAAGAAAATACGATGGGCACAATACTTTGCATGCATCTCAACCTCGATGATATTGAGTTGCATGCAAAGTGGCATGCTTATCCCATAAGTACTTTTTGGCTCACACACCTACGAGCATGTTTTTTAATGGATGTGAATTACACTCGGGAAAAAACTGTGTTTAATGAGTGATTGACCATGCAAAGCATATTCGATGGGCACCATACTTTGCAAGCATATCAATGGAGGTGGGATTTCATCGTGTGCAAAGTGGCATGCCCAATAAGTACTTGTTCAGATTACACACCTGGGAGCGTGTTTTTAATAGTTTTGCATTACAGTACTAAGGGGAAAACGGTGTATAATACGTGATCGACCATGCAAATCATATCCGATGGACAAGATACTTTTCACGTGCCTCAATGTAGGTGGTATTAAGGCCCTTGAAAAGTGGCTACCCATCTGATAAGTACTTGTTCGAATAACATACCTAGGAGTGTGTTTTTTACGGTTGTGCATGACACTAGGGAAAAACTAGTGTTTAATGCTTGATCGAGCATGTAAAGCATATTTGATGGACACAATACTTTGCATGCACCTCAACCTAGGTTGTATTGAGTTGCATGCAAAGTGGTGTGCCCATCCAATAAGTACTTGTTTGGATAACACACCTAGGAGCATGTTTTTTGACTGATGTCTATCACACTGGGGGGAAATCAATGTTTAATGTGTGATCGACATGGATGATTTTTTCATGTTAGTTTCTTTAAGAAGTGAAACTTTTATATTTGCATCAAAAGTTTACATGCGCCAATAAAAATAAAAATTTGAAAGATTTTCCAAGATTTGAAACTTTTATGCAACAATTTTAAAAGTTTAGCCGTATATGATGGGCACCATACTTTTCACAGACCTCAATATAGGTGGTATTGAATTGTGTGTAAAGTGGCTCTCCCATCCGATACATACTTGTTCAGATAACATACCTTGGAGCTTTTTGACAGTTGCGCTAATACTAGGGGGAAAAAGATATATAATGCATGATCGACCATGCAAAGCAGATCCGATGGACAAGATAATTTTCTTGCACCTCAAAGTAGGTGGTATTGAGGCCTGTGCAAAGTGGCACACCTCATCCGATATGAACTTGTTCGAATAACACACTGAGGAGCGCAAGTTTTTTACATTTGTGCATGACATATTAGGCAAAAACAAAGTTTAATGCTTGATCGACCATGCAAAGCATATCCAATGGGAACTATATGGTTCACGCACCTCATCCTAGGTGTCATTGAGGTTCATGCAAAGTAGTGGGCCTATCCAATAAGTACTTGTTCAAATAACACACTTAGGAGCATGTTTTTTGATGGATGTGCATCACACTTTGGGAAAAATGGTGATTAATGCATGATCGACCATGAAAATCATATCCGATGGATGCCATACTTTGCAAATGTCTCAGTGTAGGTAGTATTTCATTGTGTACAAAGTGGCATGGTGATCTGATAAGTGATCGTTCGGATAACACATCTAGGATTTCATGGTTGTGCATGCATGATCAACCCCAAAAGCATATCCGATGGATGAGATACTTTGCATGTGACTCAACATAGGTGGTATTGAGGCATTTGCAAAGTAGTGCACCCATACGATATGTACTTGTTTGAATAACACACCTAGGCGCATGTTTTTTGAAGGTCGTGCATGACAATGAGGCAAAAACGGTGTTTAATGCTTGAAGGACCATCCAAAGCTAATCCAAAGGGCACAATACTTTGCACATGCCTCAACCTAGGTGGTATTGAGTTGTATGCAAAGTGGCACGCCCATCTAATAAGTACTTGTTTGGATAACACAACTAGGAGCAATTTTTTGGATGGTTGTGCATAACACTCAAGGAAAAACGGTGTTTAATGTGTGATCGACCATGCAAAGAATATTCTATGGACACGATAATTTTCATGTGCCTCAAAGTAGGTGGTATTGAGACTTGTGCAAAGTGGCATGCCCATGCAATAAGTAATTGTTTGGATAACAAACCTAGGAGCATTTTTTTAAATGGTTGTGCATAACATGGGGGGATAATGATGTTTAATGAGTGATCGACCAAGCAAAGAATATACGATGGAAATGATAATTTGCATGTGCATTGATGTGGGTGGGATTAAGGCTCATGCAAAGTGTTGCACCCATCAGATTAGTACTTGTTCGAATAATACACCTAGGAGCGAATTTTTTTAATGATTTTTTAAATGAGGACCTCTCCCCTCCCTCCTTTATCCCTAAACATTTATACCACTCTCTCATTTATTTAATTGAAGCCCTCTCCTCTCCCTCCTTTATCCCTAATAAACATCTTGCCATCATATACTAGCCCCCCCTCTTTTAATTAATTGAAGCCCTCCTTCACCCCTTTATCCCTAAATGTTTTTTAATTGAAGATCTTCCCCACCACTCTTTTTCCAATATACTCCACTCCCCCCCCCTCAGGGGGTCACTATGTAGTATAAACCCTCTATATCACATGTGTTTAAGGCCTACTTGTTGTAAAATCCCTTATCTGTAAAAATTTTCTTAATAAAATGTACCCTTTTTCTATACAAATCTGTAATTTTTTCCAAAATTACTTTAAATAGTCCCTTATGTAAATTAATTTTTAATTAAATTTAGAAAATAAAATAACTTTTTGTTGAACTCACGTGATAGGGTTACATATTATGAGTGACCCTCCCAAGCCCACCCCTGTCCTCCCCCTTTGATTTAATTGAAGCCCTCTTTCACCTCTTTATCCCTAAATATTTTATTTAATTGAAGCCCTCTCCCACCCCTATTTTGCCATCATACACCACTTCCCCCTCCCCCCAATAAATAAAGTACTAATTAAAAATTATAATTAATAAGTAGATCATTAAAAAGAGACTAATATTAATTATAATTAATAAGTAGATTATTAAAAAGGGACTAATATTCATGTAATTGTTTCTGCTGCAGCTTGCTTGCAAAGGAGATGGCTATATATTTTGTTCCAGGGATGGATGTGATTTTATATAGCAAAAGAGAAGTAGTTGTATTTGTTGCAATCCATGATAGTGATCCCAATTCAGTTTGCCACTTTTGAAGGCTTGGTGAAGATAAGGTGGCAGTTACTGTATCAAAGATTATTAGCGCACATGTTCAGCTACACCATAAATGTGGATATATGGAAACACTTGGAGATGTTATGCCCTACAATACATCCAACAAATTAGTTATAGCATGGGACAGAGATGAGACTTATGCAACAGACATCATCAAGAAATATACAAAGTGTGCCACTTTGGATTTTACTGTGTCGGATATTTTACAAATGAGTTCATTTGCAAAATAAGAATGTAGCAGAAGGTGAAGTATTGGGATTTGAACAAATGGAGAAGTGGTCATTTGCACAAATGAGGATTCTAAAAGTCACTAATGATGGTATGGTTGATAACACAACATCCTTATGTGATCCCAACTATGAGGTAGGCAAGATACGAGATGGAGCATGGAATTTTTAAACATGAGAAAGATAAGGTATACTACAATATCAAAGGACCTATACATATATATAGTTGAGGACAAGGGTTGGGTGTGGGAGAGATATAAATAGCTATAACACCCCTGCTCAAACCAAGCCCTCTATCTGCAGATGAATAAATCCTTGGAGAACTCAAGGGAAAACCCAAACCACTATATATCTACCTAGGAGAAAAATAAAAGTTACAACAATGGCATGTGACAAAGTATGTGCACAGAGTTAGACTAAGTAGAATGCAAATCATACTGCACATCGTGATATAGTGTCAAAGGAAGAAAATATACAAAGATGGCCTTAGGCCAAAATAGTGCAATTTGTGAGTGCTCGTTATGATGATCTATCAACAGGAGTAGAAAGGAAGGAGATTAGACCTTCATTATAGCACCAAGTTCATTTCTCAGAGAGTTGAGAACCAAGCCTATGGTAGAGGCTTTGTGAGAATATCTGCAATCATCTAAGATGTCGAGAAATACTCTACCTAAATGATGCCCTTCTTTGACCTCATGTCGAAAAAGTGATAGTGGACTGCTATATGTTTTGGTTTGTTGTGTTGCATGTAGTCCTTGCACTCTGATTATCACATTGTAGTGGAGTTTCAAAAGGAAGAGGGTAGCCAAGATCAAAGAGAAGCTTATGTAACCTGATCAACTCATGTGTCACAAATGATGCTACCACCTACTCTGCTTCTATGCTAGACCCATCAAAAGAGATTTGTTTCTTGCTAGTCCATGGACCAAAGATTGGTTGAGGAAGAAACAACTTCCACTGATTGATTGCATCTATGAGAATGAGCTAATCCAGTGCAGATAAGAATAACAAACAAGGGAAAGACAAGGAGAAGAATCATGTCTCCGTTATACAAGGAAGTGTTCCTTGGTCGCCTCCAAATATTTTAGCACACGCTTTACTGCTATCCATTGACTTTGACAAGGTTTTCCCAGATGCTCTTCGAGTGAGTTTGCAGGATAAAATGTCAAGTCAACTGGTTAAACCGAGAAAGTAGAAGCAACCAACAAGGTTTGCAAAAGGAACATAGTCTTGGAGAAACAAATCAGTCTTGTTGGGATGATTCTTATTAGACATTTAAAAAACCAAGGAAGTGGATATTAAATTTGCTCCTATCATGGAAAAATTGTTTAAATTTTGCATAATGAATTTTGTTTGGCAAAGGAAAAGAATACTCGAGTCAAAATATATTGAACTTGAAAAGCAAGGGAGAAATGGATGTCTCCCAGGTCCACCATCTCAAAGGTAGAAGATAGTAGGGCTTTAGCACTATTGAGAAAAGAAAGATCATTGGAAACCAAAATGGTGTCATCCACATGTAGAGAATTGATAACAAAGAACTGCCAATCTCCTTTCCAATAGATGTTTGCATCTGAGGAGCAGGAGTGGAACCTCCTTGACAGAAGAAAGGAGTCAAATCTTGAGATACTAGGCCCAAGATGCATGTTTCAAACCATAAAGCGCATAATGCAACTGACAGACAGTTTTCTTTTCCATTAACAACAATGAAGCCTAGAGGCTGCTCCATGTAGATTTCCTCTTGCAAGTCACCATTCAAAAAAGCAATTTTTACATCCATCAGATGAATTTCCAAATCAAACTATGTGGCAAGGCCAAAAGAACATGAATGTTGCTCATGTGAACAATTTTTTGGTACTTGAGAGGACCCTTTAGCAACCAACCATGCTTTATATTTGTCAAAAATATATCAGCTTTGAGCTTCATTTTATACACCCACTTGCATTGGATAGGCTGTCATCCCTAGGGAAGATCCTTGAGTGTCAGGGTGCCTTTAGATATGAGAGAATCAAATTTTGTATGTATATTAGGCACTTTAAGGAGAAAGCATAGCTTCCTCGAGAGACGTGGGATCTTCAACGATGGAAAGTGCAGCTGAATTTTCAAAATCAAGAGGAAGATCAACAAAGATATCAATTTCCTTTTCATTTGTCACCTTAGGTTCATACTTGGGATCATACACAGTGAAACAAAAGTTCTCTAAGATAGTGCAGCGTTCATTTGAGAAATTGGCATATGACCAAGAGCAAAACAATTGAATACTCATGAAAAATGGCATCCCTACTAATGATCTCCTTCTTGGATAGCAGACCATAAAACTTGTACCCTTTTACACCATTTGGGTAGCCGAGGAATGTTAATAAAGGCCATGCAACCAAAGACCAATAGATGAGAAATAGTGGGAGTAGTACCTGTCCAAGTTGCAACTAGAATCCCTCCAGTTGGTGGAGAGGTTATAGAGAGAAAATTCTGAACATGTACTGCTGATAGCTAGCCATTTGAAATCTGGAAGCACATGCAGAATGACAATGTTCAATTTCAATTAGCATCATTGTTTGATAAGCTTAACCTTCATTCCTAGCCTATAAGATGCAACATTCAACTCGCTGAAGGTCTTCTTTTAGTTCAACACAAGTTTTAATCAAAGAGGGGTCTATTGTCCTTGTTCTTAGATTGTATTGAACTTATGTCTCAACTCTGCAAATTATCAAGAAAGGCCATACTTATAAATGGGAACTTTAGTATAACACACATTTTCTCATGGAAGACCTCGGACCAAAAGACTTGAAGGAATGAGAATGGTATAGAGGGGTTGTACCATTACAGCTTGTAGATATTGTAGCTTGCACTACTACACACAGATCCTATTGCGATGCTTAAGTACCGATGCTTAGAGTGCACGGGGCACTAATCATCGGTATTGGAAGCGGGGTTCATTAAGGGTCCCTATATAGCGACTTTAGGCAAACGTCGCTATATAACAACTTTAGTCAAACGTCGCTATATAGCGACTTTTATCAGATTGGTATAGTTTTTCCCAATGATAATTTTTTTATTATTTTCATACATGTTTGATCTTTTGAGAGAATAAAAGTACGAGAGCATGTACATCAAGCCTTTGAAGCTCATATATTCATGTCCAAGTTTGAGATGAAAAAAATCAATGAAGAGCATTTACATCAACGGTTTCATCTTGAGCCAAGTCTAAAGTGCCAATCAAGTCTATCTGTAACTCTATACTGAGTTGATCTCCTATATCATGATCGTACTCTAGCATCGTACATTCACCTAAGAGTACTTGATCATCTTCTTCAATAAAGTGCAGTGATTCTTGATGATCGTTATCTTCTTCCTCAATATCATGATCTCCATCTTCCTCTCATACGATGTCATTATGTGTATCTTCCTCTTGGCTCATATTGTGATCTTCATCTTCTTCACTAGATTCATCTGTATCAATTGGGTCCGGGATTGGTAGTGGCATCTCCATATCCACATCTCTATCTTCAAAAACGTACTTACTACGTGGTGCAACTTGGTTCACGTACCACCATCTTGGATCAGAACCATCCGGATGATAAACCACCTATATTGAAGATGGGTGCCAAATGCCATCAATTATATATATGAAATTATGCTTAAGTACATGTATCAATGAATCTTTAAGAAAGCTTCGATTAATTAAATCATTGTATGCAAGTTCCTGCTCACAGTACTTGGGAAGAACAAAAGTATCATTTTCGTTGGGTCCAAAGCTTGGTGGAGTCTATTGCTAAGAAACCACTACTGTCTTTTCTCACTATCGCATGGAGACCATTGTAAATAGTTCTAAACCATTTTATATCAAGAATGAAAATACTAAATCGTCTGAAATCAAATTCATAGATTTTGCATATGGTTCCACAATAATCCAACTATGAAAAAAGAAGATTGGTATCCGAAGCACTTGCTCGGCTATCTTGCATGAAGTTAGCCATGACTCCACAATCATATGTGACTCTATTTGAATCGATGCTTTCCATGTGAAAATGTCGTCCATATGACCATAATGCACTTTACTTTTTGTACTGTAAAAGAGCATCATTAAAACAATGAAGATGCATCTATTTTATAGCATATATTACCACAAATAATTATTTAATTACGACAACACTACAAGGCATAGGTCCTTTTTTTATGAAAATACCGATGTTTTTTACACTAATTTATTTTTTTTATGAGCACAGAGGTCTTTATTTAGGTTGTTATAAGCGTCGAAAAAGAACAGTCGCTATATAGCGACTCTAATAAACATCGCTATATAGCGACACTGGTAAACGTCACTATATAGCGATGATTAATAGAACTTAAAAAAAACATTAGTGGGGCTAAACAGGGCCACAACAAGCCCTATTTCGCCCCACTAATGTGGGTGATACAAAATCGATCAAATGAACCGATCGGGCGACAGATGTGGGGGTTAAAGTTCACTGTGCCTTTACCCCAGTTATGTACAATACTCAAACACATATATAAATGAATGAAAAAGAAGATTAGGGTGTTCTGCACCCACTAAAACATGTGTGGCTCTTTGTTTCTCTCTCTTCCTCTTCCGTTCTTGCTTGTGTGGAGAGCACTATCAAATGGTATCAGAGGCCGGGTGATCTGGCTGAGCGTGTGTGAATGCCTGGAAGCTCAGCAGCTCTACGAGAGGAAGGAGAAGCTCTGTGGGAACCTTTGTGGGTGACTTTACTTGCATCGGAGTGTGTAGAGACCTTGGAGGAACCTTTGGAAAAGTCACTTTGGCTTTGCAAAGTGGTTTTGAGAGGCTGTTAAGTGTTTTCAAAGAAAAATTAGTTTTTTTAGCTTTTCCCTGTTCTGTTCAATGACAGAGACTCTGTATTGACTTGTAGAGGCAACTATTGCTTGCTTTTGGTATCCACTTCACTTTAGGAGCTTGGAAACACCTTCATTCTTGAATCTGGGATCATTTCATTGGATTTCTGACTCACTGTGTCAGTTCCTACGTTTTTTTGCCTGGGTTTTGGAACTCAAGTTTGGATCAACCATTTGCAGATCTGCCAATTTCAGTGGGCTCAGGAGGTCCTAAAACTTCTATGTTGCTCATCATTCAAACTCCGGTGGAGTTTACAAACAGCTCTGTTTCCAAAAACGTTTTTCAGTCCGTGTGTTGGACCCAGTGATTGAGACCACAATTTCCAAAACCGTCTGACCCATTGTGTTTCGGACGCCCAAAGACCACTACCTATCAGTTCTTGCATGATTCAATGGAGTATTTTCAGAGTTATAGATCTCTGTGTATTCGATTTTGTCTCTCTGTTATGCATTTTTCATTCTAAGGTTTTGAAACCTTAGATTTATGCCACATGGCAGTGGATAAGTGTTGACTCCCATTTCTCACTCATAGGTTGGGATTTTGGAGTTCCGGCAGAAGAGAGATATTTGTAAATTTTCTTGTTGAGTCCGATTATGCAATGGCACCCATGTTTTGAGGCATCTCAAGTTCTATTTTCAGTAGCAATTATTGCCGTAGGACCATGATTTCTTGAGCATACCTTATGTAGATCACTCTGGTTGCAGTTGAACCATGTGCACTCATTTGTGGTGTGCATTGGGGTGCAGTGGATGATTTATAAGCCATTTGGATGCATTGAGATCCTTATTAGATGCGCTGATAGGCCCAGATTGCCTTGTGGGATGCTGTTTTTATGGACGCTTTGCACATGGATGCTATTTTATGTTGAGGGATAGCTTTGACACATTGCAGTTCATGCACTAATAGTGTAATGCTCTCTTGGATAAGATATTATTGATGCTTATGCCCATGGACAGTGTTTACGCTTGAGGCATTTGGCACTTATTGGCATTTGGGATTGCCATTGCAGTTGGCATTTTCTTTTGGGCCAGATTTGCTCATATGGATGCATAGTACATGCACATGAGTCAACTGCATCTTTTGATGCTTTGAGCTTTGAGTTTTGGTGATATTTCAGTCTATTGTGGCATACACATTTGGGTGCACCTAGTATTTGGTGTGATTCTCTCTTACAGGCACTAGCATTCGGGATTTTGCTTTATTTGCATCATGGCATCCTCTTCCATGTCTGAAAAGGAGTTTTTCAACATTAAAGAGTTTGATGGGACAAACTTTTCCTTGTGGAAAGGACAGATAAGGGATGTGCTTATTCAAAAGAAGTAGATTAAACCCTTGGCAAGGATTGAAGCTAAGGTTGCAAATATGTCTAAGGATGACTGGAATGAGTTGGATGCATTAGCAAAGTCTAATATTAGACTTCATCTTGCAGAGTTAGTTTATTTGACAGTAGTAAATGAGCAGACTACGAAAGATTTGTGGAAGAAACTGTGTGCCACTTATGGGAAGGAAACTGCCTCTAATAAAGTTTACCTCATGAAGAGGTTGTTTGAGCTGCAGATGAAGGAAGGGGTCTCCATTGCTTCTCACTTGAATGAATTCAATATGATTTTCAGACAGCTTCAGGCTCAGAAGATGAATTTTGATGCAGAGATTAAGGCAATATTTCTCTTATGTTCATGGCCATTCTCATGGGATACCTTCTGTACAGCTGTCAGTAACTCTAAACCTAGTAAAGTACTGAAGTTTGATGATGTTGTGGGTAGCTTGTTGGCCTAGGAGATTAGACGGAAGTCTATGGATGGCAACAAGCAGGATGCAGCCTTAAATGTACAAAGGGGCAAATCACAATTCAGAGGGAAGTCCTAAGAAAGAGGGAAGTCTCGTAGAAAATCCAGGGCACGAAACATTAGGTGTTATGAAAAAGGATTGCTACAAGCTGAAAAGAGAGCAAAAGGATAAGAAAAAGAATGCAAATTGGGGTGCAAATCAAAAGGAAGAGAGTCCAAGGGAGGACAAAGGAAAAGTGAAGATCGAGGAAATCAATGCAGTCACACATGATAGTGACAATGACGTTCTCTTCATGTCTAATTTATCTACAGAGTTGCTTACCACTTCAGATGATGCATATTCCCAGGATTGGATTTTGGATTCTGGTGCTTCATTCCATGTTACTCCCCATAGGGAATGGTTCTCCACTTATGCTAGTGGAAAGATAGGTTGTGTGCATCTTGGAGATGACTATGCATGTGACATAGTGGGAGTAGGTGACATAAAGTTTTCTTTTGCAAATGGGTATGCATTTATTTTGAAACATGTGAGACATGTGCCTAAGTTGACCAGGAATCTTATTTCAGTGGGTGAACTAGATGATGCTAGTTTTCACACCACTTTTGGTTTTCAGAGTTGGAAAATTCAGAAGGGCTCTATGCTTTTGGCCAGGGGTGCCAAGTGTGGGACTTTGTATCCCTTACATATATCAGGGGTATTTGATCAAGTTGTTGCAATAACCGAGCAGCCAAGCACTTCTTTGTGGCATTACAGGCTGGGGCACATGAGCCAGAATGGAATGAAACTCTTATGCTGTTCGGGCTATGTACCGCATTTGAGTTTCTCTGATTTTGAATTTTGTGAGCACTGTCTCTATGGAAAGTAGACTAAGTCAGCCCATAAAAGAATGGGAAAGAAAGAGTTTGAAAAGCTTGATTTGGTGGATTCAGACATATGTGGTCCCATGCCTACACGGTCATTAGGCGGGGCTAAATACTATGTGACATTCATTGATGATGCAACTAGGAAAGTGTGGGCTTACGCTATAGCTCGGAAGAGTGATGTGTTCTAGGTATTTTAAAAATGGCTGGCCTTGGTTGAGAATCAGTCAAGTAGAATGCTTAAATGCCTACAAACTAACAATGGTGGAGAGTATCTTTCTCATGACTTTCAGCATTTCTGTGATACACGTGGGATTAATAGGGAGCTCACATCCCCTCATACTCCAGAGCAAAATCCAGTTGCAGAAAAGATGAACCATACCATTCAAGAAAGATTGCAATGCATGCTTTCCAATGCAATTCTTTTTGGTGGTTTTTGGGCTAAGGCAATGAAGACTGCAGTGCATGTGATCAATAGATCACCTAGTAAGAGTTTGTATGGTGGTATTCTTGAAGAGGCATGGAGTAGCAAGAAGCCCTCTTACTCTCATTTGCATATATTTGGGTGTGAGGCATATGCACATGTGCCAAAAGACTTTTGAAAGGATCCTAAGTCTAGGAAATGCATCTTTCTGGGTTATGGGGAAAGTAGAGAGATGGGCTATTGTCTCTAGGATCCAGAAGCAAAGAAGATCATATGCAGCCATGATGTAGTCTTCAATGAGAAGAAGATGCATAAGGCACCCATGAGGGATGTTGAAATGAGGAGAATCACTTTCCAGGATGTGAATCCACCTGCATATGTTGATAGACAGCAAGCTGTCCATGCACCAATGTGCAAGAAATGGTACCACCAAATACTCCCACAGGTATACAATCAAGGGTAGATGATGGATCATCTATTGGTGGAAAGGATGAGCCAAATGTGGCTGATATGCAGGTGGGACAGCAAGCTGAAATGCCCTTGAGAAGATCATCTAGAGTGTCTAGACCGCCTGATAGGTTTGTTCTAGGGGAGAGACTATGTGATGCTTATTGATTCCAGGGAGCCTTCTTGCTACAGAGAGGCTATGACGCGCAAGGATCAATGCAAGTGGGAGTGCGCTATGCAATCAAAGATGAGTTCACTTATGAAGGATAAGACTTGGGACTTGGTTTCTTTGCCACATGGAAAGAAAGCATTGCCATGTAAATGGGTCTACAAGATGAAGGTCAAAGATGATGATGTGCCTAGGTACAAGGCCCATTTGGTCGCTAAAGGGTTCAAGCAAGAGAAGGGTGTGGACTTTGATGAGATATTCTCTACATTTGTGAAGATGACTACAGTTAGATGCATGCTTGGACTAGTGGCAGCAGAGGATATGGAGCTTATGTAGATGGATGTCAAGACAGCTTTCTTGCATAGGGATTTGCATGAGGAAATTTACATGGTGCAGCCAGAAGGCTTTGAAGAAAAGGGCAAAGAGCATTTAGTTTGTAAGCTGAAGAAGAGTCTCTATGGTCTTAAGCAAGCGCCTAGAGAATGGTATCAGAAGTTTGATGCTTTCATTCGTCCCAGGGTTTTAGAAGGAGTGAAATTGATCACTGCCTCTACACTAAAAGGGCTAAGGATAATAGCTTGATAATCCTAGCACTATATGTGGATGATATGCTATTGGCTAGCAAGAATACTCATGAGCTAGATGCATTAAAGGCCAAGTTGCATGAGGCCTTTGATATGAAGGATTTGGGACTTGCAGGTCATATTCTTTGTATGCGCACCATGCGTGATCGGAGTAGGAAACTCCTTTGGCTTTCACAGAAGCAGTATGTTACAAAAGTATTGCAGCGTTCCAGGGGGGGAAGGCCTCGGGGGGGTCACTCATCATATGTAACCCTATCACGTGAGTTCAACAGAAGGATATTTTTTATTTCTAAAATTCACAGAAATAAATATACATAAGGGACTATTTAAAATAGTTTTGGAAAAAATTTACAGATTTGTATAGAAAAGGGGTACATTTTATTAATGAAAAAATTTACAGATAAGGGATTTTAAATATAGGCCTTGAACGCACGTGATATAGAGGGTCTATACATAGTGACCCCCCTGAGGGGAAGGCACTGGGTACTCCATTGCCTCCATATGTGAAACTGAGTCACACAGATAGTCGACCCAAATCAGATGAGGAGAGGGCCATGATGGCCAAGGTTCCTTATGCATCAGCAATTGGGAGTCTTATGTATGCTATGATAGCTACTAGACCAGACATTGCATTTGCAGTGGGAGTTGTTAGCCGGTATATGGCTAATCCAGGAAAGAGGCATTGGGAGGCAGTTAAGTGAATCATGAGCTACATGAAGGATACCAAGGAGATGTGCATCTGCTTTGGTAAAGGAGACATGTGTGTACTTGGATACACAGATTCCGACTATGCAGGGCATGTGGATAGTAGGAGATCCACTTTTGGTTATGTGTTCATCTTTGTAGGTGGTGCAGTGTCATGGATGTCTCACACACATAAGTGCATTGCTTTGTCTACCACAGAGGCTGAGTATGTTGCAGCCACAGAGGGTTGCAAGGAGGCTATATGGCTTGATTGGCTAGTGGAAGATTTGGGGATTCATATAGGTGTACTGACATTGCATAGTGATTCCATGACCTTTCCATGAGTGCTATTCCAGCTACCACAGAATCTGGTCTTTCATGCAAAGACCAAACACATTAAGGTCAGGTACCATTTCATCAGGGAGGTACTTGAGGACAAGCGCATAGTGCTTGTCAAGGTTCATACAGATGATAACCCTGCAGATATGCTGACGAAGAGTCTACCTAGTCAGCGGTTTGAGTATTGTCATGTATTGATGGGCATTGGATAGTATGCTCACTGGTTGCTCTACCTTAAAGGCACATTGTCCTTTAAGTGGGAGGTTGTGGGGGTTAAATTTCACTGTGCCTTTACCCCGATTATGTACAATACTCAAACACATATATAAATGAATGAAAAAGAAGATTAGGGTGTTCTGCACCCACCAAAACTTGTGTGGCTCTCTGTTTCTCTCTCTATCTCTTCCGTTCTTGCTTCCATTGAGAGCACTCTGAGTAGAAGCATAAACATGTCAAAGATATACAACATTGTTTGTTACAAAATTAGCCTTTTGAAAAGGGTGATACAAAATCGCTCAAACGAGCCAATATACAAAAGGATATACACGGCGAAGTATATGCAAACTACTACTACCACTACTACTGTTGCTCATTCGAATCATCGTCCTCCTCATCCTCGTCTTGCTGACATCATCCTTGGTCTTCATGAGTTGTGCCTAATCCCTAGCTCTCGTGAGCTGTGCTTGAGATCCCTGGTCCTCATCACTGCTCGCCTCCGATGATGGGATGCTTGAGCTTTGAATTTAAGAGTGAAACCATATTAATTGAAAATTAGATTGGAACTTAAAGAATAAAACAATTTAAAAAGTAAGATTACAAGTAGGACTAGTTTTATACCGTGCTCCCTCTCCACCCTTCTTCCTCTTTGCTTGTGTGAAAAGCAGTCTTTCAAGAAGGTGAGTCTCTTTAAGCAATGTAGGTTTGTTTTTTGTGAGATTTCATTTTGTGAGTGTTGAAGCATGTTTCTCCCTGTATTGCCAAGGCTATGTGCTAGTTTTCATGCTTGATTTTCAAGGGTTAAAGACAAAAAACGAGATTTTGTGAAAGAAAGAAGACTCACCTCTTCTCTTTTTGGTATTTCTCTTCCTCCTCTTTCTCCTTGTTTGTAGGCTTATGCTTGTCTCCTCAATCCAATCCCTTTGAGAGGTTGCTTCTCTAAACTCCTCCTTCCTCTAACTAGTTATTTAAAAAATGGTATGTTTCCTCTCTTTTGTAGGGCTAGTCCACAAAACACCGAGTGGGACTATTCCAGGTCAGAAAGTCCTTTCTCTTTTTTCCTTTTCTTATTTTTTTAATTTGCATTGGCCTGCAACTAGACCTTAAGCGCTAGCTGCAGTGATGGGAGTAGGAACCCTCTCTTCCCCTCTCTTTCCCTATTCCCTCTCTTCCTTTTTTCCTTCTCTTCTTTTTTCCTCTTCTTTATCCCCTCTTTCAATCTCTTTTTCCCCTCTTTCTCCCTTCCTTCTCTTCTTTTTCCCCTCTTTCAATCTCTTTTCCCCTCTTTCTTGTCTATGTTTATGCTCTTTTTCCCTCTTTCATCCCCTCTTTCAATCTCTTTTCCCCTCTTCCTTCTCTTATGTTTATGCTCTTTTTCCCTCTTCTTTTTCTCCTCTTTCAATCTCTCTTCCTCTTTTCCCCTCTCTTTCCCCTCTCTCAATCTATTTTGATAAGCCTATGTATTTGCCTATGCTTATGCATGAGCATATGCTCATATGGTCATGCATAAGCACAAGCTTATGCTTTCTCTCTTTTTCTTTTATGCTCATATGCTCATGCATAAGCATAAGCATATCCTTTCTTTCCTTTTCTCTTATGCATATGCCCTTTTTTCCTCTTCCTTCTCTTATGCTTATGCTTATGCATGAGCATATGTCTCCTTCTCCTCTTTTCCTCTTTTCCTCTCTCTTTCTCCCCCTCTTTCCCCTCTTTTGATCTCTTTTCATAAGCATATGTATTTGCCTATGCTTAAGTTTTCTCTCTTTTTCTTTTATGCTCATATGCTCATGCATAAGCATAAGCATATGCTTTCTTTCCATATCTCTTATGCTTATGCTCTTTTCCCCTCTTCCTTCTCTTATGCATATGGTTATGCATGAGCATATGTCTCCTTCTCTTATGCCTATGCCTATGCCTATGCATGTCCTTCTCCTTCTCCTTTCTTTTTCTTCTTTTTTCCTCTCTTTTTCTCTTCTTTTCATAAGCATATGCCTATGCATATGCATGTCCTTCCCCTTCTCCTTCTCCTTTCTTTCTCTTCTTTTCTCCTCTCTTTTTCTCTCTTCATAAGCATATGCCTATGCCTATGCTTATGCTTATGCATGAGCATATGCTCATATGCATATGCATAAGCATAAGCGTATGCTTTCTCAATGTATTCTCTTATGCTTTGTCAATGTATTCTCATATGCTTTCTCAATGTATTCTCTTGTTTTTTGTTTTTTGTTTTCGTGTTGCTGTCTATGTTAGACATGGGATCACGCCACACGTTTGACGAGTACGGAAACCCTTGTAGGAGGAGACATCATGATCTCTATTCTCCAGAGGACTTTTATTCGCCTCAGGTGACACCTCAGGGGCCTACCCCTATGACTACCCCTGGCCAGACTCCTCTCAGAGGTAGTATTGTGACTACCCCTCGGGGAACTCCTTTGCTAGTAGCCCATGGCTTTGTTGGGAGTCTCGATGAGTTTGTGGCACATATGATTGATGAGGAGGCAACAAGATTCTTCTCTCTGCTATCCCAGAGGACCTCACCAATTCCCTCTCCTACACGGACGGCTGGACCTACTGCCCAGTCGTCCCCTCATGCCCCTTTGGCTGAGGGGTCATCACCTAGGCATGCCCATCATAAGAGAAGGAAGAGTAGGAGGGGTCGCTTATGTTGTGCTAGACTCGGGAGATGTAGACGAGTCAACAC
This sequence comes from Dipteris shenzhenensis, assembly GCF_047967505.1. Classification (NCBI taxonomy): domain Eukaryota; kingdom Viridiplantae; phylum Streptophyta; class Polypodiopsida; order Gleicheniales; family Dipteridaceae; genus Dipteris; species Dipteris shenzhenensis. The sequence continues at coordinate 25,846,266 of NC_141608.1, read as the reverse complement.
ACTCACATCCCTACAAGTCTCCACTTGGTCTCGAGACCCAGTACTAGGTCCTTTGCCCTCTCCTACTCCCACTGCTACTCATCACTCTAGAAGTGCTTGCACAAACACCACTCGCTCTGACTCTGTCACTACCATGAGTCCTCCTTACCTAGTCGAGGACCTATCCTATCAAATCATGGCTACTAGAGAGATAATAGAAGATAAAAAGAGTAAAGTAGTGATGGCCACCATGAGATGGTTGATGAGCCACCACTTCAGGAGCGGCATTACTACTAATTGGCAGTATCAAGATGACCAAAAGAAGCACGTGGTCATCGATGAATTGAAAGAAAAACACCCTAATCCCCCAAATCGGGAGTTTAATGAGAATCACATGTGAGAGCGCATGGGTTTGGTCTTGAAGCATCATACATCAACCTTGCGTACTTCCATCACAAAGGGAACGGCTACAAAAAAAGCTGATTGGAAGTTTTTCAAGAAGTAGAATAGGGACTATCCTAAAATGTTCGAGGGTCAAAGGAGGGCTGCAAGGAGACGGCTGGATGCCGTAGGTACTTTGCACTTTGGTGTAGGCAGACGGTTGGCATTCAAGGCAACTGTGGTAAGTCTACTTCTTCTCATTTAATGTATTGTTCTATTTGTTTTACTACATATTACATGCACCTTATCTAACTCTCATAAATTGGATCCACAACAAGCTGTGATGGCTTGCCTTCCTACAGATGCAGAGACGAGACAAATATATTTATCTATTATTTAAAAATTTGGCCAATTTTCATGGACTCTATCTATAATTTTATAATCTTAAAGGCTAAACCTAGCTCTTTTTTTAATTTTAGTTTCAAATTGTGGCAAATATACTAAGCTTTTATTTTTATATAAGCATATAAACTTTCACAAACCATATAAAACTTTTGCTTATTAACAAAACTAACATGAAAAAATCATCCCTGATGCTTGACCATCCAAAGCATATCCAATGGACAAGATACTTTGCATGTCACTCAAAGTAGGTGATATTGAGGGCTGTGAAAAGTGGCACACCCATCCGATAAATATTGGTTCGAATAGCACACCTAGGAGCATGATTTTTGATGGTTGTGCATGACATTGAGGAAAAGTGTTTAATGCTTGATCGACCATGCAAAGCATAACCGATGGGCACAATACCTTTACATGCCTCAACCTAGGTGGTATTCAGTTGCATACAAAGTGACACTCCCATCCAATAAGTACTTGTTCGGATAACACACCTAAGAGCATCCTTTTTGACGGATGTGCATCACACTCGGCAAAAAAGGGTGTTTATGTGTGATTGAACATGCAAAAAACATTCAATGGACACCATACCTTGCAATAATCTCAACCTAGATAGTATTGCAACATGTGCAAAGTGGCGCATGCATCCAATAAGTACTTTTTCGGATAACACACCTGGGAGCATGCTTTTTTACGGTTGTGCAAAATACTGGGGGGAAAAGGTGTCTAATGCATGATCGACCATGCAAATCATATCCGATGAGCAAGATAATTTTCATGCATCTCAATTTAGGTTTTATTGATGCTCGTGCAAAGTCGTGCACCCATCTGATAAGAACTTGTTTGAATTACATACCTAGAAGCATGTTTTTTTACAATTGTGCATGACATTGAGGAAAGAAAGGTGTTTAATGCTTGATTGACCATGCAAAGCATATTTGATGGGCACAATTCTTTAGACATGCCTCAAACTAGGTGGTATTGTTTTGGATGCAAAGTGGCGCACCCATACAACAAGTACTTATTAGGATAACACACCTAGGAGTGTGTTTTTTGACGGATGTGAATCACACTCGAGTGAAAATCGTGTTTAATGCATGATTGACCATGTAGAGCATATCAAATGGGCACCATAATTTGCACCTATCTTAAATTAGGTGGTATTTCATCTTGTGTAGAGTGGTATACCCATCCAATAAGTACTTATTTGGAGAACACACTTGGGAGCGTGTTTTTTAAAGGTTGTGCATAACACTAGGGGGAAAACGGTGTACAATGCATGATCGAACATGCAAAGAATATATGATGGACAAGAAACTTGCATGTTCCTAAAAGTAGGTGGTATTGAGGCCTTGGCAAAGGGTATCACCCATCCAATAAGTACTCGTTCGAATAGGAGTGTGTTTTTTTACGGTTGTGTATGACATTGAGATAAAAACGGTGTTTACTACTTGATTGACCATGCAAAGCATATCTGATGGGCACGATAGTTTGTACATGCCTCAACCTAAGAGCTATCTTGTTGCATGCAAAGTGGCACGCCCATCCAATAAGTACTTTTTCGATAACGAACCTTAATAAAATGCCCCTCCCCCCAACTAATAAGTACTAATTAAACATTATAATTAATAAGTAGATTATTAAAAAGAGAATAATATTAATTATAATTAATAAGTAGATTATTAAAAAGAGACTAATATTCATGTAATTGTTTCTACTAGAGCTTGCTTGCAAAGCTTGCTTGCAAATGAGATGGCTATATATTTTGTTCTAGGGATGGATGTGATTTTACATCACAAAAGAGAAGTAGTTGCATTTTCTACAATCCATGATAGTGATCCCAATTCAGTTTGCCACTTTTGAAGACTTGGCAAAGATAAGGTGGCAGTTACTGTATCAAAGATTATTAGCACACATGTTGAGCTAAAGTATAAATGTGGAGATATGGAAACACTTGGAGATGTTATGCCCTACAATACATCCAACAAATCCTTTATAGCATAGGACAGAGATGAGACTTATGCAATAGACATCATCAAGAATACAAAGTGAAGCACTTTGGATTTTACTGTAGGGGATATTTTACAAATGAGTTCATTTGCAAATAAGAATGTAGTAGAAGGTGAAGTATTGGGATTTGAACAAGTGGAGCAGTGGTCATTTGCATAGATGAGGATTCTAAAAGTCACTGATGATGGTATGGTTGATAGCACAACATCCTTATGTGATCCCTACTATGAGGTAGGCAAGATACCTGATGGAGCATGCATTTTTTAAACATGAGAAAGAGGCACGTGGTTTTTAGTGATAAAGATAAGGTATACTACAATATCAAAGGACCTAAAAAGTGTCCCACATGCCAATCTCTATCACTTCATTTGTGGCTAAAACACTATATTAGAGAATTTGGGAAAATTCCAATTCCCACGAAATAAAATATAGTCACTTCAAAAGTAAATTTTGATATTTTTTATTGAAACATTAGCTCCATTGAGGACCCAAGTTTCAGTTATGTTGGGGGAGACTAGACCATGCACAATACTTTCCCAATTCCTAGAGCCCAAGCAACAAGCTTCCGTATGTTGCTATGGCAAAAGGCCTTAATAGATGTGAACATGGTCCCATGGCCAAAACATTTGTTGATTTGCCAGTGAAAGAAAGACGTTTGTTGTTTCATGTACATCAAAACCACAAACAAAAGCCAATTTATAGATGTTGCGTTAGGAAGATTCATTGGAGTAAATTAAATTGCAGTATTGATATATGCAATAGGATTGTTATAGAGCTTTGACATCCATCATATAAATGTGTGTTCAAAAACAAAATTAAACTTGCAACAACTGTCAGTTTATATGTTGATAAATTGCACTATTGACATATGCAATAGGATTATGGTAGAGCTTTGACATCCATCATATAAATGTGGTGTTCAAAAACACCGTTCCATCACAATAGAGCTCGTGAAACTCTCCATCACAATAGAGCTCATGAAACTCAGAGACATGGTCTTGATAAAAACCTTTTTTTTAATTTCTTTCTCGTGCTAAATATAATCAAAGCCATTGACACATAGCCAAATTTGCAACTAAATTTTGCATCACATCGTTTAACATAATCATTAACAATTCCATACTAGTATTCATACTCACAAAGTAGCTCATCTTCGAAGGAGATATCCTTTATGGTTTGCACAGTAATGTAGCCATGGGCACTCAAATCTCCTTGTGACTTTTGAGCCCAAGGTGGTAGCTTAGGGATGTATACAAATATAACATTTGTTCTTTCTTTATAATACATTGAGCTATTTATATATCCAGCAATGTTTCCATACAATACATCTCCCACGATACATTTCACATCTGTCAATGGCTCAATGAATGCATCTTCAAACATTCCATAAGTCTTCATCCTTGGGAAAAACTTGAGGAGAGATCTCCAAGTATCATAATCATACTTTGGACCATTATATACCATCAAATCTTGTTTCTTCTTGATGCTCGTATGTACAAAAAGACCATATCCTGCCCCAGGTATTGTTGATTTCTTTACTTCATAATGGATGCCATTCATTTCAAACACGTGCTCAATGGGTATGGGCAATTCATGTTTCCATAAACCATTGGATGCAGGATCAAAATTTGTAATAAGATAGCTCTTCAACTTTATAGGACAATCTGCAACACCTATCATATGTTTAAAATCAAAGAATCATTCTTTTAGTGGAGGAATACAAACTCACATCACAAAGCACAAAGCATTTTTGCCACAAGGTACTAACTCAATGTCTATTAATTCTTTCACAAAACAAATTGAAACATAATGTTTTGCAAATCGAATCTAACCAAATAGTGTCCAAATATAAATCAAAATGTAGGTACAAATGTTTTAGCTGAGCATTTGTGTCTGTAACTCTAATTAACAAGATCACCCAGATTCACTAAGGGTTATCTATGCAATAAAATTGAATCAAGTTGGCTAAGAATGCCCTTGCAGCATCAGCAGTGATTCCCCTTTCCTTGCATCCAAGAACCATAGCAAAGCGTTTTGCCTCACTATCTTTCAACAACCCCATTTTGGCAATTTTTCCTAGCATGCATTCTTCCTCTTCATTCAATGTAACATGTTGAGCATGCACCATACTTCTTGTAGTAGGACAAGTCCCTCTCACTCTAGTTTTGGTTATAGGTGAAGCAATACCTTTCTCTGTGTCTTTTTTTGAACTACGAGTAGACATATGACATTCGACATTCATCCTTTCGAGCACTTCTTTGTTTTTTTCTTTGAATTCAAGGATCACTAGTTGAAAATAATAGAACATATCATGCCCTTCGATAATCGGAGCTTGACCAAATCTGTTAGAAGAGATGGCACTGCGCACATCTACTACATCATCTAGCATCTGTAGGTACGGCAATAACTCATGAAGCAAAATAGAATCACCACAATCTATATCAAATTTTGTAGGGAAAATGCAATTTTCTGCTGGATTAACACAACCCGTGTAAGGCGAAACGTCAATGAACACTGTTCTTGCTGGTTTACATTCCTCTTTGAAACAACACCACACTCTCATTAATGGTTTAAACTCCGCTTCCACATTCATCCTATCTGGTCGAATGATTCTACTCTTTGTATGCTTGTGGCATGCCATCGCACCCCAAACCATGAAGAAATGTAACTTTCTATTAACATGATGCTCCAAAGTGTCCAGCATGTGTTGCACCATGCCCTTTTCTCCTCCAGTGACCAAATGCCAACATGGCAGTGATCGAGCAACCATTGTAGAAACTCTAAACACCCAGGACGGAGAACAAGCCAATGCTTCCCATTGTGCAAGCTCACATGTTTGTTTGACTTCGAAAAACAACGCTCGAGCAATAACCCTTTCAAATCTATTACCACTGCTAGTCTTATTTTTGTTATCACCTCTTTTGACATTATTTCTGAGGGTGACATTATGTCTTCTCCTTTATCTTCTAAGATTTCTTCTTGTACCTTGGCTTCATACAATGACATTGCATCTTCTCCTTTACCTTCTAAGCTTGCATCCACATTTGTCAATGGAACATTAACTCCAGACATTGCATCCTCAACATTTTCAATCAACCATGTTGAGCTTGGAACTTGCATGCTAATGTTCAAATTAGGCACATAATGAATCATTGGATCAGGTGTCACATATACAGGCAATGCTTCTAGCGATGTGAAATTGAGATGGCCAAGATCTGTTGATAAACAAGGAAATGAAATTCATAAGTAGAAACAAACTGAAGATTGAGTTGGAAAACCAAATTGTCAAACTTTAGGTTGTGTGCTCTCAATGAAATTTGTTTGAGTGAAAGCAGTCATGTTTTTCTTTTTCAAAACAAAATTGGATTACTAAAAAAAAGAAAGCATATGCATAGTATACCCCTAAAGTTATTGAATCTATACCCTTTCAAGTTATTTTAATCCCCAAAACTACATATCCTTACAATGCCAAAAACCTTTGCATAATAGATAGAGTGGAGTCCAACATTGTCTAGCATTGCCCAAGTGTTCCCACTAAGAAAAGATTGGGCCAAGCGGCCAAAACATAATTGAGCATTCATATGAAGTGAATAAGGATAGAAACAACAATTTACACTAATTCATTCATCACGAAACATATTCAAGAATACATATGTTCATGTTTGAATTATGGCAATGAGATAGAAGAAATTTCCAAGTAATATTAAAAGATCCTTGGAACAAAATTAATACATCATATGGAGAATATAGCAAGATAACATATGGAAAACATGAACACCATATAAAAGGACAATTTCAAGGACCTGTTGCTTCCTCTTCTGTTTCCCAAAACTTTGAAGCGTGTTTTTGTAAATGCTCACGCTGCTCTTCATTGAAGGGTTGAAGCTCTTTTTGTCCTGGTATGGTATCAATTTCTTTATCCCCTCCACCTTCAGTTATATCATCTTCTTCTTTTGGTACCCCCTCTATTGCCAATATTGGTTCTTGCAAGCCAGCCCATTGTCGAATTTCATGATTACTGTAAGCATACATGCAACAAATACTTTCCACCTTTGCTAACTCCTCATAAGTCTCAACAACTAAAACAACACGCCTCTTACAAGAAAGAGACTCTATTACAGCAAGCCCCTCAGAGAACAAGTCCAATACATACTCATCTTCTCGGCAGAAACCCATGATCATGTCTTTCATGATACTTGAACGTTTTCTTTTCAAGGACAATTCAATGTCAAATTCATCATCATCATCCTCGTCATCATCATCCTCATCACCTGATTCTTCTCCACCACTTGATTTTTCATATTTTTCATCTGCAACATATATTGATGGCTTACATTGTGCATTGGTATAGCGCTCAATATCGTTGAAATGCTTTTCCTTGCTTACCAGTACACAGGCAATTAAGCCATCCATAGATCCAGTGACAAATATATCTGCAGTTTCAAAATTAAGGCAACCAAAGTGTATTTTATATTGTCCGCATGTCTTATTTAATGCATTCTTCAAACATGATACATGATCCATGGTCAAGAACACTACAAGAAGGAATTGCACTGGGGGAGAAGCGATTGTCATCAAGCTTTTCAACAAACACTCAAAGCGATCCTCGTTCCAATTTCTACTTTTGCTTGGTCCATACATTACGTCCAAAAAAGCAACCCCTATTGCCATTGGCTCTTGGTACACATTATGTATAAATTCCATTCCCTCCATGTTTGAACCGACTGTGTAGAACCTCCAAGGCCGGGTGTCCATGACTTGAACCTTCACTTTGTTCCATAATCCACCTTAGATACCCCTTTGCAGCATCAGGCAATGGTGGAGTTTCCTTGCCCTGTTGAAGCTTCAGTTTTAACCATGAATCAGAGCAACCACAAATCCGATGATACAATTCTGGAGTAATTTTAAAATGTAATCTGCACTCATCCCAATTTTTTAACATTAAAGAAGGCCGTTCTGCCGATATAAACATATAAAGTTCTTCTTGTAGTGCAGCATCTCTCTTGATCTGCATAGCTCGTCCTTCAATATCAAGAATCATGGCATCAGTCTTTGTTTTAGTTATGACTACTCTACCTTCCTTAATGTCATTTTGAATTTGACCAATTTGATCATCACTCAATCCACGCAAGCATCTAAACATTGAGACTGTGGGTTGCCTACGGCATTTTCCATCTTGTGAATATTTGCCTGCAATGTAATCCTCAAGGATGGAGATCCAACCATCATAAATGGCATCGCTTGTAATTATCATATGTACATCCTTCGTGGCAAAGCTATTGCCCAATGTTACCTTGCCAGTGTCAATGAAAGCCTACAAGATATATGAATCCATTAGAATGCAATAATTAAGAAAACATTCTTGTAAAAAATGATTCATAATTAAAATATGTACTTACATCCCAATTCTCACGATCTGGATGTCCTTTTGCAAGCCCTTGTTGTGCTTTCTTGGGTTTGTTAAAGAGAATCCATTGTCCCCTCACCTGCTTAAGTATATCAATGTATGGAGATTGTCTCAAGATATTTTGAGACTCTAGGTTTGCCATCTTTGATATCTCCACACAAAAGCGTGTGGGACAATTCACTACAATCCTCGCCTGACGGGTGCGGTAGTAGTTCTTTCTTTGGGCCGTGCTGTTATCATCATTAGATGTGAATATTTTAGCAGCATATATTGAATGTTGTCCAGATAGTATCCAATAGTGGCACTTGGTTAAATCCTTTTTATCTACCCTTTCTAGGGGTTGCTTTGTTTCAGGATTGAAAGGCATTAAATCTGCTACAGCAGCAGGAGGCCTAGAGTTATAACCAAAGTCTGCAGCAAGCTTCTCCACATGCTCTTTGTTCAACCCTCTATATACATAGCTTGGAGGAGCTTTTTGACATCTTGCAACTGGAATTGGAAATGTTGCATGCAACCCGAATGGGTAGTATTTTTCATATTCCACCAAGCCTGATGGTTTCTTTTGCCCTTTTTTTCCTATGACCTTTCCACTTGGCTCCAATTCACTACCACTGCTTCTTTCCACAACTGCTAGCATACCCTCTGGAGGTGTTCCTTTCTCTGGTACATCAATTACAGTGAGCTTTCCTTTCTTTGCCCCTTCTCCACTACCACCTGGTGCTTGAACCATAGTCAACTTTCCTTTCCTTGTTCCTTCCCCACTATCTTCCCCACTCTTGCGCTTCTTTAATGTTGCTGAAACTTTGCGATATGATTCAATGATTGTTGTCACTGTGTTAATTTCATTTTTATCAATTGATTCCACACTTATCCAGCCTCTTGAGTGCATGTTGTCATCTACATTAGACTTCATACGAGATGCTTCATAATCACTAGGATCCAAGAGAAATTTCTTATTTTGATTTATAATGATTAACAATCCAATATCTCCCTCTTTTCCAACCACATCTTCTGTGATTTGATGTACCGATCCAACACAAGTGTATCTACTTTTGTTAGGTAACAAAACAAATAAGTGAACTCGTGTCAACTGTGCTCCCTCAATACTGTATATGTCAAAGTACCATGGTATGCTTTTTTCTCCAAATCCACTTACAACTTTCTCAACCTTCTTCACATTTGTGTCTTTCCTGTAAAAAATCCAAGCAATATACAAACTATCTTAATGTTAGACAAAACACATTATCAATAAACATATCTGAAATAGAATCGAGAATTAACAGCAAACATAGTGGTAGATTTGAGAAAGCACCAAGGTCTAGGGAGATTTCTTATGGGCTTCTTTTAGAGCACTGGAAAGGGAGGTTTGGACGTGTGGCAAAATCTTAAGGGCTTCTTTCAAAGCACCAAAGTTTGGGGAGATTAGCCTTGTGGCCAGATCTTGTGGGCTTCTTTCAAAGCACTAGGTCTGGAGAGATTTGGTCGTGCGGCCAAATCTTGCTAGCTTCTTTCAAATCGGTCAAATCTTTCTAGCTTCTTTTAAATCACTGGGTCTAAGAAGATTTGGCCGTGTGGCCAAACTTGCTAGCTTCTTTCAAATCGGTCAAATCTTTCTAGCTTCTTTTAAATCACCTGGGTCTAAGGAGATTTGGTCATGTGGCCAAATCTTGCTAGCTTCTTTTAATCATGAGGGTTTATGGAGATTTGGCCGTGCGGCCAAATCTTTTCAAAGCAGCAGGGTTTGGGGAGATTTGGCCATGCAGCCAAATCTTTTCAAAGCACTAAGGTTTGGGGAGATTTGGCTGTGCGGCCAAATCTTGCTAAATTCTTTCTAATTAGGAGGGTCTAGGGAGATTTGGCCATGCGGCCAAATCTTTTGAAAGCAGCAAGGTTTGGGGAGTTTTGGCTGTGGTGCCAAATCTTCCTAGCTTGTTTCTAATCACGAGTGTCTAGGGAGATTTGGCCGTGTGGCCAAATCTTTTTAAAGCAGCAAGGTTTAGGGAGATTTAGCTTGTGGTGCCAAATCTTCCTAGCTTCTTTCAAATCACCAAGGTCTAGGGAGATTTGGCTGTGTGGCCAAATCTTTTTAAAGTAGCAAGGTTTAGGGACATTTAGTTGTGGTGCCAAATCGTCCTGGCTTGTTTCTAATCACGAGTGTCTAGGGAGATTTGGTCGTGTGGCCAAATCTTTTTAAAGCAGCAAGGTTTAGGGATATTTAGCTGTGGTGCCAAATCTTCCTAGCATCTTTCAAATCACCAAGGTCTAAGGAGATTTTGGCCGTGTGGCCAAATCTTTTTAAAGGAGCAAGGTTTAGGGAGATTTAGCTATGGTGCCAAATCTTCCTAGCTTCTTTCAAATCACCAAGGTCTAGGGAGATTTGGCCGTGTGGCCAAATCTTTTTAAAGCAGCAAGGTTTAGGGAGATTTAGCTGTGGTGCCAAATCTTCCTAGCTTCTTTCAAATCACCAAGGTCTAGGGAGATTTGGCCGTGTGGCCAAATCTTTTTAAAGTAGCAAGGTTTAGGGAGAATTAGCTGTGGTGCTAAATCTTCCTAGCTTCTTTCAAATCACGAAGGTCTAGGGAGATTTGGCCGTGTGGCCAAATCTTTTTAAAGCAGCAAGGTTTAGGGACATTTAGTTGTGGTGCCAAATCTTCTTAGCTTGTTTCTAATCACGAGTGTCTAGGGAGATTTGGCCGTGTGGCCAAATCTTTTTAAAGCAGCAAGGTTTAGGGAGATTTAGCTGTGGTGCGAAATCTTCCTAGCTTCTTTCAAATCACCAAGGTCTAGGGAGATTTCACCGTGCAGCCAAATCTTTTTAAAGCAGCAAGGTTTAGGGACATTTAGTTGTGGTGCCAAATCTTCCCAGCTTGTTTCTAATCACGAGTGTCTAGGGAGATTTGGCCGTGTGGCCAAATCTTTTTAAAGCAGCAAGGTTTAGGGAGATTTAGCTTTGGTGCCAAATCTTCCTAACAGCAAACATAGTGGTAGATTTGAGAAAGCACCAAGGTCTAGGGAGATTTCTTATGGGCTTCTTTTAGAGCACTGGAAAGGGAGGTTTGGACGTGTGGCAAAATCTTAAGGGCTTCTTTCAAAGCACTAGGTCTGGAGAGATTTGGTCGTGCGGCCAAATCTTGCTAGCTTCTTTCAAATCGGTCAAATCTTTCTAGCTTCTTTTAAATCACTGGGTCTAAGAAGATTTGGCCGTGTGGCCAAATCTTGCTAGCTTCTTTCAAATCGGTCAAATCTTTCTAGCTTCTTTTAAATCACCTGGGTCTAAGGAGATTTGGTCATGTGGCCAAATCTTGCTAGCTTCTTTTAATCACGAGGGTTTATATTTGGCCGTGCGGCCAAATCTTTTCAAAGTAGCAGGGTTTGGGGAGATTTGGCCATGCAGCCAAATCTTTTCAAAGCACTAAGGTTTGGGGAGATTTGGCTGTGCGGCCAAATCTTGCTAAATTCTTTCTAATTAGGAGGGTCTAGGGAGATTTGGCCATGCGGCCAAATCTTTTGAAAGCAGCAAGGTTTGGGGAGTTTTGGCTGTGGTGCCAAATCTTCCTAGCTTGTTTCTAATCACGAGTGTCTAGGGAGATTTGGCCGTGTGGCCAAATCTTTTTAAAGCAGCAAGGTTTAGGGAGATTTAACTGTGGTGCCAAATCTTCCTAGCTTCTTTCAAATCACCAAGGTCTAGGGAGATTTGGCTGTGTGGCCAAATCTTTTTAAAGTAGCAAGGTTTAGGGACATTTAGTTGTGGTGCCAAATCGTCCTGGCTTGTTTCTAATCACGAGTGTCTAGGGAGATTTGGTCGTGTGGCCAAATCTTTTTAAAGCAGCAAGGTTTAGGGATATTTAGCTGTGGTGCCAAATCTTCCTAGCATCTTTCAAATCACCAAGGTCTAAGGAGATTTGGCCGTGTGGCCAAATCTTTTTAAAGCAGCAAGGTTTAGGGAGATTTAGCTATGGTGCCAAATCTTCCTAGCTTCTTTCAAATCACCAAGGTCTAGGGAGATTTGGCCGTGTGGCCAAATCTTTTTAAAGCAGCAAGGTTTAGGGAGATTTAGCTGTGGTGCCAAATCTTCCTAGCTTCTTTCAAATCACCAACGTCTAGGGAGATTTGGCCGTGTGGCCAAATCTTTTTAAAGTAGCAAGGTTTAGGGAGAATTAGCTGTGGTGCTAAATCTTCCTAGCTTCTTTCAAATCACGAAGGTCTAGGGAGATTTGGCCGTGTGGCCAAATCTTTTTAAAGCAGCAAGGTTTAGGGACATTTAGTTGTGGTGCCAAATCTTCCTAGCTTCTTTCTAATCACGAGTGTCTAGGGAGATTTGGCCGTGTGGCCAAATCTTTTTAAAGCAGCAAGGTTTAGGGAGATTTAGCTGTGGTTCCAAATCTTCCTAGCTTCTTTCAAATCACGAAGGTCTAGGGAGATTTCACCGTGCAGCCAAATCTTTTTAAAGCAGCAAGGTTTAGGGACATTTAGTTGTGGTGCCAAATCTTCCTAGCTTGTTTCTAATCACGAGTGTTTAGGGAGATTTGGCCGTGTGGCCAAATCTTTTTAAAGCAGCAAGGTTTAGGGAGATTTAGCTGTGGTGCCAAATCTTCCTAACAGCAAACATAGTGGTAGATTTGAGAAAGCACCAAGGTCTAGGGAGATTTCTTATGTGCTTCTTTTAGAGCACTGGAAAGGGAGGTTGGACGTGTGGCAAAATCTTAAGGGCTTCTTTCAAAGCACCAAAGTTTGGGGAGATTAGCCTTGTGGCCAGATCTTGTGGGCTTCTTTCAAAGCACTAGGTCTGGAGAGATTTGGTCGTGCGGCCAAATCTTGCTAGCTTCTTTCAAATCGGTCAAATCTTTCTAGCTTCTTTTAAATCACTGGGTCTAAGAAGATTTGGCCGTGTGGCCAAATCTTGCTAGCTTCTTTCAAATCGGTCAAATCTTTCTAGCTTCTTTTAAATCACCTGGGTCTAAGGAGATTTGGTCATGTGGCCAAATCTTGCTAGCTTCTTTTAATCACGAGGGTTTATGGAGATTTGGCCGTGCGGCCAAATCTTTTCAAAGCAGCAGGGTTTGGGGAGATTTGGCCGTGCAGCCAAATCTTTTCAAAGCACTAAGTTTTGGGGAGATTTGGATGTGCGGCCAAATCTTGCTAAATTCTTTCTAATTAGGAGGGTCTAGGGAGATTTGGCCATGCGGCCAAATCTTTTGAAAGCAGCAAGGTTTGGGGAGTTTTGGCTGTGGTGCCAAATCTTCCTAGCTTGTTTCTAATCACGAGTGTCTAGGGAGATTTGGCCGTGTGGCCAAATCTTTTTAAAGCAGCAAGGTTTAGGGAGATTTAGCTGTGGTGCCAAATCTTCCTAGCTTCTTTCAAATCACCAAGGTCTAGGGAGATTTGGCTGTGTGGCCAAATCTTTTTAAAGTAGCAAGGTTTAGGGACATTTAGTTGTGGTGCCAAATCGTCCTGGCTTGTTTCTAATCACGAGTGTCTAGGGAGATTTGGTCGTGTGGCCAAATCTTAGGGATATTTAGCTGTGGTGCCAAATCTTCCTAGCATCTTTCAAATCACCAAGGTCTAAGGAGATTTGGCCGTGTGGCCAAATCTTTTTAAAGCAGCAAGGTTTAGGGAGATTTAGCTGTGGTGCCAAATCTTCCTAGCTTCTTTCAAATCACCAAGGTCTAGGGAGATTTGGCCGTGTGGCCAAATCTTTTTAAAGCAGCAAGGTTTAGGGAGATTTAGCTGTGGTGCCAAATCTTCCTAGCTTCTTTCAAATCACCAAGGTCTAGGGAGATTTGGCCGTGTGGCCAAATCTTTTTAAAGCAGCAAGGTTTAGGGAGATTTAGTTGTGGTGCCAAATCTTCCTAGCTTGTTTCTAATCACGAGTGTCTAGGGAGATTTGGCTGTGTGGCCAAATCTTTTTAAAGCAGCAAGGTTTAGGGAGATTTAGCTCTGGTGCCAAATCTTCCTAGCTTCTTTCAAATCACCAAGGTCTAGGGAGATTTGGCCGTGTGGCCAAATCTTTTTAAAGCAGCAAGGTTTAGGGAGATTTAGCTGTGGTGCCAAATCTTCCTAGCTTCTTTCAAATCACCAAGGTCTAGGGAGACTTGGCCGTGTGGCCAAATCTTTTTAAAGCAGCAAGGTTTAGGGAGATTTAGCTATGGTGCCAAATCTTCCTAGCTTCTTTCAAATCACCAAGGTCTAGGGAGATTTGGCCCTGTGGCCAAATCTTTTTAACGCAGCAAGGTTTAGGGAGATTTAGCTATGGTGCCAAATCTTCCTAGCTTCTTTCAAATCACGAAGGTCTAGGGAGATTTCACCGTGCAGCCAAATCTTTTTAAAGCAGCAAGTTTTAGGGACATTTAGTTGTGGTGCCAAATCTTCCTAGCTTGTTTCTAATCACGAGTGTCTAGGGAGATTTGGCCATGTGGCCAAATCTTTTTAAAGCAGCAAGGTTTAGGGAGATTTAGCTGTGGTGCCAAATCTTCCTAACAGCAAACATAGTGGTAGATTTGAGAAAGCACCAAGGTCTAGGGAGATTTCTTATGGGCTTCTTTTAGAGCACTGGAAAGGGAGGTTTGGACGTGTGGCAAAATCTTAAGGGCTTCTTTCAAAGCACCAAAGTTTGGGGAGATTAGCCTTGTGGCCAGATCTTGTGGGCTTCTTTCAAAGCACTAGGTCTGGAGAGATTTGGTCGTGCGGCCAAATCTTGCTAGCTTCTTTCAAATCGGTCAAATCTTTCTAGCTTCTTTTAAATCACTGGGTCTAAGAAGATTTGGCCGTGTGGCCAAATCTTGCTAGCTTCTTTCAAATCGGTCAAATCTTTCGAGCTTCTTTTAAATCACCTCGGTCTAAGGAGATTTGGTCATGTGGCCAAATCTTGCTAGCTTCTTTTAATCACGAGGGTTTATGGAGATTTGGCCGTGTGGCCAAATCTTTTCAAAGCAGCAGGGTTTGGGGAGATTTGGCCGTGCAGCCAAATCTTTTCAAAGCACTAAGGTTTGGGGAGATTTGGCTGTGCGGCCAAATCTTGCTAAATTCTTTCTAATTAGGAGGGTCTAGGGAGATTCGGCCATGCGGCCAAATCTTTTGAAAGCAGCAAGGTTTGGGGAGTTTTGGCTGTGGTGCCAAATCTTCCTAGCTTGTTTCTAATCACGAGTGTCTAGGGAGATTTGGCCGTGTGGCCAAATCTTTTTAAAGCAGCAAGGTTTAGGGAGATTTAGCTATGGTGCCAAATCTTCCTAGCTTCTTTCAAATCACCAAGGTCTAGGGAGATTTGGCTGTGTGGCCAAATCTTTTTAAAGTAGCAAGGTTTAGGGACATTTAGTTGTGGTGCCAAATCGTCCTGGCTTGTTTCTAATCACGAGTGTCTAGGGAGATTTGGTCGTGTGGCCAAATCTTTTTAAAGCAGCAAGGTTTAGGGATATTTAGCTGTGGTGCCAAATCTTCCTAGCATCTTTCAAATCACCAAGGTCTAAGGAGATTTGGCCGTGTGGCCAAATCTTTTTAAAGCAGCAAGGTTTAGGGAGATTTAGCTATGGTGCCAAATCTTCCTAGCTTCTTTCAAATCACCAAGGTCTAGGGAGATTTGGCCGTGTGGCCAAATCTTTTTAAAGCAGCAAGGTTTAGGGAGATTTAGCTGTGGTGCCAAATCTTCCTAGCTTCTTTCAAATCACCAAGGTCTAGGGAGATTTGGCCGTGTGGCCAAATCTTTTTAAAGCAGCAAGGTTTAGGGAGATTTAGCTGTGGTGCCAAATCTTCCTAGCTTCTTTCAAATCACCAAGGTCTAGGGAGATTTGGCCGTGTGGCCAAATCTTTTTAAAGCAGCAAGGTTTAGGGAGATTTAGCTGTGGTGCCAAATCTTCCTAGCTTCTTTCAAATCACCAAGGTCTAGGGAGTTAAGTGCACATTGTTAGGACAAATCTGGGATGGGGAACCTCCCGGGACCTCTCATTTTGACATAGTTTTGAAGTTTTTTGCTTGCAATTAGCTAACCAAGGGTGGAGGAGTGTTTTCCAAGAACTACCCCATCTAAGACATTGTCCTAAGGCTCTCAAACCACCCTAGTTACACATTTGAGATCTAGGAAGGGAGAGAACAAGGTGAGCCTAGCACTTCATCCCCATGAAGATGAATTCAATTCCTTCTCATAGTTTTACTTTTTATGCTTGGTTTAAAAGGTTTGTTTAGCTTTGCCTTTTAAAGTTTTGGTTTTTTTAATAGTTTTAGATTTTTAGGTTTGCTTTTAAAGTAAAAGTATGATTTTAAAGTGTAATAGCGTGAATCATGAAAAGCATGTACGATGTTTTTGAAAGTAGGATCTCTAGATACTAATTTCAAAATTTGAAACTTGAAACTTGAAATTTGAATTTTCAAATTTCAAATTTGAATTTTAAAATTTAAAATTTAAATTTTGAATTTTGAACTTTAAATTTTAAATTTTAAAATTAAATTTAACTTTTGAATGTTTGAAGATTTGGCCATGTGGCCAAATCTTCCTACTGGTTTGAAAGAAGCTAGCAACATTTGGTAGCATGCCAAAATTTTCCCAAACCCTGGTGCTTTGAAAGATTCGGCCACACGGCCAAATCTCCCAGAACCTGGTGATTTGAAAGAAGCATGCAAGATTTGGTTGCGTGGCCAAAATTCCCCATACCCTAGTGCTTTGAAAGAAGCCTACAAGATTTGGCCACATGACCAAATCTCCCCAAGTTTGAAAGAATGCCACAACCAAATCTTCTCAATGCTTTGAAAGAAGTCACCAAGTCTTGAATGATTTCGCCATGCATCCAAATCTTGCCAGCTTCTTTGAAAGCACCAAGGCCTGAGTAGATTTGGCCATGTGGCCAAATCTTATTGCTTCTTTCAAAGCACTAGTGTCTTAGAGATTTGGCCATGTGGCCAACTCTTGTTGGCTCCTTTCAAAGCACCAGGGTATGGGGAGATTTGACCATGTGGCCGAATCTTGTGGGCTTCTTTGAAAGCACCAAGGTATGTGGAGATTTGGCTTCTTTCAAACCACCAAGGTCTAAGTAGATTTGGTTGTGTGGATAAATCTTGATGGTTTCTTGAAAGCACCAGTGTCTCGAGAGATTTGGTTGTGTAGACAAATCTTGCTATCTCCCTTTCAAAGCACCATGGTCTGTGAAGATTTGGCCATGTAGCCAGATTTTGCTGGCTAAAATTCAAAGCACCAAGGTTTAGGAAGATTTGGTCGTGTAGTGAAATCTTGTAAAGCATTTTCATCCTAAGTCACACCATCAGATATCAATATTGAACTATAACAAATGTTATGTATGCAGGTGCCACATTGAAAGTGGGGGTTAAAGTCAACTTGCTTGTCACTGGAAAGATTGTTGCCATTGGGACAATATTCTCTACATCACATGATGACATGTGCCAAGGTGTGCCCTTGGGAGAAAACAATGTATCAGTGGCGATCGATATTTGTATGGATGAAAGTGCACTTCTTCCATTTCCTACAATGGATGCATTCTTAGTCTATGAGGCTTTGGGTAGTGTTGTTCGTTGGAAAGCACGATCAATGAGTTGTGTGGACAATGTCAATGGAGCTATTTTACCAATGAATGATATAACATCAGATACCATTGATGTTGAACCTCTATGTGAATATGATGAGTTTTCCATTCGAGAATCATGGAAGGACAAGAAAGTTTTAATATGGGATGAGCAGAAAACCAAGAGCATTGCTGAGGGTGTTGTTTTGTATGTCTACCCATTTGAACCTATAAACTTTGAGATGCTTGGTGAAGGTAATCTGGGTGTGGGAATTGAAAAGTATCATAGTGATGTATCAGGCATCGATACCATCCACTTAATAAAATGGCCCATTGCACAAATAACCTTTTTAGATGGAACTTCATTAAGAATCGATGACACCATGAATTTTCCAAGTGGTTCTAGGCAAAAGCACATGGAAGATGAGGACCCAAATGAAAAATCCACAAAAAAGAGGCGTTACTGCATGATAAAGAGGAAAGCTAAAAAACATGGCATGCCATTAGCATCATCTAGACTCACTAGGGATGCAGTCACAAAAGTATCTATGATTGATTGTTGTAAAAAAAATTGTTGTCAATTTGCCAATCGTCAAATGATATCCAAATTACGCATAGAGTATTGGGGCCAAAGTTTGGAGGCTCGCACCAATTATGTATATGACACTCTTGGGGTGCTTGTCGAAAAGATGACAATGGGCAGTTCAAATATGTCTTTTCATTGAATGGTATTCAAGTTTGTTGTAGAGCATGGTATGAAATGCATGGTATTCCAAAAACAACATTTTATCAATACAGGGAGCAATTTGAAATTGGTATACGAAGGTGCATGCATGGTAATAAAGGAATCGTGCGGAGAGGTTGGGACCACAGAGAACTGGGTAGAGCCATAATCCAAGATTTTGTGGATAACAATTCTGAGCGTATGCCACACAAAAGTAGAACACTTCAGGATGGATCAAGGGAAACACAGCTGGTGATACCGGATGTATACAAGCAGGTTGATATTCTCTATGAGGTTAACATGCAATTAAAGCATAGTTTGGGTTGTAAGGAGATGTCAACTTCCACATTCAACCATATATGGAACTCTGAATTCAAGCATGTAACTTTGTCAAAAACAAGTGAATTCTCTAAGTGTGGTTTATGTAGTGCAATCAAGGCTCAGCTTGCAGCGACAAAATGCCAAAATGAACGTAATAAGTTGATGGAAGATAGAAGAAAGCACATGTTACAACAAAAAAGTTATAGAAATGTGTACTACACTTGGCGCAGATTTTCTGAAATGTATCCTCAGACATACTTGTGCATTATCCATGATAAGATGGACCAAAAGAAGACAGCCATCCCTAGATTACGCAATCGTTCAAAGGACACAGACAAATCCTTTCAGCTCCCAGTGGCTTTGACTGGCATGATAACACATGGACATGGTCAAGGACGTTATGGTCACTTTTCTTTATCCTTGTGGCCATCGGATCCTAACTTCACAATCGATTCATTGGCTTTGTGTTTGAGAAATCTTGAAAGATTTGATAACCATGCACTTGGAGATTTGGTACATGATGGGATGCCAAGGTCTGATAATGCTCTGCTAAATGCACTAACCTCAAGAGAAGCATTGGATTCTCACTATGTTTCTAATGAAAAGCAACAACTTCATCTTGGAGCAGTGGGTGGAACATTCAAAGACCTTGGAATTGGAAGTTCCCATCAAGAAAATCCTTATAAGAAGCTACCCGAACACCTATTGTTGCAGTTGGATAATTGTGGTTCTGAAAACAAGAATAGGTACTTGTTTGCTTACCTATCATTACTTGTTGCTCGAGGGATTTTCAAGTCAATTCAATTGGGATTCTTGATGGTTGGGCATACACATGAGGATATTGATGCAATGTTCAGCAGGTTTTCAGAGAGGTTAAGAACTAGCCAAACATTGACATTTGCACATCTCATGGATACTTTTAGACAATGTGAGGAGTCTTCTCCAACGCCATTTTTGGTAACAGAAGTCCCTAATTTCAAGAGCTATGTTGATGGATGCCTATGCGATGGGCAAGATGCTTTAGTGGGACACTCAAAGCCTCTCCAATTTCGGTTCTTTATGCGAAATGAAGTTCCTATCATGCAATATAAAGTGCATCCACGATCATTAGATTGGCAACCAAGTGAAGGTGGCATTGAGTTGTGGAAGAGACATCCGGATGGTCATCCAATGCTACCAAGTGGAGAGCCACCTTGTGTACCCATGTTCGAGTATGTGAAGGATCACTCACATGTGATAGTTGGTATCAAGGAGTATGTACACTTTTGGGAAAAATGGGCACACCTACAAGGTCCAGAAGCATCTTTCACAAAGTTTTACAAGCCGGTAGTGAAGTACTGGAAGAACATGATTGATGAGCTTCATAAACCAAACAATAGTGTAGAGGGCATGTACAAGAGATTTTGGCCAAAGACGCAACATATTGATTGTGTGCAAGTAGTTGATAATGAAAATGATGAGTTTCAAGGAATTGAAGAGTTGAATGATCACTATTGTGGACCTCAAAGGAAAAAGCCAAAACAATCATTTGATCCAATGATTGATGTACAAAAAGGACACTTTCTTTTGGTCCGACCAGCAGAAAAAATTTACCCAATTTGGCTAGGCATTGCTCAAACTGATGTACAAAAGGATAATAAATCTAAAAATTTCAAGAAGGTTTTCATACAATATTGGGCACCTATATGCAAAAGACGCAATGCACAAATTGAGGAGGTGTATGCAGATTGTTGGAACAAGATTTGGATGTGCAATAAAGGTGATCCTCCACGTTGGGAATCTGTTGATGCTATTGTATGGTCATGGGTTCCAAAAGGTAACCTCTCAAAGAAGGTTTCCTCAAAGAGTAGCAACCTCCCCATCAAGGTGAAGATACCAACCATTGCATGCAAGCGAGCTTTATCTAGTTTGTCTCATAGTACAGATTCCAACTCTGATGTTGACTCCACAATGGAGTGAAGGGTACTTGAAAAGCTTGACTTTTTTTTCCTTGCACAACGATAATTTAATTGAATACTGACAAATATTTGGAAGGTATGACATTGATCTTTTTTCTTTATCTTTTTTGTTTGTAGACCATTGCTTTGTGGTTGCAAGTTCTGCACACTTGACAAAATATCAAGGACTAGTGTTGCATTCTTACTTTTTCTCCAACTAAACTAAAATGGTGTTTTTGAACACCACCTTTTTTCGAGAAGAGACAAACAATGCTTCGGTGAACTCAAACATATGATGTTTTTTTCTCGGCTAATGCAGAACATTCACACTCCAAACTGTGAGCTTCATATACACGGCCAAATCCAATGAGAAAGTCAATGGAGTGCACTCAATGCATTGTAATTGCAACCCCTCAAAAACTACCATGCATTGGTTGAAACCTCAACATTTGACATTTTATTTATGTTGATGCAAACCATGCACATTTTTGAAATTTGGATGGACTGCCAAATCTATGGGAAAAATGAATGAAAAACATTGAATGTTACATAATAACAACCCCTCAAAAATTCCCAAATTATCAGGATTTTCCCAAATTCTCTAATATGGTGTTCTAATTTCAATGTACTCAAATTTACAATTAACATCTTATCTGGAGTGGATGAGTTCATTGGTTCTGAGAAAAAAAAAAGATTTTAGAAGCGATGCCTTATCTGGAGTGGATGAATTCTTGCACAATGAGAAGGGAAAAGGTTTCAGTAGCGATGCTTTGTCAGATGTGGATGAGTTCATGGATATTAATAAACTTGGTGTCGATCAAACTTGTGGATTTGTGAAAGCCATGCAAGATGTCCCAATGAGCAATGTTCTCTCAAGAGTGGAAGAGTTTCAAGGTTCTCAATACTCTCGTAGAACATTTAATGCATTGAATGGCCTTAAGATTATGTTAAAAGTGAGGATGAGATCAATAGAGGATTATTCATTTCTTAACTTTGATTGTGATATGGCCAAGGATGCAACAACAAATGGATGCAAGGTGACAAACAAATGTGAGGAGGGGAAGTGCATAACTAGAGATAATAATGTGCATGAGGAACAAAAGCAGTCATACAAATGCATGAGGAGAAAGCGAGTGAAGGTAGATCCACAATAGCAACAAAGAGGAAGAGAGTAATGTAAGAGGAGAATACATTAAATGCATTGGGATATCTATGTTGCAAGTGAAGATGTATGAACTTCATTGATCTTGTAGACATTAGGGAATGTAGAGGACACATGTGGAAAAGAAGAGGAAGTGAAAAAAATGAATACCTTCTCACAAGTTTCCCTTGCTTTCTTCAGAATGGCAAGAAAAGTCTAAGTTCAAGACAAAAGGTCAAACCTCTCGTAAATGGAAAAAAGATTTTCAGTAAGGCATATCGCAATATTATTGGATAACCCCATGGCATATATTGAGATTTAGTCAGTAAGGCAAAAGGCGACAAAAAATTTAGCATTCACGATAATAGAGGAAGGTCCAAATCAAGAATCTCAACTATTAGGGCAGCATCGATTTTGCAATACTTCATACAAGAAGACACTTTACCTCAACCCCATATATCTACCAAACTCCCTAATGGTGACACGATCACTGAAATGCACCTTCTGATAGGCTTGAAAAAACTGAAGTATTTTACTCTATTGCAAAAAAGCAAAGGCATAGAGGGTATGCCGTTCTTCTTATACTTTGTATACTCTTTGGAAGAAGAACTTTGGATATGTTAAATCCCAAAGAGGCAAAAAATGTCAAAGTGCAATGCTTGTAATGATTTAAAGTGGGCGATTGAGAGTGCAACATGTCCAAATCAAAGGGAATTATTTAAAAAAAACCAAAAATCTCATCATGACCTTATTTG
The DNA here is from genome assembly GCF_047967505.1 of Dipteris shenzhenensis. Taxonomy (NCBI): domain Eukaryota; kingdom Viridiplantae; phylum Streptophyta; class Polypodiopsida; order Gleicheniales; family Dipteridaceae; genus Dipteris; species Dipteris shenzhenensis. The sequence goes on along the minus strand of NC_141608.1, from coordinate 25,823,709 downwards.
ATATTCTAGACAAAAATATTCATTTTGGAAGGAGCAAGCTATTTCACATCCCGATGACTACGTGTGCCTTATTGTAGATGGCACGGATCTGAATACAACAACATTGCCTCATTTTGTTGCCACTCCACCTAAGTTACAAGGAAAGAGCTTTCCTTACACTCTCTTAACTTCAATTCCTATTGAGCAAATGTATCCAACATGGGCTTCTATACAAGAATTCAATGAGAGGTCTAAGTGTGAAATAGAACGATTGAAAGAATTTATTACATACAAAGAGAAAATCCTTTGGAGATATCCAGATTCAAAGCCGACTTGGAGAGAACATACTACTGTTGCAATTAACAAGACATGCAAATTCATAAAGGACCTTGAGAGAATGCGACTCTCAAAGGATGTAGAGGAAGAATGCAATTTATTAAATTTTCCAATTGTTCATAACGATTTGCGCCCACCACAGGTCCAATCTTTGAAAATTAATTTGTATCAATACTCCCACATCCATATTGTGGACCAAAGAAGAGAGAGTTCATGCCACAATTAGATATAGAGGTCGATTGTTTTGTCGTGGTTCGGACATCGGACGATGAATATGAGAATGTGAACTTTTGGGTTGCAAAAGTAGTTGAGGTGTAAAGAGATGATCAAGGGAGAGCTACAACATTTACAACGGTATGTTATGAGCAAAAGTGCAGAAAGGAGAACATGGATAAAAACACATTGTATACTAATTTTACAACAAAGGATTGGGTCCCAAGTGATGAACCGGTCTCACAAGTTTTGACGGAGACAATCATATTGTCTTGGCATTCAAGGGCAAAGAAATCAAAGAAGTGCATGGGATATGAGATAGAAGGAAAAATAAAAATACCGCAGCAAAGTATTTTACCTATATACAAATTTTTACGGATTCACCATGGAGGAAGTAGAAGGAGACAGTGCAAATGAATAATGTCCATGATAAAAGCTTTGTATTGAAGTCCATTGAAGGATTGGGCACTAGCCAAGAAGTTAATCAATTATTATGTAGACTAGGTTTAGTACTAAGTCATCACCTCCTCTGTCAAATGAGAGTCAATGCAGATGTCACCCAGGGACAAGACTTGGCAAGACAATAGGGAGTTAATGCACTTGGCACCTAGCAAGCAACAAGTGATAAGACAATGGGGAGTCAATGTAGATGGCACCGAAGGCTCTTTGAGAGCAACAATTTTGTAAACATATGATATATCATTTTATACGACAACTCCAGTTGAGAGAAACATTTCTTGTAAACATAAGATAGCTATAATTGCTATAATTCTTTCGTTCAATACAAAACTTGCATGGTTTGGCATGTCTTTGTGCATATTGTGTGTGTCAATGTTCTTTACATTAAATATTTAGGTCTCCTTTCATGGATTTATATTATCACCTTAAGGAAAAATGTTAAAAATAATTAAATTAATAAATAACTTAGGAAAAAATAGAATTTCTAAAATATCTTTCAAACATAATTCTTGCATGTTAGTGCAAAAGTATAGATTAAACAAATAAGATTTTTATGTGAATATGATAGTGCCACAAAGTGAACTTTTGATTTGGGAAGGATATTTTCACAAAGTAAACTTGTCATTTGGGAAGGATTTCCAAAAACAATAGAAAAAGTCCAAAATTAACGAAATAGGTGTTAATATTCGAAGCCCTACATATAAGCCCCCGAAACTTGGGGAGATTCGAGATTTTCATTGGGCAAATATTCACTCTTAAAGTTTACCTTGGTGATATAAATGTTTTCTTTTTTGAGAACATATTTTAAATCCTTATCCATATGATCTTTTGTTTCTCTTTTGGGTCTTCCATAGGGGTATCTCCCATAATTACCTCAGTCATGCGTTCCTTCATTTGCATCACCATATCTTACCTACCTAAACTTTGAACTTGTGATGGAGAATGCAAGAGTGCTAACAATTTGTTGAGACCTAAAACTCAAATTGTATGGTATTGAGGTAGTGTTACCACTAGAGATAGAGATTACGGCCTTGAGATTGGCACAAGAATAGAGGATGATAGAAGATGAACATGTAGAAGCCTGATTGGTACAACTTGAGAAGTTAGATGAAACCCGACACCTTGCACTACACCAAACAGAGATCCAAAAGAATTGATAAAAGGCCCGTTTGGATGCTAAGATTCTAAAGGGATGGGAAAGACACTTTGCTGAGGGGGATGTTGTGCTATGCTTTGATAACATATTGGACCACCAAATGGATAAGAAGTTTCTACCACTGTGGACCGGTCCATACAAAGTCATCAAGGAACATAGCAATGGGTCTATACAAGTTCAAGAGCTGCATGAGCCATATGGCAAGAAGGTGATCAACAAGCATTATCTCAAGCCCTTCTTTGTGCGTGATGGTCCCAGGCATAGAAATTCTGTGCATTCACTGTCGGGGGGGGGGGGGGGGGGAACTATTATGGATAAATTTCACCAAAGTAAGATGGCATAAATATGAGTGTGTGCTTGTATGTGTGGCAATAGTATAACAAACTATGGAGTACATAGGGCCTAGGGTTGAGGTGGTAGGGCATGACCATGTGCCACCCTTCCACGTAATAGGACCAATAAGGTGTGTTGTAAATAATCCATGGTAGTAATATTATAAAATGTTAAGGTGGCATGGCTCCTCCATGTGCCACCGCTCTACCTAGGTGGTCCCTTGCTTGCATTTAGTGAGATATGGCCCAAAGTCCATGGGAGAAGTAATATAAAATAGGTGGAGATGGATATTATACTGGGTTATTCCCTCCATATAGGATAGGCCCATGTGGGTGAGGTATAGAAGGTCCAAGAGTGCAAGTTAAATAATGGGGAAAGTAGGATGAGGTGGCAAGATTCCTTGTGCCAACCCTCCACTTGTCCTCCTAGATGTTTGAACGTATTATAAAATTGGGAAGAGACCAAGGGAGTATCATAGACTTGGGATATGTGAGTTGATATATGTGGAAAAATGTGGCCAAGCATTATCGCACACAATGGAGAGTGCATAACCGCCTAACCCACATGGGAGACTCTACCACAAACACCATGCATGTGGGAGGATGCATTTATTGGGAGAGACCCTCTCTCCTGGCTATAAAAGGAGGGGGCTATTCCTTGATGAGAAACGCTCATTCTTGTAAAGCCACCTAGCTAGTACTTTGATATTTCCCCTCATCCTTCCTTTCAAATAAAGCATGACCATCTTCCCTTGATGTCTCCATCTCTACATTTCTCCTCCACCCATGTACATACTCCTCTTCCCCCCTCTCCCTCTCCCCTTGTGCCATAGTCTCCCTCTTCTTTTCCTCCCCTCTTGATCCCTTTTCCCCACCCATGTTAATTCTCCTCCCCTCACGTTCCCTATTCCTCTATGGCCCGCGAGCATCGCCATACCTATCCTCTTGCCTCTTGTCTTGATTTCTTTTCCGGCTAATAGTGGATGTTGATGGCCCACGAGAGATGTATTTGAACTTGTGAAATTATTTCATGTTAGCATTCCTTGACCTTCTCCCTAGTGACAACAATGTGTAGGGAGATACCAACTTGTAGTTTCGTGGATGCATCCTTTTTATAATGACTCCTTTTTTGACAAAGGTGCCTTTTTTTTCTTTTGAAAAAATGTCAATAAACTATTGCACATAGCATTCCATAAAACAACTTATGTAAAGATGCCTTGCAACAAAAAAAAAGAAAGTAGCCTTTTGCTATGCTTCTAAAAAATAGTGTGGTTAACTAGAGGAAAAATCGTCAAATTGTGCCTTTAACTCAAGGACGAAATTATTTAGCATAATTTTTTGAATTGTATCTTTAACTCAAGGGAAACCATCTTTTTTTAAATCGTGCATTCGAGAGGAGAATGCCTTTCTTCTACATACTTCTTGAATGTTGACCATGTGATTGGATTTATTGTTACTTGCTGCAACCCTCTTTGAGGAAAACTATGTAGGTCCTTCAAGTCCTTAGTGAATTGCTCAAGGGAGGCAATTTGACAAGAAAAAACTCTGGCAAGCAACAAAGACGTGAGCCAAATTTTTTTCCCTGAATTGCCAACCCCGAGCAAATGTGTGGATGTTGAGGGCCCACGAGAGATGTATTTGAGCTTGTGAAATTATTACATGTAAGCATTCCTTGACCTTCTCCCTAGTGACAAGGATGTGGAGGGAGGTAGCAAATCCTAGTTTCATGGATGCAATCTTTTGAAAAGGAAGATGCCAAAATTGAACAATGGATAATCTTTTACACATGACTATAGGCCTTGACCTTGAATGATAGCCACCTTAGCCTTTCCCACCTTGATATCAAACCCTCTCAAGGGAGAGTTGTGTTTAGGGTCTTCGCTCCGAGATTCTATGGCTCTCCTAAGGAGCTCATAAGGTAACGTTTAGTCATGAATCATAGTTATCGAAGTGTACATCATTGGCCGAATCTTCCCCCTATAAAGAATCTATGTGTAGGTCGTTGGGAAAATCTTTCCTATAGGGGAGTTTAAAAAAATTTCCCATGCTACCGTTTTCAAGGATTACATGGGTTTCAATATACTTTCAGTTTGTATACAAGTTAGATGGGTTTAATTATACTTGAAGTTCGTATACAAGTTTCTCATGGGCTACAGTTATAGAATCCTAACTATATACATGGCTCTACATGACGTATGTTAATCAATTTGAGTTTTGGGAGGGCAAAAATTTGGACCTCATAATATCAAATTTTGGGCAAATCTATGAGATTTGAAGCTCTACACATTAGCCCCCACGACTTGGAGAGATTCTAGATTTTCAATTGGGCAAATATTTGCCCTTATAATCTAGATCAACTTGCATGTTGCAAATGATGCTACCACGTACTCTGATTTTGTACTGAACATAGCAACATAGTGTTGTTTCTTGCTAGTCCATGACACCAAAGATTGGTTGATGAAGAAACGATTGCCATTGGTTGATCACATCACAACAAGACAAAGCACCCATAGACGCGCGCACAGACGCGTTTCATGAACTAAATAAAAAACTTACGGGCGCGTCTATTTGCGCGTCAGGAGACCCGCTTCTAATTGCGCGTTTATATATCAGACTTACGTGCGTATAGACGCGCTTATACACGCATAAATAGACGCGCCTATAAACGCTTTGATAGATGCACGTATAGACGCAAGTCGAACAGACAGACGCGAATATAAACGCGGTTTTAAACGCACTGATAGACGCGCCTTTTAAAAAAAAAAAAATTTACAGAATACTGTGTATGTTGTGTATGCTATATAGTTACAAGAATCCCATATCCACATTCTGTAATTCAATTCTTACAGCCAACCGCATTTTAATTACAATTCCAAATAAAATATTACAACTCCAAAACGCAATAAAATTGAAAGCTCAAAAAGTGCTTGTATATACATATAGCACGAAGCTAAGCCACGTCATGTGGCTCCAAGTACAAAAAATAAGGAAGCTAAGCCATGTCATGTGGCTTCAAGTACAAAAAATAAGAGGAGTCTATATATATACAAGAGGCACGAAGCCAAGCCAATGGCTTTAAGTACAAAAAAGAATAGTAGCACTACTTCTACGACTAATCCTCGCTACCTTCCACGCTCCCTTCTGCGCTGCCTTCTGCGCTGCCTTCTGCACCTCCTTCCTCGTCTTCCTCGTCGTCTTGTGCAGGGGCGCCCTGTAAACAAGGGACAACATATATCAATGTATGAAAAATCAAATCTTTACTTATAATTTTGGCATTATTTAATTACTTTCAAATACCTGGGGGGCCTGTCCAGTAGCTCGGGTATACTGCTCCTCAGTAATCAACCCGTCATCATAGAAGTGCCTCCATGTATCTCCTCTGCGATGGTGGTGGTGGTAGGATGTCTCCACTGGAGTAGGGTATCTGCCCACGATCTCAAGCTGCATGACCGTGATACACTTTGTGGAGGGATTAGTACAAAGAAACAACCAACCTCCTAATAAACTACATAAGCAATATAATTTGAGATCGATACTTACAAATTGGGCCTCCCATGATTCAACACCCCCTGCTCCAAAATGCGCGCTCCCATACTCCTCCATCTGGATCCTCCGTGCCTCCACGTGCTGCAGACTGGGCTCCTCCCTCGCTGACTTCATTGCCTTCTTCCACTCACGCTTCTGAGCGGTGTGGGGCGGGCCCCTTGGAGGTTGACCTGCCTCAAGTCTGGCAAGCTCCGCTAGTGCCTGCCTCTTAAGGGAAGATCTTTTATTGCTAAGTATCGTAACAATCTTTGACTTCCCCCATTTATCTGTGAACTGGCGATTGGGGGGGTTAGGATACCTAGAGCGAACAGTAGCGAGGGTCTCATCAGCCAACCTCTTTGGGTGGTCTTTATAGTGAATAAAGCAATCTCTGTAATTGTTAGCAATTACAGAGCGCATGAAGGCCATTATGTCCTTCCCCCGCGCATCCATCAAGATGCCTCCTGTCTGGGTGATGTCATAATAAATCGTACCATCACCCAGAGGCACGTCTAAATCATCTGAATCATCATCCTCCTCACCGCCACATGGCCCAAAGCAGCATCCGCCACCGCTCTCCCTGCTACTACGCCTGCTACCATGTCGTGTCGAGCTCGTACGCTGGCCACTCGTAGCTGGGGACTGCGCGGGACTACGCTGACCACTCGTAGCTGGAGAACCGAGTCTCGATGGCTGGGGAGTACGTCGACGGCTCACTGAGGCAGAAGGACCTCCTGAAGGCATGGGGGAAGGGGCATAAGACGGGATGGCAGAAGGGACATAAGACAGCATGGGGGAAGGGGCATAAGACGGTACGGGGGAAGGGGCATAAGACGGGGCATAAGATGGCTGTGCGGACTCCGCTGGGGTGATCTCAGGCGGTGTGGGGTGGCTCGGAGTCTGTAGTGCCGAGTCCTGGGGAGTGTTAAGGGTACCCGTCATGTACTCGTATAACTCCGCAGGATTAGGAGGGTGCCCTAAAATATTATATAAATCCTTCCATATCGATTCACGCGGATCAGGTGAGCTAGAAGCACTTCCTCCCCACATGTTAAACTGGAAAAAAATAAACAAATCTATTACTTTGAGAGCTGAGAAGAAAGGGGGAAAAAAAAAAAGAGGCTCTGTCAGAGCGCGTCTATAGACCCGTCTAATCTTCGTGTCTATGAACGCGTCTAACAGAGCGTTTAACAATTCAAGTAAAAGCGCGTCTAACAATCCGTTCATCAATCCGTCTAACAGTGCGTTAAAAAGCGCGTCTAACAATTCGTTTAAACCTCCGTTTAACAGAGCGTCTCTTTGGGCGTCTATATACGCGTCTGTGTGTGTCTGTAACAACCCAGATGCGCATATAGACGCGCCTGTAGACGCGCGTTTAGATGCGCCCTCAGACGCCTCTATACACGCGCTCCGATAGTCGAGAATACTCAAAAGTCGAAAAGGACGTTTCGCCCGACAAAAGAACATGTCGCTCATACCTAGATGCTGCGTTTCGTGGATGCGAAAAAGTACAAAACTGGAAAGAGCAAGCAAGAACAACTTCAAAAGGACTTACTTGGAAAAAGGTATGGAAGGATCTTTCTTTTCCAAACTTGTTTCTTCTCCTTGTTCGTACTCCTCCTCTTCTTTAGGCTTGGAAGCAAGCTGTGTAGGTACGGTCCCTTTGTCTTGAGTGAAAGCTTGGAAATGTGTATGGGAGGCTCTCTCTTAAGCTTCGAATCTATAGAAGTGCTAATAAAGAAGGAAGAAAGCCGCTCGCGAAGTTTAAGTAGTCAAAAGAAAAGCAAAGCGAGCGGCGCGCCGAAAACCAGGTTTAAAAGTCGCGGGTATAGTCGCGTCTAGATTAGCGCGTCTATAGTCGCGTCTGAATACACAGAGTAGACGGGCATTTAGACGCGCAATTAGACGCGACATTAGACACGACGATAGACGCGGCGATAGACGCAACACAGAGTTTTTTAAGTTAAGCATTTGAAGAAGAGCAAATTTGGTGGGTTGTTTGTTTGTAGGATGTCTCCATCTTCAACAAGCAGCTCCAGTGAGGATGAATCCCTCCGTATCCACCATCGCGAAATGTGGTTGGAGCAAAAAATCAAATGTCTGTGTGATCGATGTCGAGGAAACATGTATCGTGCATGCAGGATTACGCTCAATCATATCTCAAAGTATGGAGAATGGGATGTGACCGTAAACAGGGTAAGGATTTGTAAGTTAAGGTTGATTGAGATACCTATGGGTGTTCATATGTTTGAGTTATAATGATCCCGTTTTAATTTGATACAGGATGCAATGCCACACCCGCACATGTTACCCTATGCCCGTCGTGAGGAGGCGAAGCGTCGGCGATATGAGGTGGGATCTTCAGGAGGGACCGTTACGGATGCATGGAGTGATGGTGATAGTAGCCCTCCACCATTACCTCATGAAGCCGTGGAGGAGGAGGTGTTTGATGATATGGTGCGGGATTTATATGTCCATCAAGGGAGGGATAATAGCATGGAGCAGGATGATCTTTTTACCGCAGCATCGACTCCACTGTTTGAGGGGTGCACATTCTCTGTTCTACGTGCCTCCCTTGAGTTACTAAACTTGCAAACCATCTATGGATGGAGCAATGCAAGTTTGAATGCATTACTCAAGTAAGCTTTAAAGTCGATTTTGCAAACATGGTGAATTGTGCGCGTGGGTCAATTACTCGAATGCTTTTCCTCATTTATGGTCTTCACGTGCAGGCTATTGTGTAAAATGCTTCCAAGGGAGAATAAATTACCGACCTCAAGAGATATGGCAAGGCAACATGTGACCTCTCTTGGAGGATTAGATTACAAGCGCATCCATGCATGTGTCAACGATTGCGTTTTGTTTCGTGGACTACATAAGGATGCAAGAGAGTGTCCTACTTGTGGAGAGGCAAGATATAGAGCAGATCTCAAAACCTTGGACGTGCCTCGTAAGGTATTGCGACATTTTCCCATAATCCCTCGCATCCAACATATGTTCAAGTGCAAATATATTGCAGAGCTCATGTCATGGCATTCCTCCCATCGATCAACCGATGGCAAGTGGAGAACTCCCGCGGACTCTCCTGCGTGGAAGCATATTGAAGACACATGGCCAAGCTTCAAGGAAGAACCTAGGAGCTTGAGACTTGGATTGGGTATGGACGGTGTGAACCCATTTGGTCTCAAAAGCACGTCTTACAGTGTATGGCCAGTGGTATTGGTGAATTACAATCTTCCACCCTCTATGGCTATTAAGAAAGGACATGTCATGCTGTCCCTTCTAATTCCAGGGAAGCATAAAGTCAAAAACCCTGATGTTTATTTGGAGCCTTTGATTGATGAGCTAGAGATACTTTGGAGAGGTATCGAGGTGCATGATGTGAGCAGGTCTCCCTCGTCACGAGACTTCAACTGCAAAGCAGTCTTGATGTGGACGATGCATGACTTCCCAGTCTATGGCGAGTGTTCAGGTAAGCATTGCATTTTTTAATTATGAATAGGCAAGGACGTGGCACCCTAAACCCACCTTCCACTCTTAATTGCATCTATTGTTTCAGGTCTCACTACATCGGGTTACCATGCATGTCCTGTTTGTGGTCCTTCGCTAGTTGCCTCACGGGCAGACGCATTAAATAAGGTCATCTATGAGAATCACCATCGATTTCTCCCACCTGATCATCCTAGATATGTTGCCCCTTGGAATGAAGTCCTCCCACAATCACTCACCGTGGGATATTGGATGAGAATTTGGGACGGTTCCACGACTCCTCCACCACTTGGCATGAGCCGTTAAGGATTTGTAACTATTGGCTGGAAGTAAAGATTGGCTATATTGGTTGAAAGTGAGGATTGCACGCTAACACTTTATTTTGTTTAGATACTCCATCTTTTATCGTTTACCATATTGGTCCCACCTCAAGATCAATCACCTGCTCGATCCCATGCATATCTTCAAGAATGTGGCATCTACCATTTGGGGGCATTTGAATGGGACACGAGATTCGGCAGGCATAAGGGAGGATCTACGTACCACAGGGAGGATGCGTGAAGCTTGGCCTCAAGAGAGACCAAATGGGCGTGTTTTTTTACCTCGTGCACCGTGGATGTTATCAAAGCTAGAGATGGCGACGGTGAAGCGCGCTATTACTACAATTCGTACTCCCACTGGATGCATGAGGTGTTTGAAGGGAGCCTTTACAAAGAGCAAGAAAAGAGGTGTAGAGCAATTATATGGCTTGAAATCTCATGATTGGCACAAGATGCTCCAAGTAAGTATTTTATATGCATAATATCTTTTTCCTTTCAAATTTGTGAGTGAATAGCTATAAGCAACTAATCAACCACCTCCTCGCGGGTTCAGTTCATACTACCTACTAGCATTTCACGTAGTGCATCAAAGGACGTGAAAGATTGTATTTACAAGATGGGCGAGCTTGTGAGGTATGTGAGCTCAAAGGAAATAGATCCCACCACGCTTGAGAATGCTCGACTTATGTTAGTGGAGGCGGTTTGTTTAGTGGAGGAGACATTTCCACGTTCTATTCTCACAAGCCAACTACATCTCATAGTGCATTTGGTGGATGAGATTGCTATATGCGGTACTATACATGCACGATGGTTGTTCTTCCTCGAGCGCTTCATGAAGACCTTGAAGGGCTTCGTGAGACAAAATGCAAGACCCGAAGGTAGCATGGCCGAGGGTTGGTTGGTACAAGAGTCACTTGTATATAGCCCTTGTCATTGGTCACCTCCGGTGATGGTACGCTTGAGCTTTGACTCTATGAGTGAAACCATATTAATTGGAAATTAGATTGGAACTTAAAGAATAAAATAATTTGAAAAGTGAGATTACAAGTAGGAGTAGACTTATACTGTGCAAGCGGCCACCTCAGCCCAATCGACCATCGCTCCCATTGCCTCCTGCTCAATAAACCATGGCCTTCTTCCTATGCAAAACGCATGTCTCGTCTCTGCATCTATAGAAAGGCCACCCATCGCAGCTTGTTGTGGACCCAATTTATGAGAGTTAGATAAAGTGCATGTAATATGTAGTAAAACAAATAGAACAATACATTAAATGAGAAGAAGTAGACTTACCACAGTTGCCTCAAATTCCAACCATCTGCCTGCACCAAAGAGCAAAGTACCTACGGCATCTAGCCATCTCCTCATAGCCCTCCTCTGACGCTCAAACATTTCGGGATGGTCCCTGTTCTACTTCTTGAAAAACTTCCAACCAGCTTTGTCTGCCTAGCTGGGTTTAGCCCTCCGCTTTGCAATGGAAATACGCAAGGTTGGTCTACAATGCTTCAAGACCAAACCCATGCACTCTCTCATGTAATTCTCATTGAACTCCTAATCTGGTGGGTTAGGGTATTTTGCTTTCAATTCATCAATGACCTCCTGCTTCTTTTGGTCATCTTGATACTGCCAATCACTAGCAATGCCGCTCCTGAAGTGGTGGCTCATCAATCGCCTCATGGTGGCCATCGCTTCTTTGCCCTTTTTATCTTCTATTATCTCTCCAGCAGTCGTGATTTGATAGGACAGGTCCTCGACTAGGTAAGGATGACTCATGGTAGTGGCAGAGTCAGGCGAGAAGTAGGAGTGGGAGTAGGAGAGGGCAAGGGACCTGGCGCTAGGTCTTGGGACCAAGTGGAGACCTATAGGGATGTGAGTGTGTTGACTCGTCTACATCTCCTGAGTCAGCACAACATAAGCCACCCCTCCTACTCTTCCTTCCCTCATGATGGGCACGCCTAGGTGATGACCCCTCAGTCGAAGGGGCATGAGGGGACGGCTGGCAGTAGGTCCAAGCGTCGGTGTAGAAGAGGGAATTGCTGAGGTCCTCTGGAATAGCAAAGAGAAGAATCTCACTGCCTCCTCATTGGCCATCTCTGCCACAAACTCATCGAGACTCTCGACAATGCCATGGGTTGCTAGCAAAGGAGTTCCCTATGGGGTAGTTGTAGTGCTACATCTAAGAGAAGTCTTGCAGGGGTAGGCCCCTGAGGTGTCGCCTGAGGGGAATCAAAGTCCTCTAGAGAATAGAGATCATGATGTCTCCTCCTACGAGTGAAAATAAGTTTTTCAAGAAGGTGAGTCTCTTTAAGCAATGTAGAATCGTTTTTTGTAAGACTTCATTTTGTGAGTGTTAAAGCATATTTCTCCTTCAATTGCTAAGGCTATGTGCTAGTTTTCATGCTTGATTTTCAAGGGTTAAAGACAAAAAACGAGATTTTGTGAAAGAAAAAAGACTCACCTCTTCTCTTTTTGGTATTTCTCTTCCTCCTCTTTCTCCTTGTTTGTAGACTTATGCTTGTCTCCTCAATCCAATCCCTTTGAGAAGTTGCTTCTCTAAACTCCTCCTTCCTCTAACTAGTTCTTTGAAAATGGTATGTTTCCTCTCTTTTGTAGGGCCAGTCCACAAAACACCGAGCGGGACTATTCCAGGTGAGGAAATCCTTTCTCTTTTTTTCTTTTCTTATTTTGTTATTTGCATTGGCTTGCAACTAGTGCCTTAAGCGCTAGCTGCAGTGATGGGCCTAAGATCCCTCTCTTCTCCTCTCTTCCCCTATTCCCTCTTCTTTCCCTCTTTTCCTCTCTTCCTTCTCTTCTTTTTCCCTCTTTTTTATCCCCTCTTTCAATCTCTTTTTCCCCTCTTCCTCCTTTCCTTCTCTTCTTTTTTCCCTCTTTCAATCTCTTTTCCCCTCTTCCTTCTCTTATGTTTATGCTCTTTTTCCCTCTTTCATCCCCTCTTCCTTCTCTTATGTTTATGCTCTTTTTCCCTCTTCTTTTTCTCCTCTTTCAATCTCTTTTTCTTTTTTCCCCTCTCTTTCCCCTCTCTCAATCTCTTTTCATAAGAATATGTATTTGCCTATGCTTATGCATGAGCATATGCTCATATGCTCATGCATAAGCACAAGCTTATGCTTTCTCTCATTTTCTTTTATGCTCATATGCTCATGCATAAGCATAAGCATATCCTTTCTTTCCTTTTATCTTATGCTTATGCTCTTTTTCCTCTTCCTTCTCTTATGCTTATGCTTATGCATGAGCATATGTCTCCTTCTCCTCCTTCTCCTTCTTCTCTTTTCCTCTTTTCCTCTCTCTTTCTCCCCCTCTTTCCCCTCTTTTAATCTCTTTTCATAAGCATATGTATTTTCCTATGCTTAAGTTTTCTCTCTTTTTCTTTTATGCTCATATGCTCATGCATAAGCATAAGCATATGCTTTCTTTCTATATCTCTTATGCTTATGCTCTTTTTCCCTCTTCCTTCTCTTATTCTTATGCTTATGCATGAGCATATGTCTCCTTCTCTTATGCTTATGCCTATGCCTATGCATGTCCTTCTCCTTCTCCTTCTCCTTCTTCTTTCTTTCTCTTCTTTTTTCCTCTCTCACAACAAGACAAAGCACCCATAGACGCGCGCACAGACGCGTTTCATGAACTAAATAAAAAACTTACGGGCGCGTCTATGTGCGCGTCTATTTGCGCGTCAGGAGACCTGCGTCTATTAGCGCGTCTATATATCAGACTTACGCGCGTATAGATGCGCTTATACACGCGTATATAGTCGCGCCTATAAACGCGGTGATAGACGCATGTATAACCGCGTTTCGAACAGACAGACGCGCATATAAACGTGTTTTTAAACGAACTGATAGCCGCGCCTTTTTTTTAAAAAAAAAAATTTTACAGAATACTGTGTATGTTGTGTATGCTATATAGTTACAAGAATCCCATATCCACATTCTGTAATTCAATTCTGTGCAAAATATTACGCAATAAAATTGAAAGCTCAAAAAGTGCTTGTATATACATATAGCACGAAGGTAAGCCACGTCATGTGGCTCCAAGTACAAAGAATAAAGAAGCTAAGCCATGTCATGTGGCTTCAAGTACAAAAAATAGGAGGAGTCTATATACAAGAGGAACGAAGCCAAGCCAATGGCTTTAAGTACAAAAAAGAATAGTAGCACTACTTCTACGACTAATCCTCGCTGCCTTCCACGCTCCCTTCTGCGCTGCCTTCTGCGCTGCCTTCTGCACCTCCTTCCTCGTCTTCCTCGTCGTCTTGTGCAGGGGTGCCCTGTAAACAAGGGACAACATATATCAATGTATGAAAAATCAAATCTTTACTTATAATTTTGGCATTATTTAATTACTTTCAAATACCTGGGGGGCCTGTCCAGTAGCTCGGGTATACTGCTCCTCAGTAATCAACCCGTCATCATAGAAGTGCCTCCATGTATCTCCTCTGCGATGGTGGCGGTGGTAGGCTGTCTCCACTGGAGTAGGGTATCTGCCCACGATCTCAAGCTGCATGACCGCGATACACTTTGTGGAGAAATTAGTACAAAGAAACAACCAACCTCCTAATAAACTACATAAGCAATATAATTTGAGATCGATACTTACAAATTGGGCCTCCCATGAGTCAACACCCCCTGCTCCAAAATGCGCGCTCCCATACTCCTCCATCTGGATCCTCCGTGCCTCCACGTGCTGCAGACTGGGCTCCTCCCTCGCTGACTTCATTGCCTTCTTCCACTCACGCTTCTGAGCGGTGTGGGGCGGGCCCCTTGGAGGTTGACCTGCCTCAAGTCTGGCAAGCTCCGCTAGTGCCTGCCTCTTAAGGGAAGATCTTTTATTGCTAAGTATCGTAACAATCTTTGACTTCCCCCATTTATCTGTGAACTGGCGATTGGGGGGGTTAGGATACCTAGCGCGAACAGTAGCGAGGGTCTCATCAGCCAACCTCTTTGGGTGGTCTTTGTAGTGGATAAAGCAATCTCTGTAATTGTTAGCAATTACAGAGCGCATGAAGGCCATTATGTCCTTCCCCCGCGCATCCATCAAGATGCCTCCTGTCTGGGTGATGTCATAATAAATCGTACCATCACCCAGAGGCACGTCTAAATCATCTGAATCATCCTCCTCCTCACCGCCACATGGCCCAAAGCAGCATCCGCCACCGCTCTCCCTGCTACTACGCCTGCTACCCTGTCGTGTCGAGCTCGTACGCTGGCCACTCGTAGCTGGGGACCGCGCGGGACTACGCTGACCACTCGTAGCTGGAGAACCGAGTCTCGACGGCTGGGGAGTACGTCGACGGCTCGCTGAGGCAGAAGGACCTCCTGAAGGCATGGGGGAAGGGGCATAAGACGGGATGGCAGAAGGGGCATAAGACGGGATGGGGGAAGGGACATAAGACGGTACATAAGACGGCATGGGGGAAGGGGCATAAGACGGTACGGGGGAAGGGGCATAAGACGGGGCATAAGACGGCTGTGCGGACTCCGCTGGGGTGATCTCAGGCGGTGTGGGGTGGCTCGGAGTCTGTACTGCCGACTCCTGGGGAGTGTTAAGGGTACCCGTCATGTACCCGTATAACTCTGCAGGACTAGGAGGGTGTCCTAAAAGATTATATAAATCCTTCCATATCGATTCCCGCGGATCAGGTGAGCTAGAAGCACTTCCTGGCCACATCTTGAACTGGAAAAAAATAAACAAATCTATTACTTTGGGAGCTGAGAAGAAAGGGGCGAAAAAAAAAAAGAGGCTCTATCAGAGCGCGTCTACAGACCCGTCTGATCTGCGCGTCTATAAACGCGTCTAACAGAGCGTCTATCACTTCGTTTAACATTCCGTTTAAAAACGCGTCCAACAATCCGTTCTAGATTCCATCTAACAGTGCGTTACACAGCGCGTCTAAAATCGCGTCTAAATTCTCGTTTAACATAGCGTCTGTGGAGGCGTCTATATTCGCGTCTGTGAGTGTCTGGCTTTTCTCAGACGCGCATATAGACGCGCCTGTAGACGCCAGTTTAGACGCGCTCTCAGACGCCTCTATACACGCGCTTCGACAGTCAAGAATACTCAAAAGTGAAAAAGGACGTTTCGCCCGACAAAACAACGTGTCGCTCATACCTAGATGCTGCGTTTCGTGGATGCGAAAGAGTACAAAACTAGAAAAGGCAAGCAAGAACAACTTCAAAAGGACTTACCTGGAAAAAGGTATGGAAGGATCTTTCTTTTCCAAGCTTGTGTCTTCTCCTTGTTCGTACTCCTCCTCTTCTTTAGGCTTGGAAGCAAGCTGTGTATGTACGGCTCTTTTGTCTTGAGTGAAAGCTTGGAACTGTGTATGGGAGCTTCGAATCTATAGAAGTGTTAATAAAGAAGAAGGAAAGCCGCTCGCGAAGTTAAAAGAAAAGCAAAGCGAGCGGCGCGCCGAAAAGCATGTTTAAAAAACTCTGTGTTGCGTCTATATTCGCGGGTATAGTCGCGTCTATTAGCGCGTCTATATTCGCGTCTGAATACATAGAGTAGGCGCGTCTATTAGCGCGTCTAAAGGCGCGTCTAAATACACAGAGTAGACGGGTATTTAGACGCGGAATTAGACGCGACTATAGACGCGAATATAGACGCAACACAGAGTTTTTTAAGTTAAGCATTTGAAGAAGAGCAAATTTGGTGGGTTGTTTGTTTGTAGGATGTCTCCATCTTCAACAAGCAGCTCCAGTGAGGATGAATCCCTCCGTATCCACCATCGCGAAATGTGGTTGGAGCAAAAAATCAAATGTCTGTGTGATCGATGTAGAGGAAACATGTATCGTGCACGTAGGATTACGCTCAATCATATCTCAAAGTATGGAGAATGGGATGTGACAGTAAACAGGGTAAGGATTTGTAAGTTAAGGTTGATTGAGATATCTATGGGTGTTCATATGTTTGAGTTATAATGATCCTGTTTTAATTTGATACAGGATGCAGTGCCACACCCGCACATGTTACCCTATGCCCGTCGTGAGGAAGCGAAGCGTCGGCGATATGAGGTGGGATCTTCAGGAGGGACCGTTACGGATGCATGGAGTGATGGTGATAGTAGCCCTCCACCATTACCTCATGAAGCCGTAGAGGAGGAGGTGTTTGATGATATGGTGCGGGATTTATATGTCCATCAAGGGAGGGATAATAGCATGGAGCAGGATGATCTTTTTACCGCAGCATCGACTCCACTGTTTGAGGGGTGCACATTCTCTGTTCTACGTGCCTCCCTTGAGTTACTAAACTTGCAAACCATCTATGGATGGAGCAATGCAAGTTTGAATGCATTACTCAAGTAAGCTTTAAAGTCGATTTTGCAAACATGGTGAATTATGCGCGTGGGTCAATTACTCGAATGCTTTTCCTCATTTATGGTCTTCACGTGCAGGCTATTGTGTAAAATGCTTCCAAGGGAGAATAAATTACCGACCTCAAGAGATATGGCAAGGCAACATGTGACCTCTCTTGGAGGATTAGATTACAAGCGCATCCATGCATGTGTCAACGATTGCGTTTTGTTTCGTGGACTACATAAGGATGCAAGAGAGTGTCCTACTTGTGGAGAGGAAAGATATAGAGCAGATCTCAAAACCTTGGACGTGCCTCGTAAGGTATTGCGACATTTTCCCATAATCCCTCGCATCCAACATATGTTCAAGTGCAAATCTATTGCAGAGCTCATGTCATGGCATTCCTCCCATCGATCAACCGATGGCAAGTGGAGAACTCCTGCGGACTCTCCTGCGTGGAAGCATATTGAAGACACATGGCCAAGCTTCAAGGAAGAACCTAGGAGCTTGAGACTTGGATTGGGTATGGACGGTGTGAACCCATTTGGTCTCAAAAGCACGTCTTACAGTGTATGGCCAGTGGTATTGGTGAATTACAATCTTCCACCCTCTATGGCTATTAAGAAAGGACATGTCATGCTGTCCCTTCTAATTCCAGGGAAGCATAAAGTCAAAAACCCTGATGTTTATTTGGAGCCTTTGATTGATGAGCTAGAGATACTTTGGAGAGGTATCGAGGTGCATGATGTGAGCAGGCCTCCCTCGTCACGAGACTTCAACTGCAAAGCAGTCTTGATGTGGACGATGCATGACTTCCCAGGCTATGGCAAGTGTTCAGGTAAGCATTGCATTTTTTAATTATGAATAGGCAAGGATGTGGCACCCTAAACCCACCTTCCACTCTTAATTGCATCTATTGTTTCAGGTCTCACTACATCGGGTTACCATGCATGTCTTGTTTGTGGTCCTTCGCTAGTTGCCTCACGGGCAGACGCATTAAATAAGGTCATCTATGAGAATCACCATCGATTTCTCCCACCTGATCATCCTAGATATGTTGCCCCTTGGAATGAAGTCCTCCCACAATCACTCACCGCGGGAGATTGGATGAGAATTTGGGACGGTTCCACGACTCCTCCACCACTTGGCATGAGCCGGTAAGGATTTGTAACTATTGGCTGGAAGTAAAGATTGGCTATATTGGTTGAAAGTGAGGATTGCACGCTAACACCATATTTTGTTTAGCTTGGCCTCAAGAGAGACCAAATGGGCGTGTTTTTTTACCTCGTGCACCGTGGATGTTATCAAAGCTAGAGATGGCGACGGTGAAGCGCGCTATTACTACAATTCGTACTCCCACTGGATGCATGAGGTGTTTGAAGGGAGCCTTTACAAAGAGCAAGAAAAGAGGTGTAGAGCAATTATATGGCTTGAAATCTCATGATTGGCACAAGATGCTCCAAGTAAGTATTTTATATGCATAATATCTTTTTCCTTTCAAATTTGTGAGTGAATAGCTATAAGCAACTAATCAACCACCTCCTCGCGGGTTCAGTTCATACTACCTACTAGCATTTCACGTAGTGCATCAAAGGACGTGAAAGATTGTATTTACAAGATGGGCGAGCTTGTGAGGTATGTGAACTCAAAGGAAATAGATCCCACCACGCTTGAGAATGCTCGAGTTATGTCGGTGGAGGCGGTTTGTTTAGTGGAGGAGACATTTCCACGTTCTATTCTCACAAGCCAACTACATCTCATAGTACATTTGGTGGATGAGATTGCTATATGCGGTACTATACATGCACGATGGTTGTTCTTCCTCGAGCGCTTCATGAAGACCTTGAAGGGCTTCGTGAGACAAAATGCAAGACCCGAAGGTAGCATGGCCGAGGGTTGGTTGGTACAAGAGTCACTTGTATATATTTCTGAGTTTCTTGTTGATGTGGATAGCTCTCTCCCACGACTATGGAGAGATGATGAAGACCTAAGGATGACCTCTATTGTGCCTCAAGGAAAAGGACGCAACAAAGTAATAGACACGGAGTTGCGTAATAGTATCAACCTCTTTTG
Organism: Dipteris shenzhenensis; assembly: GCF_047967505.1. NCBI lineage: Eukaryota > Viridiplantae > Streptophyta > Polypodiopsida > Gleicheniales > Dipteridaceae > Dipteris > Dipteris shenzhenensis. Next base: position 25,804,514 of record NC_141608.1, on the reverse strand, counting down.
CGTGCTTAATAGTGATGTGATGAAAAGATGGGTGACAAGATACGAGGATGCAAAGGCAAGAAGACAAGAAGAAAGGACCCTCTTTCGTACACACCACGGATCTCGTGTGCCATACCCTCGGCGTCTAAGAGCACTTCCAAAGGATATTCATGTGGATTGGCTACTTGATGAAATGGAGAAAGCAGAGAAAGATGAGGGGATGCATATCACAATGGAAGAATGGGAGTATGCTAGGGGATGCATGAGCAAGGTCGGTATATAGAATGTTATGTATAAGTTAGGAGCTTTTTATAATTTAGATTGCTTATTTAATTGATTTTTTCTTGGTGTAGTGCACTATGTTCAATGCTATATGGTGTGAGGGCAAGCATTTTCGAACACAACGAATTGATGATAAGAGAAACACACAAGATTGCGGCATCATTGCTAGCTTTGAGGGAGCCAATGGAGTCATGGATGATTATTGTGGCATAATCCAAGATATCATTATGCTTGACTTTCGACACTTCTTTGTGTATGTTTTCAATGTAAAGTGGTTTAAGGACGTGGTGGAAAGAGGCCCTAATGCAACAATCAAACGCCATGCAAGTGGCTTTGTAACTATTGACTCCACAAAGTTTTGGCAAAGTAGGAAGGACACACTAATACTACCGCAACAATGTGAACAGGTACTGTGCACACACATAAAAATACTCGCTTTTAAATATTTGATGCAAGAAAAGTAACATGATTGTATTTGTGTTTGAATTAGGTTGTCTATCAACCAATGGTGGATAATAATAGGTGGTGGCATGTCATACCTATTATGCCACATTCCAAAGTGATGTATAGTACATTTACTAATATGGAGCATATGGAGGATGATCATGGCCATGGACGTGATGATGACCGTGATACAAGAGAGGAGGATGATCATGAGATAGGAGATATAGATATTGAGGCCGGCATTACTCGTGAAGACGAGCCTACCATTGGAGATCTTGATTTCGATGAGCACATGAGTGGCACAAGTAGTAGTGGGTTGAATGTATTTGTAGATTTAAACACTTGTTTGGATTTTGAAGTAGATAGTTTGGCAAGGGTTGATCTCATTGAGGATGAGATTGAACCGTAGCCCCACAATTGATATTAGCAAAACTATTTTACATATTGTCTCATTCTCCTCATTTCCCTTAATTCTTGTATATGTGGGCTTGCAAAAAATTATGTGCTTTGGTAATCATGGGCAATGTTTGGAAAGCAATGATGTACACCAAAATCTCACTTTCTGTATTCTTTGGAGCGCGTCTATTTACGCGTCTAAATGCGCGTCTAATTCTCAGTGTAAACGCGCAAATAAACGCGCTAATACCCGCGTAAATAAGCGCGCTAATAAATGGGATGGTAGACGGGCCCATATTTTCTTTGGTCTAACGCGCAAATAAACGCGGGGATTAACGCGCAAAGAGACGAGCATTTAGCCGCGCTAATAGACGCGCCCGTAATTTCTCTACTAAAACGACGCCCATAGACGCGCCCGCTATTTTGCGCGTCTACCAAGCGCGTCTATGGTTGCTTTGTGTTGTTGTGTCTTTTTCTCTTCTTTTCATAAGCATATGCATGTCCTTCTCCTTCTCCTTCTCCTTTCTTTCTCTTCTTTTTTCCTCTCTTTTTCTCTTCTTTTCATAACATATGCCTATGCCTATGCCTTTGTTATGCTTATGCATGAGCATATGCTAATATGCTTATGCATAAGCATATGCATATGCTTTCTCAATGTATTCTCTTATGCTTTGTCAATGTATTCTCATATGCTTTCTCAACGTATTCTCTTGTTTTTTGTTTTTTGTTTTCATGTTTGTGTCTACGTTAGACATGGGATAATGTCGCACGTCCGACAAGTACAGAAACCCTTAATGTAGGAGGAGACATCATGATCTCTATTCTCAATAGGACTTTGATTCCCCTCAGGCGACACCTCAGGGGCCTACCCCTATGACTACCCCTAGCCTGACTCCTCTCGGACGTAGCACTACGACTACCCCTCGGGGAACTCCTTTGCTAGCAACCCATGGCTTTGTCGGGAGTCCCGACGAGTTTGTGGCATAGATGACCAATGAGGAGGCAGCGAGATTCTTCTCTCTGCTATCCCAAAGGACCTCAGAAATTCCCTCTTCTACACTGATGGTTGGACCTACTGCCCAACCATCCCTTCGTGCCCCTTCGACTGAGGGGTCATCACCTGGGCATGCCCATCATAAGGAAGAGTAGGAGGGGTCGCTTATGTTGTGCTGGCTTGGGAGATGTAGATGAGTCAGCACACTCACATCCCTACAAGTCTCCACTTGGTCCGGAGACCCATAGTACTAGGTCCGTTGCCCTCTCCTACTCCCACTGCTACTCCTTGCTTCGGAAGCACTCGCACAAACACCACTCGCTCAGACTCTGCCACTACCATGAGTCCTCCTTACCCAGTCAAGGACCTGTCCTATAAAATCACGGCTGTTGGAGAGATAATAGAAGATAAAAAGGGCAAAGCAGTGATGGCCACCATGAGGCAGTTGATGAGCCACCACTGCACAGCAGCATTGCTACTAATTGGCGGTATCAAGATGACCAAAAGAAGCAAGTAGTCATCAATGAATTGAAAGCAAAATACCCTAACACCCAAATTGGGAGTTCAATGAGAATTACATGCGAGAGCACATGGATTTAGTCTTGAAGCATCGTAGATCAACCTTGCGTACTTCAATCGCAAAGGGGAGGGCTATAGACAAAAGCTGATTGGAAGTTTTTCAAGAAGTAGAATAGGGACCATTTTAAAATGTTCGAGGGTCAGAGGAGGGCTGAGAGGAGACCACTGGATGCCGTAGGTACTTTGCACTTTGGTGCAAGCAGACGGTTGGCATTCGAGGCAACTGTGGTAAGTCTACTTCTTCTCATTTAATGTATTGTTCTATTTGTTTTACTACATATTACATGCACTTTAGCTAACTCTCATAAATTGGGTCCACAACAAGCTGCAATGATGTACACCAAAATCTCACTTTTTGTATTCTTTGGTTTGCGTCTATCTACACGTCTAAATGCACGTCTGATTCTCAGTGTAAACGTGCAAATAAATGCGCTAATACACGCGCATATAGATGCACTGATAAATGCGATGTTAGACAGGCCCGTATTTTCTCAATTTAGACGCGCAAGTAGACACGTTAATTTACACACAAATAGACGAGCTTTTAAACACGCTTTTAGATGCCCCCGTAATTCCTCTACTAAAGCAACGCCTATAGATGCGCCCGCTATTTTGCACATCTACCAAGCGTATCTATAGTATGTTTGTGTCATTGTGTCACAGGAGGGCTCCAAGGAGACGGCTAGATGCTCGAGGTACTTCACACTTTGGTGCAGGTGGACGGTTGGCATTCAAGGCAACTGTGGTAAGTCTACTTCTTCTCATTTAATGTATTGTTCTATTTGTTTTACTACATATTACATGCACTTTATCTAACTCTCATAAATTGGGTCCACAACAAGCCGCGATGGGTCGCCTTCCTAAAAATGCAGAGACGAGACGTGCATTTTGTGTATGAACAAGCCGTGGTTTATTAAGCACGAGGCAATGGGAGCGACGGTCAATTGGGCTAAGGTGGATGCTCGCACGGTATTAGTCTACTCCTACTTGTAATCTCACTTTTTAAATTGTTTTATTCTTTAAGTTCGAATCTAATTTCCAATTAATATGGTTTCACTGTTAGAGTCAAAGCTCGAGCATCCCATCACTAGAGGCAAGCCATGATGAGGGTCAGGGATTAGATGTAGCCCACGAGGGTCAGGGATTAGGCGCAGCTCATTAGGGCCAAGGGTCAAGCCCGCAAGATGAGGACGAGGAGGTCGACAATGATTCAAATGAGCAGCAATAGTAGTAGTAGTAGTAGTTGGCATATACTTCACCATGTATATCCTTTTGTATATCAGCTCATTTAAGCGATTTTGTCTCATGAAGGTGTAGAAATAGTGCACTATACTAGTGAATAGCAATGGCCATTGAGGAAAAGCTTAAGATGGTCCTCACGAGATGAAGGTGAAGCAAGCCTCGGGCGTAAATCCTCTTGCAATCTTTTGCCTGAGGTTACTATTGTCTTTTAGACTTCCACAATTTTGATACTTTATACTGACTATCATTAGTTTGCAAAAAATCCTTTACAAAAGGGTATTAAGCATTGTATGCCTCTTCGCTTCGTGTGAGATGTCATAGTGTGATGCTTTGTTAAGAGCCATTGGTAAGAGATGAGCTCAGAAAGCTTTAAACATTTTTCTTATATGCAACACAATTCGTGGACCCCATGCATGGTTTCTAGAAATCAAATGGATCTGGATATAAACCGCATCTTCTATCTCAAACTCCATCCTTTGTCAAGGTGTTCGGAGAGTTGTTACAAAGAGTACATCTTGAGAGCAATGCTCATGTAGTGCATAGACCAGCATCTAGCTTGGTGTCAACAAGCTATTGAGTTATATCCATCCATACAACATGAGGCTACAAGCCCTTTATTTATCATCCATTAGTCAGCCCCAGATCACAAGAATCTTTTCAACTGAGTTGAATCCAAATTGATGGCCCTGGGATCCCCGATTGCACTGGGAATAGCATGTAGTAGGAAGGAGGAGCTACATTGCCATTGGGTGGTGCAGTGACCGTGACAGTGTAGAGATGGGGGCCTACATTTGTTCGCGCTACAGCCTTGAGATGTAGTAATCGTTGGCCTTGCGCAAAAGAGTGTGTAGAGAACGGTGCAGAGATGAGGTTCATCTCGACGGACTGCGGGTTGGTGGAGATGGAGAAAGTAACCTGGAAGACTTGGCCGAAGGTGAGGGTGGACGGAGCGGACACGATGGTGGGGCGTCTGGAATCGAAGATGGACTCCCCATAGGGAGGCGTCCACGCCTCCACACGGAGCTCGGTGGGAAACGGCCCTGTAAAGGTATAGAACTGGTGCGAGTTACTACCGGCGAGCAAAACTCGACCATCGGGAAGGAGGTTTGCAGTGGAGTGATACATGCGCGGGATGGGGCCGGCGGGTTGAAGGCTGAAGCGATTGGCAGGCGCAAATCCGGGGCGATAGATGAGCGGGTTGAGAGCGGGGTTGGATGCCTCACCCCAACCTTGGGATCCATTCTGTGCGCCGTTGATGATGAGCACGTCACGCGAAGGCAATAGGAGCATGTCGCCCATGCAACGACGTAGTGGCATGGTCTCCATGGTCCAGGATGCATTGGCAGAGAATAGCGGCATTCTGCCGCAGGTCTGCGAGCATCCGAGCTGTAGGTTGGGTGTGTTGAAGGCGCCCTTCTGGGCTCCCCCGCACACCAGGACCTCGGGCGAATTGAAGGGATAGAGGAGCGGCAGAAGCACAGAGCTACCTGCAGAGGGATAATTACGCGGCTCCCCGGGAATGGTCGGGTAGGTGCTCAAGACAATGTTGCGGGTGTAATCGAGACGGATGGAGTCTCGGTTGGCAAAGATGTAGAGGCTTCCGTCGGGCAGAAGATGCACGAAGGGGTAAAGGTTGTCGTTCCCAGAATCCGAAGTGTTCTGGAGGAGCTGCAAGAAGAAGCTACCCTCGCCTGGGGCGGTCTTGGGGATGAACTCGTACGTAAACACGCTTCGTCCTCCCACAGTAATCACCCTACCGTCGGGTAAGAGGGTGCTGGAGGAATACCAGCGAGGGTCTTTGAGAGACTGCGTTTGGTCTTCGACCCAGTCGCAAGTTCCGGTGGAGGGGCAAGGATCGAGCCTTCGGAGTTTGTAGAGGCCGTCGTTGTCTCCGCCCAGCTGGAGCAGCGTGCCGTTGGCCAGGAACTGGCCGGAGGAGCACCAAGTATCGGTGAGAATCATGAGCGGGCGCACGCTGGTAGAGGCAAGGTCGGTGCCGGGGGTGAGCATGACGGAGTGAGCGGTGCAGTCGTGCTTGAGGGCCTGATCGAGGGGGTCGTTGCGGCAGGTGCCATTGGGGAGGCTGATTTGGGAGGATCCGATGTCAGTCCGGTCGAGCAGGATGGCAGTGTTGAAGCGGGTGATAGCTGAGTGCATGGAGGCGATGCCGGTATTGTTCCTAAGCAAAGTGAAATGTTGTGCGCATGTGGAGGATAGATTGGCCGCCAATATCAGCAGCAGCAGCAGCAAGCCGGGACGAAGCACAGAAGAAATCGTGCCCGCAGCCATCCTGTCGATGAGCAGACGGAATTCTAGCGCAGATCAGCCTAGTGCTGCTCCTGATTACAGCTTCTCTACCAAATTTGCCGATCGATCGATAGCAGCAAGTTGAAATCTCACGGAATTGGAGTAGCTGTTAAGCAGACAGAAGAGAAGGTAACGCAGATCAGCCTGATCGACGATAAGGCTCACTAGGCTGCATATCACTCAAGATCAACAAGGCTCTTCTGCGCTGATGTCCCACTCCTGCATCGCAGCAAGCTTATATACGGAGTTTCTGCCTGCCGTCAGCTGGTGGCGCTCGCGCTCCTAAACGGATTTCCTCACGTCGACCACTGACTCGCGTGCGTGTTGTTCCGTCGGAGCCGTCTTCTCCAGCTCAAAAGCAAGGTTCTCTCCGTCGCATCTTCGCCATCGACTGTCTCTGCCTTGTTGCATGATGATCATCGTGTGCCGAAGGTAGGTCTTACGTCCTCGTCTTCCACGCATTGCCTTGCAGCCGCTTCTCGCTTTCAACAACAATTGATCACTCCCGCCTGCTTTGGAGTCTCAATTCATTGGGTCGTGCGCCATCCTCTTCCCGTTCCAAACCGTGCATTCCTCGGCACATTGGGGCTCCTTAAAGCACCTCAACCGGCTTTTGGCATTGTTTTTCTCAGCGTTTGAGAATTCGGCCTCAACACGATGTCCGCAGCTGCGTCCTGGACACACAACGTCTCACCTCAATATTGTCACCTCCAGACCGTTTCCGTTGTTTAACGACCGGAATCTAAAACGTCTACTATATCTATCCATTTCTCTTTCTTATCGTGTACACCATCATCCGACGCTGCCACGATTCTGGGGTCGATGGCGGCTTGTGAGCGCACATCATACGAGCATGCGCGCCAGATTGGATAGCACGACTGATTTGGATTGCCCCATGGTTACACTTTCGCACACATGTTTGCTTGTCGTGTGAAAACGAACATCCATCCGGTCTCTCTTTTCGACGTGCTCCTCCGTCCGAAGAACTTCATTTTCCAGCGTCCTAAAAGTTTCTCGGCCAAAATATATCTAATTACGATATGCATCACGTTTCTAGAAGACAGCTAGCGCAGGGATCCCTTCGCTTGAGCTTTCAGCGACGTTGATCCGGCTCTGTCGCAATTGGGGAGCTCCTAAAAAAAGTTTGCTGGATGCCAAGCTGCATGGAAGACAGGCAGGAGGCTTAACGGTATAGCTACTAACCCCTTGATGCATTCTCTATTGCGGCTCATTTGTTTATCGGTTTGTTACATCAATAGATTTACCACAAATTGATTATCGTCTTTAAACTTTCACCGTAAAATCATAACACAACAATATATATTTTCTTCTAAATGTATTTTTGCAAAGACTATGCTAGACTCTTGCACTGCTGTTTTGTTAACTTGTTAAAAGCTTTTCAGAATTTAATAGAGCCATCACGATGTTTTCATACATTTTGGTCACCCATATTCATAACTAGGAGCTCCATGAATCAAATGAAATGGTTATATTTCTATGCATTTCCAGATTTGCTTAAAAATAGGCACATACAAATTGAAATAGGGGGAGAAATACGACTAAGTTGATTTTTAGGAAGATAGAATACTCCAAGGAGGTTTTATTGTGAAAAAGTTTCACCCAAAAGGAGGTTTTATTTTGAAATAGGGGGAGAAATACGACTAAGTTGATTTTTTGGAAGATAGAATACTCCAAGGAGGTTTTATTGTGAAAAAGTTTCACCCAAAAGGAGGTTTTATTTTGAGATAGTTTCACCCATAAGACTCCCCCCATTGCCTTATGTCCTTAGATTTTACAGGATACTTGCAAGGTCCATGGGCTAGCTAGCATAACCCATTAATCCATGGGCTTCATAGGACACATGTAGTGCCTTCCCTACATATAAATAATGTGCAATTCAAATATTAAGTAAGTTCACATGGACCAAATCCATCTAGTTCTCAAGTCATGTTGATGAGGTTACTTAGGTGTGAGAGTATGCCCGGCTAGGTAACACTTGTATACTAACAATAATGATACAAATGAAATATCGAAAAACTCAATATTTTATGATCATATTCTACTAGAGTTACTCCAAGGTGAGGTGGTGTTACTTACATCTATCTAATAAAGGACAACAAGGTAATACAACGTCTTCATCTAGAACAGTAGGAATGCAAGTGTCATAAGCCCTAAGTAGTTGTTATAATAGTTGGGAGTAGAACATAGATATAATCTAGAAAAAGAACAAAGATTTTTTTTCCCCATTGTAGTGTTTAAAAATCTTTGTAACTGTTAACCACAACATGGATGTTACCCTAGGCCATGATGCATATTACTCCATGAGTTGGCAATATGTTGAGAATGGTGGGCTGAGGAATATCGAAACAAGTAAACAAACATGACAAGCTAGACAAATCATACAATAAATAAAAAAGGAACATTTAGCCTAGATTTCCACAAGGAGAAAGGAATTAGTAAGGCAGAGGAGGCAGATCACCATGCCATGGTCCTAGACATATGCATGTAAGCACTAGAGAGAAGGGAAGAGAACTCAAGCTACTACATGTCGTCATGAGCACATCATATACTAATACCACAACCATAGATCAATGTTATAATGACTCCTTTTTTGACAAAGGTGTCGATAAATGTTTTTTGAAAACACTTCAATAAACTATTGCACAAAGCACACGATAAAAGAACTTATGTAAATATGCCTTGCAACAAAAATTAAAAGTAGCGTTTTGCTATGCTCCTAAAAAATCATGTCGTTAACTGGAGGAAAATTTACCAAATTATATGTGAGAATAGAGATCATGATGTCTCCTCCTACAAGGGTTTCTGTACTTGTCGGACGTGCGACGTTATCCCATGTCTAACGTAGACACAACCATGTATATCCTTTTGTATATTGGCTCGTTTGAGCGATTTTGTATCACCCTTTTCTAAAGGGTAATTTTGTAACAAACAATGTTGTATATCTTCGACACGTATATGCTTCTTCCACTTGATCAGTTCATTTGAGCGATTTTGTATCACCCTTTTCGCAAGGGAAATTTTGTAATTAAATTTGTTTTTTAAAATTACAAAAAAAAAACATTAGTGGGGCAAAACAGGGCTTGCTGTGGCCCTAATTAGCCCCACTAATGTTTTTTTTAAGTTCTATTAATTGTCGCTATATAGCGTCGTTTATCAGTGTCGCTATATAGCAAGATTTACGAGTGTTGTTATATAGTGACGTTTATTAGAGTCGCGATGCTTATATAGCAACTGTTCATTTTAGATGCTTATAACGACATAAATAACGACCTTTGCGCTTGTTTTTTTAAAAAAAAGTTAGTGTAAAAAATGTCGGTGTCTTTGTCGAGAAAGAGCCTATGCCTTGTAGTGTTGATGTAATTAAGTAATTATTTGTGGCAATATACGCTATAAAATAAATGCATCTTCATTGTTTTAATGATGCTCTTTTATAGTACAAAAAGTACAGTACATTATATAAGGTCATATGGACGACATTTTTGCGTGGAACGCATCGATTCAAAGAGAGGCACATATGATTGTGGAGTCATGGTTAGCTTCACACAAGATAGTTGAGCAAGTGCTTTGGATACTAATGTCCTTTCCTCACAGTTGGATTATTGTGGAACCATACATGAAATCTATGAAGTTGATTTCAGACAATTTAGTATTTTTATTCTTGATGGAAAATGGTTTAGAACTATTCACTATGGTCCCCATGTGATAGTGAGAAAAGACAGTAGCAGTTTCTTTGCAATAGACTCCACCAAACTTTGGACTGACGAAAGTGATACTTTTGTTCTTCCCAAGCACTGTGAGTAGGTGCATACTAATGATTTAATTAATCGAAGCTTTTGTTTTTAAAGATCCATAAATACATGTACTTAAGCATAATTTCACATATATAATTGATGGCATTTGGAACCCATCTTCAATATAGGTGGTTTTTCATCCTGATCGTTCTGATCCAAGATGGTGGTACGTGATCCAAGTTGCACCACGAAGTAAGAAAATTTTTGAAGATAGAGATGTGGATATGGAGATGCCATTACCAATGCTGGACCCAATTGATGCAATTGAATCTAGCAAAGAAGATAAAGATCACAATATGAGCCAAGAGGAAGATGCGCATAATGACATCATATGGGGGGAAGATGGAGATCAGGATATTGAGAAAGAAGACGACAATCATCAAGAATCACCACACTTTATTGAAGAAGAAGATCAAGTACTCTTAGATGAATGTACGATGCTAGAGTACGATGATGATATAGGAGATCTACTAGGTATAGAGTTAGAGATAGACTTGATTGGTGCTTTAGACTTGGCTCAGGATGAAACCGTTGATGTAAATGCTCTTCATTGATTTTTTTCATCTCAAAATTGGACATGAATATATGAGCTTCAAAGGCTTGATATACATGCTCTCGTACTTTTATTCTCTCAAAAGATCAAACATGTATGAAAATAATTTAAAAAATGTCATTGGGACAATAGGCCCCTCTTTGATTAAAACTTGTGTTAAACTAAAAGAAGACCTTCAACAAGTTGAGTGTTGCATCTTATAGGCTAGGAACGAAGGTTAAGCTTATCAAACAATGATGCTAATTGAAATTGAACATTTTCATTGTGCATGTGCTTCCAGCTCTCAAATGGCTGGCTACAATAGCTACAAATGTGGACATAAGACATTTCTAGGTGTGTTGCCAACATGGTAGCCTATGTGTTGCCCATGTGGTAGCCCTATCCTTTCATGTTCAAGCAATTAATCTGCTTGACTTGGATCCAAAAAAGGAGAATATATATAACAGGTAAGCAGAAGCTTCTTCTTTATGACTACGTAGTCCTTGGTTCATGGCTTCTATGATTCTTTGTAGAATAAGGAATTATCTTTTCATCAGCTAGCTGGCACATTATTGACAAATAATGAAGTAGTGGATTTAATTGGATTGGGAAGTGGGAAAATGTTAGTAATAGTATCACATGGCCTGGTATAAGGGAGACATGATTCTTCTCATGGTATTTCCCTTCTTGGTTATTGTGATGTAGATTGGGTTAGCTCATTCTCACAGATGTGATCAACCAATGGCAATCGTTTCTTCATCAACCAATCTTTGGTGTCATGGACTAGCAAGAAACAACACTATGTTGCTATGTTCAGTACAAAATCAGAGTACGTGGTAGCATCATTTGCGACATGCAAGTTGATCTAGATTATAAGGGCAAATATTTGCCCAATTGAAAATCTAGAATCTCGCCAAGTCGTGGGGGCTAATGTGTAGAGCTTCAAATCTCATAGATTTGCCCAAAATTTGATATTATGAGGTCCAAATTTTTGCCCTCCCAGAACTCAAATTGATTAACATATGTCATGTAGAGCCATGTATATAGTTAGGATTCTATAACTGTAGCCCATGAGAAACTTGTATACGAACTTCAAGTATAATTAAACCCATCTAACTTGTATACAAACTGAAAGTATATTGAAACCCATGTAATCCTTGAAAACAGTAGCATGGGAAATTTTTTAAACTCCCCTATAGGAAAGATTTTCCCAACGACCTACACATAGATTCTTTATAGGGGGAAGATTCGGCCAATGATGTACACTTCGATAACTATGATTCATGACTAAACGTTACCTTATGAGCTCCCTAGGAGAGACATAGAATCTCGGAGCGAAGACCCTAAACACAACTCTCCCTTGAGAGGGTTTGATATCAAGGTGGGAAAGGCTAAGGTGGCTATCATTCAAGGTCAAGGCCTATAGTCATGTGTAAAAGATTATCCATTGTTCAATTTTGGCATCTTCCTTTTCAAAAGATTGCATCCATGAAACTACGATTTGCTACCTCCCGGAATGCTTACATGTAATAATTTCACAAGCTCAAATACATCTCTCGTGGGCCCTCAACATCCACACATTTGCTCGGGGTTGGCAATTCAAGGAAAAAAATTTGGCTCACGTCTTTGTTGCTTGCCAGAGTTTTTTCTTGTCAAATTGCCTCCCTTGAGCAATTCACTAAGGACTTGAAGGACCTACATAGTTTTCCTCAAAGAGGGTTGCAGCAAGTAACAATAAATCCAATCACATGGTCAACATTCAAGAAGTATGTAGAAGAAAGGCATTCTCCTCTCGAATGCATGATTTTAAAAAAGATGGTTTTCCTTGAGTTAAAGATACAATTCAAAAAATTATGCTAAATAATTTCGTCCTTGAGTTAAAGGCACAATTTGACGATTTTTCCTCTAGTTAACCACACTATTTTTTAGAAGCATAGCAAAAGGCTACTTTCTTTTTTTTTGTTGCAAGGCATCTTTACATAAGTTCTTTTATGGCATGCTATGTGCAATAGTTTATTGACATTTTTTCAAAAGAAAAAAAAGGCACCTTTGTCAAAAAAGGAGTCATTATAAAAAGGATGCATCCACGAAACTACAAGTTGGTATCTCCCTACACATTGTTGTCACTAGGGAGAAGGTCAAGGAATGCTAACATGAAATAATTTCACAAGTTCAAATACATCTCTCGTGGGCCATCAACATCCACTATTAGCCGGAAAAGAAATCAAGACAAGAGGCAAGAGGATAGGTATGGCGATGCTCGCGGGCCATAGAGGAATAGGGAACGTGAGGGGAGGAGCATTAACATGGGTGGGGAAAAGGGATCAAGAGGGGAGGAAAGAAGAGGGAGACTATGGCACAAGGGGAGAGGGAGAGGGGGGAAGAGGAGTATGTACATGGGTGGAGGAGAAATGTAGAGATGGAGACATCAAGGGCAGATGGTCATGCTTTATTTGAAAGGAAGGATGAGGGGAAATATCAAAGTACTAGCTAGGTGGCTTTACAAGAATGAGCGTTTCTCATCAAGGAATAGCCCCCTCCTTTTATATCCAGGCGAGAGGCTCTCTCCCAATAAATGCATCCTCCCACATGCATGGTGTGTGTGGAAGAGTCTCCCATGTGGGTTAGGCGGTTATGCACTCTCCATTGTGTGCGATAATGCTTGGCCACATTTTTCCACATATATCAACTCACATATCCCAAGTCTATGATACTCCCTTGGTCTCTTCCCAATTTTATAATACATTCAAACATCTAGGAGGACAAGTGGAGGGTTGGCACAAGGAATCTTGCCACCTCATCCTACTTTCCCCATTATTTAACTTGCACTCTTGGACCTTCTATACCTCACCCACATGGGCCTATCCTATATGGAGGGAATAACCCAATATAATATCCATCTCCACCTATTTTATATTACTTCTTCCATGGACTTTGGGCCATATCTCACTAAATGCAAGCATGGGACCACCTAGGTAGAGCGGTGGCACATGGAGGAGCCATGCCACCTTAACATTTTATAATATTACTACCATGGATTATGTACAACACACCTTATTGGTCCTATTACGTGGAAGGGTGGCACATGGTCATGCCCTACCACCTCAACCCTAGGCCCTATGTACTCCATAGTTTATTATACTATTGCCACACATACAAGCACACACTCATATTTATGCCATTTTACTTTGGTGAAATTTATCCATAATAGTTCCCCCCCTCCCCGACAGGGAATGCACAGAATTTCTATGCCTGGGACCATCACGCACAAAGAAGGGCTTGAGATAACGCTTGTTGATCACCTTCTTGCCATATGGCTCATGCAGCTCTTGAACTTGTATAGACCCATTGCTATGTTCCTTGATGACTTTGTATGGACCGGTCCACAGTGGTAGAAACTTCTTATCCATTTGGTGGTCCAATATGTTATCAAAGCATAGCACAACATCCCCCTCAGCAAAGTGTCTTTCCCATCCCTTTAGAATCTTAGCATCCAAACGGGCCTTTTATCAATTCTTTTGGATCTCTGTTTGGTGTAGTGCAAGGTGTCGGGTTTCATCTAACTTCTCAAGTTGTACCAATCAGGCTTCTACATGTTCATCTTCTGTCATCCTCTATTCTTGTGCCAATCTCAAGGCCGTAATCTCTATCTCTAGTGGTAACACTACCTCAATACCATACAATTTGAGTTTTAGGTCTCAACAAATTGTTAGCACTCTTGCATTCTCCATCACAAGTTCAAAGTTTAGGTAGGTAAGATATGGTGATGCAAATGAAGGAACGCATGACTGAGGTAATTATGGGAGATACCCCTATGGAAGACCCAAAAGAGAAACAAAAGATCATATGGATAAGGATTTAAAATATGTTCTCAAAAAAGAAAACATTTATATCACCAAGGTAAACTTTAAGAGTGAATATTTGCCCAATGAAAATCTTGAATCTCCCCAAGTTTGGGGGGCTTATATGTAGGGCTTCAAATATTAACACCTATTTCGTTAATTTTGGACTTTTTCTATTGTTTTTGGAAATCCTTCCCAAATGAAAAGTTTACTTTGTGAAAATATCCTTCCCAAATCAAAAGTTCACTTTGTGGCACTATCATATTCACATAAAAATCTTATTTGTTTAATCTATACTTTTGCACTATCATGTAAGAATTATGTTTGAAAGATATTTTAGAAATTCTATTTTTTCCTAAGTTATTTATTAATTTAATTATTTTTAACATTTTTCCTTAAGGTGATAATATAAATCCATGAAAGGAGACCTAAATATTTAATGTAAAGAACATTGACACACACAATATGCACAAAGACATGCCAAACGATGCAAGTTTTGTATTGAACGAAAGAATTATAGCAATTATAGCTATCTTATGTTTACAAGAAATGTTTCTCTCAACTGGAGTCGTCGTATAAAATGATATATCATATGTTTACAAAATTGTTGCTCTCAAAGAGCCTTCGGTGCCATCTGCATTGACTCCCCATTGTCTTATCACTTGTTTCTTGCTAGGTGCCATGTGCATTAACTCCCTATTGTCTTGCCAAGCCTTGTCCCTGGGTGACATCTGCATTGACTCTCATTTGACAGAGGAGGTGATGACTTAGTACTAAACCTAGTCTACATAATAATTGATTAACTTCTTGGCTAGTGCCCAATCCTTCAATGGACTTCAATACAAAGCTTTTATCATGGAGATTATTCATTTGCACTGTCTCCTTCTACTTCCTCCATGGTGATCATCCGTAAAAATTTGTATATAGGTAAAATACTTTGCTGCGGTATTTTTATTTTTCCTTCTATCTCATATCCCATGCACTTCTTTGATTTCTTTGCCCTTGAATGCCAAGACAATATGATTGTCTCCGTCAAAACTTGTGAGACCGGTTCATCACTTGGGACCCAATCCTTTGTTGTAAAATTAGTATACAATGTGTTTTTATCCATGTTCTCCTTTCTGCACTTTTGCTCATAACATACCGTTGTAAATGTTGTAGCTCTCCCTTGATCATCTCTTTACACCTCAACTACTTTTGCAACCCAAAAGTTCACATTCTCATATTCATCGTCCGATGTCCGAACCACAACAAAACAATCGACCTCTATATCTAATTGTGGCATGAACTCTCTCTTCTTTGGTCCACAATATGGATGTGGGAGTATTGATACAAATTAATTTTCAAAGATTGGACCTGTGGTGGGCGCAAATCGTTATGAACAATTGGACAATTTAATAAATTGCATTCTTCCTCTACATCCTTTGAGAGTCGCATTCTCTCAAGGTCCTTTATGAATTTGCATGTCTTGTTAATTGCAACGGTAGTATGTTCTCTCCAAGTCGGCTTTGAATCTGGATATCTCCAAAGGATTTTCTCTTTGTATGTAATAAATTCTTTTAATCGTTCTATTTCACACTTGGACCTCTCATTGAATTCTTGTATAGAAGCCCATGTTGGATACATTTGCTCAATAGGAACTGAAGTTAAGAGAGTGTAAGGAAAGCTATTTCCTTGTAACTTAGGTGGAGTGGCAACAAAATGAGGCAATGTTGTTGTATTCAGATCCGTGCCATCTACAATAAGGCACACATAGTCATCGGGATGTGAAATAGCTTGCTCCTTCCAAAATGAATATTTTTGTCTAGAATATCAAATAAGGTCATGATGAGATTTTTGGTTTTTTTTAAATAATTCCCTTTGATTTGGACATGTTGCACTCTCAATCGCCCACTTTAAATCATTACAAGCATTGCACTTTGACATTTTTTGCCTCTTTGGGATTTAACATATCCAAAGTTCTTCTTCCAAAGAGTATACAAAGTATAAGAAGAACGGCATACCCTCTATGCCTTTGCTTTTTTGCAATAGAGTAAAATACTTCAGTTTTTTCAAGCCTATTAGAAGGTGCATTTCAGTGATCGTGTCACCATTAGGGAGTTTGGTAGATATATGGGGTTGAGGTAAAGTGTCTTCTTGTATGAAGTATTGCAAAATCGATGCTGCCCTAATAGTTGAGATTCTTGATTTGGACCTTCCTCTATTATCATGAATGCTAAATTTTTTGTCGCCTTTTGCCTTACTGACTAAATCTCAATATATGCCATGGGGTTATCCAATAAAATTGCGATATGCCTTACTGAAAATCTTTTTTCCATTTACGAGAGGTTTGACCTTTTGTCTTGAACTTAGACTTTTATTGCCATTCTGAAGAAAGCAAGGGAAACTTGTGAGAAGGTATTCATTTTTTTCACTTCCTCTTCTTTTCCACATGTGTCCTCTACATTCCCTAATGTCTACAAGATCAATGAAGTTCATACATCTTCACTTGCAACATAGATATCCCAATGCATTTAATGTATTCTCCTCTTACATTACTCTCTTCCTCTTTGGTTGCTATTGTGGATCTACCTTCACTCGCTTTCTCCTCATGCATTTGTATGACTGCTTTTGTTCCTCATGCACGTTATTATCTCTATTTATGCACTTCCCCTCCTCACATTTGTTTGTCACCTTGCATCCATTTGTTGTTGCATCCTTGGCCATATCACAATCAAAGTTAAAAAATGAATAATCCTCTATTGATCTCATCCTCACTTTTAACATAATCTTAAGGCCATTCAATGCATTAAATGTTCTACGAGAGTATTGAGAACCTTGAAACTCTTCCACTCTTGAGAGAACATTGCTCATTGGGACATCTTGCATGGCTTTCACAAATCCACAAGTTTGATCGACACCAAGTTTATTAATATCCATGAACTCATCCACATCTGACAAAGCATTGCTACTGAAACCTTTTCCCTTCTCATTGTGCAAGAATTCATCCACTCCAGATAAGGCATCGCTTCTAAAATCTTTTTTTTTTCTCAGAACCAATGAACTCATCCACTCCAGATAAGATGTTAATTGTAAATTTGAGTACATTGAAATTAGCCACAAATGAAGTGATAGAGATTGGCACGTGGGACACTTTTTAGGTCCTTTGATATTGTAGTATACCTTATCTTTATCACTGAAAACCACGTGCCTCTTTCTCATGTTTAAAAATTGCATGCTCCATCAGGTATCTTGCCTACCTCATAGTAGGGATCACATAAGGATGTTGTGCTCTCAACCATACCATCATCAGTGACTTTTAGAATCCTCATCTATGCAAATGACCACTGCTCCACTTGTTCAAATCCCAATACTTCACCTTCTACTACATTCTTATTTGCAAATGAGCTCATTTGTAAAATATCCCCTACAGTAAAATCCAAAGTGCTGCACTTTGTATTCTTGATGATGTCTGTTGCATAAGTCTCATCTCTGTCCTATGCTATAAAGGATTTGTTGGATGTATTGTAGGGCATAACATCTCCAAGTGTTTCCATATCTCCACATTTATACTTTAGCTCAACATGTGTGCTAATAATCTTTGATACAGTAACTGCCACCTTATCTTTGCCAAGTCTTCAAAAGTGGCAAACTGAATTGGGATCACTATCATGGATTGTAGAAAATGCAACTACTTCTCTTTTGTGATGTAAAATCACATCCATCCCTGGAACAAAATATATAGCCATCTCATTTGCAAGCAAGCTCTAGTAGAAACAATTACATGAATATTAGTCTCTTTTTAATAATCTACTTATTAATTATAATTAATATTATTCTCTTTTTAATAATCTACTTATTAATTATAATGTTTAATTAGTACTTTATTAGTTGGGGGGAGGGGCATTTTATTAAGGTTCGTTATCGAAAAAGTACTTATTGGATGGGCGTGCCACTTTGCATGCAACAAGATAGCTCTTAGGTTGAGGCATGTACAAACTATCGTGCCCATCAGATATGCTTTGCATGGTCAATCAAGTAGTAAACACCATTTTTATCTCAATGTCATACACAACCGTAAAAAAACACACTCCTATTCGAACGAGTACTTATTGGATGGGTGATACCCTTTGCCAAGGCCTCAATACCACCTACTTTTAGGAACATGCAAGTTTCTTGTCCATCATATATTCTTTGCATGTTCGATCATGCATTGTACACCGTTTTCCCCCTAGTGTTATGCACAACCTTAAAAAAACACGCTCCCAAGTGTGTTCTCCAAATAAGTACTTATTGGATGGGTATACCACTCTACACAAGATGAAATACCACCTAATTTAAGATAGGTGCAAATTATGGTGCCCATCTGATATGCTCTGCATGGTCAATCATGCATTAAACACGATTTTCACTCGAGTGTGATTCACATCCGTCAAAAAACACGCTCCTAGGTGTGTTATCCTAATAAGTACTTGTTGTATGGGTGCGCCACTTTGCATCCAAAACAATACCACCTAGTTTGAGGCATGTCTAAAGAATTGTGCCCATCAAATATGCTTTGCATGGTCAATCAAGCATTAAACACCTTTCTTTCCTCAATGTCATGCACAATTGTAAAAAAACATGCTTCTAGGTATGTAATTCAAACAAGTTCTTATCAGATGGGTGCACGACTTTGCACGAGCATCAATAAAACCTAAATTGAGATGCATGAAAATTATCTTGCTCATCGGATATGATTTGCATGGTCGATCATGCATTAGACACCTTTTCCCCCCAGTATTTTGCACAACCGTAAAAAAGCATGCTCCCAGGTGTGTTATCCGAAAAAGTACTTATTGGATGCACGCGCCACTTTGCACATGTTGCAATACTATCTAGGTTGAGATTCTTGCAAGGTATGGTGTCCATTGAATGTTTTTTGCATGTTCAATCACACATTAAACACCCTTTTTTGCCGAGTGTGATGCACATCCGTAAAAAAGGATGCTCTTAGGTGTGTTATCCGAACAAGTACTTATTGGATCGGAGTGTCACTTTGTATGCAACTGAATACCACCTAGGTTGAGGCATGTAAAGGTATTGTGCCCATCGGTTATGCTTTGCATGGTCGATCAAGCATTAAACACTTTTCCTCAATGTCATGCACAACCATCAAAAATCATGCTCCTAGGTGTGCTATTCGAACCAATATTTATCGGATGGGTGTGCCACTTTTCACAGCCCTCAATAGCACCTACTTTGAGTGACATGCAAAGTATCTTGTCCATTGGATATGCTTTGGATGGTCAAGCATCAGGGATGATTTTTTCATGTTAGTTTCGTTAATAAGCAAAAGTTTTATATGGTTTGTGAAAGTTTATATGCTTATATAAAAATAAAAGCTTAGTATATTTGCCACAATTTGAAACTAAAATTAAAAAAAGAGCTAGGTTTAGCCTTTAAGATTATAAAATTATAGATAGAGTCCATGAAAATTGGCCAAAGTTTTAAATAATAGATAAATATATTTGGAAACTTTTGGCAACATATTATATATACAATTTAAAATTTTGGCCAGATCTATAGAGTTAAGCACTAGAAGAAGACTTGTGCAATCAAGTAGAATCTAGTATTAACATTTAATGTTTGCTAGAATGATAATAACCTGGAAGGACCAAAACATATGCATGGTGGCCTCCAAGCTACTTAATTCACAAGGGAAAAGCAACTCATAACCTTGAACCAACTAGATGGAGAGACAATGAATGTGAAAGTTTCAAGGGCAGGACCGAAGCATACTAAGCCATCTACAATCTTTAACAAAGGATTTTTGGCTGAGAGAAGGGGCTAAACTAAGTTTCTTCCAAATTTACTATAGGCCCAAGGAGGGAGCATGGGAGAATGTAATTCACATCATAGTTCACGTCATAATTGAATTGCTAAGTTAAAGAAATCATATTATTGTGAGGGATGTAATGCTTGCGTATTTATAGACTAGCTTATCATATATGAGGGATGTAATTTGAAGCATAGTCTATTGCCTTGTGAATGCATATACATGTTTGTGGTGTGGGATATTGGAAATTCTTTTGAAAAGGCATTGTTGAATAGCTTGAATAGAATCAAAGCAAGTATGCTCCAAGGCCATGGGTAAGGGGTTGTGCTTTAAGGCCATCTTGATTCTACCCTTACCTTATCTCATTGAGATCGCAATAGATCCTGCCTCTGACCAGCCCTCAGCTCACTGAGCTGTATCTCAAAGACCCTCCTTTTACACTACTATAGTACATCTGAGTCCCTCGACCTCTGGAGTATGCTCATCGACTGAACAAATGCATGATTAATGGAATGATATATAAGCGCCTATAATCAATAACATTGTTTCCATTATCCCAATGACTCTGCTGGTAGATGATCATTGTATCATGATCGAATCTGTGTGCCAAAAAGTATCACATGGAGATGTCTGCAACGTTCCACCCATGGTTAGATTTAACGATTCTATTATTCATATTTCCATGCTTTCAAAGAAAGAATGATCTTATTGCCATGGTTACATTTAAGGATTCTATTATTCATATTGCCATGCTTTCAAAGAAAGAAAGATATTATTAGGTCTAAAAGTAATGATTGTTGGGCTAATTATCATTTTTTGGTTGCTCTCTTGAAATTTTGAAAATCTTTGTACAAGGGACCAATGTTATGGCAAAAATGGAATCTTGTAATTAGTGGAATCCTTAATAATGAAAACATACAGGTATAAAAACAATGGTTATCCATAGAATACCCTAATAATAAATAATAAATATGGCATCCTATAGCAAGTGGATAATTTTTAAGAATGAAGATATAGAGGCAATAAATTTCTCCCTACAATCTCCAAGAATACGTATGTTGTTGTGAAAGGCGCGAAAATGCATACTGGGGAAAAAAATCCCCCTAAATGTTTGCTTTGCAACCTGCAAATGGCTCCTGAACGAAATAGATAGTGAGTACATCGACGCATGAAATCCACCCAAATCTCTTGCCTTGAACTTGCTTGTAGCTTACTTATTGAGAGAGAAGAAGAAGAGATGATATACACATCAATAGACTCCCAAAGACTGATTCATATTGATCACTAGTTACATATATATAGGTGAGACCTAGTTCAAGTTAGGGCAAGCTATATATAGCTCTAACACTCCCACTCAAACAAAGGTCTCTAGCTATGGATGAATAACCCTTGGGGAGCAGAAGGGAAAAACCTGAGATCCTATATACAAGTTGATCATTTGTACAATTATTTACAAGTATGTAATGCAGATGTGCATTTATATACAAAAGGTCACCCATAGGTGTGTTAATCTTGGAAGAGAGAAGCTGCAAGAACTCCAAGTTCTGATCGTAGAACTATGAAGCATGCCTCACTAACTCCTTTAGTGAGAATATCTACAATCATCTAAGAAGTGGGACAATTTTCAATCATTATCATCCCTTTCTTCACTTCATGCCTCACATAATGGTAATGAACAGAAATATGTTTGGATTTGTTGTGCTGAACATAGTCTTTAGCCAGACTTATGGCACTTTGATTATCACATCTGAGAGGAATACTGGAGGATGGAGGATGACCAATACCTGCAAGCAACTGTCGTAGTCAAACCAATTCTCGAGTTGCTAGAGAAGCCGCTACATACTCAGATTCTATGGTAGAAACAACAACACAATGTTGCTTCTTACTTGCCCAAGAGACCAAGCAACCATTGATAAAGAAGCAATTACCACTTGTAGACCGCATAGAGAAGTGAGAGCTTGCCCAATCTGCATCTGTTTATCCCAAAAGGTGAAGAGACATCACAGAAGATGATTATGTATGATGTCGATAAACTAATCCAAAATCAGAAGTTCCTTTCAAATACTTTAGAACACGTTCAAAGTTGTAGACCAATGTTGCATTGAGGGAGCAGCTAGATATTGACCTAGAAAATTGGCAGTAAAAAGAATATCGGGTTGAGTGTTCAAACCGACAAACTGTAGGCAACCAACAAGATTCGCATAGGGTTGATGTGAAACCTCAACATCATGAGTCAATCGAGTATTTTTGACAGAGCTCACAAGACAAGGAGTGGGTCCTAACTAGGAAGTATGAGCCCTTCTGGTTGCTCCATATAGATCTCCTCTTTAAGATCTCCATTAAGAAAAGAAGTTTTAACATCCATTTGATGAATCTCCAAATCAAATTTAGTAGCTAAAGCCAAGAGTACTGGAATACTTGTGCTACGAACAACAGGTGAAACAAGTCATGATAATCAACTCCTGCAATTTGTGAGTATTCTTTTGCAACCAGACGAGATTTAAACTTGTTAAAAGAACCATCAGCTTTAGTTTTTGCTTTATAAACCCACTTACATTTGATAGGAGTGCGACCAGGAGGTCATTCAATAAGAACCCATATACCTTTAGAGATCAAAGAATCATATTAAGCTTCCATTGCCTCTTGCCATTGACTCTTTTGTGCAGAAGAGATAGCTTCTGTATAAGTAGTAGGGTCTTCATGAGCAACCATTGCATGATCAATGATTTCAAAGTCATCAACACAATCATGAGTAGAACCATGTTCAAAATCAATAGGCAGATCAACATAAATATCAACACTATCATCAGAGGCCTGTGTATGTGCAGGATTCAACACATTGCTCTACAAATGGAGTAGCAGTGATGCCATCAGATGAACGAGTAGTGATGACATCAGAAGTGGAATCATTATCAAATAGAAAAGGAAAGGCAGAAAGTAAGGACTCGGTGTCCTCTGCATCCTCGGTAGACCATGCCCCTCCCATTAACTACTCATTGAATATGGCATCACAATTGATTATCACCTTCTTAGAAGAGGGATCATAGAATTTATAATCTTTAGAATTCGGAGTATATCCAATGAATATGACCTTTTTGCCAGGAAGATCTAGCTTTTTCCGTGTCTCTTTTGGTACATGAATATAAGCAATGCAACCAAAAGTTCAAAAATGTGATACAGAAGGAGTCTCCCATGTCCAAGCTATGATTGGTATCTGATCAAAAGGTGCAGTTGTAGGTAGATGATTTTGCACAAAGATGGCTGTTAGAAGTGCTTCTGCCCAAAAGCTTCGAGATAATCTAGAATGAAGGAGCATACATCACATAGCATCAAGAGAAATGCGATTCTTATGCTCTCCATGAGCATTTTGTTGAGCATGAATATAAGCAATGCAACCAAAAGTTCAAAAATGTGATATAGAAGGAGTCTCCGCTGTCCAAGCTATGATTGGTATCTGATCAAAAGGTGCAGTTGTAGGTAGATGATTTTGCACAAAGATGGCTGTTAGAAGTGCTTTTTCCCAAAAGCTTCGAGATAATCTAGAACGAAGGAGCATACATCGCATAGCATCAAGAGA
The DNA here is from genome assembly GCF_047967505.1 of Dipteris shenzhenensis. Classification (NCBI taxonomy): domain Eukaryota; kingdom Viridiplantae; phylum Streptophyta; class Polypodiopsida; order Gleicheniales; family Dipteridaceae; genus Dipteris; species Dipteris shenzhenensis. Next base: position 25,780,731 of record NC_141608.1, on the reverse strand, counting down.
AGTGCGATTCTTATGCTCTCCATGAGCATTTTGTTGAGGAGAGTATGCAATAGTATATTCACGATGAATGGCACACTCAATTCCATAATCATTAAAAATATTAGAAATATATTCTCCACTGTTGTCACTATGAAAGTTCTTGATCCGAAAACTAGTATGAAGTTCCGCAGCAGTTTTATATTGCTTGAATACTAATAAGGCCTCTGACTTATGTCGCAAGAGAAATGCAGTTGTATATCTTGACCAACCGTCCATGAAAGTGATGAAATACCTATAGAAAGACTTGGATGAAGGAAAAGGTCCACATATATCAGTGTGAACAAGGAAGGAAATGCATGAAAGGGTTTTTTGCTTGCTAAAAGCACAATATTCATAGAGGCCCATGAGAGGATGAGCTATGAGATTCATACCATCCAAAAGATCATGACAATTTATAGCAAGTAGCTTGGAAAAATTCAAATGAACAAAACGATGAAGCCATGGCTTGCAGTCCAAATCACCAGGGGCGGTAACCACATTAGCAATATCATCATTTAAGGAAAGTTGAAAGAGGTTACCATTCCGAGGAGCAACTACTATGGTATGTCCATCTTTTTCAATCCGACACTGCATGTGGTCAAAGCCAATAAAGAGAACAAGATCAACAAGTCGTGCAACAGAAAGAAGATCTCTGAAGATTTGGAACATGGTGAATGCCTCACAAGACTCTTGTTGAAGAAACAGTGCCAAGATATAAATCACCAACACCCATGACTTGGCAAGTAGTGTCATTAGCAAGATAAAACAATTTCTTGTGAGGTAGAGCATGATAATTATGTAACCATTGAGATTGATATGTCATATTACCAATAGCATTAGAATCAACAATAAAAGTAGAACCATCTCGAACATGAAGTATCCTTTTTGGAGAGACATCAGAAGAGACATGATTTGCCTCTTGATGCGTATGGGCATCTTGTTGTTGAGCAGCATATGCTTGAGTGCGTTCGCGATCATAATGCCTCTTGTAACACCAAAAGGATGGATGATAATTTTTGCGACAATATTTGCAAGGAGAATTATTGGATAAGCGGGGTTGCTTAGTGGTAACACCATGTTCCTCATCATATTGTTGAGCCCAACAATCATAGATAACATGACCATGCTTATCATAGTAAGAACAATGTTTCTCAGGATATGTGAGATGAGAAGAATCGCCACCTCTATACGGATGACCACCACATCCATATTTGGAGAAAGGACGCTTGCGAGCAACACAAGCTATCTCTGAATCTGCATCATCCATTGTTATCATGATAGATTCATAAGGGTCTTTATGATGCTCATGTTGTTGAGCATACTCAATCAAAGAAATACATGTTTGATCAAATTCAATCTTGTTTTTGTTGGAAATACCGTGTCGAGAAGATAGGTCATCAATTGATTTCGTGGAACAGGTGTACCAGCAGCAGCAAGTTGATTGACAATATTCTTGAATGAGTCAATATGAGTTGTCATAGGAGCTCCAACTTTGTACGGAGTGCTCAAAAGATTAGGAAGATAAAGAATCTATGTGATAGATTTCTTCTCAAAAGTAGAAACGAGATATTCCCATATTGCATGAGAAGAAGGAAGGGTAAATACATCCAGCATAAGAGAATCATGTACAGCAGATCAAATATACCAACGAGCTACTTTATCACAAGAACGCCAATCAGTAGAGTCAGATCTCCATTGCTCAAAGAGAGGGCCTTGAGTCACAAGAGCATGTCAACAGGTTGGGATGGACAAACGAGATCACCAAGAAAAATATTTGAAAGATTATCGCCTTCAAGTATCAATAACATCTTCACTTTCCAACCAGGAAAACTGTGTCCTTGAAATAGAGGAACAGATCATTGGCCAGAAGGAAAGCCGTTGACGATTATAGATGTTGCCATCATACTTCAAGAAAATACATTTGTTAGAGCTCATGTGATTGATCGAGAATACAATGGTTGCTCTGAAAATATAGAACTCGAGATACCCCAAAAAAGGATAGAACGTGAGATGGGAGTATAGTAGAAATAGCATGCATGCCAAGAAAGCGCTTTCAGCTTGTTGATCACGAAACCACAATATTTTTGGAGAAAAGCAGAACTTGTCGATCACAAAACAGAGGTATTTTTTGCAAAAAGCACTATGATCATGCTAATCATGAAACATAGATATTTTTTGGTGAAAAGCAGTACAAGCGTGCCGATCACAAAACCAAGAAAAAAGTAGTCATCACGAAAACTGACATAACTTTTTGCTCCGAAGTCCGATTAGGGCATTTAAGTGCTCAAAATGAAGAGCACCATGAGAGCTACGATCCATTTTCCATTGATAACTTTCTCAAATTCAAACTAGAAGACCTCCAAAAAACCACATCAAGTCAGACATGTCAAAAGCGATAAGAGAAAATAAGCGATGAGATACTGAAAGCACTATGTAATCAAATCAAAAAGTAATCCTTCCTGTCTTTCTTCATTACAGTAAGCATACAATAGCAAAACCTTTGTAGCTCTGATACCATGTTGAGAGTGAAGAAGAAGAGATGATAGACACACCAAATAAACTCCCAAAGACTGATTCATATTGATCACTAGTTACATATATATAGGTCAGAGCTAGTTCAAGTTAGCGCGAGCTATATATAGCTCTAACATTACCTTGTACCTTGCCTGATCTCCTACATTGGTATGCCTACTCCCATAGCTAGAACATGAACTTTGAAGTGCCTTGCTCACGAGCTTGCTCCTACATATCTCGTCACTGATTGGTCGCCCAACAACTCTCATCTGTTTCCTGAGCATGTATCCCTTTAGTTGGTTCACTAGCAGCTGTAATACACCAGGATCACTCCCGTGTGGTTGGGAAGATTCCTTTAATGGTTCAACTTGCAAGCTCATGCATTTCGATCCCCTGTGCACGAGGTTGGCAACTAGCTTCCTCCCTGTCTTATTTCCTGTGATGAGCAACTATAGCTTATAACAAGATTTATGCTGGTGATGTCTTGAAACATTTCCAAACGGGAGATGTTTGACATCCTAGTGTCAGACCTACTCAAGTGGTGTATTGTTGTGGGTTGGAGAGGCTTCTTTCTCAGTTGGCTACCAACCTGAGCATTGGAAGACAAATTGAATCCGAGAGAGTGGAGGAGGACATTGGTGATAGGCAATTTCTTGCCTTATGCTTGCAAACAAAGTGTGTATCTGTGATTTGGACTGAAGGGGATGATTTGAAAGTCTCCTCTCTTGCATTAGAATTCTCCCTTTGTTGTGATTGTTAATTACTGGTTTTGCATGTTATTTGAGTTCACATTCTGAGTTCTACTTTCTTGTGTGGCATTATTACACACTATTCACCAAATATCTTTCTAGGCTTAACCCTCGGGCTTTTTGAGTAGTTGTCATTCTTACCCTTGGTTCTTGCCACGAGTTCATCCCCTGCCCACATTTCATGACCCTGTTCATTCTTATAGGTTTCTTTCTCTTCACATCGACATCTTTATTCTCTTCCTTGCACAATGCCATTCTAGTGTTTACAGACTCGAGTAGGAAATTTTAATTGTGTCATAGTGTGTGACATATCATTGTTAGCAAGATTTCCAATTTTTGGTCATTTGTTGAGTGTGGTTTTCAATTGGATGTACTATTCAGGTTTTCACACATGTGATGGGTCATAGAGTTGTGTGAGAAATGTTGTGAGGGTGTAAATGACTACTTGCTGTGTAGTGTTGTGGACATTGGATTTTCTATTTGACACTTGCTAATTTGTATTGTTTCATATTAAAATGGGCCAATTGACATTGGCCAGTATAGAATGGGCCATGGCGCACTCCAACAATGTTGTTAAAGCTTCAAGAAGAGCTGGATCAAGTGATAGGAATGGATTAGCAAGTGATTTCAGCAACACTACAAGGCATAGGCTCTTTTTCGATGAAAATACCGACGTTTTTTGCACTATTTTTTTTTTTGACAAGTGCAAAGGTTATTATTTATGTCGTTATAAGCGTCAGAAAAAAACAATCGCTATATAAGCATCGCTATATAGCGCCTCTAATAAATGTCGCTATATAGCAACACTAGTAAATGTCGCTATGTAGTAACACTGGTAAACTCGCTATATAGTGACGATTAACAGAACTTAAAAAAACATTAGTGGGGCTAAACAGGGTTACATCAGGCCCTGTTCTACCCCACTAATGTTTTTTTTAGTAATTACAAAAGAAAAAATTATAACAAAAATTTCCTTGCAAAAAGGGTGAACAAAATCGCTCAAATGAACCGATGGAGCATATACATGTCGAAGATATACAACATTGTTTGTTACAAAATTACCCTTTCAAAAAGAGTGATACAAAATCGCTCAAATGAGCCGATATACAAAAGGATATACATGGCGAAGTATATGGAAACTACTACTACTACTACTACTACTACTATTGCTGCTGCTGCTCATTCGAATCATCATCATCCTCCTCGTCCTCATCTTGCTAGCCTAATCCTTGGCCCTCATGAGCTACGCTTGATCCTAGACCCTCGTGAGCTACACCTAATCCCTTGCCCTCGTCACCGCTCGCCTCTAGTGATGGGATTCTCGAGCTTTTACTCTAAGAGTGAAACCATATTAATTGGAAATTAGATTGAAACTTAAAGAATAAAACAATTTAAAAAGTGAGATTACAAGTAGGAGTAGACTTATACCATGTGAGCAGCCACCTCAACCCAATCGACCCTCACTCCCATTGCCTCCTTCTCAATAAACCACGCCTTATTTCTACATGAAATGCGTGTCTCGTCTCTGCATCTGTAGGAAGGCAAGCCATCACAGCTTGTTGTGGATCCAATTTATGAGAGTTAGATAAGGTGCATGTAATATGTAGTAAAACAAATAGAACACTACATTAAATGAGAAGAAGTAGACTTACCACAGTTGGCTTGAATGCCAACCTTCTACCTACACCAAAGTGCAAAGTACCTACGGCATCCAGCCGTCTCCTTGCAGCCCTCCTTTGACCCTCGAACATTTTAGGATAGTCCCTATTCTACTTCTTGAAAAACTTCCAATCAGCTTTTTTTGTAGCCCTCCCCTTTGTGATGGAAGTACGCAAGGTTGATCTATGATGCTTCAAGACCAAACCCATGCGCTCTCACATGTGATTCTCATTAAACTCCCGATTTGGGGGATTAGGGTGCTTTTCTTTCAATTCATCGATGACCACGTGCTTCTTTTGGTCATCTTGATACTACCAATTAGTAGTAATGCTGCTCCTGAAGTGGTGGCTCATCAACCATCTCATGGTGGCCATCACTACTTTACTCTTTTTATCTTCTATTATCTCTCTAGCAGCCATGATTTGATAGGATAGGTCCTCGACTAGGTAAGGAGGACTCATGGTAGTGACAGAGTCAGAGCGAGTGGTGTTTGTGCAAGCCTTCTAGAGTGATGAGTAGCAGTGGGAGTAGGAGAGGGCAAAGGACCTAGTACTGGGTCTCGAGACCAAGTGGAGACTTGTAGGGATGTGAGTGTGCTGACTCGTCTACATCTCCCGAGTCTAGCACAACATAAGCGACCCCTCCTACTCTTCCTTCTCTTATGATGGGCATGCCCAGGTGATGACCCCTCAGCCAAAGGGGCATGAGGGGACGACTGGGCAGTAGGTCCAGCCGTCCGTGTAGGAGAGGGAATTGGTGAGGTCCTCTGGGATAGCAGAGAGAAGAATCTTGTTGCCTCCTCATCAATCATATGTGCCACAAACTCGTCGAGACTCCCAACAAAGCCATGGGCTACTAGCAAAGGAGTTCCCCGAGGGGTAGTCACAATACTACCTCTGAGAGGAGTCTGGCCAGGGGTAGTCATAGGGGTAGGCCCCTGAGGTGTCACCTGAGGCGAATAAAAGTCCTCTGGAGAATAGAGATCATGATGTCTCCTCCTACAAGGGTTTCCGTACTCGTCAAACATGTGGCGTGATCCCATGTCTAACATAGATAGCAACACGAAAACAAAAAACAAAAAACAAGAGAATACATTGAGAAAGCATATGAGAATACATTGACAAAGCATAAGAGAATACATTGAGAAAGCATATGTTTATGCTTATGCATATGCATATGAACATATGCTCATGCATAAGCATAAGCATAGGCATAGGCATATGCTTATGAAGAGAGAGAAAAAGAGAGGAGAAAAGAAGAGAAAGAAAGGAGAAGGAGAAGGGGAAGGACATGCATATGCATAGGCATATGCTTATGAAAAGAAGAGAAAAAGAGAGGAAAAAAGAAGAAAAAGAAAGGAGAAGGAGAAGGACATGCATAGGCATAGGCATAGGCATAAGAGAAGGAGACATATGCTCATGCATAACCATATGCATAAGAGAAGGAAGAGGGGAAAAGAGCATAAGCATAAGAGATATGGAAAGAAAGCATATGCTTATGCTTATGCATGAGCATATGAGCATAAAAGAAAAAGAGAGAAAACTTAAGCATAGGCAAATACATATGCTTATGAAAAGAGATCAAAAGAGGGGAAAGAGGGGGAGAAAGAGAGAGGAAAAGAGGAAAAGAGGAAAAGAGGAGAAGGAGACATATGCTCATGCATAAGCATAAGCATAAGAGAAGGAAGAGGAAAAAAGGGCATAAGCATAAGAGAGAAGGAAAGAAAGGATATGCTTATGCTTATGCATGAGCATATGAGCATAAAAGAAAAAGAGAGAAAGCATAAGCTTGTGCTTATGCATGACCATATGAGCTTATGCTCATGCATAAGCATAGGCAAATACATATGCTTATGAAAATAGATTGAGAGAGGGGAAAGAGAAGGGAAAAGAGGAAGAGAGATTGAAAGAGGAGAAAAAGAAGAGGGAAAAAGAGCATAAACATAAGAGAAGGAAGAGGGGAAAAGAGATTGAAAGAGGGGATGAAAGAGGGAAAAAGAGCATAAACATAGACAAGAAAGAGGGGAAAAGAGATTGAAAGAGGGGAAAAAGAAGAGAAGGAAGGGAGAAAGAGGGGAAAAAGAGATTGAAAGAGGGGAAAAAGAAGAGGAAAAAAGAAGAGAAGGAAAAAAGGAAGAGAGGGAAAGAAGAGGGAATAGGGAAAGAGAGGGGAAGAGAGGGTTTCTACTCCCATCACTGCAGCTAGCGCTTAAGGTGCTAGTTGCAGGCCAATGCAAATTAAAAAAATAAGAAAAGGAAAAAAGAGAAAGGACTTTCTGACCTGGAATAGTCCCACTCGGTGTTTTGTGGACTGGCCCTACAAAAGAGAGGAAACATACCATTTTTCAAATAACTAGTTAGAGGAAGGAGGAGTTTAGAGAAGCAACCTCTCAAAGGGATTGTATTGAGGAGACAAGCATAAGCCTACAAACAAGGAGAAAGAGGAGGAAGAGAAATACCAAAAAGAGAAGAGGTGAGTCTTCTTTCTTTCACAAAATCTCGTTTTTTGTCTTTAACCCTTGAAAATCAAGCATGAAAACTAGCACATAGCCTTGGCAATACAGGGAGAAACATGCTTCAACACTCACAAAATGAAATCTCACAAAAAACGAACCTACATTGCTTAAAGAGACTCACCTTCTTGAAAGACTTCTTTTCACACAAGCAAAGAGGAAGAAGGGTGGAGAGGGAGCACGGTATAAAACTAGTCCTACTTGTAATCTTACTTTTTAAATTGTTTTATTCTTTAAGTTCCAATCTAATTTTCAATTAATATGGTTTCACTCTTAAATTCAAAGCTCAAGCGTCCCATCACTGGAGGCGAGCAGTGATGAGGACCAGGGATCTCAAGCACAGCTCACGAGAGCTAGGGATTAGGCACAACTCATGAAGACCAAGGATGATGTCAGCAAGACGAGGATGAGGAGGACGATGATTCGAACGAGCAACAGTAGTAGTGGTAGTAGTAGTTTGCATATACTTCGCCGTGTATATCCTTTTGTATATTGGCTTGTTTGAGCGATTTTGTATCACCCTTTTCAAAAGGGTAATTTTGTAACAAACAATGTTGTATATCTTCGACATGTTTATGCTTCTACTGAGAGTGCTCTCAATGGAAGCAAGAACGGAAGAGATAGAGAGAGAAACAGAGAGCCACACAAGTTTTGGTGGGTGCAGAACACCCTAATCTTCTTTTTCATTCATTTATATATGTGTTTGGGTATTGTACATAATCGGGGTAAAGGCACAGTGAAATTTAACCCCCACAACCTCCCACTTAAAGGACAATGTGCCTTTAAGGGAGAGCAACCAGTGAGCATACTATCCAATGCCCATCAATACATGACAATACTCAAACCGCTGACTAGGTAGACTCTTCGTCAGCATATCTGCAGGGTTATCATCTGTATGAACCTTGACAAGCTCTATGCGCTTGTCCTCAAGTACCTCCCTGATGAAATGGTACCTGACCTTAATGTGTTTGGTCTTTGCATGAAAGACCAGATTCCGTGCTAGCTGAATAGCACTCATGGAACCCGGGGGATTCACTCTCCATGAAAGGGGGACGTCACCTGCGAGCATGAACTTCAAGAGAACCCCTATTTAAGATCCATGTAGGATCATTAAACACCCCTATTTAAGCTTATAAGATACCACAAAAATTCTATAAAGTCCCCCCTTTCCTTAAATCTATGTTCTTTCTCAAGCATTTAGATCACACAATAAGAAAATTTAGATTACTTTCCCTATGACTATTTAAAACCATACACAAAACTAAACTTGTTTGGACTAGTTATCCAAGGTAGCCTATACTATGTCCCCCCCTCTTAAATATGGCATGGCCCCCCTAACTTAAATTCAATATTGGGAAAAAATAAAAGGCCCCTCACCCCTAATGTATAAGGTTATGCCTCATTAAAAAAAACCCCCCTATTGTACACTCACATGATATCATAAGTTTCCTCTTGTGAATCCCCCAGGTCTATGCAATGTCAGTACACCTATATGAATCCCCAAATCTTCCACTAGCCAATCAAGCCATATAGCCTCCTTGCAACCCTCTGTGGCTGCAACATACTTAGCCTCTGTGGTAGACAAAGCAATGCACTTATGTGTGCGAGACATCCATGACACTGCACCACCTACAAAGATGAACACATAACCAAAAGTGGATCTCCTACTATCCACATGCCTTGCATAGTCTGAATTTGTGTATCCAAGTACACGCATGTCTCCTTTACCAAAGCAGATGCACATCTCCTTGGTATCCTTCATGTAGCTCATGATGCACTTAACTGCCTCCCAATGCCTCTTTCCTGGATTAGCCATATACTGGCTAACAACTCCCACTGCAAATGCAATGTCTGGTCTAGTAGCTATCATAGCATACATAAGACTCCCAATTGCTGATGCATAAGGAACCTTGGCCATCATGGCCCTCTCCTCATCTGATTTGGGACTATCTGTGTGACTCAGTTTCACATATGGAGGCAATGGAGTACCCAGTGCCTTCCCCCCCTCCATATTGAAACGCTGCAATACTTTTGTAACGTACTCCTTCTGTGAAAGCCAAAGGAGTTTCCTACTCCGATCACGCATGGTGCGCATACAAAGAATATGACCTGCAAGTCCCAAATCCTTCATATCAAAGGCCTCATGCAACTTGGCCTTTAATGCATCTAGCTCATGAGTATTCTTGCTAGCCAATAGCATATCATCCACATATAGTGCTAGGATTATCAAGCTATTATCCTTAGCCCTTTTAGTGTAGAGGCAGTGATCAATTTCACTCCTTCTAAAACCCTGGGACAAATGAAAGCATCAAACTTCTGATACCATTCTCTAGGCGCTTGCTTAAGACCATAGAGACTCTTCTTCAGCTTACAAACTAAATGCTCTTTGCCCTTTTCTTCAAAGCCTTCTGGCTGCACCATGTAAATTTCCTCATGCAAATCCCTATGCAAGAAAGCTGTCTTGACATCCATCTACATAAGCTCCATATCCTCTGCTGCCACTAGTCCAAGCATGCATCTAACTGTAGTCATCTTCACAAATGGAGAGAATATCTCATCAAAGTCCACACCCTTCTCTTGCTTGAACCCTTTAGCGACCAAATGGGCCTTGTACCTAGGCACATCATCACCTTTGACCTTCATCTTGTAGACCCATTTACATGGCAATGCTTTCTTTCCATGTGGCAAAGAAACCAAGTCCCAAGTCTTATCCTTCATAAGTGAACTCATCTTTGATTGCATAGCGCACTCCCACTTGCATTGATCCTCGCGTGTCATAGCCTCTCTGTAGCAAGAAGGCTCCCTGCAATCAATAAGCATCACATAGTCTACCCCTAGAACAAACCTATCAGGCGGTCTAGACACTCTAGATGATCTTCTCAAGGGCATTTCAGCTTGCTGTCCCACCTGCATATCAGCCACATTTGGCTCATCCTTTCCACAAATAGATGATCCATCATCTACCCTTGATTGTATATCTGTGGGAGTATTTGGTGGTACCATTTCTTGCACATTTGGTGCATGGACAGCTTGCTGTCTATCAACATATGCAGGTGGATTCACATCCTGTAAAGTGATTCTCCTCATTTCAACATCCCTCATGGGTGCCTTATGCATCTTCTTCTCAGTGAAGACTACATCATGGCTGCATATGATCTTCTTTGCTTCTGGATCCCAGAGACAATAGCCCATCTCTCTACTTTCCCCATAACCCAGAAAGATGCATTTCCTAGACTTAGGATCCTTTCAAAAGTCTTTTGGCACATGTGCATATGCCTCACACCCAAATATATGCAAATGAGAGTAAGAGGGCTTCTTGCTACTCCATGCCTCTTCAAGAATACCACCATCCAAACTCTTACTAGGTGATCTATTGATCACATGCACTGCAGTCTTCATTGCCTTAGCCCAAAAACCACCAAAAAGAATTGCATTGGAAAGCATGCATTGCAATCTTTCTTGAATGGTATGGTTCATCTTTTCTGCAACTGGATTTTGCTCTGGAGTATGAGGGGATGTGAGCTCCCTATTAATCCCACGTGTATCACAGAAATGCTGAAAGTCATGAGAAAGATACTCTCCACCATTGTCAGTTTGTAGGCATTTAAGCATTCTACTTGACTGATTCTCAACCAAGGCCAGCCATTTTTAAAATACCTAGAACACATCACTCTTCGGAGCTATAGCGTAAGCCCACACTTTCCTAGTTGCATCATCAATGAATGTCACATAGTATTTAGCCCCGCCTAATGACCGTGTAGGCATGGGACCACATATGTTTGAATCCACCAAATCAAGCTTTTCAAACTCTTTCTTTCCCATTCTTTTATGGGCTGACTTAGTCTACTTTCCATAGAGACAGTGCTCACAAAATTCAAAATCAGAGAAACTCAAATGCGGTACATAACCCGAACAGCATAAGAGTTTCATTCCATTCTGGCTCATGTGCCCCAACCTGTAATGCCACAAAGAAGTGCTTGGCTACTCGGTTATTGCAACAACATGATCAAATACCCCTGATATATGTAAGGGATACAAAGTCCCACACTTGGCACCCCTGGCTAAAAGCATAGAGCCCTTCTGAATTTTCCAACTCTGAAAACCAAAAGTGGTGTGAAAACTAGCATCATCTAGTTCATCCACTGAAATAAGATTCTTGGTCAACTTAGGCACATGTCTCACATGTTTCAAAATAAATGCATACCCATTTGCAAAAGAAAACTTTATGTCACCTACTCCCACTATGTCACATGCATAGTCATCTCCAAGATGCACACAACCTATCTTTCCACTAGCATAAGTGGAGAACCATTCCCTATGGGGAGTAACATGGAATGAAGCACCAGAATCCAAAATCCAATCCTGGGAATATGCATCATCTGAAGTGGTAAGCAACTCTGTAGATAAATTAGACATGAAGAGAACGTCATTGTCACTATCATGTGTGATTGCATTGATTTCCTCGATCTTCACTTTTCCTTTGTCCTCCCTTGGACTCTCTTCCTTTTGATTTGCACCCCAATATGCATTCTTTTTCTTATCCTTTTGCTCTCTTTTCAGCTTGTAGCAATCCTTTTTCATAACACCTAATGTTTCGTGCCCTGGATTTGCTACGAGACTTCCCTCTTTCTTGGGACTTCCCTTTGAATTGTGATTTGCCCCTTTGTACATTTAAGGCTGCATCCTGCTTGTTGCCATCCATAGACTTCCGTCTAATCTCCTAGGCCAACAAGCTACCCACAACATCATCAAACTTCAGTACTTTACTAGGTGTAGAGTTACTGACAGCTGTACAGAAGGTATCCCATGAGGATGGCCATGAACATAAGAGAAATATTGCCTTAATGTCTGCATCAAAATTCATCTTCTGAGCCTGAAGCTGTCTGAAAATCATATTGAATTCATTCAAGTGAGAAGCAATGGAGACCCCTTCCTTCATCTGCAGCTCAAACAATGTCTTCATGAGGTAAACTTTATTAGAGGCAGTTTCCTTCCCATAAGTGGCACACAGTTTCTTCCACAAAACTTTCGTAGTCTGCTCATTTACTACTGTCAAATAAACTAACTCTGCAAGATGAAATCTAATATTAGACTTTGCTAATGCATCCAACTCATTCCAGTCATCCTTAGACATATTTGCAACCTTAGCTTCAATCCTTGCCAAGGGTTTAATCTACTTCTTTTGAGTAAGCACATCCCTTATCTGTCCTTTCCACAAAGAAAAGTTTGTCCCATCAAACTCTTTAATGTTGAAAAACTCCTTTTCAGACATGGAAGAGGATGCCATGATGCAAATAAATCAAAATCCCGAATGCTAGTGCCTATAAGAGAGAATCACACCAAATACTAGGTGCACCCAAATGTGTATGCCACAATAGACTGAAATATCACCAAAACTCAAAGCTCAAAGCATCAAAAGATGCAGCTGACTCATGTGCATGTACTATGCATCCATATGAGCAAATCTGGCCCAAAAGAAAATGCCAACTGCAATGGCAATCCCAAATGCCAATAAGTGCCAAATGCCTCAAGCGTAAACACTGTCCATGGGCATAAGCATCAATAATATCTTATCCAAGAGAGCATTACACTATTAGTGCATGAACTGCAATGTGTCAAAGCTATCCCTCAACATAAAATAGCATCCATGTGCAAAGCGTCCATAAAAACAGCATCCCACAAGGCAATCTGGGCCTATCAGCGCATCTAATAAGGATCTCAATGCATCCAAATGGCTTATAAATCATCCACTGCAGCCCAATGCACACCACAAATGAGTGCACATGGTTCAAACTGCAACCAGAGTGATCTACATAAGGTATGCTCAAGAAATCATGGTCCTACGGCAATAATTGCTACTGAAAATAGAACTTGAGATGCCTCAAAACATGGGTGCCATTGCATAATCGGACTCAACAAGAAAATTTACAAATATCTCTCTTCTTCCGGAACTCCAAAATCCCAACCTATGAGTGAGAAATGGGAGTCAACACTTATCCACTGCCATGTGGCATAAATCTAAGGTTTCAAAACCTTAGAATGAAAAATGCATAACAGAGAGACAAAATCGAATACACAGAGATCTATAACTCTGAAAGTACTCCATTGAATCATGCAAGAACTGATAGGTAGTGGTCTTTGGGCGTCCGAAACACAATGGGTCACACGGTTTTGGAAATCGTGGTCTCAATCACTGGGTCCAACACACGGACTGAAAAACGTTTTTGGAAACAGAGCTGTTTGTAAACTCCACCAGATTTTGAATGATGAGCAACATAGAAGTTTTAGGACCTCCTGAGTCCACTGAAATTGGCAGATCTGCAAATGGTTAATCCAAACTTGAGTTCCAAAACCCAGGCAAAAAAACGTAGGAACTGACACAGTGAGTCAGAAATCCAATGAAATGATCCCAGATTCAAGAATGAAGGTGTTTCCAAGCTCCTAAAGTGAAGTGGACACCAAAAGCAAGCAATAGTTGCCTCTACAAGTCAATACAAAGTCTCTGTCATTGAACAGAACAGGGAAAAGCTAAAAAAACTAATTTTTCTTTGAAAACACTTAACAGCCTCTCAAAACCACTTTGCAAAGCCAAAGTGACTTTTCCAAAGGTTCCTCCAAGGTCTCTACACACTCGGATGCAAGTAAAGTCACCCACAAAGGTTCCCACAGAGCTTCTTCTTCCTCTCGTAGAGCTGCTGAGCTTCCAGGAATTGACACACGCTCAGCCAGATCACCCGGCCTCTGATACCATTTGATAGTGCTCTCCACACAAGCAAGAACGGAAGAGGAAGAGAGAGAAACAAAGAGCCACACATGTTTTAGTGGGTGCAGAACACCCTAATCTTCTTTTTCATTCATTTATATATGTGTTTGAGTATTGTACATAACTGGGGTAAAGGCACAATGAACTTTAACCCCCACATCTGTCACTCGATCGGTTCATTTGATCGATTTTGTATCACCCACATTAGTGGGGCAAAATAGGGCTTGTTGTGGCCCTGTTTAGCCCCACTAATGTTTTTTTTAAGTTCTATTAATCATCGCTATATACGACGTTTACCAGTGTCGCTATATAGCGATGTTTATTAGAGTCGCTATATAGCGACTGTTCTTTTTCGACGCTTATAACAACCTAAATAAAGACCTTTGTGCTCATAAAAAAAATAAATTAGTGTAAAAAACATCGGTATTTTCATAAAAAAAGGACCTATGCCTTGTAGTGTTGTCGTAATTAAATAATTATTTGTGGCAATATATGCTATAAAATAGATGCATCTTCATTGTTTTAATGATGCTCTTTTACAGTACAAAAAGTAAAGTGCATTATGGTCATATGGACGACATTTTCACATGGAAAGCATCGATTCAAATAGAGTCACATACGATTGTGGAGTCATGGCTAACTTCATGCAAGATAGCCGAGCAAGTGCTTCAGATACGAATCTTCTTTTTTCATAGTTGGATTATTGTGGAACCATATGCAAAATCTATGAATTTGATTTCAGACGATTTAGTATTTTCATTCTTGATATAAAATGGTTTAGAACTATTTACAATGGTCTCCATGCGATAGTGAGAAAAGACAGTAGTGGTTTCTTAGCAATAGACTCCACCAAGCTTTGGACCCAACGAAAATGATACTTTTGTTCTTCCCAAGTACTGTGAGCAGGAACTTGCATACAATGATTTAATTAATCGAAGCTTTATTAAAGATTCATTGATACATGTACTTAAGCATAATTTCATATATATAATTGATGGCATTTGGCACCCATTTTCAATATAGGTGGTTTATCATCCGGATGGTTCTGATCCAAGATGGTGGTACGTGAACCAAGTTGCACCACGTAGTAAGTACGTTTTTGAAGATAGAGATGTGGATATGGAGATGCCACTACCAATTCCGGACCCAATTGATACAGATGAATCTAGTGAAGAAGATGAAGATCACAATATGAGCCAAGAGGAAGATACACATAATGACATCGTATGAGAGGAAGATGGAGATCATGATATTGAGGAAGAAGATAACGATCATCAAGAATCACTGCACTTTATTGAAGAAGATGATCAAGTACTCTTAGGTGAATGTATGATGCTAGAGTACGATCATGATATAGGAGATCAACTCAGTATAGAGTTACAGATAGACTTGATTGGCACTTTAGACTTGGCTCAAGATGAAACCGTTGATGTAAATGCTCTTCATTGATTTTTTTCATCTCAAACTTGGACATGAATATATGAGCTTCAAAGGCTTGATGTACATGCTCTCGTACTTTTATTCTCTCAAAAGATCAAACATGTATGAAAATAATAAAAAAATTATCATTGGGAAAAACTATCTTTTAAGGTTGGTATGGGAAAAAAAACTCTCTGTAAAATGTCTCTATAGGAAACTATCTTAGTGTCACTATATAATGACCATTACCAATCTGATAAAAGTCGCTATATAGCGACGTTTGACTAAAGTTGTTATATAGCGACGTTTGCCTAAAGTCGCTATATAGGGACCCTTAATGAACCTCGCTTCCAATACCGATGATTAGTGCCCCGTGCACTCTAAGCATCGGTACTTAAGCATCGCAATAGGATCTGTGTGTAGTAGTGCAAGCTACAATATCTACAAGCTGTAATGGTACAACCCCTCTATACCATTCTCATTCCTTCAAGTCTTTTGGTCCTCTTCCATGAGAAAATGTGTGTTATACTAAAGTTCCCATTTATAAGTATGGCCTTCTTGATAATTTGCAGAGTTGAGACATAAGTTCAATACAATCTAAGAACAAGGACAATCGACCCCTCTTTGATTAAAGCTTGTGTTGAACTAAAAGAAGACCTTCAGCGAGTTGAATGTTGCATCTTATAGGCTAGGAATGAAGGTTAAGCTTATCAAACAATGATGCTAATTGAAATTGAACATTGTCATTCTGCATGTGCTTCCAGATTTCAAATGGCTAGATACAATAGCTACAAATGTGGACATAAGACATTTCTAGGTGTGTTGCCAATATGGCAGCCTATGTGCTACCCATGTGGTAGCCCTATCCTTTGCATGTTCAAGCAGTTGATCTACTTGACTTGGATCCCAAAACATCATGTTGCAGTTAATTTAGGAATGTTGCACTTTAACATCATGTGTGCACAATAGGATGATACTGTGAGAACATAAACAAAGCTCTAAACTATCACTATGTAAGCAAAATATTGTGATAAGGGACCTATTAGCATACTAGAGAAAAATATTGTGAGACTTACCTCCTCAAGGAATATCTCTTCATCTGATCTTCTTAAACTAGTCCATTCAGACATATGTGGGACTCTCCCTCAATCAAGAAACCATCATATGTACTTCATTACATTTTACATAGGATTTCTCTCACTTCACTCATGTGTTCCTTCTTTGATACAAGTTGGATGCTCTTGAAGTCTTCAAGAAGTATCACAAGCTTGCTAAACGATAGAGAGGGAAACTCATAAAGGAGGCTTAGAATTGAAAATGGTGGAGAATTTGCATCTCACAATTTCCATAATTATTGCACTAGTCAATGTACATAGCATGAATATATTGTTCCTTACTCTTCACACCAAAATCCAATTGCTAAACTTTCCAAAACCTTTTGGGTGGATGATGTGCTATCAGCAGTACATGTTCAAAATTTTCTCTCTACCTCTCCACCAACTGGAGGGATTCTAGTTGCAACTTGGACAGGTACTACTCCCACTATTTCTCATCTATTGGTCTTTGGTTGCATGGCTTTATTAACATTCCTCGGCTACCCAAATGGTGTTAAAGGGTACAAGTTTTATGGTCTGCTATCCAAGAAGGAGATCATTAGTAGGGATGCCATTTTTCATGAGTATTTGTTTTGCTCGTCGTCATATGCCAATTTCTCAAATGAATGCTGCACTATCTTAGAGAACTTTTGTTTCACTGTGTATGATCCCAAGTATGAACCTAAGGTGACAAATGAAAAGGAAATTGATATCTTTGTTGATCTTCCTCTTGATTTTGAAAATTCAGCTGCACTTTAAATCGTTGAAGATCCCACGTCTCTCGAGGAAGCTATGCTTTCTCCTTAAAGTGCCTAATATACATACAAAATTTGATTCTCTCATATCTAAAGGCACCCTGACACTCAAGGATCTTCCCTAGGGATGACAGCCTATCCAATGCAAGTGGGTGTATAAAATGAAGCTCAAAGCTGATGGTATTTTTGACAAATATAAAGCATGGTTGGTTGCTAAAGGGTCCTCTCAAGTACCAAAAAATTGTTCACATGCGCAACATTCATGTTCTATTGGCCTTGCCACATAGTTTGATTTGGAAATTCATCTGATGGATGTAAAAATTGCTTTTCTGAATGGTGACTTGCAAGAGGAAATCTACATGGAGCAGCCTCTAGGCTTCATTGTTGTTAATGGAAAAGAAAATTGTCTGTCAGTTGCATTATGCGCTTTATGGTTTGAAACATGCATCTTGGGCCTAGTATCTCAAGATTTGACTCCTTTCTTCTGTCAAGGAGGTTCCACTCCTGCTCCTCAGATGCAAACATCTATTGGAAAGGAGATTGGAAGTTCTTTGTTATCAATTCTCTACATGTGGATGACACCATTTTGGTTTCCAATGATCTTTCTTTTCTCAATAGTGCTAAAGCCCTACTATCTTCTACCTTTGAAATGGTGGACCTGGGAGACATCCATTTCTCCCTTGCTTTTCAAGTTCAATATATTTTGACTCGAGTATTCTTTTCCTTTGCCAAACAAAATTCATTATGCAAAATTTAAACAATTTTTCCATGATAGGAGCAAATTTAATATCCACTTCCTTGGTTTTTAATATGTCTAATAAGAATCATCCCAACAAGACTGATTTGTTTCTCCAAGACTATGTTCCTTTTGCAAACCTTGTTGGTTGCTTCTACTTTCTCGGTTTAACCAGTCGACTTGACATTTTATCCTGCAAACTCACTCGAAGAGCATCTGGGAAATCCTTGTGAAAGTCAATGGATAGCAGTAAAGCG
The DNA here is from genome assembly GCF_047967505.1 of Dipteris shenzhenensis. Taxonomy (NCBI): domain Eukaryota; kingdom Viridiplantae; phylum Streptophyta; class Polypodiopsida; order Gleicheniales; family Dipteridaceae; genus Dipteris; species Dipteris shenzhenensis. Next base: position 25,762,255 of record NC_141608.1, on the reverse strand, counting down.
TGTGCTAAAATATTTAGAGGGGACCAAGGAACACTTCCTTGTATAACGGAGACATGATTCTTCTCCTGGTCTTTCCCTTGTTTGTTATTCTTATCTGCACTGCATTAGCTCATTCTCATAGATGCAATCAATCAGTGGCAGTTGTTTCTTCCTCAACCAATCTTTGGTCCATGGACTAGCAAGAAACAAATCTCTTTTGATGGGTCTAGCATAGAAGCAGAGTAGGTGGTAGCATCATTTGTTGTGACACATGAGTTGATCAGGTTACATAAGCTTCTCTTTGATCTTGGCTACCCTCTTCCTTTTGAAACTCCACTACAATGTGATAATCAGAGTGCAAGGACTACATGCAACACAACAAACCAAAACATATAGCAGTCCACTATCACTTTGTTCGACATGAGGTCAAAGAAGGGCATCATTTAGGTAGAGTATTTCTCGACATCTTAGATGATTGCAGATATTCTCACAAAGCCTCTACCATAGGCTTGGTTCTCAACTCTCTGAGAAATGAACTTGGTGCTATAATGAAGGTCTAATCTCCTTCCTTTCTACTCCTGTTGATAGATCATCATAATGAGCACTCACAAATTGCACTATTTTGGCCTAAGGCCATCTTTGTATATTTTCTTCCTTTGACACTATATCACGATGTGCAGTATGATTTGCATTCTACTTAGTCTAGAGGTCACTCTGTGCACATACTTTGTCACATGCCATTGTTGTAACTTTTATTTTTCTCCTAGGTAGATATATAGTGGTTTGGGTTTTCCCTTGAGTTCTCCAAGGATTTATTCATCTGCAGACAGAGCAGAGATACACTACTACACACGCATCCTATTGCGACGTTTACGTACCGACGATTAGCGCCCGCTTAGCGTTAATCATCGGTATAAAAATCGGGTTTCGTAAATCGTCGCTATATAGCGACTTTTGCTAAAAGTCGCTATATAGCGACTTTTAAAAGTCGCTATATAGCGACACTGAGACAAAATATTATAGCGACGTTTTACAGAGAGGTGTTTTTTTTTTTTTTAAGGCCTTAAAATTTATTTTTTTCCAATGACAAAATTTTTTAAATTTTCATACATGTTTGAGCTCATAGAGAATTAAAAAATGAGAGCATGTACATCAAGCCTTTGAAGCTCATATATTCATGTCCAAGTTTGAGATGAGAAAAATCAAATAAGAGCATTTACATCAACTGTTTCATCTTGAGCCAAGTCTAAGACGCCAAGCAAGTCTATCTCCAACTCTATACCGAGTTGATCTCCTATATATTCATCATCGTACTCTAGTATCGTACGTTCACCTAAAAGTATTTGATCATCTTCTTCAATAAAGCTTAAGTGTGGTGATTGATCTTGATGATTGTTGTCTTCTTCGTCAATATCGTGATCTCCATCCTCCTCCCGTGCGATGTCATTATGCGCATCTTCCTCTTGCCTCATATGGTGATCTACATCTTCTTCGCTAGATTCATCAATTGGATCCGGCATTGGTAGTGGCATCTCCATATCCACATCTCGATCTTCAAAAATTTGCTTACTTCGTGGTGCAACTTGGATCACGTACCACCATCTTGGATCAGAACGATCCGGATGAAAAACCACCTATATTGAAGATGGGTGCCAAATGTCGTCAATTATATATATATCAATGGACTTTAAAAATGAAAGCTTCGACTAATTAAATCATTAGTATGCACCTGCTCACAGTGCTTGGGAAGAACAAAAGTATCACTTTCATCGGTCCAATGTTTGGTGGAGTCTATTGCAAAGAGACCGCTAATATCTTTTCTCACTGTCGCATGGGGACCGTTGTAAGTAGTTCTAAACCATTTTACATCAAGAATGAAAATAGTAAATCGTCTGAAATCAATTTCATAGATGTCGCGTATGGTTCCACAATAATCCAACCGTGAGGAGAGAAGATTGGTATCCGAAGCACTTGCTCGGCTATCTTGTGTGAAGTTAGCCATGACTCCACAATCATACGTGACTCTCTTTGAATCGATGCGTTCCACGCGAAAATGTCGTCCATATGACCATAATGCACTGTACTTTTTATACTGTAAAAGAGCATCATTAAATCAATGAAGATGCACCTATTTTATAGCATATATTGCCACAAATAATTACTTAATTACGTCAAGAGATAAGAAACTTACATGCACCATACATCCAGATGATAACTCCCGCTCGCGCTCGTTTATTGTCTCTCCATCACGTTCGGCTTTACGTACAGCTAGTTGTAGCCAATCAAGTGACATGTGAGTAGGGAGAAGAGCCAGATCTCGTGGATATGGTTGTGATCGCCTGTACATTACTCTGAATCTCGTCCTTGCATTTATTCTTTCTGCTTTGGCCACTTCATATCTCTCAATCCACTTCTGCATCTCAGGGCTATTGAGGATACAAAACTTATTGAATTTCTCCATTTGCTCTTCGCTTATCTTTCTTTCAATCCCTTTTCCTTGGGGGACCTCGCCAATGATGTGATCATCATCCTTGTTGTGCCAAGCTTGCGGCATATCAGGATCCGTGGATGCAAGAAACTCTGTGATATATACTAATGACTCTTGCACAAGCCATCCCTCTGCCATGCTTGCTTCTGGTCTTGCTCTTTGTCTTACAAACCCCTTTAAAGTTTTCATAAACCGCTCGAGAAAAAACATCCATCGATTATGAACGGTACCTGCTATAGCCACCTCATCAACTATGTGCACAAGCAAGTGGACTTGAGTTGTCATAATGCTTGAGGGAAAGTGCTTCTCAAGCAAGCATACGGCTTCGATGGATTCCACCCTAGCCTTCTCGATGCTCGATATAGAGATCTCTTTTTGAGATATCCACCTATTTCACATGTCCATGCATATGTAAGATATTTGAGATATCCACCTATTTCACATGTCCATGAAGAAAATACATAATGCGAATTGATAGTAAGCATACCTCACAATACCACAGATCTTGAATATAGCATTTCTAACATCTTCTTGTAAGCACCCTTTTATTGTAATTGGAAGGATGAACTATCAAAGCAACAATGAAATCATGTCAACAATATAACATAATAATAATTACGCTAATGCATCACTATTATCGGTACACTAATTCTACTTAGAATACCTGTAAGACCTTGTGCCAATCATGGGACTTGAGGCCACTAAGCTTATTGTCCTTTGAAAATGCTCCTTTCAAGCAACGCATGTACCCTGTCGGTGTTTGAAAAGAGGCAATGTCTGCCTTGATCGCTGCCTCCTCCCTCGTAGAGAGGATCCACGTTGCTTTCGGGAGGACAACTTTTCCTGAAGCATGCACTTGGGGCCACAAACGAGACATCCTATTCATAGCACGCAAGTCTTCTCGCACTCCTCTCGAGTCCTTGGAACCAACCAAGTGTGCCCAAATGGTAGCCCCCACATTCTTAAAGATATGCATGGGATCCAAGAGATGATTGATTTGTAACTGACCCCAATAAGGAAGCTCGTGAAAGATCGATAGCCTCTTCATACCAGGAGGAGGTTCCTCTCCATTCTCCCTCCAAGCTTGAATCCAATCACTTGCTTTCAAATATGATGGTGGTGGATCAAGCTGACCTCCACGTGCGAGATGGTCGAGCGGAAGGTATCAAGCATGACCTTCATAAACATTTTTCCTCATATGTTTGGAGTAGCGTGCAAGCGATTTCAGAGCAGGTCCACAAACAGGACAAGCATGGTACCCACTTGTAACAAGTCCTGCACGCGTGCATGAATATGTTAGTACAAGACATGCGTGCAAAAGAGAGTAAAAAAAGCATAATCCCTCATTGTACATGTAAAGACATAACCACGTACCTGCGCACTCTCCATATCCTGGGTAGTCATGCATGGTCCACATCAAGATACCCCTGACCGAAATATCATTGGTATGCCTAGGAGCTTTGGAAATATCAAAGACCTGCACTCCTCTCCATAATATCTGTAACTCCTCTATCAAAGGTGCCATGTACACGTCCATGTTTTTTGCCTTGTACTTTCCTGGCACAAGTAGTGCAAGCATGAGGTGTCCCTTTTTTATTGTTAGCCATGGTGGGATATTGTAATTCACCACGACTATGGGCCATGTTGACCAAGATGTCGAGCGTAACCCGAAAGGATTCACGCCGTCCATGGCTAGCCCAAGATGTAAGTTGCGTGGCTCTCTCGCAAAGTCCGGCCACTGATTATCTATGTGCTTCCAAGCTGCACAATCTGCGGGAATCCTCAATGTGTGATCAGTGGACCGATGAGATGCATGCCATGTCATCAACTCCGCTATGGATTTGCATCGAAACATGTGTTGTATTCTTGCAATGATGGGAAAGTGTCTTAAGACCTTTACCGGTATCCTCTCACCCTGCAAGTCATCTCTATATCGTTGTTCCCCACACTTTGGACAACTAGCCAAATCTCCATGCTCACGACGAAAGAGAATACAATCATTACGGCAAGCATGGATGGTATCATAATCCATACCCACCATTGTTAGCATCTTTTTCGCTTCATCTCTTGATGCGGGCATGGTATTTGGTGCAGGCAACATCTTTTGGAGCAACCTATGACAAAGACACTATCCAAATGATGATTCTCAAAACAAACAATATCCAAATAATGAGTCAAATTAATGCAAGGGCTAACCTCATTAAGGCCGAGACACTTGTATCCGACCACCATACTGTACTTGTAGATTCAAGATTGAGAGACAAGCATGTAGTTTAGACATCCTAGCACCCTCGTACAATTGTGTTGATTGCAACTCTCGCATTTTCACCTCAGACTCTGACATCACGTGTACGTGGGATGTAGTGCCCCTAAAAATGGAATCCATCATGTCGACCATACCCTCGTCGTCATCCGGGAGACTATAGTCTTGTTGAAAGTGAGAAGGTATATGTGTACCCTCGTCACCCTCCTCATCCTGTCATAAGCTCATTCGTGTAAATAGAAGATCTTCTATTTTCGGGTATACAAAGATTGCGAACTTAAATAGCTTTGACTTACCGATGATCCATCAACATGTGCAACACCAACGGGGGGTACTGGTTCCGGCTCCGCCCCATACATCCGCAAGTGGCGCATGATAATACGACGTTGATGTCGTACTTCTTGCTTGCAATGAGTGCAATGACAATATAACCTCTCCGTAAGCCACTTCGTGCTCCCGGGCATTGGCGCATCATCGCGGATTCCACTCGTCCCTTCCATCTACACTTATAAAACCACAACATAAGCATGAAGAGGAGATATTGACAATTATGAGCATAGCATGTTTAATTTGAGCTTCTCTTGAGGCCATATAAAAAGAATGACGTCGCTATATAGTAAGGATTGAAACAAAAAATCCTATATAGTAAGGCTATATAGTAAGAGGAGATATTGACAATTATAAGCATAGCATGTTTGAGCTTCACAAGAGCCTATACAAAAAAATAAACAGTAAGCGTCGTTATATAGCGACGCTCTGTTTCGTCGTTATATAGCGACGTTTTTAATTTAAAACGTCGCTATATAACGACGCTTTAAATTAAAAACGTCGCTATATAGCGACGAAACAACGTCGCTATATAGCGACGCTGTTGGTTAAAACCCGAAACGGCGAAACGCGCGGCGTTTTGCATAAGCCATTCCTAATCTCTCAAGTAAGCAACCCAAAATCTCCTCCCACCTATTTTCGACGACCTCCCATCTATTCCAAGCAACCTCCCACTCTATTTCCCACTCCTCACCCTTCTCCTACCTCTTGTACTCCCTCTCTCTCCTTTTTCCCTCTTTGGTTTCCAGAAAGAAAGTTCTTCAAGAGGTGAGTTTGTTTCAACAATGTAGGTTGTTTGTTTGTTAGCTTTGGTTTTGTGAGTGTTTCTACTTGTATTGCTAAAGTTGTAAACTAGTTTTCATGCTTGATTTGAAAGGATTGAAACAAAAAATGAAATTTCAAGAAAAAAAGAAAGAAAACTCACCTCTTCTTCCTGTATTTCTTTCCTTCTCTTTCTCCTTGTCTCCTCAATCTCCTCCTTTCCTTGTCTCCTCAATCTTCTCTTTCCTTGTCTCCTTTCAAGAAGTTGCTTTTGTGATCTCCTCTTTCCACTAACATCTTATTTGAAAAAATGGGTTGTTTTCTCTCTTTTGTAGGGCCAGTCCACTACACCGAGCGGGACATACTCTCTTTTGTGGGGCCAGTCCACTACACCGAGCGGGACATACTTTTACAGGTAAGTGCTTCCTCTTCTTTCCATTTAATATTTTTGTTATTTGCATTGGCGTGCAGCTAGCGCCTTAAGCGCTAGCTGCAGTGATGGGCGTAGGAACCCTCTCTTCGCCTCTCTCTCTTTCCGTCTTCCCCCTTCTCTTTTTCTCATTTTTCCCCCTTCTCTTTTTTCCCTCTTCTCTTATTCTCTCTTTCCCCCTTCTCTCTTTCCCCCTCTCTCTTTTCCCTTCTCTCTTTCCTTTCCCTCTTATTCTCTAATTCCTTTCCCTCTTATTCTCTTATGCTTATGCTTCTCTCATTCCCCCTTCTCTATTTCCCCCTTCTCTCATTCGCATAAGCTCTTTTTCCGCATGAGCAAAAGCTCCTTCTCTATTTCCGCATGAGCATAGGCATGAGCTTATGCTTATGCTTATGCTTAAGCATAAGCATGAGCATAAACTCATGCTTATGCTCATGCATGAGCATGAGCTTATGCGTAAGTTTCCGCATAAGCTTATGCGAAAATAGAGAATGAGAGAAGCATATGCTTCTCTCATTCTCTATTTCCGCATGAGCATAAGCTCCTTCTCTTTTTCCGCATGAGCATAAGCATGAGCTTATGCTTATGCTTATGCTTAAGCATAAGCATGAGCATAAACTCATGCTTATGCTCATGCATGAGCATGAGCTTATGCGTAAGTTTCCGCATAAGCTTATGCGGAAATAGAGAATGAGAGAACATATGCTTCTCTCATTCTCTTTTTCCGCATGAGCATAAGCTCTTTCTCTTTTTCCGCATGAGCATAAGCATGAGCTTATGCTTATGCTTATGCTTATGCTTAAGCATAAGCATGAGCATAAACTCATGCTTATGCTCATGCATGAGCATGAGCTTATGCGTAAGTTTCCGCATAAGCTTATGCGGAAATAGAGAATGAGAGAAGCATATGCTTCTCTCATTCTCTTTTTCCGCATGAGCATAAGCTCCTTCTCTTTTTTCGCATGAGCATAAGCATGAGCTTATGCTTATGCTTATGCTTAAGCATAAGCATGAGCATAAACTCATGCTTATGCTCATGCATGAGCATGAGCTTATGCGTAAGTTTCCGTATAAGCTTATGCGGAAATAGAGAAGGAGAGAAGCATATGCTTCTCTCATTCTCTTTTTCCGCATGAGCATAAGCTCCTTCTCGTTTTCCGCATGAGCATAAGCATGAGCTTATGCTTCTCTCATTCTCTTTTTCCGCATAAGCTCTTTCTCTTTTTCCGCATAAGCTCTTTCTCTTTCTCTTTTGCGTGAGCATATGCGGAAACATGGGCATAAGCTCATGCTCACCCATGAGCATAAGCATAAGCTCATGCGGAAAAAGAGAAGGAGCTTATCCGGAAATAGAGAATGAGTTTCCGAATAAGCTTCTCTCCTTCTCTTTTTCTCCATAAGCTCCTTCTCTTTTTCCGCTTATGCTCATGCATGAGCATGAGCTTATGCGTAAGTTTCCGCATGAGCTTATGCGGAAATAGAGAATGAGAGAAGCTTATGCTTCTCTCATTCTCTTTTTCCGCATAAGCTCCTTCTCTTTTTCCGCATGAGCATAAGCTCCTTCTCTTTTTCCGCATGAGCATAAGCATGAGCTTATGCTCATGCTTATGCTCATGCATGAGCATAAGCATAAGCATAAGCGCATGCTTATGCTCATGCATGAGCATGAGCTTATGCGTAAGTTTCCGCATAAGCTTATGCGGAAATAGAGAATGAGAGAAGCTTATGCTTCTCTCATTCTCTTTTTCCGCATAAGCTCTTTCTCTTTTTCCGCATAAGCTCTTTCTCTTTCTCTTTTGCGTGAGCATATGCGGAAACATGAGCATAAGCTCATGCTCACCCATGAGCATAAGCATAAGCTCATGCGGAAAAAGACAAGGAGCTTATGCGGAAATAGAGAATGAGTTTCCGCATAAGCTTCTCTCCTTCTCTTTTTCTGCATAAGCTCCTTCTCTTTTTCCGCTTATGCTCATCCATGAGCATGAGCTTATGCTTAAGTTTCCGCATGAGCTTATGCGGAAATAGAGAATGAGAGAAGCTTATGCTTCTCTCATTCTCTTTTTCCGCATGAGCATAAGCTCCTTCTCTTTTTCCGCATGAGCATAAGCATGAGCTTATGCTTATGCTTATGCTTAAGCATAAGCATAAGCATAAGCATAAGCTCATGCTTATGCTCATGCATGAGCATAAGCCGCTTATGCTCATGCATGAGCATGAGCTTATGCTTAAGTTTCCGCATGAGCTTATGCGGAAATAGAGAATGAGAGAAGCTTATGCTTCTCTCATTCTCTTTTTCCGCATGAGCATAAGCTCCTTCTCTTTTTCCGCATTCTCTATTTCCGCATAAGCTCATGCGGAAACTTAAGCATAAGCTCATGCTCATGCATGAGCATAAGCATGAGCTTATGCTCATGCTTATGCTCATGCATGAGCATAAGCATAAGCATAAGCTCATGCTTATGCTCATGCATGAGCATGAGCTTATGCGTAAGTTTCCGCATAAGCTTATGCGGAAATAGAGAATGAGAGAAGCTTATGCTTTTCTCATTCTCTTTTTCCGCATAAGCTCTTTCTCTTTCTCTTTTGCGTGAGCATATGCGGAAACATGAGCATAAGCTCATGCTCACCCATGAGCATAAGCATAAGCTCATGCGGAAAAAGAGAAGGAGCTTACGCGGAAATAGAGAATGAGTTTCCGCATAAGCTTCTCTCCTTCTCTTTTTCTGCATAAGCTCCTTCTCTTTTTCCGCATGAGCATAAGCATGCGGAAACTCATTCTCTATTTTATGCATAAGCTCCTTCTCTATTTCCGATGCCTATGCTTAAGCATAAGCTCATGCTTATGCTCATGCATGTGCATGAGCTTATGCTTAAGTTTCCGCATAAGCTCATGCTTATGCGTGAGCTTATGCGGAAATAGAGAATGAGAGAAGCATAAGCTCATTCTCTATTTCTGCATAAGCTCATTCTCTATTTCCCACTCTATTTCCCCCTTCTCTCATTTCCCCCTTCTCTCCTTCTCTATTTTCCCTCATCTCTTTCCCCTTCTCTATTTCCCCCTTCTCTCATTCTCATTCTTTTCTTTCCTTTACATCTTCTTTCCCTCTTCTTTCCCTCTTTCCTTTCCCTCTTCTTTCCTTTCCCTCTTCTTTCTTCTTGCCTATGCCTATGCCTATGAGAATGCTCATGTTTGTTTTTTGTTTTTTGTTTTCGTGTTTGTGTCAATGTTAGACATGGGATCACGTCGCTCATCCGACGACTACGGACAGCCTCGCAGGAGGAGAGCTCACGATCTATATGCTCCAGAGGACTTTGATTCCTCTCAAGCGACTACCCCGAGGAGTACCCCTGGTCCGACTCCTCTCGGTCCTAGCACTGTGACTACCCCTGGTCCGACCCCTCTTCCATGTAGCACTGCGACTACCCCTCAGGGGACTCCTTTGCTAGCCGCGCATGGCTTTGTCGGGACTCCCGACGAGTTTGTAGCGCAGATGAGCGATGAGGAGGCAGCGAGATTCTTCTCTCTGCTCTCTGAGAGGACCTCCGCAATTCCTTCCCCTACACCGACGGGTGGACGTACTGCCCAGCCATCCCCTCGCGCCCCTTCGACCGCGGGATCATCACCTGCGCATGCCTCCCGCAAGGGAAGGAAGAGTAGGATGGGCGGCTCATGTTGTGCTGACTCAGGAGATGTAGACAAGTCAGCACACTCACGCTCCTTTAGGTCTCCACTTGGTCCGGAGACACAGTATCAGTCAGCAGGTCCCTTTTCCTCTCCTACTCCCACAGCTACTCCTCGATCCGGAAGCGGTCGCGCAGCTTCCACTCCTTCAGACTCTGCTACCGTCAGTCCTTCTTACTCATCAGGGGATCTCTCCTATCAAATCACATCTGCCGGAGAGATAATAGAAGACAAAAAGGGCAAAGCAGTGATGGCCGCCATGAGGAGGTTGATGAGTCATCACTTCAAGAGCGGCATAAATATCGATTGGCGGTATCAAGATGCCCAAAAGAAGCAGGCGGTGATCGATGAGTTAAAACAAAGATATCCTAATCCGCCAAATGTGGAGTTTAATAACAATTATATGCTTGAGCGCATGGGTTTGGTCCTAAAGCATCGCAGATCAACCTTGCGTACTTCCATTACAAAGGGGTTGGCTAAACCCAGCTGGGCAGACAAAGCTGATTGGAAGTACTTCAAGAAGCAACATAGGGACCATCCCGAAATGTTCGAGGGTCAGAGGAGGGCTGCGAAGAGACGGCTGGATGTCGTAGGTACTTCGCACTTTGGTGCAGGCGGCGGACGGTATGCGTTCGAGGCAACCGTGGTAAGTCTACTTCTTCCCATTTAATGTATTGTTCTATTTGTTTTACTTACATATTACATGCACTTTAGCTAACTCTAACTCTCGTAAATTGGATCCACAGTAAGCTGCGATGGGTCGTCTTCCTACGGATGCAGAGACGCGACGCGCATTTCGGATAGGAACAAAGCCGTGGTTCATTGAGCAAGAGGCAATGGGAGCGATAGTCGATTGGGCTGAGGTGGCTCCTCGCACGTTATAAGTTTACTCCTACTTGTAATCTCACTTTTTAATTTAAGTTCCAATCTAATTTTCGATTTATATGGTTCACTCTTAGGGTCAAAGCTCAAGCGTCCCATCATCAGAGACGAGCGATCAACAGGGGCAAGGATCGGACGCAGGTGCCGAGGACGAGGGAGAAGACGCAGGTGTCGGGGACGAGGGAGAAGACGTAGGTGTCGAGGACCAAGGAACAGGCCAACAAGACGATTCGGATTCGGATTCGGATGAGTAGTGGTAGTAGCATTTTGTATATCCGCTCGTTTGAGCAATTTTGTATCGCCCTTTCACAGGGTAATTTTGTTACAAACACAGTTGTATATGTATATGCATTTCTTCCTCATCGTTCACAAGAACAATTTTGTATCACCCTGCAAGCAAGGGAAATTTTGTTATAAAAAACTTTCTTTTGTAATTACAAAAAAAAAAAAGGATTAGTGGGGCTAAACAGGGCCAAAAGGAAGCCCTGTTTAGCCCCACTAACCCTTTTTTTTTACTTCTGTTAATCGTCGCTATATACCAGTGTCGCTATATAGCGACGTTTGCATCGTCGCTATATAGCGACGATTAACAGCGTCGCTATATAGCGACGGTTTATAGCGACGCTCCTTTTCCGACGATTTTAACGACTTTTATAGCGACCTTTGCGCCTGTGAAAAAAAAAAATTAATGTAAAAAGCGTCGGTATTTCCGTCGGAAAATGGCCTATAATGCCTTGTAGTGATAGAGGGCTTGGTTTGAGCAGGGGTGTTACAGCTATTTATATCTCTCCCACACCCAACCCTTGTCCTCAACTATATATATGTATAGGTCCTTTGATATTGTAGTATACCTTATCTTTCTCATGTTTAAAAATTCCATGCTCCATCTCGTATCTTGCCTACCTCATAGTTGGGATCACATAAGGATGTTGTGTTATCAACCATACCATCATTAGTGACTTTTAGAATCCTCATTTGTGCAAATGACCACTTCTCCATTTGTTCAAATCCCAATACTTCACCTTCTGCTACATTCTTATTTTGCAAATGAACTCATTTGTGAAATATCCGACACAGTAAAATCCAAAGTGGCACACTTTGTATATTTCTTGATGATGTCTGTTGCATAAGTCTCATCTCTGTCCCATGCTATAACTAATTTGTTGGATGTCTTGTAGGGCATAACATCTCCAAGTGTTTCCATATATCCACATTTATGCTGTAGCTGAACATGTGCGCTAATAATCTTTGATACAGTAACTGCCACCTTATCTTCACCAAGTCTTCAAAAGTGGCAAACTGAATTGGGATCACTATCATGGATTGCAACAAATACAACTACTTCTCTTTTGCTATATAAAATCACATCCATCCCTGGAACAAAATATATAGCCATCTCCTTTGCAAGCAAGCTGCAGCAGAAACAATTACATGAATATTAGTCCCTTTTTAATAATCTACTTATTAATTATAATTAATATTAGTCTCTTTTTAATGATCTACTTATTAATTATAATTTTTAATTAGTACTTTATTTATTGGGGGGAGGGGGAAGTGGTGTATGATGGCAAAATAGGGGTGGGAGAGGGCTTCAATTAAATAAAATATTTAGGGATAAAGGGGTGAAAGAGGGCTTCAATTAAATCAAAGGGGGAGGACAGGGGGGGCTTGGGAGGGTCACTCATAATATGTAACCCTATCACGTGAGTTCAACAAAAAGTTATTTTATTTTCTAAATTTAATTAAAAATTAATTTACATAAGGGACTATTTAAAGTATTTTTGGAAAAAATTACAGATTTGTATAGAAAAAGGGTACATTTTATTAAGAAATTTTTTACAGATAAGGGATTTTACAAGAAGTAGGCCTTAAACACATGTGATATAGAGGGTTTATACTACATAGTGACCCCCTGAGGGGGGGGGAGTGCAGTATATTGGAAAAAGAGTGGTGGGGAAGATCTTCAATTAAAAAACATTTAGGGATAAAGGGGTGAAGGAGGGCTTCAATTAATTAAAAGAGGGGGGGCTAGTATATGATGGCAAGATGTTTATTAGGGATAAAGGAGGGAGAGGAGAGGGCTTCAATTAAATAAATGAGAGAGTGGTATAAATGTTTAGGGATAAAGGAGGGAGGGGAGAGGTCCTCATTAAAAAATTCATTAAAAAAATTCGCTCCTAGGTGTGTTATTCGAACAAGTACTAATCTGATGGGTGCACCACTTTGCATGAGCCTCAATCCCACCCACATCAATGCACATGCAAATTATCATTTCCATCGTATATTCTTTGCTTGGTCGATCACTCATTAAACATCGTTATCCCCCCCATGTTATGCACAACCATTTTAAAAAATGCTCCTAGGTTTGTTATCCAAACAATTACTTATTGCATGGGCATGCCACTTTGCACAAGTCTCAATACCACCTACTTTGAGGCACATGAAAATTATCGTGTCCATAGAATATTCTTTGCATGGTCGATCACACATTAAACACCGTTTTTCCTTGAGTGTTATGCACAACCATCCAAAAAATTGCTCCTAGTTGTGTTATCCAAACAAGTACTTATTAGATGGGCGTGCCACTTTGCATACAACTCAATACCACCTAGGTTGAGGCATGTGCAAAGTATTGTGCCCTTTGGATTAGCTTTGGATGGTCGTTCAAGCATTAAACACCGTTTTTGCCTCATTGTCATGCACGACCTTAAAAAAACATGCGCCTAGGTGTGTTATTCAAACAAGTACATATCGTATGGGTGCACATGTAAAGTATCTCATCCATCGGATATGCTTTTGGGGTTGATCATGCATGCACAACCATGAAATCCTAGATGTGTTATCCGAACGATCACTTATCAGATCACCATGCCACTTTGTACACAATGAAATACTACCTACACTGAGACATTTGCAAAGTATGGCATCCATCGGATATGAGTTTCATGGTCGATCATGCATTAATCACCATTTTTCCCAAAGTGTGATGCACATCCATCAAAAAACATGCTCCTAAGTGTGTTATTTGAACAAGTACTTATTGGATAGGCCCACTACTTTGCATGAACCTCAATGCCACCTAGGATGAGGTGCGTGAACCATATAGTTCCCATTGGATATGCTTTGCATGGTCGATCAAGCATTAAACTCTGTTTTTGCCTAATATGTCATGCACAAATGTAAAAAACTTGCGCTCCTCAGTGTGTTATTCGAACAAGTTCATATCAGATGAGGTGTGCCACTTTGCACAGGCCTCAATACCACCTACTTTGAGGTGCAAGAAAATTATATTGTCCATCGGATATGCTTTGCATGGTCAATCATGCATTATATATCTTTTTCCCCCTAGTATTAGCGCAACCGTCAAAAAGCTCCAAGGTATGTTATCTGAACAAGTATGTATCGGATGGGAGAGCCACTTTACACACAATTCAATACCACCTAGATTGAGGTCTGTGAAAAGTATGGCGCCCATCATATACGGCTAAACTTTTAAAATTGTTGCATAAAAGTTTCAAATCTTGGAAAATCTTTCAAAATTTTTTTTTTATTGGCGCATGTAAACTTTTGATGCAAATATAAAAGTTTCACTTCTTAAAGAAACTAACATGAAAAAATCATCCATGTCGATCACACATTAAACATTGATTTCCCCCCAGTGTGATAGACATCAGTCAAAAAACATGCTCCTAGGTGTGTTATCCAAACAAGTACTTATTGGATGGGCACACCACTTTGCATGCAACTCAATACAACCTAGGTTGAGGTGCGTGCAAAGTATTGTGTCCATCATATATGCTTTACATGCTCGATCAAGCATTAAACACTAGTTTTTCCCTAGTGTCATGCACAATCGTAAAAAACACACTCCTAGGTGTGTTATTCGAACAAGTACTTATCAGATGGGTAGCCACTTTTCAAGGGCCTTAATACCACCTACATTGAGGCACATGAAAAGTATCTTGTCCATCGGATATGATTTGCATGGTCGATCACGTATTATACACCGTTTTCCCCTTAGTGTAATGCAAAACTGTTAAAAACACGCTCCCAGGTGTGTAATCTGAACAAGTACTTATTGGGCATGCCACTTTGCACACGATGAAATCCCACCTCCATTGATATGCTTGCAAAGTATGGTGCCCATCGAATATGCTTTGCATGGTCAATCACTCATTAAACACAGTTTTTTCCCGAGTGTAATTCACATCCATTAAAAAACATGCTCATAGGTGTGTTAGCCAAAAAGTACTTATGGGATAAGCGTGCCACTTTGCATGCAACTCAATATCATCTAGGTTGAGATGCATGCAAAGTATTGTGCCCATCGTATTTTGTTTGCATGGTTGATCAAGCATTAAACTCTATTTTTACCTTAGTGTCATGCACAACCGAAAAAAAACAAGCTCCCATGTGTGTTATTCTAACAAGTAAATCTCAGATGGGTATGCCACATTGTATGCAAGTCAAAACAAACGACTTTGAGGTGCCTACAAAGTATCTTGTCTATCAAATATGCTTTGCACGGGCGATCACACATTATACAACGTTTCCCACCTAATGTATGCACAATTGTCAAAAAACGCGCTCCTAGATGTGTTAGTAGAACAAGTACTTATGGAAGGGGCACTCCACTTTGCATGCAAGTCAATAAAACCTAGATTAAGGCACGTTCAAATTATTTTATCCATAAGATATGGTTGTCTTGGACGATCACATATTAAACACTTTTTTTCCCCCAGTGTCATACATAATCGTAAAAGCATATGCTTCTCTCATTCTCTTTTTCCGCATGAGCATAAGCTCCTTCTCTTTTTTCGCATGAGCATAAGCATGAGCTTATGGTTATGCTTATGCTTAAGCATAAGCATGAGCATAAACTCATGCTTATGCTCATGCATAAGCATGAGCTTATGCGTAAGTTTCCGCATAAGCTTATGCGGAAATAGAGAAGGAGAGAAGCATATGCTTCTCTCATTCTCTTTTTCCGCATGAGCATAAGCTCCTTCTCTTTTTCCGCATGAGCATAAGCATGAGCTTATGCTTATGCTTATGCTTAAGCATAAGCATGAGCATAAACTCATGCTTATGCTCATGCATGAGCATGAGCTTATGCGTAAGTTTCCGCATAAGCTTATGCGGAAATAGAGAATGAGAGAAGCATATGCTTCTCTCATTCTCTTTTTCCGCATGAGCATAAGCTCCTTCTCTTTTTCCACATGAGCATAAGCATGATCTTATGCTTATGCTTATGCTTAAGCATAAGCTCATGCTTATGCTCATGCATGAGCATGAGCTTATGCGTAAGTTTCCGCATAAGCTTATGCGGAAATAGAGAATGAGAGAAGCTTATGCTTCTCTCATTCTCTTTTTCCGCATAAGCTCTTTCTCTTTTTCCGCATAAGCTCTTTCTCTTTTGCGTGAGCATATGCGGAAACATGAGCATAAGCTCATGCTCACCCATGAGCATAAGCATAAGCTCATGCGGAAAAAGAGAAGGAGCTTATGCGGAAATAGAGAATGAGTTTCCGCATAAGCTTCTCTCCTTCTCTTTTTCTGCATAAGCTCCTTCTCTTTTTCCGCATGAGCATAAGCATGCGGAAACTCATTCTCTATTTTATGCATAAGCTCCTTCTCTATTTCCGATGCCTATGCTTAAGCATAAGCTCATGCTTATGCTCATGCATGTGCATGAGCTCATGCTTAAGTTTCCGCATAAGCTCATGCTTATGCGTGAGCTTATGCGGAAATAGAGAATGAGAGAAGCATAAGCTCATTCTCTATTTCTACATAAGCTCATTCTCTATTTCCCCCTTCTCTCATTTCCCCCTTCTCTCCTTCTCTATTTTCCCTCATCTCTTTCCCCTTCTCTATTTCCCCCTTCTCTCATTCTCTATTTCCTCATTCTCATTCTTTTCTTTCCTTTACATCTTCTTTCCCTCTTATCTTTCCCTCTTCTTTCCCTCTTTCCTTTCCCTCTTCTTTCCTTTCCCTCTTCTTTCTTCTTGCCTATGCCTATGCCTATGAGAATGCTTATGTTTGTTTTTTGTTTTCTGTTTTCGTGTTTGTGTCTATGTTAGACATGGGATCACGTCGCTCATCCGACGAGTACGGACAGCCTCGCAGGAGGAGAGCTCACGATCTATATGCTCCAGAGGACTTTGATTCCTCTCAGGCGACTACCCCGAGGAGTACCCCTGGTGAGGGCTGCGAAGAGACGGCTGGACGTCGTAGGTACTTCGCACTTTGGTGCAGGCGGACGGTATGCGTTCGAGGCAACCGTGGTAAGTCTACTTCCTCCCATTTAATGTATTGTTCTATTTGTTTTAGTTACATATTACATGCACTTTAGCTAACTCTAACTCTCGTAAATTGGATCCACAGCAAGCTGCGATGGGTTGTCTTCCTACGGATGCAGAGACGCGGCGCGCATTTCGGATAGGAACAAAGCCGTGGTTCATTGAGCAAGAGGCAATGGGAGCGATAGTCAATTGGGCTGAGGTGGCTGCTCGCACGGTATAAGTTTACTCCTACTTGTAATCTCACTTTTTAATTTAAGTTCCAATCTAATTTTCGATTTATATGGTTCACTCTTAGGGTCAAAGCTCAAGCGTCCCATCATCAGAGACGAGCGATCAACAGGGGCAAGGATCGGATGCAGGTGCCGAGGACGAGGGAGAAGACGCAGGTGTCGGGGACGAGGGAGAAGACGCAGGTGTCGAGGACCAAGGAACAGGCCAACAAGACGATTCAGATTCGGATTCAGATGAGTAGTGGTAGTAGCATTTTGTATATCCGCTCGTTTGAGCAATTTTGTATCGCCCTTTCACAGGGTAATTTTGTTACAAACACAGTTGTATATGTATATGCATTTCTTCCTCATCGTTCACAAGAACAATTTTGTATCACCCTGCAAGCAAGGGAAATTTTGTTATAAAAAACTTTCTTTTGTAATTACAAAAAAAAAAAAAGGATTAGTGGGGCTAAACAGGGCCAAAAGGAAGCCCTGTTTAGCCCCACTAACCCTTTTTTTTTACTTCTGTTAATCGTCGCTATATACCAGTGTCGCTATATAGCGACGATTAACAGTGTCGCTATATAGCGACGTTTGCATCGTCGTTATATAGCGACGATTAACAGCGTCGCTATATAGCGACGGTTTATAGCGACGCTCCTTTTCCGACGATTTTAACGACTTTTATAGCGACCTTTGCGCCCGTGAAAAAAAAAATTTTAATGTAAAAAGCGTTGGTATTTCCATCGGAAAATGGCCTATGCCTTGTAGTGATAGAGGGCTTGGTTTGAGCAGGGGTGTTACAGCTATTTATATCTCTCCCACACCCAACCCTTGTCCTCAACTATATATATGTATAGGTCCTTTGATATTGTAGTATACCTTATCTTTCTCATGTTTAAAAATTCCATGCTCCATCTCGTATCTTGCCTACCTCATAGTTGGGATCACATAAGGATGTTGTGTTATCAACCATACCATCATTAGTGACTTTTAGAATCCTCATTTGTGCAAATGACCACTTCTCCATTTGTTCAAATCCCAATACTTCACCTTCTGCTACATTCTTATTTTGCAAATGAACTCATTTGTAAAATATCCGACACAGTAAAATCCAAAGTGGCACACTTTGTATATTTCTTGATGATGTCTATTGCATAAGTCTCATCTCTGTCCCATGCTATAACTAATTTGTTGGATGTCTTGTAGGGCATAACATCTCCAAGTGTTTCCATATATCCACATTTATGCTGTAGCTGAACATGTGCGCTAATAATCTTTGATACAGTAACTGCCACCTTATCTTCACCAAGTCTTCAAAAGTGGCAAACTGAATTGGGATCACTATCATGGATTGCAACAAATACAACTACTTCTCTTTTGCTATATAAAATCACATCCATCCCTGGAACAAAATATATAGCCATCTCCTTTGCAAGCAAGCTGCAGCAGAAACAATTACATGAATATTAGTCCCTTTTTAATAATCTACTTATTAATTATAATTAATATTAGTCTCTTTTTAATGATCTACTTATTAATTATAATTTTTAATTAGTACTTTATTTATTGGGGGGAGGGGGAAGTGGTGTATGATGGCAAAATAGGGGTGGGAGAGGGCTTCAATTAAATAAAATATTTAGGGATAAAGGGGTGAAAGAGGGCTTCAATTAAATCAAAGGGGGAGGACAGGGGGGGCTTGGGAGGGTCACTCATAATATGTAACCCTATCACGTGAGTTCAACAAAAAGTTATTTTATTTTCTAAATTTAATTAAAAATTAATTTACATAAGGGACTATTTAAAGTATTTTTGGAAAAAATTACAGATTTGTATAGAAAAAGGGTACATTTTATTAAGAAATTTTTTACAGATAAGGGATTTTACAAGAAGTAGGCCTTAAACACATGTGATATAGAGGGTTTATACTACATAGTGACCCCCTGAGGGGGGGGGAGTGCAGTATATTGGAAAAAGAGTGGTGGGGAAGATCTTCAATTAAAAAACATTTAGGGATAAAGGGGTGAAGGAGGGCTTCAATTAATTAAAAGAGGGGGGGCTAGTATATGATGGCAAGATGTTTATTAGGGATAAAGGAGGGAGAGGAGAGGGCTTCAATTAAATAAATGAGAGAGTGGTATAAATGTTTAGGGATAAAGGAGGGAGGGGAGAGGTCCTCATTAAAAAATTCATTAAAAAAATTCGCTCCTAGGTGTGTTATTCGAACAAGTACTAATCTGATGGGTGCACCACTTTGCATGAGCCTCAATCCCACCCACATCAATGCACATGCAAATTATCATTTCCATCGTATATTCTTTGCTTGGTCGATCACTCATTAAACATCGTTATCCCCCCCATGTTATGCACAACCATTTTAAAAAATGCTCCTAGGTTTGTTATCCAAACAATTACTTATTGCATGGGCATGCCACTTTGCACAAGTCTCAATACCACCTACTTTGAGGCACATGAAAATTATCATGTCCATAGAATATTCTTTGCATGGTCGATCACACATTAAACACCGTTTTTCCTTGAGTGTTATGCACAACCATCCAAAAAATTGCTCCTAGTTGTGTTATCCAAACAAGTACTTATTAGATGGGCGTGCCACTTTGCATACAACTCAATACCACCTAGGTTGAGGCATGTGCAAAGTATTGTGCCCTTTGGATTAGCTTTGGATGGTCGTTCAAGCATTAAACACCGTTTTTGCCTCATTGTCATGCACGACCTTAAAAAAACATGCGCCTAGGTGTGTTATTCAAACAAGTACATATCGTATGGGTGCACATGTAAAGTATCTCATCCATCGGATATGCTTTTGGGGTTGATCATGCATGCACAACCATGAAATCCTAGATGTGTTATCCGAACGATCACTTATCAGATCACCATGCCACTTTGTACACAATGAAATACTACCTACACTGAGACATTTGCAAAGTATGGCATCCATCGGATATGATTTTCATGGTCGATCATGCATTAATCACCATTTTTCCCAAAGTGTGATGCACATCCATCAAAAAACATGCTCCTAAGTGTGTTATTTGAACAAGTACTTATTGGATAGGCCCACTACTTTGCATGAACCTCAATGCCACCTAGGATGAGGTGCGTGAACCATATAGTTCCCATTGGATATGCTTTGCATGGTCGATCAAGCATTAAACTCTGTTTTTGCCTAATATGTCATGCACAAATGTAAAAAACTTGCGCTCCTCAGTGTGTTATTCGAACAAGTTCATATCAGATGAGGTGTGCCACTTTGCACAGGCCTCAATACCACCTACTTTGAGGTGCAAGAAAATTATATTGTCCATCGGATATGCTTTGCATGGTCAATCATGCATTATATATCTTTTTCCCCCTAGTATTAGCGCAACCGTCAAAAAGCTCCAAGGTATGTTATCTGAACAAGTATGTATCGGATGGGAGAGCCACTTTACACACAATTCAATACCACCTAGATTGAGGTCTGTGAAAAGTATGGCGCCCATCATATACGGCTAAACTTTTAAAATTGTTGCATAAAAGTTTCAAATCTTGGAAAATCTTTCAAAATTTTTTTTTTATTGGCGCATGTAAACTTTTGATGCAAATATAAAAGTTTCACTTCTTAAAGAAACTAACATGAAAAAATCATCCATGTCGATCACACATTAAACATTGATTTCCCCCCAGTGTGATAGACATCAGTCAAAAAACATGCTCCTAGGTGTGTTATCCAAACAAGTACTTATTGGATGGGCACACCACTTTGCATGCAACTCAATACAACCTAGGTTGAGGTGCGTGCAAAGTATTGTGTCCATCATATATGCTTTACATGCTCGATCAAGCATTAAACACTAGTTTTTCCCTAGTGTCATGCACAATCGTAAAAAACACACTCCTAGGTGTGTTATTCGAACAAGTACTTATCAGATGGGTAGCCACTTTTCAAGGGCCTTAATACCACCTACATTGAGGCACATGAAAAGTATCTTGTCCATCGGATATGATTTGCATGGTCGATCACGTATTATACACCGTTTTCCCCTTAGTGTAATGCAAAACTGTTAAAAACACGCTCCCAGGTGTGTAATCTGAACAAGTACTTATTGGGCATGCCACTTTGCACACGATGAAATCCCACCTCCATTGATATGCTTGCAAAGTATGGTGCCCATCGAATATGCTTTGCATGGTCAATCACTCATTAAACACAGTTTTTTCCCGAGTGTAATTCACATCCATTAAAAAACATGCTCATAGGTGTGTTAGCCAAAAAGTACTTATGGGATAAGCGTGCCACTTTGCATGCAACTCAATATCATCTAGGTTGAGATGCATGCAAAGTATTGTGCCCATCGTATTTTGTTTGCATGGTTGATCAAGCATTAAACTCTATTTTTACCTTAGTGTCATGCACAACCGAAAAAAAACAAGCTCCCATGTGTGTTATTCTAACAAGTAAATCTCAGATGGGTATGCCACATTGTATGCAAGTCAAAACAAACGACTTTGAGGTGCCTACAAAGTATCTTGTCTATCAAATATGCTTTGCACGGGCGATCACACATTATACAACGTTTTCCACCTAATGTATGCACAATTGTCAAAAAACGCGCTCCTAGATGTGTTAGTAGAACAAGTACTTATGGAAGGGGCACTCCACTTTGCATGCAAGTCAATAAAACCTAGATTAAGGCACGTTCAAATTATTTTATCCATAAGATATGGTTGTCTTGGCCGATCACATATTAAACACGTTTTTTCCCCCAGTGTCATACATAATCGTAAAAGAACATGCTCCTAGGTTTATTATCCAAACAAGTACTTATCAGATGGGAGCCTCATTTTTCATGCAACTCAATACCACCTAGTTTGAGGTGGGTGCAAAGTATTGTGCCCATTAGATATGCTTTTTATGGTTGATCAAGCATTAAACACTATCTTTTCCTCAATGTCATGCGCATCCGTCAAAAAACACGCTCCTAGGTGTGTTATTCAAACACGTACTTATCACATGAGTGCACTACATTGTATGGTCATCAATACCACCTAATTTGAGTTTGATACAAAGTATTTTTTCCATAATATATGATTTTCATGTTCTATCACATATTAGAGAACGTTTTTTCCCTAGTGTTATACACAATCGTAAAAAACCACGGTTCCAGGTGTGGTTATCGAAACAAGTACTTATCGAATGAGAGTGCCACTTTGCATGCAACTTAATAACACATAGGTTAAGGCACATGAAAATTAGTGTGCCCATATGATATGCTTGGCATGTTCGATCAAACAATAAATATCGTTCTTTCCTCAGTGTCATGCACGACCGTCAAAAAACATGCTCCTAAGTGTTTTATTCAAACAAGTACTTATCAGATGGGTGTGCCACTTTTAAGGGGCCTCAAGAAGACCTATGCACATGCAAATTATATTATCCATTGTATATTCTTTACATGGTCGATAATGCATTATGCATCGATTTCTGCATAGTGTTATGCACAACCATCAAAAAAGATGCTCCCAGGTGTGTGTTATCCAAACAAGTACTCATCGGATGGGTGCACCACTTTTCACACAATGCAATCGCACCTATATTGAGATACATTCAAATAATGGTGCCCATCAGATATGCTTTGCATGGTCGATCATGCATTCAACACTAGTTTTCCTCGAGTGTGATGCACATATGTCAAAAAACACACTCCTAGGTTTGTTATCGAACAAGTACTTATTGGATGGGCACACCACTTTGCATGCAACAAGATAGCTCTTAGGTTGAGCTACGTGTAAACTATCATGCCCATCAGATATGCTGATTTGCATGGTCGATCAAGCAGTAAACATCCTTTTTGTCTCAATGTCATACACAACCATAAAAAAACACGCTCCTATTCGAATGAGTACTTATCAAATGGGTGAGACCCTTTCCCAGGGCTTCAATACCACCTACTTTTAAGAACATGCAACATTTCTTGTCCATCATATATTCTTTGCATGTTCGATCATGCATTATACACCATTTTCCCCCTAGTATTGTGCACAACCTTAAAAAAACACGATCCCAAGTGTGTTATCTGAATAAGTATGTATTGGATGGGTGTACCACTCTGTACAAGATGCAATACAACCTAATTTAAGATAGGTGCAAATTATGGTGCCCATCTGATATGCTCTGCATGGTCAATCACGCATTAAACATGATTTTCACCCAAGTGTGATGCACATCCGTCAAAAAACACACTCCTAGGTGTGTTATCCTAATAAGTACTTGTTGTATGGGTGCACCACTTGGCATCCAAAAGAATAACACCTAGTTTGACGCATGTGTAAAGTATTGTGCCCATTAGATATGCTTTGCATGGTCAATCAAGCATTAAACACCTTTTTTTTCTCAATGTCATGCACAACCGTAAAAAAACACGCTCCTAGGTATGTAAGTCAAACAAGTACTTATCGGATGGGTGCGCGGCTTTGCATGAGCATCAATAGCACCTAAATTGAGATGCATGAAAATTATCTTGCCCATTCGATATGATTTGCATGGTCGATCATGCATTAGACACCTTTTCCCCCTAGTGTTTTGCACAACCATAAACAAGCATGCTCCAAGCTGTGTTATCCGAAAAAGTACTTATTGGATGTATGCGCCACTTTGCACATGTTACAATACTATCTAGGTTGAGATTCTTGCAAGGTATGGTGTCCATCAAATATTTTTTGCATGTTCAATCCCACATTAAACACCCTTTTTTGCCGAGTGTGATGCACATCCATCAAAAAGCATGCTCTTAGGTGTGTTATCCAAACAAGTACTTATTGGATGGGAGTGTCACTTTGCATGCAACTGAATACCACCTAGGTTGAGGCATGTAAAGGTATTGTGCCAATTGATTATGCTTTCCATGCTCGATCAAGCATTAAACACTGTCTTTTCCTCAATGTCATGCATAACCATCAAAAATCACGCTCCTAGGTGTGCTATTCGAACCAGTATTTATCGGATGGGTGTGCCACTTTTCATAGCCCTCAATACCACCTATTTTGAGTATAGCAAGTGGATAATTTTTAAGAATGAAGATATAGAGGCAATAAATTGCTCCATACAATCTCCAAGAATACGTATGTTGTTGTGAAAGGCGCG
Source organism: Dipteris shenzhenensis (assembly GCF_047967505.1). Lineage (NCBI taxonomy): Eukaryota > Viridiplantae > Streptophyta > Polypodiopsida > Gleicheniales > Dipteridaceae > Dipteris > Dipteris shenzhenensis. Next base: position 25,737,781 of record NC_141608.1, on the reverse strand, counting down.
AAAATGCATACTGGGGAAAAAAATCCCCCTAAATGTTTCCTTTGCAACCTGCAAATGGCTCCTCAACGAAACAGATAGTGAGTACATCGACGCATGAAATCCACCCAAATTTCTTGCCTTGAACTTGCCTATAGCTTACTTGTTGAGAGAGAAGAAGAAGAGATGATATACACATCAATAGACTCCAAAAGACTAATTCATATTGATCACTAGTTACATATATATAGGTGAGACCTAGTTTACGTTAGGGCAAGCTATATATAGCTCTAACACTCCCACTCAAACAAAGGTCTCTAGCTATGGATGAATAACCCTTGGGGAGCACAAGGGAAAAACCCGAGATCCTATATACAAGTTGATCATTTGTAAAATTATTTACAAGTATGTAATGCAGATGTGCATTTATATACAAAAGGTCACCCATAGGTGTGTTAATCTTGGAAGAGAGAAGCTGCAAGAACTCCAAGTTCTAATCATAGAACTATGAAGCATGCATCACTAAGTCCTTTAGTGAGAATATTTGCAATCATCTAAGAAGTGGGACAATTTTCAATCATTATCATCCCTTTCTTCACTTCATGCCTGACATAATGGTAATGAACAGCAATATGTTTGGATTGGTTATGCTGAACATAGTCTTTAGCCAAACTTATGGCACTTTGATTATCACATCTAAGAGGAATACTGGAGGATGGAGGATGACCAATATCTGCAAGCAATTGTTGCAGCCAGACCAATTCTCGAGTTGCTAGAGAAGCCGCTACATACTCAGATTCTATGGTAGAAACAACAACACATCGTTGCTTCTTACTTGCCCAAGAGACCAAGCAACCATTGATAAAGAAGCAATTACCACTTGTAGACCGCATAGAGAAGTGAGAGCTTGCCCAATATACATCTATATATCCCAAAAGGTCAAGAGACATCACAGAAGATGATTATGTATGATATCGATAAACTAATCCAAAATTAGAAGTGCCTTTCAAAATACTTTAGAACACGTTTTGTTGTAGACCAATGTTGCATTGAGGGAGCAGCTAGATATTGACCTAGAAAATTGGCAGTAAAAAGAATATCTAGTTGAGTGTTCAAACTAACAAACTATAGGCAACCAACAAGATTGGCATAGGGTTGATGTGAAACCTCAACATCATGAGTCAATCGAGTATTTTTGATAAAGCTCACAAGACAAGGAGTGGTCCCGACTGGGAAGTATGAACCCTTCTGGTTGCTCCATATAAATCTCCTCTTTAAGATCTCCATTAAGAAAAGTAGTTTTCACATCCATTTGATGAATCTCCAAATCAAATTGAGAAGCAAAAGCCAAGGGTACCCGAATACTTGTGCTACAAACAATGGGTGAAAAAGTATCATGATAATCAACTCCTGCAATTTGTGAGTATCCTTTTGCAACCAGACGAGCTTTAAACTTGTCAAAAGAACCATCAGCTTTAGTTTTTGATTTATAAACCCACTTACATTTGATAGGAGTGTGACCAGGAGGTAGTTTAATAAGAACCCATGTACCTTTAGAGATCAAAGAATCATATTCAGTTTCCATTGCCTCTTGCCATTGACTCTTTTGTGCAAAAGAGATAGCTTCTGTATAAGTAGTAGGGTCTTCATGAGCAACCATTGCATGATCAATGATTTCAAATTCATCAACACAATCATGAGTAGAACCATGTTCAAAATCAATAGGCAGATCAGCATAAATATCAACACTATCATCAGAGGCCTGTGTATGTGCAGGATCCAAATCAAGATTGTCAACACATTGCTCTGCAAATGGAGTAGTAGTGATGCCATCAGATGAATGAGTAGTAATGAAATCAGAAGTGGAATCATTATCAAATAGAAAAGGAAAGGTAGAAAAGTAAGGAATCAGTGTCCTCTGCATCCTCGGTAGAACATGCCCCTCCCATTGACTACTCATTGAATATGGCATCATGATTGATTATCACCTTCTTAGAAGAGGGATCATAGAATTTATAACCTTTAGAATTCAAAGAATATGCAATGAATATGACCTTTTTGCCAGGAAGATCTAGCTTTTTCCATGTCTCTTTTGGTACATGAATATAGGCAATGCAACCAAAAGATAAAAAATGTGATATAGAAGGAGTCTCCCCTGTTCAAGCTATGATCGGTATTTGACCAAAAGGTGCAGTTGTAGGTAGATGATTTTGCACAAAGATGGCTGTTAGAAGTGCTTCTGCCCAAAAGCTTCGAGATAATCTAGAATGAATGAGCATACATTGCATAGCATCAAGAGAAGTGCAATTCTTATGCTCTGCATGAGCATTTTGTTGAGGAGAAAATGCAATAGTATATTCACGATGAATGGCACACTAAATTCAATAATCATTAAAAAGATTAGAAATATATTCTCCACCATTGTCACTACGAAGGGTCTTGATCTGAGAACTAGTATGAAGTTCTGCAACAGTTTTATATTGCTTGAATATTGATAAGGCCTTTGACTTATGTCGCAAGAGAAATGCAGTTGTATATCTTGACCAATCGTCAATGAAAGTGATGTAATACCTGTAGAAAGACTTGGATGGAGGAAAAGGTCCACATATATCCATGTGAACATGGAAAGAGATGCATGAAAGGGTTTTTGATGATGCTTGCCAAGAGCACAATATTCAAAGAGGCCCATGTGAGGACCAGCTAGGAGATTCATACCATCCAAAAGATCATGATGATGTATAGCAAGTAGCTCGGCAAAATTCGAATGAACAAAACGATGAAGCCATATCTTGCAGTCCAGATCACCAGGGGCTGTAACCACATTAGCAATATCATGATTTAAGGAAAGTTAAAAGAGGTTACCATTTCGAGAAGAAACTGCTATGGTATGTCCATCTTTTTCAATCCGATACTATGTGTGGTTAAAGCCAATAAAAAGACCAAGATCAACAAGTCGTGCAACAGAAAAAAGATTTCTTTGAAGATTTCGAACATGGTGAATGCCTCGCAAGACTCTTGTTGAAGAAAAAGTGCCAAGATATAAATCACCAACACCCATGACTTGACAAGTAGTTTCATCAGCAAGATAAAACAATTTCTTGTGAGTAAGAGCATGATAATTATGTAACCATTGAGATTGATATGTCATATTATTAGTAGCACCATAATCAACAATAAAAATAGAACCATCTCGAACATGAAGTATCCTTTCTGGAGAGACATCAGAACAGATATGATTTGCCTCTTGATGCGTATGGGCATGCTGTTATTGAGCAGCATATGCTTGAGTACGTTCACGATCATAACGCCTCTTGTAACACCAAAAGGATGGATGATTTCTATCACAATATTCACAAGGAGAATTATTGGATAAGCAGGGTTGCTTAGTGGTAACACCATCACAACAATACAAAGCAACTATAGATGCACTTGATAGACGTGCAAAATAGTGGGCACATTTATAGGCGTTGCTTGAATAGAGAAATTACGGGCACATCTAATAGTGCGTCTAACAGTTCATCTATTTGTGCGTGCATTAACAGGTCTATTTGTGCCATGGCCATGATCATCCTCCATATGCTCCATATTAGTAAATTTACTATACATCACTTTGGAACATGGCATAATAGGTATGACATGCCACCATCTATTATTATTTACCATTGGTTAATAGACAACCTAATTCAAACACAAATACAATCATGTTATTCTCCTTGCATCAAATATTCAAAAGCGAGTATTTTTATATGTGTGCACAGTACCTATTCACATTGTTGCGGTAGTACTAGTGTGTCCTTCCTACTTTGCCAAAACTTTGTGGAGTCAATAGTTACAAAGCCACTTGCATGGCGTTTGATTGTTGCATTAGGGCCTCTTTCCACCACGTCCTTAAACCACTTTACATCCAAAACATACACAAAGAAGCATCAAAAGTCACAAGATCCGTGGTGTGTACAAAAGAGGACACTTTCTTCTTGTTTTCTTACCTTTGCATCCTCGTATCTTGTCACCCATCTTTTCATCACATTACTATTAAGAACGCAATAGAGGCTAATATTATTATGCAACTCCGTTTCTATTACTTTGTTGCGTCCTTTCCCTTGAGGCACAATAGAGGTCATCCTTATAGGTCTTCATTATCTCTCCATAGTCGTGGGAGAGAGCTATCCACATCAACAAGAAACTCAGAAATATATACAAGTGACTCTTGTACCAACCAACCCTTGGCCATGCTACCTTCAGGTCTTGCATTTTGTCTCACGAAGCACCTCAAGGTCTTCATGAAGCGCTCGAGGAAGAACAACCATCATGCATGCATAGTACCGCATATAGCAATCTCATCCACCAAATACACTATAAGATGTAGTTGGCTTGTGAGAATAGAACGTGGAAATATCTCCTCCACTAAACAAACCACCTCCACTGACATAACTCGAGCATTCTCAAGCCTGGTGGGATCTATTTTCTTTGAGCTCACATACCTAGAAATGAAAAAGTACAGCATATTAGCAATATGAACACCTTGCATGGAGCATTGATATGCATCACATTTTGTATCATGTAAAGTACCTCACAAGCTCGCCCATCTTATAAATACAATCTTTCACGTCCTTCGATGCACTACGTGAAATGCTAGTAGGTAGTATGAATTGAACCCATGAGGAGGTGGTTGATTAGTTGCTTATAATTACACTCACAAATTTAAAAGGAAAAAGATATTATGCACATAAAATACTTACTTGGAGCATCTTGTGCCAATCATGAGATTTCAAGCCATATAATTGCTCTACACCTCTTTTCTTGCTCTTTGTAAAGGTCCCTTCAAACATCTCATGCATCCAGTCAGAGTACGAATTGTAGTAATAGCACACTTCACCGCCGCCATCTCTAGCTTTGATAACCTCCACAGTGCACGAGGTAAAAAAGCATGCCCATTTGGTCTCTCTTGTGGCCAAGCTTCACGCATCCTCCCTATGGTACGTAGATCCTCCCTTATGCTTACGAAATCTTGTGTCCCATTCAAATGCTCCCAAATGGTAGATGCCACATTCTTGAAGATATGCATGGGATCAAGTAGGTGATTGATCTTGAGGTGGGACCAATATGGTAAACGATAAAAGATGGAGTATCTAAACAAAATAAAGTGTTAGTGGGCAATCTTTATTTCCAACCAATATAGCACACAATAGTTAGAAACCCTTACCCGCTCATGCCAAGTGGTGGAGGAGTGATGGAATCGTCCTAAATTCTCATCCAATGTCCCACGGTGAGTGATTGTGGGAGGACTTCATTCCAAGGGTCAACATATCTAGGATGATCAGGTGGAGGAAATCGATGGTGATTCTCATAGATGACCTTATTCAATGCGTCTGCCCATGAGGCAACTAGCGAAGGACCACAAACATGACATGCATGGTAACCCGATGTAGTGAGACCTGAACAATAGACACAATTTAGAGTTGAAGGTGGGTCTAGGGTGCCACATCCTTTGCCTATTCATAATTAGAAGTGCAATGCTTACCTGAACACTCGCCATAGCCTAGGAAGTCATGCATCATCCACATCAAGACTGCTTTGCAGTTGAAGTCTCGTGATGAGGGAGGCCTGCTCACATCATGCACCTCGATACCTCTCCAAAGTATCTCTAGCTCGTCAGTCAAAGGCTCCAAATAAACATCAAGATTTTTGACTTTATGTTTCCCTAGAATTAGAAGGGATAGCATAACATGTCCTTTCTTGATAGCCATAGAGGGTGGAAGATTATAATTCACCAATATCACTGGCCATACACTGTAAGAGGTGCTTTTGAGACCAAAAGGGTTCACACCGTCCATACCCAATCCAAGTCTCAAGCTCCTAGGTTCTTTCTTGAAGCTTGGCCATGTGTCTTCAATATGCTTCCATGCAGGAGAGTCTACGGGAATTCTCCACTTGCCATCGGTTGATCGATTGGAGGAATGCCATGACATGAGCTCTGCAATGGATTTGCACTTGAACATATGTTGGATGCGAGGGATTATTGAAAATGTTGCATAACCTTATGAGACATGTCCAAAGTTTTGAGACTTGCTCTATATCTTGCCTCTCCACAAGTAGGGCACTCTCTTGCATCCTTATGTATTCCACGAAACAAAATGCAATCGTTGACGCATGCATGGATGTGCTTATAATCTAATCCTCCAAGAGAGGTCACATGTTGCCTTGCCATATCTCTTGAGGTCGGTAATTTATTCTCCCTTGGAAGCATTTTACACAATAGCCTGCACGTGAAGACCATAAATGAGGAAAAGCATTTGAGTAATTGACCCACTAGCATAATTCACCATGTTTGCAAAATAGACTTTAAAGCTTACTTGAGTAATGCATTCAAACTTGCATTGCTCCATCCATAGATGGTTTGCAAGTTTAGTAACTCAAGGGAGGCATGTAGAACAGAGAATGTGCACCCCTCAAACAGTGGAGTCGATGCTGCGGTAAAAAGATCATCTTGCTCCATGCTATCATCCCTGCCTTGATGGACATTTAAATCCCGCACCATATCATCAAACACCTCCTCCTCCACGGCTTCATGAGGTAATGGTCGAGCTCTACTATCACCATCACTCCATGCATCTATAATGGTCCCTCCTGAAGATCCCACCTCATATCGCCGACACTTCGCCTCCTCACGGCGAGCATAGGGCAACATATGCAGGTGTGGCACTGCATCCTGTATCAAATTAAAACAGGATCATAACTCAAACATATGAACACCTATAGGTATCTCAATCAAACTTAACTCTTTAACACTTACCATGTTTACGGTCACATCCCATTCTCCATACTTTGAGATGTGATTGAGTGTAATCCTGCGTGCATGATACATGTTTCCTCGACATCGATCACACATACATTTGATTTTTTGCTCCAACCACATTTCGCGATGGTGGATACGGAGGGATTTATCCTCACTAGAGCTACTTGTTGAAGATGAAGACATCCTACAAACAAACAACCCAAAAAATTTTGCCTTTCTTCAAATATTTAATTTTAAAACTCTGTGGTGCATCTAAAGGCACGTCTAAAACCGCATCTGTCTATTCTGTGGTGCACGTCTACAAGTGCATGTAAAACCGCGTCTGATATGTGTATCTAGACATGCAATTACACACATATTTAGAGGCGTGTATAGATGTGCCATTAGACACACTTATAGATGCGGTTTTTAAATCTGCTTTTAGCACGCTCGCTTTGCTTTTCTTCACATTACTTATACTTCGCACGGCTTGCTTGCTTTGCTATTAGCATATCCTCAGTTTCGATGCTTAAGAGGAAGGCACCCACAATTACTTTCAAGCTTACACTTAAGAGGAAGGCACCCACACTTACTTTCAAGCTTACACTTAAGAGGAAGGCACCCACACTTACTTCCAGGCTTAAAGGAGAAGAGGGTAAACAAAGAAGAGAAGCAACTTTGAAAAAGGAGAAGAAGCTTCCATACCTCTATCCAAGGTAAGTCTTTTTATGGTTGATCTTTTTTGGAAGTTGCTCTCTTTGGATTTGTCCTTTGTCGTATCCAAGAAACGCATGATTTTGGTATCAGTGTTACGTTTTTGTGTCGGGCGCATGTCCTTTTCTACTTTTTAGAATAGTCCGTCTGTCGGAGCGCGTCTATAGATGCATCTCAAAGCACATCTAAAACCGCATCTATAGGCGCATCTAGACACACATCTAGCCTGTCTGCAAACACAGATAGCCGCATCTATAGATGGTCGTTATACGAGAAAATAGACGTGCTTCACAACAAGACAAAGCACCCATAGACGCACGCACAGACGCGTTTACTGAACTAAATAAAAAACTTACGGGCGCGTCTATTTGCATGTCTATTTTTGCATCTAGAGACCCGCATCTAATTGCACGTCTATATATCAGACACACGCAAGTATAGACGCGCACTTAGACGCATAAATAGACGTGCTTATAAACGCGTTTATAGACACAAATATAGATGCAAGTCGAACAGATAGACGCGTATATAAACGCATTTTTAAACGCACTGATAGACGCGCTTTTTTTTTAAATTTTAAATTTTACAGAATGCTGTGTATGTTGTGTATGCTATATAGTTACAAGAATCCCATATCCACATTGTGTAATTGAATTCTTACAGCCAACCGCATTTTAATTACAATTCCAAATAAAACATTACAACTCCAAAACGAAATAAAATTGAAAGCTCAAAAAATGCTTGTATATACATATAGCACGAAGCTAAGCCATGTCATGTGGCTTCAAGTACAAAAAATAAGAGGAGTGTATATACAAGAGGCACAAAGCCAAGCCAGTGGCTTTAAGTACAAAAAAGAGTAGCTAGCACTACTTGTACGACCAATCTATGTTCTCCAGGTCCTCGCTCCCTTCCACGCTCCCTTCTGTGCTCCCTTCTGCACCTCCTTCCTCCTCTTCCTCATCGTCTTGTGCACGGGCCTGTAAACAAGGGACAACATATATCAATGTATGAAAAATTAAATCTTTACTTATAATTTTGGCATTATTTAATTACTTTCAAATACCTGGGGGATCGCTCCAGTAGCCCGGGTATACTGCTCCTCAGTAATCAACCCGTCATCATAGAAGTGCCTCCATGTATCTCCTCTGCGATGGTGGCGGTGGTAGGCTATCTCCGCAGGAGTAGGGTATCTGCCCACGATCTCAAGCTGCATGACGACACACTTTGCGAAGGGAGTAGTACAAAGAAACAACCTCCTAATAAACTACATAAGCAATATAATTTGAGATCGATACTTACAAATTGGGCCTCCCATGATTCAACACCCCCTGCTCCAAAATGCGTGCTTCCATATTCCTCCATCTGGATCCTCCGTGCCTCCACATGCTGTAGACTGGGGTACTCCCTCGCTGACTTCATTGCCTTTTTCCACTCACCCTTGTGAGCGGTGTGGGGCGAGCCCCTTGGTGGTTGACCTGCCTCAACCCTGGCAAGCTCCGCTAGTGCCTGCCTCTTAAGCGAAGATCTTTTATTGCCAAGTATCGTAACAATCTTTGACTTGGCCCATTTATCTGTGAACTGACGATTGGGGGGTTTAGGATACCTAGAGAAAACAGTAGCGAGGGTCTCGTCAACCAACCTCTTTGGGTGATCTTTGTAGTGGATAAAGCAATCTCTATAATTGTTAGCAATTATAGAGTGCATGAAGGCCATGATGTCCTTCCCCCGTGCATCCATCAAGATGCCTCCTCTCTGAGTGATGTCATAATAAATCGTACCATCACCCAGAGGCACGTCTAAATCATCTGAATCATCATCCTCCCCACCGCCACATGGCCCAAAGCACTGTGCCATGTATCCCCCACCGCTCTCCCTACTACTATGCCTGCTACCCTGTCATGTCGAGCTCGTACGCTGGCCACTCGTAGTTGGAGACTGCACGGGACTACGCTGACCACTCGTAGCTGGATAACCGAGTCTCGATGGCACAGGAGTACGTCGACGGCTCTGCGAGACAGAAGGACCTCCTGACGGCATGGGGGAAGGGCCATAAGACGGGATGGCAGAAGGGACATAAGACGGCATGGGGGAAGGAGCATAAGACAGTATGGGGGAAGGGGCATAAGACGGCTGTGCTGACTCTGCTGGGGTGATCTCAGGCGGTGTGGGGTGGCTTGGAGTCTGTAGTTCCGACTCCTGGGGAGTGTTTAGAGTACCCGTCATATACCCGTATAACTCCGTAGGAGTAGGAGGGTGCCCTAAAAGGTTATATAAGTCCTTCCAAATAGATTCCCAGGGATCAGGTGAGCTGGAAGCGCTTCCTGGCCACATGTTGAACTGGAAAAAAGAAAAAAAATCTATTACTGATGAGCTGAGAAGAAAGGGGAAGGGAAGAGAGGCTTACTGTCAGAGTGCGTCTATAGACGCGTCTGATTTTCGCATCTATAGATGCATCTAACAGAGCGTCTAACAGAGCCTCTAACAGAGCGTTTAACAGAGCATCTAACAGAGCGTCTATCAACGCGTGTGTCTGTGTCTGCAAACAGGCTAGACACACGTTTAGACGCGCCTGTAGATGCCCTTTTAGATGCGCTCTAAGACGCGCCTATAGACGCGCTTCGATAGACGGGATTCCTAAAAAGTAGAAAAGGACATTGCGCCCAACACACAAACGTGACACTGATACCCAGATCATGCGCTTCCTGGATACGAGAAAGTACAAATCTAAAGAGAGCAAACTTCCAAACAAGATCAACTGCAAAAAGACTTACTTGGATAGAGGTATGGAAGGTTCTTCTTTCTTTTTCAAAGTTGCTTCTCCTCCTTGTTCGTCTTCCTCTCCTTTAAGCTTAGAAGTAAGTGTCGGTGCCTTCCTCTTAAGTGTAAGCTTGGAAGTAAGTATGGGAGCCTTCCTCTTAAGCGTCGAAACTATGGATCTGTTAATAAGGAAGGAAGCAAGCCGCGCGAACTATAAGTAATGTGAAGAAAAGCAAAGCGAGCGCGCTAAAAAGCAGGTTTAAAAGCCGTGTCTAGAATCGCGTCTAATAGCGCGTTTACAGGTGCATCTAAATACACAGAGTAGACACACTTTTAGACGCAATTTTAGACGCGCCTTTAGACACGCTTTAGACACGCCATAAAGTTTAAATTAAACATTTGAAGAAGAGCGAATTTGGTGGGTTGTTTGTTTGTAGGATGTCTTCATCTTCAACAAGTAGCTCCAGTGAGGATGAATCCCTCCGTATCCACCATCGCGAAATGTGGTTGGAGCAAAAAATCAAATGTTTGTGTGATCGATGTCGAGGAAACATGTATCGTGCACGCAAGATTACACTCAATCATATCTCAAAGTATGGAGAATGGGATATGACCGTAAACAGGGTAAGGGTTTGTAAGTTAAGGTTGATTGAGATACCTATGGGTGTTCATATGTTTGAGTTATGATCCCGTTTTAATTTGATACAGGATGCAGTGCCACACCCGCATATGTTACCCTATGCTTGCCGTGAGGAGGCGAAGCATCGGCGATATGAGGTGGGATCTTCAGGAGGGACCGTTACGGATGCATGGAGTGATGGTGATAGTAGCCCTCTGCCATTACCTCATGAAGCCGTGGAGGAGGAGGTCTTTGATGATATGATGTGGGATTTATATGTCCATCAAGGGAGGGATAATAGCATGGAGCAGGATGATCTTTTTACTGCAGCATCGACTCCACTATTTGAGGGGTGCACATTCTCTGTTCTACGTGCCTCCCTTGAGTTACTAAACTTGCAAACCATCTATGGATGGAGCAATGCAAGTTTGAATGCATTACTCAAGTAAGCTTTAAAGTCAATTTTGCAAACATGGTGAATTATGCTAGTGGGTCAATTACTCGAATGCTTTTCCTCATTTACGGTCTTCACGTGCAGGCTATTATGTAAAATGCTTCCAAGGGAGAATAAACTACTGACCTCAAGAGATATGGCAAGGCAACATGTGACCTCTCTTGGAGGATTAGATTACAAGCGCATCCATGCATGTGTCAACGATTGCGTTTTGTTTCGTGGACTACATAAGGATGCAAGAGAGTGTCCTACTTGTGGAGAGGCAAGATATAGAGCAGATCTCAAAACCTTGGACGTGCCTCGTAAGGTATTGCGACATTTTCCCATAATCCCTCACATCCAACATTTGTTCAAGTGCAAATCTTTTGCAGAGCTCATGTCATGGCATTCCTCCCATCGATCAACCGATGGCAAATGGAGAACTCCCGTGGACTCTCCTGCATGGAAGCATATTGAAGACACATGGCCAAGCTTCAAGGAAGAACCTAGGAGCTTGAGACTTGGATTGGGTATGGACGGTGTGAACCCATTTGGTCTCAAAAGCACGTCTTCCAGTGTATGGCCAGTGGTATTGGTGAATTACAATCTTCCACCCTCTATGGCTATTAAGAAAGAACAAGTTATGCTGTCCCTTCTAATTCCAGGGAAACATAAAGTCAAAAACCCTGATGTTTATTTGGAGCCTTTGATTGATGAGCTAGAGATACTTTGGAGAGGTATTGAGGTGCATGATGTGAGCAGGCCTCCCTCGTCACGAGACTTCAACTGCAAAAGCAGTCTTGATGTGGACGATGCATGACTTCCCAGGCTATGGCGAGTGTTCAGGTAAGCATTGCAGTTTTAATTATGAATAGGCAAAGGATGTGGCACCCTTAACCCACCTTCCACTCTTAATTGCATCTATTGTTCAGGTCTCACTACATCGGGTTACCATGCATGTCCTATTTGTGGTCCTTCGCTAGTTGCCTCATGGGCAGATGCATTGAATAAGGTCATCTATGAGAATCACCATCGATTTCTCCCACCTGATCATCCTAGATATGTTGCCCCTTGGAATGAAGTCCTCCCACAATCACTCACCGTGGGAGATTGGATGAGAATTTGGGACGGTTCCACGACTCCTCCACCACTTGGCATGAGCCGGTAAGGGTTTGTAACTATTGGCTGGAAGTAAAGATTGGCTATATTGGCTGAAAGTAAAGATTGCATGCTAACACTTTATTTTGTTTAGATACTCCATCTTTTACCGTTTACCATATTGGTCCCACCTCAAGATCAATCACCTGCTTGATCCCATGCATATCTTCAAGAATGTGGCATCTACCATTTGGGAGCATTTGAATGGGACATGAGATTCGGCAGGCATAAGGGAGGATCTACGTACCACAGGGAGGATGCATGAAGCTTGGCCAAAAGAGAGACCAAATGGGCGTGTTTTTTTACCTCGTGCACCGTGGATGTTATCAAAGCTAGAGATGGCAACGGTGAAGCGCGCTATTACTACAATTCGTACTCCCACTGGATGCATGAGGTGTTTGAAGGGAGCCTTTACAAAGAGCAAGAAAAGAGGTGTAAAGCAATTATATGGCTTGAAATCTCATGATTGGCACAAGATGCTCCAAGTAAGTATTTTATGTGCATAATATCTTTTTCTTTTCAAATTTGTGAGTGAATAGCTATAAGCAACTAATCAACCAACTCCTCGCGGGTTCAGTTCATACTACCTACTAGCATTTCACGTATTGCATCGAAGGACGTGAAAGATTGTATTTACAAGATGGGCGAGCTTGTGAGGTATGTGAGCTCAAAGGAAATAGATCCCACCACGCTTGAGAATGCTCGAGTTATGTCAGTGGAGGCGGTTTGTTTAGTGGAGGAGACATTTCCACGTTCTATTCTCACAAGCCAACTACATCTCATAGTGCATTTGGTGGATGAGATTGCTATATGTGGTACTATACATGCACGATGGTTGTTCTTCCTGGAGCGCTTCATGTAGACCTTGAAGGGCTTCGTGAGACAAAATGCAAGACCCGAAGGTAGCATGGCCGAGGGTTGGTTGGTACAAGAGTCACTTGTATATATTTCTGAGTTTCTTGTTGATGTGGATAGCTCTCTCCCACGACTATGGAGAGATGATGAAGACCTAAGGATGACCTCTATTGTGCCTCAACGGAAAGGACACAACAAAGTAATAGACACGGAGTTGCATAATAGTATCAACCTCTTTTGCGTGCTTAATAGTGATGTGATGAAAAGATGCAAAGGCAAGAAGACAAGAAGAAAGGGCCCTCTTTCGTACACACGACGGATCTCGTGTGCCATACCCTCAGTATCTAAGAGCACTTCCAAAGGATATTCATGTGGATTGGCTACTTGATGAAATGGAGAAAGCAGAGAAAGATGAGGGGATGCATATCACAATGGAAGAATGGGAGTATGCTAGGGGATGCATGAGCAAGGTTGGTATATAGAATGTTATGCATAAGTTAGGAATTTTCAATAATTTAGATTGCTTATTTAATTGATTTTTTCTTGCAGTGCACTATGTTCAATGCTATATGGTGTGAGGGCAAGCATTTTCGAACACAACGGATTGATGATAAGAGAAACACACAAGATTGCGGCGTCATTGCTAGCTTTGAGGGAGCCAATGGAGCCATGGATGATTATTGTGGCATAATCCAAGATATTATTATGCATGACGTTCGACGCTTCTTTGTGTATGTTTTGGATGTAAAGTGGTTTAAGGACGTGGTGGAAAGAGGCCCTAAGGCAACAATCAAATGCCATGCAAGTGGCTTTGTAACTATTGACTCCACAAAGTTTTGTTAAAGTAGGAAGGACACACTAGTACTACCGCAACAATGTGAACAGGTACTATGCACACATATAAAAATACTCGCTTTTAAATATTTGATGCAAGAAAAGTAACATGATTGTATTTGTGTTTGAATTAGGTTGTCTATCAACCAATGGTGGATAATAATAGATGGTGGCATGTCATACCTATTATGCCACGTTCCAAAGTGATGTATAGTACATTTACTAATATGGAGTGTATGGAGGATGATCATGGCCATGGACATGATGATAACCGTGATACGAGAGAGGAGGATGATCATGAGATAGGAGATACAGATATTGAGGCCATTACCCGTGAGGACGAGCCTACCATTCGAGATGCTGATTTCGATGAGCACATGAGTGGCACAAGTAGTAGTGGGTTGAATGTATTTGTAGATCTAAACACTTGTTTGGATTTTGAAGTAGATACTTTGGCAAGGGTTGATCTCATTGAGGATGAGATTGAACCATAGCCCCATAATTGATATTGGCAAAACTATATTACATATTGTCTCATTCTCCTCATCTCATTTAATTCTTGTATATGTGGGCTTGCAAAAAATTATGTGCTTTGGTAATCATGGGCAATGTTTGGAAAGCAATGATGTACACCAAAATCTCACTTTCTATATTCTTTGGTTTGCGTCTATCTACGCATCTAAATGCGTGTCTAATTCTCAGTGTAAACGCGCAAATAAACATGCTAATACACGTGCAAATAGACGCGCTAATAAACGTGATGCTAGACAGGCCCATATTTTCTCAGGTTAGACGTGCACGTAGATGCGGTAATTTACGCGCAAATAGACGAGCTTATAGATGCACATTTAGGCGCGCCCATAATTCCTCTACTAAGCAACGCCTATAGACGCGCCCGCTATTTTGCGCGTCTACCAAGCGCGTCTATAGTTGCTTTGTGTTGTTGTGCTTCTCAGACGCGTCTATAGACACGCTCCGACAGTAATATTTTATGTTCCCCTTTCTTCTCAGCTCATCATTAATCATCTTTTTTTCTTTTTTCCAGTTCATCATGTGGCCAGGAATCTTTTTGGGCTCACCTAATCTCCGAGAGTCTATTTTTAGGGACTTATATAACCTTTTAGGGCACCCTCCCAGTCAAGCGGAGTTATACAAGTATATGACGAGTACTTTAAACACCCCCCAGGAGTCGGCACTATAGACTTTAAACCACCCTAACCCCACACCAGCTGAGATTACCCTAGCGGAGTCAGCACAGCCCAGTCGGCTACACAGCCAAGGCCCTTCTCCCATGCCATCTTATACACCTTCCCCCATGTCGACTTATGCCCCTTTCCCCATGCCGTCTTATGCCCCTTCCCCCATGCCGTCAGGAGGTCCTTTTGTCTCACAGAGCCATCGGCATACTCCTGTGCAGTCGAGACTTGGTTCTCTAGCTACGAGTGGTCCACGTAGTCTCGTGCAGTCTCTAGCTATGAGTGGCCAGCGTACTAGCTCGACACGACATGGTAGCAGGCATAGTAGTAGGGAGAGTGGTGGGGGATGCATGGCACATTGCTTTGGGAGGGGTGGTGGTGGGGACAATGATGATTCAAATGATTTAGACATGCCCCCGGGTGATGGTATGATATTCTATGACATCACTCAGACAAGAGGCATCTTGATGGATGCACGGGGGAAGGACATCATGGCCTTCATGTGCTCTGTAATTGCTAACAATTATAGAGATTGCTTTATCCACTACAAAGACCAGCCAAAGAGGTTGGCTGATGAGACCCTCGTTGCTGTTTACTCTAGGTATCCTAACCCCCCCAATCGTCAGTTCACAGATAAATGGGCCATCAAAGATTGTTACGATACTTGGCAATAAAAGATCTTCGCTTAAGAGGCAGGCACTAGCAGAGCTTGCCAGGCTTGAGGAAGGTCAACCACCAAGGGGCCTGCCCCACACCGCTCACAAGCGTGAGTGGAAGAAAGCAATGAAGTCAACGAGTGAGGACCCCAGTCTGTAGCACGTGGAGGCACAAAGGATCCAGATGGAGCAATATGGAAGCATGCATGCATTTTGGAGCAGGGAGTGTTGAATCATGGGAGGCCCAATTTGTAAGTATCAATCTCAAATTATATTGCTTATATAGTTTATTAGGAGGTTGTTTTTTTGTACTAACCCCTCTGCAAATTGTGTCGTCTTGCAGCTTGATATCATGGGCAGATACCCTACTCCTGTCGAGACAGCCTACCAGTGCCACCATCGCAAAGGAGATACATGGAAGCACTTCTATCATGATGGGTTGATTACTAAGGAGCAGTATATCCAGGCTACTGGAGTGGCCCCCAAGATATTTGAAAGTAATTAAATAATGTCAATATTATAAGTAAAGATTTTTCATACCTTGATATATGTTGTCCCTTGTTTACAGGTCCCTACACAAGAAGACAAGAAATAAGACGAGGAAGGAGGCGAAGAAGGGAGCGCAGAAAGGAGCGTAGAAGGGAGCATGGAAGGGAAAGAGGACATGGAGAACATAGATTAGTCGTAGAAGTAGTGCTATCTACTCTTTTTTGTACTTAAAGCCACTGGCTTGGCTTTTGCCTCTTGTACATACACTCCTCTTATTTTTTGTACTTGAAGCCACATGATGTGGCTTAGCTTCATGCTATATGTACATACAAGCACTTTTTGAGCTTTCAATTTTATTGCATTTTGGAGTTGTAATGTTTTATTTGGAATTGTAATTAAAATGGGGTTGGCTTTAAGAATTGAATTACACAATGTGGAAATGGGATTCTTGTAACTATATAACATACACAACATACACAACATTATGTAAACTTTAAAAAAATATTATGTAGCGCGTCTATCAGTGCATCTATAAATGCGTCTATATACACGTCTGTCTGTTCGAGAAGCATCTATTTGCGTGTCTATAAAGGCGTCTATAAGACCGTTTATAAATGCGTCTATACACACATTTAACGATGCATCTATCTATCTTTTAAATTTTTTAGCAGAGCATCTATTTATGCATCTAGATGCGCATCTATACACGCCTCTGTCTGCTATATAGACATGCTGTTAGACACGGGTCTCTAGACATGAAAATAGATGTGCAAATAGATGTGCTCGTAAGTTTTTTTTATAATTCAATAAGTGCGTGTGTGTGCACGTCTGTGGGTGCTTTGTCTTGTTGTGCATGTTTCTCCTCATATTGCCAAGCCCAACAATCAAAGATAACATGACCATGCTTATCACAGTAAGCAATTTTTCTCAAGATATCTGACACGAGAAGAATTGACACCTCTATATGGATGACCACCACGTCCAAATTTGGAGAAAGGACACTTGCGAGCAACACAAGCTATCTCTGAATCTACATCATCCATTGTTATCATGATAGATTCATGAGAGTCTTTACAATGCTCATGTTGTTGAGCATAGTCAATCAAAGAAATACATGTTTGATCAAAATCAATCTCGTGTTTGTTGGAAAGGATGGTAACAATATTATCATATGATGGATCATGGACTATGTCAAGAGGATAGGTCACCAATTGATTTCGTGGAATAGGTGCACTAGCAGTAGCAAGTTGATTGACAATATTCTTGAATGAGTCAATATGAGTTGTCATAGGAGCTCCAACTTTAAATGGAGTGCTCAAAAGATTACAAAGATAAAGAATCTCTCTGACAGATTTCTTCTCAAAAGTAATAATGAGATATTCCCATATTGCATGAGAAGAAGGATATTCCCATATTGCATAAGAAGAACGAAGGGCAAATACATACAGCATAAGAGAATCATGTACAGTAGATCAAATATACCAATGAGCTACTTTAACACGAGAATACCAATTAGTAGAGCTAGATCTCCATTGCTCAAAGAGAGGGCCTTGAGTCACAAGAGCAGGATTTAGAGTTGCATCAATAGGTTAGGATGGACAAATGAGATCACCAAGAACAATATCTAAAAGATTATCACCTTCGAGTATCAATAACATCTTCACTTTCCAACTAGGAAGAGCGTGTCCTTGAAACAGAGGAATAGATCGTTGGCCAGAAGGAAAGCCATTGATGATGATAGACGTTCCCATCATACCTCGGGAAAATACGTTTGTGAGAGCTCACGTCGTCAATGATCAAGAATACAATGGTCACTCTAAAGATATAGAACTCCAGATACCCCAAAAAAGGATAGAATGTGAGATGGGAGGATAGTAGAAATAGCATGCATGCCAAGAAAGCGCTTTGAGCTTATTGATCACAAAACCACAATATTTTTGGAGAAAAGTAGAACTTATCGATCACGAAACGGAGTTATTTTTGGCGAAAAGCACTATGATCGTGCTGATCACGAAACCCATACATTTATCACAAAGCCACAAGATTCTTGGCAAAAAGCAGTACGAGCATGCCGATCATGAGACCAAGAAAAAAGTAGGCGTCACGAAAACTAACATAACTTTTTACTCTGAAGTCTGATTAGGGCATTTAAGTGCTTAGAATGAAGAGCACAATGAGAGCTACGATCCATTTTCCACTGATAACTTTCTCAAATTCACACTAGAAGACCTCCAAAAAACCACATTAAGTTAGACATGTCAAGTGCCTAATATACATACAAAATTTGATTCTCTCATATCTAAAGGCACCTAGATACTCAAGGATCTTCCCTAGGGATGACAACCTATCCAATGCAAGTGGGTGTATAAAATGAAGCTCAAAACTTATGGTACTTTTGACAAAAATAAGGCATGGTTGGTTGCTAAAGGGTTCTCTCAAGTACCAAAAAATTGTTCGCATGAGCAACATTCATGTTCTATTGGCCTTGCCACATAGTTTGATTTGAAAATTCATTAGATGGATGTAAAAATTGCTTTTCTGAATGGTGACTTGCAAGAGGAAGTCTACATGGTGCAGCCTCTAGGCTTCATTGTTGTTAATGGAAAAGAAAACTGTCTATTAGTTGCATTATGCACTTTACGGTTTGAAACCTGCATCTTGGGCCTAGTATCTCAAGATTTAACTCCTTTCTTCTGTCAAGGAGGTTCCACTTCTGCTCCTCAGATGCAAACATCTATTCGAAATGAGATTGGTAGATCTTTGTTATCAATTCTCTACATGTGGATGACACCATTTTGGTTTCCAATGATCTTTCTTTTCTCAACAGTGCTAAAGCCCTACTATCTTCTACCTTTGAGATCGTGGACCTGGGAGACATCCATTTCTCCCTTGCTTTTCAAGTTGAATATATTTGTGACTCGAGTATTCTTTTCCTTTGCCAAACAAAATTCATTATGCAAAATTTAAACGATTTTTCCATGATAGGAGCAAATTCAATATCCACTTCCTTCGTTTTTATGTCTAACAAGAATCATCCCAACAAGACTGATTTGTTTCTCAAAGACTATGTTCCTTTTGCAAACCTTGTTGGTTGCTTCTACTTTCTCGGTTTAACCAGTCGACTTGACATTTTATCCTGCAAACTCACTCAAAGAGCATCTTGGAAATTCTTGTCAAAGTCAATGGATAGCAGTAAAGCGTGTGCTAAAATATTTGTAGGGGAACAAGGAACACTTCCTTGTATAACAGAGACATGATTCTTCTCCTGGTCTTTCCCTTGTTTGTTATTCTTATCTACACTGGGTTAGCTCATTCTAATAGATGCAATCAATCAGTGGCAGTTGTTTCTTCCTCAACCAATCTTTGGTCCATGGACTAGCAAGAAACAAATCTCTTTTGATGGGTCTAGTATAGAAGCAGAGTAGGTGGTAGCATCATTTGTGACACGTGAGTTGATCAGGTTACATAAGCTTCTCTTTGATCTTGGCTACCCTCTTCCTTTTGAAACTCCACTACAATGTGATAATCAGAGTGCAAGGACTACATGCAACACAACAAACCAAAACATATAGTAGTCCACTATCACTTTGTTCGACATGAGGTCAAAGAAGGGCATCATTTAGGTAGAGTATTTCTCGACATCTTAGATGATTGCAGATATTCTCACAAAGCCTCTACCATAGCCTTGGTTCTCAACTCTCTGAGAAATGAGCTTGGTGCTATAATGAAGGTCTAATCTCCTTCCTTTCTACTCTTGTTGATAGATCATCATAACGAGCACTCACAAATTGCACTATTTTGGCCTAAGGCCATCTTTGTATATTTTCTTCCTTTGACACTATATCATGGTGTGCAGTATGATTTGCATTCTACTTAGTGTAGAGGTCACTCTGTGCACATACTTTGTCACATGCCATTGTTGTAACTTTTATTTTTCTCCTAGATAGATATATAGTGGTTTGGGTTTTCCCTTGAGTTCCCCAAGGATTTATTCATCTGCAGACAGAGGAGAGACAGAGGGCTTGGTTTAAGCAGGGGTGTTATAGCTATTTATATCTCTCCCACACCCAACCCTTGTCCTCAACTATATATATGTATAGGTCCTTTGATATTGTAGTATACCTTATCTTTCTCATGTTTAAAAATTGCATGCGCCATCTTGTATCTTGCCTACCTCATAGTTGGGATCACATAAGGATGTTGTGTTATCAGCCATACCATCATTAGTGACTTTTAGAATCCTCATTTGTGCAAATGACAACTTCTCCACTTGTTCAAATCCCAATACTTCACCTTCTGCTACATTCTTATTTTGCAAATGAACTCATTTGTAAAATATCCCACACAGTAAAGTCCAATCTACTTATTAATTATAATTAATATTAGTCTCTTTTTAATGATCTACTTATTAATTTTAATTTTTAATTAGTACTTTATTTGTTGGGGGGAGGGGGGAGTGGTGTATGATGGCAAAAGAGGGGTGGGAGAGGGCTTCAATTAAATAAAATATTTAGGGATAAAGGGGTGAAACATGGCTTCAATTAAATCAAAGGGGGAGGACAGGGGGGGGCTTGGGAGGGTCACTCATAATATGTAACCCTATCACGTGAGTTCAACAAAAAGTTATTTTATTTTCTAAATTTAATTAAAAATTAATTTACATAAGGGACTATTTAAAGTATTATTGGAAAAAATTACATATTTGTATAGAAAAAGGGTACATTTTATCAAGAAAATGTTTACAGATAAGGGATTTTATAACAAGTAGGCCTTAAACACATGTGATATAGAGGGTTTATACTACATAGTAACCCCCCGAGGGGGGGGAGTGGAGTATGTTGGAAAAAGAGGGGTGAGGAAGATCTTCAATTAAATAAAATATTTAGGGATAAAGGGGTGAAGGAGGGCTTCAACTAATTAAAAGAGGGGGGGCTAGTATATGATGGCAAGATGTTTATTAGGGATAAAGGAGGGAGAGGAGAGGGGAGAGGGCTTCAATTAAATAAATGAGAGAGTGGTATAAATGTTTAGGGATAAAGGAGGGAGGGGAGAGGTCCTCATTTAAAAAACCATTAAAAAAAATCGCTCCTAGGTGTGTTATTCGAACAAGTACTAATTTGATGGGTGCACCACTTTGCATGAGACTCAATCCCACCCACATCAATGCACATGCAAATTATCATTAAACACCATTATCCCCCCCATGTTATGTACAACCATTTAAAAAAATGCTCCTAGGTTTGTTATCCAAACAAGTACTTATTGCATGGGTATGCCACTTTGCATAAGTCTCAATACCACCTACATTGAGGCACATGAAAATTATCGTGTCCATCGAATATTCTTTGCATGGTTGATCAGACATTAAACACCGTTTTTCCTTGAGTGTTATGCACAACCATCCAAAAAATTGCTCCTGGTTGTGTTATCCAAACAAGTACTTATCAGATGGGCGTGCCACTTTGCATACAACTCAATACCACCTAGGTTGAGGCACGTGCAAAGTATTGTGCCCTTTGGATTTGCTTTGGATGGTCCTTCAATCAGTAAACACCGTTTTTCATGCCTCATTGTCATGCACGACCTTCAAAAAACATGCGCCTAGGTGTGTTATTCGAACAAGTACATATCCTATGGGTGCACTACTTTGCACATGCCTCAATACCACCTATGTTGAGTCACCTGCAAAGTATCTCATCCATCGGAGATGCTTTTGGGGTTGATCATGCATGCACAACCGTGAAATCCTAGATGTGTTATCCGAACAATCACTTATCAGATCGCCATGCCACTTTGTACACAATGAAGTACTACCTACACTGAGACATTTGCAAAGTATAGCGTCCATCGGATATGATTTCCATGGTCGATCATGCATTAACCACCATTTTTCCCAAAGTGCGATGCACATCCATCAAAAAACATGCTCCTAGGTCTGTTATTTGAACAAGTACTTATTGGATGGGCCCACTACTTTGCATGAACCTCAATGCCACCTAGGATGAGGTACGTGAACCATATAGCTCCCATTGGATATGCTTTGCATGGTCGATCAAGCATTAAACTCTGTTTTTGCCTAATATGTTGTGCACAAACGTAAAAAACTTGCGCTCCTCAGTGTGTTATTCAAACAAGTTCATATCGGACGAGGTGTGCCACTTTGCACAGACCTCAATACCACCTACTTTGAGGTGCAAGAAAATTATCTTATCCATCGGATATGCTTTGCATGGTCGATCATGCATTATATATCTTTTTCCCCCTAGTGTTAGCGCAACCGTCAAAAAGCTCCAAGGTATGTTATCTGAACAAGTATGCGGATGGGAGAGCCACTTTACACGCAATTCAATACCACCTATATTGAGGTGTGTGAAAAGTATGGTGCCCATCACATACGGCTAAACTTTTAAAATTGTTGCATAAAAGTTTCAAATCTTGGCAAATCTTTCAAAATTTTATTTTTATTGGCGCATGTAAACTTTTGATGCAAATATAAAAGTTTCACTTCTTAAAGAAACTAACA
Organism: Dipteris shenzhenensis; assembly: GCF_047967505.1. Lineage (NCBI taxonomy): Eukaryota > Viridiplantae > Streptophyta > Polypodiopsida > Gleicheniales > Dipteridaceae > Dipteris > Dipteris shenzhenensis. The sequence goes on along the minus strand of NC_141608.1, from coordinate 25,714,793 downwards.
TGAAAAAATCATCCATGCCGATCACACATTAAACATCGATTTCCCCCCAGTGTGATAGACATCAGTCAAAAAACATGCTCCTAGGTGTGTTATCTGAACAAGTACTTATTGGATGGGTGCGCCACTTTGCCTGCAACTCAATACAACCTAGGTTGAGGTGCATGCAAAGTATTGTGTCCATCAAATATGCTTTACATGCTCGATCAAGCATTAAACACTAGTTTTTCCCTAGTGTCATGCACAACCGTAAAAAACACACTCCTAGGTGTGTTATTCGAACAAGTACTTATCGGATGGGTAGCCACTTTTCAAGGGCCTTAATACCACCTACATTGAGGCACATGAAAAGTATCTTGTCATCGGATATGATTTGCATGGTCGATCACGTATTATACACCGTTTTCCCATTAGTGTTATGCAAAACTGTTAAAAACACGCTCCGAGGTGTGTAATCCGAACAAGTACTTATTGGGCATGCCACTTTGCACACAATGAAATCCCACCTCCATTGATATGCTTGCAAAGTATGGTGCCCATCGAATATGCTTTGCATGGTCAATCACTCATTAAACACAGTTTTTTCCTGAGTGTAATTCACATCCATTAAAAAACATGCTCATAGGTGTGTTAGCCAAACAAGTACTTATGGGATAAGCGTGCCACTTTGCATGCAACTCAATATCACCGAGGTTGATATGCATGCAAAGTATTGTGCCCATCGTATTTTCTTTGCATGGTTGATCAAGCATTAAACTCTATTTTTACCTCAGTGTCATGCACAACCAAAAAAAACAAGCTCCCAGGTGTGTTATTCTAACAAGTAAATCTTAGATGGGTACGCCACATTGTATGCAAGTCAAAACAAACTACTTTGAGGTGCCTGCAAAGTATCTTGTCTATCAAATATGCTTTGCACGGTCGATCACACATTATACAATGTTTTCCACCTAAGGTATGCACAATTATCAAAAAACGCGCTCCTAGATGTGTTATTAGAACAAGTTCTTATCAAAGGGGCACTCCACTTTGCACGCAAGTCAATAAAACCTAGATTGAGGCATGTTCAAATTATTTTATCCATCAGATATGGTTGGCTTGGTCGATCACATATTAAACACTTTTTTTCCCCTAGTGTCATACATAATCGTAAAACAACACACTCTTAGGTTTATTATCCAAACAAGTACTTATCAGATGGGAGCCTCACTTTTCATGCAACTCAATACCACCTAGTTTGAGGTGGGTGCAAAGTATTGTGCCCATTAGATATGCTTTTCATGGTCGATCAAGTATTAAACACTGTCTTTTCCTCAATGTCATGCGCATCCGTCAAAAAACACGCTCCTAGGTGTGTTATTCAAACACGTACTTATCATATGAGTGCACTACATTGTATGGTCATAAATACCATCTAATTTGAGGTTGATAAAAAGTATTTTTTCCATAATATATGATTTTCATGTTCTATCACATATTAGACAACGTTTTTCCCCTAGTGTTATACACAATCATAAAAAACCACGATTCCAGGTGTGGTTATCCAAACAAGTACTTATCAAATGAGAGTGCCACTTTGCATGCAACTTAATAACACATAGGTTAAGGCACATGAAAAGTAGTGTGCCCATATGATATGCTTTGCATGTTCGATCAAACAATAAATATCGTTCTTTCCTTAGTGTCATGCACGACCGTCAAAAAACATGCTCCTAGGTGTTTTATTCAAACAAGTACTTATCAGATGGGTGTGCCACTTTTCAGTGGCCTCAAGAAGACCTATGCACATGCAAATTATCTTATGCATCGTATATTCTTTACATGGTCGATAACGCATTATGCATCGATTTCCGCATAGTGTTATGCACAACCATAAAAAAAGATGCTCCCAGGTGTGTGTTATCCAAACAAGTACTCATCGGATGGGTGCACCACTTTTCACACAATGCAATACCACCTATATTGAGATACATTCAAATAATGGTGCCCATCAGATATGCTTTGCATGGTCGATCACGCATTAAACACTGGTTTTCCTCGAGTGTGATGCACATATGTCAAAAAACACACTCCTAGGTTTGTTATCGAACAAGTACTTATTGGATGGGCACACCACTTTGCATGCAACAAGATAGCTCTTAGGTTGAGCTGCGTGCAAACTATCGTGCCCATCAGATATGCTTTGCATGGTCGATCAAGCAGTAAACATCGTTTTTGTCGCAATGTCATACACAACCGTAAAAAAACACGCTCCTATTCGAATGAGTACTTATCAAATGGGTGAGACCCTTTGCTAGGGCCTCAATACCACCTACTTTTAAGAACATGCAACATTCTTGTCCATCATATATTCTTTGCATGTTTGATCATGCATTATACACCATTTTCCCCCTAGTATTATGCACAACCTTAAAAAAACACGTTCCCAGGTGTGTTATCCGAATAAGTACTTATTGGATGGGTGTACCACTCTACACAAGATGCAATACAACCTAATTTAAGATAGGTGCAAATTATGGTGCCCATCTGATATGCTCTGCATGGTCAATCACGCATTAAACATGATTTTCACCCGAGTGTGATGCACATCCATCAAAAAACACGCTCCTAGGTGTGTTATCCTAATAAGTACTTGTTGTATGGGTGCGCCACTTTGCGTTCAAAAGAATAACACCTATTTTGAGGCATGTGTAAAGTATTGTGCCCATCAGATATGTTTTGCATGGTCAATCAAGCATTAAACACCTTTCTTTCTCAATGTCATGCACAACCGTAAAAAAACATGCTCCTAGGTATGTAATTCAAACAAGTACTTATTGGATGGGTGCGCGGCTTTGCATGAGCATCAATAGCACCTAAATTGAGATGCATGAAAATTAGCTTGCCCATATGATATGATTTGCATGGTCGACGATCATGCATTAGACACCTTTTCCCCCTAGGGTTTTGCACAACCATAAAAAAGCATGCTCCCAGATGTGTTATCCGAATATGTACTTATTGGATGCATGAGCCACTTTGCACATGTTGCAATACTATCTAGGTTGAGATTCTTGCAAGGTATGGTGTCCATCGAATATTTTTTGCATGTTCAATCCCACATTAAACACCCTTTTTTGCCGAGTGTGATGCACATCCATCAAAAAGCATGCTCTTAGGTGTGTTATCCAAACAAGTACTTATTGGATGGGAGTGTCACTTTGCATGCAACTGAATACCACCTAGGTTGAGGCATGTAAAGGTATTGTGCCCATTGGTTATGCTTTGCATGCTCGATCAAGCATTAAACACTGTCTTTTCCTCAGTGTCATGCACAACCATCAAAAATCACGCTCCTAGGTGTGCTATTCGAACCAGTATTTATCAGATGGGTGTGCCACTTTTCATAGCCCTCAATACCACCTACTTTGAGTATAGCAAGTGGATAATTTTTAAGAATGAAGATATAGAGGCAATAAATTTCTCCCTACAATCTCCAAGAATACGTATGTTGTTGTGAAAGGCACGAAAATGCATACTGGGGAACAAAATCCCCCTAAATGTTTGCTTTGCAACCTGCAAACGGTTCCTCAATGAAATAGATAGTGAGTACATCGACGCATGAAATCCACCCAAATCTCTTGCCTTGAACTTGCCTATAGCTTACTTGTTGAGAGAGAAGAAGAAAAGATGATATGCACATCAATAGACTCCCAAAGATTGATTCATATTGATCACTAGTTACATATATATAGGTGAGACCTAGTTCAAGTTAGGGCAAGCTATATATAGCTCTAACACTCCCACTCAAACAAAGGTCTCTAGCTGTGGATGAATAACCCTTGGGGTGCACAAGGGAGAAACCAGAGATCCTATATACAAGTTGATCATTTGTTATACAATTATTTACAAGTATGTAATGCAGATGTGCATTTATATACGAAAGGTCACCCATAGGTGTGTTAATCTTGGAAGAGAGAAGCTGCAAGAACTCCAAGTTTTGATCGTAGAACTATGAAGCATGCCTCACTATTTCCTTTAGTGAGAATATTTGCAATCATCTAAGAAGTGGGACAATTTTCAATCATTATCATCCCTTTCTTCACTTCATATCTGACATAATGGTAATGAACAGCAATATGTTTGGATTTGTTATGCTGAACGTAGTCTTTAGCCAGACTTATGGCACTTTGATTATCACATCTGAGAGGAATACTGGAGGATGGAGGATGACCAACATCTACAAGCAATTGTCGCAGCCAAACCAATTCTGGAGTTGCTAGAGAAGCCGCTACATACTCAAATTCTATGGTAGAAACAGCAACACAACGTTGTTTCTTACTTGCCCAAGAGACCAAGCAACCATTGATAAAGAAGCAATTACCACTTGTAGACCGCATAGAGAAGTGAGAGCTTGCCCAATCTGCATCTATATATCCCAAAAGGTCAAGAGACATCACAAAAGATGATTATGTATGACATCGATAAACTAATCCAAAATTAGAAGTGCCTTTCAAAATACTTTAGAACACGTTTTGTTGTAGACCAATGTTGCATTGAGGGAGCAGCTAGATGTTGACCTAGAAAATTGGCAATAAAAAGAATATCTAGTTGAGTGTTCAAACTAACAAACTATAGGCAACCAACAAGATTGGCATAGGGTTGATGTGAAACCTCAACATCATGAGTCAATCGAGTATTTTTTATAGAGCTCACAAGACAAGGAGTGGTCCCGACTGGGAAGTATGAACCCTTCTGGTTGCTCCATATAAATCTCCTCTTTAAGATCTCCATTAAGAAAAGCAGTTTTCACATCCATTTGATGAATCTCCAAATCAAATTGAGAAGCAAAAGCCAAGGGTACCCAAATACTTGTGCTATGAACAATGGGTGAAAAAGTATCATGATAATCAACTCCTGCAATTTGTGAGTATCCTTTTGCAACCAGACGAGCTTTAAACTTGTCAAAAGAACCATCAGCTTTAGTTTTTGTTTTATAAACCCACTTACATTTGATAGGAGTGCAACCAAGAGGTAGTTCAATAAGAACCCATGTACCTTTAGAGATCAAAGAATCATATTCAACTTCCATTGCCTCTTGCTATTGACTCTTTTGTGCAGAAGAGATAGCTTCTGTATAAGTAGTAGGGTCTTCATGAGCAACCATTGCATGATCAATGATTTCAAAGTCATCAACACAATCATGAGTAGAACCATGTTCAAAATCAATAGGCAGATTAGCATAAATATCAACTCTATCATCAGAGGCCTGTGTATGTGTAGGATCCAAATCAAGATTGTCAACACATTGCTCTGCAAATGGAGTAGTAGTGATGCCATCAGATGAATGAGTAGTAATGACATCAGAAGTGGAATCATTATCAAATAGAAAAGGAAAGACAGAAAGTAAGGACTCAGTGTCCTCTACATCCTCGGTAGAACATGCCCCTCCCATTGACTACTCATTGAATATGGCATCACAATTGATTATCACCTTCTTAGAAGAGGGATCATAGAATTTATAACCTTTAGAATTCAGAGAATATGCAATGAATATGACCTTTTTGCCAGGAAGATCTAGCTTTTTCCATGTCTCTTTTGGTACATGAATATAAGCAATGCAACCAAAAGATCAAAAATGTATTATAGAAGGAGTCTCCCCTGTTCAAGCTATGATTGGTATTTGACCAAAAGGTGTAGTTGTAGGTAGATGATTTTGCACAAAGATGGCTGTTAGAAGTGCTTCTGCCCAAAAGCTTCGAGATAATCTAGAATGAATGAGCATACATCGCATAGCATCAAGAGAAGTACAGTTCTTACGCTCTGCATGAGCATTTTGTTGAGGAGAAAATGCAATAGTATATTCACGATGAATGGCACACTAATTCAATAATCATTAAATAGATTAGAAATATATTCTCCACCATTGTCACTATGAAGGGTCTTGATCCAAGAACTAGTATGAAGTTCCACAACAGTTTTATATTGCTTGAATATTGATAAGGCCTTTGACTTATGTCGCAAGAGAAATGCAATTGTATATCTTGACCAATCGTCAATGAAAGTGATGAAATACCTGTAGAAAGACTTGGATGGAGGAAAAGGTCCACATATATCCATGTGAACATGGAAAGAGATGCATGAAAGGGTTTTCGATGATGCTTGCCAAGAGCACAATATTGAAAGAGGCCCATGTGAGGACGAGGTAGGAGATTCATACCATCCAAAAGATCATGATAATTTATAGTGAGTAGCTTGGCAAAATTCGAATGACCAAAATGATGAAGCCATATCTTGCAGTCCAGATCACCAGGGGCTGTAACCACATTAGCAATATCATGATTTAAGGAAAGTTGAAAGAGGTTATCATTCCAAGGAGAAACTACTATGGTATGTACATCTTTTTCAATCCGATACTATGTGTGGTTAAAGCCAATAAAGAGACCAAGATCAACAAGTTGTGCAACAAAAATAAGATTTCTCTGAAGATCTAGAACATGGCGAATGCCCCGCAAGACTCTTGTTGAAGAAAAAGTGCCAAGATATAGATCACCAACACCCATGACTTGACAAGTAGTGTCATCAGCAAGATAAAACAATTTCTTGTGAGTAAGAGCATGATAATTATGTAACCATTGAGATTGATATCTCATATTACTAGTAGCACCATAATCAACAATAAAAATAGAACCATCTCAAACATGGAGTATCATTTCTGGAGAGACATCAGAACAAATATGATTTGCCTCTTGATGCGTATGGGCATGTTGTTGTTGAGCAGCATATGCTTGAGTACGTTCGCGATCGTAACGCCTCTTGTAACACCAAAAGGATGTATCACAATATTCGCAAGGAGAATTATTGGATAAGCGGGGTTGCTTAGTGGTAACAACATCACAACAACACAAAGCACCTATAGATGCACTTGATAGACGTGCAAAATTGCGAGCGCATTTATAGGCGTTGCTTGAATAGAGAAATTACGGGCACATCTAATAGTCCGTCTAACAGCTCGTCTATTAAAGCATGTATTAACACGTCTATTTGTGCATCTACACTAAGAAAATACGGGCCCATCTAACATTGTGTTTATCATCGTGTCTATTTGCACATGTATTAGCGTGTCTATTAGAGCGTTTACACTGGGAATTAGATGCGTATTTAGATGCAAAACAGAAAATACAGAAAGTGAGATTCGGGTGTACATCATTGCTTTCCAAACATTGCCCATGATTACCAAAGCACATAATTTTAGCAAAAACATCGATGCTTTTTTGCAAGCCCACATATACAAGAATTAAGTGAGGTGAGGAGAATGAGACAATATGTAAAATAGTTTAACCAATATCAATGATGGGCTACGGTTCGGGCTACGGTTCAATCTCATCCTCAATGAGATCAACCCTTGCCAAACTATCTACTTCAAAATCCAAACAAGTGTTTAGATCTACAAATACATTCAACCCACTACTACTTGTTCTACTCATGTGCTCATCAAAATTAGCATCACCAATGGTAGGCTCGTCCTCATGGGTAATGGCCTCAATATCTGTATCTCCTATCTCATGATCATCCACCTCTCTCGTATCATGGTCATCATCTCATGATCATCTGTATCAGGGGTATTTGATCATGTTGTTGCAATAACCGAGCAGCCAAGCACTTCTTTGTGGCATTGCAGGTTGGGGCACATGAGCCAGAATGGAATGAAACTCTTATGCCGTTTGGGTTATGTACCGCATTTGAGTTTCTCTGATTTTGAATTTTGTGAGCATTGTCTCTATGGGAAGCAAACTAAATCATCCCATAAAAGAAGGGGAAAGAAAGAGTCTGAAAAGCTTGATTTGGTGCATTCAGATGTATGTGGTCCCATGCCTACACGGTCATTACGCGGGGCTGAATACTATGTGACATTCATTGATGATGCAACTAGGAAAGTGTGGGCTTATGCTATAGCTCGGAAGAGTGATGTGTTCCAGGTATTTCAGAAATGGTTGGCCTTGGTTGAGAATCAGTCAGGTAGAACGCTTAAATGCCTACTGACTGACAATGGTGGAGAGTATCTCTCTCATGACTTTCAGCATTTCTGTGATATATGTGGGATTAAGAGGGAGCTCACATCCCCTTGTACTCCAGAGCAAAATCCAGTTGCAGAAAAGATGAACCGTACCATTCAAGAAAGGTTGCAATGCATGCTTTCCAATGCATGTCTTTCTGGTGGTTTTTGGGCTGAGGCAATGAAGACTGCAGTGCATGTGATCAATAGATCACCTAGTAAGAGTTTGGATGGTGGTATTCCTGCAGAGGCATGGAGTGGCAAGAAGCCCTCTTACTCTCATTTGCGTATATTTGGGTGTGAGGCATATGCACATGTGCCAAAAGAGCTTCGAAAGAAGCTAGATCCTAAGTCTAGGAAATGCATCTTTCTGGGTTATGGTGAAAGTGGAGAGATGGGCTATCGTCTCTGGGATCCAGAAGCAAAGAAGATCATACGCAACCATGATGTAGTCTTCAATGAGAAAAAGATGCATAAGGCACCCATGAGGGATGTGGAAATGAGGAGAATCACTTTCCAGGATGTGAATCCACCTGCATATGTTGATAGACAGCAAGCTGTCCATGCACCAAATGTGCAAGAAATGGTACCACCAAGTACTCCCACAGGTATACAATCAAGAGTAGATGATGGATCATCTATTGGTGGAAATGATGAGCCAAATGTGGCTGATATGCAGGTGGGACAGCAAGCTGAAATGCCCTTGAGAAGATCATCTAGAGTGTCTAGACCGCCTGATAGATTTGTTCCAGGGGTAGACTATGTGATGCTTACTGATTGTGGGGAGCCTTCTTGCTACAGAGAGGCTATGATGCATGAGGATCAACGCAAGTGGGAGTATGCTATGAAATCAGAGATGAGTTCACTTATGAAGAATAAGACTTGGGACTTGGTCTCTTTGCCACATGGAAAGAAAGCATTGCCATGTAAATGGGTCTACAAAATGAAGGTCACAGGTGATGATGTGCCTAGGTACAAGGCCCGTTTGGTTGCTAAAGGGTTCAAGCAAGAGAAGGGTGTGGACTTTGATGAAATATTCTCTCGGGTTGTGAAGATGACTACACTTAGATGCATGCTTGGACTAGTGGCATCAGAGGATATGGAGCTTATGCAGATGGATATCAAGACAGCTTTCTTGCATGGGGATTTGCATGAGGAAATTTACATGGTGCAGCCGGAAGTCTTTGAAGAAAAGGGCAAAGAGCATCTAGTTTGGAAGCTAAAGAAGAGTCTCTATGGTCTTAAGCAAGCCCTAGAGAATGGTATCAAAATTTTGATGCTTTCATTCGGTCCCAGGGTTTTAGAAGGAGTGAAATCGATCACTGCCTCTATACTAAAAGTGCTAAGGATAGTAGCTTGATAATCCTAGCACTATATGTGGATGATATGCTATTGGCTAGCAAGAATACTTATGAGCTAGATGCATTAAAGGTCAAGTTGCATGAGGCCTTTGATATGAAGGATTTGGGATTTGCAGGTCATATTCTTGGTATGCGCATCATGTGTGATCAGAGTAGGAAACTCCTTTGGCTCTCACAAAAAGAGTATGTTACAAAAGTATTGCAGCGTTTCAATATGGAGGGGGGGAAGGCAGTGAGTACTCCATTGCCTCCATATGTGAAACTGAGTCATACAGATAGTCCCAAATCAGATGAGGAAAGGGCCATGATGGCCAAGGTTCCTTATGCATCAGCAGTTGGGAGTCTTATGTATGCTATGATAGCTACTAGCTGACCAGACATTGCATTTGCAGTGGGAGTTGTTAGCCGGTATATGGCTAATCCAGGAAAGAGGCATTGGGAGGTAGTTAAGTGCATCATGAGATACATGAAGGGTACCAAGGAGATGTGCATCTTCTTTGGTAGAGGAGACATGCGTGTACTTGGGTACACAGATTCAGACTATGCAGGGCATGTGGATAGTAGGAGATCCACTTCTGGTTATGTGTTCACCTTTGCAGGTGGTGCAGTGTCGTGGATGTCTCGCGCACAGAAGTGTGTTGCTTTGTCTACCACAGAGGCTGAGTATGTTGCAGCCACAGAGGGTTGCAAGGAGGGGGAGATTTGGGGATTCATACAAGTGTACCGACATTGCATAGTGATTCCATGAGTGCTATTCAACTAGCACGGAATCCGGTCTTTCATGCAAAGACCAAACACATTGAGGTCAGGTACCATTTCATCAGGGAGGTACTTGAGGTTCATACAGATGATAACCCTGTAGATATGCTGACGAATAGTCTACCTAGCCAGCGGTTTGAGTATTGTCGTGTATTGATGGGCATTGGATAGTATGCTCACTGGTTGTTCTCCCTTAAAGGCACATTGTCCTTTAAGTGGGAGGTTGTGGGGGTTAAAGGTCACTCTGCCTTTACCCCGGTTATGTACAATACTCAAACACATATATAAATGAATAAAAAAGAAGATTAGGGTGGTTCTGCACCCACCAAAACTTGTGTGGCTCTCTGTCTCTGTCTCTGTCTCTCTCTCCTTCTTCCGTTCTTGCTTCTGTTGAGAGCACTCTCAACTTCCCCCATGCCGTCAGGAGGTCCTTCTGTCTCGCAAAGCCGTCGGTGTACTCTTGTGCAGTCAAGACTTGGTTCTCTAGCTACGAGTTGTCCACGTAGTCTCGTGCAATCTCTAGCTACGAGTGGCCAGTGTACTAGCTCCACATGACATGATAGCAGGCGTAGTAGTAGGGAGAGTGGTGGGGGATGCATGGCACAATGCTTTGGGAGGGGTGGTGGTGGGGACAATGATGATTCAGATAGACGTGCCTCCGGGTGATGGTATGATATTCTATGACATCACTCAGACAAGAGGCATCTTGATGGATGCACGAGGGAAGGACATCATGGCCTTCATGCGCTCTGTAATTGCTAACAATTACAGAGATTGCTTTATCCACTACAAAGACCAGCCAAAGAGGTTGGCTGATGAGACCCTCATTGCTATTTGCTCTAGGTATCCTAACCCCCCCAATCGTCAGTTCACAGATAAATGGGCCATCAAAGATTGTTACGATACTTGGCAATAAAAGATCTTCACTTAAGAGGCAGGCACTAGTGGAGCTTGCCAGGCTTGAGGGAGGTCAACCACCAAGGGGTCTGCCCCACACTGCTCACAAGCATGAGTGGAAGAAAGCAATGAAGTCAGCGAGCGAGGACCCCAGTCTGTAGCACGTGGAGGCACAAAGGATCCAGATGGAGCAATATGGAAGCATGCATGCATTTTGGAGCAGGGAGTGTTGAATCATGGGAGGCCCAATTTGTAAGTATCGATCTCAAATTATATTGCTTATGTAGTTTATTAGGAGGTTGTTTCTTTGTACTAACCCCTCCGCAAATTGTGTCATCTTGCAGCTTGATATCGTGGGCAGCCTACCATCGCCACCATCGCAAAGGAGATACATGGAAGCACTTATATCATGATGGGTTGATTACTGAGGAGCAGTATATCTGGGCTAGCAGAGTGGGCCCCAAGATATTTGAAAGTAATTAAATAATGTCAATATTATAAGTAAAGATTTGATTTTTCATACATTGATATATGTTGTCCCTTGTTTACACGTCCTTGCACAAGAAGACGAGGAAGGAGGCGAAGAAGGGAGCACAGAAGGGAGCGTAGAAGGGAGCATGGATTGGAGAGAGGACGTGGAGAACATAGATTAGTCGTAGAAGTAGTGCTATCTACTCTTTTTTCTACTTAAAGCCACTGGCTTGGCTTCGTGCCTCTTGTATATACACTCCTCTTATTTTTTGTACTTGAAGCCACATGATGTGGCTTAGCTTCGTGCTATATGTACATACAAGCACTTTTTGAGCTTTCAATTTTATTGCATTTTGGAGTTGTAATGTTTTATTTGGAATTATAATTAAAATGCAGTTGGCTTTAAGAATTGAATTACACAATGTGGAAATGGGATTCTTGTAACTATATAACATACACAACATACACAGCATTATGTAAACTTTAAAAAAAATATTATGTAGCACGTCTATCAGTGCATCTATAAACGCATCTATATACATGTCTATCTGTTCAAGAAGCATCCATTTGCGTGTCTATAAAGGCGTCTATAAGACCATTTATAAATGCGTCTATACACGCATTTAACGATGCGTCTGTTTGTCTTTTAAATTTTTTAGCAGAGCATCTATTTATGCATCTAGATGCACATCTATACACGCATCTGTCTACTATGTAGATGTGCTATTAGACACGGGTCTCTAGACACAGAAATAGATGTGCAAATAGATGCGCCCATAAGTTTTTTTTATAATTCAATAAGTGTGTCTGTGTGCATGTCTGTGGGTGCTTTGTCTTGTTGTGCATGTTTCTCATCATATTGCCGAGCCCAACAATCAGAGATAACATGACCATACTTATCATAGTAAGCAATTTTTCTCAAGATATCTGACACGAGAAGAATTCACACCTCTATATGGATGACCACCACATCCATATTTGGAGAAAGGACGCTTGCGAGCAACACAAGCTATCTTTGAATCTACATCATCCGTTGTTATCATGATAGATTCATGAGAGTCTTTACGATGCTCACGTTGTTGAGCATACTCAATCCTCGGGGGGGTCACTATGTATAAACCCTCTATATCACGTGCATTCAAGACCTATATTTAAAATCCCTTATCTGTAAATTTGTTCATTAATAAAATGTACCCCTTTTCTATACAAATCTGTAAATTTTTCCCAAAACTATTTTAAATAGTCCCTTATGTATATTTATTTCTGTAAATTTTAGGAATAAAAAATATCCTTCTGTTGAACTCACGTGATAGGGTTACATATGATGAGTGACCCCCCCGAGACTCAATCAAAAAAATACATGTTTGATCAAAATCAATCTCGTTTTTGTTGGAAAAGATGGTAACAATATTATCATATGATGGATCCTGGACTATGTCGAGAAGATAGGTCACCAATTGATTTCGTGGAATAGGTGCACTAGCAGTAGCAAGTTGATTGACAATATTCTTGAATGAGTAAATATGAGTTGTCATAGGAGCTCCAACTTTAAACGGAGTGCCCAAAAGATTACAAAGATAAAGAATCTCTCTGACAGATTTCTTCTCAAAAGTAGGAACGAGATATTCCCATATTGCATGAGAAGAAGGATATTCCCATATTGCATAAGAAGAATGAAGGGCAACTACATCCAACATAAGAGAATCATGTACAATAGATCAAATATACCAATGAGTTACTTTATCACGAGAATGTCAATCAGTAGAGTCAGATCTCCATTGCTCAAAGAGAGGGCCTTGAGTCACAAGAGCAGGATTCAGAGTTGCATCAATAGGTTAGGATGGACAAACGAGATCATCAAGAACAATATCTAAAAGATTATCACCTTCGAGTATCAATAACATCTTCACTTTCCAACTAGGAAAATCATGTCCTTGAAACAAAGGAACAGATCGTTGGCCAGAAGGAAAGCCATTGACGATGATAGATGTTGCCATCATACTTCGGGAAAATACGTTTGTGAGAGCTCACGTCAATGATCAAGAATACAATGGTCACTCTAAAAATATAGAACTCGAGATACCCCAAAAAAGGATAGAATGTGAGACGGGAGGATAGTAGAAATAGCATGCATGCCAAGAAAGCGCTTTGAGCTTGTTGATCACAAAACCATGATATTTTTGGAGAAAAGTAGAACTTGTCGATCACAAAATGGAGTTATTTTTGGCGAAAAGCACTATGATCGTGCTAATCATGAAACCCATACATTTATCACAAAGCCACGTGATTCTTGGCAAAAAGCAGTACGAGTGTGTTGATCATGAAACCAAGAAAAAAGTAGGCGTCACGAAAACTAACGTAACTTTCTACTCTGAAGTCTGATTAGGGCATTTAAGTGCTTAGAATGAAGAGCAGAATGAGAGCTACGATCCATTTTCCACTGATAACTTTCTTGAATTCACACTAGAAGACCTCCAAGAAACCACATTAAGCTAGACATGTCAAAATTGACAAGAGAAAATAAGCAATGAGATACTGAAAGCGCTATGTAATCAAATCAACAACTAATACTTCCTGTCTTTCTTCATTACAGTGAGCATACAATAGCAAAACCTTTGTGGCTCTGAAACCATGTTGAGAGAGAAGAAGAAGAGATGATAGACACACCAAATAGACTCCCAAAGTCTAATTCATATTGATCACTAGTTACATAGATATAGGTGGGACCTAGTTCAAGTTAGGGCAAGCTATATATAGCTCTAACATTACCTTGTACCTTGCCTGATCTCCTGCATTGGTACGCCTACTCCCATAGCTAGAACATTAACTTTGAAGTGCCTTGCTCATGAGCTTGCTCCTGCATATCTTGTCATTGACTGGTCGCCCAACAACTCTCATCTGTTTCTTGAGCATGTATCCCTTTAGTTGGTTGACTAGCAGTTGTAATACACCAGGATCACTCCGGTGTGGTTGGGAAGATTCCTTTGACGGTTCAACATGCAAGCTCGTGGATTCTGATTCCCTATGCACAGTTGGTAGCTAGCTTCCTCTCTGTCTTATTTCTTGTGAGCAACTATAGCTTGTAACAAGATTTGTACTGGTGATGTCTTGAAACATTTCCAAATGGGAGATGTTTGACATCCTAGTGTCAAACCTACTCAAGTGGTGTATTGTTGTGGTTTGGAGATGCTTCTTTCTCACTTGGCTACCAAACTGAGCATTGGAAGACGAATTGAATGCGAGAGAGTGGAGGAGGACATTAGTGATAGGCAATTTCTTGCCTTATGCTTTCAAACAAAGTGTGTATCTATGATTTGCACTAAAATGGATGATTTGAAAGTCTCCTCTCTTGCATTAGAATTCTCCCTTTGTTGTGACTATCAATTGCTGGTTTTGCATGTTATTTGAGTTCACATTCTGAGTTCTGCTTTCTTCTATGGCATTATTACACACTGTTCACCAAATATCTTTCTAGGCTTAACACTCGGGCTTTTTGAGTAGTTGTCGTTCTTACCCTTGGTTCTTGCTAGGAGTTCATCCCCTGCCCATATTTCATGACCCCGTTCATTCTTATAGGTTTCTTCTTCATGTTGGCATCTTTATTCTCTTCGCGCAACACCATTCTAGTGTTTGCAGACTTGAGTAGGAAATTTTAATTGTGTCATAGTGTGTGACATATCATTGCTAGCAGGATTTCCTATTTTTGGTCATTTGCTGAGTGTGGTTTTCAATTGGATGTACTATTGAGGTCTTCACACATGTGATGGGTCATAGAGTTGTGTGAGAAATGTTATGAGGGTGTAAATGACTACTTTGCTGTGTAGTGTTGTGGACATTGGCATGGATTTTCTATTTGACACTTGCTAATTTGTATTGTTTCATATTAGAATGCGCCAACTAACATTTGCCAACATAGAATGGGCCATGGTGCACTCCAATAATGTTGTTAAAGCTTCAAGAAGAGCTGGATCAAGTGATAGGGATGGATTAGCAAGTGATTTCACAAACACTACAAGGCATAGGCCCTTTTTTGACAAAAATACTGATGTTTTTTATACTTTTTTTTTTTGACGAGCGCAAAGGTCGTTATTTACGTGGTTCACTACAAGGCATAGGCCATTTTCCGACGGAAATACCGATGCTTTTTACATTAAATTTTTTTTTTTTCACAGGCACAAACGTCGCTATAAGTGTCGCTAAAAGCGTCGGAAAAGGACCGTCGCTATAAAGCGTCGCTATATAGCGACACTGGCAAACGTCGCTATATAGCAACGTTGTCAAACGTCACTCTATAGCGACACTGTTAATCGTCGCTATATAGCGACACTGGTAAACGTCGCTATACAGCGATGATTATCAGAAGTAAAAAAAAGGGTTAGTGGGGCTAAATAGGGCTTCCTTTTGGCCCTATTTAGCCCCACTAATCCTTTTTTTTTTTTGTAATTACAAAAGAAAGTTTTTCATAACAAAATTTCCCTTGCTTGCAGGGTGATACAAAATTGTTCTTGTGAAATGATGAGTAACAAATGCATATACATGTCGGACATATACAATAGTGTTTGTAACAAAATTACCCTTTCGAAAGGGTGATACAAAATTGCTCAAACGAGCGGATATACAAAATGCTACTACCACTACTACTCATCCAAATCCGAATCATCTTCATCTTGTTGGCCTATTCCTTGGTCCTCGACACTTGCGTCTTCTCCCTCGTCCTCGTCACCCGCGTTTGATCCTTGGCCCTGTTGATCGCTCGCCTTCGATGATGGGATGCTTGAGCTTTGACCCTAAGAGTGAACCATATAAATCAAAAATTAGATTGGAACTTAAATTAAAAAGTGAGATTACAAGTAGGAGTAAACTTATACCGTGCAAGCAGCCACCTCAGCCCAATCGACCGTCGCTCCCATTGCCTCTTGCTCAATGAACCACAGCTTTGTTCCTATCCGAAATGCGTGTCGCGTCTCTGCATCTGTAGGAAGACAGCCCATCGCAGCTTGCTGTGCATCCAATTTACGAGAGTTAGAATTAGCTAAAGTGCATGTAATATGTAAGTAAAACAAATAGAACAATACATAAAATGAGAAGAAGTAGACTTACCACGGTTGCCTCGAACGCATACCGTCCGCCTGCACCAAAGTGCAAAGTACCTACGACATCTAGCCGTCTCTTTGCAGCCCTCCTCTCACCCTCGAACATTTCGGGATGGTCCCTATGTTGCTTCTTGAAGTACTTCCAATCAGCTTTGTCTGCCCAGCTGGGTTTAGCCAACCCCTTTGTGATGGAAGTACACAAGGTTGATCTACGATGCTTCAGGACCAAACCCATGCACTCTCGCATATAATCGTCATTAAACTCCACATTTGGTGGATTAGGGTATCTTTGTTTTAACTCATCGATCATCGCGCCTGCTTCTTTTGGGCTCCCGACAAAGCCATGCGCGGCTAGCAAAGGAGTTCCTCGAGGGGTAGTCGCAGTGCTATGTGGAAGAGGAGTTGGACCAGGGGTAGTCGTAGTGCTAGGTCCGGAGTCGGACCAGGGGTAGTCCTCGGGGTAGTCGCCTGAGAGGAATCAAAGTCCTTTGGAGCATATAGATCATGAGCTTTCCTCCTGCGAGGCTGTCCGTACTCGTCGGATGAGCGACGTGTTCCCATGTCTAACATAGACACAAACACGAAAACAGAAAACAAAAAAACAAACATAAGCATAGGCATAGGCATAGGCATAGGAAAGAAGAAAGAAGAGGGAAAGGAAAGAAGAGGGAAAGGAAAGAGGGAAAGAAGATGGAAAGGAAAGAAGAGGGAAAGGAAAGATAGAGGAAGATAAGGAAAATAGAGAATAAGAGTTAGAGAGAATAAGCTCATGCTTATGCTTATGCGGAAATAGAGAATGAGAGAAGGGGGAAATAGAGAAGGGGAAAGAGATGAGGGGGAATGAGCGAAGCATAAGCATAAGCTTATGCGGAAATAGAGAATGAGTTTATGCGGAAATAGAGAATGAGAGAAGCATAAGCTCATGCTTATGCTTCTCTCATTCTCTATTTCCGCATAAGCTCATGCATAAGCGGAAATAGAGAATGAGCTTATCCGGAAATAGAGAATGAGAGAAGCATAAGCATGAGCTTATGCTTCTCTCATTCTCTATTTCCGCCTAAGCTCATGCATAAGAATAAGCTTATGCGGAAATAGAGAAATAAAGAAGGGGGAAACTTAAGCATAAGCTCATGCTCATGCATGAGCATAAGCATAAGCATAAGCTCATGCTTATGCTCATGCATGAGCATGAGCTTATGCGAATTAGGAGAGAAGGGGGAAATAGAGAAGGGGGAAAGAGATGAGGGGGAATGAGAGAAGCATAAGCATGAGCTTATGCGGAAATAGAGAATGAGCTTAGAGAATGAGAGAAGCATAAGCTTCTCTCATTCTCTATTTCCGCATAAGCTCATGCTTATGCATAAGCTTATGTTGAAATAGAGAAATAAAGAAGGGGGAAACTTAAGCATAAGCTCATGCTCATGCATGAGCATAAGCATGAGCTTATGCTTATGCTTAAGCATAAGCATAAGCATAAGCTCATGCATGAGCATGAGCTTATGCGAATGAGAGAAGGGGGAAATAGAGAAGGGGGAAAGAGAGAAGAGGGAATGAGAGAAGCATAAGCATAAGAGAATAAGAGGGAAATGAAATAGAGAATAAGAGGGAAAGGAAAGAGAGAAGGGAAAAGAGATGAGGGGGAAATAGAGAAGGGGGAAAGAGAGAATAAGAGAAGAGGG
The DNA here is from genome assembly GCF_047967505.1 of Dipteris shenzhenensis. Lineage (NCBI taxonomy): Eukaryota > Viridiplantae > Streptophyta > Polypodiopsida > Gleicheniales > Dipteridaceae > Dipteris > Dipteris shenzhenensis. The sequence goes on along the minus strand of NC_141608.1, from coordinate 25,696,501 downwards.
AAATAAGAGAAGGGGGAAAAAGGAGAAGGGGGAAAAAAGAGAATAAGAGAAGGGGGAAGAAGGAAAGAGTGGGAGGGGAAGAGAGGGTTCCTACGCCCATCACTGCAGCTAGCGCTTAAGGCGCTAGCTGCAGGCCAATGCAAATAACAAAAATAATAAATGGAAAAAAGAGGAAGCACTTACCTGAAATAGTATGTCCCGCTCGGTGTAGTGGACTGGCCCTACAAAAGAGAGAAAACAACCCATTTTTTCAAATAAGATGTTAGTGGAAGGAGGAGATTACAAAAGCAACTTCTTGAAGGGAGAAGATTGAGGAGATAAGGCTCAGGGGGGTCACTATGTATAAACCCTCTATATCACGTGCGTTCAAGGCCTATATGTAAAATCCCTTATCTGTAAATTTTTTCATTAATAAAATGTACCCCTTTTCTATACAAATCTGTAAATTTTTTCCAAAACTATTTAAATAGTCCCTTATGTACATTTATTTCTGTAAATTTTAGGAATAAAAAATATCCTTCTGTCGAACTCACGTGATAGGGTTACATAAGATGAGTGACCCCCCCGAGAGATAAGGACAGGAGGAGATTGAGGAGACAAGGAGAAAGAGAAGGAAGAGAAATACAGAAAAAAGAGGTGAGTTTTTTTTCTTTCTTGAAATCTCGTCTTTTGTTTCAATCCTTTCAAAACAAGCCTGAAAACTAGTTTACAGGTTTAGCAGTACAAGAAGAAACACTCACAAAACTAAAGCTAACAAACAAACAACCTACATTGTTGAAACAAACTCACCTCTTGAAGAACTTCCTTTCAAGAAATCAAAGAGGGAAAAGGATAGAGAGGGAGTACAAGAGGTAGGAGAAGGGTGAGGAGTGGAAAATAGAGTGGGAGGTTGCTTGGAATAGGTGGGAGGTCGTCGAAAATAGGTGGGAGGAGATTTTGGGTTGCTTACTTGAGAGATTAGGGAATAGTATGAACAAAACGCCGTGCGTTTTGTGTTTCGGGTTTTAACCCACAGCGTCGCTATATAGCGATGCTTATTCGTGGCTATATAGCGACGTTTTTAATTAAAAGCGTCGCTATATAGCGACGGAACAGAGGAAAGCGTCGCTATATACCGACGCTTACTATCACATTTTTTATGTGGCATCAAGAGAAGCTCAAGCATGCTATTTTATAACTGTTAATATGTCCTCTTCATGCTTATGTTGTGATTTTTTAAGTGTAGATGGAAGGGACGAGTGGAAGCTCGTCCGATATGCGCCAATGCCCGGGAGCACGAAGTGGCTTACGGAGAGGTTATACTGTCATTGCACTCATTGCAAGCGAGAATTACAACATCAACGTCATATTATCATGTGCCACTAATTAAGTTCACAATCTTATTGTATACCAGGAAATAGAAGATCTTATATTTACACAAAATCTTAAAACAGGATGAGGAGGGTGACGAGGGTACACATATACCCTCGTGATGAGTAAGGGGGACTGACGGTAGAAGAGTCTGAAGGAGTGGAACGTGCGCGAGCGCTTCCGGAGCGAGGAGTAGCAGTGGGACTAGGAGAGGGAAAGGGACGTGACTGATACTGTGTCTCCGGACCAAGTGGAGACCTAAAGGAGCGTGAGTGTGCTGACTTGTCTACATCTCCCGAGTCAGCACAACATGAGCCGCCCGTCCTACTCTTCCTTCCCTTGTGAGAGGCATGCGCAGGTGATGATCCCACGGTCGAAGGGGTGCGAGGGGATGGCTGGGCAGTACGTCCACCCGTCAGTGTAGGGGAAGGAATTGCTGAGGTCCTCTGAGAGAGCAGAGAGAAGAATCTCACTGCCTCCTCATTGCTCATCTACGCTACAAACTCGTCGGGACTCCCGACAAAGCCATGCGTGGCTAGCAAAGGAGTTCCCCGAGGGGTAGTCGCAGTGCTATGTGGAAGAGGAGTCAGACCAGGGGTAGTCGTAGTGCTAGGTCCGAGAGGAGTCGGACCAGGGGTAGTCCTCGGGGTAGTCGCATGAGAGGAATCAAAGTCCTCTGGAGCATATAGATCGTGAGCTCTCCTCCTGCGAGGCTATCCGTACTCGTCGGATGAGCAACGTGATCCCATGTCTAACATAGACATAAACACGAAAACAGAAAACAAAAAAACAAACATAAGCATAGGCATAGGCATAGGCATAGGCAAGAAGAAAGAAGAGGGAAAGGAAAGAAGAGGGAAAGGAAAGAGGGAAAGAAGATGGAAAGGAAAGAAGAGGGAAAGGAAAGAGAAGAGGAAGAAAAGGGAAATAGAGAATAAGAGTTAGAGAGAATAAGCTCATGCTTATGCTTATGCAGAAATAGAGAATGAGAGAAGGGGGAAATAGAGAAGGGGAAAGAGATGAGGGGGAATGAGAGAAGCATAAGCATAAGCTTATGTGGAAATAGAGAATGAGCTTATGCGGAAATAGAGAATGAGCTTATGCGGAAATAGAGAATGAGAGAAGCTTCTCTCGTTCTCTATTTCCACATAAGCTCATGCATAAGAGAAAGCTTGTGCGGAAATAGAGAAATAAAGAAGGGGGAAAGCTTACGCGAATGAGAGAAGGGGGAAAGAGATGAGGGGGAATGAGAGAAGCATAAGCATAAGCTTATGCGGAAATAGAGAATGAGCTTATGCGGAAATAGAAAAGGAGAGAAGCATAAGCTTATCTCTATTATGCTTCTCTCATTCTCTATTATGCTTCTCTCCTTCTCTATTTCCGCATAAGCATAAGCATGAGCTTATGCGGAAATAGAGAAGGAGAGAAGGGGAAAATAGAGTGGGAAATAGAGAATGAGCTGATGCAAAAATAGAGAATGAGAGAAGCATAAGCTTCTCTCATTCTCTATTTCCGCATAAGCTCATGCATAAGCATAAGCTTATGCGGAAACTTAAGCATAAGCTTATGCGGAAACTTAAGCATAAGCTCATGCTCATTAATGAGCATAAGAGAAGGAGCTTATGCAGAAATAGAATGAGTTTCCGCATAAGCTTCTCTCATTCTCTATTTCCGCATAAGCTCATGCATAAGCACGAACTTATGCGGAAACTTAAGCATAAGCTCATGCTCATGCGGAAATAGAGAAGGAGCTTATGCGGAAATAGAGAATGAGTTTCTGCATAAGCTTCTCTCATTCTCTATTTCCGCATAAGCTCATGCATAAGCATGAGCTCATGCTTATGCTTCTCTCATTCTCTATTTCCGCATAAGCTTATGCGGAAATAGAGAATGAGCTTATGCGGAAATAGAGAATGAGAGAAGCTTCTCTCATTCTCTATTTCCGCATAAGCTCATGCATAAGAGAAAGCTTGTGCGGAAATAGAGAAATAAAGAAGGGGGAAAGCTTATGCGAATGAGAGAAGGGGGAAAGAGATGAGGGGGAAATGAGAGAAGAGGGAAATAGATTGGGAAATAGAGAAATAAAGAAGAGGGAAAGTTTATGCGAATGAGAGAAGGGGGAAAGAGATGAGGGGGAAATGAGAGAAGAGGGAAATAGAGTGGGAAATAGAGAATGAGCTTATGCGGAAATAGAGAATGAGATCTGCATAAGCTTCTCTCATTCTCTATTTCCGCATAAGCTCATGCATAAGCATAAGCTTATGCGGAAACTTAAGCATAAGCTCATGCTCATGCATGAGCATAAGTTCATGCTTATGCTCATGCGGAAGTAGAGAAGGAGCTTATGTGGAAATAGAGAATGAGTTTCCGCATAAGCTTCTCTCATTCTCTATTTCCGCATAAGCTCATGCATAAGCATGAGCTTATGCGGAAACTTAAGCATAAGCTCATGCGCATGCATGAGCATAAGCTCATGCTTATGCATAAGCATAAGCATAAGCATAAGCTCATGCTTATGCTCATGCGGAAGTAGAGAAGGAGCTTATGTGGAAATAGAGAATGAGTTTCCGCATAAGCTTCTCTCATTATCTATTTCCGCATAAGCTCATGCTCATGCATGAGCATAAGCATGAGCTTATGCTTATGCATAAGCATAAGCATTAGCATAAGCTCATGCTTATGCTCATGCGGAAATAGAGAAGGAGCTTATGCTTCTCTCATTCTCTATTTTCACATAAGCTCATGCATAAATAAATAGAGAATGAGCTTATGCATAAGCTTATAATGAAATAGAGAAATAAATAAGGGGGAAACTTAAGCATAAGCTCATGCATGAGCATGAGCTTATGCGAATGAGAGAAGGGGGAAATAGAGAAGGGGGAAAGAGAGAAGGGGGAATGAGAGAAGCATAAGCATAAGAGAATATTATGCTTATGCTTATGCTTATGCTTAAGCATTAGCATAAGCATAAGCTCATGCTTATGCTCATGCATGAGCATGAGCTTATGCGAATGAGAGAAGGGGAAAATAGAGAAGGGGGAAAGAGAGAAGGGGGAATGAGAGAAGCATAAGCATAAGAGAATAAGAGGGAAAGGAAAGAGAGAAGGGAAAAGAGATGAGGGGGAAATAGAGAAGGGGGAAAGAGAGAATAAGAGAAGAGGGAAAAAAGAGAAGGGGGAAAAAAGAGAATAAGAGAAGGGGGAAGAAGGAAAGAGTGGGAGGGGAAGAGAGGGTTCCTACGCCCATCACTACAGCTAGCGCTTAAGGCGCTAGCTGCAGGCCAATGCAAATAACAAAAATAATAAATGGAAAAAAGAGGAAGCACTTACCTGAAATAGTATGTCCTGCTCGGTGTAGTGGACTAGCCCTACAAAAGAGAGAAAACAACACATTTTTTCAAATAAGATGTTAGTGGAAGGAGGAGATTACAAAAGCAACTTCTTGAAGGGAGGAGATTGAGGAGACAAGGAAAGGAGGAGATTGAGGAGACAAGGAGAAAGAGAAGGAAGAGAAATACAAAAAAAAGAGGTGAGTTTTCTTTCTTTCTTAAAATCTCATTTTTTGTTTCAATCCTTTCAAAACAAGCATGAAAACTAGTTTACAGGTTTGGCAATACAAGAAGAAACACTCACAAAACTAAAGCTAACAAACAAACAACCTACATTGTTGAAACAAACTCACCTCTTGAAGAACTTTCTTTCAAGAAACCAAAGAGGGAAAAGGATAGAGAGGGAGTACAAGAGGTAGGAGAAGGGTGAGGAGTGGAAAATAGAGTGGGAGGTTGCTTGGAATAGGTGGGAGGTCGTCGAAAATAGGTGGGAGGAGATTTTGGGTTGCTTACTTGAGAGATTAGGGAATGGTATGAGCAAAACACCGCGCGTTTCGGCGTTTCGGGTTTTAACCCACAGCGTCGCTATATAGCGACGCTAATCCGTCGCTATATAGCGATGTTTTTAATTAAAAACATCGCTATATAGCGATGGAACAGAGGAAAGCGTCGCTATATAGCGATGGAACAGAGGAAAGCGTCGCTATATAGCAACGCTTACTGTCATTTTTTTGATGTGGCATCAAGAGAAGCTCAAACATGCTTTTTTATAATTGTCAATATGTCCTCCTCAGGAACTGGAACTAGTACCCCCCGTTGGTGTTGCACATGTTGATGGCTCATCGGTAAATCAAAGCTATTTAAGTTTGCAATCTTATTGTATACCAGGAAATAGAAGATCTTATATTTACACGAAATCTTAAAACATGATGAGGAGGGTGACGAGGGTACACATATACCTTCTCACTTTCAGCAAGACTGTAGTCTCTCGGACGACGACGAGGGTATGGTCGACATGATGGATTCCATTTTTAGGGGCACTACATCCCACATACACGTGATGTCAAAGTCTGAGGTCAAAATGTGAGAGTTGCAATCAGCACAATTGTACGAGGGTGCTAGGATGTCAAAACTATGTGCTTGTCTCTCAATCTTGAATCTACAAGTACAGTATGGGTGGTCGGATACAAGTGTCTCGGCCTTAATGAGGTTAGCCCTTGCATTAATTTGACTCATTATTTGGATATTGTTTATTTTGAGAATCATCATTTGGATACTGTCTTTGTCATAGGTTGCTCCAGAAGATGTTGCCTGCACCAAATACCATGCCCGCATCAAGAGATGAAGCGAAAAAGATGCTAACAACGGTGGGTATGGATTATGATACCATCCATGCTTGCCGTAATGATTGTATTCTCTTTCGTCATGAGCATGGAGATTTGGCTAGTTGTCCAAAGTGTGGGGAACAACGATATAGAGATGACTTGCAGGGTGAGCGGATACCGGTAAAGGTCTTGAGACACTTTCCCATCATTGCAAGAATACAACACATGTTTTGATGCAAATCCATAGCGGAGTTGATGACATGGCATGCATCTCATCAGTCCACTGATGACACATTGAGGATTCCCACAGATTGTGCAGCTTGGAAGCACATAGATAATCAGTGGCCGGACTTTGTGAGGGAGCCACGCAACTTACATCTTGGGCTAGCCATGGACAGCGTGAATCCTTTCGGGTTACACTCGACATCTTGGTCGACATGACCCATAGTCATGGTGAATTACAATATCCCACCATGGCTAACAATAAAAAAGGGACACCTCATGCTTGCACTACTTGTGCTAGGAAAGTACAAGGCAAAAAACATGGATGTGTACATGGCACCTTTGATAGAGGAGTTACAGATATTATCGAGAGGAGTGCAGGTCTTTGATATTTTCAGAGCTCCTAGACATACCAATGATATTTTGGTCAGGGGTATCTTGATGTGGACCATGCATGACTACCCAGGATATGGAGAGTGCGCAGGTACGTGGTTGTGTCTTTACATGTACAATGAGGGATTATGCTTTTTTTACTCTCTTTTGCATGCATGTCTTGTACTAACACATTCATGCACGTGTGCAGAACTTGTTACAAGTGGGTACCATGCTTGTCCTGTTTGTGGACCGGCTCTGAAATCGCTTGCACGCTACTCCAAACATATGAGGAAAAATGTTTATGAAGGTCATGCTTGATACCTTCCGCTCGACCATCTCGCACGTGGAGGTCAGCTTGATCCACCACCATCATATTTAAAGGCAAGTGATTGGATTCAAGCTTGGAGGGCGAATGGAGACGAACCTCCTCCTGGTATGAAGAGGCTATCGATCTTTCACGAGCTTCCTTATTGGGGTCAGTTACAAATCAATCATCTCTTGGATCCCATGCATATCTTCAAGAATGTGGGGGCTACTATTTGGGCACACTTGGTTGGTTCCAAGGACTCGAGAGGAGTGCGAGAAGACTTGCGTGCTATGAATAGGATGTCTCGTTTGTGGCCCCAAGTGCATGCTTTGGGAAAAATTTTCCTCCCGAAAGCAACGTGGATCCTCTCTACGAGGGAGGAGGCAACGGTCAAGGCAGACATTGCCTCTTTTCAAACACCGACAGGGTACATGCGTTGCTTGAAAGGAGCATTTTCAAAGGACAACAAGCTTAGTGGCCTCAAGTCCCATGATTAGCACAAGGTCTTACAGGTATTCTAAGTAGAATCAGTGTACCGATAATAGTGATGCGTTAGCGTAATTATTATTGTGTTATATTATTGACATGACTTCATTGTTGCTTTGATAGTTCATCCTCCCAATTACAATAAAAGGGTGCTTACAAGAAGATGTTAGAAATGATATATTCAAGATCTGTGGTATTGTGAGGTATGCTTACTATCAAATCGCATTATGTATTTTCTTCATGGACATGTGAAATAGGTGGATATCTCAAATATCTTACATATGCATGGACATGTGAAATAGGTGGATATCTCAAAAAGAGATCTCTATATCGAGCATCGAGAAGGCTAGGGTGGAATTCATCGAAGCCGTATGCTTGCTTGAGAAGCACTTTCCCTCGAGCATTATGACAACTTAAGTCCACTTGCTTGTGCACATAGTTGATGAGGTGGCTATAGCAGGTACTGTTCATAGTCGATGGATGTTTTTTCTCGAGCGGTTTATGAAAACTTTAAAGGGGTTTGTAAGACAAAGAGCAAGATCGGAAGCAAGCATGGCAGAGGAATGGCTTGTGCAAGAGTCATTAGTATATATCACAGAGTTTCTTGCATCCACGGATCCTGATATGCTGCAAGCTTGGCACAACAAGGATGATGATCGCATCGTTGGTGAGGTTCCCCAAGGAAAAGGGATTGAAAGAAAGATGAGCGAAGAGCAAATGGAGAAATTCAATAAGTTTTGTATCCTCAATAGCCCTGAGATGCAGAAGTGGATTGAGAGATATGAAGTGGCCAAAGCAGAAAGAATAAATGCAAGGACGAGATTCAGAGTAATGTACAGGTGATCACAACCATATCCACGAGATCTGGCTCTTCTCCCTACTCACATGTCACTTGATTGGCTACAACTAGCTCTACGTAAAGCCGAACGTGATGGAGAGACAATAAACGAGCATGAGCATGAGTTATCATCTGGATGTATGGTGCATGTAAGTTTCTTATCTCTTGACGTAATTAAGTAATTATTTGTGGCAATGTATGCTATAAAATAGGTGCATCTTCATTGTTTTAATGATGCTCTTTTACAATACAAAAAGTACAGTGCATTATGGTCATATGGACGACATTTTCGTGTGGAACGCATCGATTCAAAGAGAGTCATGTATGATTGTGGAGTCATGGCTAACTTCACACAAGATAGCTGAGCAAGTGCTTCAGATACCAATCTTCTCTCCTCACAGTTGGATTATTGTCGAACCATACGCGACATCTATGAAATTGATTTCAGACGATTTACTATTTTCATTCTTGATGTAAAATGGTTTAGAACTACTTACAACGGTCCCCATGCGACAGTGAGAAAAGATAGTAGTGGTCTCTTTGCAATAGACTCCACCAAACATTGGACCGATGAAAGTGATACTTTTGTTCTTCCCGAGCACTGTGAGCAGGTGCATACTAATGATTTAATTAGTCGAAGCTTTCGTTTTTAAAGTCCATTGATACATGTACTTGAGCATAATTTCATATATATAATTGACGAAATTTGGCACCCATCTTCAATATAGGTGGTTTTTCATCCGGATCGTTCTGATCCAAGATGGTGGTACATGATCCAAGTTGCACCACGAAGTAAGGAAATTTTTGAAGATCGAGATGTGGATATGGAGATGCCACTACCAATGCCGGATCCAATTGATGAATCTAGCGAAGAAGATGTAGATCACCATATGAGCCAAGAGGAAGATGAGCATAATGACATCACATGGGAGGAGGATGGAGATCACGATATTGACGAAGAAGACAACAATAATCAAGATCAGTCACCACACCTAAGCTTTATTGAAGAAGATGATCAAATACTTTTAGGTGAACGTACGATGCTAGAGTACGATGATGATATAGGAGATCAACTCAGTATACAGTTGGAGATAGACTTGCTTGGTGCCTTAGACTTGGCTCAAGATGAAACAGTTGATGTAAATGCTCTTATTTGATTTTTCTCATCTCAAACTTGGACATGAATATATGAGCTTCAAAGGCTTGATGTACATTCTCTCATTTTTTTATTCTCTATGAGCTCAAACATGTATGAAAATTTAAAAAAATTTGTCATTGGAAAAAACTAACTTTTAAGGCCTATAAAAAAAAAAAACTCTCTGTAAAAACGTCGCTATAATATTTTGTATCAGTGTCGCTATATAGTGACTTTTAAAAGTCGCTGTATAGCGACTTTTGATCGTCGGTATGAAAAGCGGGTTTCGTAAATCGTCGCTATATAGCGACTGTTGCTAAAAGTCGCTATATATAGCGACTTTTAGCAACAGTCGCTATATAGCGACGATTTACGAAACCCGCTTTTCATACCGACGATTAACACACACTAAGCGGGCGCTAAACATCGGTATGTAAACGTCGCAATAGGATCTGTGTGTAGTAGTGGTTATAAGTGTCGGAAAAGAACGGTCACTATATAAGCATCGCTATATAGTGACTCTAATAAACGTCGCTATATAGTGACACTAGTAAATGTTGCTATATAGCGACATTGGTAAACATCGCTATATAGTGACGATTAATAAAACTTTAAAAAAACATTAGTGGGGCTAAACAGGGTCACATCAAGACTTGTTTTGCCCCACTAATGTTTTTTTTAGTAATTACAAAAAAAACAAAATTAAAATTTCCTTGCAAAAAGGGTGATACAAAATCGCTCAAATGGACCGATGGAGTGGCAGAAGCATATCCATGTCGAAGATATACAACATTATTTGTTAGAAAATTACCCTTTCGAAAAGAGTGATAGAAAATCGCTTAAATGAGCTGATATACAAAAGGATAGACATGGTGAAGTATATGCCAACTACTACTACTACTACTGCTGCTGCTCATTTGAATCATTGTCGACCTCCTCGTCCTCATCTTACAGGCTTGACCCTTGGCCCTAATGAGCTGCGCCTAATCCCTGACCCTCGTGGGCTACACCTAATCCCTGACCCTCATCATGGCTTGCCTCTAGTGATGGGATGCTCGAGCTTTGACTCTAACAGTGAAACCATATTAATTGGAAATTAGATTCGAACTTAAAGAATAAAACAATTTAAAAAGTGAGATTACAAGTAGGAGTAGACTTATACCATGCGAGCATCCACCTTAGCCCAATTGACCGTCGCTCCCATTGACTCGTGCTTAATAAACCACGGCTTGTTCATACACAAAATGCACGTCTCGTCTCTGCATTTTTAGGAAGGCAACCCATCACGGCTTGTTGTGGACCCAATTTATGAGAGTTAGATAAAGTACATGTAATATGTAGTAAAACAAATAGAACAATACATTAAATGAGAAGAAGTAGACTTACCACTGTTGCCTTGAATGCCAACCATCCACCTGCACCAAAGTGTGAAGTACCTTGAGCATCTAGCCGTCTCCTTGGAGCCCTCCTCTGACACAACAACTCAAAGCAACTATAGATGCGCTTCGTAGATGTGCAAAATAGCGGGCGCATCTATAGGCGTTGCTTTAGTAGAGGAATTACGGGGGCATCTAAAAGTGCATCTAAAAGCTCGTCTATTTGCGTGTAAATTAACGTGTCTACTTGCACGTATAAATTGAGAAAATACGGGCCCGTCTAACATCACATTTATCAGTGCATCTATATGCGTGTGTATTAGCGCATTTATTTGCGCGTTTACACTGAGAATCAGACGTGCATTTAGACGTGTAGATAGACGCAAACCAAAGAATACAGAAAGTGAGATTTTGGTGTACATCATTGCAGCTTGTTGTGGACCCAATTTATGAGAGTTAGCTAAAGTGCATGTAATATGTAGTAAAACAAATAGAACAATACATTAAATGAGAAGAAGTAGACTTACCACAGTTGCCTCGAATGCCAACCATCTGCTTGCACCAAAGTGCGAAGTACCTACGGCATCCAGTGGTCTCCTCTTAGCCCTCCTCTGACCCTCGAATATTTGGGGATGGTCCCTATTCTACTTCTTGAAAAACTTCCAATCAGCTTTGTCTATAGCCCTCCCCTTTGCAATTGAAGTACGCAAGGCTGATCTACGATGCTTCAAGACTAAATCCATGTGCTCTCGCATGTAATTCTCATTGAACTCCCAATTTGGGTGTTAGGGTATTTTGCTTTCAATTCATCGATGACTACTTGCTTCTTTTGGTCATCTTGATACTGCCAATTAGTAGCAATGCTGCTATGAAGTGGTGGCTCATCAACTGCCTCATGCTGGCCATCACTGCTTTGCCCTTTTGATCTTCTATTATCTCTCCAACAGCCGTGATTTTATAGGATAGGTCCTTGACTGGGTAAGGAGGACTCATGGTAGTGGCAGAGTCTGAGCGAGTGGTGTTTGTGCGAGTGCTTCCGAAGCGAGGAGTAGCAGTGGGAGTAGGAGAGGGCAATGGACCTAGTACTATGGGTCTCCGGACCAAGTGGAGACTTGTAGGGATGTGAGTGTGGTGACTCATCTACATCTCCCAAGCCAGCACAACATAAGCAACCCCTCCTACTCTTCCTTATGATGGGCATGCCTAGGCGATGACCCCTCAGTCGAAGGGGCAGGAAGGGATGGTTGGGCAGTAGGTCCAACCATCAGTGTAGGAGAGGGAATTTCTGAGGTCCTTTCGGATAGCAGAGAGAAGAATCTCGCTGCCTCCTCATTGGTCATCTATGCCACAAACTCGTTGGGACTCCTGACAAAGCCATGGGCTGCTAGCAAAGGAGTTCCCCGAGGGGTAGTCGTAGTGCTACGTCCGGAGTCAGGCCAGGGGTAGTCGTAGGGGTAGGCCCCTGAGGTGTCGCCTGAGGGGAATCAAATTCCTATTGAGAATAGAGATCATGATGTCTCCTCCTACAAGGGTTTCTGTACTTGTCGGACGTGCGACGTTATCCCATGTCTAACGTAGATGCAAACATGAAAACAAAAAACAAAAAACAAGAGAATACATTGAGAAAGCATATGAGAATACATTGACAAAGCATAAGAGAATACATTGAGAAAGCATATGCATATGCTTATGCATAAGCATATGAGCATATGCTCATGCATAAGCATAAGCATAGGCATAGGCATAGGCATATGTTACGAAAAGAAGAGAAAAAGAGAGGAAAAAAGAAGAGAAAGAAAGGAGAAGGAGAAGGAGAAGGACATGCATATGCTTATGAAAAGAAGAGAAAAAGAAAGGAAAAAAGAAGAGAAAGAAAGAAGAAGGAGAAGGAGAAGGAGAAGGACATGCATAGGCATAGGCATAAGCATAAGAGAAGGAGACATATGCTCATGCATAAGCATAAGAATAAGAGAAGGAAGAGGGAAAAAGAGCATAAGCATAAGAGATACAGAAAGAAAGCATATGCTTATGCTTATGCATGAGCATATGAGCATTAAAGAAAAAGAGAGAAAACTTAAGCATAGGAAAATACATATGCTTATGAAAAGAGATTAAAAGAGGGGAAAGAGGGGGAGAAAGAGAGAGGAAAAGAGGAAAAGAGAAGAAGGAGAAGGAGGAGAAGGAGACATATGCTCATGCATAAGCATAAGCATAAGAGAAGGAAGAGAGAAAAAGAGCATAAGCATAAGATAAAAGGAAAGAAAGGATATGCTTATGCTTATGCATGAGCATAAAAGAAAACGAGAGAAAGCATAAGCTTGTGCTTATGCATGAGCATATGAGCATATGCTCATGCATAAGCATAGGCAAATACATATTCTTATGAAAAGAGATTGAGAGAGTGGAAAGAGAGGGGAAAAGAGAAAAAGAGATTGAAAGAGAAGAAAAAGAAGAGGGAAAAAGAGCATAAACATAAGAGAAGGAAGAGGGGATGAAAGAGGAAAAAAGAGCATAAACATAAGAGAAGGAAGAGGGGAAAAGAGATTGAAAGAGGGAAAAAAGAAGAGAAGGAAAACAGGAAGAGGGGAAAAAGAGATTGAAAGGGGGGATAAAGAAGAGGGAAAAAGAAGAGAAGGAAGAGAGGAAGAGAGGGAAAGAAGAGGGAATAGGGGAGGAGAGGAGAAGAGAGGGATCTTAGGCCCATCACTGTAGCTAGCGCTTAAGGCACTAGTTGCAGGCCAATGCAAATAACAAAATAAGAAAAGAAAAAAAGAGGAAGGATTTCCTTACCTGGAATAGTCCCGCTCGGTGTTTTGTGGACTGGCCCTACAAAAGAGAGGAAACATACCATTTTCAAAGAACTAGTTAGAGGAAGGAGGAGTTTAGAGAAGCAACTTCTCAAAGGGATTGGATTGAGGAGACAAGCATAAGTCTACAAACAAGGAGAAAGAGGAGGAAGAGAAATACCAAAAAGAGAAGAGGTGAGTCTTTTTTCTTTCACAAAATCTCGTTTTTTGTCTTTAACCCTTGAAAATCAAGCATGAAAACTAGCACATAGCCTTAGCAATTGAAGGAGAAACATGCTTCAACACTCACAAAATGAAATCTTACCAAAAATGGTTCTACATTGCTTAAAGGGACTCACCTTCTTGAAAAACTTCTTTTCACTCCTAGGAGGAGACATCATGATCTCTATTCTCTAGAGGACTTTGATTCCCCTCAGGCGACACCTCAGGGGCCTATCCCTGCAAGACTTCTCTTAGATGTAGCACTGCAACTACCCCATAGGGAACTCCTTTGCTAGCAGCCCATGGCTTTGTCGAGAGTCTCGACAAGTTTGTGGCACAGATGGCCAATGAGGAGGCAGTGAGATTCTTCTCTTTGCTATTCCAGAGGACCTCAGCAATTCCCTCTTCTACACCGACGCTTGGACCTACTGCCAGCCGTCCCCTCATGCCCCTTCGAATGAGGGGTCATCACCTGGGCATGCCCATCGTGAGGGAAGGAAGAGTAGGAGGGGTGGCTTATGTTGTGCTAACTCAGGAGATGTAGACGAGTCAACACACTCACATCCCTATAGGTCTCCACTTGGTCCCAAGACCTAGTGCCAGGTCCCTTGCCCTCTCCTACTTCCACTCCTACTTCTCGCCTGACTCTGCCACTACCATGAGTCATCCTTACGTAGTCGAGGACCTGTCCTATCAAATCACGATTGCTGGAGAGATAATAGAAGATAAAAAGGACAAAGAAGTGATGGCCACCATGAGGCGATTGATGAGCCACCACTTCAGGAGCGGCATTGCTAGTGATTGGCAGTATCAAGATGACCAAAAGAAGCAGGAGGTCATTGATGAATTGAAAGCAAAATACCCTAACCCACCAAATTAGGAGTTCAATGAGAATTACATGAGAGAGTGCATGGGTTTGGTCTTGAAGCATTGTAATCCAACCTTGCGTATTTCCATTGCAAAGCGGAGGGCTAAACCCAGCTAGGCAGACAAAGCTAGTTGGAAGTTTTTCAAGAAGTAGAACAGGGACCATTCCGAAATGTTTGAGCATCAAAGGAGGGCTATGAGGAGATGGCTAGATGCGGTAGGTACTTTGCTCTTTGGTGCAGGCAGATGGTTGGAATTGGAGGCAACTGTGGTAAGTCTACTTCTTCTCATTTAATGTATTGTTCTATTTGTTTTACTACATATTACATGCACTTTATCTAACTCTCATAAATTGGGTCCACAACAAGCTGCGATGGGTGGCCTTTCTATAGATGCAGAGTAGAGACACGCGTTTTGCATAGGAAGAAGGCCATGGTTTATTGAGCAGGAGGCAATGGGAGCGATGGTCGATTGGGCTGAGGTGGCCACTTGCACACTATAAGTCTACTCCTACTTGTAATCTCACTTTTCAAATTATTTTATTCTTTAAGTTCCAATCTAATTTCCAATTAATATGGTTTCACTCATAGAGTCAAAGCTCAAGCGTACCATCACTGGAGGCGAGCAATGACAAGGGCTAGGGATCAGGCACAGCCCACGAGGGTCAGGGATCAAGCGCAGCTCACGAGGTCCAAGGATCATGCCAACAAGATGAGGATGAGGAGGAGGATGACAATTCGAATGAGCAGCAGTAGTAGTAGTATGCATAGCCTTAGCAATTGAAGGAGGAGACATCATGATCTCTATTCTCTAGAGGACTTTGATTCCCCTCAGGCGACACCTCAGGGGCCTACCCCTGCAAGACTTCTCTTAGATGTAGCACTGCAACTACCCCATAGGTAACTCCTTTGCTAGCAGCCAATGGCTTTGTCAAGAGTCTCGACAAGTTTGTGGCACAGATGGCCAATGAGGAGGCAGTGAGATTCTTCTCTTTGCTATTCCAGAGGACCTCAGCAATTCCCTCTTCTACACTGATGCTTGGACCTACTGCCAGCCGTCCCCTCATGCCCCTTCGACTGAGGGGTCATCACCTGGGCATGCCCATCGTGAGGGAAGGAAGAGTAGGAGGGGTGGCTTATGTTGTGCTAACTCAGGAGATGTAGACGAGTCAACACACTCACATCCCTATAGGTCTCCACTTGGTCCCAAGACCTAGTGCCAGGTCTTTTGCCCTCTCCTACTCCCACTCCTACTTCTCGCCTGACTCTGCCACTACCATGAGTCATCCTTACCTCTAGTCGAGGACCTGTCCTATCAAATCACGACTGCTGGAGAGATAATAGAAGATAAAAAGGGCAAAGAAGTGATGGCCACCATGAGGCTATTGATGAGCCACCACTTCAAGAGCGGCATTGCTAGTGATTGGCAGTATCAAGATGACCAAAAGAAGCAGGAGGTCATTGATGAATTGAAAGCAAAATACCCTAACCCACCAGATTAGGAGTTCAATGAGAATTACATGAGAGAGTGCATGGGTTTGGTCTTGAAGCATTGTAGACCAACCTTGCGTATTTCCATTGCAAAGCGGAGGGCTAAACCCAGCTAGGCAGACAAAGCTGGTTGGAAGTTTTTCAAAAAATAGAACAGGGACCATCCCGAAATGTTTGAGCATCAGAGGAGGGCTACGAGGAGATGGCTAGATGCCATAGGTACTTTGCTCTTTGGTGCAGGCAGATGGTTGGAATTTGAGGCAACTGTGGTAAGTCTACTTCTTCTCATTTAATGTATTGTTCTATTTGTTTTACTACATATTACATGCACTTTATCTAACTCTCATAAATTGGGTCCACAACAAGCTGCGATGGGTGGCCTTTCTATAGATGCAGAGATGAAACACGCGTTTTGCATAGGAAGAAGGCCATGGTTTATTGAGCAGGAGGCAATGGGAGCGATGGTCGATTGGGCTGAGGTGGCCGCTTGCACAGTATAAGTCTACTCCTACTTGTAATCTCACTTTTTAAATTATTTTATTCTTTAAGTTTCAATCTAATTTCCAATTAATATGGTTTCACTCATAGAGTCAAAGCTCAAGCGTACCATCACTGGAGGCGAGCAATGACAAGGGCTAGGGATCGGGCACAGCTCACGAGGGTCAGGGATCAAGCGCAGCTCACGAGGGCCAAGGATCATGCCAACAAGATGAGGATGACAATTCGAATGAGCAGCAGTAGTAGTAGTATGCATATACTTTGCCATGTATATCCTTTTGTATATTGGCTCGTTTGAACGATTTTGTATCACCCTTTTCTAAAGGGTAATTTTGTAACAAACAATGTTGTATTTTGTATCACCCTTTTCGCAAGGGAAATTTTGTAATTAATTTTTTTTTTGTAATTACAAAAAAAAAACATTAGTGGGGCAAAACAGGGCTTGCTGTGGCCCTAATTAGCCCCACTAATGTTTTTTTTAAGTTCTATTAATTGTCGCTATATAGCGTCGTTTACCAGTGTCGCTATATAGCAAGATTTACTAGTGTTGTTATATAGTGACGTTTATTAGAGTCGCTATATAGCGATGCTTATATAGCAACCGTTCATTTTAGATGCTTATAACGACATAAATAACGACCTTTGCGCTTGTTTTCAAAAAAAAAAGTTAGTGTAAAAAATATCGATATCTTTGTCGAGAAAGAGCCTATGCCTTGTAGTGTTGATGTAATTAAGTAATTATTTGTGGCAATATACGCTATAAAATAAATGCATCTTCATTGTTTTAATGATGCTCTTTTATAGTACAAAAAGTACAGTACATTATGGTCATATGGACGACATTTTTGCATGGAACTCATCGATTCAAAGAGAGGCACATATGATTGTGGAGTCATGGTTAACTTCACACAAGGTAGTTGAGCAAGTGCTTTGGATACTAATGTCCTTTCCTCACAGTTGGATTATTGTGGAACCATACATGAAATCTATGAAGTTGATTTCAGACAATTTAGTATTTTCATTCTTGATGGAAAATGGTTTAGAACTATTCACTATGGTCCCCATGTGATAGTGAGAAAAGACAGTAGGAGTTTCTTTGCAATAGATTCCACCAAACTTTGGACTGACGAAAGTGATACTTTTGTTCTTCCCAAGCACTGTGAGTAGGTGCATACTAATGATTTAATTAATCGAAGCTTTTGTTTTTAAAGATCCATAAATACATGTACTTAAGCATAATTTCACATATATAATTGATGGCATTTGGAACCCATCTTCAATATAGGTGGTTTTTCATCCTGATTGTTCTGATCCAAGATGGTGGTAGGTGATCCAAGTTGCACCACGAAGTAAGAAAATTTTTGAAGATAGAGATGTGGATATGGAGATGCCATTACCAATGCTGGACCCAATTGATGCAATTGAATCTAGCAAAGAAGATAAAGATCACAATATGAGCCAAGAGGAAGATGCGCATAATGACATCGTATGGGAGGAAGATGGAGATCAGGATATTGAGAAAGAAGACGACGATCATCAAGAATCACCACACTTTATTGAAGAAGAAGATCAAGTACTCTTAGGTGAATGTACGATGCTAGAGTACGATGATGATATAGGAGATCTACTAGGTATAGAGTTAGAGATAGACTTGATTGGTGCTTTAGACTTGGCTCAGGATGAAACCGTTGATGTAAATGCTCTTCATTGATTTTTTTCATCTCAAAATTGGACATGAATATATGAGCTTCAAAGGCTTGATATACATGCTCTCGTACTTTTATTCTCTCAAAAGATCAAACATGTATGAAAATAATTTTAAAAATGTCATTGGGACAATAGGCCCCTCTTTGATTAAAACTTGTGTTAAACTAAAAGAAGACCTTCAACAAGTTGAGTGTTGCATCTTATAGGCTAGGAACGAAGGTTAAGCTTATCAAACAATGATGCTAATTGAAATTGAACATTTTCATTGTGCATGTGCTTCCAGCTCTCAAATGGTTGGCTACAATAGCTACAAATGTGGACATAAGACATTTCTAGGTGTGTTGCCAACATGGTAGCCTATGTGTTGCCCATGTGGTAGCCCTATCCTTTGCATGTTCAAGCAATTAATCTGCTTGACTTGGATCCAAAAAAGGAGAATATATATAACAGGTAAGCAGAATCTTCTTCTTTATGTCTACGTAGTCCTTGGTTCATGGCTTCTATGATTCTTTGTAGAATAAGGAATTATCTTATATATCAAAAATTTATCAGCTAGCTGGCACATTATTGACAAATAATGAGGTAGTGGATTTAATTGGATTGGAAAGTGGGAAAATGTTAGTAATAGTATCACATGGCCTGGTATAAGGGAGACATGATTCTTCTCATGGTATTTCCCTTCTTGTTTATTGTGATGTAGATTGGGTTAGCTCATTCTCACAGATGTGATCAACCAATGGCAATCGTTTCTTCATCAACCAATCTTTGGTGTCATGGACTAGCAAGAAACAACACTATGTTGCTATGTTCAGCACAAAATCAGAGTACATGGTAGTATCATTTGTGACATGCAAGTTGATCTAGATTATAAGGGCAAATATTTGCCCAATTGAAAATCTAGAATCTCGCCAAGTCGTGGGGGCTAATGTGTAGAGCTTCAAATCTCATAGATTTGCCCAAAATTTGATATTATGAGGTCCAAATTTTTGCCCTCCCAGAACTCAAATTGATTAACATACGTCATGTAGAGCCATGTATATAGTTAGGATTGTGTAACTGTAGCCCATGAGAAACTTGTATATGAACTTCAAGTATAATTAAACCCATCTAACTTGTATACAAACTGAAAGTATATTGAAACCCATGTAATCCTTGAAAACGTTAGCATGGGAAATTTTTTAAACTCCCCTATAGGAAAGATTTTCCCAACGACCTACACATAGCTTCTTTATAGGGGGAAGATTCAGCCAATGATGTACACTTCGATAACTATGATTCATGATTAAACGTTACCTTATGAGCTCCCTAGGAGAGACATAGAATCTCGGAGCGAAGATCCTAAACACAACTCTCCCTTGAGAGGGTTTGATATCAAGGTGGGAAAGGCTAAGGTGGCTATCATTCAAGGTCAAGGCCTATAGTCATGTGTAAAAGATTATCCATTGTTCAATTTTGGCATCTTCTTTTTCAAAAGATTGCATCCATGAAACTACGAGTTGCTACCTCCCTCCACATCCTTGTCACTAGGGAGAAGGTCAAGGAATGCTTACATGTAATAATTTCACAAGCTCAAATACATTCCGCTCCAGTAGCTCGGGTATGCTGCTCCTCAGTAATCAATCCGTCATCATAGAAGTGCCTCCATGTATCTCCTCTGTGATGGTGGCGGTGGTAGGCTGTCTCCATTGGAGTAGGGTATCTGCCCACGATCTCAAGCTGCATGACCGCGACACACTTTGTGGAGGGATTAGTACAAAGAAACAACCAACCTCCTAATAAACTACATAAGCAATATAATTTGAGATCGGTACTTACAAATTGGGCCTCCCATGATTCAACACCCCCTGCTCCAAAATGCGCGCTTCCATATTCCTCCATCTGGATCCTCCGTGCCTCCACGTGCTATAGACTGGGGTCCTCCCTTGCTGACTTCATTGCCTTCTTCCACTCACGCTTGTGAGCGGTGTGGGGCGGGCCCCTTGGAGGTTGACCTGCCTCAAGCCTGGCAAGCTCCGCTAGTGCCTGCCTCTTAAGCGAAGATCTTTTATTGCTAAGTATCGTAACAATCTTTGACTTCCCCCATTTATCTGTGAACTGGCGATTGGGGGGGTTAGGACACCTAGAGCGAACAGTAGCGAGGGTCTCATCAGCCAACCTCTTTGGGTGGTCTTTATAGTGGATAAAGCAGTCTCTGTAGTTGTTAGCAATTACAGAGCGCATGAAGGCCATGATGTCCTTCCCCCGCGCATCCATCAAGATGCCTCCTGTCTGAGTGATGTCATAATAAATCGTACCATCACCCAGAGGCACGTCTAAATCATCTGAATCATCCTCCTCCTCACCGCCACATGGCCCAAAGCACTGTGCCATGCATCCGCCACCGCTCTCCCTGCTACTACGCCTGCTACCCTGTCGTGTCGAGCTCGTACGCTGGCCACTCGTAGCTGGGGACTACACGGGACTACGCTGACCACTCATAGCTGGAGAACCGAGTCTCGACGGCTGGGGAGTACGTCGACGGCTCGCCGAGACAAAAGGACCTCCTGACGGCATGGGGGAAGGGGCATAAGACGGGATGGCAGAAGGGACATAAGACGGCATGGGGGAAGGGACATAAGACGGTACGGGAGAAGGGGCATAAGACGGCTGTGCTGACTCCGCTGGGGTGATCTCAGGCGGTGTGGGGTGGCTCGGAGTCTGTAGTGCCGACTCCTGGGGAGTGTTAAGGGTACGCGTCATATACCCGTATAACTCCGCAGGACTAGGAGGGTGCCCTAAAAGATTATATAAGTCCTTCCAAATAGATTCTCGGGGATCAGGTGAGCTAGAAGCGCTTCCTGGCCACATGTTGAACTGGAAAAAAGGAAAAAAATCTATTACTGATGAGCTGAGAAGAAAGGGGAAGAAAAAAGAGGCTCTGTCAGAGCGCGTCTATAGACCCGTCTGTTTTGCGCATCTATGGACGCGTCTAACAAAGCGTTTAACAGTGCGTTTAACAGTGCGTCTAACAGTGCGTCTAACAGTGCGTTTAACAGTGCGTTTAAAAGTGCGTCTAACAGGGCGTCTGTGTGAGCGTCTATAGACGCGTCTGTAAGAAGCCAGACGCGCAGTTAGACGCGGCTATAGACGTGCTTTTAGACGCACCCTGAGAAGCGCCTATAGACACGCTCCGACACGCGAGAGATTTATAAAAAGTCAAAAAGGACGTTGCGCCCGACAAAAGAACGTGACGCTCATACCTAGATCTTGCGTTTCCTGGATGCGAGAAAGTACAAAACTGGAAAGAGCAAACTTCCAAACAAGAACAACTTCAAAAGGACTTACTTAGATAAAGGTATGGAAGGTTCTTCTTTCTTTTCCAAACTTGTTTCTTCTCCTTGTTCGTACTCCTCCTCTCCTTTAGGCTTGGAAGTAAGTGTAGGTACGGTCCCTTTCTCTTGAGTGAAAGCTTGGAACTGTGTATGGGAGGCTCTCTCTTAAGCTTCGAATCTATGGAACTGCTAATAAAGAAGGAAGGAAGGCGCTCGCGAAGTTTAAGTAATGTAAAGAAAAGCAAAGCGAGCGGCGCGCCGAAAAGCAGGTTTAAATCCGCGACTATAGTCGTGTCTATTAGCGCGTCTATAGGCACGTCTAACTACTTAGAGTAGACGCGCGTTTAGACGCGCCGTTAGACACGATGTTAGACGCGACTATAGACGCGGCGATAGACGCAACACAGAGTTTAAATTAAGCATTTGAAGAAGAGCAAATTTGGTGGGTTGTTTGTTTGTAGGATGTCTCCATCTTCAACAAGTAGCTCCAGTGAGGATGAATCCCTCTGTATCCACCATCGCAAAATGTGGTTGGAGCAAAAAATCAAATGTCTGTGTGATCGATGTCGAGGAAACATGTATCGTGCACGCAGGATTACACTCAA
The DNA here is from genome assembly GCF_047967505.1 of Dipteris shenzhenensis. NCBI lineage: Eukaryota > Viridiplantae > Streptophyta > Polypodiopsida > Gleicheniales > Dipteridaceae > Dipteris > Dipteris shenzhenensis. Next base: position 25,674,273 of record NC_141608.1, on the reverse strand, counting down.
TCATATCTCAAAGTATGGAGAATGGGATGTGACCGTAAACAGGGTAAGGGTTTGTAAGTTAAGGTTGATTGAGATACCTATGGGTGTTCATATGTTTGAGTTATGATCCCGTTTTAATTTGATACAGGATGCAGTGCCACACCCGCACATGTTACCCTATGCCCGTCGTGAGGAGGCGAAGCGTCGGCGATATGAGGTGGGATCTTCAGGAGGGACCGTTACGGATGCATGGAGTGATGGTGATAGTAGCCCGACGCCATTACCTCATGAAGCCGTGGAGGAGGAGGTGTTTGATGATATGGTGCGGGATTTATATGTCCATCAAGGGAGGGATAATAGCATGGAACAGGATGATCTTTTTACCGCAGCATCGACTCCACTGTTTGAGGGGTGCACATTCTCTGTTCTACGTGCCTCCCTTGAGTTACTAAACTTGCAAACCATCTATGGATGGAGCAATGCAAGTTTGAATGCATTACTCAAGTAAGCTTTAAAGTCGATTTTGCAAACATGGTGAATTATGCGCGTGGGTCAATTACTCGAATGCTTTTCCTCATTTATGGTCTTCACGTGCAGGCTATTGTGTAAAATTCTTCCAAGGGAGAATAAATTACCGACCTCAAGAGATATGGCAAGGCAACATGTGACCACTCTTAGAGGATTAGATTACAAGCGCATCCATGCATGTGTCAACGATTGCGTTTTGTTTCGTGGACTACATAAGGATGCAAGAGAGTATCCTACTTGTGGAGAGGCAAGATATAGAGCAGATCTCAAAACCTTGGACGTGCCTCGTAAGGTATTGCGACATTTTCCCATAATCCCTCGCATCCAACATATGTTCAAGTGCAAATCTATTGCAGAGCTCATGTCATGGCATTCCTCCCATCGATCAACCGATGGCAAGTGGAGAACTCCCGCGGACTCTCCTGCGTGGAAGCATATTGAAGACTCTCACTACATCGGGTTACCATGCATGTCCTGTTTGTGGTCCTTCGCTAGTTCCCTCACGGGCAGACGCATTGAATAAGGTCATCTATGAGAATCACCATCGATTTCTCCCACCTGATCATCCTAGATATGTTGCCCCTTGGAATGAAGTCCTCCCACAATCACTCACCGCGGGAGATTGGATGAGAATTTGGGACGGTTCCACGACTCCAGCTCCACCACTTGGCATGAGCCGGTAAGGGTTTGTAACTATTAGCTGGAAGTAAAGATTGGCTATATTGGTTGAAAGTAAAGATTGCACGCTAACACTTTATTTTGTTTAGATACTCCATCTTTTATCGTTTACCATATTGGTCCCACCTCAAGATCAATCACCTGCTTGATCCCATGCATATCTTCAAGAATGTGGCATCTACCATTTGGGAGCATTTGAATGGGACACGAGATTCGGCAGGCATAAGGGAGGATCTACGTACCACATGGAGGATGCGTGAAGCTTGGCCTCAAGAGAGACCAAATGGGCGTGTTTTTTTACCTCGTGCACTGTGGATGTTATCAAAGCTAGAGATGGCGACGGTGAAGCGCGCTATTACTACAATTCGTACTCCCACTGGATGCATGAGGTGTTTGAAGGGAGCCTTTACAAAGAGCAAGAAAAGAGGTGTAGAGCAATTATATGGCTTGAAATATCATGATTGGCACAAGATGCTCCAAGTAAGTATTTTATATGCATAATATCTTTTTCCTTTCAAATTTGTGAGTTAATAGCTATAAGCAACTAATCAACCACCTCCTTGCGGGTTCAGTTCATACTACCTACTAGCATTTCACGTAGTGCATCAAAGGACGTGAAAGATTGTATTTACAATATGGGCGAGCTTGTGAGGTATGTGAGGTCAAAGGAAATAGATCCCACCACTCTTGAGAATGCTCGAGTTATGTCAGTGGAGGCGGTTTGTTTAGTGGAGGAGACATTTCCACGTTCTATTCTCACAAGCCAACTACATCTCATAGTACATTTGGTGGATGAGATTGCTATATGCGCTACTATACATGCACGATGGTTGTTTTTCCTTGAGCGCTTCATGAAGACGTTGAAGGGCTTCGTGAGACAAAATGCAAGACCCGAAGGTAGCATGGCCGAGGGTTGGTTGGTACAAGAGTCACTTGTATATATTTCTGAGTTTCTTGTTGATGTGGATAGCTCTCTCCCACGACTATGGAGAGATGATGAAGACCTAAGGATGACCTCTATTGTGCCTCAAGGAAAAGGATGCAACAAAGTAATAGACACGGAGTTGCATAATAGTATCAACCTCTTTTGCGTGCTTAATAGTGATGTGATGAAAAGATGGGTGACAAGATACGAGGATGCAAAGGCAAGAAGACAAGAAGAAAGGGCCCTCTTTCGTACACACCACGGATCTCGTGTGCCATACCCTCAGCATCTAAGAGCACTTCCAAAGGATATTCATGTGGATTGGCTACTTGATGAAATGGAGAAAGCAGAGAAAGACTAGGGGATGCATATCACAATGGAAGAATGGGAGTATGCTAGGGGATGCATGAGCAAGGTCGGTATATAGAATGTTATGCATAAGTTAGGAGCTTTTTATAATTTAGATTGCTTATTTAATTGATTTTTTCTTGGTGTAGTGCACTATGTTCAATGCTATATGGTGTGAGGGCAAGCATTTCCAAACACAACGGATTGATGATAAGAGAAACACACAAGATTGCAGCGTCATTGCTAGCTTTGAGGGAGCCAATGGAGCCATGGATGATTATTGTGGCATAATCCAAGATATCATTATGCTTGACTTTCGACGCTTCTTTGTGTATGTTTTGGATGTAAAGTGGTTTAAGAACGTGGTGGAAAGAGGCCCTAATGCAACAATCAAACGCCATGCAAGTGGCTTTGTAACTATTGACTCCACAAAGTTTTGGCAAAGTAGGAAGGACACACTAGTACTACCGCAACAATGTGAACAGGTACTGTGCACACACATAAAAATACTCGCTTTTAAATATTTGATGCAAGAAAAGTAACATGATTGTATTTGTGTTTGAATTAGGTTGTCTATCAACCAATGGTGGATAATAATAGATGTTGGCATGTCATACCTATTATGCCACGTTCCAAAGTGATGTATAGTACATTTACTAATATGGAGCGTATGGAGGATGATCATGGCCATGGACGTGATGATGACCGTGATACAAGAGAGGAGGATGATCATGAGATAGGAGATATAGATATTGAGGCCATTACCCGTGAGGACGAGCCTACCATTGGAGATGCTGATTTCGATGAGCACATGAGTGGCACAAGTAGTAGTGGGTTGAATGTATTTGTAGATCTAAACACTTGTTTGGATTTTGAAGTAGATAGTTTGGCAAGGGTTGATCTCATTGAGGATGAGATTGAACTGTAGCCCCACAATTGATATTGGCAAAACTATTTTACATATTGTCTCATTCTCCTCATCTCACTTAATTCTTGTATATGTGGGCTTGCAAAAAATTATGTGCTTTGGTAATCATGGGCAATGTTTGGAAAGCAATGATGTACACCAAAATCTCACTTTCTGTATTCTCTGGAGTGTGTCTATGTACGCCTCTAAATGCGCGTCTGAGTCTCAGTGTAAACGCGCAAATAAACGCGCAAATACACGCGCAAATAGATGCGCTAATAAACGGGATGTTAGACGGGCCCGTATTTTCTCAGGTCAAACGCGCAAATAGACGCAGTTATTTACGCGCAAATAGACGAGCGTTTAGCCGCGCATTTAGACGCTCCCGTAATTTCTCTACTAAAGCAACGCCTATAGACGCGCCCGCTATTTTGCGCGTCTACCAAGCGCGTCTATAGTTGCTTTGTGTTGTTGTGAGAGTCTCCCATGTGGGTTAGGCGGTCATGCACTCTCCATTGTGTGCGATAATGCTTGGCCACATTTTTCCACATATATCAACTCACATATCCCAAGTCTATGATACTCCCTTGGTCTCTTCCCAATTTTATAATACGTTCAAACATCTAGGAGGACAAGTGGAGGGTTGGCACAAGGAATCTTGCCACCTCATCCTACTTTCCCCATTATTTAACTTGCACTCTTGGACCTTCTATACCTCACCCACATGGGCCTATCCTATATGGAGGGAATAACCCAGTATAATATCCATCTCCACCTATTTTATATTACTTCTCCCATGGACTTTGGGCCATATCTCACTAAATGCAAGCATGGGACCACCTAGGTAGAGCGGTGGCACATGGAGGAGCCATGCCACCTTAACATTTTATAATATTACTACCATGGATTATTTACAACACACCTTATTGGTCCTATTACGTGGAAGGGTGGCACATGGTCATGCCCTACCACCTCAACCCTGGGCCCTATGTACTCCATAGTTTATTATACTATTGCCACACATATAAGCACACACTCATATTTATGCCGTTTTACTTTGGTGAAATTTATCCATAACAGTTCCCCCCCCCGGCAGGGAATGCGTAGCATTTCCATGCCTGGGACCATCACGCACAAAGAAGGGCTTGAGATAACGCTTGTTGATCACCTTCTTGCCATATGGCTCATGCAGCTCTTGAACTTGTACAGACCCATTGCTATGTTCCTTGATGACTTTGTATGGACCGGTCCACAGTGGTAGAAACTTCTTATCCATTTGGTGGTCCAATATGTTATCAAAGCATAGCACAACATCCCCCTTAGCAAAGTGTCTTTCCCATCCCTTTCGAATCTTAGCATTCAAGCGGGCCTTTTATCAATTCTTTTGGATCTCTGTTTGGTGTAGTGCAAGGTGTCGGGTTTCATCTAACTTCTCAAGTTGTACCAATCGGGCTTCTACATGTTCATCTTCTGTCATCCTCTATTCTTGTGCCAATCTCAAGGCCTTAATCTCTATCTCTAGTGGTAACACTACCTCAATACCATACAATTTGAGTCTTAGGTCTCAACAAATTGTTAGCACTCTTGCATTCTCCATCACAAGTTCAAAGTTTAGGTAGGTAAGATATGGTGATGCAAATGAAGGAATGCATGACTGAGGTAATTATGGGAGATACCCCTATGGAAGACCCAAAAGAGAAACAAAAGATCATATGGATAAGGATTTAAAATATGTTCTCAAAAAAGAAAACATTTATATGACCAAGGTAAACTTTAAGAGTGAATATTTGCCCAATGAAAATCTCGAATCTCCCCATGTTTGGGGGGCTTATATGTAGGGCTTCAAATATTAACACCTATTTTGTTAATTTTGGACTTTTTCTATTGTTTTTGGAAATCCTTCCCAAATGAAAAGTTTACTTTGTGAAAATATCGATCTTCCCAAATCAAGAGTTCACTTTGTGGCACTATCATATTCACATAAAAATCTTATTTGTTTAATCCATACTTTTGCACTAACATGCAAGAATTATGTTTGAAGTTTTAGAAATTCTATTTTTTCCTAAGTTATTTATTAATTTAATTATTTTTAACATTTTTCCTTAAGGTGATAATATAAATCCATGAAAGGAGACCTAAATATTTAATGTAAAGAACATTGACACACACAATATGCACAAAGACATGCCAGACGATGCAAGTTTTGTATTGAACAAAAGAATTATAGCAATTATAGCTATCTTATGTTTACAAGAAATGTTTCTCTTAACTGGAGTCGTCGTATAAAATGATATATCATATGTTTACAAAATTGTTGCTCTCAAAGAGCCTTCGGTGCCATCTGCATTGACTCCCCATTGTCTTATCACTTGTTGCTTGCTAGGTGCCATGTGCATTAACTCCCTATTGTCTTGCCAAGCCTTGTCCCTGGGTGACATCTGCATTGACTCTCATTTGACAGAGGAGGTGATGACTTAGTACTAAACCTAGTCTACATAATAATTGATTAACTTCTTGGCTAGTGCCCAATCCTTCAATGGACTTCAATACAAAGCTTTTATCATGGACATTATTCATTTGCACTGTCTCCTTCTACTTCCTCCATGGTGATCATCCGTAAAAATTTGTATATAGATAAAATACTTTGCTGCGGTATTTTTTTTTTTCCTTCTATCTCATATCCCATGCACTTCTTTGATTTCTTTGCCCTTCAATGCCAAGACAATATGATTGTCTCCATCAAAACTTGTGAGACCGGTTCATCACTTGGGACCCAATCCTTTGTTGTAAAATTAGTATACAATGTGTTTTTATCCATGTTCTCCTTTCTGCACTTTTGCTCATAACATACCGTTGTAAATGTTGTAGCTCTCCCTTGATCATCTCTTTACACCACAACTACTTTTGCAACCCAAAAGTTCACATTCTCATATTCATCGTCCGATGTCCGAACCGCAACAAAACAATCGACCTCTATATCTAATTGTGGCATGAACTCTCTCTTCTTTGGTCCACAATATGGATGTGGGAGTATTGATACAAATTAATTTTCAAAGATTGGTGTGGTGGGCGCAAATCGTTATGAACAATTGGACAATTTAATAAATTGCATTCTTCCTCTACATCCTTTGAGAGTCGCATTCTCTCAAGGTCCTTTATGAATTTGCATGTCTTGTTAATTACAACCGTAGTATGTTCTCTCCAAGTCGGCTTTGAATCTAGATATCTCCAAAGGATTTTCTCTTTGTATGTAATAAATGCTTTCAATCGTTCTATTTCACACTTAGACCTCTCATTGAATTCTTGTATAGAAGCCCATGTTGGATACATTTGCTCAATAGGAATTGAAGTTAAGAGAGTGTAAGGAAAGCTCTTTCCTTGTAACTTAGGTGGAGTGGCAACAAAATGAGGCAATGTTGTTGTATTCAGATCCGTGCCATCTACAATAAGGCACACGTAGTCATCGGGATGTGAAATAGCTTGCTCCTTCCAAAATGAATATTTTTGTCTAGAATATCAAATAAGGTCATGATGAGATTTTTGGTTTTTTTTAAATGTTGCACTCTCAATCGCCCACTTTAAATCATTACAAACATTGCACTTTGACATTTTTTGCCTCTTTGGGATTTAACATATCCAAAGTTCTTCTTCCAAAGAGTATACAAAGTATAAGAAGAACGGCATACCCTCTATGCCTTTGCTTTTTTGCAATAGAGTAAAATACTTTGAGTTTTTTCAAGCCTATCAGAAGGTGCATTTCAGTGATCGTGTCACCATTAGGGAGTTTGGTAGATATATGGGGTTGAGATAAAGTGTTTTCTTGTATGAAGTATTGCAAAATCGATGCTGCCCTAATAGTTGAGATTCTTGATTTGGACCTTCCTCTATTATCGTGAATGCTAAATTTTTTGTCGTCTTTTGCCTTACTGACTAAATCTCAATATGTGCCATGGGGTTATCTAATAATATTGCGATATGCCTTACTGAAAATCTTTTTTCCATTTACGAGAGGTTTGACCTTTTGTCTTGAACTTAGACTTTTATTGCCATTCTGAAGAAAGCAAGGGAAACTTGTGAGAAGGTATTCATTTTTTTCACTTCCTCTTCTTTTCCACATGTGTCCTCTACATTCCCTAATGTCTACAAGATCAATGAAGTTCATACATCTTCACTTGCAACATAGATATCCCAATGCATTTAATGTATTCTCCTCTTACATTACTCTCTTCCTCTTTGGTTGCTATTGTGGATCTACTTCACTCGCTTTCTCCTCATGCATTTCTATGACTGCTTTTGTTCCTCATGCACGTTATTATCTCTATTTATGCACTTCCCCTCCTCACATTTGTTTGTCACCTTGCATCCATTTGTTGTTGCATCCTTGGCCATATCACAATCAAAGCTAAAAAATGAATAATCCTCTATTGATCTCATCCTCACTTTTAACATAATCTTAAGGCCATTCAATGCATTAAATATTCTACGAGAGTATTGAGAACCTTGAAACTCTTCCACTCTTGAGAGAACATTGCTCATTGGGACATCTTGCATGGCTTTCACAAATCCACAAGTTTGATCGACACCAAGTTTATTAATATCCATGAACTCATCCACACTGACAAAGCATCGCTACTGAAACCTTTTCCCTTCTCATTGTGCAAGAATTCATCCACTCCAGATAAGGCATCGCTTCTAAAATCTTTTTTTTTTCTCAGAACCAATGAACTCATCCACTCCAGATAAGATGTTAATTGTAAATTTGAGTACATTGAAATTAGCCACAAATGAAGTGATAGAGATTGGCACGTGGGACACTTTTTAGGTCCTTTGATATTGTAGTATACCTTATCTTTATCACTGAAAACCACGTGCCTCTTTCTCATGTTTAAAAATTGCATGCTCCATCACGTATCTTGCCTACCTCATAGTAGGGATCACATAAGGATGTTGTGCTATCAACCATACCATCATCAGTGACTTTTAGAATCCTCATCTATGCAAATGACCACTGCTCCACTTGTTCAAATCCCAATACTTCACCTTCTACTACATTCTTATTTGCAAATGAACTCATTTGTAAAATATCCCCTACAGTAAAATCCAAAGTGCTGCACTTTGTATTCTTGATGATGTCTGTTGCATAAGTCTCATCTCTGTCCTATGCTATAAAGGATTTGTTGGATGTATTGTAGGGCATAACATCTCCAAGTGTTTCCATATCTCCACATTTATACTTTAGCTCAACATGTGTGCTAATAATCTTTGATAATCTTTAGCTCAACATGTGTGCTAATAATCTCTGATACAGTAATTGCCACCTTATCTTTGCCAAGTCTTCAAAAGTGGCAAACTGAATTGGGATCACTATCATGGATTGCAGAAAATGCAACTACTTCTCTTTTGCGATGTAAAATCACATCCATCCCTGGAACAAAATATATAGCCATCTCATTTGCAAGCAAGCTCTAGTAGAAACAATTACATGAATATCAGTCTCTTTTAAATAATCTACTTATTAATTTTTATTAATATTATTATCTTTTTAATAATCTACTTATTAATTATAATGTTTAATTAGTACTTTATTTGTTGGGGGGAGGGGCATTTTATCAAGGTTTGTTATCGAAAAAGTACTTATTGGATGGGCATGCCACTTTGCATGCAACAAGATAGCTCTTAGGTTGAGGCATGTACAAACTATCGTGCCCATCAGATATGCTTTGCATGGTCAATCAAGTAGTAAACACCGTTTTTATCTCAATGTCATACACAACCATAAAAAAACACACTCCTATTCGAACGAGTACTTATTGGATGGGTGATACCCTTTGCCAAGGCCTCAATACCACCTACTTTTAGGAACATGCAAGTTTCTTGTCCATCATATATTCTTTGCATGTTCGATCATGCATTGTACACCGTTTTCCCCCTAGTATTATGCACAACCTTAAAAAAACACGCTCCCAAGTGCGTTCTCCAAATAAGTACTTATTGGATGGGTATACCACTCTACACAAGATGAAATACCACCTAATTTAAGATAGGTGCAAATTATAGTGCCCATCTGATATGCTCTGCATGGTCAATCATGCATTAAACACGATTTTCACTCGAGTGTGATGCACATCCGTCAAAAAACATGCTCCTAGGTGTGTTATCCTAATAAGTACTTGTTGTATGGGTGTGCCACTTTGCATCCAAAACAATACCACCTAGTTTGACCACAAACAGGACATGCATGGTAACCCGATGTAGTGAGACCTGAACAATAGATGCAATTAAGAGTGGAAGGTGGGTTTAGGGTGCCACGTCCTTTGCCTATTCATAATTAAAAAATGCAATGCTTACCTGAACACTTGCCATAGCCTGGGAAGTCATGCATCGTCCACATCAAGACTGCTTTGCAGTTGAAGTCTCGTGACGAGGGAGGCCTGCTCACATCATGCACCTCGATACCTCTCCAAAGTATCTCTAGCTCATCAATCAAAGGCTCCAAATAAACATCAGGGTTTTTGACTTTATGTTTCCCTGGAATTAGAAGGGACAGCATGACATGTCCTTTCTTAACAGCCATAGAGGGTGGAAGATTGTAATTCACCAATACCACTGGCCATACACTGTAAGACGTGCTTTTGAGACCAAATGGGTTCACACCGTCCATACCCAATCCAAGTCTCAAGCTCCTAGGTTCTTCCTTGAAGCTTGGCCATGTGTCTTCAATATGCTTCCACGCAGGAGAGTCCGCGGGAGTTCTCCACTTGCCATCGGTTGATCGATGGGAGGAATGCCATGACATGAGCTCTGCAATAGATTTGCACTTGAACATATGTTGGATGCAAGGGATTATGGGAAAATGTCGCAATACCTTACGAGGCACGTCCAAGGTTTTGAGATCTGCTCTATATCTTGCCTCTCCACAAGTAGGACACTCTCTTGCATCCTTATGTAGTCCACGAAACAAAACGCAATCGTTGACACATGCATGGATGCGCTTGTAATCTAATCCTCCAAGAGAGGTCACATGTTGCCTTGCCATATCTCGTGAGGTCGGTAATTTATTCTCCCTTGGAAGCATTTTACACAATAGCCTGCACGTGAAGACCATAAATGAGAAAAAGCATTCGAGTAATTGACCCACGCGCACAATTCACCATGTTTGCAAAATCGACTTTAAAGCTTACTTGAGTAATGCATTCAAACTTGCATTGCTCCATCCATAGATGGTTTGCAAGTTTAGTAACTCAAGGGAGGCACGTAGAACAGAGAATGTGCACCCCTCAAACAGTGGAGTCGATGCTGTGGTAAAAAGATCATCCTGCTCCATGCTATTATCCCTCCCTTGATGGACATATAAATCCCGCACCATATCATCAAACACCTCCTCCTCCACAGCTTCATGAGGTAATGGTGGAGGGCTACTATCACCATCACTCCATGCATCCGTAACGGTCCCTCCTGAAGATCCCACCTCATATCGCCGACGCTTCGCCTCCTCACGACGGGCATAGGGTAACATGTGCGGGTGTGGCACTGCATCCTGTATCAAATTAAAACGGGATCATTATAACTCAAACATATGAACACCCATAGGTATCTCAATCAACCTTAACTTACAAATCCTTACCCTGTTTACGGTCACATCCCATTCTCCATACTTTGAGATATGATTGAGCATAATCCTGCGTGCACGATACATGTTTCCTTGACATCGATCACACAGACATTTGATTTTTTGCTCCAACCACATTTTGCGATGGTGGATACAGAGGGATTCATCCTCACTGGAGCTGCTTGTTGAAGATGGAGACATCCTACAAACAAACAACCCACCAAATTTGCTCTTCTTGAAATGCTTAACTTAAAAAACTCTATGTTGCGTCTATCGCCGCGTCTATCGTTGCGTCTAATTGCGCGTCTAAATGCCCGTGTACTCTGTGTATTCAGACGCGATTATAGACACGCTAATAGACGCGCTAATAGACGAGACTATACCCACGACTTTTAAACCTGCTTTTCGGTGCGCCGCTCGCTTTGCTTTTCTTTTAACTACTTAAACTTCGCGAGCGGCTTTCTTCCTTCTTTATTAGCACTTCTATAGATTCGAAGCTTAAGAGAGAGCCTCCCATACACAGTTCCAAGCTTTCACTCAAGACAAAGGGACCGTACCTACACAGCTTGCTTCCAAGCCTAAAGAAGAGGAGGAGTACGAACAAGGAGAAGAAACAAGTTTGGAAAAGAAAGATCCTTCCATACCTTTTTCCAAGTAAGTCCTTTTGAAGTTGTTCTTGCTTGCTATTTCCAGTTTTGTACTTTTTCGCATCCACGAAACGCAGCATCTAGGTATGAGCGACACGTTCTTTTGTCGGGCGAAACGTCCTTTTCGACTTTTGAGTATTCTCGACTGTCGGAGCGCGTGTATAGAGGCATCTGAGGGCGCGTCTAAACGCGCGTTTACAGGTGCGTCTATATGCGCGTCTGGGTTGTTACAGACACACACAGACGCATATATAGACGCCCAAACAGACGCTCTGTTAAACGGAGTTTTAAACAAAATGTTAGATGCGCTTTTTAACGCTCTGTTAGACGGAATGATGAACGGACTGTTAGACGCGCTTTTACTTGAAATGTTAAACGCTCTGTTAGACGCGTTCATAGACGCGAATATTAGACGGGTATATAGACGCGCTCTGACAGAGCCTCTTTTTTTTTTTCCCCCTTTCTTCTCAGCTCCCAAAGAAATAGATTTGTTTATTTTTTTCCAGTTTAACATGTGGGGAGGAAGTGCTTCTAGCTCACCTGATCCGCGTGAATCGATATGGAAGGATTTATATATTATTTTAGGGCACCCTCCTAATCCTGCGGAGTTATACGGGTACATGACGGGTACCCTTAACACTCCCCAGGAGTCGGCACAACAGACTCCGAGCCACCCCACACCGCCTGAGATCACCCCAGCGGAGTCCGCACAGCCGTCTTATGCCCCGTCTTATGCCCCTTCCCCCGTACCGTCTTATGCCCCTTCCCCCATGCCGTCTTATGTCCCTTCTGCCATCCCGTCTTATGCCCCTTCCCCCATGCCTTCAAGAGGTCCTTCTGCCTCAGCGAGCCGTCGACGTACTCCCCAGCCGTCGAGACTCGGTTCTCCAGCTACGAGTGGTCAGCGTAGTCCCGCGCAGTCCCCAGCTACGAGTGGCCAGCGTACGAGCTCGACACGACATGGTAGCAGGCGTAGTAGCAGGGAGAGCGGTGGCGGATGCTGACTTGGGCCATGTGGCGGTGAGGAGGATGATGATTCAGATGATTTAGACATGCCTCTGGGTGATGGTACGATTTATTATGACATCACCCAGACAGGAGGCATCTTGATGGATGCGCGAGGGAAGGACATAATGGCCTTCATGCGCTCTGTAATTGCTAACAATTACAGAGATTGCTTTATCCACTATAAAGACCACCCAAAGAGGTTGGCTGATGAGACCCTCGCTACTGTTCGCTCTAGGTATCCTAACCCCCCCAATCGCCAGTTCACAGATAAATGGGGGAAGTCAAAGATTGTTACGATACTTAGCAATAAAAGATCTTCCCTTAAGAGGCAGGCACTAGCGGAGCTTGCCAGACTTGAGGCAGGTCAACCTCCAAGGGGCCCGCCCCACACCGCTCAGAAGCGTGAGTGGAAGAAGGCAATGAAGTCAGCGAGGGAGGAGCCCAGTCTGCAGCACGTGGAGGCACGGAGGATCCAGATGGAGGAGTATGGGAGCGCGCATTTTGGAGCAGGGGGTGTTGAATCATGGGAGGCCCAATTTGTAAGTATCGATCTCAAATTATATTGCTTATGTAGTTTATTAGGAGGTTGGTTGTTTCTTTGTACTAATCCCTCCACAAAGTGTATCGCGGTCATGCAGCTTGAGATCGTGGGCAGATACCCTACTCCAGTGGAGACAGCCTACCACCGCCACCATCGCAGAGGAGATACATGGAGGCACTTCTATGATGACGGGTTGATTACTGAGGAGCAGTATACCCGAGCTACTGGGACAGGCCCCCCAGGTATTTGAAAGTAATTAAATAATGCCAAAATTATAAGTAAAGATTTGATTTTTCATACATTGATATATGTTGTCCCTTGTTTACAGGGCGCCCCTGCACAAGACGACGAGGAAGACGAGGAAGGAGGTGCAGAAGGCAGCGCAGAAGGCAGCGCAGAAGGGAGCGTGGAAGGCAGCGAGGATTAGTCGTAGAAGTAGTGCTACTATTCTTTTTTGTACTTAAAGCCATTGGCTTGGCTTCGTGCCTCTTGTATATAGACTCCTCTTATTTTTTGTACTTGAAGCCACATGACATGGCTTAGCTTCCTTATTTTTTGTACTTGGAGCCACATGACGTGGCTTAGCTTCGTGCTATATGTATATACAAGCACTTTTTGAGCTTTCAATTTTATTGCGTTTTGGAGTTGTAATATTTTATTTGGAATTGTAATTAAAATGCGGTTGGCTATAAGCATACACAACATACACAACATACACAGTATTCTGTAAAATTTAAATAAAAAAAAAGGCGCGTCTATCAGTGCGTTTATATTCGCGTCTGTCTGTTCGACTTGTGTCTATACGTGCGTCTATCAAAGCGTTTATAGGCGCGTCTATTTACGCGTGTATGAGCGCGTCTATACGCGCATAAGTCTGATTTATAGACGTGCAATTAGACGCGGGTCTCCTGACGCGCAAATAGACGCGCCCGTAAGTTTTTTATTTAGTTCATGAAACGCGTCTGTGCACGCGTCTATGGGTGCTTTGTCTTGTTGTGTCTCTTCCAAGATTAACACACCTATGGGTGACCTTTTGTATATAAATGCACATCTGCATTACATACTTGTAAATAATTGTACAAATGATCAACTTGTATATAGGATCTCGGGTTTTTCCCTTCTGCTCCCCAAGGGTTATTCATCCATAGCTAGAGACCTTTGTTTAAGTGGGAGTGTTAGAGCTATATATAGCTTGCCCTAACTTGAACTAGGTCTCACCTATATATATGTAACTAGTGATCAATATGAATCAGTCTTTGGGAGTTTATTGATGTGTATATCATCTCTTCTTCTTCTCTCCCAATAAGTAGCTACAAGCAAGTTCAAGGCAAGAGATTTGGGTGGATTTCATGCGTCGATGTACTCACTATCTATTTCGTTCAGGAGCCATTTGCAGGTTGCAAAGCAAACATTTAGGGGGATTTTTTTCCCCAGTATGCATTTTCGCGACTTTCACAACAACAAACGTATTCTTGGAGATTGTAGGGAGAAATTTATTGCCTCTATATCTTCATTCTTAAAAATTATCCACTTGCTATAGGATGCCGTATTTATTATTTATTATTAGGGTATTCTATGGATAACCATTGTTTTTATACCTGTATGTTTTCATTCTTAAGGATTCCACTAATTACAAGATTCCATTTTTGCCATAACATTCGTCCCTTGCACAAAGATTTTCAAAATTTCAAGAGAGCAACCAAAAAATGATAATTAGCCCAACAATCATTACTTTTAGACCTAATAATATCTTTCTTTCTTTGAAAGCATGGCAATATGAATAATAGAATCCTTAAATGTAACCATGGCAATAAGATCATTCTTTCTTTGAAAGCATGGAAATATGAATAATAGAATCATTAAATCTAACCATGGGTGGAACGTTGCAGACATCTCCATGTGATACTTTTTGGCACACAAATTCGATCATGATACAATGATCATCTACCAGCAGAGTCATTGGGATAATGGAAACAATGTTATTGATTATAGGCGCTTATATATCATTCCATTAATCATGCATTCGTTCAGTCCATGAGCATACTCCAGAGGTCGAGGGACTCAGATGTACTACAGTAGTGCAAAAGGAGGGTCTTTGAGATACAGCTCTGTGAGCTGAGGGCTGTGGTCAGAGGCAGGATCTATTGCGATCTCAATGAGATAAGGTAAGGGTAGAATCAAGATGGCGTTAAAGCACAACCCCTTACCCATGGCCTTGGAGCATACTTGCTTTGATTCTATTCAAGCTATTCAACAATGCCTTTTCAAAAGAATTTCCAATATCCCACACCACAAACATGTATACGCATTCACAAGGCAATAGACTATGCTTCAAATTACATCCCTCATATATGATAAGCTAGTCTATAAATAAAGAAGCATTACATCCCTCACAATGATATGATTTCTTTAGCTTAGCAATTCAATTATGATGTGAACTATGATGTGAATTACATTCTCCCATGCTCCCTCCTTGGGCCTATAGTAAATTTGGAAGAAACTTAGTTTAGCCCCTTCTCTCAGCCAAAAATCCTTTGTTAAAGATTGTAGATGGCTTAGTATGCTTCGGTCCTGCCCTTGAAACTTTCACATTCATTGTCTCTCCATCTGGTTGGTTCAAGGTTATGAGTTGCTTTTCCCTTGTGAATTAATTAGCTTGGAGGCCACCATGCATATGTTGCACAAGTCTTCTTCTAGTGCTTAACTCTATAGATCTGGCCAAAATTTTAAATTGTATATATAATACGTTGCCAAAAGTTTCCAAATATATTTATCTATTATTTAAAACTTTGGCCAATTTTCATGGACTCTATCTATAATTTTATAATCTTAAAGGCTAAACCTAGCTCTTTTTGTAATTTTAGTTTCAAATTGTGGCAAATATACTAAGCTTTTATTTTTATATAAGCATATAAACTTTCACAAACCATATAAAACTTTTGCTTATTAATGAAACTAACATGAAAAAATCATCCCTGATGCTTGACCATCCAAAGCATATCCAATGGACAAGATACTTTGCATGTCACTCAAAGTAGG
The DNA here is from genome assembly GCF_047967505.1 of Dipteris shenzhenensis. Lineage (NCBI taxonomy): Eukaryota > Viridiplantae > Streptophyta > Polypodiopsida > Gleicheniales > Dipteridaceae > Dipteris > Dipteris shenzhenensis. The sequence goes on along the minus strand of NC_141608.1, from coordinate 25,658,064 downwards.
TGCTATTGAGGGCTGTGAAAAGTGGCACACCCATCCAATAAATATTGGTTCGAATAGCACACCTAGGAGCATGATTTTTGATGGTTGTGCATGACATTGAGGAAAAGTGTTTAATGCTTGATCGACCATGCAAAGCATAACCGATGTGCACAATACCTTTACATGCCTCAACCTAGGTGGTATTCAGTTGCATACAAAGTGACACTCCCATCCAATAAGTACTTGTTCGGATAACACACCTAAGGGCATCCTTTTTGACGGATGTGCATCACACTCGGCAAAAAAGGGTGTTTAATGTGTGATTGAACATGCAAAAAATATTCAATGGACACCATACCTTGCAAGAATCTCAACCTAGATAGTATTGCAACATGTGCAAAGTGGCGCATGCATCCAATAAGTACTTTTTAGGATAACACACCTGGGAGCATGCTTTTTTACGGTTGTGCAAAATACTGGGGGGAAAAGGTGTCTAATGCATGATCGACCATGCAAATCATATCCGATGAGCAAGATAATTTTCATGCATCTCAATTTAGGTTTTATTGATGCTCGTGCAAAGTCGTGCACCCATCTGATAAGAACTTGTTTGAATTACATACCTAGAAGCATGTTTTTTTTACAATTGTGCATGACATTGAGGAAAGAAAGGTGTTTAATGCTTGATTGACCATGCAAAGCATATTTGATGGGCACAATTCTTTAGACATGCCTCAAACTAGGTGGTATTGTTTTGGATGCAAAGTGGAGCACCCATACAACAAATACTTATTAGGATAACACACCTAGGAGCATGTTTTTTGATGGATGTGCATCACACTCGAGTGAAAATCGTGTTTAATGCATGATTGACCATGCAGAGCATATCAGATGGGCACCATAACTTGCACCTATCTTAAATTAGGTGGTATTTCATCTTGTGTAGAGTGGTATACCCATCCAATAAGTACTTATTTGGAGAACACACTTGGGAGCGTGTTTTTTTAAGGTTGTGCATAACACTAGGGGGAAAACGGTGTACAATGCATGATCAAACATGCAAAGAATATATGATGGACAAGAAACTTGCATGTTCCTAAAAGTAGGTGGTATTGAGGCCTTGGCAAAGGGTATCACCCATCCAATAAGTACTCGTTCGAATAGGAGTGTGTTTTTTTATGGTTGTGTATGACATTGAGATAAAAACGGTGTTTACTACTTGATTTTTGATGGGCACAATAGTTTGTACATGCCTCAACCTAAGAGCTATCTTGTTGCATGCAAAGTGGCATGCCCATCCAATAAGTACTTTTTCGATAACGAACCTTGATAAAATGCCCCTCCCCCCAACAAATAAGGTACTAATTAAACATTATAATTAATAAGTAGATTATTAAAAAGAGAATAATATTAATTATAATTAATAAGTAGATTATTAAAAAGAGACTAATATTCATGTAATTGTTTCTACTAGAGCTTGCTTGCAAATGAGATGGCTATATATTTTGTTCCAGGGATGGATGTGATTTTACATCGCAAAAGAGAAGTAGTTGCATTTTCTGCAATCCATGATAGTGATCCCAATTCAGTTTGCCACTTTTGAAGACTTGGCAAAGATAAGGTGGCAGTTACTGTATCAAAGATTATTAGCACACATGTTGAGCTAAAGTATAAATGTGGAGATATGGAAACACTTGGAGATGTTATGCCCTACAATACATCCAACAAATCCTTTATAGCATAGGACAGAGATGAGACTTATGCAACAGACATCATCAAGAATACAAAGTGCAGCACTTTGGATTTTACTGTAGGGGATATTTTACAAATGAGTTCATTTGCAAATAAGAATGTAGTAGAAGGTGAAGTATTGGGATTTGAACAAGTGGAGCAGTGGTCATTTGCATAGATGAGGATTCTAAAAGTCACTGATGATGGTATGGTTGATAGCACAACATCCTTATGTGATCCCTACTATGAGGTAGGCAAGATACGTGATGGAGCATGCAATTTTTAAACATGAGAAAGAGGCATGTGGTTTTCAGTGATAAAGATAAGGTATACTACAATATCAAAGGACCTAAAAAGTGTCCCACGTGCCAATCTCTATCACTTCATTTGTGGCTAATTTCAATGTACTCAAATTTACAATTAACATCTTATCTGGAGTGGATGAGTTCATTGGTTCTGAGAAAAAAAAAAGATTTTAGAAGCGATGCCTTATCTGGAGTGGATGAATTCTTGCACAATGAGAAGGGAAAAGGTTTCAGTAATGATGCTTTGTCAGTGTGGATGAGTTCATGGATATTAATAAACTTGGTGTCAATCAAACTTGTGGATTTGTGAAAGCCATGCAAGATGTCCCAATGAGCAATGTTCTCTCAAGAGTGGAAGAGTTTCAAGGTTCTCAATACTCTCGTAGAATATTTAATGCATTGAATGGCCTTAAGATTATGTTAAAAGTGAGGATGAGATCAATAGAGGATTATTCATTTTTTAACTTTGATTGTGATATGGCCAAGGATGCAACAACAAATGGATGCAAGGTGACAAACAAATGTGAGGAGGGGAAGTGCATAAATAGAGATAATAACATGCATGAGGAACAAAAGCAGTCATACAAATGCATGAGGAGAAAGCGAGTGAAGGTAGATCCACAATAGCAACCAAAGAGGAAGAGAGTAATGTAAGAGGAGAATACATTAAATGCATTGGGATATCTATGTTGCAAGTGAAGATGTATGAACTTCATTGATCTTGTAGACATTAGGGAATGTAGAGGACACATGTGGAAAAGAAGAGGAAGTGAAAAAAATGAATACCTTCTCACAAGTTTCCCTTGCTTTCTTCAGAATGGCAATAAAAGTCTAAGTTCAAGACAAAAGGTCAAACCTCTCCTAAATGGGAAAAAGATTTTCAGTAAGGCATATCGCAATATTATTGGATAACCCCATGGCACATATTGAGATTTAGTCAGTAAGGCAAAAGGCGACAAAAAATTTAGCATTCACGATAATAGAGAAAGGTCCAAATCAAGAATCTCAACTATTAGGGCAGCATCGATTTTGCAATACTTCATACAAGAAAACACTTTACCTCAACCCCATATATCTACCAAACTCCCTAATGGTGACACGATCACTGAAATGCACCTTCTGATAGGCTTGAAAAAACTCAAAGTATTTTACTCTATTGCAAAAAAGCAAAGGCATAGAGGGTATGCCATTGTGACATGAAGTTGGGGGTAATAAACTTCACGCACCTCTTCACTTCCTGCTGCTTTCGAACTGACAGCCAAAGATATTTATCACTGAGAATGGGATATTAGAAAGAAGCTTTTATGCCAAGATACCACACCATACTTTCCTCCCTCAGATGAGAATGAAGATGGTAACATCCCAAGTGATGTTGTAATCAAGCATAGGGAGAAGGAAAGGATCAGCAGAGGCCATAATCTCAGCGAGCCGGTCTGCACCAAAGAGAAGAGCGATACGTTGTTGAAAGAAGATCTTGTGACTCAACATGACATGAACCGATATACATCGAGGAGTTTGAAGGGGCTGATTGGGTCGGATGGGTAGATTCCGAGGAAACATTGCACCTCCCTCATAGACACCTTTACACTTAGCTCAAAACACTCTACAAACTGTCATTAGACACAAAGGCCTATAACTTTCAGTAGAGACATGATATCAGAGATTCAAGCAAATAAAGAGATGCGCCTTGATATGGGCTTCGCGCTGATATAAGTTTCATTGAAAACAGACAGACGGTTGAAGAGATATGGACAGTTTACTGGAAGGGGGTAAAAACTGTCATAAAAATAGACTGTCAAACACAGAGACCCATAACATTTTGCAGCAGTATCTGATTCAAGATCTAAGCACATAGAGACATGCGCCTTAAAGAGAGCTTCGCGCTGATATATGTTTTGTAAGAAACACAGAAGCGGCCAAAAAGTTATGGACAGTTTACTAGACGGGGGTAAAAACTATTATGAAAACAAACTGTCAGACACAGAGACTCATAACTTTTTGTAGCAGTATATCTGATTCAAGATCTGATTACATACAAACATGCTCCTTGAAGAGAGCTTTGCGCTGATATAAATTTTATTGCAATCGGACTACCGAGCAGAAAGTTATAAGCAAAACACTAACAGGGGGTCAAACTGTCATGAAAACTACCCTCCACCCAGGCTAATTTCGCCTGAGCAAGATGTTCCCTCAAGACTCCACCTTCATCCACGATCCACCCCTCATAGATTTCGCCTAGAAGAGGGGAAGAAGTTTGCATGGTGGCTCGGGAAACAGAGGGACCATGTGTGCACAGTGAGCAGCCGAATAGAAAGAACTTTTGAGGCTTTGAAAGAAAGAAAAGGGAAGAAGAGAGAGAACCTGAAGTGACCTTCATTACAAATAGAGTGAGAATCCACTCCAACACTACAAACACAAGGGAGAAGAAGAGGTTTCATACATACAAGAGGGAGCGGAAGCTCCAAGACTACTCATAGAGAGAGAATAAACTAGAGAGAGATGGACTCAAGAGTCTACATAAGAGAATATCTACAAGAGGGAGAGAAGGCTCATGGAAGAGGCTTGGGGAGACTAGAGCTACAGCAACATGAGGCCTAATGGTGGAAGAGAATCTGATGAACAAGGGAGAGGAGGGCTCCTTTTATAGAGCTTTTGTTACCCTCCTTCACCCATTTACAATTGCTGCCTGTAGATTCCTTTCCCCATCAATCACATAAGCACGTATGTCACCATCCATGTCCTTTTTGGCTACTCTTGCCATGTGTCCCATCAAAAGATACTCAAGACTCTTAAAATATTCAGAAAGTCAAGGGTCTCCTCACATGGAGCCCATAGGGACCCTCTCTTTTCCACATGTCCACATCCTCCTTATTCCACATAGGAGTTCTAGAAGGATTCCTCTTGACTTCACACTCCTCCACATGCCTTCCACATGCTTGGCATGTGGCCTCTCTTATATTATTGGAACACATGGACATGAGCCCACCTCTTTATATGACTCACTCTTCCTACTTTCTAAAAAACTCCATAATATCCCATACACAAATAACTCTCACCCCATACCAAGGTATTTATAATTCATACCTATGGTATTTACAATGAGCCATTCCACTCATCCTCTCAATCCCATACAATATCATAGAAAATAGAAATAAGTGAGAGCTGCTAGGCTATCACTTGATACTCAAACCCTTATCAAACATAGAGAAAAACAATATCAATGCCAAGTTAAAAATATCAATTTTTGGCGTCACATCTTTCCCCCCCCAGCAGATCCTCTCTAGTACAGAGAGGGTCTGCTGGCCCTCAAGGTGGTCGAGCATAGAAGAATTTAAGGCGATACTCATTGGTGCATTCGGGTATCACCATGCCATCAACATCCTCAAGCTGATAGGTTCCATTCGTGACATTCATAAACATCCTTATGGAGGCGTGGCCAAAAGTAACCAATCTCTGCTTCTGTTGTGGAGTTAACCCTCGAGGAAACATGCCTTCTTCCACATATTGCTGAACATCTTGTAGTTTTGGCCATCCAGTGTCTACCCAAAAAACCACCCCCCGGTCTGGCACTACAATGGCTTTAGCTAACTCTTCTATCCTTTGATTTTCTTTTCTGTTTATATGAACAAACTTGCAAAAATCGAAGCGACTACATTGTGCCATAGCCTTTTGATTAAGCTCCTTCAAATGAGGACTTCTTGTCTGGTAATGCCCTTGCATTTGCTTTATAATAAGCTGAGAATCTCCTCTTACTTCCAATTCTTTAACTTGACTTTGAAGACAACCCTCCAAACCAAGAATCAAAGCATTATACTCAGCTGCATTGTTAGTTGTGATACCTGGAAGCTCTTGTCCTCTTGCCCATACCTCTTGACCTTCAGGATTCATCAACACTATCCCCCCGGCTCCTTGTTGGCATGAAGGACTAAAAGCCCCATCAAAATACAAAACAAAAGTTGTTGGTGGTGTATCCCTTTCATCTTTAATGTTCTCCTTACATTTCTTTCCTTCTCCTAGATCCTCCCGTCCTGTGAGCAAATCTGCCATAGTGGACCTAGTGGTATTTTTAGTGACAAAAGAGAAAGAGAACTCTTGAAGCTCTGACAACCATTTTGCAAATCTCCCCCCAGGATTAGGCTTGCGAACTAGATATGCTAATACAGACTGAGAGGTAAGGAAGAAAAATGGTCGAGGTAATAAATAGGAGCGAAACTTTCTGACAGAAAACACCAAAGAGAGAGCTTGCTGCTCCATTTCTTCATACCTTGTTTCCACATCTGTAAGCTGTCGGCTGGCATAATAGATGGGTTGCATTCTACCTGCCTCTCCTTTTTGTAGCAATACAGCACCAACTGAATGCAAAGATACACTTGGATTTACATAAAAGTCTTGAGACCAATCAGGGGGCTTCAATATTGGGCCCTTACTCATGGCCTCCTTAAGTAGCTGGAAAGACTCTTGTTGCTCCACACCCCATTGGAAAGAAACTCCTTTTCTTGTCAACAAGTTCATGGGATGCACTATCTCTGTGAAATCATCACAAAAGCGTTGATAATACTTGCTCTTTCCTAGAATTCTACGAACACCAGTGACACTCTCAGGACTTGGCAATGCCATGATTGCTTGAACCTTGTCAGGATCCATTTGCAAGCCTTCTTGAGACACAATATGCCCCAACAAGACTACTTTTGTTTGAGCCAAATGACACTTGCTAGGATTTAGACACCCTTTTGCTTCATCAATCCTAGCTAAGGCCATCTTTAACTTCTCCATGTGATCTATGCGTCGAGAATAAATGCAAAAATCATCCAAAAACACCCTTATGAACTTTCCCAAGTAAGGCTCCAGGACTTGACTCATGAACCTTTGAAATGTAGCTAGTGCATTGGTCAACCCAAAAGGCATCACTCTGTAAGCAAAAACTCCCCAAGGTGTGACAAATGATGTTTTCTTTTGATCTTCCTCCCGAATACGAATTTGAAAGTACCCAGAATACCCATCACATACAGAATACATCTCATGCCCTGCTACTTGGTCTAGTATTTCATCTTGGAATGGCAAAGGAAAATGATCCCTCTTAGTGCATGCATTCAAAGGACGAAAACACAAACTCGCCACTTATTTCCTTTCTTTGGTGTGACAACTACAGGAGATATCCATTCTGAATCATCAACAGGAAAGATGAATCCCGCCTCAAGTAGTTGTGTTACCTCTTTCTTTAATGCCTCAGCTTGGATCACCCCCAATCGCCTTAAGCGTTGCACAACTGGCTTGCTTTCTAGCTTCAACTCAATCTTATGCTCCACAAGAGAGACTGGCCGAACCTGTGAATAGCTTGTTGCAAAGAGACATGGAAAATCATCTAGCATATCTAAGTATTGGAGCTTCTCACTACCTGATAGAGAATCACCAAGAAGCTCTTCATTGCGTTGGCGTCGTTTAGTGTGCTCCACATCCTCCACATGAAGTGTCTCTACAAGATCTTCTTGCACCACCACCTTGTTCCTTCCTGACTCATCCCGATCAGCACCAAGACAAAGACCAAAGGCCACTTCTTCCACCTCACCCTCTGAGTTGGACTCCTCGGAGCTACACCCTGTCTCTTCTTCTTCATCGGTTAAGTCAGAGCTTGAACTCTCTGATGTTGAAGACTCCTCCTTGACAACTTCCTTTTTGCGACTTCTGATGTTGTAGCGCACCTTCTTATCATTTCCGTGCAAAATCAATTCTCCAGTATCCCACTTTTGAACAGCCTTCACCTTGCGTAGCCAAGGCCTTCCCAAAATCAATGGATAGGCACGTGCATCTGGCTTGGTAGGGATCACGTGAAAAGTAGTCGGCATAGAAATTCCACATACATCCACTTCTAGATTCTTCACAACTCCCAAGGTCTTAACCCTAGTGTTGTCAGCCAATTTGATGCGATAAGGAGAGGTAGTACTAGAGTATTTTAAATCAGCATCTATCATGGTCTTCTCACTCATGACATTAATCGATGCACCTCCATCAATGTACACATTAGAAATCACTTGACCATCAATGATTGCATCAACCACAGGTACATCATCACCAACATCTATATCTACCTTTTGAACAACAAGAATGGCACTTTTCTTCTTTTTCTTCTTTGACACTCTTGTGCTTGCTAGTTTTCCCCATTCCTTCCGTAGTTTTGGAGACAAAGCAAGTAATTGACCAAAGGTAATATGAGCTTCCTTTTCTTTAAGGTCGGACAACAAGTCATAGCTTCCAATTCCTTGTCCTAAAGGGAAGTCTGACTGGCTAACTCTCCTTCTAGATGCCTTCTTTTTCTTACTACGGTGTTCCTCTTCCTGATGTTCCTCATCTACTTCTTCCTTGCTTTCTTCTTCTTCTTTTGCTTTACCACGCCCCCATTTAGCCATCATTACCTCTCTTTCCTCATCCCCTGAAGAAGCTTCTAACAAGGATACTTGTTTTTCTTCTTTCTTTCTCAATCTAGGACACTTGGGGCGATAGTGACCTTTTTCATTACATTCATAGCAAGTGACCCCACTCCTATCTCGAGGCCTATCTTCACTCTTTGGTGCTCTAGGTTGTTGTGCATTAACCAAATGCAATTTCAAATCAGCAAACTCTGCCATCAATTGGGAGATATTATGATCTAACTCAAAGGACTTTGGTACCTGAGGAGTGCCCATTACCTCCACCTTAGAAGTTGAAGCTGTTGAAGACACAAAAGAGGATTCGATCTTTAGAGAAGCTTCTTTCTTGGTTGCAATGCGAAGCGCCTCCACATATGTTGTTGGATCTTTACTCATTACTTTTGAGCGAAGACGAGGCTCCAAAGCCATAACAAATTTGCTCATCTTTAAGTGCTCCATCCCTGAGAGACTTTGAGGGGCCGATGATGCAGATGCCACAGCTCGCAAAGCTGCCCTTTCATACTTTGTCCATAAAGTTTCATATCGGATTGCCAACGTAGAGACCAACTCACCCTCTCCTTGACAGAACCGGTCCAACTGCAACATCAAAGCATTTGGCGACTCCACTGCCCCAAATCTCTATTTCATTGCTGCCACCACTTGGTCCCAGTCCTCCTTGGTAGAGTCTGGCAAGGTCTCATGCCAACTCAAGGCTACACCCTCAAGAAAATCAGGCAAAATCTCTGCCCGATCCTTCATGGACCATCCAGAAAGCCGGCATCCTCGAACAAAATCCCGAAGATAAGACTCCGGGTCTTCCCCATGATGAAACACAAAAAGGAAACACCAAGATCCAAATAATATCCCAAACAAGATCTGAACAAGATCCCACAGAGCCTTAGTATACCAAGACCAACTTATTATGCATAACCACTTGTTGAAAACCCTCCACAATGTGATCCTCAACAAAATCTTCAAAAATAAGTGATCAACCAGCACCATGAAAACATTGTGTATACATGCATTCTAGAATCACCCTTCTCACAATAGGAAGTGCACATAAAAGCTTCAAGATATTGTAATCCTCATCATTTGCATAGCAAAAGAAGTTGAAAGCATTAAGAATCACCACTCCACTGTTATAGTCAAAAACTACCCAAAGACTCAACTCTTCTTCACACCAAGCTACCAGTGCATGGAACAATCCCCAATTTATCATTGTGCCTGCTGCCGGTGTTGTCAATTCACTAACATATTCAACAATGCAAACATAAAGGATATGATCATGGTGACTGTGGAATAGCTTGAGCATCACCTTCACACTCTTCAAGTTCTCTTAAACGGGTTGCAATCTCTTCTAATGGAGTTCTTCCAGGCATCTTCTTTATCTCATCAAAACACATGCCTCTTCTAGGCATAACATGCAATCAAGTACACCCGAGACCGTTTAGTAAGGTGGGATGAATCCAATACCAAACATACCCGGCGTCTCCACCAAAATGGTGTGACATGAAGTTGGGGGTAATAAACTTCACGCACCTCTTCACTTCCTGCTGCTTTCGAACTGACAGCCAAAGATATTTATCACTGAGAATGGGACATTAGAAAGAAGCTTTTATGCCAAGATACCACACCATACTTTCCTCCCTCAGATGAGAATGAAGATGGTAACATCCCAAGTGATGTTGTAATCAAGCATAGGGAGAAGGAAAGGATCAGCAGAGGCCATAATCTCAGCGAGCCGCCGGTCTGCACCAAAGAGAAGAGCGATACGTTGTTGAAAGAAGATCTTGTGACTCAACATGACATGAACCGATATACATCGAGGAGTTTGAAGGGGCTGATTGGGTCGGATGGGTAGATTCCGAGGAAACATTGCACCTCCTTCATAGACACCTTTACACTTAGTTCAAAACACTCTACAAACTGTCATTAGACACAGAGGCCTATAACTTTCAGTAGAGACATGATATCAGAGATTCAAGCAAAGAAAGAGATGCACCTTGAGATGGGCTTCGCGCTGATATAAGTTTTATTGAAAACAGACAGACGGTTGAAGAGATATGGACAGTTTACTGGAAGGGGGTAAAAACTGTCATAAAAACAGACTGTCAAACACAGAGACCCATAACATTTTGCAGCAGTATCTGATTCAAGATCTAAGTACATAGAGACATGCCCTTAAAGAGAGCTTCGCGCTGATATATGTTTCGTAAGAAACAGAGAAGCGGCCAAAAAGTTATGGACAGTTTACTAGACGGGGGTAAAAACTATCATGAAAACAGACTGTCAGACACAGAGACTCATAACTTTTTGTAGCAGTATCTGATTCAAGATCTGATTACATATAAACATGCGCCTTGAATAGAGCTTCGCGCTGCTATAAATTTCATTGCAATCAGACTATTGAGCAGAAAGTTATAAGCAAAACACTAACAGGGGGTCAAACTGTCATGAAAACTACCCTCCACCCAGGCTAATTTCGCCTGAGCAGGATGTTTCCTCAAGACTCCACCTTCATCAACGATCCACCCCTCATAGATTTCGCCTAGAAGAGGGGAAGAAGTTTGCATGGTGGCTCGGGAAACAGAGGGACCATGTGTGCACAGTGAGCAGTCGAATAGAAAGAACTTTTGAGGCTTTGAAAGAAAGAAAAGGGAAGGGACACTCAAGAGAGAGAACCTGAAGTGACCTTCATTACAAATAGAGTGAGAATCCACTCCAACACTACAAACACAAGGGAGAAGAAGAGGTTTCATACATACAAGAGGGAGCGAAAGCTCCAAGACTACTCATAGAGAGAGAATAAACTAGAGAGAGATGGACTCAAGAGTCTACATAAGAGAATATCTACAAGAGGGAGAGAAGGCTCATGGAAGAGGCTTGGGGAGACTAGAGCTACAGCAACATGAGGCCTAATGGTGGAAGAGATTCTGATGAACAAGGGAGAGGAGGGCTCCTTTTATAGAGCTTTTGTTACCCTCCTTCACCCATTTACAATTGCTGCCTGTAGATTCCTTTCCCCATCAATCACATAAGCACGTATGTCACCATCCATGTCCTTTTTGGCTACTCTTGCCATGTGTCCCATCAAAAGATACTCAAGACTCTTAAAATATTCAGAAAGTCAAGAGTCTCCTCACATGGAGCCCATAGGGACCCTCTCTTTTCCACATGTCCACATCCTACTTATTCCACATAGGAGTTCTAGAAGGATTCCTCTTGACTTCACACTCCTCCACATGCCTTCCACATGCTTGGCATATTGCCTCTCTTATATTATTGGAACACATGGACATGAGCCCACCTCTTTATATGACTCACTCTTCCTATTTTCTAAAAAACTCCATAATATCCCATACACAAATAACTCTCACCCCATACCAAGGTATTTATAATTCATACCTATGGTATTTACAATGAGCCATTCCACTCATCCTCTCAATCCCATACAATATCATAGAAAATAGAAATAAGTGAGAGCCGCTAGGCTATCACTTTTGATACTCAAACCCTTATCAAACATAGAGAAAAACAATATCAATGCCAAGTTAAAAATATCAATTTTTGGCGTCACACCGTTCTTCTTATACTTTGTATACTCTTTGGAAGAAGAACTTTGGATATGTTAAATCCCAAAGAGGCAAAAAATGTCAAAGTGCAATGTTTGTAATGATTTAAAGTGGGCGATTGAGAGTGCAACATGTCCAAATCAAAGGGAATTATTTAAAAAAAACCAAAAATCTCATCATGACCTTATTTGATATTCTAGACAAAACTATTCATTTTGGAAGGAGCAAGCTATTTCACATCCTGATGACTACGTGTGCCTTATTGTAGATGGCACGGATCTGAATACAACAACATTGCCTCATTTTGTTGCCACTCCACCTAAGTTACAAGGAAAGAGCTTTCCTTACACTCTCTTAACTTCAATTCCTATTGAGCAAATGTATCCAACATGGGCTTCGATACAAGAATTCAATGAGAGGTCTAAGTGTGAAATAGAACGATTGAAAGCATTTATTACATACAAAGAGAAAATCCTTTGGAGATATTCAGATTCAAAACCGACTTGGAGAGAACATACTACCGTTGCAATTAACAAGACATGCAAATTCATAAAGGACCTTGAGAGAATGCGACTCTCAAAGGATGTAGAGGAAGAATGCAATTTATTAAATTGTCCAATTGTTCATAACGATTTGCGCCCACCACAGGTCCAATCTTTGAAAATTAATTTGTATCAATACTCCCACATCCATATTGTGGACCAAAGAAGAGAGAGTTCATGCCACAATTAGATATAGAGGTCGATTGTTTTGTTGTGGTTCGGACATCGGACGATGAATATGAGAATGTGAACTTTTGGGTTGCAAAAGTAGTTGTGGTGTAAAGAGATGATCAAGGGAGAGCTACAACATTTACAACGGTATGTTATGAGCAAAAGTGCAGAAAGGAGAACATGGATAAAAACACATTGTATACTAATTTTACAACAAAGGATTGGGTCCCAAGTGATGAACCGGTCTCACAAGTTTTGATGGAGACAATCATATTGTCTTGGCATTCAAGGGCAAAGAAATCAAAGAAGTGCATGGGATATGAGATAGAAGGAAAAATAAAAATACCGCAGCAAAGTATTTTACCTATATACAAATTTTTACGGATGATCACCATGGAGGAAGTAGAAGGAGACAGTGCAAATGAATAATGTTCATGATAAAAGCTTTGTATTGAAGTCCATTGAAGGATTGGGCACTAGCCAAGAAGTTAATCAATTATTATGTAGACTAGGTTTAGTACTAAGTCATCACCTCCTCTGTCAAATGAGATTCAATGCAGATGTCACCCAAGGACAAGGCTTGGCAAGACAATAGGGAGTTAATGCACACGACACCTAGCAAGCAACAAGTGATAAGACAATGGGGAGTCAATGCAGATGGCACCGAAGGCTCTTTGAGAGCAACAATTTTGTAAACATATGATATATCATTTTATACGACGACTCCAGTTGAGAGAAACATTTCTTGTAAACATAAGATAGCTATAATTGCTATAATTCTTTCGTTCAATACAAAACTTGCATCGTCTGGCATGTCTTTGTGCATATTGTGTGTGTCAATGTTCTTTACATTAAATATTTAGGTCTCCTTTCATGGATTTATATTATCACCTTAAGGAAAAATGTTAAAAATAATTAAATTAATAAATAACTTAGGAAAAAATAGAATTTCTAAAATATCTTTCAAACATAATTCTTGCATGTTAGTGCAAAAGTATGGATTAAACAAATAAGATTTTTATGTGAATATGATAGTGCCACAAAGTGAACTCTTGATTTGGGAAGGATATTTTCACAAAGTAAACTTTTCATTTGGGAAGGATTTCCAAAAACAATAGAAAAAGTCCAAAATTAACGAAATAGGTGTTAATATTTGAAGCCCTACATATAAGCCCCCCAAACTTGGGGAGATTCGAGATTTTCATTGAGCAAATATTCACTCTTAAAGTTTACCTTGGTCATATAAATGTTTTCTTTTTTGAGAACATATTTTAAATCCTTATCCATATGATCTTTTGTTTCTCTTTTGGGTCTTCCATAGGGGTATCTCCCATAATTACCTCAGTCATGCGTTCCTTCATTTGCATCACCATATCTTACCTACCTAAACTTTGAACTTGTGATGGAGAATGCAAGAGTGCTAACAATTTGTTGAGACCTAAAACTCAAATTGTATGGTATTGAGGTAGTGTTACCACTAGAGATAGAGATTACGGCCTTGAGATTGGCACAAGAATAGAGGATGACAGAAGATGAACATGTAGAAGCCCGATTGGTACAACTTGAGAAGTTAGATGAAACCCGACACCTTGCACTACACCAAACAGAGATCCAAAAGAATTGATAAAAGGCCCGCTTGGATGCTAAGATTCGAAAGGGATGGGAAAGACACTTTGCTGAGGGGGATGTTGTGCTATGCTTTGATAACATATTGGACCACCAAATGGATAAGAAGTTTCTACCACTGTGGACCGGTCCATACAAAGTCATCAAGGAACATAGCAATGGGTCTGTAGAAGTTCAAGAGCTGCATGAGCCATATGGCAAGAAGGTGATCAACAAGCGTTATCTCAAGCCCTTCTTTGTGCGTGATGGTCCCAGGCATGGAAATGCTGCGCATTCCCTGCCGGGGGGGGGGACTGTTATGGATAAATTTCACCAAAGTAAAACGACATAAATATGAGTGTGTGCTTGTATGTGTGGCAATAGTATAATAAACTATGGAGTACATAGGGCCCAGGGTTGAGGTGGTAGGGCATGACCATGTGCCACCCTTCCACGTAATAGGACCAATAAGGTGTGTTGTACATAATCCATGGTAGTAATATTATAAAATGTTAAGGTGGCATGGCTCCTCCATGTGCCACCGCTCTACCTAGGTGGTCCCATGCTTGCATTTAGTGAGATATGGCCCAAAGTCCATGGGAGAAGTAATATAAAATAGGTGGAGATGGATATTATACTGGGTTATTCCCTCCATATAGGATAGGCCCATGTGGGTGAGGTATAGAAGGTCCAAGAGTGCAAGTTAAATAATGGGGAAAGTAGGATGAGGTGGAAAGATTCCTTGTGCCAACCCTCCACTTGTCCTCCTAGATGTTTGAACGTATTATAAAATTGGGAAGAGACCAAGGGAGTATCATAGACTTGGGATATGTGAGTTGATATATGTGGAAAAATGTGGCCAAGCATTATCGCACACAATGGAGAGTGCATGACCGCCTAACCCACACACCATGCATGTGGGAGGATGCATTTATTGGGAGAGACCCTCTCTCCTGGCTATAAAAGGAGGGGGCTATTCCTTGATGAGAAACGCTAGTACTTTGATATTTCCCCTCATCCTTCCTTTCAAATAAAGCATGACCATCTTCCCTTGATGTCTCCATCTCTCCATTTCTCATCCACCCATGTACATACTCCTCTTCCCCCCTCTCCCTCTCCCCTTGTGCCATAGTCTCCCTCTTCTTTTCCTCCCCTCTTAATCCCTTTTCCCCACCCATGTTAATGATCCTCCCCTCACGTTCCCTATTCCTCTATGGCTCGCGAGCATCGCCATACCTATCCTCTCGCCTCTTGTCTTGATTTCTTTTCCGGCTAATAGTGGATGTTGATGGCCCATGAGAGATGTATTTGAACTTGTGAAATTATTTCATGTTTGCATTCCTTGACCTTCTCCCTAGTGACAACAATGTGTAGGGAGATAGCAACTTGTAGTTTCGTGGATGCATCCTTTTTATAATGACTCATTTTTTGACAAAGGTGCCTTTTTTTTCTTTTGAAAAAATGTCAATAAACTATTGCACATAGCATTCCATAAAAGAACTTATGTAAAGATGCCTTGCAACAAAAAAAAAGAAAGTAGCCTTTTGCTATGCTTCTAAAAAATAGTGTGGTTAACTAGAGGAAAAATCATCAAATTGTGCCTTTAACTCAAGGATGAAATTATTTAGCATAATTTTTTGAATTGTATCTTTAACTCAAGGAAAACCATCTTTTTTTAAATCGTGCATTCGAGAGGAGAATGCCTTTCTTCTACATACTTCTTGAATGTTGACCATGTGAATGGAATTGTTACTTGCTGCAACCCTCTTTGAGGAAAACTATGTAGGTCCTTCAAGTCCTTAGTGAATTGCTCAAGGGAGGCAATTTGACAAGAAAAAACTTTGGCAAGCAACAAAGATGTGAGCCAAATTTTTTTCCTTGAATTGCCAACCCCGAGCAAATGTGTGGATGTTGAGGGCCCACAAGAGATGTATTTGAGCTTGTGAAATTATTACATGTAAGCATTCCTTGACCTTCTCCCTAGTGACAAGGATGTGGAGGGAGGTAGCAACTCTTAGTTTCATGGATGCAATCTTTTGAAAAGGAAGATGCCAAAATTGAACAATGGATAATCTTTTACACATGACTATAGGCCTTGACCTTGAATGATAGCCACCTTAGCCTTTCCCACCTTGATATCAAACCCTCTCAAGGGAGAGTTGTGTTTAGGGTCTTCGCTCCGAGATTCTATGTCTCTCCTAGGGAGCTCATAAGGTAACGTTTAATCATGAATCATAGTTATCGAAGTGTACATCATTGGCCGAATCTTCCCCCTATAAAGAAGCTATGTGTAGGTCGTTGGGAAAATCTTTCCTATAGGGGAGTTTAAAAAATTTCCCATGCTACCGTTTTCAAGGATTACATGGGTTTCAATATACTTTCAGTTTGTATACAAGTTAGATGGGTTTAATTATACTTGAAGTTCGTATACAAGTTTCTCATGGGCTATAGTTACAGAATCCTAACTATATACATGGCTCTACATGACGTATGTTAATCAATTTGAGTTCTGGGAGGGCTAAAATTTGGACCTCACAAATCTATGAGATTTGAAGCTCTACACATTAGCCCCCACGACTTGGCGAGATTCTAGATTTTCAATTGGGCAAATATTTGCCCTTATAATCTAGATCAACTTGCGTGTCGCAAATGATGCTACCACGTACTCTGATTTTGTATTGCACATAGCAACATAGTGTTGTTTCTTGCTAGTCCATGACACCAAAGATTGGTTGATGAAGAAACGATTGCCATTGGTTGATCACATCTGTGAGAATGAGCTAACCCAATCTACATCACAATAACCAAGAAGGGAAATACCATGAGAAGAATCATGTCTCCCTTATACCAGGCCATGTGATACTATTACTAACATTTTCCCACTTTCCAATCCAATTAAATCCACTACCTCATTATTTGTCAATAATGTGCCAGCTAGCTGATGAATTTTTGATATATAAGATAATTCCTTATTCTACAAAGAATCATAGAAGCCATGAACCAAGGACTACGTAGACATAAAGAAGAAGCTTCTGCTTACCTGTTATATATATTCTCCTTTTTTGGATCCAAGTCAAGCAGATTAATTGCTTGAACATGCAAAGGATAGGGCTACCACATGGGCAACACATAGGCTACCATGTTGGCAACACACCTAGAAATGTCTTATGTCCACATTTGTAGCTATTGTAGCCAACCATTTGAGAGCTGGAAGCAAATGCACAATGAAAATGTTCAATTTCAATTAGCATCATTGTTTGATAAGCTTAACCTTCGTTCCTAGCCTATAAGATGCAACACTCAACTTGTTGAAGGTCTTCTTTTAGTTTAACACAAGTTTTAATCAAAGAGGGGCCTATTGTCCCAATGACATTTTTTAAATTATTTTCATACATGTTTGATCTTTTGAGAGAATAAAAGTACGAGAGCATGTATATCAAGCCTTTGAAGCTCATATATTCATGTCCAATTTTGAGATGAAAAAAATCAATGAAGAGCATTTACATCAACGGTTTCATCCTGAGCCAAGTCTAAAGCACCAATCAAGTCTATCTCTAACTCTATACCTAGTAGATCTCCTATATCATCATCGTACTCTAGCATCGTACATTCACCTAAGAGTACTTGATCTTATTCTTCAATAAAGTGTGGTGATTCTTGATGATCGTCGTCTTCTTTCTCAATATCCTGATCTCCATCTTCCTCCCATACGATGTCATTATGCGCATCTTCCTCTTGGCTCATATTGTGATATTTATCTTCTTTGCTAGATTCAATTGCATCAATTGGGTCCAGCATTGGAAATGGCATCTCCATATCCACATCTCTATCTTCAAAAATTTTCTTACTTCGTGGTGCAACTTGGATCACCTACCACCATCTTGGATCAGAACGATCAGGATGAAAAACCACCTATATTGAAGATGGGTTCCAAATGCCATCAATTATATATGTGAAATTATGCTTAAGTACATGTATTTATGGATCTTTAAAAACAAAAGCTTCGATTAATTAAATCATTAGTATGCACCTACTCACAGTGCTTGGGAAGAACAAAAGTATCACTTTCGTCAGTCCAAAGTTTGGTGGAATTGCAAAGAAACTGCTACTGTCTTTTCTCACTATCACATGGGGACCATTGTGAATAGTTCTAAACCATTTTCCATCAAGAATGAAAATACTAAATTGTCTGAAATCAACTTCATAGATTTCATGTATGGTTCCACAATAATCCAACTGTGAGGAAAGGACATTAGTATCCAAAGCACTTGCTCAACTATCTTGTGTGAAGTTAACCATGACTCCACAATCATATGTGCCTCCCTTTGAATCGATGCATTCCACGCAAAAATGTCATCCATATGACCATAATGTACTGTACTTTTTGTACTATAAAAGAGCATCATTAAAACAATGAAGATGCATTTATTTTATAGCGTATATTGCCACAAATAATTACTTAATTACATCAACACTACAAGGCATAGGCTCTTTCTCGACAAAGATACCGATATTTTTTACACTAACTTTTTTTTTTAAAAACAAGCGCAAAGGTCGTTATTTATGTCATTATCAGCATCTAAAATGAACGGTTGCTATATAAGCATCGCTATATAGCGACTCTAATAAACGTCACTATATAACAACACTAGTAAATCTTGCTATATAGCGACACTGGTAAACGACGCTATATAGCGACAATTAATAGAACTTAAAAAAAACATTAGTGGGGCTAATTAGGGCCACAACAAGCCCTGTTTTGCCCCACTAATGTTTTTTTTTAAATTACAAAAAAAAAAATTTAATTACAAAATTTCCCTTGCGAAAAGGGTGATACAAAATCGCTCAAATGAACTGATCGAGTGGAAGAAGCATATACATGTCGAAGATATACAACATTGTTTGTTACGAAATTACCCTTTAGAAAAGGGTGATACAAAATCGCTCAAACGAGCCAATATACAAAAGGATATACATGGCAAAGTATATGCATACTACTACTACTGCTGCTCATTCAAATTGTCATCCTCCTCCTCATCCTCATCTTGTTGGCATGATCCTTGGCCCTCGTGAGCTGCGCTTGATCCCTGACCCTCGTGAGCTATGCCCGATCCCTAGCCCTTGTCATTGCTCACCTCCGGTGATGGTATGCTTGAGCTTTGACTCTATGAGTGAAACCATATTGATTGGAAATTAGATTGGAACTTAAAGAATAAAGTAATTTAAAAAGTGAGATTACAAGTAGGAGTAGACTTATACTGTGCAAGCGGCCACCTCAGCCCAATCGACCATCGCTCCCATTGCCTCCTGCTCAATAAACCATGGCCCTCTTTCTATGCAAAACGCGTGTCTCATCTCTGCATCTATAGAAAGGCCACCCATCGCAGCTTGTTGTGGACCCAATTTATGAGAGTTAGATAAAGTGCATGTAATATGTAGTAAAACAAATAGAACAATACATTAAATGAGAAGAAGTAGACTTACCACAGTTGCCTCAAATTCCAACCATCTGCCTGCACCAAAGAGCAAAGTACCTATGGCATCTAGCCATCTCCTAGTAGCCCTCCTCTGATGCTCAAACATTTCAGGATGGTCCCTGTTCTACTTTTTGAAAAACTTCCAACCAGCTTTGTCTGCCTAGCTGGGTTTAGCCCTCCGCTTATACGCAAGGTTGGTCTACAATGCTTCAAGACCAAACCCATGCACTCTCTCATGTAATTCTCATTGAACTCCTAATCTGGTGGGTTAGGGTATTTTGCTTTCAATTCATCAATGACCTCCTGCTTCTTTTGGTCATCTTGATACTGCCAATCACTAGCAATGCCGCTCCTGAAGTGGTGGCTCATCAATTGCCTCATGGTGGCCATCACTTCTTTGCCCTTTTTATCTTCTATTATCTCTCCAGCAGTCGTGATTTGATAGGACAAGTCCTCGACTAGGTAAGGATGACTCATGGTAGTGGCAGAGTCAGGCGAGAAGTAGGAGTGGGAGTAGGAGAGGGCAAGGGACTTGGCACTAGGTCTTGGGACCAAGTGGAGACTTATAGGGATGTGAGTGTGTTGACTCGTCTACATCTCCTGAGTCAGCAGTACAACATAAGCCACCCCTCCTACTCTTCCTTCCCTCATGATGGGCACGCCCAGGTGATAACCCCTCAGTCGAAGGGGCATGAGGGGACGGCTGACAGTAAGTCCAAGCATCGGTGTAGAAGAGGGAATTGCTGAGGTCCTCTGGAATAGCAAAGAGAAGAATCTCACTGCCTCCTCATTGGCCATCTGTGCCACAAACTTGTCGAGACTCTCGACAAAGCCATGGGCTGCTAGCAAAGGAGTTCCCTATGGGGTAGTTGCAGTGCTACATCTAAGAGAAGTCTTGCAGGGGTAGGCCCCTGAGGTGTCGCCTGAGGGGAATCAAAGTCCTCTAGAGAATAGAGATCATGATGTCTCCTCCTTCAATTGCTAAGGCTATGCATACTACTACTACTGTTGCTCATTCGAATTGTCATCCTCCTCCTCATCCTCATCTTGTTGGCATGATCCTTGGCCCTCGTGAGCTGCGCTTGATCCCTGACCCTCGTGAGCTGTGCCTGATCCCTAGCCCTTGTCATTGCTCGCCTCCGGTGATGGTACGTTTGAGCTTTGACTCTATGAGTGAAACCATATTAATTGGAAATTAGATTGGAACTTAAAGAATAAAATAATTTAAAAAGTGAGATTACAAGTAGGAGCAGACTTATACTGTGCAAGCGGCCACCTCAGCCCAATCGACCATCACTCCCATTGCCTCCTGCTCAATAAACCATGGCCTTCTTCCTATTGAAAACGCGTGTCTCGTCTCTGCATCTATAGAAAGGCCACCCATCGCAGCTTGTTGTGGACCCAATTTATGAAGAGTTAGATAAAGTGCATGTAATATGTAGTAAAACCAATAGAACAATACATTAAATGAGAAGAAGTAGACTTACCACAGTTGCCTCAAATTCCAACCATCTGCCTGCACCAAAGAGCAAAGTACCTATGGCATCTAGCCATCTCCTAGTAGCCCTCCTCTGATGCTCAAACATTTCAGGATGGTCCCTGTTCTACTTTTTGAAAAACTTCCAACCAGCTTTGTCTGCCTAGTTGGGTTTAGCCCTCCGCTTATACGCAAGGTTGGTCTACAATGCTTCAAGACCAAACCCATGCACTCTCTCATGTAATTCTCATTGAACTCCTAATCTGGTGGGTTAGGGTATTTTGCTTTCAATTCATCAATGACCTCCTGCTTCTTTTGGTCATCTTGATACTGCCAATCACTAGCAATGCCGCTCCTGAAGTGGTGGCTCATCAATTGCCTCATGGTGGCCATCACTTCTTTGCCCTTTTTATCTTCTATTATCTCTCCAGCAGTCGTGATTTGATAGGACAAGTCCTCGACTAGGTAAGGATGACTCATGGTAGTGGCAGAGTCAGGCGAGAAGTAGGAGTGGGAGTAGGAGAGGGCAAGGGACTTGGCACTAGGTCTTGGGACCAAGTGGAGACCTATAGGGATGTGAGTGTGTTGACTCGTCTACATCTCTTGAGTCAGCAGTACAACATAAGCCACCCCTCCTACTCTTCCTTCCCTCATGATGGGCACGCCCAGGTGATAACCCCTCAGTCGAAGGGGCATGAGGGGACGGCTGACAGTAAGTCCAAGCATCGGTGTAGAAGAGGGAATTGCTGAGGTCCTCTGGAATAGCAAAGAGAAGAATCTCACTGCCTCCTCATTGGCCATCTGTGCCACAAACTTGTCGAGACTCTCGACAAAGCCATGGGCTGCTAGCAAAGGAGTTCCCTATGGGGTAGTTGCAGTGCTACATCTAAGAGAAGTCTTGCAGGGGTAGGCCCCTGAGGTGTCGCCTGAGGGGAATCAAAGTCCTCTAGAGAATAGAGATCATGATGTCTCCTCCTTCAATTGCTAAGGCTATGCATACTACTACTACTGCTGCTCATTCGAATTGTCATCCTCCTCCTCATCCTCATCTTGTTGGCATGATCCTTGGCCCTCGTGAGCTGCGCTTGATCCCTGACCCTCGTGAGCTGTGCCTGATCCCTAGCCCTTGTCATTGCTCGCCTCCGGTGATGGTACGTTTGAGCTTTGACTCTATGAGTGAAACCATATTAATTGGAAATTAGATTGGAACTTAAAGAATAAAATAATTTAAAAAGTGAGATTACAAGTAGGAGCAGACTTATACTGTGCAAGCGGCCACCTCAGCCCAATCGACCATCACTCCCATTGCCTCCTGCTCAATAAACCATGGCCTTCTTCCTATGCAAAACGCGTGTCTCGTCTCTGCATCTATAGAAAGGCCACCCATCGCAGCTTGTTGTGGACCCAATTTATGAAGAGTTAGATAAAGTGCATGTAATATGTAGTAAAACCAATAGAACAATACATTAAATGAGAAGAAGTAGACTTACCACAGTTGCCTCAAATTCCAACCATCTGCCTGCACCAAAGAGCAAAGTACCTATGGCATCTAGCCATCTCCTAGTAGCCCTCCTCTGATGCTCAAACATTTCAGGATGGTCCCTGTTCTACTTTTTGAAAAACTTCCAACCAGCTTTGTCTGCCTAGCTGGGTTTAGCCCTCCGCTTTGCAATGGAAATACGCAAGGTTGGTCTACAATGCTTCAAGACCAAACCCATGCACTCTCTCATGTGATTCTCATTGAACTCCTAATTTGGTGGGTTAGGGTATTTTGCTTTCAATTCATCAATGACCTCCTGCTTCTTTTGGTCATCTTGATACTGCCAATCACTAGCAATGCCGCTCCTGAAGTGGTGGCTCATCAATCGCCTCATGGTGGCCATCACTTCTTTGCCCTTTTTATCTTCTATTATCTCTCTAGCAGTCGTGATTTGATAGGATAGGTCCTTGACTAGGTAAGGATGACTCATGGTAGTGGCAGAGTCAGGCGAGAAGTAGCAGTGGGAGTAGGAGAGGGAAAGGGACCTGGCACTAGGTCTTGGGACCAAGTGGAGACCTATAGGGATGTGAGTGTGTTGACTCGTCTACATCTCCTGAGTCAGCACAACATAAGCCACCCCTCCTACTCTTCCTTCCCTCACGATGGGCACGCCCAGGTGATGACCCCTCAGTCGAAGGGGCATGAGGGGACGGCTGGCAGTAGGTCCAAGCGTCGGAGTAGAAGAGGGAATTGCTGAGGTCCTCTAGAATAGCAAAGAGAAGAATCTCACTGCCTCCTCATTGGCCATCTGTGCCACAAACTCGTCGAGACACTCGACAAAGCCATGGGCTGCTAGCAAAGGAGTTCCCTATGGGGTAGTTGCAGTGCTACATCTAAGAGAAGTCTTGCAGGGGTAGGCCCTTGAGGTGTCGCCTGAGGGGAATCAAAGTCCTCTAGAGAATAGAGATCATGATGTCTCCTCCTACGAGTGAAAAGAAGTTTTTCAAGAAGGTGAGTCTCTTTAAGCAATGTAGAACCATTTTTTGTAAGATTTCATTTTGTGAGTGTTGAAGCATGTTTCTCCTTCAATTGCTAAGGCTATGTGCTAGTTTTCATGCTTGATTTTCAAGGGTTAAAGACAAAAAACGAGATTTTGTGAAAGAAAAAAGACTCACCTCTTCTCTTTTTGGTATTTCTCTTCCTCCTCTTTCTCCTTGTTTGTAGACTTATGCTTGTCTCCTCAATCCAATCCCTTTGAGAAGTTGCTTCTCTAAACTCCTCCTTCCTCTAACTAGTTCTTTGAAAATGGTATGTTTCCTCTCTTTTGTAGGGCCAGTCCACAAAACACCGAGCGGGACTATTCCAGGTAAGGAAATCCTTCCTCTTTTTTTCTTTTCTTATTTTGTTATTTGCATTGGCCTGCAACTAGTGCCTTAAGCGCTAGCTGCAGTGATGGGCCTAAGATCCCTCTCTTCTCCTCTCTTCCCCTATTCCCTCTTCTTTCCCTCTCTTCCTCTCTTCCTTCTCTTCTTTTTCCCTCTTCTTTATCCCCCCTTTCAATCTCTTTTTCCCCTCTTCCTCCTTTCCTTCTCTTCTTTTTTCCCTCTTTCAATCTCTTTTCCCCTCTTCCTTCTCTTATGTTTATGCTCTTTTTCCCTCTTTCATCCCCTCTTCCTTCTCTTATGTTTATGCTCTTTTTCCCTCTTCTTTTTCTTCTCTTTCAATCTCTTTTTCTCTTTTCCCCTCTCTTTCCACTCTCTCAATCTCTTTTCATAAGAATATGTATTTGCCTATGCTTATGCATGAGCATATGCTCATATGCTCATGCATAAGCACAAGCTTATGCTTTCTCTCGTTTTCTTTTATGCTCATCTGCTCATGCATAAGCATAAGCATATCCTTTCTTTCCTTTTATCTTATGCTTATGCTCTTTTTCTCTCTTCCTTCTCTTATGCTTATGCTTATGCATGAGCATATGTCTCCTTCTCCTCCTTCTCCTTCTTCTCTTTTCCTCTTTTCCTCTCTCTTTCTCCCCCTCTTTCCCGTCTTTTAATCTCTTTTCATAAGCATAAGTATTTTCCTATGCTTAAGTTTTCTCTCTTTTTCTTTTATGCTCATATGCTCATGCATAAGCATAAGCATATGCTTTCTTTCTGTATCTCTTATGCTTATGCTCTTTTTCCCTCTTCCTTCTCTTATTCTTATGCTTATGCATGAGCATATGTCTCCTTCTCTTATGCTTATGCCTATGCCTATGCATGTCCTTCTCCTTCTCCTTCTCCTTCTTCTTTCTTTCTCTTCTTTTTCCTCTCTTTTTCTCTTCTTTTCATAAGCATATGCATGTCCTTCTCCTTCTCCTTCTCCTTTCTTTCTCTTCTTTTTTCCTCTCTTTTTCTCTTCTTTTCGTATGCCTATGCCTATGCTTATGCTTATGCATGAGCATATGCTCATATGCTTATGCATAAGCATATGCATATGATTTCTCAATGTATTCTCTTATGCTTTGTCAATGTATTCTCATATGCTTTCTCAATGTATTCTCTTGTTTTTTGTTTTTTGTTTTCATGTTTGTGTCTACATTAGACATGGGATAACGTCGCACGTCCGACAAGTACAGAAACCCTTGTAGGAGGAGAGATCATGATCTCTATTCTCAATAGGACTTTGATTCCCCTCAAGCGACACCTCAGGGGCCTACCCCTATGACTACCCCTGGCCTGACTCCTCTTGGACGTAGCACTACGACTACTCCTTTGCTAGCAGCCCATGGCTTTGTCAGGAGTCCCAACGAGTTTGTGGCATAGATGACCAATGAGGAGGCAGCGAGATTCTTCTCTCTGCTATCCCAAAGTACCTCAGAAATTCCCTCTCCTACACTGATGGTTGGACCTACTGCCCAACCATCCCTTCGTGCCCCTTCGACTGAGGGGTCATCGCCTAGGCATGCCCATCATAAGGAAGAGTAGGAGGGGTCGCTTATGTTGTGCTGGCTTGGGAGATGTAGATGAGTCAGCACACTCACATCCCTACAAGTCTCCACTTGGTCTGGAGACCCATAGTACTAGGTCCGTTGCCCTCTCCTACTCCCATTGCTACTCCTTGCTTCGGAAGCACTCGCACAAACACCACTCGCTCAGACTCTGCCACTACCATGAGTCCTCCTTACCCAGTCAAGGACCTATCCTATAAAATCATGGATGTTGGAGAGATAATAGAAGATCAAAAGGGCAAAGCAGTGATGGCCACCATGAGGCAGTTGATGAGCCACCACTTCACAGCAGCATTTCTACTAATTGGCGGTATCAAGATGACCAAAAGAAGCAAGTAGTCATCGATGAATTGAAAGCAAAATACCCTAACACCCAAATTGGGAGTTCAATGAGAATTACATGCGAGAGCACATGGATTTAGTCTTGAAGCATCGTAGATCAGCCTTGCGTACTTCGATTGCAAAGGGGAGGGCTATAGACAAAGCTGATTGGAAGTTTTTCAAGAAGTAGAATAGGAACCATTCCAAAATGTTCGAGGGTCAGAGGAGGGCTAAGAGGAGACCACTGGATGCCGTAGGTACTTCGCACTTTGGTGCAAGCAGATGGTTGGCATTCGAGGCAACTGTGGTAAGTCTACTTCTTCTCATTTAGTGTATTGTTCTATTTGTTTTACTACATATTACATGCACTTTAGCTAACTCTCATAAATTGGGTCCACAACAAGCTGCAATGATGTACACCAAAATCTCACTTTTTGTATTATTTGGTTTGCGTCTATCTACACGTCTAAATGCACGTCTGATTCTCAGTGTAAACGCGCAAATAAATGCGCTAATACATGCGCATATAGATGCACTGATAAATGCGATGTTAGACGGACCCGTATTTTCTCAATTTATACGTGCAAGTAGACACGTTAATTTACACGCAAATAGACGAGCTTTTAGACGTGCTTTTAGATGCCCCCGTAATTCCTCTACTAAAGCAACGCCTATAGATGCGCCTGCTATTTTGCACATCTACCAAGCGCATCTATAGTTGCTTTGAGTTGTTGTGTCAGAGGAGGGCTCCAAGGAGACGGCTAGATGCTCAAGGTACTTCACACTTTGGTGCAGGTGGACGGTTGGCATTCAAGGCAACTGTGGTAAGTCTACTTCTTCTCATTTAATGTATTGTTCTATTTGTTTTACTACATATTACATGCACTTTATCTAACTCTCATAAATTGGGTCCACAACAAGCCGCGATGGGTCGCCTTCCTAAAAATGCAAAGACGAGACGTGCATTTTGTGTATGAACAAGCCGTGGTTTATTAAGCACGAGGCAATGGGAGCGACGGTGAATTGGGCTAAGGTGGATGCTCGCACGGTATAAGTCTACTCCTACTTGTAATCTCACTTTTTAAATTGTTTTATTCTTTAAGTTCGAATCTAATTTCCAATTAATATGGTTTCACTGTTAGAGTCAAAGCTCGAGCATCCCATCACTAGAGGCAAGCCATGATGAGGGTCAGGGATTAGGTGTAGCCCACGAGGGTCAGGGATTAGGCACAGCTCATTAGGGCCAAAGGTCAAGCCTGCAAGATGAGGACGAGGAGGTCGACAATGATTCAAATGAGCAGCAGTAGTAGTAGTTGGCATATACTTCACCATGTATATCCTTTTGTATATCAGCTCATTTAAGCGATTTTGTATCACTCTTTTCGAAAGGGTAATTTTCTAACAAATAATGTTGTATATCTTCGACATGGATATGCTTCTGCCACTCCATCGGTCCATTTGAGCGATTTTGTATCACCCTTTTTGCAAGGAAATTTTTAATTTTGTTTTTTTTGTAATTACTAAAAAAAACATTAGTGGGGCAAAACAAGTCTTGATGTGACCCTGTTTAGCCCCACTAATGTTTTTTTAAAGTTCTATTAATCGAGTTCTATTAATCGTCACTATATAGCGATGTTTACCAATGTCGCTATATAGCAACATTTACTAGTGTCACTATATAGCGACGTTTATTAGAGTCACTATATAGCGATGCTTATATAGTGACCGTTCTTTTCTGACACTTATAACCACTACTACACACGGATCCTATTGCGACGTTTACATACCGATGTTTAGCGCCCGCTTAGTGTTAATCGTCGGTATGAAAAGCGGGTTTCATAAATCGTCGCTATATAGCGACCGTTGCTAAAAGTCGCTATATAGCGACTTTTGTAAAAGTCGCTATATAGTGACTTTCAAGAGTCGCTATACAGCGACTTTTAAAAGTCGCTATATAGCGACACTGATACAAAATATTATAGCGACGTTTTTACAGAGAGTTTTTTTTTTTTTTATAGGCCTTAAAAGTTAGTTTTTTCCAATGACAAATTTTTTTAAATTTTCATACATGTTTGAGCTCATAGAGAATAAAAAAATGAGAGCATGTACATCAAGCCTTTGAAGCTCATATATTCATGTCCAAGTTTGAGATGAGAAAAATCAAATAAGAGCATTTACATGAACTGTTTCATCTTGAGCCAAGTCTAAGGGACCAAGCAAGTCTATCTCCAACTCTATACTGAGTTGATCTCCTATATCATCATCGTACTCTAGCATCGTACGTTCACCTAAAATTATTTGATCATCTTCTTCAATAAAGCTTAGGTGTGGTGACTGATCTTGATGATTGTTGTCTTCTTCATCAATATCGTGATCTCCATCCTCCTCCCATGCAATGTCATTATGCTCATCTTCCTCTTGGCTCATATGGTGATCTACATCTTCTTCGCTAGATTCATCAATTGGATCCGGCATTGGTAGTGGCATCTCTATATCCACATCTCGATCTTCAAAAATTTGCTTACTTCGTGGTGCAACTTACTTCAAAAATTGTATGCGACCACCCATACTGTACTTGTAGATTCAAGATTGAGAGACAAGCACGTAGTTTAGACATCCTAGCACCCTCGTACAATTGTGTTGATTGCAACTCTCGCATTTTGACCCCAGACTCTGACATCACGTGTACGTGGGATGTAGTGCCCCTAAAAATGGAATCCATCATGTCGACCATACCCTCGTCGCGTCATTCGGGAGACTATAGTCTTGCTGACAGTGAAAAGGTATATGTGTACCCTCGTCACCCTCCCCATCCTATTTTAAGATTTCGTGTAAATATAAGATCTTCTATTTCCTGGTATACAATAAGATTGCGAACTTAAATAGCTTTGACTTACCGATGATCCATCAACATGTGCAACACCAACGGGGGGTACTAGTTCCAGCTCCTCCCCATACATCTGCAAGTGGCACATGATAATACGACGTTGATGTCATACTTCTCGCTTGCAATGAGTGCAATGACAATATAACCTCTCCATAAGCCACTTCGTGCTCCCGGGCATTGGCGCATCATCGGACGAGCTTCCACTCGTGCCTTCCATCTACACTTATAAAATCACAACATAAGCATGAAGAGGACATATTAACAGTTATAAAATAGCATGTTTGAGCTTCTCTTGATGCCACATAAAAAAAGTGACAGTAAGCGTCGCTATATAGCGACGCTTTCCTCTGTCCCGTCGCTATATAGCGACGCTTTTAATTAAAAATGTCGCTATATAGCGATGAATAAGCATCGCTATATAGCGACGATGTGGGTTAAAACCCGAAATGCAAAACGCACGGCGTTTTGTTCATACTATTCCCTAATCTCTCAAGTAAGCAACCCAAAATCTCCTCCCACCTATTTTCGACGACCTCCCACCTATTTCAAGCAACCTCCCACTCTATTTTCCACTCCTCACCCTTCTCCTACCTCTTGTACTCCCTCTCTATCCCTTTCCCTCTTTGATTTCTTGAAAGGAAGTCCTTCAAGAGGTGAGTTTGTTTCAACAATGTAGGTTGTTTGTTTGTTAGCTTTAGTTTTGTGAGTGTTTCTTCTTGTATTGCTAAACCTGTAAACTAGTTTTCATGCTTCTTTTGAAAGGATTGAAACAAAAAACGAGATTTCAAGAAAGAAAGAAAACTCACCTCTTTTTTCTGTATTTCTCTTCCTTCTCTTTCTCCTTGTCTCCTCAATCTCCTCCTTTCCTTGTCTCCCCAATCCTCCCTTCAAGAAGTTGCTTTTGTAATCTCCTCCTTCCACTAACATCTTATTTGAAAAAATGGGTTGTTTTCTCTCTTTTGTAGGGCCAGTCCACTACACCGAGCGGGACATACTATTTCAGGTAAGTGCTTCCTCTTTTTTCCATTTATTATTTTTGTTATTTGCATTGGCCTGCAGCTAGCGCCTTAAGCGCTAGCTGTAGTGATGGGCGTAGGAACCCTCTCTTCCCCTCCCACTCTTTCCTTCTTCCCCCTTCTCTTATTCTCTTTTTTCCCCCTTCTCCTTTTTCCCCCTTCTCTTATTTCCCTCTTATCTTATTCTCTCTTTCCCCCTTCTCTATTTCCCCCTTATCTCTTTTCCCTTCTCTCTTTCCTTTCCCTCTTATTCTCTATTTCATTTCCCTGTTATTCTCTTATGCTTATGCTTCTCTCATTCCCTCTTCTCTCTTTCCCCCTTCTCTATTTCCCCCTTCTCTCATTCGCATAAGCTCATGCTCATGCATGAGCATAAGCATGAGCTTATGCTTATGCTCATGCTTAAGCATAACCATAAGCTCATGCTTAGCTCATGCATGAGCATGAGCTTATGCTTATGCATGAGCATGAGCTCATGCTTATGCTCATGCATGAGCATGAGCTCATGCTTAGCATAAGCATAAGCATAAGCATAAGCTCATGCTTATGCTCATGCATGAGCATGAGCTTATGCTTAAGTTTCCCCCTTCTTTATTTCTCTATTTCAACATAAGCTTATGCATAAGCATGAGCTTATACGAAAATAGAGAATGAGAGAAGCTTATGCTTCTCTCATTCTCTAAGCTCATTCTCTATTTCCGCATAAGCTCATGCTTATGCTTCTCTCATTCCCCCTCATCTCTTTCCCCCTTCTCTATTTCCCCCTTCTCTCATTTGCATAAGCTCATGCTCATGCATGAGCATAAGCATAAGCTCATGCTTATGCTCATGCATGAGCATGAGCTTATGCTTAAGTTTCCCCCTTCTTTATTTCTCTATTTCAACATAAGCTTATGCATAAGCATGAGCTTATGCGGAACTAGAGAATGAGAGAAATTTCTGCATAAGCTCATTCTCTATTTCCACATAAAGCTCATTCTCTATTTCCGCATAAGCTCATGCTTATGCTTCTCTCATTCCCCCTCATCTCGTTCCCCCTTCTCTATTTCCCCCTTCTCTCATTCTCGTTCCCCCTCATCTCGTTCCCCCCTCATCTCGTTCCCCCTTCTCTATTTCCCCCTTCTCTCATTCTCGTTCCCCTTCTCTATTTCCCCCTTCCCTATTTCGCATAAGCTCATGCTCATACATGAGCATAAGCATGAGCTTATGCTTATGCTAATGCTTAAGCATATGCATAAGCATAAGCTCATGCTTATGCTCATGCGTGAGCATGAGCTTATGCTTAAGTTTCCCCCTTCTTTATTTCTCTATTTCAACATAAGCTTATGCATAAGCTCATTCTCTATTTCCCCCTTCTCTCATTCTCGTTCCCCTTCTCTATTTCGCATAAGCTCATGCTCATGCATGAGCATAAGCATGAGCTTATGCTTATGCTAATGCTTAAGCATACGCATAAGCTTATGCTTATGCATGAGCTTATGCGAAAATAAAGAATGAGAGAAGCTTATGCAGAAACTCATTCTCTATTTCCGCATAAGCTCATTCTCTATTTCCGCATAAGCATAAGCATGAGCTTATGCTTATGCTTATGCTCAAGCATAAGCATAAGCATAAGCTCATGCTTATGCTCATGCGTGAGCATGAGCTTATGCTTAAGTTTCCCCCTCTTATTCTCTATTTCCTTTCCCTCTTATTCTCTTATGCTTATGCTTCTCTCATTCCCCCTCATCTCTTTCCCCCTTCTCTAATTCGCATAAGCTCATGCTCATGCATGAGCATAAGCATGAGCTTATGCTTATGCTTATGCTCATGCATGAGCATGAGCTTATGCTTAAGTTTCCCCCTTCTTTATTTCTCTATTTCCGCATAAGCTTATGCTTATGCATGAGCTTATGCAGAAATAGAGAATGAGAGAAGCATAAGCTCATTCTCTATTTCCGCATAAGCTCATTCTCTATTTCCGCTTATGCTTATGCATGAGCTTATGCTTCTTTCATTCTCTATTTCCGCATAAGCTCATTCTCTATTTCCGCTTATGCTCATGCTTATGCTTCTTTCATTCTCTATTTCCGCATAAGCTCATTCTCTATTTCCGCTGATGCTTATGCATGAGCTTATGCGGAAATAGAGAATGAGAGAAGCATAAGCATAAGCTTATGCTTCTCTCATTCTCTATTTCCGCATAAGCTCATTCTCTATTTCCGCATAAGCTTATGCTTATGCTTCGCTCATTCCCCCTCATCTCTTTCCCCTTCTCTATTTCCCCCTTCTCTCATTCTCTATTTCTGCATAAGCATAAGCATGAGCTTATTCTCTCTAACTCTTATTCTCTATTTCCCTTTTCTTCCTCTTCTCTTTCCTTTCCCTCTTCTTTCCTTTATATCTTCTTTCCCTCTTTCCTTTCCCTCTTCTTTCCTTTCCCTCTTCTTTCTTCTTGCCTATGCCTATGCCTATGCCTATGCTTATGTTTGTTTTTTTGTTTTCTATTTTCGTGTTTGTATCTATGTTAGACATGGGATCACATCGCTCATCCGATGAGTACGGATAGCCTCGCAGGAGGAAAGCTCACGATCTATATGCTCCAGAGGACTTTGATTCCTCTCAGGCGACTACCCCGAGGACTACCCCTGGTCCGCGACTCCTCTCGGACCTAGCACTACGACTACCCCTGGTCCAACTCCTCTTCCATGTAGCACTGCGACTACCCCTCGAGGAACTCCTTTGCTAGCCGCGCATGGCTTTGTCGGGAGCCCAAAAGAAGCAGGCGATGATCGATGAGTTAAAACAAAGATACCCTAATCCACCAAATGTGGAGTTTAATGATGATTATATGCGAGAGCGCATGGGTTTGGTCCTGAAGCATCGTAGATCAACCTTGCGTACTTCCATCACAAAGGGGTTGGCTGCAAAGAGACGGCTAGACGTCGTAGGTACTTCGCACTTTGGTGCAGGAGGACGGTATGCGTTCGAGGCAACCGTGGTAAGTCTACTTCTTCTCATTTAATGTATTGTTCTATTTGTTTTACTTACATATTACATGCACTTTAGCTAATTCTAACTCTCGTAAATTGGATGCACAGCAAGCTGCGATGGGCCGTCTTCCTACAGATGTAGAGACGCAACACGCATTTCGGATAGGAACAAAGCTGTGGTTCATTGAGCAAGAGGCAATGGGAGCGACGGTCGATTGGGCTGAGGTGGCTGCTTGCACGGTATAAGTTTACTCCTACTTGTAATCTCACTTTTTAATTTAAGTTCCAATCTAATTTTCGATTTATATGGTTCACTCTTAGGGTCAAAGCTCAAGCATCCCATCATCGGAGGCGAGCGATCAACAGGGCCAAGGATCAAATGCGGGTGACGAGGACGAGGGAGAAGACGCAGGTGTCGAGGACCAAGGAACAGGCCAACAAGATGAAGATGATTCGGATTCGGATGAGTAGTAGTGGTAGTAGCATTTTGTATATCCACTCGTTTGAGCAATTTTGTATGACCCTTTCGAAAGGGTAATTTTGTTACAAACACTATTGTATATGTCCGACATGTATATGCATTTGTTACTCATCATTTCACAAGAACAATTTTGTATCACCCTGCAAGCAAGGGAAATTTTGTTATAAAAAACTTTCTTTTGTAATTACAAAAAAAAAAAAGGATTAGTGGGGCTAAATAGGGCCAAAAGGAAGCCCTGTTTAGCCCCACTAACCCTTTTTTTTTACTTCTATTAATCGTCGCTATATAGCGACGTTTACCAGTGTCGCTATATAGCGACGATTAATAGTGTCGCTATATAGCGACGTTTGACAACGTTGCTATATAGCGACGTTTGCCAGTGTCGCCATATAGCGACACTTTATAGCGACGGTCCTTTTCCAACGCTTTTAGCGACACTTATAGCGACGTTTGCGCCTGTGAAAAAAAAAATTTTAATGTAAAAAGTGTCGGTATTTCCGTCGGAAAATGGCCTATGCCTTGTAGTGAACCACGTAAATAACGACCTTTGCGCTCCTCAAAAAAAAAAAGTATAAAAAACATCAGTATTTTTGTCAAAAAAGGGCCTATGCCTTGTAGTGTTTGTGAAATCACTTGCTAATCCATCCCTATCACTTGATCCAGCTCTTCTTGAAGCTTTAACAACATTATTGGAGTGCACCATGGCCTATTCTATGTTGGCAAATGTCAGTTGGCCCATTCTAATATGAAACAATACAAATTAGCAAGTGTCAAATAGAAAATCCATGCCAATGTCCACAACACTGCACAACAAAGTAGTCATTTACACCCTCATAACATTTCTCACACAACTCTATGACCCATCACATGTGTGAAGACCTCAATAGTACATCCAATTGAAAACCACACTCAGCAAATGACCAAAAATAGGAAATCCTGCTAGCAATGATATGTCACACACTATGACACAATTCAAATTTCCTACTCAAGTCTGCAAACACTAGAATGGTGTTGCACGAAGAGAATAAAGATGCCAACATGAAGAAGAAACCTATAAGAACGAACGGGGTCATGAAATATGGGTAGGGGATGAACTCCTAGCAAGAACCAAGGGTAAGAACGACAACTACTCAAAAAGCCCGAGTGTTAAGCCTAGAAAGATATTTGGTGAACAGTGTGTAATAATGCCATAGAAGAAAGCAGAACTCACAATGTGAACTCAAATAACATGCAAAACCAGCAATCGATAGTCACAACAAAGGGAGAATTCTAATGCAAGAGAGGAGACTTTCAAATCATCCATTTTAGTGCAAATCATAGATACACACTTTGTTTGAAAGAATAAGGCAAGAAATTGCCTATCACTAATGTCCTCCTCCACTCTCTCGCATTCAATTTGTCTTCCAATGCTCAGTTTGGTAGCCAAGTGAGAAAGAAGCATCTCCAAACCACAACAATACACCACTTGAGCAGGTTTGACACTAGGATGTCAAACATCTCCCATTTGGAAATGTTTCAAGACATCACCAGTACAAATCTTGTTACAAGCTATAGTTGCTCACAAGAAATAAGACAGAGAGGAAGCTAGCTACCAACTGTGCATAGGGAATCGGAATGCACGAGCTTGCATGTTGAACCGTCAAAGGAATCTTCCCAACCACACCAGAGTGATCCTGGTGTATTACAACTGCTAGTCAACCAACTAAAGGGATACATGCTCAAGAAACAGATGAGAGTTGTTGGGCGACCAGTCAATGATAAGATATGCAGGAGCAAGCTCATGAGCAAGGCGCTTCAAAGTTCATGTTCTAGCTATGGGAGTAGGCGTACCAATGCAGGAGATCAGGCAAGGTACAAGGTAATGTTAGAGCTATATATAGCTTGCCCTAACGTGAACTAGGTCTCACCTATATCTATGTAGCTAGTGATCAATATGAATCAGACTTTGGGAGTCTATTTGGTGTGTCTATCATCTCTTCTTCTTCTCTCTCAACATGGTGTCAGAGCTACAAAGGTTTTGCTATTGTATGCTCACTGTAATGAAGAAAGACAGGAAGTATTAGTTGTTGATTTGATTACATAGCGCTTTCAGTATCTCATTGCTTATTTTCTCTTGTCGATTTTGACATGTCTAACTTAATGTGGTTTTTTGGAGGTCTTCTAGTGTGAATTCAAGAAAGTTATCGGTGGAAAATGGATTGTAGCTCTCATTGTGCTCTTCATTCTAAGCACTTAAATGCCCTAATCAGACTTCAGAGTAGAAAGTTACGTTAGTTTTCGTGACGCCTACTTTTTTCTTGGTTTCATGATCGACACACTCGTACTGCTTTTTGCCAAGAATCATGTGGCTTTGTGATAAATGTATGGGTTTCATGATTAGCACGATCATAGTGCTTTTTGCCAAAAATAACTCCATCTGGTGATCGACAAGTTCTACTTTTCTCCAAAAATATCATGGTTTTGTGATCAACAAGCTCAAAGCGCTTTCTTGGCATACATGCTATTTCTACTATCCTCCCATCTCACATTCTATCCTTTTTTGGGGTATCTCAAGTTCTATATTTTTAGAGTGACCATTGTATTCTTGATCATTGACGTGAGCTCTCACAAACGTATTTTCCCGAAGTATGATGGCAACGTCTATCATCGTCAATGGCTTTCCTTCTGGCCAACGATCTGTTCCTTTGTTTCAAGGACATGATTTTCCTAGTTGGAAAGTGAAGATGTTATTGATACGTGAAGGTGATAATCTTTTATATATTTTTCTTGGTGATCTCGTTTGTCCATCCTAACCTATTGATGCAACTCTGAATCCTGCTCTTGTGACTCAAGGCCCTCTCTTTGAGCAATGGAGATCTGACTCTACTGATTGGCATTCTCGTGATAAAGTAACTCATTGGTATATTTGATCTACTGTACATGATTTTCTTATGTTGGATGTAGTTGCCCTTCATTCTTCTTATGCAATATGGGAATATCCTTCTTCTCATGCAATATGGGAATATGTCGTTCCTACTTTTGAGAAGAAATCTGTCAGAGAGATTCTTTATCTTTGTAATCTTTTGGGCACTCCGTTTAAAGTTGGAGCTCCTATGACAACTCATATTTACTCATTCAAGAATATTGTCAATCAACTTGCTACTGCTAGTGCACCTATTCCACGAAATCAATTGGTGACCTATCTTCTCGACATAGTCCAGGATCCATCATATGATAATATTGTTACCATCTTTTCCAACAAAAACGAGATTGATTTTGATCAAACATGTATTTTTTTGATTGAGTATGCTCAATAATGTGAGCATCGTAAAGACTCTCATGAATCTATCATTATAACAACGGATGATGCAGATTCAAAGATAGCTTGTGTTGCTCGCAAGCGTCCTTTCTCCAAATATGGATGTGATGGTCATCCATATAGAGGTGTGAATTCTTCTCGTGTCAGATATCTTGAGAAAAATTGCTTACTGTGATAAGCATGGTCATGTTATCTCTGATTGTTGGGCTTGGCAATATGATGAGAAACATGCACAACAAGACAAAGCACCCACAGACGTGCACACAGACGTGCTTATTAAATTTAAAAAAAAAAATTTGGGCGCATCTATTTGCACGTCTATTTCTGTGTCTAGAGACCCGTGTCTAATAGCGCGTCTATATAGCAGACAGATGTGTGTATAGATGTGCATCTAGATGCATAAATAGATGCTCTGCTAAAAAATTTAAAAGACAAACAGACGCATCGTTAAATGCGTGTATAGACGCATTTATAAATGGTCTTATAGACGCCTTTATAGACATGCAAATAGATGCTTCTTGAACAGATAGACATATATATAGATGCGTTTATAGATGCATTGATAGACGCGCTACATAATATTTTTTTTTAAGTTTACATAATGCTGTGTATGTTGTGTATGTTATATAGTTACAAGAATCCCATTTCCACATTGTGTAATTCAATTCTTAAAGCCAACTGCATTTTAATTATAATTCCAAATAAAACATTACAACTCCAAAATGCAATAAAATTGAAAGCTCAAAAAGTGCTTGTATGTACATATAGCACGAAGCTAAGCCACATCATGTGGCTTCAAGTACAAAAAATAAGAGGAGTGTATATACAAGAGGCACAAAGCCAAGCCAGTGGCTTTAAGTAGAAAAAAGAGTAGATAGCACTACTTCTACGACTAATCTATGTTCTCCACGTCCTCTCTCCCTTCCATGCTCCCTTCTACGCTCCCTTCTGTGCTCCCTTCTTCGCCTCCTTCCTCGTCTTCTTTCTCGTCTTCTTGTGCAAGGACGTGTAAACAAGGGACAACATATATCAATGTATGAAAAATCAAATCTTTACTTATAATATTGACATTATTTAATTATTTTCAAATATCTTGGGGCCCACTCCGCTAGCCCAGATATACTACTCCTCAGTAATCAACCCATCATGATATAAGTGCTTCCATGTATCTCCTTTGCGATGGTGGCGATGGTAGGCTGCCCATGATATCAAGCTGCAAGATGACACAATTTGCGGAGGGGTTAGTACAAAGAAACAATCTCCTAATAAACTACATAAGCAATATAATTTGAGATCGATACTTACAAATTGGGCCTCCCATGATTTAACACTCCCTGCTCCAAAATGCATGCATGCTTCCATATTGCTCCATCTGGATCCTTTGTGCCTCCACGTGCTACAGACTGGGGTCCTCGCTCACTGACTTCATTGCTTTCTTCCAGTCATGCTTGTGAGCAGTGTGGGGCGGGCCCCTTGGTGGTTGACCTCCCTCGAGCCTGGCAAGCTCCACTAGTGCCTACCTCTTAAGTGAAGATCTTTTATTGCCAAGTATCGTAACAATCTTTGATGGCCCATTTATATGTGAACTGACGATTGGGGGGGTTAGGATACCTAGAGCAAATAGCAACGAGGGTCTCATCAGCCAACCTCTTTGGCTGGTCTTTGTAGTGGATAAAGCAATCTCTGTAATTGTTAGCAATTATAGAGCGCATGAAGGCCATGATGTCCTTCCCTCGTGCATCCATCAAGATGCCTCTTGTCTGAGTGATGTCATAGAATATCATACCATCACCCGGAGGCACGTCTAAATCATCTGAATCATCATTGTCCCCACCAACACCCCTCCCAAAGCATTGTGCCATGCATCCCCCACCACTCTCCTTACTACTACGCCTGCTACCATGTCACTACGTGGACAACTCGTAGCTAGAGAACCAAGTCTTGACTGCACAAGAGTACACCGACGGCTTTGTGAGACAGAAGGACCTCCTGACGGCATGGGGGAAGTTGAGAGTGCTCTCAACGGAAGCAAGAACGGAAGGAGAGAGAGAGAGAGAGAGAGACAAAGAGCCACACAAGTTTTGGTGGGTGCAGAACCACCCTAATCTTCTTTTTCATTCATTTATATATGTGTTTGAGTATTGAACATAACCGGGGTAAAGGCACAGTGACCTTTAACCCCCACAACCTCCCACTTAAAGGACAATGTGCCTTTAAGGGAGAACAACCAGTGAGCATACTATCCAATGCCCATCAATACATGACAATACTCAAACCGTTGGCTAGGTAGACTCTTCGTCAGCATATCTACAGGGTTATCATTTATATGAACCTTGACAAGCTCTATGCGCTTGTCCTCAAGTACCTCCCTGATGAAATAGTACCTGACCTCAATGTGTTTGGTCTTTGCATGAAAGACCGGATTCCGTGCTAGCTGAATAGCACTCATGGAATCACTATGCAATGTCGGTACACCTGTATGAATCCCCAAATCTCCCACTAGCCGATCAAGCCATATAGCCTCCTTGCAACCCTCTGTGGCTGCAACATACTCAGCCTCTATGGTAGACAAAGCAACACACTTCTGTGCGCGAGACATCCATGACACTGCACCACCTGCAAAGTGAACACATAACTAGAAGTGGATCTCCTACTATCCACATGCTCTGCATAGTCTGAATCTGTGTACCCAAGTACACGCATGTCTCCTCTACCAAAGCAGATGCACATCTCCTTGGTACCCTTCATGTATCTCATGATGCACTTAACTGCCTCCCAATGCCTCTCTCCTGGATTAGCCATATACCGGCTAACAACTCCCACTGCAAATGCAATGTCTGGTCTAGTAGCTATCATAGCATACATAACACTCCCAACTGCTGATGCATAAGCAACCTTGGCCATCATGGCCCTTTCCTCATTTGATTTGGGACTATCTGTATGACTCAGTTTCACATATGGAAGCAATGGAGTACTCACTGCCTTCCCCCCCTCCATATTGAAACGTTGCAATACTTTTGTAACACACTCTTTTTGTGAGAGCCAAAGGAGTTTCCTACTCCGATCACGCATGATGCGCATACCAAGAATATGACCTGCAAATCCCAAATCCTTCATATATAAGGCCTCATGCAACTTGACCTTTAATGCATCTAGCTCATAAGTATTCTTGCTAGCGAATAGCATATCATCCACATATAGTGCCAGGATTATCAAGCTATTATCCTTAGCACTTTTAGTATAGAGGCAGTGATCGATTTCACTCCTTCTAAAACCCTGGGACCGAATGAAAGCATCAAACTTTTGATACCATTCTCTAGGGGCTTGCTTAATACCATGGAGACTCTTCTTTAGCTTGCAAACTAGATGCTCTTTGAACTTTTCTTCAAAGCCTTCCGGCTGCACCATGTAAATTTCCTCATGCAAATCCCCATGCAAGAAAGCTGTCTTGATATCCATCTGCATAAGCTCCATATCCTCTGATGCCACTAGTCCAAGCATGCATCTAAGTGTAGTCATCTTCACAACCGGAGAGAATATCTCATCAAAGTCCACACCCTTCTCTTGCTTGAACCCTTTAGCAACCAAACGGGCCTTGTACCTAGGCACATCATCACCTGTGACCTTCATTTTGTAGACCCATTTACGTGGCAATGCTTTCTTTCCATGTGGCAAAGAGACCAAGTACCAAGTCTTATTCTTCATAAGTGAACTCATCTCTGATTGCATAGCATACTCCCACTTGCGTTGATCCTCACGCATCATAGCCTCTCTGTAGCAAGAAGGCTCCCCGCAATCAGTAAGCATCACATAGTCTACCCCTGGAACAAACCTATCAGGCGGTCTAGACACTCTAGATGATCTTCTCAAGGGCATTTCAGCTTGCTGTCCCACCTGCATATCAGCCACATTTGGCTCATCATTTCCACCAATAGATGATCCATCATCTACTCTTGATTGTATACCTGTGGGAGTACTTGGTGGTACCATTTCTTGCACATTTGGTGCATGGACAGCTTGCTGTCTATCAACATATGCAGGTGGATTCACATCCTGGAAAGTGATTCTCCTCATTTCCACATCCCTCATGGATGCCTTATGCATCTTTTTCTCATTGAAGACTACATCATGGCTGCGTATGATCTTCTTTGCTTCTGGATCCCAGAGACGATAGCCCATCTCTCCACTTTCACCATAACCCAGAAAGATGCATTTCCTAGACTTAGGATCTAGCTTCTTTCGAAGATCTTTTGGCACATGTGCATATGCCTCACACCCAAATATACGCAAATGAGAGTAAGCGGGCTTCTTGCCACTCCATGCCTCTTCAGGAATACCACCATCCAAACTCTTACTAGGTGATCTATTGATCACATGCACTGCAGTCTTCATTGCCTCAGCCCAAAAACCACCAGAAAGACTTGCATTGGAAAGCATGCATTGCAACCTTTCTTGAATGGTACGGTTCATATTTTCTGCAACTGGATTTTGCTTTGGAGTACGAGGGGATGTGAGCTCCCTCTTAATCCCACATGTATCACAGAAATGCTGAAAGTCATGAGAGAGATACTCTCCACCATTGTCAGTCCGTAGGCATTTAAGCGTTCTACCTGACTGATTCTCAACCAAGGCCAGCCATTTCTGAAATACCTGGAACACATCACTCTTTCGAGCTATAGCATAAGCCCACACTTTCCTAGTTGCATCATCAATGAATGTCACATAGTATTCAGCCCCGCCTAATGACCGTGTAGGCATGGGACCACATACGTATGAATGCACCAAATCAAGCTTTTCAGACTCTTTCTTTCCCCTTATTGTATGGGCTGATTTAGTCTGCTTCCCATAGAGACAATGCTCACAAAATTCAAAATCAGAGAAACTCAAATAATGCGGTACATAACCCAAACGGCATAAGAGTTTCATTCCATTCTGGCTCATGTGCCCCAACCTGCAATGCCACAAAGAAGTGCTTGGTTGCTCGGTTATTGCAACAACATGATCAAATACCCCTGATACATGTAAGGGATACAAAGTCCCACACTTGGCACCCCTAGCCAAAAGCATAGAGCCCTTTTGAATTTTCCAACTCTGAAAGCCAAAAGTGGTGTGAAAACCAGCATCATCTAGCTGACCCACTGAAATAAGACTCTTGGTCAGCTTAGGCACATGTCTCACATGTTTCAAAACAAATGTAGACCCATTTGCAAAAGAAAACTTTATGTCACCTGCTCCCACTATGTCACATGCATAGTCATTTCCAAGATGCACACAACCTGTCTTTCCACTGTCATAAGTGGAGAACCATTCCCTATGGGGAGTAACATGGAATGAAGCACCAGAATCCAAAATCCAATCCTGGGAATATGCATCATCTGAAGTGGTAAGCAACTCTACAGATAAACTAGACATGAAGAGAACGTCATTGTCACCATCATGTGTGACTGCATTGATCTCCTCGATCTTCACTTTTCCTTTGTCCTCCCTTGGACTCTCTTCCTTTTGATTTGCACCCCAATTTGCTTTCCTTTTCTTATCCTTTTGCTCTCTTTTCAGCTTGTAGCAATCCTTTTTCATATGGCCCTTCTTGCCACAGTGGTAACACTCAATGTTCCATGCCCTGGATTTGCTACGAGACTTTCCTCTTTCTTGGGACTTCCCCCTGAACTGTGATCTGCCCCTTTGCACATTTAAGGCTGCGTCCTGCTTGTTTCCATCCATAGACTTCCGTCTAATCTCCTTGGCCAACAAGCTACCCACAACATCATCAAATTTCAGTACTCCACTAGGTGCAGAGTTACTGACAGCTGTACGGAAGGTATCCCATGAGGATGGCAATGAACATAAGAGAAATATTGCCTTAGTCTCTGCATCAAAATTCATCTTCTGAGCCTGAAGCTGGCTGAAAATAATATTGAATTCATTCAAGTGAGAAGCAATGGAGACCCCTTCCTTCATCTGCAGCTCAAACAACCTCTTCATGAGGTAAACTTTATTAGAGGCAGTTTCCTTCTCATCAGTGGCACACAGTTTCTTCCACAAATCTTCCGTAGTCTGCTCATTTACTACTGTGAAATAAACTGACTCTACAAGATGAAGTCTAATAGTAGACTTTGCTAATGCATCCAACTCATTCCAATCATCCTCAGACATATTTGCAGGCTTAGCTTCAATCCCTGCCAAGGGTTTAATCTGCTTCTTTTGAATAAGCACATCCCTTATTTGTTCTTTCCACAAAGAAAAGTTTGTCCCATCAAACTTTTTAATCCTGAAAAACTCCTTTTCAGACATGGAAGAGGATGCCATGATGCAAATGAAACAAAATCCCAAATGCTAGTCCCTGCAAGAGAGAATCACACCAAATACCAGGTGCACCCAAATGTGTATGCCACAATAGAGTGAAATATCACCAAAAACTCAAAGCTTAAAGCATCAAAAGATGCATCTGATTCATGTGCATATACTATGCATCCATATGAGCAAATCTGGCCCAAAAGAAAATGCCAATAAGTGCCAAATGACTCAAGCATAAACACCGTCCACTGGCATATGCATCAATAATATCTCATCCAAGAGAGCATAGCACTATCAGTGCATCACTGCAATGTGTCAAAGCTGTCCC
Organism: Dipteris shenzhenensis; assembly: GCF_047967505.1. Lineage (NCBI taxonomy): Eukaryota > Viridiplantae > Streptophyta > Polypodiopsida > Gleicheniales > Dipteridaceae > Dipteris > Dipteris shenzhenensis. The sequence continues at coordinate 25,614,735 of NC_141608.1, read as the reverse complement.
TCAGCATAAAATAGCATCCATGTGCAAAGCGTCCATAAAAAATAGCATCCCACAAGGCAATTTGGGCCTATCAGTGCATCCAATAAGGACAGCAATGCATCCAAATGTCCTATAAATCATCCACTGCAACCCAATGCATACCACGAATGAGCGCACACTGCTCAAACTGCAACCAGAGTGATCTGCATAAGGTATGCTCAAGAAATCATAGTCCCACAGTAATGACCGCTACTGAAAATAGAACCTGAGATGCCTCAAAACATGGGCTTCATTGCATAATCGGACTCAGCAAGAAAATCTGCAAATATTTCTCTTCTGCCAAAACTCCAAAATCCCAACCGATGAGTGAGAAACGGGAGTCAACACTTATCCACTGCCATGTGGCATAAATCTAAGGTTTCAAAACCTTAGAATGAAAAATGCATAACAGAGAGACGAAATCGAATACACAGAGATCTATAACTCTGAAAATCCTCGACCGAATCGTGTAAGAACTGACAGGTAGGGGTTTTTGGGCATCCGGAACGCAATGGGACAGACGATTTTGGAAACCGTGGTCTCAATCATTGGGTCCAATACACAGACTGAAAAACGTTTTTGGAAACAGAGTTGTTTGTAAACTCCACCGGAGTGCAAATGATGAGCAACATAGTAGTTTTAGGACCTCCTGAGTCCACAAGAACTGACAGATCTGCAAATGGTTGCTCTAAACTTGAGTTCCAACACCCGAGCAAAAAACGCAGAAACTGACACAGTGAGTCAGAAATCCAATGAAATGATCCCATATTTAAGAATGAAGGTGTTTCCAAGCTCCTGAAGTGAAGTGGACACCAAAAGCAAGTAATAGTTGCCTCTACAAGTCAATACGGAGTCTCTGTCATCGAACGGAACATGGAAAAGCTCAAAAAACGACTTTTTCTTTGAAACCACTTAACAGGCTCTCAAAACCACTTCGCAAAGCCAAAGTGACTTTTCCAAAGGTTCCTCCAAGGTCTCTATACACTCGGATGCAAGTAAAGTTGCCCACAAAGCTTCCCACAGAGCTTCTCCTTCCTCCCACAGAGCAGCTGAGCTTCAAGCATTCACGCACGCTCAGCTAGATCACCCGGGCTCTGATACCAGTTGAGAGTGCTCTCAACGGAAGCAAGAGCGAAAGAAGAAGAGAGAGAGAGACAGAGAGCCACACAAGTTTTGGTGGGTGCAGAACCACCCTAATCTTCTTTTTCATTCATTTATATATGTGTTTGAGTATTGTACATAACCGGGGTAAAGGCACAGTGACCTTTAACCCCCACAGAAGTGGTATAAGACGGCATGGGGAAAGGGGCATAAGTCGGCATGGGGGAAGGGCCATAAGACGGCATGGGAGAAGGGACTTGGCTGTGTAGCCGGCTGGGCTGTGCTGACTCCATTGGGGTAATCTCAACTGGTGTGGGGTTAGGGTGGTTTGAAGTCTATAGTGCCGACTCCTATGGGGTGTTTAGAGTACTCGTCATATACCCGTATAACTCTGCAAGACTGGGAGGGTGCCCTAAAAGGTTATATAAGTTCCTAAAAATAGACTCTTGGAGATTAGGTGAGCCCGAGGAGATTCCTGGCCACATGATGAACTAGAAAAAAGAAGAAAAGATGATTACTGATGAGCTGAGAAGAAAGGGGAACGGAAAACATTACTGTCAGAGCGCGTCTATAGACACGTCTGAGAAGTGCGTCTATTTTCTCGTATAACAGTGCGTCTATAGATGCAGCTATCTATGTCTCCAAATAGGCTAGACGTGTGTCTAGATGCACCTGTAGATGCGGTTTTAGACGTGCTCTGAGATGCATCTATAAACGCACTCCGACAGATGGACTATTCTAAAAAGTAGAAAAGGACATGCGCGCGACACAAAAACGTAACACTGATACTAAAATCATGCGTTTCTTGGATACGACAAAGGACAAACCCAAAGAGAGCAACTTCCAAAAAAGATCAACCATAAAAAGACTTACCTTGGATAGAGGTATGGAAGCTTCTTCTCCTTTTTCAAAGTTGCTTCTCTTCCTTGTTCACCCTCTTCTCCTTTAAGCCTGGAAGTAAGTGTGGGTGCCTTCCTCTTAAGTGTAAGCTTGAAAGTAAGTGTGGATGCCTTCCTCTTAAGCATCAAAACTATGGATGTGCTAATAGCAAAGCAAGCAAGCCGCACGAAGTATAAGTAATGTGAAGAAAAGCAAAGCGAGCGTGCTAAAAGCATATTTAAAAACCGCGTCTATAAGTGTGTCTAATAGCACATCTATACACACCTCTAAATACGTGTGTAATTGCATGTCTAGATACACATATTAGACGAAGTTTTAGATGCACTTGTAGACACGTACCATAGAACAGATAGATGTGGTTTTAGACGCGCCTTTAGATGCGCCACAGAGTTTTAAAATTAAATATTTGAAGAAAGGCGAATTTTTTTGGGTTGTTTGTTTGTAGGATGTCTTCATCTTCAACAAGTAGCTCTAGTGAGGATAAATCCCTCCGTATCGACCACCATCGCGAAATGTGGTTGGAGCAAAAAATCAAATGTATGTGTGATCGATGTCGAGGAAACATGTATCATGCACGCAGGATTACACTCAATCACATCTCAAAGTATGGAGAATGGGATGTGACCGTAAATATGGTAAGTGTTAAAGAGTTAAGGTTGATTGAGATACCTATAGGTGTTCATATGTTTGAGTTATGATCCTGTTTTAATTTGATACAGGATGAAGTGCCACACCTGCATATGTTGCCCTATGCTCGCCGTGAGGAGGCGAAGTGTCGGCGATATGAGGTGGGATCTTCAGGAGGGACCGTTAAAGATGCATGGAGTGATGGTGATAGTAGCCCTCCACCATTACCTCATGAAGCCATGGAGGAGGAGGTGTTTGATGATATGGTGCGGGATTGAAATGTCCATCAAGGGAGGGATGATAGCATGGAGCAAGATGATCTTTTTACCGCAGCATCGACTCCACTGTTTGAGGGGTGCACATTCTCTATTCTACATGCCTCCCTTGAGTTACTAAACTTGCAAACCATCTATGGATGGAGCAATGCAAGTTTGAATGCATTACTCAAGTAAGCTTTAAAGTATATTTTGCAAACATGGTGAATTATGCTAGTGGGTCAATTACTCGAATGCTTTTCCTCATTTATGGTCTTCACATTTAGGCTATTGTGTAAAATGCTTCCAAGGGAGAATAAATTACCAACCTCAAGAGATATGGCAAGGCAACATGTGACCTCTCTTGGAGGATTAGATTATAAGTGCATCCATGCATGCGTCAATGATTGCGTTTTGTTTCATGGACTACATAAGGATGCAAGAGAGTGCCCTACTTGAGGAGAGGCAAGATATAGAGCAAATCTCAAAACTTTGGACGTGTCTCGTAAGGTTCTGCAACATTTTCCCATAATCCCTCGCATCCAACATTTGTTCAAGTGCAAATCCATTGCAGATCTCATGTCATGGCATTCCTCCCATCGATCAACCGATGGCAAGTGGAGAATTCCCGTAGACTCCTGCATGGAAGCATATTGAAGACACATGGCCAAGCTTTAAGGAAGAACCTAGGAGCTTGAGACTTGGATTGGGTATGGACGGTGTGAACCCTTTTGCTCTCAAAAGCACCTCTTACAGTCTATGGCCAGTGATATTGGTGAATTATAATCTTCCACCCTCTATGGCTATCAAGAAAGGACATGTTATGCTGTCCCTTCTAATTCTAGGGAAACATAAAGTCAAAAATCTTGATGTTTATTTGGAGCCTTTGATTGACGAGCTAGAGATACTTTGGAGAGGTATCGAAGTGCATGATGTGAGCAGGCCTCCCTCATCACGAGACTTCAACTGCAAAGCAATCTTGATGTGGATGATGCATGACTTCATAGGCTATGGCGAGTGTTCAGGTAAGCATTGCACTTCTAATTATGAATAGGCAAAGGATGTGGCACCCTAGACCCACCTTCAACTCTTAATTGTGTCTATTGTGCATGTCATGTTTAATGTGGTCCTTCGCTAGTTGCCTCACAGGCGGACGCATTGAATAAGGTCATCTATGAGAATCACCATCGATTTCCTTCACCTGATCATCCTAGATATGTTGCCCCTTGGAATGAATTCCTCCCACAATCACTCACCGCGGGAGATTGGATGAGAATTTAGGATGGTTCCATCACTCCTCCACCACTTGGCATGAGCCGATAAGGGTTTGTAACTATTGTGTGCTGTATTGGCTGGAAATAAAGATTGCCCACTAACACTTTATTTTGTTTAGATACTCCATCTTTTATCGTTTACCATATTGGTCCCACCTCAAGATAAATCACCTACTTGATCCCATGCATATCTTCAAGAATGTGGCATCTACCATTTGGGAGCATTTGAATGGGACACAAGATTTTGTAAGCATAAGGGAGGATCTACATACCATAGGGAGGATGCATGAAGCTTGGCCACAAGAGAGACCAAATGGGCATGTTTTTTTACCTCATGCACCATGGATGTTATCAAAGCTATAGATGGCTACGGTGAAGCGCGCTATTACTACAATTCGTACTCCCAGTGGATGCATGAGGTGTTTGAAGGGAGCCTTTACAAAGAGCAAGAAAAGAGGTGTAGAGCAATTATATGGCTTGAAATCTCATGATTGGCACAAGATGCTCCAAGTAAGTATTTTATGTGCATAATATCTTTTTCCTTTCAAATTTGTGAGTGAATAATTATAAGTAACTAATCAACCACCTCCTCATGGGTTTAGTTCATACTACCTACTAGCATTTCACGTAGTGCATCGAAGTACGTGAAAGATTGTATTTATAAGATGGGCGAGCTTGTGAGGTACTTTACATGATACAAAATATGATGCATATCAATGCTCCATGCAAGGTGTTCATATTGCTAATATGCTGTACTTTTTCATTTCTAGGTATGTGAGCTCAAAGGAAATAGATCCCACAAGGCTTGAGAATGCTTTGAGTTATGTCAATGGAGGTGGTTTGTTTAGTGGAGGAGATATTTCCACGTTCTATTCTCACAAGCCAACTACATCTTATAGTGTATTTGGTGTATGAGATTGCTATATGCAGTACTATACATGCACGATGGTTGTTCTTCCTTGAGCACTTCATGAAGACCTTGAGGTGCTTTGTGAGACAAAATGCAAGACCCGAAGGTAGCATGGCCAAGGGTTGGTTGGTACAAGAGTCACTTGTATATATTTCTGAGTTTCTTGTTGATGTGGATAGCTCTCTCCCACGACTATGGAGAGATGATGAAGACCTAAGGATGACCTCTATTGTGCCTCAAGGGAAAGGACGCAACAAAGTAATGAACACGGAGTTGCATAATAATATTAGCCTCTATCGTGTGCTTAATACTAATGTGATGACAAGATGGGTGACAAGATACGAGGATGCAAAGGTAAGAAAACAAGAAGAAAGGGCCCTCTTTCGTACACACCACGGATTTCGTGGGCCATACCCTCAGTATCTAAGAGCACTTCCAAAGGATATTCATGTGGATTGGCTACTTGATGAAATGGAGAAAGCAAAGAAAGATGAGGGGATGCATATCACAATGGAAGAATGGGAGTATGCTAGGGGATGCATGAGCAAGGTTGGTATATAGAATGTTATGCATAAGTTAGGAGCTTTCAATAATTTAGATTGCTTATTTAATTGATTTTTTCTTGGTGTAGTGCACTATGTTCAATGCTATATGGTGTGAGGGCAAGCATTTTCAAACACAACGGATTGATGATAAGAGAAACACACAAGATTGTGGCATCATTGCTAGCTTTGAGGAAGCCAATGGAGCCATGGATGATTATTGTGGCATAATCCAAGATATTATTAAGCTTGACTTTTGACGCTTCTTTGTGTATGTTTTGGATGTAAAGTGGTTTAAGGACGTGGTGGAAAGAGGCCCTAATGCAACAATCAAACGCCATGCAAGTGGCTTTGTAACTATTAACTCCACAAAGTTTTGGCAAAGTAGGAAGGACACACTAGTACTACCTCGAAAATGTGAACAGGTATTGTGCACACATATAAAAATACTCACTTTTAAATATTTGATGCAAGGAAAATAACATGATTGTATTTGTGTTTGAATTAGGATGTCTATCAACCAGTGGTGGATAATAATAGATGCACAACAAGAGAAAGAACCCCTAGACGCGCGCACAGACGCGTTTCATGAACTAAATAAAAAACTTACGGGCGCATCTATTTGCGCGTCTATTTGCGCGTCTAATTGCGCGTCTATATATCAGACTTACGCGCGTATAGACGCGCTCATACATGCGTAAATAGACGCGCCTATAAACACTTTGATAAACGCACGTATAGATGCAAGTCGAACAGACAGACACGAATATAAACGCGGTTTTAAACGCACTGATAGACGCGCCTTTTTTTTATATTAAATTTTACAGAATACTGTGTATGTTGTGTATGCTATATAGTTACAAGAATCCCATATCCACATTCTGTAACTCAATTCTTACAGCCAACCGCATTTTAATTACAATTCCAAATAAAATATTACAACTCCAAAACGCAATAAAATTGAAAGCTCAAAAAGTGCTTGTATATACATATAGCACGAAGCTAAGCCACGTCATGTGGCTCCAAGTACAAAAAATAAGGAAGCTAAGCCATGTCATGTGGCTTCAAGTACAAAAAATAAGAGGAGTCTATATATAAGAGGCACGAAGCCAAGCCAATGGCTTTAAGTACAAAAAAGAATAGTAGCACTACTTCTACGACTAATCCTCGCTGCCTTCCATGCTCCCTTCTGCGCTGCCTTCTGCACCTCCTTCCTCGTCTTCCTCGTCGTCTTGTGCAGGGGCGCCCTGTAAACAAGGGACAACATATATCAATGTATGAAAAATCAAATCTTTACTTATAATTTTGGCATTATTTAATTACTTTCAAATACCTGGGGGGCCTGTCCAGTAGCTCGGGTATACTGCTCCTTAGTAATCAACCCGTCATCATAGAAGTGCCTCCATGTATCTCCTCTGCGATGGTGGCGGTGGTAGGCTGTCTCCACTGGAGTAGGGTATCTGCCCACGATCTCAAGCTGCATGACCGCGATACACTTTGTGGAGGGATTAGTACAAAGAAACAACCAACCTCCTAATAAACTACATAAGCAATATAATTTGAGATCGATACTTACAAATTGGGCCTCCCATGATTCAACACCCCCTGCTCCAAAATGCGCGCTCCCATACTCCTCCATCTGGATCCTCCGTGCCTCCACGTGCTGTAGACTGGGCTCCTCCCTTGCTGACTTCATTGCCTTCTTCCACTCACGCTTCTGAGCGGTGTGGGGCGGGCCCCTTGGAGGTTGACCTGCCTCAAGTCTGGCAAGCTCCGCTAGTGCCTGCCTCTTAAGGGAAGATCTTTTATTGCTAAGTATCGTAACAATCTTTGACTTCCCCCATTTATCTGTGAACTGGCGATTGGGGGGGTTAGGATACCTAGAGCGAACAGTAGCGAGGGTCTCATCAGCCAACCTCTTTGGGTGGTCTTTATTGTGGATAAAGCAATCTCTGTAATTGTTAGCAATTACAGAGCACATGAAGGCCATTATGTCCTTCCCTCGCGCATCCATCAAGATGCCTCCTGTCTGGGTGATGTCATAATAAATCGTACCATCACCTAGAGGCATGTCTAAATCATCTAAATCATCATCCTCCTCACCGCCACATGGCCCAAAGCAGCATCCGCCACCGCTCTCCCTGCTACTACGCCTGCTACCATGTCGTGTCGAGCTTGTACGCTGGCCACTCGTAGCTGGGGACTGCGCGGGACTACGCTGACCACTCGTAGCTGGAGAACCGAGTCTCGACGGCTGGGGAGTACGTCGACGGCTCGCTGAGGCAGAAGCACCTCCTGAAGGCATGGGGTAAGGGGCATAAGACGGGATGGCAGAAGGGACATAAGACGGCATGGGGGAAGGGGCATAAGACAGTACGGGGGAAGGGGCATAAGACGGCTGTGCGGACTCCGCTGGGGTGATCTCAGGCGGTGTGGGGTGGCTCGGAGTCTGTAGTGCCGACTCCTGGGGAGTGTTAAGGGTACCCGTCATGTACCCGTATAACTCCGCAGGATTAGGAGGGTGCCCTAAAATATTATATAAATCCTTCCATATCGATTCACGCGGATCAGGTGAGCTAGAAGCACTTCCTCCCCACATGTTAAACTGGAAAAAAATAAACAAATCTATTACTTTGGGAGCTGAGAAGAAAGGGGGGAAAAAAAAAAGAGGCTCTGTCAGAGCGCGTCTATAGACCCGTCTAATCTTCGCGTCTATGAACGCGTCTAACAGAGCGTTTAACAATTCAAGTAAAAGCGCGTCTAACAGTCCGTTTATCAATCCATCTAACAGAGCGTTAAAAAGCGCGTCTAACATTTCGTTTAAAACTCCGTTTAACAGAGCGTCTGTTTGGGCGTCTATATACGCGTCTGTGTGTGTCTGTAACAACCCAGACGCGCATATAGACGCACCTGTAGACGCGCGTTTAGACGCGCCCTCAGACGCCTCTATACACGTGCTCCGACAGTCGAGAATACTCAAAAGTCGAAAAGGACGTTTCGCCCGACAAAAGAACGTGTCGCTCATACCTAGATGCTACGTTTCGTGGATGCGAAAAAGTACAAAACTGGAAATAGCAAGCAAGAACAACTTCAAAAGGACTTACTTGGAAAAAGGTATGGAAGGATCTTTCTTTTCCAAACTTGTTTCTTCTCCTTGTTCGTACTCCTCTTCTTTAGGCTTGGAAGCAAGCTGTGTAGGTACGGTCCCTTTGTCTTGAGTGAAAGCTTGGAACTGTGTATGGGAGGCTCTCTCTTAAGCTTTGAATCTATAGAAGTGCTAATAAAGAAGGAAGAAAGCCGCTCGCGAAGTTTAAGTAGTCAAAAGAAAAGCAAAGCGAGCGGCGCGCCGAAAAGCAGGTTTAAAAGTCGCGGGTATAGTCGCGTCTATGAGCGCGTCTATAGTCGTGTCTGAATACATAGAGTAGACGGGCATTTAGACATGCAATTAGACGCGACATTAAACGCGACTATAGACGCGGCGATAGATGCAACACAGAGTTTTTTAAGTTAAGCATTTGAAGAAGAGCAAATTTGGTGGGTTGTTTGTTTGTAGGATGTCTCCATCTTCAACAAGCAGCTCCAGTGAGGATGAATCCCTCCGTATCCACCATCGCGAAATGTGGTTGGAGCAAAAAATCAAATGTCTATGTGATCGATGTCGAGGAAACATGTATCGTGCACGTAGGATTACGCTCAATCATATCTCAAAGTATGGAGAATGGGATGTGACCGTAAACAGGGTAAGGATTTGTAAGTTAAGGTTGATTGAGATACCTATGGGTGTTCATATGTTTGAGTTATAATGATCCCGTTTTAATTTGATACAAGATGCAGTGCCACACCCGCACATGTTACCCTATGCCCGTCGTGAGGAGGCGAAGCGTCGGCGATATGAGGTGGGATCTTCAGGAGGGACCGTTACGGATGCATGGAGTGATGGTGATAGTAGCCCTCCACCATTACCTCATGAAGCCGTGGAGGAGGAGGTGTTTGATGATATGGTGCGGGATTTATATGTCCATCAAGGGAGGGATAATAGCATGGAGCAGGATGATCTTTTTATCGCAGCATCGACTCCACTGTTTGAGGGGTGCACATTCTCTGTTCTACGTGCCTCCCTTGAGTTACTAAACTTGCAAACCATCTATGGATGGAGCAATGCAAGTTTGAATGCATTACTCAAGTAAGCTTTAAAGTCGATTTTGCAAACATGGTGAATTGTGCGCGTGGGTCAATTACTCGAATGCTTTTCCTCATTTATGGTCTTCACGTGCATGCTATTGTGTAAAATGCTTCCAAGGGAGAATAAATTACCGACCTCAAGAGATATGGCAAGGCAACATGTGACCTCTCTTGGAGGATTAGATTACAAGCGCATCCATGCATGTGTCAACGATTGCGTTTTGTTTCGTGGACTACATAAGGATGCAAGAGAGTGTCCTACTTGTGGAGAGGCAAGATATAGAGCAGATCTCAAAACCTTGGACGTGCCTCGTAAGGTATTGCGACATTTTCCCATAATCCCTCGCATCCAACATATGTTCAAGTGCAAATCTATTGCAGAGCTCATGTCATGGCATTCCTCCCATCGATCAACTGATGGCAAGTGGAGAACTCCCGCGGACTCTCCTGCGTGGAAGCATATTGAAGACACATGGCCAAGCTTCAAGGAAGAACCTAGGAGCTTGAGACTTGGATTGGGTATGGACGGTGTGAACCCATTTGGTCTCAAAAGCACGTCTTACAGTGTATGGCCAGTGGTATTGGTGAATTACAATCTTCCACCCTCTATGGCTATTAAGAAAGGACATGTCATGCTGTCCCTTCTAATTCCAGGGAAACATAAAGTCAAAAACCCTGATGTTTATTTGGAGCCTTTGATTGATGAGCTAGAGATACTTTGGAGAGGTATCGAGGTGCATGATGTGAGCAGGTCTCCCTCGTCACGAGACTTCAACTGCAAAGCAGTCTTGATGTGGACGATGCATGACTTCCCAAGCTATGGCGAGTGTTTAGGTAAGCATTGCATTTTTTAATTTATATGAATAGGCAAGGACGTGGCACCCCAAACCCACCTTCCACTCTTAATTGCATCTATTGTTTCAGGTCTCACTACATCGGGTTACCATGCATGTCATGTTTGTGGTCCTTCGCTAGTTGCCTCACGGGCAGACGCATTAAATAAGGTCATCTATGAGAATCACCATCGATTTCTCCCACCTGATCATCCTAGATATGTTGCCCCTTGGAATGAAGTCCTCCCACAATCACTCACCGCGGGAGATTGGATGAGAATTTGGGACGGTTCCACGACTCCTCCACCACTTGGCATGAGCCGGTAAGGATTTGTAACTATTGGCTGGAAGTAAAGATTGGCTATATTGGTTGAAAGTGAGGATTGCACGCTAACACTTTATCTTGTTTAGATACTCCATCTTTTATCGTTTACCATATTGGTCCCACCTCAAGATCAATCACTTGCTCGATCCCATGCATATCTTCAAGAATGTGGCATCTACCATTTGGGAGCATTTGAATGGGACACGAGATTCGGCAGGCATAAGGGTGGATCTACGTACCACAGGGAGGATGCGTGAAGCTTGGCCTCAAGAGAGACCAAATGGGCGTGTTTTTTTACCTCGTGCACCGTGGATGTTATCAAAGCTAGAGATGGCGACGGTGAAGCGCGCTATTACTACAATTCGTACTCCCACTGGATGCATGAGGTGTTTGAAGGGAGCCTTTACAAAGAGCAAGAAAAGAGGTGTAGAGCAATTATATGGCTTGAAATCTCATGATTGGCACAAGATGCTCCAAGTAAGTATTTTATATGCATAATATCTTTTTCCTTTCAAATTTGTGAGTGAATATCTATAAGCAACTAATCAACCACCTCCTCGCGGGTTCAGTTCATACCACCTACTAGCATTTCACGTAGTGCATCAAAGGACGTGAAAGATTGTATTTACAAGATGGGCGAGCTTGTGAGGTATGTGAGCTCAAAGGAAATAGATCCCACCACGCTTGAGAATGCTCGAGTTATGTCAGTGGAGGCGGTTTGTTTAGTGGAGGAGACATTTCCACGTTCTATTCTCACAAGCCAACTACATCTCATAGTGCATTTGGTGGATGAGATTGCTATATGCGGTACTATACATGCACGATGGTTGTTCTTCCTCGAGCGCTTCATGAAGACCTTGAAGGGCTTCGTGAGACAAAATGCAAGACCCGAAGGTAGCATGGCCGAGGGTTGGTTGGTACAAGAGTCACTTGTATATATTTCTGAGTTTCTTGTTGATGTGGATAGCTCTCTCCCACGACTATGGAGAGATGATGAAGACCTAAGGATGACCTCTATTGTGCCTCAAGGAAAAGGACGCAACAAAGTAATAGACACGGAGTTGCGTAATAGTATCAACCTCTTTTGCGTGCTTAATAGTGATGTGATGAAAAGATCGGTGACAAGATACGAGGATGCAAAGGCAAGAAGACAAGAAGAAAGGGCCCTCTTTCGTACACACCACGGATCTCGTGTGCCATACCCTGAGCGTCTAAGAGCACTTCCAAAGGATATTCATGTGGATTGGCTACTTGATGAAATGGAGAAAGCAGAGAAAGACGACGGGATGCATATCACAATGGAAGAATGGGAGTATGCTAGGGGATGCATGAGCAAGGTCGGTATATAGAATGTTATGCATAAGTTAGGAGGTTTTTATAATTTAGATTGCTTATTTAATTGATTTTTTCTTGGTGTAGTGCACTATGTTCAATGCTATATGGTGTGAGGGCAAGCATTTTTGAACACAACGGATTGATGATAAGAGAAACACACAAGATTGCGGCGTCATTGCTAGCTTTGAGGGAGCCAATGGAGTCATGGATGATTATTGTGGCATAATCCAAGATATCATTATGCTTGACTTTCGACGCTTCTTTGTGTATGTTTTGGATGTAAAGTGGTTTAAGGACGTGGTGGAAAGAGGCCCTAATGCAACAATCAAACGCCATGCAAGTGGCTTTGTAACTATTGACTCCACAAAGTTTTGGCAAAGTAGGAAGGACACACTAATACTACCGCAACAATGTGAACAGGTACTGTGCACACACATAAAAATACTCGCTTTTAAATATTTGATGCAAGAAAAGTAACATGATTGTATTTGTGTTTGAATTAGGTTGTCTATCAACCAATGGTGGATAATAATAGGTGGTGGCATGTCATACCTATTATGCCACGTTCCAAAGTGATGTATAGTACATTTACTAATATGGAGCATATGGAGGATGATCATGGCCATGGACGTGATGATGACCGTGATACAAGAGAGGAGGATGATCATGAGATAGGAGATATAGATATTGAGGCCGGCATTACCCGTGAGGACGAGCCTACCATTGGAGATCTTGATTTCGATGAGCACATGAGTGGCACAAGTAGTAGTGGGTTGAATGTATTTGTAGAATATCTAAACACTTGTTTGGATTTTGAAGTAGATAGTTTGGCAAGGGTTGATCTCATTGAGGATGAGATTGAACCGTAGCCCCACAATTGATATTGGCAAAACTATTTTACATATTGTCTCATTCTCCTCATTTCCCTGAATTCTTGTATATGTGGGCTTGCAAAAAATTATGTGCTTTGGTAATCATGGGCAATGTTTGGAAAGCAATGATGTACACCAAAATATCACTTTCTGTATTCTCTGGAGCGTGTCTACTTACGCGTCTAAATGCGCGTCTAATTCTCAGTGTAAACGCGCAAATAAACGTGCAAATACACGCGCAAATAGACGCGCTAATAAACGAGATGTTAGACGGGCCCGTATTTTCTCTGGTCTAACGCGCAAATAAACGCGAGGATTGACGCGCAAATAGACGAGCATTTAGCTGCGCTAATAGACGCGCCCGTAATTTCTCTACTAGAACAACGCCTATAGACGCGCCCGCTATTTTGCGCGTCTACCAAGCGCGTCTATAGTTGCTTTGTGTTGTTGTGATGGTGGCATGTCATACCTATATATTATGCCATGTTCCAAAGTGATGTATAGTACATTTACTAATATGGAGCGTATGGAGGATGACCATGGCCATGGACGTGATGATGACCATGATACGAGAGAGGAGGATGATCATGAGATAGGAGATACAGATATTGAGGCCATTACCCATGAGGACAAGCCTACCATTGGTGATGCTAATTTCGATGAGAACATGAGTAGCACAAGTAGTAGTGGGTTGAATGTATTTGTAGATCTAAACACTTGTTTGGATTTTGAAGTAGATAGTTTGGCAAGGGTTGATCTCATTGAGGATGAGATTGAACCGTAGCCCATCATTGATATTGGTTAAACTATTTTACATATTGTCTCATTCTCCTCACCTCACTTAATTCTTGTATATGTGGGCTTGCAAAAAAGCATCGATGTTTTTGTTAAAATTATGTGCTTTGGTAATCATGGGCAATGTTTGGAAAGCAATGATGTACACCAGAATCTCACTTTCTGTATTCTCTGTTTTGCATCTAAATACGCATCTAATTCCCAGTGTAAACGCTCTAATAGACACACTAATACATGTGCAAATAGACACGATGATAAACGCAATGTTAGATGGGCCCGTATTTTCTCAGTGTAGATGCACAAATAGACGTGTTAATACATGCTTTAATAGATGAGTTGTTAGACGGACTATTAGATGTGCCCGTAATTTCTCTATTCAAGCAACGCCTATAAATGCGCTCGCAATTTTGCACATCTATCAAGTGCATCTATAGGTGCTTTGTGTTGTTGTGATGGTGTTACCACTAAGCAACCCCGCTTATCCAATAATTCTCCTTGCGAATATTGTGATACATCCTTTTGGTGTTACAAGAGGCGTTATGATCGCGAACGTACTCAAGCATATGCTGCTCAACAACAACATGCCCATACGCATCAAGAGGCAAATCATATTTGTTCTGATGTCTCTCCAGAAATGATACTTCATGTTCGAGATGGTTCTATTTTTATTGTTGATTATGGTGCTACTAGTAATATGAGATATCAATCTCAATGGTTACATAATTATCATGCTCTTACTCACAAGAAATTGTTTTATCTTGCTGATGACACTACTTGTCAAGTCATGGGTGTTGGTGATCTATATCTTGGCACTTTTTCTTCAACAAGAGTCTTGCGGGGCATTCGCCATGTTCTAGATCTTCAGAGAAATCTTATTTCTGTTGCACGACTTGTTGATCTTGGTCTCTTTATTGGCTTTAACCACACATAGTATCGGATTGAAAAAGATGTACATACCATAGTAGTTTCTCCTTGGAATGATAACCTCTTTCAACTTTCCTTAAATCATGATATTGCTAATGTGGTTACAGCCCCTGGTGATCTGGACTGCAAGATATGGCTTCATCATTTTGTTCATTCGAATTTTGCCAAGCTACTTACTATAAATCATCATGATCTTTTGGATGGTATGAATCTCCTAGCTCGTCCTCACATGGGCCTCTTTCAATATTGTGCTCTTGGCAAGCATCATCAAAAACCCTTTCATGCATCTCTTTCCATGTTCACACGGATATATGTGGTCCTTTTCCTCCATCCAAGTCTTTCTATAGGTATTTCATCACTTTCATTGACGATTGGTCAAGATATACAATTGCATTTCTCTTGCGACATAAGTCAAAGGCCTTATCAGTATTCAAGCAATATAAAACTGTTGCGGAACTTCATACTAGTTCTTGGATCAAGACCCTTCATAGTGACAATGGTGGAGAGTATATTTCTAATCTATTTAATGATTATTGAATTTAGTGTGCCATTCATCGTGAATATACTATTGCATTTTCTCCTCAACAAAATGCTCATGCAGAGTGTAAGAACTGTACTTCTCTTGATGCTATGCGATGTATGCTCATTCATTCTAGATTATCTCGAAGCTTTTGGGCAGAAGCACTTCTAACAGCCATCTTTGTGCAAAATCATCTACCTACAACTACACCTTTTGGTCAAATACCAATCATAGCTTGAACAGGGCAGAATCCTTCTATATTACATTTTTGATCTTTTGGTTGCATTGCTTATATTTATGTACCAAAAGAGACATGGAAAAAGCTAGATCTTCCTGGCAAAAAGGTCATATTCATTGCATATTCTCTGAATTCTAAAGGTTATAAATTCTATGATCCCTCTTCTAAGAAGGTGATAATCAATTGTGATGCCATATTCAATGAGTAGTCAATGGGAGGGGCATGTTCTACCGAGGATGCAGAGGACAGTGAGTCCTTACTTTCTGTCTTTCCTTTTCTATTTGATAATGATTCCACTTCTCATGTCATTACTACTCATTCATCTGATGGCATCACTACTACTCCATCTGTAGAGCAATGTGTTGACAATCTTGATTTGGATCCTGCACATACACAGGCCTCTGATGATAGTGTTGATATTTATGCTAATCTGCCTATTGATTTTGAACATGGTTCTACTCATGATTGTGTTGATGACTTTGAAATCATTGATCATGCAATGGTTGCTCATGAAGACCCTACTACTTATATAGAAGCTATCTCTTCTGCATAAAAGAGTGAATAGCAAGAGGCAATGGAAGTTGAATATGATTCATTGATCTCTGAAGGTACATGGGTTCTTATTAAACTACCTCTTGGTCGCACTCCTATCAAATGTAAGTGGGTTTATAAAACCAAAACTAAAGCTGATGGTTCTTTTGACAAGTTTAAAGCTCGTCTGGTTGCAAAAGGATACTCACAAATTGCAGGAGTTGATTATCATGATACTTTTTCACCCATTGTTCATAGCACAAGTATTTGGGTACCCTTGGCTTTTGCTTCTCAATTTGATTTGGAGATTCATCAAATGGATGTGAAAACTGCTTTTCTTAATGGAGATCTTAAAGAGGAGATTTATATGGAGCTACCAGAAGGGTTCATACTTCCCAGTCGAGACCACTCCTTGTCTTGTGAGCTCAGTTTGAACACTCAACTAGATATTCTTTTTATTGCCAATTTTCTAGGTCAACATCTAGCTGCTCCCTCAATGCAACATTGGTCTACAACAAAACGTGTTCTAAAGTATTTTGAAAGGCACTTCTAATTTTGGATTAGTCTACCATAGAATCTGAGTATGTAGCGGCTTCTCTAGCAACTCGAGAATTGGTTTGGCTACGACAATTGCTTGCAGATATTGGTCATCCTCCATCCTCCAGTATTCCTCTCAGATGTGATAATCAAAGTGCCATAAGTCTGGCTAAAGACTATGTTCAGCATAACAAATCCAAACATATTGTTGTTCATTACCATTATGTCAGGCATGAAGTGAAGAAAGGGATGATAATGATTGAAAATTGTCCCACTTCTTAGATGATTGCAGATATTCTCACTAAAGGACTTAGTGAGGCATGCTTCATAGTTCTACGATCAAAACTTGGAGTTCTTGCAGCTTCTCTCTTCCAAGATTAACACACCTATGGGTGACCTTTCGTATATAAATGCACATCTGCATTACATACTTGTAAATAATTGTATAACAAATGATCAACTTGTATATAGGATCTCGGGTTTCTCCCTTGTGCTCCCCAAGGGTTATTCATCCATAGCTAGAGACCTTTGTTTGAGTGGGAGTGTTAGAGCTATATATAGCTTGCCCTAACTTGAACTAGGTCTCACCTATATATATGTAACTAGTGATCAATATGAATCAGTCTTTGGGAGTCTATTGATGTGCATATCATCTCTTCTTCTTCTCTCTCAACAAGTAAGCTATAGGCAAGTTCAAGGCAAGAGATTTGGGTGGATTTCATGCGTCGATGTACTCACTATCTATTTCATTGAGGAACCATTTGCAGGTTGCAAAGCAAACATTTAGGGGGATTTTGTTCCCCAGTATGCATTTTCGTGCCTTTCACAACAACATACGTATTCTTGGAGATTGTAGGGAGAAATTTATTGCCTCTATATCCATCTTCATTCTTAAAAATTATCCACTTGCTATACTCAAAGTAGGTGGTATTGAGGGCTATGAAAAGTGGCACACCCATCTGATAAATACTAATTCGAATAGCACACCTAGGAGCATGATTTTTGATGGTTGTGCATGACACTGAGGAAAAGACAGTGTTTAATGCTTGATCGAGCATGCAAAGCATAACCAATGGGCACAATATGTTTACATGCCTCAACCTAGGTGGTATTCAATTGCATGCAAAGTGACACTCCCATCCAATAAGT
Source organism: Dipteris shenzhenensis (assembly GCF_047967505.1). NCBI lineage: Eukaryota > Viridiplantae > Streptophyta > Polypodiopsida > Gleicheniales > Dipteridaceae > Dipteris > Dipteris shenzhenensis. The sequence continues at coordinate 25,596,868 of NC_141608.1, read as the reverse complement.
ACTTGTTTGGATAACACACCTAAGAGCAAGCTTTTTGATGGATGTGCATCACACTCGGCAAAAAAGGGTGTTTAATGTGGGATTGAACATGCAAAAAATATTCGATGGACACCATACCTTGCAAGAATCTCAACCTAGATAGTATTGCAACATGTGCAAAGTGGCGCATGCATCCAATAAGTACATATTCGGATAACACACCTAGGAGCATGCTTTTTTATGGTTGTGCAAAACCCTAGGGGGAAAAGGTGTCTAATGCATGATCGACCATGCAAATCATATCATATGGGCAAGATAATTTTCATGCATCTCAATTTAGGTGCTATTGATGCTCTTGCAAAGCCGCGCACCCATCCAATAAGTACTTGTTTGAATTACATACCTAGGAGCATGTTTTTTTACGGTTGTGCATGACATTGAGAAAAAAAAGGTGTTTAATGCTTGATTGACCATGCAAAACATATATGATGGGCACAATACTTTACACATGCCTCAAAATAGGTGTTATTCTTTTGAACTCAAAGTGGCACACCCATACAACAAGTACTTATTAGGATAACACACCTAGGAGCGTGTTTTTTGATGGATGTGCATCACACTTGGGTGAAAATCATGTTTAATGCGTGATTGACCATGCAGAGCATATCAGATGGGCACCATAATTTGCACCTATCTTAAATTAGGTTGTATTGCATCTTGTGCAGAGTGGTACACCCATCCAATAAGTACTTATTCAGATAACACACCTGGGAGCGTGTTTTTTTAAGGTTGTGCATAATACTAGGGGGAAAATGGTGTATAATGCATGATCAAACATGCAAAGAATATATCAAAACTAATAATTCTATATTTAGAAAAGGGTCAAGAGGCAAGAGGAAGGGGGGGAGGTTATTTGCCACAACATGCACACAAAAGGGTCAAAAGGGTCAATGGCAAGAGGGAGGGGGGGAGGTTATTTGCCACAACATGCACACTATTTCCACACAAGCAAGTACTTACAACAACCTTCCAATTGAATGTATAATCAAATAAAAAATAACAAAATAAAAAGTATTTCCAAAATAACCAACCATATGGAATAACAAGATAACAGTAATCTTGTTCCTTCTTGTAGAAATACACTCTCGATTTTGAGCCCATTAGGAGCATAGATTGTCTCGCACTTCTAATCAATTGTAACAATAAATTTTACATGCAAATCCATTAGAGGTTGAGGAATGGGTCTCATTCTTCCTTTCAAAACCACATTCTCTTTTGAAGAAGTTACCTTCTCTATAAGAGGTCTACATTGGCTATCAAGTATAATGGGTGCTTGTCCTCGTACTAAACATAACTAAAACTAGAAAAGGCACTCACTTATGAGCCCTACATCAAGGCTCAAGAAAACTGCAAAATAGCCAACAGAAGTCCACCAAGGCAAGGCCAGGACAAGGTATAAAGACAATGCATGGTGACCTTATTGATGGAGATCAACAATAGCTAGTGATAAAAAATCCCCCATCCTCATTACATTCACCAAGATATGCAATTGCTTCGTCGCACTAAGCCTAATTTATGAATATAAGTGAGCATATGAAATAAGTAGCTAGTTATAATGTCATATAAGGGCTTGCACTAAACACATGGATCTCCCAAGGGGTGTTTGTTGGGGCACAAGATTTTCCCTAGGATGGGATACAATGGCATTGAATGCCATGGTAGAATCTATGTGTACTACATATTGCCTCTGAGTTGCCTAACTAATAAATACACTTCCTCTTTGGGCTTTTGTGAAGAAAGCTCCCATGTGACGTTATTGCTTGTATCACATCATTCTTCTATTATAAATCCTCTATGATGAAATGATACCTCACTCCCATTTAAGTCATGAATTGATATGTCCCACCTATTGGTTTAGATTTTTTATTGAACTACAAGTTTCCCTCAACCATCACCCTTTTCTTTGGCTCACATCTAGAGCACTCCATACACACTCTTTTTTGTTCAAAGGGATAACCACTAATTGATGAGGATAAGGAATATCAAAGGCAGATGATTACAAAAAAACACCAAATCATAGTCATCCATGAGAGGTAGCAACACATTATGAGTCCTTAGACACAAGTTTTTATGAATATAAAGAGTTGCCACAGGTTATTGAAGATATCAACTTATATCCCAAAAAAATACAACTGATAGCATATTTTAGAAACAACAATTCAAGGGTATGCCATTACTCCCCCTCCCAACCCCCATCAAAAAAAGAACTATACACTTAATTGTGTTTGGCCCATAGTTTAACATGTCCACTGAAGCACCATCGCAAAGCATGTGCACACTTTAAAGCATGATTAATATCTTATGCTAGAAAACATATGCTATAATTTCTAAAGGAAATGGAGTGCTCTTACTATAACTCGAAATGAAATATGAATCTACCGTGGTGAGTCTAGGTTAATGAATGCATATGTTTACATCTATGTCAGGCCAAGAACATCGATGCATATGACATACACATGCTTGCATGATGTAAAGGTTTTGGTCCCTTTAAAGTGATTAAAATCCTCATAGTTGCACTATGCGCATCAGAATTTATGACATTGTTTGTGGATCAGAACCATGTGCTCTCATCTGCTAAGCTACCAACTCCAATCCGTGGCATATTTATCATCCCTTTTCTATGCTTATACCTCCTAGCCCATATGCCACCCTGTGCGATAAGACATGCAACTTGCATTATTGGTTGCTCCATATCATAACCTTTAGCCTCATACAAGCTTCTTTGCGTAGAATGTTTTTTAGCACCAACTAATTAATAGTATATATTTTAAAAGATTTACCATTGGCATCAATGCAAACAAATGGACATCTAAAGCCTACCACAAATATTTGCATCAAGTTTATTAATTGTTGCACAAACAAACATGATAGTTGATATAGTCAATAAAGAATAAAGGCATGTTATCTCTTGTACATTCATTTGAAGGAAACCCATAAGAGGTAGGTAGCTTGCAACAATAGTTATTAACTTGCTCCAATATGGTGTCATGCATGCCCCTAGCAGTGTGATCAAGTGCTAGAATCGAATCTTTTTATAGCCTTTCACCTCTCTTCTAGTTGTGCCTTCTCAAGCTATCCTTAAATTGGAATAAGCAAGGCAGCAAGGCAAATTACCATGTCATCATTCCAACAAAGTCATGCGAGCACAAGAGGCACTTTGGCTTTATCATGAAGATCCTGCATAGAGTTATGCATTGCAACAATCGGTCAATGGAGAAGTGAACCAAGAGGCAAGAAAGCAATAGAACACCCTGCCATCAAAGTCAAAGAGTGAGATGCCAAGAAAACAAAAGAGCAGGCTACTTATGAAGCAAAAAATCAAGTAGTTCAAGTAGTAAGGAAGTGAGCCAAAGAAGATGCAAAGTGCAAGTAGCTCAAGTGAAGAGGGAATGAGTGGAGGTAATTTCCATGGGCTTGGATGTCACAAACTTCAAAGAAATATGTTAAGCCAAGAAGAAGTCATTGTGGAGTTGTGAGAGCAAGAACAAAGCATGGACACCTAAGGAGGAGCCCATTGATTTGGATTGCCGAGGATCGACCTATGCTTATGACCCCAAAAAGGTCCCACCAATAGGAAACGCATAGGGGTGGAGCACTAAAAGTAGTCATCTCCACCATATCCTTGTTGATATCACTCAACATGAAGCAAGCATGGAGGCACACCTTCAAGTTGAGGCTCAACAAGGTGAAGAAAACTCCAAAGATAGCAGTGAACTACATGACGTCACTAAACTCATTCTCCACCCTCCAATCACTTCAATACTTGAAGAGAAAGATTGATAAGATCATGGGCCTCAAAGTGGGAAAATACATATATTATTTAATGAATAAAATCTTAGCACATGAGACCAGGAGGATCTATGAGCTCTTTCAAGAAGCACCTCAACAGTTCCCCATGACAAGGAAATATGCGGCAATGGTTCCACAAGCAAGAAAGAAAAACTTGAGCAAAGAGCACACATCTTGAAGAAGATTTGAGAACAATGCTGAACATAAAAAATGATGTGTTGGAAATTCAAGTACAATTGAAGGAGAGTGCTTTAACCAAAGAGTGAAGCACAAAAATAGAGCTCCTGATTGAGGAGTGAATGGAGCTAGCAGTGCTAAAGTGTTGGACAAAGCAAGGAGTAGCTCATACCCACCCATTACATCATGTTCATGATGCCCAATCCATAGATGGTGCTAAAAGACAACTAATTATATGCTCATGATGAGGTGAGGCTATAAAGGGACTCATCTATCATAAAACTGTGGCTGTTGTAGTGGAACAGGAAGAGAAGAAGCTGTTGTATTGTGGCCATTGTAGTGGAAGAGGAAGAGAAGAAGTTGCAACCCAAAGAAGAGTCAACTGGCTAGACAAGGGCTAGACTAAGGATGACTCCCAATGGCATTGCACAAAGGAACTTCAATGGTGAAGTATATAGATACAAGAAATGATACGTATCCCTTTTAACACGAAGGTACAAAGTATTTTAAATGTGGTGGGTAGTACCCACTGCAAGTGTCAGTAGGAAGGTTCATCTTAGCTACCAAGTCACCTTGTGTGTATGGAGTGCATCCATGAGAATTTGAATGCCATTTTGGGCCAACTAATAAAATATCAACTTGTTCTCTAATCATTGTTGCAATCTTTCCTCTCTCTCTCTCTCTCTCTCTAACTTCAATTTTTTTCTCTATGTTGTGCACTCCTCCTTGCCTCAACGCTATGCGATTGCTTCACAATTTGCATTCCCTTGACACCCAGGAGACCAAAATGAAAGTAGGTGGTATTGAGGCTCTGGCAAAGGGTCTCACCCATTTGATAAGTACTCATTCGAATAGGAGCGTGTTTTTAAACGGTTGTGTATGACATTGAGACAAAAACGATGTTTACTGCTTGATCGACCATGCAAAGCATATCTGATGGGCACGATAGTTTGCACGCAGCTCAACCTAAGAGCTATCTTGTTGCATGCAAAGTGTGTGCCCATCCAATAAGTACTTGTTCGATAACAAACCTAGGAGTGTACTGTTTTTTGACATATGTGCATCACACTCGAGGAAAACCAGTGTTTAATGCGTGATCGACCATGCAAAGCATATCTGACGGGCACCATTATTTGAATGTATCTCAATATAGGTGGTATTGCATTGTGTGAAAAGTGGTGCACCCATCCGATAAGTACTTGTTTGGATAACACACACCTGGGAGCATCTTTTTTTATGGTTGTGCATAACACTATGCGGAAATCGATGCATAATGCGTTATCGACCATGTAAAGAATATACGATGGATAAGATAATTTGTATGTGCATAGGTCTTCTTGAGGCCACTGAAAAGTGGCACACCCATCTAATAAGTACTTGTTTGAATAAAACACCTAGGAGCATGTTTTTTGACGGTCGTGCATGACACTAAGGAAAGAACGATATTTATTGTTTGATCGAACATGCAAAGCATATCATATGGGCACACTACTTTTCATGTGCCTTAACCTATGTGTTATTAAGTTGCATGCAAAGTGGCACTCTCATTTGATAAGTACTTGTTTGGATAACCACACCTGGAACCGTGGTTTTTTATGATTGTGTATAACACTAGGAGAAAAACGTTGTCTAACATGTGATAGAACATGAAAATCATATATTATGGAAAAAATACTTTTTATCAACCTCAAATTAGATGGTATTTATGACCATACAATGTAGTGCACTCATATGATAAGTACGTGTTTGAATAACACACCTAGGAGCGTGTTTTTTGACGGATGCGCATGACATTGAGGAAAAGACAGTGTTTAATGCTTGATCGACCATGAAAAGCATATCTAATGGGCACAATACTTTGCACCCACCTCAAACTAGGTGGTATTGAGTTGCATGAAAAGTGAGGCTCCCATCTGATAAGTACTTGTTTGGATAATAAACCTAGGAGTGTGTTTTTTTACGATTATGTATGACACTAGGGGGAAAAAAGTGTTTAATATGTGATCGACCAAGCCAACCATATCTGATGGATAAAATAATTTGAACATGCCTCAATATAGGTTTTATTGACTTGCGTGCAAAGTGGAGTGCCCCTTTGATAAGTACTTGTTCTAATAACACATCTAGGAGCGCGTTTTTTGATAATTGTGCATACCTTAGGTGGAAAACGTTGTATAATGTGTGATCGACCGTGCAAAGCATGTTTGATAGACAAGATACTTTGCAGGCACCTCAAAGTAGTTTGTTTTTACTTGCATACAATGTGGCGTACCCATCTAAGATTTACTTGTTAGAATAACACACCTGGGAGCTTGTTTTTTTTCGGTTGTGCATGACACTGAGGTAGAAATAGAGTTTAATGCTTGATCAACCATGCAAAGAAAATACGATGGGCACAATACTTTGCATGCATCTCAACCTCGGTGATATTGAGTTGCATGCAAAGTGGCACACTTATCCCATAAGTACTTGTTTGGCTAACACACCTATGAGCATGTTTTTTAATGGATGTGAATTACACTCAGGAAAAAACTGTGTTTAATGAGTGATTGACCATGCAAAGCATATTCGATGGGCACCATACTTTGCAAGCATATCAATGGAGGTGGGATCTCATCGTGTGCAAAGTGGCATGCCCAATAAGTACTTGTTCGGATTACACACCTCGGAGCGTGTTTTTAACAATTTTGCATAACACTAAGGGGAAAACGGTGTATAATACGTGATCGACCATGCAAATCATATCCGATGGACAAGATACTTTTCATGTGCCTCAATGTAGGGGGTATTAAGGCCCTTGAAAAGTGGCTACCCATCCGATAAGTACTTGTTCGAATAACACACCTAGGAGTGTGTTTTTTTCGGTTGTGTATGACACTAGGGAAAAACTAGTGTTTAATGCTTGATCGAGCATGTAAAGCATATTTGATGGACACAATACTTTGCACGCACCTCAACCTAGGTTGTATTGAGTTGCATGCAAAGTGGCGTGCCCATCCAATAAGTACTTGTTCAGATAACACACCTAGGAGCACGTTTTTTGACTGATGTCTATCACACTGGGGGGAAATCGATGTTTAATGTGTGATCATGGATGATTTTTTCATGTTAGTTTCTTTAAGAAGTGAAACTTTTATATTTGCATCAAAAGTTTACATGCACCAATGAAAATAAAAATTTGAAAGATTTGCCAAGATTTGAAACTTTTATGCAACAATTTTAAAAGTTTAGCCGTATGTGATGGGCACCATACTTTTCACACACCTCAATATAGGTGGTATTGAATTGCGTGTAAAGTGGCTCTCCCATCCGATACATACTTGTTCAGATAACATACCTTGGAGCTTTTTGCGGTTGCGCTAACACTAGGGGGAAAAAGATATATAATGCATGATCGACCATGCAAAGCATATTCGATGGATAAGATTATTTTCTTGCACCTCAAAGTAGGTGGTATTGAGGTCTGTGCAAAGTGGCACATCTCGTCCGATATGAACTTGTTTGAATAACACACTGAGGAGTGCAAGTTTTTTACGTTTGTGCACAACATATTAGGCCAAAACAGAGTTTAATGCTTGATCGACCATGCAAAGCATATCCAATGGGAGCTATATGGTTCACATACCTCATCCTAGGTGGCATTGAGGTTCATGCAAAGTAGTGGGCCCTTCCAATAAGTACTTGTTCAAATAACACACCTAGGAGCATGTTTTTTGATGGATGTGCATCACACTTTGGGAAAAATGGTGGTTAATGCATGATCGACCATGGAAATCATATCCGATGGATGCTATACTTTGCAAATGTCTCAGTGTAGGTAGTACTTCATTGTGTACAAAGTGGCATGGCGATCTGATAAGTGATCGTTCGGATAACACATCTAGGATTTCACGGTTGTGCATGCATGATCAACCCCAAAAGCATCTCCGACGGATGAGATACTTTGCAGGTGACTCAACATAGGTGGTATTGAGGCATGTGCAAAGTAGTGCACCCATAGGATATGTACTTGTTCGAATAACACACCTAGGCGCATGTTTTTTGAAGGTCGTGCATGACAATGAGGCAAAAACGGTGTTTAATGCTTGAAGGACCATCCAAAGCAAATCCAAAGGGCACAATACTTTGCACGTGCCTCAACCTAGGTGGTATTGAGTTGTATGCAAAGTGGCACGCCCATCTGATAAGTACTTGTTTGGATAACACAACCAGGAGCAATTGTTTGGATGGTTGTGCATAACACTCAAGGAAAAACGGTGTTTAATGTGTGATCAACCACGCAAAGAATATTTGATGGACACGATAATTTTCATGTGCCTCAAAGTAGGTGGTATTGAGACTTATGCAAAGTGGCATGCCCATGCAATAAGTACTTGTTCGGATAACAAACCTAGGAGCATTTTTTTAAATGGTTGTGCATAACATGGGGGGGGATAATGGTGTTTAATGATAATTTGCATGTGCATTGATGTGGGTGGGATTGAGTCTCATGTAAAGTGGTGCACCCATCAGATTAGTACTTGTTCGAATAACACACCTAGGAGCGATTTTTTTTAATGGTTTTTTAAATGAGTACCTCTCCCCTCCCTCCTTTATCCCTAAACATTTATACCACTCTCTCATTTATTTAATTGAAGCCCTCTCCCCTCTCCTCTCCCTCCTTTATCCCTAATAAACATCTTGCCATCATATACTAGCCCCCCCTCTTTTAATTAGTTGAAGCCCTCCTTCACCCCTTTATCCCTAAATATTTTATTTAATTGAAGACCTTCCTCACCCCTCTTTTTCCAACATACTCCACTCCCCCCCCTCGGGGGGTCACTATGTAGTATAAACCCTCTATATCACATGTGTTTAAGGCCTACTTGTTATAAAATCCCTTATCTGTAAAAATTTTCTTAATAAAATGTACCCTTTTTCTATACAAATATGTAATTTTTTCCAAAAATACTTTAAATAGTCCCTTATGTAAATTAATTTTTAATTAAATTTAGAAAATAAAATAACTTTTTGTTGAACTCACATGATAGGGTTACATATTATGAGTGACCCTCCCAAGCCCCCCCTGTCCTCCCCCTTTGATTTAATTGAAGCCCTGTTTCACCCCTTTATCCCTAAATATTTTATTTAATTGAAGCCCTCTCCCACCCCTATTTTGCCATCATACACCACTCCCCCCTCCCCCCAACAAATAAAGTACTAATTAAAAATTGAAATTAATAAGTAGATCATTAAAAAGAGACTAATATTAATTATAATTAATAAGTAGATTGGACTTTACTGTGTGGGATATTTTACAAATGAGTTCATTTGCAAAATAAGAATGTAGCAGAAGGTGAAGTATTGGGATTTGAACAAGTGGAGAAGTTGCCATTTGCACAAATGAGGATTCTAAAAGTCACTAATGATGGTATGGCTGATAACACAACATCCTTATGTGATCCCAACTATGAGGTAGGCAAGATACAAGATGGCGCATGCAATTTTTAAACATGAGAAAGATAAGGTATACTACAATATCAAAGGACCTATACATATATATAGTTGAGGACAAGGGTTGGGTGTGGGAGAGATATAAATAGCTGTAACACCCCTGCTTAAACCAAGCCCTCTGTCTCTCCTCTGTCTGCAAATGAATAAATCCTTGGGGAACTCAAGGGAAAACCCAAACCACTATATATCTATCTAGGAGAAAAATAAAAGTTACAACAATGGCATGTGACAAAGTATGTGCATAGAGTGACCTCTAGACTAAGTAGAATGCAAATCATACTGCACACCATGATATAGTGTCAAAGGAAGAAAATATACAAAGATGGCCTTAGGCCAAAATAGTGCAATTTGTGAGTGCTCGTTATGATGATCTATCAACAGGAGTAGAAAGGAAGGAGATTAGACCTTCATTATAGCACCAAGCTCATTTCTCAGAGAGTTGAGAACCAAGCCTATGGTAGAGGCTTTGTGAGAATATCTGCAATCATCTAAGATGTCGAGAAATACTCTACCTAAATGTTGCCCTTCTTTGACCTCATGTCAAACAAAGTGATAGTGGACTACTATATGTTTTGGTTTGTTGTGTTGCATGTAGTCCTTGCACTCTGATTATCACATTGTAGTGGAGTTTCAAAAGGAAGAGGGTAGCCAAGATCAAAGAGAAGCTTATGTAACCTGATCAACTCACGTGTCACAAATGATGCTACCACCTGCTCTGCTTCTATACTAGGCCCAGCCTGCATATGATTGTATGGCATTTGAAACCATACTTTCACTTCCTGATCTTGGGAGATATACATGCCTTCGAGTGAAGATTGTTAGGAATTGGCCTCATGACGGTGTAGAAATAGTGCACTATACTAGTGAATAGCAATGGCCATTGAGGAAAAGCTTGAGATGGTCCTCACGAGATGAAGGTGAAGCAAGCCTCGGGCGTAAATCCTCTTGCAATCTTTTGCCTGAGGTTACTATTGGCTTTTAGACTTCCACTATTTTGATACTTTACACTGACTACAATTAGTTTACAAAAAATCCTTTACAAAAGGGTATTAAGCATTGTATGCCTCTTCACTTCGTGTGAGATGTCATAGGGTGATGCTTTGTTAAGAGCCATTGGTAAGAGATGAGCTCCGAAAAGCTTTAAAGCTTTAAACATTTTTCTTATATGCAACACAATTCGTCGACCCCATGCATGGTTTCTAGAAATCAAATGGATCTGGATATAGACCGCATCTTCTCTATCAAACTCCATCCTTTGTCAAGGTGTTCGGAAGGTTCTTACAAAGATTACATCTTGAGAGCAATGCTCATGTAGTGCATAGACCAGCATCTAGCTTGGTGTCAACAAGCTATTGAGTTATATCCATCCATACAACATGAGGCTACAAGCCCTTTATTTATCATCCATTAGTCAGCCCCAGATCACAAGAATCTTTTCAACTGAGTTGAATCCAAATTGATGGCCCTGGGATCCCCGATTGCACTGGGAATAGCATGTAGTAGGAAGGAGGAGCTACATTGCCATTGGGTGGTGCAGTGACCGTGACAGTGTAGAGATGGGGGCCTACATTTGTTCGCGCTACAGCCTTGAGATGTAGTAATCGTTGGCCTTGCGCAAAAGAGTGTGTAGAGAACGGTGCAGAGATGAGGTTCATCTCGACGGACTGCGGGTTGGTGGAGATGGAGAAAGTAACCTGGAAGACTTGGCCGAAGGTGAGGGTGGACGGAGCGGACACGATGGTGGGGCGTCTGGAATCGAAGATGGACTCCCCATAGGGAGGCGTCCACGCCTCCACACGGAGCTCGGTGGGAAACGGCCCTGTAAAGGTATAGAACTGGTGCGAGTTACTACCGGCGAGCAAAACTCGACCATCGGGAAGGAGGTTTGCAGTGGAGTGATACATGCGCGGGATGGGGCCGGCGGGTTGAAGGCTGAAGCGATTGGCAGGCGCAAATCCGGGGCGATAGATGAGCGGGTTGAGAGCGGGGTTGGATGCCTCACCCCAACCTTGGGATCCATTCTGTGCGCCGTTGATGATGAGCACGTCACGCGAAGGCAATAGGAGCATGTCGCCCATGCAACGACGTAGTGGCATGGTCTCCATGGTCCAGGATGCATTGGCAGAGAATAGCGGCATTCTGCCGCAGGTCTGCGAGCATCCGAGCTGTAGGTTGGGTGTGTTGAAGGCGCCCTTCTGGGCTCCCCCGCACACCAGGACCTCGGGCGAATTGAAGGGATAGAGGAGCGGCAGAAGCACAGAGCTACCTGCAGAGGGATAGTTACGCGGCTCCCCGGGAATGGTCGGGTAGGTGCTCAAGACAATGTTGCGGGTGTAATCGAGACGGATGGAGTCTCGGTTGGCAAAGATGTAGAGGCTTCCGTCGGGCAGTAGATGCACGAAGGGGTAAAGGTTGTCGTTCCCAGAATCCGAAGTGTTCTGGAGGAGCTGCAAGAAGAAGCTACCCTCGCCTGGGGCGGTCTTGGGGATGAACTCGTACGTAAACACGCTTCGTCCTCCCACAGTAATCACCCTACCGTCGGGTAAGAGGGTGCTGGAGGAATACCAGCGAGGGTCTTTGAGAGACTGCGTTTGGTCTTCGACCCAGTCGCAAGTTCCGGTGGAGGGGCAAGGATCGAGCCTTCGGAGTTTGTAGAGGCCGTCGTTGTCTCCGCCCAGCTGGAGCAGCGTGCCGTTGGCCAGGAACTGGCCGGAGGAGCACCAAGTATCGGTGAGAATCATGAGCGGGCGCACGCTGGTAGAGGCAAGGTCGGTGCCGGGGGTGAGCATGACGGAGTGAGCGGTGCAGTCGTGCTTGAGGGCCTGATCGAGGGGGTCGTTGCGGCAGGTGCCATTGGGGAGGCTGATTTGGGAGGATCCGATGTCAGTCCGGTCGAGCAGGATGGCAGTGTTGAAGCGGGTGATAGCTGAGTGCATGGAGGCGATGCCGGTATTGTTCCTAAGCAAAGTGAAATGTTGTGCGCATGTGGAGGATAGATTGGCCGCCAATATCAGCAGCAGCAGCAGCAAGCCGGGACGAAGCACAGAAGAAATCGTGCCCGCAGCCATCCTGTCGATGAGCAGACGGAATTCTAGCGCAGATCAGCCTAGTGCTGCTCCTGATTACAGCTTCTCTACCAAATTTGCCGATCGATCGATAGCAGCAAGTTGAAATCACACGGAATTGGAGTAGCTGTTAAGCAGACAGAAGAGAAGGTAACGCAGATCAGCCTGATCGACGATAAGGCTCACTAGGCTGCATATCACTCAAGATCAACAAGGCTCTTCTGCGCTGATGTCCCACTCCTGCATCGCAGCAAGCTTATATACGGAGTTTCTGCCTGCCGTCAGCTGGTGGCGCTCGCGCTCCTAAACGGATTTCGTCACGTCGACCACTGACTCGCGTGCGTGTTGTTCCGTCGGAGCCGTCTTCTCCAGCTCAAAAGCAAGGTTCTCTCCGTCGCATCTTCGCCATCGACTGTCTCTGCCTTGTTGCATGATGATCATCGTGTGCCGAAGGTAGGTCTTACGTCCTCGTCTTCCACGCATTGCCTTGCAGCCACTTCTCGCTTTCAACAACAATTGATCACTCCCGCCTGCTTTGGAGTCTCAATTCATTGGGTCGTGCGCCATCCTCTTCCCGTTCCAAACCGTGCATTCCTCGGCACATTGGGGCTCCTTAAAGCACCTCAACCGGCTTTTGGCATTGTTTTTCTCAGCGTTTGAGAATTCGGCCTCAACACGATGTCCGCAGCTGCGTCCTGGACACACAACGTCTCACCTCAATATTGTCACCTCCAGACCGTTTCCGTTGTTTAACGACCGGAATCTAAAACGTCTACTATATCTATCCATTTCTCTTTCTTATCGTGTACACCATCATCCGACGCTGCCACGATTCTGGGGTCGATGGCGGCTTGTGAGCGCACATCATACGAGCATGCGCGCCAGATTGGATAGCACGACTGATTTGGATTGCCCCATGGTTACACTTTCGCACACATGTTTGCTTGTCGTGTGAAAACGAACATCCATCCGGTCTCTCTTTTCGACGTGCTCCTCCGTCCGAAGAACTTCATTTTCCAGCGTCCTAATAAGTTTCTCGGCCAAAATATATCTAATTACGATATGCATCACGTTTCTAGAAGACAGCTAGCGCAGGGATCCCTTCGCTTGAGCTTTCAGCGACGTTGATCCGGCTCTGTCGCAATTGGGGAGCTCCTAAAAAAAGTTTGCTGGATGCCAAGCTGCATGGAAGACAGGCAGGAGGCTTAACGGTATAGCTACTAACCCCTTGATGCATTCTCTATTGCGGCTGGTTTGTTACATCAATAGATTTACCACAAATTGATTATCGTCTTTAAACTTTCACCGTAAAATCATAACACAACAATATATATTTTCTTCTAAATGTATTTTTGCAAAGACTATGCTAGACTCTTGCACTGCTGTTTTGTTAACTTGTTAAAAGCTTTTCAGAATTTAATAGAGCCATCACGATGTTTTCATACATTTTGGTCACCCATATTCATAACTAGGAGCTCCATGAATCAAATGAAATGGTTATATTTCTATGCATTTCCATAATAGCTTAAAAATAGGCACATACAAATTGAAATAGGGGGAGAAATACGACTAAGTTGATTTTTTGGAAGATAGAATACTCCAAGGAGGTTTTATTGTGAAAAAGTTTCACCCAAAAGGAGGTTTTATTTTGAAATAGGGGGAGAAATACGACTAAGTTGATTTTTTGGAAGATAGAATACTCCAAGGAGGTTTTATTGTGAAAAAGTTTCACCCAAAAGGAGGTTTTATTTTGAGATAGTTTCACCCATAAGACTCCCCCCATTGCCTTATGTCCTTAGATTTTACAGGATACTTGCAAGGTCCATGGGCTAGCTAGCATAACCCATTAATCCATGGGCTTCATAGGACACATGTAGTGCCTTCCCTACATATAAATAATTAATGTGCAATTCAAATATTAAGTAAGTTCACATGGACCAAATCCATCTAGTTCTCAAGTCATGTTCATGAGGTTACTTAGGTGTGAGAGTATGCCCGGCTAGGTAACACTTGTATACTGACAATAATGATACAAATGAAATATCGAAAAACTCAATATTTTATGATCATATTCTACTAGAGTTACTCCAAGGTGAGGTTGTGTTACTTACATCTATCTGATAAAGGACAACAAGGTAATACAACTTCATCTAGAACAGTAGGAATGCAAGTGTCATAAGCCCTAAGTAGTTGTTATAATAGTTAGGAGTAGAACATAGATATAATCTAGAAAAAGAACAAAGATTTTTTTTCCCCATTGTAGTGTTTAAAAATCTTTGTAACTGTTAACCACAACATGGATGTTACCCTAGGCCATGATGCATATTACTCCATGAGTTAGCAATATGTTGAGAATGGTGGGCTGAGGAACCACAAGGAGAAAGGAATTAGGAAGGCAGAGGAGGCAGATCACCATGCCATGGTCCTAGACATATGCATGTAAGCACTAGAGAGAAGGGAAGAGAACTCAAGCCACTACATGTCGTCATGAGCACATCATATACTAATACCACAACCATAGATCAATGTTATAATGACTCCTTTTTTGACAAAGGTGTCGATAAATGTTTTTTGAAAACACTTCAATAAACTATTGCACAAAGCACACGATAAAAGAACTTATGTAAATATGCCTTGCAACAAAAATTAAAAGTAGCGTTTTGCTATGCTCCTAAAAAATCATGTCGTTAACTGGAGGAAAAATTGCCAAATTATATGTCTTCAACTCAAGGAAAAAATTATTTAGCATAATTTGTTTAATTGTATCTTTAACTCAAGGAAAACTATCGTTATATTTAAACCACTACTACACACGGATCCTATTGCGACGTTTACGTACCGACGTTTAGCGCCCGCTTAGCACTAATCGTCGGTATAAAAAGCGGGTTTCGTAAATCGTCGCTATATAGCGACTTTTATAGAAAAAGTCGCTATATAGCGACTTTTAAAAAGTCATTATATAGCGACACTGAGACAAAATACTATAGCGACGTTTTTACAGAGAGGTTTTTTTTTTTTTTATAGGCCTTAAAAGTTAGTTTTTTCCAATGACAAATTTTTTTAAATTTTCATACATGTTTGAACTCATAGAGAATTAAAAAATGAGAGCATGTACATCAAGCCTTTGAAGCTCATATATTCATGTCCAAATTTGAGATGAGAAAAATCAAATAAGAGCATTTACATCAACTGTTTCATCTTGAGCCAAGTCTAAGGCACCAAGCAAGTCTATCTCCAACTCTATACCGAGTTGATCTCCTATATCATCATCGTACTCTAGCATCGTACGTTTACCTAAAGATATTTGATCATCTTCTTCAATAAAGCTTAAGTGTGCTAATTGATCTTGATGATTGTTGTCTTCTTCGTCAATATCGTGATCTCCATCCTCCTCCCGTGCGATGTCATTATGCGCATCTTCCTCTTGGCTCATATGGTGATCTACATCTTCTTCGCTAGATTCATCAATTGGATCCGGCATTGGTAGTGGCATCTCCATATCCACATCTCGATCTTCAAAAATTTGCTTACTTCGTGGTGCAACTTGGATCACGTACCACCATCTTGGATCAGAACGATCCGGATGAAAAACCACCTATATTGAAGATGGGTGCCAAATGTCGTCAATTATATATATATCAATGGACTTTAAAAACGAAAGCTTCGACTAATTAAATCATTAGTATGCACCTGCTCACAGTGCTCGGGAAGAACAAAAGTATCACTTTCATCGGTCCAATGTTTGGTGGAGTCTATTGCAAAGAGACCGCTACTATCTTTTCTCACTGTCGCATGGGGACTGTTGTAAGTAGTTCTAAACCATTTTACATCAAGAATGAAAATAGTAAATCGTCTGAAATCAATTTCATAGATGTCGCGTATGGTTCCACACAATAATCCAACTGTGACGAGAGAAGATTGGTATCCGAAGCACTTGCTTGGCTATCTTGTGTGAAGTTAGCCATGACTCCACAATCATACATGACTCTCTTTGAATCGATACATTCCACGCGAAAATGTCGTCCAATATATGACCATAATGCACTGTACTTTTTGTACTGTAAAAGAGCATCATTAAAACAATCAAGATGCACCTCTTTTATAGCATATATTGCCACAAATAATTACTTAATTACGTCAAGAGATAAGAAACTTACATGCACCATACATCCAGATGTAACTCTCGCTCGCGCTCGCTTATTGTCTCTCCATCACGTTCGGCTTTACGTAGAGCCAGTTGTAGCCAATCAAGTGACATGTGAGTAGGGAGAAGAGCCAGATCTCGTGGATATGGTTGTGATCTCCTGTACATTACTCTGAATCTCGTCCTTGCATTTATTCTTTCTGCTTTGGCCACTTCATATCTCTCAATCCACTTTTGCATCTCAGGGCTATTGAGGATACAAAACTTATTGAATTTCTCCATTTGCTCTTCGCTCATCTTTCTTTCAATCCCTTTTCCTTGGGGAACCTCGCCAACGATGCGATCATCATCCTTGTTGTGCCAAGCTTGCGGCATATCAGGATCCGTGGATGCAAGAAACTCTGTGATATATACTAATGACTCTTGCACAAGCCATCCCTCTGCCATGCTTGCTTTCGGTCTTGCTCTTTGTCTTACAAACCCCTTTAAATTTTTCATAAACCGCTCGAGAAAAAACATCCATCGACTATGAACGGTACCTGCTATAGCCACCTCATCAACTATGTGCACAAGCAAGTGGACTTGAGTTGTCATAATGCTCGAGGGAAAGTGCTTCTCAAGCAAGCATACGGCTTCGATGGATTCCACCCTAGCCTTCTCAATGCTCGATATAGAGATCTCTTTTTGAGATATCCACCTATTTCACATGTCCATGCATATGTAAGATATTTGAGATATCCACCTATTTCACATGTCCATGAAGAAAATACATAATGTGATTTGATAGTAAGCATACCTCACAATACCACATATCTTGAATATAGCATTTCTAACATCTTCTTGTAAGCACCCTTTTATTGTAATTGGGAGGATGAACTATCAAAGCAACAATGAAGTCATGTCAACAATATAACATAATAATAATTACGCTAACGCATCACTATTATCGGTACACTAATTCTACTTAGAATACCTGTAAGACCTTGTGCCAATCATGGGACTTGAGGCCACTAAGCTTATTGTACTTTGAAAATGCTCCTTTCAAGCAACGCATGTACCCTGTCGATGTTTGAAAAGAGGCAATGTCTGCCTTGACCGCTGCCTCCTCCCTCGTAGAGAGGATCCACGTTGCTTTCGGGAGGACAACTTTTCCCGAAGCATGCACTTGGGGCCACAAACGAGACATCCTATTCATAGCACGCAAGTCTTCTTGCACTCCTCTCGAGTCCTTGGAACCAACCAAGTGTGCCCAAATAGTAGCCCCCACATTCTTGAAGATATGCATGGGATCCAAGAAATGATTGATTTGTAACTGACCCCAATAAGGAAGCTTGTGAAAGATCAAGAGCCTCTTCATACCAGGAGGAGGTTCCTCTCCATTCGCCCTCCAAGCTTGAATCCAATCACTTGCCTTCAAATATGATGGTGGTGGATCAAGCTGACCTCCAGGTGCGAGATGGTCGAGCGGAAGGTATTGAGCATGACCTTCATAAACATTTTTCCTCATATGTTTGGAGTAGCGTGCAAGCGATTTCAGAGCCGGTCCACAAAAAACAGGACAAGCATGGTACCCACTTGTAACGAGTCCTGCACGCGTGCATGAATGTGTTAGTACAAGACATGCGTGCAAAAGAGAGTAAAAAAAGCATAATCCCTCATTGTACATGTAAAGACACAACCACGTACCTGGGCACTCTCCATATCCTGGGTAGTCATGCATGGTCCACATCAAGATACCCCTGACCAAAATATCATTGGTATGTCTAGGAGCTCTGGAAATATCAAAGACCTGCACTCCTCTCCATAATATCTGTAACTCCTCTATCAAAGGTGCCATGTACACATCCATGTTTTTTGCCTTGTACTTTCCTGGCACAAGTAGTGCAAGCATGAGGTGTCCCTTTTTTATTGTTAGCCATGGTGGGATATTGTAATTCACCACGACTATGGGCCATGTCGACCAAGATGTCGAGCGTAACCCGAAAGGATTCACGCCGTCCATGGCTAGCCCAAGATGTAAGTTGCGTGGCTCCCTCACAAAGTCTGACCACTGATTATCTATGTGCTTCCAAGCTACACAATCTGCGGGAATCCTCAATGTGTCATCAGTGGACCGATGAGATGCATGCCATGTCATCAACTCCGCTATGGATTTGCATCGAAACATGTGTTGTATTCTTGCAATGATGGGAAAGTGTCTCAAGACCTTTACCGGTATCCGCTCACCCTGCAAGTCATCTCTATATCATTGTTCCCCACACTTTGGACAACTAGCCAAATCTCCATGCTCACGGCGAAAGAGAATACAATCATTACGGCAAGCATGGATGGTATCATAATCCATACCCACCGTTGTTAGCATCTTTTTCGCTTCATCTCTTGATGCGGGCATGGTATTTGGTGCAGGCAACATCTTCTCGAGCAACCTATGACAAAGACAATATCCAAATGATGATTCTCAAAACAAACAATATACAAATAATGAGTCAAATTAATGCAAGGGCTAACCTCATTAAGGCCGAGACACTTGTATCCGACCACCCATACTGTACTTGTAGATTCAAGATTGAGAGACAAGCACGTAGTTTAGACATCCTAGCACCCTCGTACAATTGTGTTGATTGCAACTCTCGCATTTTGACCTCAGACTCTAACATCACGTGTACGTGGGATGTAGTGCCCCTAAAAATGGAATCCATCATGTCGACCATACCCTCGTTGTCATCCGAGAGACTATAGTCTTGCTAAAAGTGAGAAGGTATATGTGTACCCTCGTCACCCTCCTCATCCTGTTTTAAGATTTCGTGTAAATATAAGATCTTCTATTTCCTGGTATACAATAAGATTGCGAACTTAAATAGCTTTGACTTACCGATGAGCCATCAACATGTGCAACACCAACGGGGGGTATTGGTTCTGGTTCCTCCCCATACATCCGCAAGTGGCGCATGATAATACGACGTTGATGTTGTACTTCTCGCTTGCAATGAGTGCAATGATAGTACAACCTTTCCGTAAGCGACTTCGTGCTCCCGGGCGTTGGCGCATCATCGGACGAGCTTCCACTTGTCCCTTCCATCTACACTTATAAAATCACAACATAAGCATGAGGAGGACATATTGACAATTATAAAAAAGCATGTTCGAGCTTCTCTTGATGCCATATCAAAAAAATTACAGTAAGCGTCGCTATATCTCTGTTCCGTCGCTATATAGTGACGCTGTGGGTTAAAACCCGAAACACTGAAACGCGCGGCGTTTTGCTCATACCATTCCCTAATCTCTCAAGTAAGCAACCCAAAATCTCCTCCCATCTATTTTCGACGACCTCCCACCTATTCCAAGCAACCTCCCACTCTATTTTCCACTCGTCACCCTTCTCCTACCTCTTGTACTCCCTCTCTATCCTTTTCCCTCTTTGGTTTCTTGAAAGAAAGCTCTTCAAGAGGTGAGTTTGTTTCAACAACGTAGGTTGTTTGTTTGTTAGCTTTAGTTTTGTGAGTGTTTCTTCTTGTATTGCTAAACCTGTAAACTAGTTTTCATACGTATTTTGAAAGGATTGAAACAAAAAACGAGATTTCAAGAAAGAAAGAAAACTCACCTCTTTTTTTTGTATTTCTCTTCCTTCTCTTTCTCCTTGTCTCCTCAATCTCCTCCTTTCCTTGTCTCCTCAATCTCCTCCCTTCAAGAAGTTGCTTTTGTAATCTCCTCCTTCCACTAACATCTTATTTGAAAAAATGGGTTGTTTTCTCTCTTTTGTAGGGCTAGTCCACTACACCGAGCGGGACATACTATTTTAGGTAAGTGCTTCCTCTTTTTTCCATTTATTATTTTTGTTATTTGCATTGGCCTGCAGTTAGCGCCTTAAGCGCTAGCTGTAGTGATGGGCGTAGGAACCCTCTCTTCCCCTCCCACTCTTTCCTTCTTCCCCCTTCTCTTATTCTCTTTTTTCCCCCCTTCTCTTTTTTCCCTCTTCTCTTATTCTCTCTTTCCCCCTTCTCTATTTCCCCCTCATCTCTTTTCCCTTCTCTCTTTCCACTACACCGAGCGGGACATACTATTTTAGGTAAGTGCTTCCTCTTTTTTCCATTTATTATTTTTGTTATTTGCATTGGCCTGCAGCTAGCGCCTTAAGCGCTAGCTGTAGTGATGGGCGTAGGAACCCTCTCTTCCCCTCCCACTCTTTCCTTCTTCCCCCTTCTCTTATTCTCTTTTTTCCCCCCTTCTCTTTTTTCCCTCTTCTCTTATTCTCTCTTTCCCCCTTCTCTATTTCCCCCTCATCTCTTTTCCCTTCTCTCTTTCCTTTCCCTCTTATTCTCTTATGCTTATGCTTCTCTCATTCCCCCTTCTCTCTTTCCCCCTTCTCTATTTTCCCCTTCTCTCATTCGCATAAGCTCATGCTCATGCATGAGCATAAGCATGAGCTTATTCTTATGCTAATGCTTAAGCATAAGCATAATATTCTCTTATGCTTATGCTTCTCTCATTCCCCCTTCTCTCATTCGCATAAGCTCATGCTCATGCATGAGCATAAGCATGAGCTTACGCTTATGCTAATGCTTAAGCATAAGCATAAGCATAAGCATAAGCTCATGCTTATGCTCATGCATGAGCATGAGCTTATGCTTAAGTTTCCGCCTTCTGTATTTCTCTATTTCAACATAAGCTTATGCATAAGCATGAGCTTATGCGGAAATAGAGAATGAGAGAGGCTTATGCTTCTCTCATTCTCTATTTCCGCATAAGCTCATTCTCTATTTATTTATGCATGAGCTTATACGAAAATAGAGAATGAGAGAAGCATAAGCTCCTTCTCTATTTCTGCAGAAGCTCTTTCTCTATTTTCGCATGAGCATAAGCTCATGCTTATGCTCATGCATGAGCATGAGCTTATGCTTAAGTTTCCGCATAAGCTCATGCTTATGCATGAGCTTATGCGGAAATAGAGAATGAGAGAAGCTTATGCGGAAACTCATTCTCTATTTCCGCATAAGCTCCTTCTCTACTTCCGCATGAGCATAAGCATGAGCTTATGCTTAAGTTACCGCATAAGCTCATGCTTATGCATGAGCTTATGCGGAAATAGAGAATGAGAGAAGCTTATGCGGAATCTCATTCTCTATTTCTGCATAAGCTCCTTCTCTACTTCCGCATGAGCATAAGCATGAGCTTATGCTCATGCATGAGCATGAGCTTATGCTTAAGTTTCCGCATAAGCTTATGCTTATGCATGAGCTTATGCGGAAATAGAGAATGAGAGAAGCTTATGCGGATCTCATTCTCTATTTCCGCATAAGCTCATTCTCTATTTCCCTCTTCTCTCATTTCCCCCTCATCTCTTTCCCCCTCATCTCTTTCCCCCTTCTCTCATTCGCATAAACTTTCCCTCTTCTTTCTTTCTCTATTTCCCACTCTATTTCCCTCTTCTCTCATTTCCCCCTCATCTCTTTCCCCCTTCTCTCATTCGCATAAGCTTTCCCCCTTCTTTATTTCTCTATTTCTGCACAAGCTTTCTCTTATGCATGAGCTTATGCGGAAATAGAGAATGAGAGAAGCTTATGCGGAAAGTCATTCTCTATTTCCGCATAAGCTCCTTCTCTATTTCCGCATGAGCATGAGCTTATGCTTAAGTTTCCGCATAAGCTCATGCTTATGCATGAGCTTATGCGGAAATAGAGAATGAGAGAAGCTTATGCAGAAACTCATTCTATTTCCGCATAAGCTCCTTCTCTATTTCCGCATGAGCATAAGCATGATCTTATGCGGAAACTCATTCTCTATTTCCACATAAGCTCCTTCTCTATTTCCGCATGAGCATGAGCTTATGCTTAAGTTTCCGCATAAGCTCATGCTTATGCATGAGCTTATGCGGAAATAGAGAATGAGAGAAGCTTATGTGGAAACTCATTCTATTTCCGCATAAGCTCCTTCTCTTATGCTCATGCATGAGCATGAGCTTATGCTTAAGTTTCCGCATAAGCTTATGCTTATGCATGATCTTATGCGGAAATAGAGAATGATAGAAGCTTATGATTCTCTCATTCTCTATTTTCGCATAAGCTCATTCTCTATTTCCCACTCTATTTTCCCCTTCTCTCCTTCTCTATTTCCGCATAAGCTCATGCTTATGCTTATGCAGAAATAGAGAAGGAGAGAAGCATAATAGAGAATGAGAGAAGCATAAGCATAAGCTTATGCTTCTCTCCTTTTCTATTTCCCCATAAGCTCATTCTCTATTTCCGCATAAGCTTATGCTTATGCTTCTCTCATTCCCCCTCATCTCTTTCCCCCTTCTCTCATTCGCATAAGCTTTCCCCCTTCTTTATTTCTCTGTTTCCGCACAAGCTTTCTCTTATGCATGAGCTTATGCGGAAATAGAGAACGAGAGAAGCTTCTCTCATTCTCTATTTCCGCATAAGCTTATGCTTATGCATGAGCTTATGTGGAAATAGAGAATGAGAGAAGCATAAGCATGAGCTTATGCTTCTCTCATTCTCTATTTCCGCATAAGCTCATTCTCTATTTCCGCATACGCTTATGCTTATGCTTCTCTCATTCCCCCTCATCTCTTTCCCCTTCTCTATTTCCCCCTTCTCTCATTCTCTATTTCCGCATAAGCATAAGCATGAGCTTATTCTCTGTAACTCTTATTCGCTATTTCCCTTTTCTTCCTCTTCTCTTTCCTTTCCCTCTTCTTTCCTTTCCATCTTCTTTCCCTCTTCTTTCCTTTCCCTCTTCTTTCTTCTTGCCTATGCCTATGCCTCTGCCTATGCTTATGTTTGTTTTTTTGTTTTCTGTTTTCGTGTTTGTGTCTATGTTAGACATGGGATCACGTCGCTCATCCGACGAGTACGGGCAGCCTCGCAGGAAGAGTGCTCACGATCTATATGCTCCAGAGGACTTTGATTCCTCTTATGCGACTACCCCGAGGACTACCCCTGGTCCGACTCCTCTCCGACCTAGCACTACGACTACCCCTGGTCCGACTCCTCTTCCACGTAGCATTGCGACTACCCCTTGAGGAACTCCTTTGCTAGCTGCGCATGGCTTTGTCGGGAGTCCCGACGAGTTTGTAGCGCAGATGAGCGATGAGGAGGCAGCGAGATTCTTCTCTCTGCTCTCTTAGAGGACCTCAGCAGTTCCTTCCCCTACACCGACAGGTGGACGTACTGCCTAACCATCCCCTCGCACCCCTTCGACTACGGGATCATCACCTGCGCATGCCTCTCGCAAGGGAAGGAAGAGTAGGACGGGCAGCTCATGTTGTGCTAACTCGGGAGATGTAGACGAGTCAGCACACTCACGCTCCTTTAGGTCTCCACTTGGTCCAGAGACATAGTATCAGTCAGGTCCCTTTCCCTCTCCTAGTCCCACTGCTACTCCTCGCTCCGGAAGCGCTCGCGCATGTTCCACTCCTTCAGACTCTACTACCGTCAGTCCCCCTTACTCATCAGGGGATCTCTTCTATCAAATCACATTTGCCGGAGAGATAATAGAAGATAAAAAGGGCAAAGAAGTGATGGCCACCATGAGGAGGTTGATGAGTCATCACTTCAAGAGCGGCATAAATACCGATTGGCAGTATCAAGATGGCCAAAAGAAGCAGGCAGTGATCGATGAGTTAAAACAAAGATACCCTAATCCGCCAAATGTGGAGTTTAATGACAATTATATGCGAGAGCACATGGGTTTGGTCTTGAAGCATCGTAGATTAACCTTGCGTACTTCCATCACAAAGGGGTTGGCTAAACCTAGCTGGGCAGACAAAGCTGATTGGAAGTACTTCAAGAAGCAACATAGGGACCATCCCGAAATGTTCGAGGGTTAGAGGAGGGCTGCAAAGAGACGGCTAGATGTCGTAGGTACTTCGCACTTTGGTGCAGGCGGACGGTATGCGTTCGAGGCAATCGTGGTAAGTCTACTTCTTCTCATTTAATGTATTGTTCTATTTGTTTTACTTACATATTACATGCACTTTAGCTAACTCTAACTCTCGTAAATTGGATCCACAGCAAGCTACGATGGGCCATCTTCCTACAGATGCAGAGACGCGACGCGCATTTCGGATAGGAACAAAGCCGTGGTTCATTGAGCAAGAGGCAATGGGAGCGATGGTCGATTGGGCTGAGGTGGCTGCTTGCACGGTATAAGTTTAGTCCTACTTGTAATCTCACTTTTTAATTTAAGTTCCAATCTAATTTTTGATTTATATGGTTCACTCTTAGGGTCAAAGCTCAAGTGTCCCATCATCGGAGGCGAGCGATCAACAAGGCCAAGGATCAGACGCAGGTGGCGACGATGAGGGAGACGACACAGGTGTCGAGGACCAAGGAACAGGCCAACAAGACGAAGATGATTCGGATTCGGATTCAGATGACTAGTAGTGGTAGTAGCATCTTATATATCCGCTCGTTTGAGAAATTTTGTATCGCCCTTTCGAAAGGGTAATTTTGTTACAAACATTGTTGTATATGTCCGACATGTATATGCATTTGTTACTCATCATTTCACAAGAACAATTTTGTATCACCCTGCAAGCAAGGGAAATTTTGTTATAAAAAACTTTCTTTTGTAACTACAAAAAAAACAAAAGGATTAGTGGGGCTAAACAGGGCCAAAAGGAAGCCCTGTTTAGCCCCACTAACCCTTTTTTTTAACTTCTGTTAATCGTCGCTATATAGCGACGTTTACCAGTGTCGCTATATAGCGACGATTAATAGTGTCGCTATATAGCGACATTTGCATCGTTGCTATATAGCGACGTTTGCCACTGTCGCTATATAGCGACGATTTATAGCGACGGTCCTTTTCCGATGCTTTTAGCGACACTTATAGCGACGTTTGCACCCGTGAAAAAAAAAAATTTTAATGTAAAAAGCGTGGGTATTTTTGTCGGAAAATGGCCTGTGCCTTGTAGTGAACTAGCTTGCATTCGAGAGAAAAATGCATTTCTTCTACATAGTTCTTGAATGTTGACCATGTGATCAGATTTATTGTGGATTCTCTACTTGCTGCTACCCTCTTCAACCTATGTAGGTTCTTCAAGTCTTTAGTGAATTGCTCGAGGGAGGCAATTTGACAAGAAAAAACTCTGGCAAGTAACAAAGACGTGAGCCAATTTCTTTTCGTTGAATTGCTAACCATGGGCATATGTGTGGTGTTATGGATAAATCTCACCAAAGTAAAAAGGCATAAATATGAGTGTGTGCTTGTATGTGTGGCAATGGTATAATAAAATATGGATTGCATAGGGCCTAGGGTTGAGGTGGCAAGGCATGACCATGTGCCACCCTGCCACATAAGAGGACCCATAAGGTGTGTTGTACATAATCCATGGTAGTAATATTATAAAATGTTAAGGTGGCATGGCTCCTCCATGTGCCACCCCTCCACCTACGTGGTCCCATGCCTGCATTTAGTGAGATATGGCCCAAAGTCCATGGGAGAAGTAATATAAAATAGGTGGATTGTTGTGTGCTATGAGTGCCACCAGAAGGGTCATTATTGCACGGAATGTCCCATATTCCAAGGTTGAATCTTCTAAGTGAATCAAGCATTGAGGATTCTAATGTAGAGATCCTTGACCTCGGGAAAAGAAGTCATACCACCTCGAACCCTTCTCCAAACCGTGGATTGGGCCACATGCTGAGATGGTAGACCCACCAATAGAGAAGACTAAAAGATCTCGCAAGAGTAAGTGGTCACCCTCGGATTTTCCCATTGTCTCGGGGTGGGCAAGAGGACTATTCAATCATTCTGGACCTTGCTCATCGGTCTTTGAGCATCATGCTCCCTCAACTATTCGGTCATTCAGGACCTTGCTCATCAGTCGTTCAGGTGAGATGTGAGCTACAGTAAGGGCTCTCAACAAGGAGGAGCAAGAAAAAGGGAAAGGTACGAGAGATCTCTTCTATCTCTGAAAAAATTGATCGGCACCCACATACAGTAGATGTCATTCAGGACCTTGCTCATCAGTCGTTCAGGTGAGATGTGAGCTACAGTAAGGGCTCTCAACAAGGAGGAGCAAGAAAAAGGGAAAGGTACGAGAGGTCTCTTCTATCTCTGAAAAAATTGATCGGCACCCACATACAGTAGATGTCATCATAGATAATTGTCGTGTCAAAAGTGTGTGTGTTGATGGGGGAGCTGCATGTAATATCATGGTGCCCCGAATCATGAAGAAATTGAATTTGAAATGCACAAGGCGTTCCTCCACTCGAATCAAGGTAGACAATGGTCGATGACTCGCCACCCTGGGAGTCATTGAGGATTTTCCCATCACTCTCAACGGGTTGACCACCACTGTCAATGTCTATGTAGTGGACATCGAAGATACAAGCAGGAGTTACCCAGCCATACTCGGGAGACCATGGTTGAGAAAGAGTGATGCAGTCAACTATTGGAAGAAAGGACACGTGTCTTTTGGTGCTTCTAAGGAGAAGATCCCAGTGCAACCAGGTGCCATGAAACTAGAAGAAGAAGAGGAGCAAGATAGTGATACTCTCTCATCCTCAGT
Source organism: Dipteris shenzhenensis (assembly GCF_047967505.1). Classification (NCBI taxonomy): domain Eukaryota; kingdom Viridiplantae; phylum Streptophyta; class Polypodiopsida; order Gleicheniales; family Dipteridaceae; genus Dipteris; species Dipteris shenzhenensis. The sequence continues at coordinate 25,569,645 of NC_141608.1, read as the reverse complement.
GTCTAAATCAATGGAAGGATCAGACGGGGGGGAGGAGTTCTCAGAGGAGGAAGTTTACATGATGGGGGTGTCTCCAACCCTACCACCTATAGGAAAGGTAACCATTAGTCCTCAATAGCTTGAATCTATGCTTTCCCCAGACCTCACTCCAAGTGAGAAAGAGGAATTCCTAGAAATGTTCAAAGATTTGCTTGACCTTTTTGCAACGAGCTACTGCCACCTTCACCATGTGACTGCCATAGAGCATAAGATAGAGCTGAAGCCTGATGCAAAGTTGTGGCTCAGAAGTATTGGAGATTAGGGCCCCTACAGACCGATGCTTTGCAGTTAGAGTTGCAGAAACTTGTAGAAGCTGTGTTTATTGTTCCGGTTCACAATACTGAATGGGTTTCGCCAGTGGTAGTCACCCCAAAGAAAAACAAGAAGTGGTGGGTTTGCATCAACTATAAGAAACTCAATGCAGCCACCAAGAGGGACCATCATCCTCTTCCCTTTTAAGACCTCATTCTTGAGAAGGTAAGTGGTCATGAGATGTATACTTTCTATGATGGTTACTCCGGGTTTTATCAAATCAGAATTGCCAAAGAAGATGTGCTTAAAACCACATTTGCCACACCATGGGGGACATTTGCATTCAAAGTAATGCCATTTGGCCTCACCAATGCTCTTGCTACCTTTCAAAGATTTATGCAGATGGTGTTTGCTCCTTATTTGGGGGATTTATTGGAGGTGTTTTTAGATGATTTTTGCTCGATTTTTGTGTATTCTCGTCATGTAAGGAGCATGTCATGAAGGTTAGGTTGGCCTTCTAAAGGGTCAATCATGCAAAAGGCAGCCTCAACCCTAAGAAATGCTCCATTGGAGCCACTCAAGGGAGGTTACTGGGACATATTGTCTCATCCGAGGGCATCAAGCCTGACCCTGAGAAGGTAGAATCCATCCTCAAGCTCTCCCCACCAACAACCAAGCGTCAGGTATGCTCATTTGTCAATCTAGTAGGATACTATTGCCGCTTCATTGATCAATATGCTGCTTTGACATGACCCATGACTATGCTATTAAAAGATGGGGTTGATTTCTCTTGGGATGAGGATTGTGATCATGGGTTTGCACAAATCAAGAATGCTCTGGCTTCAGAACCCATTCTATGCAATCTTGATTGGTCAAAGACTTTCTATATCAATCATGGGTTTGGTGAGCACACTCGGTGGGTATTCTTCTCCAGCAGGGGGAGGATCGATTCATGTATCGTGTTCAATTTGCTTCTCGACAATTGCTCGAAACTAAACGATGCTAGTATGAGGCTGACAAGCATGCCTTGTCTTTGGTGTTCTGCATTGAGAAATTTAAGCATTATGTGGCTGGAAAGTCCTTCATTATAATCTCTAGCAATGGTCTTGCAAAGCAAGTTCTTCAATTACCAAATCCCATGGCCAAATGGTTGGCAGTTCTACAAGAATATGATTTTTCTTTCAAAATTGTAAAAGGGGGTTGTTCCAACTTGAAGAATACTTTGATTGATTAGAGGAGTTCCTTGATGTAACCCTTGTAGCGGCCATAGAAGTTGGGGATCCATGGTATGGTGGTATCTATAGGTTTCTGACTACTTTTGCCTTTCCTCCGAAAAGTACTAGCTATGAGAGAAAGAAGATCCGAAGAGATAGTAGGCGCTACACTCTCTTTGATGGGGTCTTGTACCCTCAAGGCATGGATGGGGCACTTAGACGAGCCATTGATGCAGATGAAGTGCCTAAGGTATTGAAGCATTATCATGATGGATTTTGTGGAGGCCATTATGCCAGTAACTATACAGCTAAGAAGATTTTACATGCTGGATACTATTGGCCGACCTTGTTCAAAGATGTCACTTTGTATTGCGAAACCTATGAACCATGCCAATTCATTGGTAGGAAGGATTTGTGTCCAGGGAAACATCACCCAATGATGTCCATCCATCTGTTTTAGAAGTGGGGAATAGATTTTGTTGGGCCCTTGCCCATGACTGCCCGCAAAAAGAAGTATCTTTTGGTAGCCCCTTAATATGTCACTAAGTGGGTTGAAGCTATAGCCCTCCCTGCTGCAAATGGTAAGGCAATTTCAAATTTCATATTTGAATGTATTTGCACAAGGTTTGGGACACTCGTGGAAATAGTATCTGACCATGGGAGTCCATTCTTAAATGAAGCAGTGGAATTGCTCATGGATCACATGGGTATTGATCACCGCAGTTCTAGCATCTATCATCTAGCGTCCATGGGACAAATGGAGCAGACCAATGGCCTCCTTTGTAAAACCATGGGGAAAATGGCCATGGGGAACAGGAGCCAATGGGATCAGAAGGTCACTGATGCCATATGGGCTTACAACGTCACCTATAAAATGTCTACACGTCACATTCCTTTTGAGTTAGTGTATGGTATTGAGGCAGTGTTACCACTAGAGATAGAGATTCTGGCCTTGAGATTGTTGGCACAAGAACAGAGGATGACAGAAGATGAACATGTAGAAGCCCGATTGATACAGCTTGAGAAGTTAGATGAAACCCGACGCCTTGCACTACACTAGACAGAGATCCAAAAGAATGGATAAAAGGCCTGCTTGGATGCTAAGATTCACAAGGGATGGGAAAGACACTTTGCTGAGGGGGATGTTGTGCTATGCTTTGATAACAGAACATAGATATAAGTGTCATAAGCCCTAAGTAGTTGCTATAATAGTTGGGAGTAGAACATAGATATAATCTAGAAAACGAACAAAGACTTTTTCCCCCCATTGTAGTGTTTAAAAATCTTTGTAATTGTTAACCACAACATGGATGTTACCCCAGGCCATGATGCATATTACTCCATGAGTTGGCAATATGTTGAGAATGGTGGGCTGAGGAATATCAAAACAAGTAAACAAACATGACAAGCTAGACAAATCATACAATCAATAAAAAAGGAATATTTAGCATAGATTTCCACAAAAAGAAAGTAATTAGTAAGGTAGAGGAGGTAGATCACCATGCCATGGTCCTAGACATATGCATGTAAACAATAGAGAGAAGGCAAGAGAACTCAAGCTACTACATGCCATTATGACTCCTTTTTTAACAAAGGTGTCGACAAATTTTTTTTGAAAACACTTCAATAAACTATTGCACATAGCACACGATAAAAGAACTTATGTAAATATGCCTTGCAACAAAAATTAAAAGTAGCATTCTGCTATGCTCCTAAAAAATTGTGTCGTCAACTCGAGGAATAATTGCCAAATTATATGTCAACTCAAGGAAAAAATTATTTGGCATAATTTGTTTAATTGTATCTTTAACTCAAGGAAAACTATCGTTAAATTTAAACTAGCTTGCATTCGAGAGAAAAATGCATTTCTTCTACATACTTCTTGAATGTTAACCATGCGATCAGATTTATTGTGGATTCTCTACTTGTTGCTACCCTCTTTGACTATGTAGGTCCTTCAAGTCCTTAGTGAATTGCTCGAGGGAGGCAATTTGACAAGGAAAAACTCTGGCAAGTAACAAAGAGGTGAGCCAATTTTTTTTCCTTGAATTGGGCATATGTATGGATGTCGAGGGCCCACGAGAGATGTATTTCAACTTGTGAAATTATTGCATGTTAGCATTCCTTGACCTGATCCCTAGCTACAACAATGTGTAGGGAGATAGCAACTTGTAGCAGAGAGGCTGCGATGAAGAGGCCTCGTGAGCACGACGAGGATGATGAAGAGATGGAAGGGTAGGGAAGTGGCATGGATGCATCCTTTTTATAATGATTCCTTTTTTGACAAAGGTGCCAATTTTTTTTTTTGAAAAATTTTCAATAAACTATTGCACATAGCATGCCATAAAAGAACTTATGTAAAGATGCCTTGCAACAAAAAAAAAGAAAGTAGCATTTTGCTATGCTTTTAGAAAATCATGTGGTTAACTAGAGGAAAAACTGTCAAATTGTGCCTTTAACTCAATGACAAAATTATTTAGCATAATTTTTTTAATTGTATCTTTAACTCAAGGAAAACCATCTTTTTTTAAATCGTGCATTCGAGAGGAGAATGCCTTTCTTCTACATACTTCTTGAATGTTGACCATGTGATTGGATTTATTGTGGATTCCCTACTTGTTGCAGCCCTCTTCGAGCAAAACTATGTAGGTCCTTCAAGTCCTTAGTGAATTGCTCAAGGGAGGCAAGTTGACAAGAAAAAACTCTGGCAAGCAACAAAGACGTGAGCCAAATTGTTTTCCTTGAATTTCCAACCCCGGGCAAATGTGTGGATGTCAAGGGCCCATGAGAGATGTATTTAAGCTTGTGAAATTATTGCATGTAAGCATTCCTTGACCTTATCCCTAGTGACAAGGATGTGGAGGGAGATAGCAACTCGTAGTTTTCGAGATTGAACAACGGATAATCTTTTACACATGACTACATGCCTTGACCTTGAATGATAGCTACCTTAGCCTTTCCCACCTTGATATCAAACACTGTCAAGGGATAGTCGTGTTTAGGGTCTTTGCTCCAGGCTTCTATGTCTCTCCTAGGGAGGTCATAGGGTAATGTTTAATAATGAATCACAGTTATGGAAGTGTACATCATTGGCCGAATCTTCCCCCTATAAAGGAGCTATGTGTAGGTCGTTGGGCAAATCTTTCCTAGGGTAGAGTTAAGAAAATTTCCCATGCTTTCATTTTCAAGGATTAGATGGGTTTCAATATACTTTCAGCTTGTATACAAGTTAGATGGGTTTTAATTATACTTGATGTTCATATACAAGTTTCTCATGAGCTACAGTTAGAGAATCCTAACTATATACATGGCTCTACATGACGTATGTTAATCAATTTGAGTTCTGGGAGGGCTAATTTTGGACCTCATAATATCAAAAATAGGGCAAATCTATGAGATTTGAAGCTCTACACATTAGCACCCACGCCTTGGCGAGATTCTAGATTTTCAATTGGGCAAATAATATTCACCCTTATAATCTAGATCAACTCGCGTGTTACAAATGATGCTACCACGTACTCTGATTTTGTACTGAACACAGCAACATAGTGTTGTTTCTTGCTAGTCCATGACACCAAAGATTGGTTGATGAAGAAACGATTGCCATTGGTTGATCACATCTGTGAGAATGAGCTAACCCAATCTACATCACAATAACCAAGAAGGGAAATACCATGAGAAGAATCATGTCTCCCTTATACCAGGCCATGTGATACTATTACTGACATTTTACCACTTTCCAATCCAGTTAAATCCACTACCTCATTATTTGTCAATGATGTGCTAGCCAATTGATGAATTTTTGATATATAAGATAATTCCACATTCTACTAAGAATCATAGAAGGCATGAACCAAGGACTACGTAGACATAAAGAAGCAGCTTCTGCTTACCTGTTATATATATCCTCTTTTTTGGGGTCCGAGTCAAGTAGATCAACTGCTTGAACATGCAAAGGATAGGGCTACCACATGGGTAGCACATAGGCTGCCATATTGGCAACACACCTAGAAATGTCTTATGTCCACATTTGTAGCTATTGTAGCTAGCCATTTGAGATCTGGAAGCACATGCAAAATGACAATGTTCAATTTCAATTAGCATCATTGTTTGATAAGCTTAACCTTCATTCCTAGCCTATCAGATGCAACATTCAACTCGCTGAAGGTCTTCTTTTAGTTCAACACAAGTTTTAATCAAAGAGGGGTCTATTGTCCTTGTTCTTAGATTGTATTGAACTTATGTCTCAACTCTGCAAATTATCAAGAAAGGCCATACTTATAAATGGGAACTTTAGTATAACACACATTTTCTCATGGAAGAGGACCAAAAGACTTAAAGGAATGAGAATGGTATAGAGGGGTTGTACCATTACAGCTTGTAGATATTGTAGCTTGCACTACTACACACAGATCCTATTGCGATGCTTAAGTACCGACGCTTAGAGTGCACGGGGCACTAATCATCGGTATTGCAAGCGGGGTTCATTAAGGGTCCCTATATAGCGACTTTAGGCAAACGTCGCTATATAGCAACTTTAGTCAAACGTCGCTATATAGCGACTTTTATCAGATTGGTAATGGTCATTATATAGTGACACTAAGATAGTTTCCTATAGAGACATTTTACAGAGAGTTTTTTTTCCCATACCAACTTTAAAAGATACTTTTTCCCAATGATAATTTTTTTATTATTTTCATACATGTTTGATCTTTTGAGAGAATAAAAGTACGAGAGCATGTACATGAAGCCTTTGAATCTCATATATTCATGTCCAAGTTTGAGATGAAAAAAATCAATGAAGAGCATTTACATCAACGGTTTCATCTTGAGCCAAGTCTAAAGTGCCAATCAAGTCTATCTGTAACTCTATACCGAGTTGATCTCCTATATCATGATCGTACTCTAGCATCGTACATTCACCTAAGAGTACTTGATCATCTTCTTCAATAAAGTGCGGTGATTCTTGATGATCGTTATCTTCTTCCTCAATATCATGATCTCCATCTTCCTCTCATACGATGTCATTATGTGTATCTTCCTCTTGGCTCATATTGTGATCTTCATCTTCTTCACTAGATTCATCTGTATCAATTGGGTCCGGAATTGGTAGTGGCATCTCCATATCCACATCTCTATCTTCAAAAACTTACTTACTTCGTGGTGCAACTTGGATCAGAACCACCATCTTGGATCAGAACCATCTGGATGATAAACCACCTATATTGAAGATGCGTGCCAAATGCCATCAATTATATATATGAAATTATGCTTAAGTACATGTATCAATGAATCTTTAAGAAAGCTTCGATTAATTAAATCATTAGTATGCAAGTTCCTGCTCACAATACTTGGGAAGAACAAAAGTATCACTTTCCTTGGGTCCAAAGCTTGGTGGAGTCTATTGCTAAGAAACCACTACTGTCTTTTCTCACTATCGCATGGGGACCATTGTAAATAGTTCTAAACCATTTTATATCAAGAATGAAAATACTAAATCGTCTGAAATCAAATTCATAGATTTTGCATATGGTTCCACAATAATCCAACTATGAAAAAAGAAGATTGGTATCCGAAGCACTTGCTCGGCTATCTTGCATGAAGTTAGCCATGACTCCACAATCATATGTGACTCTATTTGAATCGATGCTTTCCATGTGAAAATGTCGTCCATATGACCATAATGCACTTTAATTTTTGTACTGTAAAAGAGCATCATAAAAACAATGAAGATGCATCTATTTTATAGCGTATATTGCCACAAATAATTATTTAATTACAACAACACTACAAGGCATAGGTCCTTTTTTGATGAAAATACCGATGTTTTTTACACTAATTTATTTTTTTTATGAGCACAAAGGTCTTTATTTAGGTTGTTATAAGGGTCGAAAAAGAACAGTCGCTATATAGCGACTCTAATAAACATCGCTATATAGCGACACTGGTAAACGTTGCTATATAGCGATGATTAATAGAACTTTAGAAAAACATTAGTGGGGCTAAACAGGGCCACAACAAGCCCTATTTTGCCCCACTAATGTGGGTGATACAAAATCGATCAAATGAACCGATCAAGCGACAGATGTGGGGGTTAAAGTTCACTGTGCCTTTACCCCAGTTATGTACAATACTCAAACACATATATAAATGAATGAAAAAGAAGATTAGGGTGTTCTGCACCCACTAAAACATGTGTGGCTCTTTGTTTCTCTCTCTTCCTCTTCCGTTCTTGCTTGTGTAGAGAGCACTCTCAACTGGTATCAGAGGCCGGGTGATCTGGCTGAGCGTGTGTGAATGCCTGGAAGCTCAGCAGCTCTATGGGAGGAAGGAGAAGCTCTGTGGGAACCTTTGTGGGTGACTTTACTTGCATCCGAGTGTGTAGAGACCTTGGAGGAACCTTTGGAAAAGTCACTTTGGCTTTGCAAAGTGGTTTTGAGAGGCTGTTAAGTGTTTTCAAAGAAAAATTCGTTTTTTTAGCTTTTCCCTATTCCGTTCGATGACAGAGACTCCGTATTGACTTGTAGAGGCAACTATTGCTTGCTTTTGGTGTCCACTTCACTTTAGGAGCTTGGAAACACCTTCATTCTTGAATCTGGGATCATTTCATTGGATTTCTGACTCACTGTGTCAATTCCTACGTTTTTTTGCCTGGGTGTTGGAACTCAAGTTTGGATCAACCATTTGCAGATTTGTCAATTTCAGTGGACTCAGGAGGTCCTAAAACTTCTATGTTGCTCATCATTCAAACTCCGGCGTATTGACTTGTAGAGGCAACTATTGCTTGCTTTTGGTGTCCACTTCACTTTAGGAGCTTGGAAACACCTTCATTCTTGAATCTGGGATCATTTCATTGGATTTCTAACTCACTGTGTCAGTTCCTACGTTTTTTTGCCTGGGTGTTGGAACTCAAGTTTGGATCAACCATTTGCAGATCTGTCAATTTCAGTGGACTCAGGAGGTCCTAAAACTTCTATGTTGCTCATCATTCAAACTCCGGTGGAGTTTACAAACAGCTCTGTTTCCAAAAACGTTTTTCAGTCCGTGTGTTGGACCCAGTGATTGAGACCACGATTTCCAAAACCGTCTGACCCATTGTGTTCCGGACGCCCAAATACCACTACCTATTAGTTCTTGCATGATTCAGTGGAGTATTTTCAGAGTTATAGATCTCTGTGTATTCGATTTTGTCTCTCTATTATGCATTTTTCATTCTAAGGTTTTGAAACCTTAGATTTATGCCACATGGCAGTGGATAAGTGTTGACTCCCATTTCTCACTCATAGGTATGATGTCTCCTCCTACAAGGGTTTCCGTACTCGTCAAACGTGTGGCGTGATCCCATGTCTAACATAGACAGCAACACGAAAACAAAAAACAAAAAACAAGAGAATACATTGAGAAAGCATATGAGAATACATTGACAAAGCATAAGAGAATACATTGAGAAAGCATACGCTTATGCTTATGCATATGCATATGAGCATATGCTCATGCATAAGCATAAGCATAGGCATAGGCATATGCTTATGAAGAGAGAAAAAGAGAGGAGAAAAGAAGAGAAAGAAAGGAGAAGGAGAAGGGGAAGGACATGCATATGCATAGGCATATGCTTATGAAAAGAAGAGAAAAAGAGAGGAAAAAAGAAGAAAAAGAAAGGAGAAGGAGAAGGACATGCATAGGCATAGGCATAGGCATAAGAGAAGGAGACATATGCTCATGCATAACCATATGCATAAGAGAAGGAAGAGGGGAAAAGAGCATAAGCATAAGAGATATGGAAAGAAAGCATATGCTTATGCTTATGCATGAGCATATGAGCATAAAAGAAAAAGAGAGAAAACTTAAGCATAGGCAAATACATATGCTTATGAAAAGAGATCAAAAGAGGGGAAAGAGGGGGAGAAAGAGAGAGGAAAAGAGGAAAACAGGAGAAGGAGACATATGCTCATGCATAAGCATAAGCATAAGAGAAGGAAGAGGAAAAAAGGGCATATGCATAAGAGAAAAGGAAAGAAAGGATATGCTTATGCTTATGCATGAGCATATGAGCATAAAAGAAAAAGAGAGAAAGCATAAGCTTGTGCTTATGCATGACCATATGAGCATATGCTCATGCATAAGCATAGGCAAATACATAGGCTTATCAAAATAGATTGAGAGAGGGGAAAGAGAGGGGAAAAGAGGAAGAGAGATTGAAAGAGGAGAAAAAGAAGAGGGAAAAAGAGCATAAACATAAGAGAAGGAAGAGGGGAAAAGAGATTGAAAGAGGGGATGAAAGAGGGAAAAAGAGCATAAACATAGACAAGAAAGAGGGGAAAAGAGATTGAAAGAGGGGAAAAAGAAGAGAAGGAAGGGAGAAAGAGGGAAAAAAGAGATTGAAAGAGGGGATAAAGAAGAGGAAAAAAGAAGAGAAGGAAAAAAGGAAGAGAGGGAATAGGGAAAGAGAGGGGAAGAGAGGGTTCCTACTCCCATCACTGCAGCTAGCGCTTAAGGTCTAGTTGCAGGCCAATGCAAATTAAAAAAATAAGAAAAGGAAAAAAGAGAAAGGACTTTCTGACCTGGAATAGTCCCACTCGGTGTTTTGTGGACTAGCCCTACAAAAGAGAGGAAACATACCATTTTTTAAATAACTAGTTAGAGGAAGGAGGAGTTTAGAGAAGCAACCTCTCAAAGGGATTGGATTGAGGAGACAAGCATAAGCCTACAAACAAGGAGAAAGAGGAGGAAGAGAAATACCAAAAAGAGAAGAGGTGAGTCTTCTTTCTTTCACAAAATCTCGTTTTTTGTCTTTAACCCTTGAAAATCAAGCATGAAAACTAGCACATAGCCTTGGCAATACAGGGAGAAACATGCTTCAACACTCACAAAATGAAATCTCACAAAAAACAAACCTACATTGCTTAAAGAGACTCACCTTCTTGAAAGACTGCTTTTCACACAAGCAAAGAGGAAGAAGGGTGGAGAGGGAGCACGGTATAAAACTAGTCCTACTTGTAATCTTACTTTTTAAATTGTTTTATTCTTTAAGTTCCAATCTAATTTTCAATTAATATGGTTTCACTCTTAAATTCAAAGCTCAAGCATCCCATCATCGGAGGCGAGCAGTGATGAGGACCAGGGATCTCAAGCACAGCTCACGAGAGCTAGGGATTAGGCACAACTCATGAAGACCAAGGATGATGTTAGCAAGACGAGGATGAGGAGGACGATGATTCGAATGAGCAACAGTAGTAGTGGTAGTAGTAGTTTGCATATACTTCGCCGTGTATATCCTTTTGTATATTGGCTCGTTTGAGCGATTTTGTATCACCCTTTTCAAAAGGGTAATTTTGTAACAAACAATGTTGTATATCTTTGACATGTTTATGCTTCTACTCAGAGTGCTCTCAATGGAAGCAAGAACGGAAGAGATAGAGAGAGAAACAGAGAGCCACACAAGTTTTGGTGGGTGCAGAACACCCTAATCTTCTTTTTCATTCATTTATATATGTGTTTGAGTATTGTACATAATCGGGGTAAAGGCACAGTGAAATTTAACCCCCACAACCTCCCACTTAAAGGACAATGTGCCTTTAAGGTAGAGCAACCAGTGAGCATACTATCCAATGCCCATCAATACATGACAATACTCAAACCGCTGACTAGGTAGACTCTTCGTCAGCATATCTGCAGGGTTATCATCTGTATGAACCTTGACAAGCACTATGCGCTTGTCCTCAAGTACCTCCCTGATGAAATGGTACCTGACCTTAATGTGTTTGGTCTTTGCATGAAAGACCAGATTCTGTGGTAGCTGGAATAGCACTCATGGAAAGGTCATGGAATCACTATGCAATGTCAGTACACCTATATGAATCCCCAAATCTTCCACTAGCCAATCAAGCCATATAGCCTCCTTGCAACCCTCTGTGGCTGCAACATACTCAGCCTCTGTGGTAGACAAAGCAATGCACTTATGTGTGTGAGACATCCATGACACTGCACCACCTACAAAGATGAACACATAACCAAAAGTGGATCTCCTACTATCCACATGCCCTGCATAGTCGGAATCTGTGTATCCAAGTACACACATGTCTCCTTTACCAAAGCAGATGCACATCTCCTTGGTATCCTTCATGTAGCTCATGATTCACTTAACTGCCTCCCAATGCCTCTTTCCTGGATTAGCCATATACCGGCTAACAACTCCCACTGCAAATGCAATGTCTGGTCTAGTAGCTATCATAGCATACATAAGACTCCCAATTGCTGATGCATAAGGAACCTTGGCCATCATGGCCCTCTCCTCATCTGATTTGGGTCGACTATCTGTGTGACTCAGTTTCACATATGGAGGCAATGGAGTACCCAGTGCCTTCCCCTCAGGGGGGTCACTATGTATAGACCCTCTATATCACGTGCGTTCAAGGCCTATATTTAAAATCCCTTATCTGTAAATTTTTTCATTAATAAAATGTACCCCTTTTCTATACAAATCTGTAAATTTTTTCCAAAACTATTTTAAATAGTCCCTTATGTATATTTATTTCTGTGAATTTTAGAAATAAAAAATATCCTTCTGTTGAACTCACGTGATAGGGTTACATATGATGAGTGACCCCCCCGAGGCCTTCCCCCCCTGGAACGCTGCAATACTTTTGTAACATACTGCTTCTGTGAAAGCCAAAGGAGTTTCCTACTCCGATCACGCATGGTGCGCATACAAAGAATATGACCTGCAAGTCCCAAATCCTTCATATCAAAGGCCTCATGCAACTTGGCCTTTAATGCATCTAGCTCATGAGTATTCTTGCTAGCCAATAGCATATCATCCACATATAGTGCTAGGATTATCAAGCTATTATCCTTAGCCCTTTTAGTGTAGAGGCAGTGATCAATTTCACTCCTTCTAAAACCCTGGGACGAATGAAAGCATCAAACTTCTGATACCATTCTCTAGGCGCTTGCTTAAGACCATAGAGACTCTTCTTCAGCTTACAAACTAAATGCTCTTTGCCCTTTTCTTCAAAGCCTTCTGGCTGCACCATGTAAATTTCCTCATGCAAATCCCTATGCAAGAAAGCTGTCTTGACATCCATCTACATAAGCTCCATATCCTCTGCTGCCACTAGTCCAAGCATGCATCTAACTGTAGTCATCTTCACAAATGTAGAGAATATCTCATCAAAGTCCACACCCTTCTCTTGCTTGAACCCTTTAGCGACCAAATGGGCCTTGTACCTAGGCACATCATCATCTTTGACCTTCATCTTGTAGACCCATTTACATGGCAATGCTTTCTTTCCATGTGGCAAAGAAACCAAGTCCCAAGTCTTATCCTTCATAAGTGAACTCATCTTTGATTGCATAGCGCACTCCCACTTGCATTGATCCTTGCGCGTCATAGCCTCTCTGTAGCAAGAAGGCTTCCTGGAATCAATAAGCATCACATAGTCTACCCCTAGAACAAACCTATCAGGCGGTCTAGACACTCTAGATGATCTTCTCAAGGGCATTTCAGCTTGCTGTCCCACCTACATATCAGCCACATTTGGCTCATCCTTTCCACCAATAGATGATCCATCATCTACCCTTGATTGTATACCTGTGGGAGTATTTGGTGGTACCATTTCTTGCACATTGGTGCATGGACAGCTTGCTGTCTATCAACATATGCAGGTGGATTCACATCCTGGAAAGTGATTCTCCTCATTTCAACATCCCTCATGGGTGCCTTATGCATCTTCTTCTCATTGAAGACTACATCATGGCTGCATATGATCTTCTTTGCTTCTGGATCCTAGAGACAATAGCCCATCTCTCTACTTTCCCCATAACCCAAAAAGATGCATTTCCTAGACTTAGGATCCTTTCAAAAGTCTTTTGGCACATGTGCATATGCCTCACACCCAAATATATGCAAATGAGAGTAAGAGGGCTTCTTGCTACTCCATGCCTCTTCAAGAATACCACCATACAAACTCTTACTAGGTGATCTATTGATCACATGCACTGCAGTCTTCATTGCCTTAGCCCAAAAACCACCAAAAAGAATTGCATTGGAAAGCATGCATTGCAATCTTTCTTGAATGGTATGGTTCATCTTTTCTGCAACTGGATTTTGCTCTGGAGTATGAGGGGATGTGAGCTCCCTATTAATCCCACGTGTATCACAGAAATGCTGAAAGTCATGAGAAAGATACTCTCCACCATTGTTAGTTTGTAGGCATTTAAGCATTCTACTTGACTGATTCTCAACCAAGGCCAGCCATTTTTAAAATACCTAGAACACATCACTCTTCCGAGCTATAGCGTAAGCCCACACTTTCCTAGTTGCATCATCAATGAATGTCACATAGTATTTAGCCCCGCCTAATGACCGTGTAGGCATGGGACCACATACGTCTGAATCCACCAAATCAAGCTTTTCAAACTCTTTCTTTCCCATTCTTTTATGGGCTGACTTAGTCTACTTTCCATAGAGACAGTGCTCACAAAATTCAAAATCAGAGAAACTCAAATGCGGTACATAACCCGAACAGCATAAGAGTTTCATTCCATTCTGGCTCATGTGCCCCAGCCTGTAATGCCACAAAGAAGTGCTTGGCTGCTCGGTTATTGCAACAACTTGATCAAATACCCCTGATATATGTAAGGGATACAAAGTCCCACACTTGGCACCCCTGGCCAAAAGCATAGAGCCCTTCTGAATTTTCCAACTCTGAAAACCAAAAGTGGTGTGAAAACTAGCATCATCTAGTTCACCCACTGAAATAAGATTCCTGGTCAACTTAGGCACATGTCTCACATGTTTCAAAATAAATGCATACCCATTTGCAAAAGAAAACTTTATGTCACCTACTCCCACTATGTCACATGCATAGTCATCTCCAAGATGCACACAACCTATCTTTCCACTAGCATAAGTGGAGAACCATTCCCTATGGGGAGTAACATGGAATGAAGCACCAGAATCCAAAATCCAATCCTGGGAATATGCATCATCTGAAGTGGTAAGCAACTCTGTAGATAAATTAGACATGAAGAGAACGTCATTGTCACTATCATGTGTGACTGCATTGATTTCCTCGATCTTCACTTTTCCTTTGTCCTCCCTTGGACTCTCTTCCTTTTGATTTGCACCCCAATTTGCATTCTTTTTCTTATCCTTTTGCTCTCTTTTCAGCTTGTAGCAATCCTTTTTCATAACACCTAATGTTTCGTGCCCTGGATTTTCTACGAGACTTCCCTCTTTCTTAGGACTTCCCTCTGAATTGTGATTTGCCCCTTTGTACATTTAAGGCTGCATCCTGCTTGTTGCCATCCATAGACTTCCGTCTAATCTCCTAGGCCAACAAGCTACCCACAACATCATCAAACTTCAGTACTTTACTAGGTTTAGAGTTACTGACAGCTGTACAGAAGGTATCCCATGAGAATGGCCATGAACATAAGAGAAATATTGCCTTAATCTCTGCATCAAAATTCATCTTCTGAGCCTGAAGCTGTCTGAAAATCATATTGAATTCATTCAAGTGAGAAGCAATGGAGACCCCTTCCTTCATCTGCAGCTCAAACAACCTCTTCATGAGGTAAACTTTATTAGAGGCAGTTTCCTTCCCATAAGTGGCACACAGTTTCTTCCACAAATCTTTCGTAGTCTGCTCATTTACTACTGTCAAATAAACTAACTCTGCAAGATGAAGTCTAATATTAGACTTTGCTAATGCATCCAACTCATTCCAGTCATCCTTAGACATATTTGCAACCTTAGCTTCAATCCTTGCCAACGGTTTAATCTACTTCTTTTGAATAAGCACATCCCTTATCTGTCCTTTCCACAAGGAAAAGTTTGTCCCATCAAACTCTTTAATGTTGAAAAACTCCTTTTCAGACATGGAAGAGGATGCCATGATGCAAATAAAGCAAAATCCCGAATGCTAGTGCCTGTAAGAGAGAATCACACCAAATACTAGGTGCACCCAAATGTGTATGCCACAATAGACTGAAATATCACCAAAACTCAAAGCTCAAAGCATCAAAAGATGCAGTTGACTCATGTGCATGTACTATGCATCCATATGAGCAAATCTGGCCCAAAAGAAAATGCCAACTGCAATGGCAATCCCAAATGCCAATAAGTGCCAAATGCCTCAAGCGTAAACACTGTCCATGGGCATAAGCATCAATAATATCTTATCCAAGAGAGCATTACACTATTAGTGCATGAACTGCAATGTGTCAAAGCTATCCCTCAACATAAAATAGCATCCATGTGCAAAGCGTCCATAAAAACAGCATCCCACAAGGCAATCTGGGCCTATCAGCGCATCTTATAAGGATCTCAATGCATCCAAATGGCTTATAAATCATCCACTGCACCCCAATGCACACCACAAATGAGTGCACATGGTTCAAACTGCAACCAGAGTGATCTACATAAGGTATGCTCAAGAAATCATGGTCCTACGGCAATAATTGCTACTGAAAATAGAACTTGAGATGCCTCAAAACATGGGTGCCATTGCATAATCGGACTCAACAAGAAAATTTACAAATATCTCTCTTCTGCCGGAACTCCAAAATCCCAACCTATGAGTGAGAAATGGGAGTCAACACTTATCCACTGCCATGTGGCATAAATCTAAGGTTTCAAAACCTTAGAATGAAAAATGCATAACAGAGAGACAAAATCGAATACACAGAGATCTATAACTCTGAAAATACTCCATTGAATCATGCAAGAACTGATAGGTAGTGGTCTTTGGGCGTCCGAAACACAATGGGTCAGACGGTTTTGGAAATTGTGGTCTCAATCACTGGGTCCAACACACGGACTGAAAAACGTTTTTGGAAACAGAGCTGTTTGTAAACTCCACTGGAGTTTGAATGATGAGCAACATAGAAGTTTTAGGACCTCCTGAGTCCACTGAAATTGGCAGATCTGCAAATGGTTGATCCAAACTTGAGTTCCAAAACCCAGGCAAAAAAACGTAGGAACTGACACAGTGAGTCAGAAATCCAATGAAATGATCCCAGATTCAAGAATGAAGGTGTTTCCAAGCTCCTAAAGTGAAGTGGATACCAAAAGCAAGCAATAGTTGCCTCTACAAGTCAATACAGAGTCTCTGTCATTGAACAGAACAGGGAAAAGCTAAAAAAACTAATTTTTCTTTGAAAACACTTAACAGCCTCTCAAAACCACTTTGCAAAGCCAAAGTGACTTTTCCAAAGGTTCCTCCAAGGTCTCTACACACTCCGATGCAAGTAAAGTCACCCACAAAGGTTCCCACAGAGCTTCTCCTTCCTCTCGTAGAGCTGCTGAGCTTCCAGGCATTCACACACGCTCAGCCAGATCACCCGGCCTCTGATACCATTTGATAGTGCTCTCCACACAAGCAAGAACGGAAGAGGAAGAGAGAGAAACAAAGAGCCACACATGTTTTAGTGGGTGCAGAACACCCTAATCTTCTTTTTCATTCATTTATATATGTGTTTGAGTATTGTACATAACTGGGGTAAAGGCACAGTGAACTTTAACCCCCACATCTGTCGCCCGATCGGTTCATTTGATCGATTTTGTATCACCCACATTAGTGGGGCGAAATAGGGCTTGTTGTGGCCCTGTTTAGCCCCACTAATGTTTTTTTTAAGTTCTATTAATCATCGCTATATAGTGACGTTTACCAGTGTCGCTATATAGCGATGTTTATTAGAGTCGCTATATAGCGACTGTTCTTTTTCGACGCTTATAACAACCTAAATAAAGACCTCTGTGCTCATAAAAAAAATAAATTAGTGTAAAAAACATCGGTATTTTCATAAAAAAAGGACCTATGCCTTGTAGTGTTGTCGTAATTAAATAATTATTTGTGGTAATATATGCTATAAAATAGATGCATCTTCATTGTTTTAATGATGCTCTTTTACAGTACAAAAAGTAAAGTGCATTATGGTCATATGGACGACATTTTCACATGGAAAGCATCGATTCAAATAGAGTCACATATGATTGTGGAGTCATGGCTAACTTCATGCAAGATAGCCGAGCAAGTGCTTCGGATACCAATCTTCTTTTTTCATAGTTGGATTATTGTGGAACCATATGCAAAATCTATGAATTTGATTTCAGACGATTTAGTATTTTCATTCTTGATATAAAATGGTTTAGAACTATTTACAATGGTCTCCATGCGATAGTGAGAAAAGACAGTAGTGGTTTCTTAGCAATAGACTCCACCAAGCTTTGGACCCAACGAAAATGATACTTTTGTTCTTCCCAAGTACTGTGAGCAGGAACTTGCATACAATGATTTAATTAATCGAAGCTTTCTTAAAGATTCATTGATACATGTACTTAAGCATAATTTCATATATATAATTGATGGCATTTGGCACCCATCTTCAATATAGGTGGTTTATCATCCGGATGGTTCTGATCCAAGATGGTGGTACGTGAACCAAGTTGCACCACGTAGTAAGTACGTTTTTGAAGATAGAGATGTGGATATGGAGATGCCACTACCAATCCCGGACCCAATTGATACAGATGAATCTAGTGAAGAAGATGAAGATCACAATATGAGCCAAGAGGAAGATACACATAATGACATCGTATGAGAGGAAGATGGAGATCATGATATTGAGGAAGAAGATAACAATCATCAAGAATCACTGCACTTTATTGAAGAAGATGATCAAGTACTCTTAGGTGAATGTACGATGCTAGAGTACGATCATGATATAGGAGATCAACTCAGTATAGAGTTACAGATAGACTTGATTGGCACTTTAGACTTGGCTCAAGATGAAACCGTTGATGTAAATGCTCTTCATTGATTTTTTTCATCTCAAACTTGGACATGAATATATGAGCTTCAAAGGCTTGATGTACATGCTCTCGTACTTTTATTCTCTCAAAAGATCAAACATGTATGAAAATAATAAAAAAATTATCATTGGGAAAAACTATACCAATCTGATAAAAGTCGCTATATAGCGACGTTTGACTAAAGTTGTTATATAGCGACGTTTGCCTAAAGTCGCTATATAGGGACCCTTAATGAACCCCGCTTCCAATACCGATGATTAGTGCCCCGTGCACTCTAAGCATCGGTACTTAAGCATCGCAATAGGATCTGTGTGTAGTAGTGCAAGCTACAATATCTACAAGCTGTAATGGTACAACCCCTCTATACCATTCTCATTCCTTCAAGTCTTTTGGTCCGAGGTCTTCCATGAGAAAATGTGTGTTATACTAAAGTTCCCATTTATAAGTATGGCCTTTCTTGATAATTTGCAGAGTTGAGACATAAGTTCAATACAATCTAAGAACAAGGACAATAGACCCCTCTTTGATTAAAACTTGTGTTGAACTAAAAGAAGACCTTCAGCGAGTTGAATGTTGCATCTTATAGGCTAGGAATGAAGGTTAAGCTTATCAAACAATGATGCTAATTGAAATTGAACATTGTCATTCTGCATGTGCTTCCAGATTTCAAATGGCTAGCTACAATAGCTACAAATGTGGACATAAGACATTTCTAGGTGTGTTGCCAATATGGCAGCCTATGTGCTACCCATGTGGTAGCCCTATCCTTTGGATGTTCAAGCAGTTGATCTACTTGACTCGGATCCCAAAACATCATGTTGCAGTTAATTTAGGAATGTTGCACTTTAACATCATGTGTGCACAATAGGATGATACTGTGAGAACATAAACAAAGCTCTAAACTATCACTATGTAAGCAAAATATTGTGATAAGGGACCTATTAGCATACTAGAGAAAAATATTGTGAGACTTACCTCCTCAAGGAATATCTCTTCGTCTGATCTTCTTAAACTAGTCCATTCAGACATATGTGGGACTCTCCCTCAATCAAGAAACCATCATATGTACTTCATTACATTTTACATAGGATTTCTCTCACTTCACTCATGTGTTCCTTCTTTGATACAAGTTGGATGCTCTTGAAGTCTTCAAGAAGTATCACAAGCTTGCTAAACGATAGAGAGGGAAACTCATAAAGGAGGCTTAGAATTGAAAATGGTGGAGAATTTGCATCTCACAATTTCCATAATTATTGCACTAGTCAATGTACATAGCATGAATATATTGTTCCTTACTCTTCACACCAAAATCCAATTGCTAAACTTTCCAAAACCTTTTGGGTGGATGATGTGCTATCAGCAGTACATGTTCAGAATTTTCTCTCTATAACCTCTCCACCAACTGGAGGGATTCTAGTTGCAACTTGGACAGGTACTACTCCCACTATTTCTCATCTATTGGTCTTTGGTTGCATGGCCTTTATTAACATTCCTCGGCTACCCAAATGGTGTAAAAGGGTACAAGTTTTATGGTCTGCTATCCAAGAAGGAGATCATTAGTAGGGATGCCATTTTTCATGAGTATTCAATTGTTTTGCTCTTGGTCATATGCCAATTTCTCAAATGAACGCTGCACTATCTTAGAGAACTTTTGTTTCACTGTGTATGATCCCAAGTATGAACCTAAGGTGACAAATGAAAAGGAAATTGATATCTTTGTTGATCTTCCTCTTGATTTTGAAAATTCAGCTGCACTTTCCATCGTTGAAGATCCCACGTCTCTCGAGGAAGCTATGCTTTCTCCTTAAAGTGCCTAATATACATACAAAATTTGATTCTCTCATATCTAAAGGCACCCTGACACTCAAGGATCTTCCCTAGGGATGACAGCCTATCCAATGCAAGTGGGTGTATAAAATGAAGCTCAAAGCTGATATATTTTTGACAAATATAAAGCATGGTTGGTTGCTAAAGGGTCCTCTCAAGTACCAAAAAATTGTTCACATGAGCAACATTCATGTTCTTTTGGCCTTGCCACATAGTTTGATTTGGAAATTCATCTGATGGATGTAAAAATTGCTTTTTTGAATGGTGACTTGCAAGAGGAAATCTACATGGAGCAGCCTCTAGGCTTCATTGTTGTTAATGGAAAAGAAAACTGTCTGTCAGTTGCATTATGCGCTTTATGGTTTGAAACATGCATCTTGGGCCTAGTATCTCAAGATTTGACTCCTTTCTTCTGTCAAGGAGGTTCCACTCCTGCTCCTCAGATGCAAACATCTATTGGAAAGGAGATTGGCAGTTCTTTGTTATCAATTCTCTACATGTGGATGACACCATTTTGGTTTCCAATGATCTTTCTTTTCTCAATAGTGCTAAAGCCCTACTATCTTCTACCTTTGAGATGGTGGACCTGGGAGACATCCATTTCTCCCTTGCTTTTCAAGTTCAATATATTTTGACTCGAGTATTCTTTTCCTTTGCCAAACAAAATTCATTATGCAAAATTTAAACAATTTTTCCATGATAGGAGCAAATTTAATATCCACTTCCTTGGTTTTTTAAATGTCTAATAAGAATCATCCCAACAAGACTGATTTGTTTCTCCAAGACTATGTTCCTTTTGCAAACCTTGTTGGTTGCTTCTACTTTCTCGGTTTAACCAGTTGACTTGACATTTTATCCTGCAAACTCACTCGAAGAGCATCTGGGAAAACCTTGTCAAAGTCAATGGATAGCAGTAAAGCGTGTGCTAAAATATTTGGAGGCGACCAAGGAACACTTCCTTGTATAACGGAGACATGATTCTTCTCCTTGTCTTTCCCTTGTTTGTTATTCTTATCTGCACTGGATTAGCTCATTCTCATAGATGCAATCAATCAGTGGAAGTTGTTTCTTCCTCAACCAATCTTTGGTCCATGGACTAGCAAGAAACAAATCTCTTTTGATGGGTCTAGCATAGAAGCAGAGTAGGTGGTAGCATCATTTGTGACACATGAGTTGATCAGGTTACATAAGCTTCTCTTTGATCTTGGCTACCCTCTTCCTTTTGAAACTCCACTACAATGTGATAATCAGAGTGCAAGGACTACATGCAACACAACAAACCAAAACATATAGCAGTCCACTATCACTTTTTCGACATGAGGTCAAAGAAGGGCATCATTTAGGTAGAGTATTTCTCGACATCTTAGATGATTGCAGATATTCTCACAAAGCCTCTACCATAGGCTTGGTTCTCAACTCTCTGAGAAATGAACTTGGTGCTATAATGAAGGTCTAATCTCCTTCCTTTCTACTCCTGTTGATAGATCATCATAACGAGCACTCACAAATTGCACTATTTTGGCCTAAGGCCATCTTTGTATATTTTCTTCCTTTGACACTATATCACGATGTGCAGTATGATTTGCATTCTACTTAGTCTAACTCTGTGCACATACTTTGTCACATGCCATTGTTGTAACTTTTATTTTTCTCCTAGGTAGATATATAGTGGTTTGGGTTTTCCCTTGAGTTCTCCAAGGATTTATTCATCTGTAGATAGAGGGCTTGGTTTGAGCAGGGGTGTTATAGCTATTTATATCTCTCCCACACCCAACCCTTGTCCTCAACTATATATATGTATAGGTCCTTTGATATTGTAGTATACCTTATCTTTCTCATGTTTAAAAATTCCATGCTCCATCTCGTATCTTGCCTACCTCATAGTTGGGATCACATAAGGATGTTGTGTTATCAACCATACCATCATTAGTGACTTTTAGAATCCTCATTTGTGCAAATGACCACTTCTCCATTTGTTCAAATCCCAATACTTCACCTTCTGCTACATTCTTATTTTGCAAATGAACTCATTTGTAAAATATCCGACACAGTAAAATCCAAAGTGGCACACTTTGTATATTTCTTGATGATGTTTGTTGCATAAGTCTCATCTCTGTCCCATGCTATAACTAATTTGTTGGATGTATTGTAGGGCATAACATCTCCAAGTGTTTCCATATATCCACATTTATGGTGTAGCTGAACATGTGCGCTAATAATCTTTGATACAGTAACTGCCACCTTATCTTCACCAAGCCTTCAAAAGTGGCAAACTGAATTGGGATCACTATCATGGATTGCAACAAATACAACTACTTCTCTTTTGCTATATAAAATCACATCCATCCCTGGAACAAAATATATAGCCATCTCCTTTGCAAGCAAGCTGCAGCAGAAACAATTACATGAATATTAGTCCCTTTTTAATAATCTACTTATTAATTATAATTAATATTAGTCTCTTTTTAATGATCTACTTATTAATTATAATTTTTAATTAGTACTTTATTTATTGGGGGGAGGGGGAAGTGGTGTATGATGGCAAAATAGGGGTGGGAGAGGGCTTCAATTAAATAAAATATTTAGGGATAAAGAGGTGAAAGAGGGCTTCAATTAAATCAAAGGGGGAGGACAGGGGTGGGCTTGGGAGGGTCACTCATAATATGTAACCCTATCACGTGAGTTCAACAAAAAGTTATTTTATTTTCTAAATTTAATTAAAAATTAATTTACATAAGGGACTATTTAAAGTAATTTTGGAAAAAATTACAGATTTGTATAGAAAAAGGGTACATTTTATTAAGAAAATTTTTACAGATAAGGGATTTTACAACAAGTAGGCCTTAAACACATGTGATATAGAGGGTTTATACTACACAGTGACCCCCTGAGGGGGGGGGAGTGGAGTATATTGGAAAAAGAGTGGTGGGGAAGATCTTCAATTAAAAAACATTTAGGGATAAAGGGGTGAAGGAGGGCTTCAATTAATTAAAAGAGGGGGGGCTAGTATATGATGGCAAGATGTTTATTAGGGATAAAGGAGGGAGAGGAGAGGGCTTCAATTAAATAAATGAGAGAGTGGTATAAATGTTTAGGGATAAAGGAGGGAGGGGAGAGGTCCTCATTTAAAAAATCATTAAAAAAATTCGCTCCTAGGTGTATTATTCGAACAAGTACTAATCTGATGGGTGCAACACTTTGCATGAGCCTTAATCCCACCCACATCAATGCACATGCAAATTATCATTTCCATCGTATATTCTTTGCTTGGTCGATCACTCATTAAACATCATTATCCCCCCATGTTATGCACAACCATTTAAAAAAATGCTCCTAGGTTTGTTATCCAAACAATTACTTATTGCATGGGCATGCCACTTTGCACAAGTCTCAATACCACCTACTTTGAGGCACATGAAAATTATCGTGTCCATAGAATATTCTTTGCATGGTCGATCACACATTAAACACCGTTTTTCCTTGAGTGTTATGCACAACCATCCAAAAAATTGCTCCTAGTTGTGTTATCCAAACAAGTACTTATTAGATGGGCGTGCCACTTTGCATACAACTCAATACCACCTAGGTTGAGGCATGTGCAAAGTATTGTGCCCTTTGGATTAGCTTTGGATGGTCCTTCAAGCATTAAACACCGTTTTTGCCTCATTGTCATGCACGACCTTCAAAAAACATGCGCCTAGGTGTGTTATTCAAACAAGTACATATCGTATGGGTGCACTACTTTGCAAATGCCTCAATACCACCTATGTTGAGTCACATGCAAAGTATCTCATCCATCGGATATGCTTTTGGGGTTGATCATGCATGCACAACCATGAAATCCTAGATGTGTTATCCGAACGATCACTTATCAGATCACCATGCCACTTTGTACACAATGAAATACTACCTACACTGAGACATTTGCAAAGTATGGCATCCATCGGATATGATTTTCATGGTCGATCATGCATTAATCACCATTTTTCCCAAAGTGTGATGCACATCCATCAAAAAACATGCTCCTAAGTGTGTTATTTGAACAAGTACTTATTGGATAGGCCCACTACTTTGCATGAACCTCAATGACACCTAGGATGAGGTGCGTGAACCATATAGTTCCCATTGGATATGCTTTGCATGGTCGATCAAGCATTAAACTTTGTTTTTGCCTAATATGTCATGCACAAATGTAAAAAACTTGCGCTCCTCAGTGTGTTATTCGAACAAGTTCATATCGGATGAGGTGTGCCACTTTGCACAGGCCTCAATACCACCTACTTTGAGGTGCAAGAAAATTATCTTGTCCATCGGATCTGCTTTGCATGGTCGATCATGCATTATATATCTTTTTCCCCCTAGTATTAGCGCAACTGTCAAAAAGCTCCAAGGTATGTTATCTGAACAAGTATGTATCGGATGGGAGAGCCACTTTACACACAATTCAATACCACCTATATTGAGGTCTGTGAAAAGTATGGTGCCCATCATATACGGCTAAACTTTTAAAATTGTTGCATAAAAGTTTCAAATCTTGGAAAATCTTTCAAATTTTTATTTTTATTGGCGCATGTAAACTTTTGATGCAAAATATAAAAGTTTCACTTCTTAAAGAAACTAACATGAAAAAATCATCCATGTCGATCACACATTAAACATTGATTTCCCCCCAGTGTGATAGACATCAGTCAAAAAACATGCTCCTAGGTGTGTTATCCAAACAAGTACTTATTGGATGGGCACACCACTTTGCATGCAACTCAATACAACCTAGGTTGAGGTGCATGCAAAGTATTGTGTCCATCAAATATGCTTTACATGCTCGATCAAGCATTAAACACTAGTTTTTCCCTAGTGTCATGCACAACCGTAAAAAACACACTCCTAGGTATGTTATTCGAACAAGTACTTATCAGATGGGTAGCCACTTTTCAAGGGCCTTAATACCACCTACATTGAGGCACGTGAAAAGTATCTTGTCCATCGGATATGATTTGCATGGTCGATCACGTATTATACACCGTTTTCCCCTTAGTACTGTAATGCAAAACTGTTAAAAACACGCTCCCAGGTGTGTAATCTGAACAAGTACTTATTGGGCATGCCACTTTGCACACGATGAAATCCCACCTCCATTGATATGCTTGCAAAGTATGGTGCCCATCGAATATGCTTTGCATGGTCAATCACTCATTAAACACAGTTTTTTCCCGAGTGTAATTCACATCCATTAAAAAACATGCTCGTAGGTGTGTGAGCCAAAAAGTACTTATGGGATAAGCATGCCACTTTCCATGCAACTCAATATCATCGAGGTTGAGATGCATGTAAAGTATTGTGCCCATCGTATTTTCTTTGCATGGTTGATCAAGCATTAAACTCTATTTTTACCTTAGTGTCATGCACAACCGAAAAACAACAACTCCCATGTGTGTTATTCTAACAAGTAAATCTCAGATGGGTATGCCACATTGTATGCAAGTCAAAACAAACTACTTTGAGGTGCCTACAAAGTATCTTGTCTATCAAATATGCTTTGCACGGGTGATCACACATTATACAACGTTTTCCACCTAATGTATGCACAATTGTCAAAAAACGCACTCCTAGATGTGTTAGTAGAACAAGTACTTGTGGAAGGGGCACTCCACTTTGCATGCAAGTTAATAAAACCTAGATTAAGGCACGTTCAAATTATTTTATCCATAAGATATGGTTGTCTTGGCTGATCACATATTAAACACTTTTTTCCCCCCAGTGTCATACATAATCGTAAAAGAACATGCTCCTAGGTTTATTATCCAAACAAGTACTTATCAGATGGGAGCCTCACTTTTCATGCAACTCAATACCACCTAGTTTGAGGTGGGTGCAAAGTATTGTGCCCATTAGATATGCTTTTTATGGTTGATCAAGCATTAAACACTATCTTTTCCTCAATGTCATGCACATCCGTCAAAAAACACGCTCCTAGGTGTGTTATTCAAACACGTACTTATCACATGAGTGCACTACATTGTATGGTCATCAATACCACCTAATTTGAGTTTGATACAAAGTATTTTTTCCATAATATATGATTTTCATGTTCTATCACATATTAGAGAACGTTTTTTCCCTAGTGTTATACACAATCGTAAAAAACCACGGTTCCAGGTGTGGTTATCGAAACAAGTACTTATCGAATGAGAGTGCCACTTTGCATGCAACTTAATAACACATAGGTTAAGGCACATGAAAATTAGTGTGCCCATATGATATGCTTGGCATGTTCAATCAAACAATAAATATCGTTCTTTCCTCAGTGTCATGCACGATCGTCAAAAAACATGCTCCTAAGTGTTTTATTCAAACAAGTACTTATCAGATGGGTGTGCCACTTTAAAGGGGCCTCAAGAAGACCTATGCACATGCAAATTATATTATCCATCGTATATTCTTTACATGGTCGATAACGCATTATGCATCGATTTCTGCATAGTGTTATGCACAACCATAAAAAAAGATGCTCCCAGGTGTGTGTTATCCAAACAAGTACTCATCGGATGGGTGCACCACTTTTCACACAATGCAATCCCACCTATATTGAGATACATTCAAATAATGGTGCCCATCAGATATGCTTTGCATGGTCGATCATGCATTCAACACTAGTTTTCCTCGAGTGTGATGCACATATGTCAAAAAACACACTCCTAGGTTTGTTATCGAACAAGTACTTATTGGATGGGCACACCACTTTGCATGCAACAAGATAGCTCTTAGGTTGAGCTACGTGTAAACTATCATGCCCATCAGATATGCTAATTTGCATGGTCGATCAAGCAGTAAACATCGTTTTTGTCTCAATGTCATACACAACCATAAAAAAACACGCTCCTATTCGAATGAGTACTTATCAAATGGGTGAGACCCTTTCCCAGGGCTTCAATACCACCTACTTTTAAGAACATGCAACATTTCTTGTCCATCATATATTCTTTGCATGTTCGATCATGCATTATACACCATTTTCCCCCTAGTATTGTGGACAACCTTAAAAAAACACGATCCCAAGTGTGTTATCTGAATAAGTAGGTGTTGGATGGGTGTACCACTCTGTACAAGATGCAATACAACCTAATTTAAGATAGGTGCAAATTATGGTGCCCATCTGATATGCTCTGCATGGTCAATCACGCATTAAACATGATTTTCACCCAAGTGTGATGCACATCCGTCAAAAAACACTCCTAGGTGTGTTATCCTAATAAGTACTTGTTGTATGGGTGCACCACTTTGCATCCAAAAGAATAACACCTAGTTTGACGCATGTGTAAAGTATTGTGCCCATCAGATATGCTTTGCATGGTCAATCAAGCATTAAACACCTTTTTTTTCTCAATGTCATGCACAACCGTAAAAAAACACGCTCCTAGGTATGTAAGTCAAACAAGTACTTATCGGATGGGTGCGCGGCTTTGCATGAGCATCAATAGCACCTAAATTGAGATGCATGAAAATTATCTTGCCCATCCGATATGATTTGCATGGTCGATCATGCATTAGACACCTTTTCCCCCTAGTGTTTTGCACAACCATAAACAAGCATGCTCCCAGCTGTGTTATCCGAAAAAGTACTTATTGGATGTATGCGCCACTTTGCACATGTTGCAATACTATCTAGGTTGAGATTCTTGCAAGGTATGGTGTCCATCAAATATTTTTTGCATGTTCAATCCCACATTAAACACCCTTTTTTGCCGAGTGTGATGCACATCCATCAAAAAGCATGCTCTTAGGTGTGTTATCCAAACAAGTACTTATTGAATGGGAGTGTCACTTTGCATGCAACTGAATACCACCTAGGTTGAGGCATGTAAAGGTATTGTGCCCATTGATTATGCTTTCCATGCTCGATCAAGCATTAAACACTGTCTTTTCCTCAATGTCATGCATAACCATCAAAAATCACGCTCCTAGGTGTGCTATTCGAACCAGTATTTATCGGATGGGTGTGCCACTTTTCATAGCCCTCAATACCACCTATTTTGAGTATAGCAAGTGGATATTTTTTAAGAATGAATATATAGAGGCAATAAATTGCTCCATACAATCTCCAAGAATACGTATGTTGTTGTGAAAGGCGCGAAAATGCATACTGGGGAAAAAAATCCCCCTAAATGTTTGCTTTGCAACCTGCAAATGGCTCCTCAACGAAACAGATAGTGAGTACATCGACGCATGAAATCCACCCAAATTTCTTGCCTTGAACTTGCCTATAGCTTACTTGTTGAGAGAGAAGAAGAAGAGATGATATACACATCAATAGACTCCAAAAGACTAATTCATATTGATCAGTAGTTACATATATATAGGTGAGACCTAGTTTAAGTTAGGGCAAGCTATATATAGCTCTAACACTCCCAGTCAAACAAAGGTCTCTAGCTATGGATGAATAACCCTTGGGGAGCACAAGGGAAAAACCCGAGATCCTATATACAAGTTGAT
Source organism: Dipteris shenzhenensis (assembly GCF_047967505.1). Classification (NCBI taxonomy): domain Eukaryota; kingdom Viridiplantae; phylum Streptophyta; class Polypodiopsida; order Gleicheniales; family Dipteridaceae; genus Dipteris; species Dipteris shenzhenensis. The sequence goes on along the minus strand of NC_141608.1, from coordinate 25,541,007 downwards.
CATTTGTAAAATTATTTACAAGTATGTAATGCAGATGTGCATTTATATACAAAAGGTCATTTATAGGTGTGTTAATCTTGGAAGAGAGAAGCTGCAAGAACTCCAAGTTCTAATTGTAGAACTATGAAGCATGCCTCACTAAGTCCTTTAGTGAGAATATTTGCAATCATCTAAGAAGTGGGATAATTTTCAATCATATCATCCCTTTCTTCACTTCATGCCTGACATAATGGTAATGAACAGCAATATGTTTGGATTGGTTATGCTGAACATAGTCTTTAGCCAAACTTATGGCACTTTGATTATCACATCTGAGAGGAATACTGGAGGATGGAGGATGACCAATATCTGCAAGCAATTGTTGCAGCCAGACCAATTCTTGAGTTGCTAGAGAAGCCGCTACATACTCAGATTCTATGGTAGAAACAACAACACATCGTTGCTTCTTACTTGCCCAAGAGACCAAGCAACCATTGATAAAGAAGCAATTACCACTTGTAGACCGCATAGAGAAGTGAGAGCTTGCCCAATATACATCTATATATCCCAAAAGGTCAAGAGACATCACAGAAGATGATTATGTATGACATCGATAAACTAATCCAAAATTAGAAGTGCCTTTCAAAATACTTTAGAACATGTTTTGTTGTAGACCAATGTTGCATTGAGGGAGCAGCTAGATATTGACCTAGAAAATTGGCAGTAAAAAGAATATCTAGTTGAGTGTTCAAACTGACAAACTATAGGCAACCAACAAGATTGGCATAGGGTTGATGTGAAACCTCAACATCATGAGTCAATCGAGTATTTTTGATAAAGCTCACAAGACAAGGAGTGGTTCCGACCGGGAAGTATGAACCCTTCTGGTTGCTCCATATAAATCTCCTCTTTAAGATCTCCATTAAGAAAAGTAGTTTTCACATCCATTTGATGAATCTCCAAATCAAATTGAGAAGCAAAAGCCAAGGGTACCCGAATACTTGTGCTACAAACAATGGGTGAAAAAGTATCATGATAATCAACTCCTACAATTTGTGAGTATCCTTTTGCAACCAGACGAGCTTTAAACTTGTCAAAAGAACCATCAGCTTTAGTTTTTGATTTATAAACCCACTTACATTTGATAGGAGTGTGACCAGGAGGTAGTTTAATAAGAACCCATGTACCTTTAGAGATCAAAGAATCATATTCAGTTTCCATTGCCTCTTGCCATTGACTCTTTTGTGCAAAAGAGATAGCTTCTGTATAAGTAGTAGGGTCTTCATGAGCAACCATTGCATGATCAATGATTTCAAATTCATCAACACAATCATGAGTAGAACCATGTTCAAAATCAATAGGCAGATCAACATAAATATCAACACTATCATTAGAGGCCTGTGTATGGGCAGGATCAAAATCAAGATTGTCAACACATTGCTCTGCAAATGGAGTAGTAGTGATGCCATCAGATGAATGAGTAGTAATGAAATCAGAAGTGGAATCATTATCAAATAGAAAAGGAAAGGCAGAAAAGTAAGGAATCAGTGTCCTCTGCATCCTCGGTAGAACATGCCCCTCCCATTGACTCTCGGGGGGGTCACTCATCATATGTAACCCTATCACGTGAGTTCAACAGAAGGATTTTTTTTATTTCTAAAATTTACAGAAATAAATATACATAAGGGACTATTTAAAATAGTTTTGGAAAAAATTTATAGATTTGTATAGAAAAGGGGTACATTTTATTCATGAAATTTTTTACAGATAAGGGACTTTAAATATAGGCCTTGAACGCACGTGATATAGAGGGTTTATACATAGTGACCCCCCTGAGCATTGACTACTCATTGAATATGGCATCATGATTGATTATCACCTTCTTAGAAGAGGGATCATAGAATTTATAACCTTTAGAATTCAAAGAATATGCAATGAATATGACCTTTTTGCTAGGAAGATCTAGCTTTTTCCATGTCTCTTTTGGTACATGAATATAGGCAATGCAACCAAAAGATCAAAAATGTGATATAGAAGGAGTCTCCCCTGTTCAAGCTATGATCGGTATTTGACCAAAAGGTGCAGTTGTAGGTAGATGATTTTGCACAAAGATGGCTGTTAGAAGTGCTTCTGCCCAAAAGCTTCGAGATAATCTAGAATGAATGAGCATACATTTTATAGCATCAAGAGAAGTGCAATTCTTATGCTCTGCATGAGCATTTTGTTGAGGAGAAAATGCAATAGTATATTCACGATGAATGGCACACTAAATTCAATAATCATTAAAAAGATTAGAAATATATTCTCCACCATTGTCACTACGAAGGGTCTTGATCTGAGAACTAATATGAAGTTCCGCAACAGTTTTATATTGCTTGAATACTGATAAGGCCTTTGACTTATGTCGCAAGAGAAATGCAGTTGTATATCTTGACCAATCGTCAATGAAAGTGATGAAATACCTGTAGAAAGACTTGGATGGAGGAAAAGGTCCACATATATCCATGTGAACATGGAAAGAGATGCATGAAAGGGTTTTTGATGATGCTTGCCAAGAGCACAATATTCAAAGAGGCCCATGTGAGGACCAGCTAGGAGATTCATACCATCCAAAAGATCATGATGATTTATAGCAAGTAGCTCGGCAAAATTCGAATGAACAAAACGATGAAGCCATATCTTGCAGTCCAGATCACCAGGGGCTGTAACCACATTAGCAATATCATGATTTAAGGAAAGTTGAAAGAGGTTACCATTCCGAGAAGAAACTGCTATGGTATGTCCATCTTTTTCAATCCGATACTATGTGTGGTTAAAGCCAATAAAAAGACCAAGATCAACAAGTCGTGCAACAGAAAAAAGATTTCTCTGAAGATCTCGAACATGGTGAATGCCTCGCAAGACTCTTGTTGAAGAAAAAGTGCCAAGATATAAATCACCAACACCCATGACTTGACAAGTAGTTTCATCAGCAAGATAAAACAATTTCTTGTGAGTAAGAGCATGATAATTATGTAACCATTGAGATTGATATGTCATATTATTAGTAGCACCATAATCAACAATAAAAATAGAACCATCTCGAACATGAAGTATCCTTTCTGGAGAGACATCAGAACAGATATGATTTGCCTCTTGATGCGTATGGGCATGTTGTTGTTGAGTAGCATATGCTTGAGTACGTTCACGATCATAACGCCTCTTGTAACACCAAAAGGATGGATGATTTCTATCACAATATTCACAAGGAGAATTATTGGATAAGCAAGGTTGCTTAGTGGTAACACCATCAAAACAATACAAAGCAACTATAGATGCACTTGATAGACGTGCAAAATAGTGGGCACATTTATAGGCGTTGCTTGAAATTATGGGCACATCTAATAGTGCGTCTAACAGCTCATCTATTTGCGTGTGCATTAACACATCTATTTGTGCATCTACACTGAGAAAATACGGGCCCATTTAACATTGCATTTATCGGCGTGTCTATTTGCACATGTATTAGCGCGTATATTAGAGAATTTACACTGGGAATTAGACGCATACTTAGATGCAAAACAGAGAATACAGAAAGTGAGATTTTGGTGTACATCATTGCTCTCCAAACATTGCCCATGATTACCAAAGCACATAATTTTAACAAAAACATCAATGCTTTTCTGCAAGCCCACATATACAAGAATTAAGTGAGGTGAGGAGAATGAGACAATATGTAAAATAGTTTTACCAATATCAATGATGGGCTATGGTTCAATCTCATCCTCAATGAGACCAACCCTTGCCAAACTATCTACTTCAAAATCCAAACAAGTGTTTAGATCTACAAATACATTCAACCCACTACTACTTGTGCTACTCATGTGCTCATTGAAATCAGCATCACCAATGGTAGGCTCGTCCTCATGGGTAATGGCCTCAATATCTGTATCTCCTATCTCATGATCATCCTCCTCTCTCATATCACGGTCATCATCATGTCCATGGCCATGATCATCCTCCATATGCTGCATATTAGTAAATTTACTATACATCACTTTGGAACATGGCATAATAGGTATGACATGCCACCATCTATTATTATCCACCATTGGTTAATAGACAACCTAATTCAAACACAAATACAATCATGTTATTTTCCTTGCATCAAAAATTCAAAAGCGAGTATTTTTATATGTGTGCACAGTACCTGTTCACATTGTTGCGGTAGTACTAGTGTGTCCTTCCTACTTTGCCAAAACTTTGTGGAGTCAATAGTTACAAAGCCACTTGCATGGTGTTTGATTGTTGCATTAGGGCCTCTTTCCACCACGTCCTTAAACCACTTTACATCCAAAACATACACAAAGAAGCATCAAAAGTCAAGCTTAATAATATCTTGGATTATGCCACAATAATCATCCATGGCTCCATTGGCTCCCTCAAAGCTAGCAATGACGTTGCAATCTTATGTGTTTCTCTTATCATCAATCCGTTGTGTTCGAAAATGCTTGCCCTCACACCATATAGCATTGAACATAGTGCACTACACCAAGAAAAAATCAATTAAATAAGTAATCTAAATTATTGAAAGCTCCTAACTTATGCATAACATTCTATATACCAACCTTGCTCATGCATCCCCTAGCATACTCCCATTCTTCCATTGTGATATGCATCCCCTCATCTTTCTCTGCTTTCTCCATTTCATCAAGTAGCCAATCCACATGAATATCCTTTGGAAGTGCTCTTAGATACTGAGGGTATGGCACACAAGATCCGTGGTGTGTACGAAAGAGGACCCTTTCTTCTTGTTTTCTTACCTTTGCATCCTCGTATCTTGTCACCCATCTTTTCATCACATTACTATTAAGAACGCAATAGAGGTTGATATTATTATGCAACTCCGTGTCTATTACTTTGTTGCATCCTTTCCCTTGAGGCACAATAGAGGTCATCCTTAGGTCTTCATCATCTCTCCATAGTCGTGGGAGAGAGCTATCCACATCAACAAGAAACTCAGAAATATATACAAGTGACTCTTGTACCAAGCAACCCTTGGCCATGCTACCTTCAGGTCTTGCATTTTGTCTCACGAAGCACCTCAAGGTCTTCATGAAGCGCTCGAGGAAGAACAACCATCATGCATGCATAGTACCGCATATAGCAATCTCATCCACCAAATACACTATAAGATGTAGTTGGCTTGTGAGAATAGAACGTGGAAATATCTCCTCCACTAAACAAACCACCTTCACTGACATAACTCGAGCATTCTCAAGCCTGGTGGGATCTATTTTCTTTGAGCTCACATACCTAGAAATGAAAAAGTACAGCATATTAGCAATATGAACACCTTGCATGGAGCATTGATACGCATCACATTTTGTATCATGTAAAGTACCTCACAAGCTCGCCCATCTTATAAATACAATCTTTCACGTCCTTCGATGCACTACGTGAAATGCTAGTAGGTAGTATGAATTGAACCCATGAGGAGGTGGTTGATTAGTTGCTTATAATTACACTCACAAATTTAAAAGGAAAAAGATGTTATGCACATAAAATACTTACTTGGAGCATCTTGTGCCAATCATGATATTTCAAGCCATATAATTGCTCTACACCTCTTTTCTTGCTCTTTGTAAAGGTCCCTTCAAACATCTCATGCATCCAGTCGGAGTACGAATTGTAGTAATAGCACACTTCACCGCCGCCATCTCTAGCTTTGATAACCTCCACAGTGCACGAGGTAAAAAAGCACGCCCATTTGGTCTCTCTTGTGGCCAAGCTTCACGCATCCTCCCTATGGTACGTAGATCCTCCCTTATGCTTACGGAATCTTGTGTCCCATTCAAATGCTCCCGAATGGTAGATGCCACATTCTTGAAGATATGCATGGGATCAAGTAGGTGATTGATCTTGAGGTGGGACCAATATGGTAAACGATAAAAGATGGAGTATCTAAACAAAATAAAGTGTTAGTGGGCAATCTTTATTTCCAACCAATATAGCACACAATAGTTAGAAACCCTTACCGGCTCATGCCAAGTGGTGGAGGAGTGATGGAACCGTCCTAAATTCTCATCCAATGTCCCACGGTGAGTGATTGTGGGAGGACTTCATTCCAAGGGTCAACATATATAGGATGATCAGGTGGAGGAAATCGATGGTGATTCTCATAGATGACCTTATTCAATGCGTCTGCCCATGAGGCAACTAGCGAAGGACCACAAACATGACATGCATGGTAACCCGATGTAGTGAGACCTGAACAGTAGACACAATTTAGAGTTGAAGGTGGCATGGGTCTAGGGTGCCACATCCTTTTCCTATTCATAATTAGAAGTGCAATGCTTACCTGAACACTCGCCATAGCCTAGGAAGTCATGCATCATCCACATCAAGACTGCTTTGCAGTTGAAGTCTCGTGATGAGGGAGGCTTGTTCACATCATGCACCTCGATACCTCTCCAAAGTATCTCTAGCTCGTCAGTCAAAGGCTCCAAATAAACATCAAGAATTTTGACTTTATGTTTCCCTAGAATTAGAAGGGATAGCATAACATGTCCTTTCTTGATAGCCATAGAGGGTGGAAGATTATAATTCACCAATATCACTGGCCATACACTGTAAGAGGTGCTTTTGAGACCAAAAGGGTTCACACCGTCCATACCCAATCCAAGTCTCAAGCTCCTAGGTTCTTTCTTGAAGCTTGGCCATGTGTCTTCAATATGCTTCCATGCAGGAGAGTCTACGGGAATTCTCCACTTGCCATCGGTTGATCGATTGGAGGAATGCCATGACATGAGCTCTGCAATGGATTTGCACTTGAACATATGTTGGATGCGAGGGATTATTGAAAATGTTGCATAACCTTATGAGACATGTCCAAAGTTTTGAGACTTGCTCTATATCTTGCCTCTCCACAAGTAGGGCACTCTCTTGCATCCTTATGTATTCCACGAAACAAAATGCAATCGTTGACGCGTGCATGGATGTGCTTATAATCTAATCCTCCAAGAGAGGTCACATGTTGCCTTGCCATATCTCTTGAGGTCGGTAATTTATTCTCCCTTGGAAGCATTTTACACAATAGCCTGCACGTGAAGACCATAAATGAGGAAAAGCATTTGAGTAATTGACCCACTAGCATAATTCACCATGTTTGCAAAATAGACTTTAAAGCTTACTTGAGTAATGCATTCAAACTTGCATTGCTCCATCCATAGATGGTTTGCAAGTTTAGTAACTCAAGGGAGGCACATAGAACAGAGAATGTGCACCCCTCAAACAGTGGAGTCGATGCTGCGGTAAAAAGATCATCTTGCTCCATGCTATCATCCCTGCCTTGATGGACATTTAAATCCCGCACCATATCATCAAACACCTCCTCCTCCACGGCTTCATGAGGTAATGGTCGAGCTCTACTATCACCATCACTCCATGCATCTATAACGGTCCCTCCTGAAGATCCCACCTCATATCTCCGACACTTCGCCTCCTCACGGCGAGCATAGGGCAACATATGCAGGTGTGGCACTGCATCCTGTATCAAATTAAAACAGGATCATAACTCAAACATATGAACACCTATAGGTATCTCAATCAACCTTAACTCTTTAACACTTACCATGTTTACGGTCACATCCCATTCTCCATACTTTGAGATGTGATTGAGTGTAAACCTGCGTGCATGATACATGTTTCCTCGACATCGATCACACATACATTTGATTTTTTGCTCCAACCACATTTCGCAATGGTGGATACGGAGGGATTTATCCTCACTAGAGCTACTTGTTGAAGATGAAGACATCCTACAAACAAACAACCCAAAAAAATTTGCCTTTCTTCAAATATTTAATTTTAAAACTCTGTGGTGCATCTAAAGGCACGTCTAAAACCGCATCTATCTATTCTGTGGTGCACGTCTACAAGTGCATCTAAAACCGCATCTGATATGTGTATCTAGACATGCAATTACACACATATTTAGAGTTGGCGTGTATAGATGTGCCATTAGACACACTTATAGATGCGGTTTTTAAATCTGCTTTTAGCACGCTCGCTTTGCTTTTCTTCACAATATTACTTATACTTCGCACGGCTTGCTTGCTTTGCTATTAGCATATCCTCAGTTTTGATGCTTAAGAGGAAGGCACCCACAGTTACTTTCAAGCTTACACTTAAGAGGAAGGCACCCACACTTACTTCCAGGCTTAAAGGAGAAGAGGGTAAACAAAGAAGAGAAGCAACTTTGAAAAAGGAGAAGAAGCTTCCATACCTCTATCCAAGGTAAGTCTTTTTATGGTTGATCTTTTTTGGAAGTTGCTCTCTTTGGATTTGTCCTTTGTCGTATCCAAGAAACGCATGATTTTGGTATCAGTGTTACGTTTTTGTGTCGGGCGCATGTCCTTTTCTACTTTTTAGAATAGTCCATCTGTCGGAGCGCGTCTATAGATGCGTCTCAAAGCACATCTAAAACCGCATCTATAGGCGCATCTAGACACACATCTAGCTTGTCTGCAAACACAGATAGCCGCATATATAGATGGTCGTTATACGAGAAAATAGACGTGCTTCACAACAAGACAAAGCACCCATAGACGCGTGCACAGACGCGTTTACTGAACTAAATAAAAAACCTACTGGCGCGTCTATTTGCATGTCTATTTTTGCATCTAGAGACCCACGTCTAATTGCGCGTCTATATATTAGACACACGCAAGTATAGACGCGCACTTAGACGCATAAATAGACGTGCTTATAAATGCGTTTATAGATGCAAATATAGACACAAGTCGAACAGACAGACGCGTATATAAACGCGTTTTTAAACGCACTGATAGACGCGCTTTTTTTTTAATTTTAAATTTTACAGAATGCTGTGTGTGTTGTGTATGCTATATAGTTACAAGAATCCCATATCCACATTGTGTAATTCAATTCTTACAGCCAACCGCATTTTAATTACAATTCCAAATAAAACATTACAACTCCAAAACGAAATAAAATTGAAAGCTCAAAAAATGCTTGTATATACATATAGCACGAAGCTAAGCCATGTCATGTGGCTTCAAGTACAAAAAATAAGAGGAGTGTATATACAAGAGGCACAAAGCCAAGCCAGTGGCTTTAAGTACAAAAAAGAGTAGCTAGCACTACTTGTACGACCAATCTTTGTTCTCCAGGTCCTCGCTCCCTTCCACGCTCCCTTCTGCGCTCCCTTCTGCGCCTCCTTCTTTATTAGAGTCACTATATTATAGCGATGCTTATACAGTGACCGTTCTTTTCCGACACTTATAACCACTACTACACACAGATCCTATTGCGACGTTTACATACCGATGTTTAGCGCCCGCTTAGTGTTAATCGTCGGTATGAAAAGCGGGTTTCATAAATCGTCGCTATATAGCGACTGTTGCTAAAAGTCGCTATATAGCGACTTTTAGCAACAGTCGCTATATAGCGACGATTTACGAAAAGCGGGTTTCATAAATCGTCGCTATATAGCGATTGTTGCTAAAAGTCGCTATATAGCGACTTTTAGCAACAGTCGCTATATAGCGACGATTTACGAAACCCGCTTTTCATACCAACGATCAAGAGTCGCTATACAGCGACTTTTAAAAGTCGCTATATAGCGACACTGATACAAAATATTATAGCGACGTTTTTACAGAGAGTTTTTTTTTTTTTTATAGGCCTTAAAAGTTAGTTTTTTCCAATGACAAATTTTTTTAAATTTTCATACATGTTTGAGCTCATAGAGAATAAAAAAATGAGAGCATGTACATCAAGCCTTTGAAGCTCATATATTCATGTCCAAGTTTGAGATGAGAAAAATCAAATAAGAGCATTTACATCAACTATTTCATCTTGAGCCAAGTCTAAGGCACCAAGCAAGTCTATCTCCAACTCTATACCGAGTTGATCTCCTATATCATCATCGTACTCTAGCATCGTACGTTCACCTAAAAGTATTTGATCATCTTCTTCAATAAAGCTTAGGTGTGGTGACTGATCTTGATGATTGTTGTCTTCTTCATCAATATCGTGATCTCCATCCTCCTCCCATGCGATGTCATTATGCGCATCTTCCTCTTGGCTCATATGGTGATCTACATCTTCTTCGCTAGATTCATCAATTAGATCCAGCATTGGTAGTGGCATCTCCATATCCACATCTCGATCTTCAAAAATTTTCTTACTTCGTGGTGCAACTTGGATCACGTACCACCATCTTGGATCAGAACAATCCGGATGAAAAACCACCTATATTGAAGATGGGTGCCAAATTTCGTCAATTATATATATGAAATTATGCTCAAGTACATGTATCAATGGACTTTAAAAACGAAAGCTTCGACTAATTAAATCATTAGTATGCACCTGCTCATAGTGCTCGGGAAGAACAAAAGTATCACTTTCATCGGTCCAATGTTTGGTGGAGTCTATTGCAAAGAGACCACTACTATCTTTTCTCACTGTCGCATGCATGGGGACCGTTGTAAGTAGTTCTAAACCATTTTACATCAAGAATGAAAATAGTAAATCGTCTGAAATCAATTTCATAGATGTCGCGTATGGTTTGACAATAATCCAACTGTGAGGAGAGAAGATTGGTATCCGAAGCACTTGCTCGGCTATCTTGTGTGAAGTTAGCCATGACTCCACAATAATACATGACTCTCTTTGAATCGATGCGTTCCACACGAAAATGTCGTCCATATGACCATAATGCACTGTACTTTTTGTACTGTAAAAGAGCATCATTAAAACAATGAAGATGCACCTATTTTATAGCATATATTGCCACAAATAATTACTTAATTACGTCAAGAGATAAGAAACTTACATGCAGCACCCACAACAAGACAAAGCACCCATAGACGCGCGCATAGACGCGTTTTATGAACTAAATAAAAAACTTACGGGCGCGTCTATTTGTGCGTCTATTTGCGCGTCTGGAGACCCGCATCTAATTGCGCGTCTATATATCCGACTTACGCGCGTATAGATGCGCCCAGAGATGCATAAATAAACGTGTTGGTAAATGCTTTTATAAACGCGCGTATAGACGCAAGTCGAACAGACAGACGCAGATATAAACGCGTTTTTAAACGCACTGATAGACGCGCCTTTAAAAAAAAATAAAAATTTACAGAATAGTATTGTGTATGTTGTGTATGCTATATAGTTACAAGAATCCCATATCCACATTCTGAAATTCAATTCTTATAGCCAACCGCATTTTAATTACAATTCCAAATAAAATATTACAACTCCAAAACGCAATAAGTGCTTGTATATACATATAGCACGAAGCTAAGCCACGTCATGTGGCTTCAAGTACAAAAAATAAGGAAGCTAAGCCATGTCATGTGGCTTCAAGTACAAAAAATAAGAGGAGTCTATATACAAGAGGCACGAAGCCAAGCCAGTGGCTTTAAGTACAAAAAAGAATAGTAGCACTACTTCTATGACTAATCCTCGCTGCCTTCCACGCTCCCTTCTGCGCTCCCTTCTGCGCTCCCTTCTGCACCTCCTTCCTCGTCTTCCTCGTCGTCTTGTGCATGGGGCTGTAAACAAGGGACAACATATATCAATGTATGAAAAATCAAATCTTTACTTATAATTTTGGCATTATTTAATTACTTTCAAATACCTGGGGGGCCTGTCCAGTAGCTCGGGTATACTGCTCCTCAGTAATCAACCCGCCATCATAGAAGTGCCTCCATGTATCTCCTCTGCGATGGTGGCGGTGGTAGGCTGTCTCCACTGGAGTAGGGTATCTGCCCACGATCTCAAGCTGCATGACCACGATACACTTTGTGGAGGGATTAGTACAAAGAAACAACCAACCTCCTAATAAACTACATAAGCAATATAATTTGAGATCGATACTTACAAATTGGGCCTCCCATGATTCAACACCCCCTGCTCCAAAATGCGCGCTTCCATATTCCTCCATCTGGATCCTCTATGCCTCCACGTGCTGCAGACTGGGCTCCTCCCTCGCTGACTTCATTGCCTTCTTCCACTCACGCTTGTGAGCGGTGTGGGGCGGGCCCCTTGGAGGTTGACCTGCCTCAAGCCTGGCAAGCTCCGCTAGTGCCTGCCTCTTAAGGGAAGATCTTTTATTGCCAAGTATCGTAACAATCTTTGACTTGGCCCATTTATCTATGAACTGGCGATTGGGGGGGTTAGGATACCTAGAGCGAACAGCAGCGAGGATCTCCTCAGCCAACCTCTTTGGGTGGTCTTTATAGTGGATAAAGCAATCTCTGTAATTGTTAGCAATTACAGAGCGCATGAAGGCCATGATGTCCTTCCCCCGCGCATCCATCAAGATGCCTCCTGTCTGAGTGATGTCATAATAAATCGTACCATCACCCAGAGGCACGTCTAAATCATCTGAATCATCCTCCTCCTCACCGCCACATGGCCCAAAGTAGCATCCGCCACCGCTCTCCCTGCTACTACGCCTGCTACCGTGTCGTGTCGAGCACGTACGATGGCCACTCGTAGCTGGGGACTGCACGGGACTACGCTGACCACTCATAGCTGGAGAACCGAGTCTCGACGCGGCTGGGGAGTACGTTGACGGCTCGTCGAGACAGAAGGACCTCCTGATGGCATGGGGGAAGGGGCATAAGACGGGATGGCAGAAGGGGCATAAGACGGCATGGGGGAAGGGGCATAAGACGGTACAGGGGAAGGGGCATAAGACGGCTGTGCGGACTCCGCTGGGGTGATCTCAGGCGGTGTGGGGTGGCTTGGAGTCTGTAGTGCCGACTCCTGGGGAGTGTTAAGGGTACCCGTCATATACCCGTATAACTCCGCAGGACTAGGAGGGTGCCCTAAAAGATTATATAAATCCTTCCAAATCGATTCCCGCGGATCAGGTGAGCTAGAAGCACTTCCTGGCCACATGTTGAACTGGAAAATAGGAAACAAATCTATTACTTTGGGAGTTGGGAAGAAAGGGGAAAAAAAAACAGGCTCTGTCAGAGCGCGTCTATAGACCCGTCTGCTCTGTGCGTCTATAGACGCGTCTAACAGAGCGTTAAACAATTCAAGTAAAAGCGCGTCTAACAGTCCGTCTAATAGTGCGTTTAAAAGCGCGTCTATCGGTTCGTCTAACAGTCCGTTTAACAATACGTCTAACAGCGCGTCTAAAAGAGCGTCTAACAGTGCGTTTAAAAGCTCGTTTAACAGAGCGTTTGTCTGAGCGTCTACAGACGCGTCTGTGTGTGTCTGCAACAAGCCAGACGCGTGGATAGACGCGCTTTTAGACGCGCGTTTAGACGCGTTCTCGGACGCGCCTATATATATATATATACACGGTCCGACAGGCGAGAATACTAAAAAGTCAAAAAGGACGTTGCGCCCGACAAAAGAACGTGTCGCTCATACCTAGACCCTGCGTTTCGTGGATGCGAGAAAGTACAAAACTGGAAAGAGCAAGCAAGAACAACTTCAAAAGGACTTACTTGGAAAAAGATATGGAAGGATCTTTCTTTTCCAAACTTGTTTCTTCTCCTTGTTCGTACTCCTCCTCTTCTTTAGGCTTGGAAGCAAGTGTAGGTACGGTCCCTTTCTCTTGAGTGAAAGCTTGGAACTGTGTATGAGAGGCTCTCTCTTAAGCTTCGAATCTATGGAACTGCTAATAAAGAAAGAAGGAAGCCGCTCGCGAAGTTTAAGTAATGAAAAGAAAAGCAAAGCGAGCGGCGCGCCGAAAAGCATGTTTAAAAAGCCGCGTCTATTAGCGCGTTTATAGTCGCGTCTATTAGCACGTCTATAGTCGCGTCTGAATACACAGACTAGACGCGTGTTTAGACGCGCCGTTAGACGCGATGATAGACGCGACTATAGACGCGGCGATAGATGCAACATAGAGTTTGAATTAAGCATTTGAAGAAGAGCAAATTTGGTGGGTTGTTTGTTTGTAGGATGTCTCCATCTTCAACAAGTAGCTCCAGTGAGGATGAATCTCTCCGTATCCACCATCGCGAAATGTGGTTGGAGCAAAAAATCAAATGTCTGTGTGATCGATGTCGAGGAAACATGTATCGTGCACGCAGGATTACGCTCAATCATATCTCAAAGTATGGAGAATGGGATGTGACCGTAAACAGGGTAAGGGTTTGTAAGTTAAGGTTGATTGAGATACCTATGGGTGTTCATATGTTTGAGTTATGATCCCGTTTTAATTTGATACAGGATGCAGTGCCACACCGCACATGTTACCCTATGCCCGTCGTGAGGAGGCGAAGCGTCGGCGATATGAGGTGGGATCTTCAGGAGGGACCGTTACGGATGCATGGAGTGATGGTGATAGTAGCCCTCCGCCATTACCTCATGAAGCCGTGGAGGAGGAGGTGTTTGATGATATGGTGCGGGATTTATATGTCCATCAAGGGAGGGATAATAGCATGGAGCAGGATGATCTTTTTACCGCAGCATCGACTCCACTGTTTGAGGGGTGCACATTCTCTGTTCTACGTGCCTCCCTTGAGTTACTAAACTTGCAAACCATCTATGGATGGAGCAATGCAAGTTTGAATGCATTACTCAAGTAAGCTTTAAAGTCGATTTTGCAAACATGGTGAATTATGCGCGTGGGTTAATTACTCGAATGCTTTTCCTCAGTTATGGTCTTTACGTGCAGGCTATTGTGTAAAATGCTTCCAAGGGAGAATAAATTACCGACCTCAAGAGATATGGCAAGGCAACATGTGACCTCTCTTGGAGGATTAGATTACAAGCGCATCCATGCATGTGTCAACGATTGCGTTTTGTTTCGTGGACTACATAAGGATGCAAGAGAGTGTCCTACTTGTGGAGAGGCAAGATATAGAGCAGATCTCAAAACCTTGGATGTGCCTCGTAAGGTATTGCGACATTTTCCCATAATCCCTCGCATCCAACATATGTTCAAGTGCAAATCTATTGCAGAGCTCATGTCATGGCATTCTTCCCATCGATCAACCGATGGCAAGTGGAGAACTCCCGCGGACTCTCCTGCGTGGAAGCATATTGAAGACACATGGCCAAGCTTCAAGGAAGAACCTAGGAGCTTGAGACTTGGATTAGGTATGGACGGTGTGAACCCAAAAGCACGTCTTACAGTGTATGGCCAGTGGTATTGGTGAATTACAATCTTCCACCCTCTATGGCTATTAAGAAAGGACTATGGAGAGATGATGAAGACCTAAGGATGACCTCTATTGTGCCTCAAGGAAAAGGACGCAACAAAGTAATAGACACGGAGTTGCGTAATAGTATCAACCTCTTTTGTGTGCTTAATAGTGATGTGATGAAAAGATGGGTGACAAGATACGAGGATGCAAAGGCAAGAAGACAAGAAGAAAGGGCCCTCTTTCGTACACACCACGGATCTCGTGTGCCATACCCTCAGCATCTAAGAGCACTTCCAAAGGATATTCATGTGGATTGGCTACTTGATGAAATGGAGAAATCAGAGAAAGACGAGGGGATGCATATCACAATGGAAGAATGGGAGTATGCTAGGGGATGCATGAGCAAGGTCGGTATATAGAATGTTATGCATAAGTTAGGAGCTTTTTATAATTTAGATTGCTTATTTAATTGATTTTTTCTTGGTGTAGTGCACTATGTTCAATGCTATATGGTGTGAGGGCAAGCATTTTCGAACACAACGGATTGATGATAAGAGAAACACACAAGATTGCGGCGTCATTGCTAGCTTTGAGGGAGCCAATGGAGCCATGGATGATTATTGTGGCATAATCCAAGATATCATTATGCTTGACTTTCGACGCTTCTTTGTGTATGTTTTGGATGTAAAGTGGTTTAAGGATGTGGTGGAAAGAGGCCCTAATGCAACAATCAAACGTCATGCAAGTGGCTTTGTAACTATTGACTCCACAAAGTTTTGGCAAAGTAGGAAGGACACACTAGTACTACCGCAACAATGTGAACAGGTACTGTGCACACACATAAAAATACTCGCTTTTAAATATTTGATGCACGAAAAGTAACATGATTGTATTTGTGTTTGAATTAGGTTGTCTATCAACCAATGGTGGATAATAATAGATGGTGGCATGTCATACCTATTATGCCACATTCCAAAGTGATGTATAGTACATTTACTAATATGGAGCATATGGAGCATGATCATGGCCATGGACGTGATGATGACCGTGATACAAGAGAGGAGGATGATCATGAGATAGGAGATATAGATATTGAGGCCGACATTACCCGTGAGGACGAGCCTACCATTGGAGATGTTGATTTCGATGAGCACATGAGTGGCACAAGTAGTAGTGGGTTGAATGTATTTGTAGATCTAAACAATTGTTTGGATTTTGAAGTATATAGTTTGGCAAGGGTTGATCTCATTGAGGATGCGATTGAACCGTAGCCCCACAATTGATATTGGCAAAACTATTTTACATATTGTCTCATTCTCCTCATTTCACTTAATTCTTGTATATGTGGGCTTGCAAAAAATTATGTACTTTGGTAATCATGGGCAATGTTTGGAAAGCAATGATGTACACCAAAATCTCACTTTCTGTATTCTCTGGAGCGCGTCTATTTACGCATCTAAATGCGCGTCTGATTCTTAGTGTAAACGCGCAAATAAACGTGCAAATAAACGCGCAAATACACGCGCAAATAGACGCGCTAATAAACGGGATGTTAAACGGGCCCGTATTTTCTCAGGTCAAACGCGCAAATAGACGCGGTGATTTACGCGCAAATAAACGAGCGTTTAGCCGCGCCTATAGACGCGCCCGTAATTTCTCTACTAAAGCAACGCCTATAGACACGCCCGCTATTTTGCGCGTCTACCAAGCGCGTCTATTGTTGCTTTGTGTTGTTGTGACCATACAGCCAGATGATAACTCGCGCTCGCGCTCGTTTATTGTCTCTCCATCACGTTCGGCTTTACGTAGAGCCAGTTGTAGCCAATCAAGTGACATGTGAGTAGGGAGAAGAGCCAGATCTCGTGGATATGGTTGTGATCGCCTGTACATTATTCTGAATCTCGTCCTTGCATTTATTCTTTCTGCTTTGGCCACTTCATATCTCTCAATCCACTTCTGCATCTCAGGGCTATTGAGGATACAAAACTTATTGAATTTCTCCATTTGCTCTTCGCTCATCTTTCTTTCAATCCCTTTTCCTTAGGGAACCTCACCAACAATGCGATCATCATCCTTGTTGTGCCAAGCTTGCAGCATATCAGGATCCGTGGATGCAAGAAACTCTGTGATATATACTAATGACTCTTGCACAAGCCATCCCTCTGCCATGCTTGCTTCCGGTCTTGCTCTTTGTCTTATAAACCCCTTTAAAGTTTTCATAAACCGCTCGAGAAAAAACATCCATCGACTATGAACGGTACCTGCTATAGCCACCTCATCAACTATGTGCACAAGCAAGTGGACTTAAGTTGTCATAATGCTTGAGGGAAAGTGCTTCTCAAGCAAGCATACGGCTTCGATGGATTCCACCCTAGCCTTCTCGATGCTCGATATAGAGATCTCTTTTTGAGATATCCACCTATTTCACATGTCCATGCATATGTAAGATATTTGAGATATCCACCTATTTTACATGTCCATGAAGAAAATACATAATGCGATTTGATAGTAAGCATATCTCACAATACCACAGATCTTGAATATAGCATTTCTAACATCTTCTTGTAAGTACCCTTTTATTGTAATTGGGAGGATGAACTATCAAAGCAACAATGAAGTCATGTCAACAATATAACACAATAATAATTACGCTAACGCATCACTATTATCGGTTCACTGATTCTACTTAGAATACCTGTAAGACCTTGTGCCAATCATGGGACTTGAGGCCACTAAGCTTGTTGTCCTTTGAAAATGCTCCTTTTAAGCAACGCATGTACCGTGTCGGTGTTTGAAAAGAGGCAATGTCTGCCTTGACCGTTGCCTCCTCCCTCGTAGAGAGGATCCACGTTGCTTTCGGGAGGACAATTTTTCCCGAAGCATGCACTTGGGGCCACAAACAAGACATCCTATTCATAGCACGCAAGTCTTCTTGCACTCCTCTCGAGTCCTTGGAACCAACCAAGTGTGCCCAAATAGTAGCCCCCACATTCTTGAAGATATGCATGGGATCCAAGAGATGATTGATTTGTAACTGACCCCAATAAGGAAGCTCGTGAAAGATCGATAGCCTCTTCATACCAGGAGGAGGTTCGTCTCCATTCGCCCTCCAAGCTTGAATCCAATCACTTGCCTTTAAATATGATGGTGGTGGATCAAGCTGACCTCCACGTGCGAGATGGTCGAGCAGAATTAGGTATCGAGCATGACCTTCATAAACATTTTTCCTCATATGTTTGGAGTAGCATGCAAGCGATTTCACAGCCGGTCCACAAACAGGACAAGCATGGTACCCACTTGTAACAAGTTCTGCACACGTGCATGAATGTGTTAGTACAAGACATGCGTGCAAAAGAGAGTAAAAAAAGCATAATCCCTCATTGTACATGTAAAGACACAACCACGTACCTGCGCACTCTCCATATCCTGGGTAGTCATGCATGGTCCACATCAAGATACCCCTGACCAATTAAATATCATTGGTATGTCTAGGATCTCTGGAAATATCAAAGACTTGCACTCCTCTCCATAATATCTGTAACTCCTCTATCAAAGGTGCCATGTACACTTCCATGTTTTTTGCCTTGTACTTTCCTGGCACAAGTAGTGCAAGCTTCCACTCGTCCCTTCCATCTACACTTATAAAATCACAACATAAGCATGAGGAGGACATATTGACAATTATAAAAAAGCATGTTTGAGCTTCTCTTGATGCCACATAAAAAAAATGATAGTAAGCGTCGCTATATAGCGATGCTTTCCTCTGTTCCATCGCTATATAGCGACGCTTTCCTCTGTTCCGTCGCTATATAGCGATGTTTTTAATTAAAAATGTCGCTATATTAGCGTCGCTATATAGCGACGGATTAGCATCGCTATATAGCGACGCTGTGGGTTAAAACCCAAAACGCCGAAAAGCGCGGTGTTTTGCTCATACCATTCCCTAATCTCTCAAGTAAGCAACCCAAAATCTCCTCCCACCTATTTTCGACGACCTCCCACCTATTCCAAGCAACCTCCCACTCTATTTTCCACTCCTCATCCTTCTCCTACCTCTTGTACTCCCTCTCTATCCTTTTCCCTCTTTGGTTTCTTGAAAGAAAGTTCTTCAAGAGGTGAGTTTGTTTCAACAATGTAGGTTGTTTGTTTGTTAGCTTTAGTTTTGTGAGTGTTTCTTCTTGTATTGCTAAACTTGTAAACTAGTTTTCATGCTTGTTTTGAAAGGATTGAAACAAAAAACGAGATTTCAAGAAAGAAAGAAAACTCACCTCTTTTTTCTGTATTTCTCTTCCTTCTCTTTCTCCTTGTCTCCTCAATCTCCTCCTTTCCTTGTCTCCTCAATCTCCTCCCTTCAAGAAGTTGCTTTTGTAATCTCCTCCTTCCACTAACATCTTATTTGAAAAAATGGGTTGTTTTCTCTCTTTTGTAGGGCTAGTCCACTACACCGAGCGGGACATACTATTTTAGGTAAGTGCTTTCTCTTTTTTCCATTTATTATTTTTGTTATTTGCATTGGCCTGCAGCTAGCGCCTTAAGCGCTAGCTGCAGTGATGGGCGTAGGAACCCTCTCTTCCCCTCCCACTCTTTCCTTCTTCCCCCTTCTCTTATTCTCTTTTTTCCCCCTTCTCCTTTTTCCCCCTTCTCTTATTTCCCTCTTCTCTTATTCTCTCTTTCCCCCTTCTCTATTTCCCCCTCATCTCTTTTCCCTTCTCTCTTTCCTTTCCCTCTTATTCTCTATTTCCTTTCCCTCTTATTCTCTTATGCTTATGCTTCTCTCATTCCCCCTTCTCTCTTTCCCCCTTCTCTATTTTCCCCTTCTCTCATTCGCATAAGCTCATGCTCATGCATGAGCATAAGCATAATATTCTCTTATGCTTATGCTTCTCTCATTCCCCCTTCTCTCTTTCCCCCTTCTCTATTTCCCCCTTCTCTCATTCGCATAAGCTCATGCTCATGCATGAGCATAAGCATGAGCTTATGCTTATGCTAATGCTTAAGCATAAGCATAAGCATAAGCTCATGCTTATGCTCATGCATGAGCATGAGCTTATGCTTAAGTTTCCCCCTTATTTATTTCTCTATTTCAACATAAGCTTATGCGGAAATAGAGAATGAGAGAAGCTTATGCTTCTCTCATTCTCTATTTATTTATGCATGAGCTTATGTGGAAATAGAGAATGAGAGAAGCATAAGCTCCTTCTCTATTTCCGCATGAGCATAAGCATAAGCTCATGCATGAGCATGAGCTTATGCTTAAGTTTCCGCATAAGCTCATGCTTATGCATGAGCTTATGCGGAAATAGATAATGAGAGAAGCTTATGCGGAAACTCATTCTCTATTTCCACATAAGCTCCTTCTCTACTTCCACATGAGCATAAGCATGAGCTTATGCTTATGCTTATGCATAAGCATGAGCTTATGCTCATGCATGCGCATGAGCTTATGCTTAAGTTTCCGCATAAGCTCATGCTTATGCATGAGCTTATGCGGAAATAGAGAATGAGAGAAGCTTACGCGGAAACTCATTCTCTATTTCCACATAAGCTCCTTCTCTACTTCCGCATGAGCATAAGCATGAGCTTATGCTCATGCATGAGCATGAGCTTATGCTTAAGTTTCCGCATAAGCTTATGTGGAAATAGAGAATGAGAGAAGCTTATGCAGATCTCATTCTCTATTTCCGCATAAGCTCATTCTCTATTTCCCACTCTATTTCCCTCTTCTCTCATTTGCCCCTCATCTCTTTCCCCCTTTTGTCATTCGCATAAACTTTCCCTCTTCTTTATTTCTCTATTTCCCAATCTATTTCCCTCTTCTCTCATTTCCCCCTCATCTCTTTCCCCCTTCTCTCATTCGCATAAGCTTTCCCCCTTCTTTATTTCTCTATTTCCGCACAAGCTTTCTCTTATGCATGAGCTTATGCGGAAATAGAGAATGAGAGAAGCTTCTCTCATTCTCTATTTCCGCATAAGCTCATGCATAAGAGAAAGCTTGTGCGGAAATAGAGAAATAAAGAAGGGGGAAAGCTTATGCGAATGAGAGAAGGGGGAAAGAGATGAGGGGGAAATGAGAGAAGAGGGAAATAGATTGGGAATATAAGCTCATTCTCTATTTCCGCATAAGCTTATGCTTATGCATGAGCTTATGCGGAAATAGAGAATGAGAGAAGCATAAGCATGAGCTTATGCGGAAATAGAGAATGAGAGAAGCTTATGCGGAAACTCATTCTTTATTTTCGCATAAGCTCCTTCTCTATTTCCGCATGAGCATGAGCTTATGCTTAAGTTTCCGCATAAGTTCATGTTTATGCATGAGCTTATGCGGAAATAGAGAATGAGAGAAGCTTATGCGGAAACTCATTCTATTTCCGCATAAGCTCCTTCTCTTATGCTCATTAATGAGCATGAGCTTATGCTTAAGTTTCCGCATAAGCTTATGCTTATGCATGAGCTTATGCGGAAATAGAGAATGAGAGAAGCTTATGCTTCTCTCATTCTCTATTTTTGCATCAGCTCATTCTCTATTTCCCACTCTATTTTCCCCTTCTCTCCTTCTCTATTTCCGCATAAGCTCATGCTTATGCTTATGCGGAAATAGAGAAGGAGAGAAGCATAATAGAGAATGAGAGAAGCATAATAGAGATAAGCTTATGCTTCTCTCCTTTTCTATTTCCGCATAAGCTCATTCTCTATTTCCACATAAGCTTATGCTTATGCTTCTCTCATTCCCCCTCATCTCTTTCCCCCTTCTCTCATTCGCGTAAGCTTTCCCCCTTCTTTATTTCTCTATTTCTGCACAAGCTTTCTCTTATGCATGAGCTCATGTGGAAATAGAGAACGAGAGAAGCTTCTCTCATTCTCTATTTTCGCATAAGCTCATTCTCTATTTCCGCATAAGCTCATTCTCTATTTCCACATAAGCTTATGCTTATGCTTCTCTCATTCCCCCTCATCTCTTTCCCCTTGTCTATTTCCCCCTTCTCTCATTCTCTATTTCTGCATAAGCATAAGCATGAGCTTATTCTCTCTAACTCTTATTCTCTATTTCCCTTTTCTTCCTCTTCTCTTTCCTTTCCCTCTTCTTTCCTTTCCATCTTCTTTCCCTCTTTCCTTTCCCTCTTCTTTCCTTTCCCTCTTCTTTCTTCTTGCCTATGCCTATGCCTATGCTTATGTTTGTTTTTTTGTTTTCTGTTTTCGTGTTTGTGTCTATGTTAGACATGGGATCACGTCGCTCATCCGACGAGTACGGACAGCCTCGCAGGAGGAGAGCTCACGATCTATATGCTCCAGAGGACTTTGATTCCTCTCATGCGACTACCCCGAGGACTACCCCTGGTCCGACTCCTCTTCGACCTAGCACTGACTCCTCTTCCACATAGCACTGCGACTACCCCTCGGGGAACTCCTTTGCTAGCCATGCATGGCTTTGTCGGGAGTCCCGACGAGTTTGTAGCGTAGATGAGCAATGAGGAGGCAGTGAGATTCTTCTCTCTGCTCTCTCAGAGGACCTCAGCAATTCCTTCCCCTACACGGACGGGTGGACGTACTGCCCAGCCATCCCCTCGCACCCCTTCGACCGTGGGATCATCACCAGCGCATGCCTCTCGCAAGGGAAGGAAGAGTAGGACGGGTGGCTCATGTTGTGCTAACTCGGGAGATGTAGACAAGTCAGCACACTCACGCTCCTTTAGGTCTCCACTTGGTCCAGAGACACAGTATCAGTCAGGTCCCTTTCCCTCTCCTAGTCCCACTGCTACTCCTCGCTCCGGAAGCGCTCGTGCACGTTCCACTCCTTCAGACTCTTCTACCGTCAGTCCCCCTTACTCATCACGAGGGTATATGTGTACCCTCGTCACCCTCCTCATCCTGTTTTAAGATTTTGTGTAAATATAAGATCTTCTATTTCCTGGTATACAATAAGATTGTGAACTTAATTAGCTTTGACTTACTGATGATCCATCAACATGTGCAACACCAACGGGGGGTACTGGTTCCAGCTCCTCCCCATACATTTGCAAGTGGCACATGATAATACGACGTTGATGTTGTAATTCTGGCTTGCAATGAGTGCAATGACAGTATAACCTCTTCGTAAGCCACTTCGTGCTCCCGGGCATTGGCGCATCATCGGACGAGCTTCCACTCGTCCCTTCCATCTACACTTATAAAATCACAACATAGGCATGAAGAGGACATATTAACAGTTATAAAATAGCATGTTTGAGCTTCTCTTGATGCCACATCAAAAAAGTGATAGTAAGCGTCGCTATATAGCGACGCTTTCCTCTGTTCCGTCGCTATATAGCGACGCTTTTAATTAAAAACGTCGCTATATAGCGACGAATAAGCATCGCTATATAGCGACGCTGTGGGTTAAAACCCGAAACACAAACTGCACGGCGTTTTGTTCATACTATTCCCTAATCTCTCAAGTAAGCAACCCAAAATATCCTCCCACCTATTTTCGACAACCTCCCACCTATTCCAAGCAACCTCCCACTCTATTTTCCACTCCTCACCCTTCTCCTACCTCCTGTACTCCCTCTCTATCCTTTTCCCTCTTTGATTTCTTGAAAGGAAGTTCTTCAAGAGGTGAGTTTGTTTCAACAATGTAGGTTGTTTGTTTGTTAGCTTTAGTTTTGTGAGTGTTTCTTCTTGTACTGCTAAACCTGTAAACTAGTTTTCATGCTTGTTTTGAAAGGATTGAAACAAAAAATGAGATTTCAAGAAAGAAAGAAAACTCACCTCTTTTTTCTATATTTCTCTTCCTTCTCTTTCTCCTTGTCTCCTCAATCTTCTCCTGTCCTTATCTCCTCAATCTTCTCGCTTCAAGAAGTTGCTTTTGTAATCTCCTCCTTCCACTAACATCTTATTTGAGAAAATGGGTTGTTTTCTCTCTTTTGTAGGGCCAGTCCACTACACCGAGCGGGACATACTATTTCAGGTAAGTGCTTCCTCTTTTTTCCATTTATTATTTTTGTTATTTGCATTGGCTTGCAGCTAGTGCCTTAAGCGCTAGCTGCAGTGATGGGCGTAGGAACCCTCTCTTCCCCTCCCACTCTTTCCTTCTTCCCCCTTCTCTTATTCTCTTTTTTCCCCCTTCTCCTTTTTCCCCCTTCTCTTATTTCCCTCTTCTCTTATTCTCTCTTTCCCCCTTCTCTATTTCCCCCTCATCTCTTTTCCCTTCTCTCTTTCCTTTCCCTCTTATTCTCTATTTCATTTCCCTCTTATTCTCTTATGCTTATGCTTCTCTCATTCCCTCTTCTCTCTTTCCCCCTTCTCTATTTCCCCCTTCTCTCATTCGCATAAGCTCATGCTCATGCATGAGCATAAGCATGAGCTTATGCTTATCACAACAAGACAAAGCACCCATAGACGCGCGCACAGACGCGTTTCATGAACTAAATAAAAAACTTACGGGCGCGTCTATTTGCGCGTCAGGAGACCCGCGTCTAATTGCGCGTCTATATATCAGACTTACGCGCGTATAGACGCGCTCATACACGCGTAAATAGACGCGCTTATAAATGCTTTGATAGACGCACGTATAGACAAAAGTCGAACAGACAGACGCGAATATAAACACGTTTTTAAACTCACTGATAGACGCGCTTTTTTTTTTAAATAAATTTTACAGAATACTGTGTATGTTGTGTATGCTATATAGTTACAAGAATCCCATATCCACATTCTGTAATTCAATTCTTACAGCCAACCGCATTTTAATTACAATTCCAAATAAAATATTACAACTCCAAAACGCAATAAAATTGAAAGCTCAAAAAGTGCTTGTATATACATATAGCACGAAGCTAAGCCACGTCATGTGGCTCCAAGTACAAAAAATAAGGAAGCTAAGCCATGTCATGTGGCTTCAAGTACAAAAAATAAGAGAAGTCTATATACAAGAGGCACGAAGCCAAGCCAATGGCTTTAAGTACAAAAAAGAATAGTAGCACTACTTCTACGACTAATCCTCGCTGCCTTCCACGCTCCCTTCTGCGCTTCCTTCTGCGCTGCCTTCTGCACCTCCTTCCTCGTCTTCCTCGTCGTCTTGTGCAGGGGCGCCCTGTAAACAAGGGACAACATATATCAATGTATGAAAAATCAAATCTTTACTTATAATTTTGGCATTATTTAATTACTTTCAAATACCTGGGGGGCCTGTCCAGTAGCTCGGGTATACTGCTCCTCAGTAATCAACCCGTCATCATAGAAGTGCCTCCATGTATCTCCTGTGCGATGGTGGCGATGGTAGGCTGTCTCCACTGGAGTAGGGTATCTGCCCACGATCTCAAGCTGCATGACCGCGATACACTTTGTGGAGGGATTAGTACAAAGAAACAACCAACCTCCTAATAAACTACATAAGCAATATAATTTGAGATCGATACTTACAAATTGGGCCTCCCATGATTCAACACCCCCTGCTCCAAAATGCGCGCTCCCATACTCCTCCATCTGGATCCTCCGTGCCTCCACGTGCTGCAGACTGGGCTCCTCCCTCGCTGACTTCATTGCCTTCTTCCACTCACGCTTCTGAGCGGTGTGGGGCGGGCCCCTTGGAGGTTGACCTGCCTCAAGTCTGGCAAGCTCCGCTAGTGCCTGCCTCTTAAGGGAAGATCTTTTATTGCTAAGTATCGTAACAATCTTTGACTTCCCCCATTTATCTGTGAACTGGCGATTGGGGGGGTTAGGATACCTAGAGCGAACAGTAGCGACGTTCTCATCAGCCAACCTCTTTGGGTGGTCTTTATAGTGGATAAAGCAATCTCTGTAATTGTTAGCAATTACAGAGCGCATGAAGGCCATGATGTCCTTCCCTCGCGCATCCATCAAGATGCCTCCTGTCTGGGTGATGTCATAATACATCGTACCATCACCCAGAGGCACGTCTAAATCATCTGAATCATTCTCCTCCTCACTGCCACATGGCCCAAAGCAGCATCCGCCACCGCTCTCCCTGCTACTACGCCTGCTACCATGTCGTGTCGAGCTCGTACGCTGGCCACTCGTAGCTGGGGACTGCGCGGGACTACGCTGACCACTCGTAGCTGGAGAACCGAGTCTCGACGGCTGGGGAGTACGTCGAGGGCTCGCTGAGGCAGAAGGACCTCCTGAAGGCATGGGGGAAGGGGCATAAGACGGGATGGCAGAAGGGACATAAGACGGCATGGGGGAAGGGGCATAAGACGGTACGGGGGAAGGGGCATAAGACGGGGCATAAGATGGGGCATAAGACGGCTGTGCGGACTCCGCTGGGGTGATCTCAAGCGGTGTGGGGTGGCTCGGAGTCTGTAGTGCCGACTCCTGGGGAGTGTTAAGGGTACCCGTCATGTACCCGTATAACTCCGCAGGATTAGGAGGGTGCCCTAAAATATTATATAAATCCTTCCATATCGATTCACGCGGATCAGGTGAGCTAGAAGCACTTCCTCCCCACATGTTAAACTAGAAAAAAATAAACAAATCTATTACTTTGGGAGCTGAGAAGAAAGGGGAAGAAAAAAAAGAGGCTCTGTCAGAGCGCGTCTATAGACCCGTCTAATCTTCGCGTCTATAAACGCGTCTAACAGAGCGTTTAACAATTCAAGTAAAAGCGCGTCTAACAGTCCATTCATCAATCCGTCTAACAGTGCGTTAAAAAGCGCGTCTAAAAGCACGTCTAACAATTCGTTTAAAACTTCGTTTAACAAAGCGTCTATTTGGGCGTCTATATACGCGTATGTGTGTGTCTGTAACAATCCAGACGTGCATATAGACGCGCCTGTAGATGCGCGTTTAGACGCGCCCTCAGACGCCTCTATACACGCGCTTCGACAGTCGAGAATACTCAAAAGTCGAAAAGGACGTTTCACCCGACAAAAGAACGTGTCGCTCATACCTAGATGCTGCGTTTCGGGGATGCGAAAAAGTACAAAACTGGAAAGAGCAAGCAAGAACAACTTCAAAAGGACTTACTTGGAAAAAGGTATGGAAGGATCTTTCTTTTCCAAACTTGTTTCTTCTCCTTGTTCGTACTCCTCCTCTTCTTTAGGCTTGGAAGCAAGCTGTGTAGGTACGGTCCCTTTGTCTTGAGTGAAAGCTTGGAACTGTGTATGGGAGGCTCTCTCTTAAGCTTCGAATCTATAGAAGTGCTAATAAAGAAGGAAGAAAGCCGCTCGCGAAGTTTAAGTAGTCAAAAGAAAAGCAAAGCGAGCGGCGCGCCGAAAAGCAGGTTTAAAAGTTGAGGGTATAGTCGCGTCTATAGTCGCGTCTGAATACACAGAGTAGACGGGCATTTAGACGCGCAATTAGACGCGACATTAGACGCGACGATAGACGCGGCGATAGACGCAACACAGAGTTTTTTAAGTTAAGCATTTAAAGAAGAGCAAATTTGGTGGGTTGTTTGTTTGTAGGATGTCTCCATCTTCAACAAGTAGCTCCAGTGAGGATGAATCCCTCCGTATCCACCATCGCGAAATGTGGTTGGAGCAAAAAATCAAATGTCTGTGTGATCGATGTCGAGGAAACATGTATCGTGCACGCAGGATTACGCTCAATCATATCTCAAAGTATGGAGAATGGGATGTGACCGTAAACAGGGTAAGGATTTGTAAGTTAAGGTTGATTGAGATACCTATGGGTGTTCATATGTTTGAGTTATAATGATCCCGTTTTAATTTGATACAAGATGCAGTGCCACACCCGCACATGTTACCCTATGCCCGTCGTGAGGAGGCGAAGCGTCGGCGATATGAGGTGGGATCTTCAGGAGGGACCGTTACGGATGCATGGAGTGATGGTGATAGTAGCCCTCCGCCATTACCTCATGAAGCCGTGGAGGAGGAGGTGTTTGATGATATGGTGCGGGATTTATATGTCCATCAAGGGAGGGATAATAGCATGGAGCAGGATGATCTTTTTACTGCAGCATCGACTCCACTGTTTGAGGGGTGCACATTCTCTGTTCTACGTGCCTCCCTTGAGTTACTAAACTTGCAAACCATCTATGGATGGAGCAATGCAAGTTTGAATGCATTACTCAAGTAAGCTTTAAAGTCGATTTTGCAAACATGGTGAATTGTGCGCGTGGGTCAATTACTCGAATGCTTTTCCTCATTTATGGTCTTCACGTGCAGGGTATTGTGTAAAATGCTTCCAAGGGAAAATAAATTACCGACCTCAAGAGATATGGCAAGGCAACATGTGACCTCTCTTGGAGGATTAGATTACAAGCGCATCCATGCATGTGTCAACGATTGCGTTTTGTTTCGTGGACTACATAAGGATGCAAGAGAGTGTCCTACTTGTGGAGAGGCAAGATATAGAGCAGATCTCAAAACCTTGGACGTGCCTCGTAAGGTATTGCGACATTTTCCCATAATCCCTCGCATCCAACATATGTTCAAGTGCAAATCTATTGCAGAGCTCATGTCATGGCATTCCTCCCATCGATCACGATGGCAAGTGGAGAAATCCCGCGGACTCTCCTGCGTGGAAGCATATTGAAGACACATGGCCAAGCTTCAAGGAAGAACCTAGGAGCTTGAGACTTGGATTGGGTATGGACGGTGTGAACCCATTTGGTCTCAAAAGCACGTCTTACAGTGTATGGCCAGTGGTATTGGTGAATTACAATCTTCCACCCTCTATGGCTATTAAGAAAGGACATGTCATGCTGTCCCTTCTAATTCCAGGGAAACATAAAGTCAAAAACCCTGATGTTTATTTGGAGCCTTTGATTGATGAGCTAGAGATACTTTGGAGAGGTATCGAGGTGCATGATGTGAGCAGGTCTCCCTCGTCACGAGACTTCAACTGCAAAGCAGTCTTGATGTGGACGATGCATGACTTCCCAGGCTATGGCGAGTGTTCAGGTAAGCATTGCATTTTTTAATTATGAATAGGCAAGGACGTGGCACCCTAAACCCACCTTCCACTCTTAATTGCATCTATTGTTTCAGGTCTCACTACATCGGGTTACCATGCATGTCCTGTTTGTGGTCCTTCGCTAGTTGCCTCACGGGCAGACACATTAAATAAGGTCATCTATGAGAATCACCATCGATTTCTCCCACCTGATCATCCTAGATATGTTGCCCCTTGGAATGAAGTCCTCCCACAATCACTCACCGCGGGAGATTGGATGAGAATTTGGGACGGTTCCACGACTCCTCCACCACTTGGCATGAGCCGGTAAGGATTTCTAACTATTGGCTGGAAGTAAAGATTGGCTATATTGGTTGAAAGTGAGGATTGCACGCTAACACTTTATTTTGTTTAGATACTCCATCTTTTATCGTTTACCATATTGGTCCCACCTCAAGATCAATCACCTGCTCGATCCCATGCATATCTTCAAGAATGTGGCATCTACCATTTAGGAGCATTTGAATGGGACACGAGATTCGGCAGGCATAAGGGAGGATCTACGTACCACAGGGAGGATGCGTGAAGCTTGGCCTCAAGAGAGACCAAATGGGCGTGTTTTTTTACCTCGTGCACCGTGGATGTTATCAAAGCTAGAGATGGCGACGGTGAAGCGCGCTATTACTACAATTCGTACTCCCACTGGATGCATGAGGTGTTTGAAGGGAGCCTTTACAAAGAGCAAGAAAAGAGGTGTAGAGCAATTATATGGCTTGAAATCTCATGATTGGCACAAGATGCTCCAAGTAAGTATTTTACATGCATAATATCTTTTTCCTTTCAAATTTGTGAGTGAATAGCTATAAGCAACTAATCAACCACCTCCTCACGGGTTCAGTTCATACTACCTACTAGCATTTCACGTAGTGCATCAAAGGACGTGAAAGATTGTATTTACAAGATGGGCGAGCTTGTGAGGTATGTGAGCTCAAAGGAAATAGATCCCACCACGCTTGAGAATGCTCGAGTTATGTCAGTGGAGGCGGTTTGTTTAGTGGAGGAGACATTTCCACGTTCTATTCTCACAAGCCAACTACATCTCATAGTGCATTTGGTGGATGAGATTGCTATATGCGGTACTATACATTCACGATGGTTGTTCTTCCTCGAGCGCTTCATGAAGACCTTGAAGGGCTTCGTGAGACAAAATGCAAGACCCGAAGGTAGCATGGCCGAGGGTTGGTTGGTACAAGAGTCACTTGTATATATTTTTGAGTTTCTTGTTGATGTGGATAGCTCTCTCCCACGACTATGGAGAGATGATGAAGACCTAAGGATGACCTCTATTGTGCCTCAAGGAAAAGGACGCAACAAAGTAATAGACACGGAGTTGCGTAATAGTATCAACCTCTTTTGCATGCTTAATAGTGATGTGATGAAAAGATGGGTGACAAGATACGAGGATGCAAAGGCAAGAAGACAAGAAGAAAGGGCCCTCTTTCGTACACACCACGGATCTCGTGTGCCATACCCTCAGCGTCTAAGAGCACTTCCAAAGGATATTCATGTGGATTGGCTACTTGATGAAATGGAGAAAGCAGAGAAAGATGAGGGGATGCATATCACAATGGAAGAATGGGAGTATGCTAGGGGATGCATGAGCAAGGTCGGTATATAGAATGTTATGCATAAGTTAGGAGGTTTTTATAATTTAGATTGCTTATTTAATTGATTTTTTCTTGGTGTAGTGCACTATGTTCAATGGCTTATGTTTGTTTTTTTGTTTTCTGTTTTCGTGTTTGTGTCTATGTTAGACATGGGAACACGTCACTCATCCGACGAGTACGGACAGCCTCGCAAGAGGAAAGCTCACGATCTATATGCTCCAGAGGACTTTGATTCCTGTCAGGCGACTACCCCGAGGACTACCCCTGGTCCGACTCCTCTCAGACCTAGCACTACGACTACCCCTAGTCCGACTCCTCTTCCACGTAGCACTGCGACTACCCCTCGGGGAACTCCTTTGCTAGCTGCGCATGGCTTTTTCGGGAGCCCAAAAGAAGCAGGCGGTGATCGATGAGTTAAAACAAAGATACCCTAATCCACCAAATGTGGAGTTTAATGACGATTATATGCGAGAGCGCATGGGTTTGGTCCTGAAGCATCGTAGATCAACCTTGCGTACTTCCATCACAAAGGGGTTGGCTAAACCCAGCTGGGCAGACAAAGTTGATTGGAAGTACTTCAAGAAGCAACATAGGGACCATCCCGAAATGTTCGAGGGTCAGAGGAGGGCTGCAAAGAGACAGCTAGACGTCGTAGGTACTTCGCACTTTGGTGCAGGCAGACGGTATGCGTTCGAGGCAACCGTGGTAAGTCTACTTCTTCTCATTTAATGTATTGTTCTATTTGTTTTACTTACATATTACATGCACTTTAGCTAATTCTAACTCTCGTAAATTGGATGCACAGCAAGCTGCAATGGGCCGTCTTCCTAAAGATGCAGAGACGCAACACGCATTTCGGATAGGAACAAAGCTGTGGTTCATTGAGCAAGAGGCAATGGGAGCGACGGTCGATTGGGCTGAGGTGGCTGCTTGCACGGTATAAGTTTACTCCTACTTGTAATCTCACTTTTTAACTTAAGTTCCAATCTAATTTTTGATTTATATGGTTCACTCTTAGGGTCAAAGCTCAAGCATCCCATCATCGGAGGCGAGCGATCAACAGGGCCAAAGATCAAACGCGGGTGACGAGGACGAGGAAGAAGACGCAAGTGTCGAGGACCAAGGAATAGGCCAACAAGATGAAGATGATTCGGATTCGGATGAGTAGTAGTGGTAGTAGCATTTTGTATATCCGCTCGTTTGAGCAATTTTGTATCACCCTTTCGAAAGGGTAATTTTGTTACAAACACTATTGTATATGTCCGACATGTATATGAATTTGTTACTCATCATTTCATAAGAACAATTTTGTATCACCCTGCAAGCAAGGGAAATTTTGTTATAAAAAACTTTCTTTTGTAATTACAAAAAAAAAAAAGGATTAGTGGGGCTAAATAGGGCCAAAAGGAAGCCCTATTTAGCCCCACTAACCCTTTTTTTTACTTCTGTTAATCGTCGCTATATAGCGACGTTTACCAGTGTCGCTATATAGTGACGATTAACAGTGTCGCTATATAGCAACGTTTGACAACGTCGCTATATAGCGATGTTTGCCAGTGTCGCTATATAGCGACGGTCCTTTTCCAACGCTTTTCGCGACACTTATAGCGACGTTTGCGCTCGTCAATGTTTAGCACCCGCTTAGTGTTAAGCATAGGCATAGGCATAGGTAAGAAGAAAGAAGAGGGAAAGGAAAGAGGGAAAGAAGATGGAAAGGAAAGAAGAGGGAAAGGAAAGAGAAATGGAAGAAAAGGGAAATAGAGAATAAGAGTTAGAGAGAATAAGCTCATGCTTATGCTTATGCGGAAATAGAGAATGAGAGAAGGGGGAAATAGAGAAGGGGAAAGAGATGAGGGGGAATGAGCGAAGCATAAGCATAAGATTATGCGGAAATAGAGAATGATCTTATGCGGAAATAGAGAATGAGAGAAGCATAAGCTCATGCTTATGCTTCTCTCATTCTCTATTTCCGCATAAGCTCATGCATAAGCATAAGCGGAAATAGAGAATGAGAGAAGCATAAGCATGAGCATAAGCGGAAATAGAGAATGAGCTTATGCGGAAATAGAGAATGAGAGAAGCATAAGCTCATGCATAAGCATAAGCGGAAATAGAGAATGAGCTTATGCGGAAATAGAGAATGAGCTTATGCTTCTCTCATTCTCTATTTCTACATAAGCTCATGCATAAGCATAAGCTTATGCGGAAATAGAGAAATAAAGAAGGGGGAAACTTAAGCATAAGCTCATGCTCATGCATGAGCATAAGCATAAGCATAAGCTCATGCTTATGCTCATGCATGAGCATGAGCTTATGCGAATTAGAGAAGGGGGAAAGAGATGAGGGGGAATGAGAGAAGCATAAGCATAAGAGAATAAGAGGGAAAGGAAATAGAGAATAAGAGGAGGAAACTTAAGCATAAGCTCATGCTCATGCTTATGCTTATGCGGAAATAGAGAATGAGCTTATGCGGAAATAGAGAATGAGTTTTTGCATAAGCTTCTCTCATTCTCTATTTCCGCATAAGCTCATGCATAAGCATTAGCATAAGCATAAGCTCATGCGTATGCTTAAGCATTAGCATAAGCATAAGCTCATGCTTATGCTCATGCATGAGCATGAGCTTATGCGAAATAGAGAAGGGGGAAATAGAGAAGGGGAACGAGAATGAGAGAAGGGGGAAATAGAGAATGAGCTTATGCAGAAATAGAGAATGAGAGAAGCATAAGCTTCTCTCATTCTCTATTTCCACATAAGCTCATGCTTATGCATAAGCTTATGTTGAAATAGAGAAATAAAGAAGGGGGAAACTTAAGCATAAGCTCATGCTCACGCATGAGCATAAGCATGAGATTATGTTTATGCGTATGCTTAAGCATTAGCATAAGCATAAGCTCATGCTTATGCTCATGTATGAGCATGAGCTTATGCGAAATAGAGAAGGGGGAAATAGAGAAGGGGAACGAGAATGAGAGAAGGGGGAAATAGAGAAGGGGGAACGAGATGAGGGGGGAACGAGATGAGGGGGAACGAGAATGAGAGAAGGGGGAAATAGAGAAGGGGGAACGAGATGAGGGGGAATGAGAGAAGCATAAGCATGAGCTTATGCAGAAATAGAGAATGAGCTTATGCGGAAATTTCTCTCATTCTCTATTTCTGCATAAGCTCATGCTTATGCATAAGCTTATGTTGAAATAGAGAAATAAAGAAGGGGGAAACTTAAGCATAAGCTCATGCTCATGCATGATCAGCATAAGGATGAGCTTATGCGAATGAGAGAAGGGGGAAATAGAGAAGGGGGAAAGAGATGAGGGGGAATGAGAGAAGCATAAGCATGAGCTTATGCGGAAATAGAGAATGAGCTTAGAGAATGAGAGAAGCATAAGCTTCTCTCATTCTCTATTTCCGCATAAGCTCATGCTTATGCATAAGCTTATGTTGAAATAGAGAAATAAAGAAGGGGGAAACTTAAGCATAAGCTCATGCTCATGCATGAGCATAAGCATGAGCTTATGCTTATGCTTAAGCATAAGCTCATGCTCATGCATGAGCATGAGCTTATGCTTAAGCATAAGCATAAGCTCATGCTTATGCTCATGCCTGAGCATGAGCTTATGCTTAAGCATAAGCTCATGCTTATGCTCATGCCTGAGCATGAGCTTATGCTTAAGCATAAGCTCATGCTTATGCTCATGCATGAGCATGAGCTTATGCGAATGAGAGAAGGGGGAAATAGAGAAGGGGGAAAGAGAGAAGAGGGAATGAGAGAAGCATAAGCATAAGAGAATAAGAGGGAAATGAAATAGAGAATAAGAGGGAAAGGAAAGAGAGAAGGGAAAAGAGATGAGGGGGAAATAGAGAAGAGGGAAAGAGAGAATAAGAGAAGAGGGAAATAAGAGAAGGGGGAAAAAGGAGAAGGGGGAAAAAAGAGAATAAGAGAAGGGGGAAGAAGGAAAGAGTGGGAGGGGAAGAGAGGGTTCCTATGCCCATCACTGCAGCTAGCGCTTAAGGCACTAGCTGTAGGCCAATGCAAATAACAAAAATAATAAATGGAAAAAAGAGGAAGCACTTACCTGAAATAGTATGTCCCGCTCGGTGTAGTGGATTGGCCCTACAAAAGAGAGAAAACAACCCATTTTTTCAAATAAGATGTTAGTGGAAGGAGGAGATTACAAAAGCAAAAAAGGGGTGAGTTTTCTTTCTTTCTTGAAATCTCGTTTTTTGTTTCAATCCTTTCAAAACAAGCATGAAAACTAGTTTAAAAGTTTAGCAATACAAGAAGAAACACTCACAAAACTAAAGCTAACAAACCAAAAACCTACATTGTTGAAACAAACTCACCTCTTGAAGAACTTCCTTTCAAGAAATCAAAGAGGGAAAAGGATAGAGAAGGAGTACAAGAGGTAGGAGAAGGGTGAGGAGTGGAAAATAGAGTGGGAGGTTGCTTGGAATAGGTGGGAGGTCGTCGAAAATAGGTGGGAGGAGATTTTGGGTTGCTTACTTGAGAGATTAGGGAATAGTATGAACAAAACGCCGTGCGTTTTGCATTTCGGGTTTTAACCCACAGCGTCGCTATATAGCGATGCTTATTCGTCGCTATATAGCGACGTTTTTAATTAAAAGCGTCGCTATATAGCGACGGAACAGAGGAAAACATCGCTATATAGCGACGCTTACTGTCACTTTTTTGATGTGGCATCAAGAGAAGCTCAAACATGCTATTTTATAACTGTTAATATGTCCTCTTCATGCTTATGTTGTGATTTTATAAGTGTAGATGGAAGGGACGAGTGGAAGCTCGTCCGATGATGCGCCAATGCCCGGGAGCACAAAGTGGCTTACGGAGAGGTTATACTGTCATTGCACTCATTGCAAGCGAGAAGTATGACATCAACGTCGTATTATCATGTGCCACTTGAAGATGTATGGGGAGGAGCTGGAACCAGTACCCCCCGTTGGTGTTGCACATGTTGATGGCTCATCGGTAAGTCAAAGCTATTTAAGTTTGCAATCTTATTGTATACCAGGAAATAGAAGATCTTATATTTACACGAAATCTTAAAACAGGATGAGGAGGGTGACGAGGGTACACATATACCTTCTCACTGTCAACAAGACTATAGTCTCCCGAATGATGACGAGGGTATGGTCGACATGATGGATTCCAGTTTTAGGGGCACTACATCCCACGTACACGTGATGTCAGAGTCTGAGGTCAAAATGCGAGAGTTGCAATCAACATAATTGTACGAGGGTGCTAGGATGTCTAAACTACGTGCTTGTCTCTCAATCTTGAATCTACAAGTACAGTATGGGTGGTCGGATACAAGTGTCACGGCCTTAATGAGGTTAGCCCTTGCATTAATTTGACTCATTATTTGGATATTGTTTGTTTTGAGAATCATCATTTGGATACTGTCTTTGTCATAGGTTGCTCCAGAAGATGTTGCCTGCACCAAATACCATGCCCGCATCAAGAGATGAAGCGAAAAAGATGCTAACAACGGTGGGTATGGATTATGATACCATCCATGCTTGCCGTAATGATTGTATTCTCTTTCATCGTGAGCATGGAGATTTGGCTAGTTGTCCAAAGTGTGGGGAACAACGATATAGAGATGACTTGCAGGGTGAGCGGATACCGGTAAAGGTCTTGAGACACTTTCCCATCATTGCAAGAATACAACACATGTTTCGATGCAAATCCATAGCAGAGTTGATGACATGGCATGCATCTCATCGGTCCACTGATGACACATTGAGGATTCCCGCAGATTGTGCAACTTGGAAGCACATAGATAATCAGTGGCCAGACTTTGTGAGGGAGCCACGTAACTTACATCTTGGGCTAGCCATGGACAGCGTGAATCCTTTCGGGTTACACTCGACATCTTGGTCGACATGACCCATAGTCATGGTGAATTACAACGTTGCTATATAGCGACGTTTGCCAGTGTCTCTATATAGCGACGCTTTATAGCGACGGTCCTTTTTCGACGCTTTTAGCGACACTTATAGCGACGTTTGCGCCTGTGAAAAAAAAAAATTTTAATGTAAAAAGCATCGGTATTTCCGTCGGAAAATGGCCTATGCCTTGTAGTGAACCACGTAAATAACGACCTTTGCGCTCGTCAAAAAAAAAAAGTATAAAAAACATCAGTATTTTTGTTAAAAAAGGGCCTATGCCTTGTAGTGTTTGTGAAATCACTTGCTAATCCATCCCTATCACTTGATCCAGCTCTTCTTGAAGCTTTAACAACATTATTGGAGTGCACCATGGCCCATTCTATGTTGGCAAATGTCAGTTGGCGCATTCTAATATGAAACAATACAAATTAGCAAGTGTCAAATAGAAAATCCATGCCAATGTCCACAACACTACACAACAAAGTAGTCATTTACACCCTCATAACATTTCTCACCCAACTCTATGACCCATCACATGTGTGAAGACCTCAATAGTACATCCAATTGAAAACCACACTCAGCAAATGACCAAAAATAGGAAATCCTACTAGCAATGATATGTCACACACTATGACACAATTAAAATTTCCTACTCAAGTCTGCAAACACTAGAATGGTGTTGCGCAAAGAGAATAAAGATGCCAACATGAAGAAGAAACCTATAAGAATGAACGGGGTCATGAAATATGGGCAGGGGATGAACTCCTAGCAAGAACCAAGGGTAAGAACGACAACTACTCAAAAAGCCCGAGTGTTAAGCCTAGAAAGATATTTGGTGAACAGTGTGTAATAATGCCATAGAAGAAAGCAGAACTCAGAATGTGAACTCAAATAACATGCAAAACCAGTAATTGATAGTCACAACAAAGGGAGAATTCTAATGCAAGAGAGGAGACTTTCAAATCATCCATTTTAGTGCAAATCATAGATACACACTTTGTTTGAAAGCATAAGGCAAGAAATTGCCTATCACTAATGTCCTCCTCCACTCTCTCGCATTCAATTCGTCTTCCAATGCTCAGTTTGGTAGCCAAGTGAGAAAGAAGCATCTCCAAACCACAACAATACACCACTTGAGTAGGTTTGACACTAGGATGTCAAACATCTCCCATTTGGAAATGTTTCAAGACATCACCAGTACAAATCTTGTTACAAGCTATAGTTGCTCACAAGAAATAAGACAGAGAGGAAGCTAGCTACCAACTGTGCATAGGGAATCGGAATCCACGAGCTTGCATGTTGAACCGTCAAAGGAATCTTCCCAACCACACCGGAGTGATCCTGGTGTATTACAACTGCTAGTCAACCAACTAAAGGGATACATGCTCAAGAAACAGATGAGAGTTGTTGGGCGACCAGTCAATGACAAGATATGCAGGAGCAAGCTCATGAGCAAGGCGCTTCAAAGTTAATGTTCTAGCTATGGGAGTAGGTGTACCAATGCAGGAGATCAGGCAAGGTACAAGGTAATGTTAGAGCTATATATAGCTTGCCCTAACTTGAACTAGGTCTCACCTATATCTATGTAACTAGTGATCAATATGAATCAGACTTTGGGAGTCTGTTTGGTGTGTCTATCATCTCTTCTTCTTCTCTCTCAACATGGTGTCAGAGCCACAAAGGTTTTGCTATTGTATGCTCACTGTAATGAAGAAAGACAGGAAGTATTAGTTGTTGATTTGATTACATAGCGCTTTCAGTATCTCATTGCTTATTTTCTCTTGTCGATTTTGACATGTCTAACTTAATGTGGTTTTTTGGAGGTCTTCTAGTGTGAATTCAAGAAAGTTATCGGTGGAAAATGGATCGTAGCTCTCATTGTGCTCTTCATTCTAAGCACTTAAATGCCCTAATCAGACTTCAGAGTAGAAAGTTACGTTAGTTTTCGTGACACCTACTTTTTTCTTGGTTTCATGATCGACACACTCGTACTGCTTTTTGCCAAGAATCACGTGGCTTTGTGATAAATGTATGGGTTTCATGATTAGCACGATCATAGTGTTTTTCACCAAAAATAACTCCATTTTGTGATCGACAAGTTCTACTTTTCTCCAAAAATATCATGGTTTTGTGATCAACAAGCTCAAAGCGCTTTCTTGGCATGCATGCTATTTCTACTATCCTCCCGTCTCACATTCTATCCTTTTTTGGGGTATCTCGAGTTCTATATTTTTAGAGTGACCATTGTATTCTTGATCATTGACGTGAGCTCTCACAAACGTATTTTCCCGAAGTATGATGGCAACATCTATCATCGTCAATGGCTTTCCTTCTGGCCAACGATCTGTTCCTTTGTTTCAAGGACATGATTTTCCTAGTTGGAAAGTGAAGATTTTATTGATACTCGAAGGTGATAATCTTTTAGATATTGTTCTTGGTGATCTCGTTTGTCCATCCTAACCTATTGATGCAACTCTGAATCCTACTCTTGTGACTCAAGGCCCTCTCTTTGAGCAATGGAGATCTGACTCTACTGATTGGCATTCTCGTGATAAAGTAACTCATTGGTATATTTGATCTATTGTACATGATTCTCTTATGTTGGATGTAGTTGCCCTTCATTCTTCTTATGCAATATGGGAATATCCTTCTTCTCATGCAATATGGGAATATCTCGTTCCTACTTTTGAGAAGAAATCTGTCAGAGAGATTCTTTATCTTTGTAATCTTTTGGGCACTCCGTTTAAATTTGGAGCTCCTATGACAACTCATATTTACTCATTCAAGAATATTGTCAATCAACTTGCTACTGCTAGTGCACCTATTCCACGAAATCAATTGGTGACCTATCTTCTCGACATAGTCCAGGATCCATCATATGATAATATTGTTACCATCTTTTCCAACAAAAACGAGATTGATTTTGATCAAACATGTATTTTTTTGATTGAGTATGCTCAACAACGTGAGCATCGTAAAGACTCTCATGAATCTATCATGATAACAATGGATGATGCAGATTCAAAGATAGCTTGTGTTGCTCGCAAGCATCCTTTCTACAAATATGGATGTGGTGGTCATCCATATAGAGGTGTGAATTCTTCTCGTGTCAGATATCTTGAGAAAAATTGCTTACTATGATAAGCATGGTCATGTTATCTCTAATTGTTGGGCTCGGCAATATGATGAGAAACATGCACAACAAGACAAAGCACCCACAGACATGCACACAGACGCGCTTATTGAATTATAAAAAAAACTTACGAGCGCATCTATTTGCACATCTATTTCTGTGTCTAGAGACCCGTGTCTAATAGTGCATCTATATAGCAGACAGATGCGTGTATAGATGTGCATCTAGATGCATAAATAGATGCTCTGCTAAAAAATTTAAAAGACAAACAGACGCATCGTTAAATGCGTGTATAGATGCATTTATAAATGGTCTTATAGACGCCTTTATAGACACGCAAATGGATGCTTCTTGAACAGATAGACATGTATATAGATGCGTTTATAGATGCACTGATAGACGCGCTACATAATATTTTTTTTTAAGTTTACATAATGCTGTGTATGTTGTGTATGTTATATAGTTACAAGAATCCCATTTCCACATTGTGTAATTCAATTCTTAAAGCCAACTGCATTTTAATTATAATTCCAAATAAAACATTACAACTCCAAAATGCAATAAATTTGAAAGCTCAAAAAGTGCTTGTATGTACATATAGCATGAAGCTAAGCCACATCATGTGGCTTCAAGTACAAAAAATAAGAGGAGTGTATATACAAGAGGCATGAAGCCAAGCCAGTGGCTTTAAGTAGAAAAAAGAGTAGATAGCACTACTTCTACGACTAATCTATGTTCTCCACGTCCTCTCTCCCTTCCATGCTCCCTTCTACGCTCCCTTCTGTGCTTCCTTCTTCGCCTCCTAATTCCTCGTCTTCTTGTGCAAGGACATGTAAACAAGGGACAACATATATCAATGTATGAAAAATCAAATCTTTACTTATAATATTGACATTATTTAATTACTTTCAAATATCTTGGGGCCCACTCCGCTAGCCCAAATATACTGCTCCTCAGTAATCAACCCATCATGATATAAGTGCTTCCATGTATCTCCTTTGCGATGGTGGCGATGGTAGGCTGCCCACGATATCAAGCTGCAAGATGACACAATTTGCGGAGGGGTTAGTACAAAGAAACAACCTCCTAATAAACTACATAAGCAATATAATTTGAGATCGATACTTACAAATTGGGCCTCCCATGATTCAACACTCCCTGCTCCAAAATGCATGCATGCTTCCATATTGCTCCATCTGGATCCTTTGTGCCTCCACGTGCTACAGACTGGGGTCCTCGCTCGCTGACTTCATTGCTTTCTTCCACTCATGCTTGTGAGCAGTGTGGGGCGGGCCCCTTGGTGGTTGACCTCCCTCAAGCCTGGCAAGCTCCACTAGTGCCTGCCTCTTAAGTGAAGATCTTTTATTGCCAAGTATCGTAACAATCTTTGATGGCCCATTTATCTGTGAACTGATGATTGGGGGGGTTAGGATACCTAGAGCAAATAGCAATGAGGGTCTCATCAGCCAACCTCTTTGGCTGGTCTTTGTAGTGGATAAAGCAATCTCTGTAATTGTTAGCAATTACAGAGCGCATGAAGGCCATGATGTCCTTCCCTCGTGCATCCATCAAGATGCCTCTTGTCTGAGTGATGTCATAGAATATCATACCATCACCCGGAGGCACGTCTATCTGAATCATCATTGTCCCCACCACCATCCCTCCCAAAGCATTGTGCCATGCATCCCCCACCACTCTCCCTACTACTACGCCTACTATCATGTCATGTCGAGCTAGTACGCTGGCCACTCGTAGCTAGAGATTGCACGAGACTATGTGGACAACTCGTAGCTAGAGAACCAAGTCTGGACTGCACAAGAGTACACCGATAGCTTTGCGAGATAGAAGGACCTCCTGACGGCATGGGGGAAGTTGAGAGTGCTCTCAACAGAAGCAAGAACGGAAGAAGGAGAGAGAGAGAGAGACAGAGACAGAGAGCCACACAAGTTTTGGTGGGTGCAGAACCACCCTAATCTTCTTTTTCATTCATTTATATATGTGTTTGAGTATTGTACATAACCGGGGAAAAGGCACAGTGACCTTTAACCCCCACAACCTCCCACTTAAAGGACAATGTGCCTTTAAGGGAGAACAACCAGTGAGCATACTATCCAATGCCCATCAATACACGACAATACTCAAACCGCTGGCTAGGTAGACTATTCGTCAGCATATCTACAGGGTTATCATCTGTATGAACCTTGACAAGCTCTATGTGCTTGTCCTCAAGTACCTCCCTGATGAAATGGTACCTGACCTCAATGTGTTTGGTCTTTGCATGAAAGACCGGATTCCGTGCTAGTTGAATAGCACTCATGGAATCACTATGCAATGTTGGTACACTTGTATGAATCCCCAAATCTCCCACTAGCCGATCAAGCCATATAGCCTCCTTGCAACCCTCTGTGGCTGCAACATACTCAGCCTCTGTGGTAGAGAAAGCAACACACTTCTGTGCGCGAGACATCCACGACACTGCACCACCTGCAAAGGTGAACACATAACCAGAAGTGGATCTCCTACTATCCACATGCCCTGCATAGTCTGAATCTGTGTACCCAAGTACACGCATGTCTCCTCTACCAAAGTAGATGCACATCTCCTTGGTACCCTTCATGTATCTCATGATGCACTTAACTGCCTCCCAATGCCTCTTTCCTGGATTAGCCATATACCGGCTAACAACTCCCACTGCAAATGCAATGTCTGGTCTAGTAGCTATCATAGCATACATAAGACTCCCAATTGCTGATGCATAAGGAACCTTGGCCATCATGGCCCTTTCCTCATCTGATTTGGGACTATCTATATGACTCAGTTTCACATATGGAGGCAATGGAGTACTCACTGCCTTCCCCCCCTCCATATTGAAACGCTGCAATACTTTTGTAACATACTCTTTTTGTGAGAGCCAAAGGAGTTTCCTACTCCGATCACACATGATGCGCATACCAAGAATATGACCTGCAAATCCCAAATCCTTCATATCGAAGGCCTCATGCAACTTGACCTTTAATGCATCTAGCTCATAAGTATTCTTGCTAGCCAATAGCATATCATCCACATATAGTGCCAGGATTATCAAGCTATTATCCTTAGCACTTTTAGTATAGAGGCAGTGATCGATTTCACTCCTTCTAAAACCCTGGGACCGAATGAAAGCATCAAAATTTTGATACCATTCTCTAGGGGCTTGCTTAAGACCATAGAGACTCTTCTTTAGCTTCCAAACTAGATGCTCTTTGCCCTTTTCTTCAAAGCCTTCCGGCTGCACCATGTAAATTTCCTCATGCAAATCCCCATGCAAGAAAGCTGTCTTGATATCCATCTGCATAAGCTCCATATCCTCTGATGCCACTAGTCCAAGCATGCATCTAAGTGTAGTCATCTTCACAACCAGAGAGAATATCTCATCAAAGTCCACACCCTTCTCTTGCTTGAACCCTTTAGCAACCAAACGGGCCTTGTACCTAGGCACATCATCACCTGTGACCTTCATTTTGTAGACCCATTTACATGGCAATGCTTTCTTTCCATGTGGCAAAGAGACCAAGTCCCAAGTCTTATTCTTCATAAGTGAACTCATCTCTGATTTCATAGCATACTCCCACTTGCGTTGATCCTCACGCATCATAGCCTCTCTGTAGCAAGAAGGCTCCCCACAATCAGTAAGCATCACATAGTCTACCGCTGGAACAAATCTATCAGGCGGTCTAGACACTCTAGATGATCTTCTCAAGGGCATTTCAGCTTGCTGTCCCACCTGCATATCAGCCACATTTGGCTCATCATTTCCACCAATAGATGATCCATCATCTACTCTTGATTGTATACCTGTGGGAGTACTTGGTGGTACCATTTCTTGCACATTTGGTGCATGGACAGCTTGTTGTCTATCAACATATGCAGGTGGATTCACATCCTGGAAAGTGATTCTCCTCATTTCCACATCCCTCATGGGTGCCTTATGCATCTTTTTCTCATTGAAGACTACATCATGGTTGCGTATGATCTTCTTTGCTTCTGGATCCCAGAGACGATAGCCCATCTCTCCACTTTCACCATAACCCAAAAAGATGCATTTCCTAGACTTAGGATCTAGGTTCTTTCGAAGCTCTTTTGGCACATGTGCATATGCCTCACACCCAAATATACGCAAATGAGAGTAAGAGGGCTTCTTGCCACTCCATGCCTCTTCACGAATACCACCATCCAAACACTTACTAGGTGATCTATTGATCACATGCACTGCAGTCTTCATTGCCTCAGCCCAAAAACCACCAGAAAGACATGCATTGGAAAGCATGCATTGCAACCTTTCTTGAATGGTACGGTTCATCTTTTCTGCAACTGGATTTTGCTCTGGAGTACAAGGGGAATTGAGCTCCCTCTTATCAGACCAAGTACTTATCGGATGGGTGTGCCTCTTTGAGAACATTTCAATACCACCTATGGTATTTCTCTTCTTGGTTATTGTGATGTAGATTGGGTTAGCTCATTCTCACAGATGTGATCAACCAATGGCAATCGTTT
This sequence comes from Dipteris shenzhenensis, assembly GCF_047967505.1. Classification (NCBI taxonomy): domain Eukaryota; kingdom Viridiplantae; phylum Streptophyta; class Polypodiopsida; order Gleicheniales; family Dipteridaceae; genus Dipteris; species Dipteris shenzhenensis. Next base: position 25,496,806 of record NC_141608.1, on the reverse strand, counting down.
CCTCATCAACCAATCTTTGGTGTCATGGACTAGCAAGAAACAACACTATGTTGCTATGTTCAGTACAAAATCAGAGTATGTGGTAGCATCATTTGTGACACGCAAGTTGATCTAGATTATAAGGGCAAATATTTGGCCAATTGAAAATCTAGAATCTCGCCAAGTCGTGGGGGCTAATGTGTAGAGCTTCAAATCTCATAGATTTGCCCAAAATTTGATATTATGAGGTCCAAAAGTTTGCCCTCCCAAAACTCAAATTGATTAACATACGTCATGTAGAGCCATGTATATAGTTAGGATTCTGTAACTGTAGCCCATGAGAAACTTGTATACGAACTTCAAGTATAATTAAACCCATCTAACTTATATACAAACTGAAAGTATATTGAAACCCATGTAATCCTTGAAAACGGTAGCATGGGAAATTTTTTAAACTCCCCTATAGGAAAGATTTTCCCAATGACCTACACATAGCTTCTTTATAGGGGGAAGATTCGGCCAATGATGTACACTTCGATAACTATGATTCATGATTAAACGTTACCTTATGAGCTCCCTAGGAGAGACATAAAATCTCAGAGCGAAGACCCTAAACACAACTCTCCCTTGAGAGGGTTTGATATCAAGGTGGGAAAGGCTAAGGTGGCTATCATTCAAGGTCAAGCCCTATAGTCATGTGTAAAAGATTATCCATTGTTCAATTTTGGCATCTTCCTTTTCAAAAGATTGCATCCATGAAACTACGAGTTGCTACCTCCCTCCACATCCTTGTCTTTAGGGAGAAGGTCAAGGAATGCTTACATGTAATAATTTCACAAGCTCAAATACATCTCTTGTGGGCCCTTAACATCCACACATTTGCTCGGGGTTGGCAATTCAAGGAAAAAAAATTGGCTCACGTCTTTGTTACTTGCCAGAGTTTTTTCTTGTCAAATTGCCTCCCTTGAGCAATTCACTATGGACTTGAAGGACCTACATAGTTTTCCTCAAAGAGGGTTGCAGCAAGTAACAATAAATCCAATCACATGGTCAACATTCAAGAAGTATGTAGAAGAAAGGCATTCTCCTCTCGAATGCACGATTTAGAAAAAGATGGTTTTCCTTGAGTTAAAGATACAATTCAAAAAATTATGCTAAATAATTTCGTCCTTGAGTTATGGCATGCTATGTGCAATAGTTTATTGACATTTTTTCAAAAGAAAAAAAAGGCACCTTTGTCAAAAAAGGAGTCATTATAAAAAGGATGCATCCACGAAACTACAAGTTTCTATCTCCCTACACATTGTTGTCACTAGCGAGAAGGTCAAGGAATGCTAACATGAAATAATTTCACAAGTTCAAATACATCTCTCGTGGGCCATCAACATCCACTATTAGCCGGAAAAGAAATCAAGACAAGAGGCGAAAGGATAGGTATGGCGATGCTCGCGGGCCATAGAGGAATAGGGAACGTGAGGGGAGGAGCATTAACATGGGTGGGGAAAAGGGATTAAGAGGGGAGGAAAAGAAGAGGGAGACTATGGCACAAGGGGAGAGGGAGAGGGGGGAAGAGGAGTATGTACATGGGTGGAGGAGAAATGTAGAGATGGAGACATCAAGGGAAGATGGTCATGCTTTATTTGAAAGGAAGGATGAGGGGAAATATCAAAGTACTAGCTAGGTGGCTTTACAAGAATGAGCATTTCTCATCAAGGAATAGCCCCCTCCTTTCATAGCTAGGAGAGAGGGTCTCTCCCAATAAATGCATCCTCCCACATGCATGGTGTGTGTGGAAGAGTCTCCCATGTGGGTTAGGCGGTTATGAACTCTCCATTGTGTGTGATAATGCTTGGCCACATTTTTCCACATATATCAACTCACATATCCCAAGTCTATGATACTCCCTTGGTCTCTTCCCAATTTTATAATACGTTCAAACATCTAGGAGGACAAGTGGAGGGTTGGCACAAGGAATCTTGCCACCTCATCCTACTTTCCCCATTATTTAACTTGCACTCTTGGACCTTCTATACCTCACCCACATGGGCCTATCCTATATGGAGGGAATAACCCAGTATAATATCCATCTCCACCTATTTTATATTACTTCTCCCATGGACTTTGGGCCATATCTCACTAAATGCAAGCATGGGACCACCTAGGTAGAGCGGTGGCACATGGAGGAGCCATGCCACCTTAACATTTTATAATATTACTACCATGGATTATGTACAACACACCTTATTGGTCCTATTACGTGGAAGGGTGGCACATGGTCATGCCCTACCACCTCAACCCTGGGCCCTATGTACTCCATAGTTTATTATACTATTGCCACACATACAAGCACACACTCATATTTATGCTGTTTCACTTTGGTGAAATTTATCCATAACAGTTCCCCCCCCCCCCGGCAGGGAATGCGCAGCATTTCCATGCCTGGGACCATCACGCACAAAGAAGGGCTTGAGATAACGCTTGTCGATCACCTTCTTGCCATATGGCTCATGCAGCTCTTGAACTTATACAGACCCATTGCTATGTTCCTTGATGACTTTGTATGGACCGGCGGTCCACAGTGGTAGAAACTTCTTATCCATTTGGTGGTCCAATATGTTATCAAAGCATAGCACAACATCCCCCTCAGCAAAGTGTCTTTCCCATCCCTTTCGAATCTTAGCATCCAAGCGGGCCTTTTATCAATTCTTTTGGATCTCTGTTTGGTGTAGTGCAAGGTGTCGGGTTTCATCTAACTTCTCAAGTTGTACCAATCGGGCTTCTACATGTTCATCTTCTGTCATCCTCTATTCTTGTGCCAATCTCAAGGCCGTAATCTCTATCTCTAGTGGTAACACTACCTCAATACCATACAATTTGAGTTTTAGGTCTCAACAAATTGTTAGCACTCTTGCATTCTCCATCACAAGTTCAAAGTTTAGGTAGGTAAGATATGGTGATGCAAATGAAGGAACGCATGACTGAGGTAATTATGGGAGATACCCCTATGGAAGACCCAAAAGAGAAACAAAAGATCATATGGATAAGGATTTAAAATATGTTCTCAAAAAAGAAAACATTTATATGACCAAGGTAAACTTTAAGAGTGAATATTTGCCCAATGAAAATCTCGAATCTCCCCAAGTTTGGGGGGCTTATATGTAGGGCTTCAAATATTAACACCTATTTTGTTAATTTTGGACTTTTTCTATTGTTTTTGGAAATCCTTCCCAAATGAAAAGTTTACTTTGTGAAAATATCCTTCCCAAATCAAAAGTTCACTTTGTGGCACTATCATATTCACATAAAAATCTTATTTGTTTAATCTATACTTTTGCACTAACATGCAAGAATTATGTTTGAAAGATATTTTAGAAATTCTACTTTTTCCTAAGTTATTTATTAATTTAATTATTTTTAACATTTTTGCTTAAGGTGATAATATAAATCCATGAAAGGAGACCTAAATATTTAATGTAAAGAACATTGACATACACAATATGCACAAAGACATGCCAGACGATGCAAGTTTTGTATTGAACGAAAGAATTATAGCAATTATAGCTATCTTATGTTTACAAGAAATGTTTCTCTCAACTGGAGTCGTCGTATAAAATGATATATCATATGTTTACAAAATTGTTGCTCTCAAAGAGCCTTCGGTGCCATCTGCATTGACTCCCCATTGTCTTATCACTTGTTGCTTGCTAGGTGCCGTGTGCATTAACTCCCTATTGTCTTGCCAAGCCTTGTCCCTGGGTGACATCTGCATTGACTCTCATTTGACAGAGGAGGTGATGGCTTAGTACTAAACCTAGTCTACATAATAATTGATTAACTTCTTGGCTAGTGCCCAATCCTTCAATGGACTTCAATACAAAGCTTTTATCATGGACATTATTCATTTGCACTGTCTCCTTCTACTTCCTCCATGGTGATCATCCGTAAAAATTTGTATATAGGTAAAATACTTTGCTGCGGTATTTTTTTTTTTCCTTCTATCTCATATCCCATGCACTTCTTTGATTTTTTTGCCCTTCAATGCCAAGACAATATGATTGTCTCCATCAAAACTTGTGAGACCGGTTCATCACTTGGGACCCAATCCTTTGTTGTAAAATTAGTATACAATGTGTTTTTATCCATGTTCTCCTTTCTGCACTTTTGCTCATAACATACCGTTGTAAATGTTGTAGCTCTCCCTTGATCATCTCTTTACACCACAACTACTTTTGCAACCCAAAAGTTCACATTCTCATATTCATCGTCCGATGTCCGAACCACAACAAAACAATCGACCTCTATATCTAATTGTGGCATGAACTCTCTCTTCTTTGGTCCACAATATGGATGTGGGAGTATTGATACAAATTAATTTTCAAAGATTGGTGTGGTGGGCGCAAATCGTTATGAACAATTGGACAATTTAATAAATTGCATTCTTCCTCTACATCCTTTGAGAGTCGCATTCTCTCAAGGTCCTTTATGAATTTGCATGTCTTGTTAATTGCAACCGTAGTATGTTCTCTCCAAGTCGGTTTTGAATTTGGATATCTCCAAAGGATTTTCTCTTTGTATGTAATAAATGCTTTCAATCGTTCTATTTCACACTTAGACCTCTCATTGAGTTCTTGTATAGAAGCCCATGTTGGATACATTTGCTCAATAGGAATTGAAGTTAAGAGAGATGTAAGGAAAGCTCTTTCCTTGTAACTTAGGTGGAGTGGCAACAAAATGAGGCAATTTTGTTGTATTCAGATCCATGCCATCTACAATAAGGCACACGTAGTCATCGGGATGTGAAATAGCTTGCTCCTTCCAAAATCAATATTTTTGTCTAGAATATCAAATAAGGTCATGATGAGATTTTTGGTTTTTTTTAAATAATTCCCTTTGATTTGGACATGTTGCACTCTCAATCGCCCACTTTAAATCATTACAAACATTGCACTTTGACATTTTTTGCCTCTTTGGGATTTAACATATCCAAAGTTCTTCTTCCAAAGAGTATACAAAGTATAAGAAGAACGGCATACCCTCTATGCCTTTGCTTTTTTGCAATAGAGTAAAATACTTTGAGTTTTTTCAAGCCTATCAGAAGGTGCATTTCAGTGATCGTGTCACCATTAGGGAGTTTGGTAGATATATGGGGTTGAGGTAAAGTGTTTTCTTGTATGAAGTATTGCAAAATCGATGCTGCCCTAATAGTTGAGATTCTTGATTTGGACCTTCCTCTATTATCGTGAATGCTAAATTTTTTGTCGCCTTTTGCCTTACTGACTAAATCTCAATATGTGCCATGGGGTTATCCAATAATATTGCGATATGCCTTACTGAAAATCTTTTTTCCATTTACGAGAGGTTTGACCTTTTGTCTTGAACTTAGACTTTTATTGCCATTCTGAAGAAAGCAAGGGAAACTTGTGAGAAGGTATTCATTTTTTTCAATTCCTCTTCTTTTCCACATGTGTCCTCTACATTCCCTAATGTCTACAAGATCAATGAAGTTCATACATCTTCACTTGCAACATAGATATCCCAATGCATTTAATGTATTCTCCTCTTACATTACTCTCTTCCTCTTTGGTTGCTATTGTGGATCTACCTTCACTCACTTTCTCCTCATGCATTTGTATGACTGCTTTTGTTCCTCATGCACGTTATTATCTCTATTTATGCACTTCCCCTCCTCACATTTGTTTGTCACCTTGCATCCATTTGTTGTTGCATCCTTGGCCATATCACAATCAAAGCGAAAAATTGAATAATCCTCTATTGATCTCATCCTCACTTTTAACATAATCTTAAGGCCATTCAATGCATTAAATATTCTACGAGAGTATTGAGAACCTTGAAACTCTTCCACTCTTGAGAGAACATTGCTCATTGGGACATCTTGCATGGCTTTCACAAATCCACAAGTTTGATCGACACCAAGTTTATTAATATCCATGAACTCATCCACACTGACAAAGCATCGCTACTAAAACCTTTTCCCTTCTCATTGTGCAAGAATTCATCCACTCCAGATAAGGCATCGCTTCTAAAATCTTTTTTTTTTCTCAGAACCAATGAACTCATCCACTCCAGATAAGATGTTAATTGTAAATTTGAGTACATTGAAATTAGCCACAAATGAAGTGATAGAGATTGGCACGTGGGACACTTTTTAGGTCCTTTGATATTGTAGTATACCTTATCTTTATCACTGAAAACCACGTGCCTCTTTCTCATGTTTAAAAATTGCATGCTCCATCACGTATCTTGCCCACCTCATAGTAGGGATCACATAAGGATGTTGTGCTATCAACCATACCATCATCAGTGACTTTTAGAATCCTCATCTATGCAAATGACCACTGCTCCACTTGTTCAAATCCCAATACTTCACCTTCTACTACATTCTTATTTGCAAATGAACTCATTTGTAAAATATCCCCTACAGTAAAATCCAAAGTGCTGCACTTTGTATTCTTCATGATGTCTGTTGCATAAGTCTCATCTCTGTCCTATGCTATAAAGGATTTGTTGGATGTATTGTAGGGTATAACATCTCCAAGTGTTTCCATATCTCCACATTTATACTTTAGCTCAACATGTGTGCTAATAATCTTTGATACAGTAACTGCCACCTTATCTTTGCCAAGTCTTCAAAAGTGGCAAACTGAATTGGGATCACTATCATGGATTGCAGAAAATGCAACTACTTCTCTTTTGCAATGTAAAATCACATCCATCCCTGGAACAAAATATATAGCCATCTCATTTGCAAGCAAGCTCTAGTAGAAACAATTACATGAATATTAGTCTCTTTTAAATAATCTACTTATTAATTATAATTAATATTATTCTCTTTTTAATAATCTACTTATTAATTATAATGTTTAATTAGTACTTTATTTGTTGGGGGAGGGGCATTTTATCAAGGTTCGTTATCGAAAAAGTACTTATTGGATGGGCATGCCACTTTGCATGCAACAAGATAGCTCTTAGGTTGAGGCATGTACAAACTATCATGCCCATCAGATATGCTTTGCATGGTCAATCAAGTAGTAAACACCGTTTTTATCTCAATGTCATACACAACCATAAAAAAACACACTCCTATTCGAACGAGTACTTATTGGATGGGTGATACCCTTTGCCAAGGCCTCAATACCACCTACTTTTAGGAACATGCAAGTTTCTTGTCCATCATATATTCTTTGCATGTTCGATCATGCATTGTACACCGTTTTCCCCCTAGTGTTATGCACAACCTTAAAAAAACACGCTCCCAAGTGCGTTCTCCAAATAAGTACTTATTGGATGGGTATACCACTCTACACAAGATGAAATACCACCTAATTTAAGATAGGTGCAAATTATGGTGCCCATATGATATGCTCTGCATGGTCAATCATGCATTAAACACGATTTTCACTTGAGTGTGATGCACATCCGTCAAAAAACATGCTCCTAGGTGTGTTATCCTAATAAGTACTTGTTGTATGGGTGTGCCACTTTGCATCCAAAACAATACCACCTAGTTTGAGGCATGTCTAAAGAATTGTGCCCATCAAATATGCTTTGCATGGTCAATCAAGCATTAAACACCTTTCTTTCCTCAATGTCATGCACAATTGTAAAAAAACATGCTTCTAGGTATGTAATTCAAACAAGTTCTTATCAGATGGGTGCATGACTTTGCACGAGCATCAATAAAACCTAAATTGAGATGCATGAAAATTATCTTGCTCATCGGATATGATTTGCATGGTCGATCATGCATTAGACACCTTTTCCCCCCAGTATTTTGCACAACCGTAAAAAAGCATGCTCCCAGGTGTGTTATCCGAAAAAGTACTTATTGGATGCATGCGCCACTTTGCACATGTTGCAATACTATCTAGGTTGAGATTCTTACAAGGTATGGTGTCCATTGAATATTTTTTGCATGTTCAATCACACATTAAACACCCTTTTTTGCCGAGTGTGATACACATCCGTCAAAAAGGATGCTCTTAGGTGTGTTATCCGAAAAAGTACTTATTGGATGGGAGTGTCACTTTGTATGCAACTGAATACCACCTAGGTTGAGGCATGTAAAGGTATTGTGCCCATCGGTTATGCTTTGCATGGTCGATCAAGCATTAAACACTTTTCCTCAATGTCATGCACAACCATCAAAAATCATGCTCCTAGGTGTGCTATTCGAACCAATATTTATCGGATGGGTGTGCCACTTTTCACAGCCCTCAATAGCACCTACTTTGAGTGACATGCAAAGTATCTTGTCCATTGGATATGCTTTGGTCGATGGTCAAGCATCAGGGATGATTTTTTCATGTTAGTTTCGTTAATAAGCAAAAGTTTTATATGGTTTGTGAAAGTTTATATGCTTATATAGAAATAAAAGCTTAGTATATTTGCCACAATTTGAAACTAAAATTAAAAAAAGAGCTAGGTTTAGCCTTTAAGATTATAAAATTATAGATAGAGTCCATGAAAATTGGCCAAAGTTTAAATAATAGATAAATATATTTGGAAACTTTTGGCAACATATTATATATACAATTTAAGATTTTGGCCAGATCTATAGAGTTAAGCACTAGAAGAAGACTTGTCCAATCAAGTAGAATCTAGTATTAACATTTAATGTTTGCTAGAATGATAATAACATGGAAGGACCAAAACATATGCATGGTGGCCTCCAAGCTACTTAATTCACAAGGGAAAAGCAACTCATAACCTTGAACCAACTAGACGGAGAGACAATGAATGTGAAAGTTTCAAGGGCAGGACCGAAGCATACTAAGCCATCTACAGTCTTTAACAAAGGATTTTTGGCTGAGAGAAGGGGCTAAACTAAGTTTCTTCCAAATTTACTATAGGCCCAAGGAGGGAGCATGGGAGAATGTAATTCACATCATAGTTCACATCATAATTGAATTGCTAAGCTAAAGAAATCATATCATTGTGAGGGATGTAATGCTTCTTTATTTATAGACTAGCTTATCATATATGAGGGATGTAATTTGAAGCATAGTCTATTGCCTTGTGAATGCGTATACATGTTTGTGGTGTGGGATATTGGAAATTCTTTTGAAAAGGCATTGTTGAATAGCTTGAATAGAATCAAAGCAAGTATGCTCCAAGGCCATGGGTAAGGGGTTGTGCTTTAAGGCCATCTTGATTCTACCCTTACCTTATCTCATTGAGATCGCAATAGATCTTGCCTCTGACCAGCCCTCAGCTCACAGAGCTGTATCTCAAAGACCCTCCTTTTGCACTACTGTAGTACATCTGAGTCCCTCGACCTCTGGAGTATGCTCATCGACTGAACGAATGCATGATTAATGGAATGATATATAAGCGCCTATAATCAATAACATTGTTTCCATTATCCCAATGACTCTGCTGGTAGATGATCATTGTATCATGATCGAATCTGTGTGCCAAAAAGTATCACATGGAGATGTCTGCAACGTTCCACCCATGGTTAGATTTAATGATTCTATTATTCATATTTCCATGCTTTCAAAGAAAGAATGATCTTATTGCCATGGTTACATTTAAGGATTCTATTATTCATATTGCCATGCTTTCAAAGAAAGAAAGATATTATTAGGTCTAAAAGTAATGATTGTTGGGCTAATTATCATTTTTTGGTTGCTCTCTTGAAATTTTGAAAATCTTTGTGCAAGGGACCAATGTTATGGCAAAAATGGAATCTTGTAATTAGTGGAATCCTTAAGAATGAAAACATACAGGTATAAAAACAATGGTTATCCATAGAATACCCTAATAATAAATAATAAATATGGCATCCTATAGCAAGTGGATAATTTTTAAGAATGAAGATATAGAGGCAATAAATTTCTCCCTACAATCTCCAAGAATACGTATGTTGTTGTGAAAGGCGCGAAAATGCATACTGGGGAAAAAAATCCCCCTAAATGTTTGCTTTGCAACCTGCAAATGGCTCCTGAACAAAACAGATAGTGAGTACATCGACGCATGAAATCCACCCAAATCTCTTGCCTTGAACTTGCTTGTAGCTTACTTATTGAGAGAGAAGAAGAAGAGATGATATACACATCAATAGACTCCCAAAGACTGATTCATATTGATCACTAGTTACATATATATAGGTGAGACCTAGTTCAAGTTAGGGCAAGCTATATATAGCTCTAACACTCCCACTCAAACAAAGGTCTCTAGCTATGGATGAATAACCCTTGGGGAGCAGAAGGGAAAAACCCGAGATCCTATATACAAGTTGATCATTTGTACAATTATTTACAAGTATGTAATGCAGATGTGCATTTATATATAAAAGGTCACCCATAGGTGTGTTAATCTTGGAAGAGAGAAGCTGCAAGAACTCCAAGTTCTGATCGTAGAACTATGAAGCATGCCTCACTAACTCCTTTAGTGAGAATATCTGCAATCATCTAAGAAGTGGGACAATTTTCAATCATTATCATCCCTTTCTTCACTCCATGACTCACATAATGGTAATGAACAAAAATATGTTTGGATTTGTTGTGCTGAACATAGTCTTTAGCCAGACTGATGGCACTTTGATTATCACATCTGAGAGGAATACTGGAGGATGGAGGATGACCAATATCTAGTGCACGCAACTGTCGCAGCCAAACCAATTCTCGAGTTGCTAGAGAAGCCGCTACATACTCAGATTCTATGGTAGAAACAACAACACAATGTTGCTTCTTACTTGCCCAAGAGACCAAGCAACCATTGATAAAGAAGCAATTACCACTTGTAGACCGCATAGAGAAGTGAGAGCTTGCCCAATCTGCATCTGTTTATCCCAAAAGGTCAAGAGACATCACAGAAGATGATTATGTATGATGTCGATAAACTGATCCAAAATCAGAAGTTCCTTTGAAATACTTTAGAACACGTTTTGTTGTAGACGAATGTTGCATTGAGGGAGTAGCTAGATATTGACCTAGAAAATTGGCAGTAAAAAGAATATCGGGTTGAGTGTTCAAACCGACAAACTGTAGGCAACCAACAAGATTCGCATAGGGTTGATGTGAAACCTCAACATCATGAGTCAATCGAGTATTTTTGACAGAGCTCACAAGACAAGGAGTGGTCCTAACTAGGAAGTATGAGCCCTTCTGGTTGCTCCATAGAGATGGGCCTATTTAAGATCTCCATTAAGAAAAGAAGTTTTAACATCCATTTGATGAATCTCCAAATCAAATTTAGTAGCTAAAGCCAAGAGTACTGGAATACTTGTGCTACGAACAACAGGTGAGACAATATCATGATAATCAACTCCTGCAATTTGTGAGTATTCTTTTGCAACCAGACGAGATTTAAACTTGTTAAAAGAACCATCAGCTTTAGTTTTTGCTTTATAAACCCACTTACATTTGATAGGAGTGCGACCAGGAGGTCATTCAATAAGAACCCATATACCTTTAGAGATCAAAGAATCATATTAAGCTTCCATTGCCTCTTGCCATTGACTCTTTTGTGCAGAAGAGAGAGCTTCTGTATAAGTAGTAGGGTCTTCATGAGCAACCATTGCATGATCAATGATTTCAAAGTCATCAACACAATTATGAGTAGAACCATGATCAAAATCAATAGGCAGATCAACATAAATATCAACACTATCATCAGAGGCCTGTGTATGTGTAGGATTCAACACATTGCTCTACAAATGGAGTAGCAGTGATGCCATCAGATGAACGAGTAGTGATGACATCAGAAGTGGAATCATTATCAATAGAAAAGGAAAGGCAGAAAGTAAGGACTCAGTGTCCTCTGCATCCTCGGTAGACCATGCCCCTCCCATTAACTACTCATTGAATATGGCATCACAATTGATTATCACCTTCTTAGAAGAGGGATCATAGAATTTATAATCTTTAGAATTCGGAGTATATCCAATGAATATGACCTTTTTGCCAGGAAGATCTAGCTTTTTCCGTGTCTCTTTTGGCACATGAATATAAGCAATGCAACCAAAAGTTCAAAAATGTGATACAGAAGGAGTCTCCCCTGTCCAAGCTATGATTGGTATCTGATCAAAAGGTGCAGTTGTAGGTAGATGATTTTGCACAAAGATGGCTGTTAGAAGTGCTTCTGCCCAAAAGCTTCGAGATAATCTAGAACGAAGGAGCATACATCACATAGCATCAAGAGAAATGCGATTCTTATGCTCTCCATGAGCATTTTGTTGAGCATGAATATAAGCAATGCAACCAAAAGTTCAAAAATGTGATACAGAAGGAGTCTCCCCTGTCCAAGCTATGATTGGTATCTGATCAAAAGGTGCAGTTGTAGGTAGATGATTTTGCACAAAGATGGCTGTTAGAAGTGCTTCTGCCCAAAAGCTTCGAGATAATCTAGAACGAAGGAGCATCCATCGCATAGCATCAAGAGAAGTGTGATTCTTAAGCTCTCCATGAGCATTTTGTTAAGGAGAGTATGCAATAGTATATTCACGATGAATGGCACACTCAATTCCATAATCATTAAAAAGATTAGAAATATATTCTCCACTGTTGTCACTATGAAAGTTCTTGATTCGAAAACTAGTATGAAGTTCCGTAGCAGTTTAATATAACTTGAATACTAATAAGGCCTCTAACTTATGTCGCAAGAGAAATGCAGTTGTATATCTTGACCAACCGTCAATGAAAGTGATGAAATACGTATAGAAAGACTTGGATGAAGGAAAAGGTCCACATATATCAGTGTGAACAAGGAAGGAAATGCATGAAAGGGTTTTTGATGATGCTTGCTAAAAGCACAATATTCATAGAGGCCCATGAGAGGATGAGCTAGGAGATTCATACCATCCAAAAGATCATGACAATTTATAGCAAGTAGCTTGGAAAAATTCAAATGAACAAAACAATGAAGCCATGGCTTGTAGTCCAAATCACCAGGGGCGGTAACCACATTAGCAATATCATCATTTAAGGAAAGTTGAAAGAGGTTTCTATCCGAGGAGCAACTACTATGGTATGTCCATCTTTTTCAATCCGACACTGCGTGTGGTCAAAGCCAATAAAGAGAACAAGATCAACAAGTCATGCAACAGAAAGAAGATCTCTGAAGATTTGGAACATGGCGAACGCCTCACAAGACTCTTGTTGAAGAAACAGTGCCAAGATATAAATCACCAACACCCATGACTTGGCAAGTAGTGTCATCAGCAAGATAAAACAATTTCTTGTGAGGTAGAGCATGATAATTATGTAACCATTGAGATTGATATGTCATATTACCAATAGCATTAGAATCAACAATAAAAGTAGAACCATCTCGAACATGAAGTATCCTTTTTGGAGAGACATCAGAAGAGACATGATTTGCCTCTTGATGCGTATGGGCATCTTGTTGTTGAGCAGCATATGCTTGAGTGCGTTCGCGATCATAATGCCTCTTGTAACACCAAATGGATGGATGATAATTTTTGCCACAATCTTTGCAAGGAGAATTATTGGATAAGCGGGGTTGCTTAGTGGTAACACCATGTTCCTCATCATATTGCTGAGCCCAACAATCATAGATAACATGACCATGCTTATCATAGTAAGAACAATGTTTCTAAGGATATGTGAGATGAGAAGAATTGCCACCTCTATACGGATGACCACCACATCCATATTTGGAGAAAGGACGCTTGCGAGCAACACAAGTTGTCTCTGAATCTGCATCATCCATTGTTATCATGATAGATTCATGAGGGTCTTTATGATGCTCATGTTGTTGAGCATACTCAATCAAAGAAATACATGTTTGATCAAATTCAATCTTGTTTTTGTTGGAAATACTGTGTCGAGAAGATAGGTCATCAATTGATTTCGTAGAACAGGTGTACCAACAGCAGCAAGTTGATTGACAATATTCTTGAATGAGTCAATATGAGTTGTCATAGGAGCTCCAACTTTGTATGGAGTGCTCAAAAGATTAGGAAGATAAAGAATCTATGTGACATATTTCTTCTCAAAAGTAGAAACGAGTTCCCATATTGCATGAGAAGAAGGAAGGGTAAATACATCCAGCATAAGAGAATCATGTACAGCAGATCAAATATACCGGCGAGCTACTTTATCACAAGAATGCCAATCAGTAGAGTCAGATCTCCATTGCTCAAAGAGAGGGCCTTGAGTCACAAGAGCATGATTCAGAGTTGTATCAACAGGTTGGGATGGACAAACGAGATCACCAAGAAAAATATTTGAAAGATTATCACCTTCAAGTATCAATAACATCTTCACTTTCCAACCAGGAAAACCGTGTCCTTGAAATAGAGGAACAGATCATTGGCCAGAAGGAAAGCCGTTGACGATTATAGATGTTGCCATCATACTTCAAGAAAATACATTTGTCAGAGCTCATGTCAATGATCGAGAATACAATGGTCGCTCTGAAAATATAGAACTCGAGATACCCCAAAAAAGGATAGAACGTGAGATGGGAGTATAGTAGAAATAGCATGCATGCCAAGAAAGCGCTTTCAGCTTGTTGATCGCGAAACCACAATATTTTTGGAGAAAAGCAAAACTTGTCGATCACAAAATAGAGGTATTTTTGGCAAAAAGCACTATGATCGTGCTAATCATGAAACATAGATATTTTTTGGCGAAAAGCAGTACAAGCGTGCCGATCATAAAACCAAGAAAAAAGTAGTCGTCACGAAAACTAACGTAACTTTTTGCTCCGAAGTCCGATTAGGGCATTTAAGTGCTCAGAATGAAGAGCACCATGAGAGCTACGATCCATTTTCCACTGATAACTTTCTCAAATTCAAACTAGAAGACCTCCAAAAAACCACATCAAGTTAGACATGTCAAAAGCGATAAGAGAAAAGAAGCGATGAGATACTGAAAGCGCTATGTAATCAAATAAAAAAGTAATCCTTCCTATCTTTCTTCATTACAGTGAGCATACAATAGCAAAACCTTTGTAGCTCTGATACCATGTTGAGAGTGAAGAAGAAGAGATGATAGACACACCAAATAAACTCCCAAAGACTGATTCATATTGATCACTAGTTACATATATATAGGTCAGAGCTAGTTCAAGTTAGCTCGAGCTATATATAGCTCTAACATTACCTTGTACCTTGCTTGATCTCCTACATTGGTATGCCTACTCCCATAGCTAGAACATGAACTTTGAAGCGCCTTGCTCACGAGCTTGCTCCTGCATATCTCGTCATTGATTGGTCCCCCAACAACTCTCATCTGTTTCCTGAGCATGTATCCCTTTAGTTGGTTGACTAGCAGCTGTAATACACCAGGATCACTCCCGTGTGGTTGGGAAGATTCCTTTAATGGTTCAACTTGCAAGCTCATGCATTTTGATCCCCTGTGCACGAGGTTGGCAGCTAGCTTCCTCCCTGTCTTATTTCCTGTGAGCAACTATAGCTTGTAACAAGATTTATGCTCGTGATGTCTTGAAACATTTCCAAACGGGAGATGTTTGACATCCTAGTGTCAGACCTACTCAAGTGGTGTATTGTTGTGGGTTGGAGAGGCTTCTTTCTCAGTTGGCTGCCAACTTGAGCATTGGAAGACAAATTGAATCCGAGAGAGTGGAGGAGGACATTGGTGATAGGCAATTTCTTGCCTTATGCTTGCAAACAAAGTGTGTATCTATGATTTGGACTGAAGGGGATGATTTGAAAGTCTCCTCTCTTGCATTAGAATTCTCCCTTTGTTGTGATTGTTAATTGCTGGTTTTGCATGTTATTTGAGTTCACATTCTGAGTTCTACTTTCTTGTGTGGCATTATTACACACTATTCACCAAATATCTTTCTAGGCTTAACCCTCGGGCTTTTTGAGTAGTTGTCATTCTTACCCTTGGTTCTTGCCACGAGTTCATCCCCTGCCCACATTTCATGACCCTGTTCATTCTTATAGGTTTCTTTCTCTTCACATCGGCATCTTTATTCTCTTCCTTGCACAATGCCATTCTAGTGTTTACAGACTCGAGTAGGAAATTTTACTTGTGTCATAGTGTGTGACATATCATTGTTAGCAAGATTTCCTGTTTTTGGTCATTTGTTGAGTGTGGTTTTCAATTGGATGTACTATTGAGGTTTCCACACATGTGATGGGTCATAGAGTTGTGTGAGAAATGTTGTGAGGGTGTAAATGACTACTTGCTGTGTAGTGTTGTGGACATTGGATTTTATATTTGACACTTGCTAATTTGTATTGTTTCATATTAAAATGGGCCAATTGACATTGGCCAGTATAGAATGGGCCATGGCGCACTCCAACAATGTTGTTAAAGCTTAAAGAAGAGCTGGATCAAGTGATAGGAATGGATTAGCAAGTGATTTCAGCAACACTACAAGGCATAGGCTCTTTTTCGATGAAAATACCGACGTTTTTTGCACTATTTTTTTTTTTAAACGAGTGCAAAGGTCATTATTTATGTCGTTATAAGCGTCAGAAAAAAACAGTCGCTATATAAGCATCGCTATATAGCGCCTCTAATAAATGTCGCTATATAGCAACAATAGTAAATGTTGCTATGTAGTAACACTGGTAAACTCGCTATATAGTGACGATTAACAGAACTTAAAAAAAACATTAGTGGGGCTAAACAGGGTTACATCAGGCCCTGTTCTGCCCCACTAATGTTTTTTTTAGTAATTACAAAAGAAAAAATTATAACAAAAATTTCCTTGCAAAAAGGGTGATACAAAATCGCTCAAATGAACCGATGGAGTGGCAGAAGCATATACATGTCGAAGATATACAACATTGTTTGTTACAAAATTACCCTTTCAAAAAGAGTGATACAAAATTGCTCAAATGAGCCGATATACAAAAGGATATACATGGCGAAGTATATGGAAACTACTACTACTACTACTACCGTTGATGTTGCTGCTGCTCATTCGAATCATCATCATCCTCCTCGTCCTCATCTTGCTAGCCTGATCCTTGGCCCTCATGAGCTACGCTTGATTCTAGACCCTCGTGAGCTACACCTAATCCCTGGCCCTCGTCACCGCTCGCCTCTAGTGATGGGATTCTCGAGCTTTTACTCTAAGAGTGAAACCATATTAATTGGAAATTAGATTGAAACTTAAAGAAAAAAACAATTTAAAAAGTGAGATTACAAGTAGGAGTAGACTTATACCATGCGAGCAGCCACCTCAACGCAATCGACCGTCACTCCCATTGCATCCTGCTCAATAAACCACGCCTTGTTTCTACATGAAATGCGTGTCTCGTCTCTGCATCTGTAGGAAGGCAAGCCATCACAGCTTGTTGTGGATCCAATTTATGAGAGTTAGATAAAGTGCATGTAATATGTAGTAAAACAAATAGAACAATACATTAAATAAGAAGAAGTAGACTTACCACAGTTGCCTTGAATGCCAACCGTCTGCCTACACCAAAGTGCAAAGTACCTACGGCATCCAGCCGTCTCCTTGCAGCCCTCCTCTGACCCTCGAACATTTCAGGATAGTCCCTATTCTACTTCTTGAAAAACTTCCAATCAGGTTTTTTTGTAGCCCTCCCCTTTGTGATGGAAGTATGCAAGGTTGATCTATGATGCTTCAAGACCAAACCCATGCGCTCTCAGATGTGATTCTCATTAAACTCCCGATTTGGGGGATTAGGGTGTTTTTCTTTCAATTCATCGATGACCACCTGCTTCTTTTGGTCATCTTGATACTGCGAATTAGTAGTAATGCCGCTCCTGAAGTGGTGGCTCATCAACCACCTCATGGTGGCCATCACTACTTTGCTCTTTTTATCTTCTATTATCTCTCTAGCAGCCATGATTTGATAGGATAGGTCCTCGACTAGGTAAGGAGGACTCATGGTAGTGACAGAGTCAGAGCGAGTGGTGTTTCTGCAAGCGCTTCTAGAGTAATGAGTAGCAGTGGGAGTAGGAGAGGGCAAAGGACCTAGTACTGGGTCTCGAGACCAAGTGGAGACTTGTAGGGATGTGAGTGTGCTGACTCGTCTACATCTCCCGAGTCTAGCACAACATAAGTGACCCCTCCTACTCTTCCTTCTCTTATGATGGGAATGCCCAGGTGATGACCCCTCAGCCAAAGGGGCATGAGGGGACGACTGGGCAGTAGGTCCAGCTATCCGTGTAGGAGAGGGAATTGGTGAGGTCCTCTGGGATAGCAGAGAGAAGAATCTTGTTGCCTCCTCATCAATCATATGTGCCACAAACTCGTCGAGACTCCCAACAAAGCCATGGGCTACTAGCAAAGGAGTTCCCCGAGGGGTAGTCACAATACTACCTCTGAGAGGAGTCTGGCCAGGGGTAGTCATAGGGGTAGGCCCCTGAGGTGTCACCTGAGGCAAATAAAAGTCCTCTGGAGAATAGACATCATGATGTCTCCTCCTACAAGGGTTTCCGTACTCGTCAGACGTGTGGCGTGATCCCATGTCTAACGTAGACACCAACATGAAAACAAAAAACAAAAAACAAGAGAATACATTGAGAAAGCATATGAGATTACATTGATAAAGCATAAGAGAATACATTGAGAAAGCATATGCTTATGCTTATGCATATGCATATGAGCATATGCTCATGCATAAGCATAAGCATAGGCATAGGCATATGCTTATGAAGAAAGAGAAAAAGAGAGGAGAAAAAAAGAGAAAGGAGAAGGAGAAGGAGAAGGGGAAGGACATGCATATGCATAGGCATATGCTTATGAAAAGAAGAGAAAAAGAGAGGAAAAAAGAGAAAAGAAAGGAGAAGGAGAAGGACATGCATAGGCATAGGCATAGGCATAAGAGAAGGAAGAGGGGAAAAGAGCATAAGCATAAGAGATATTGAAAGAAAGCATATGCTTATGCTTATGCATGAGCATATGAGCATAAAAGAAAAAGAGAGAAAACTTAAGCATAGGCAAATACATATGCTTATGAAAAGAGATCAAAAGAGGGGAAAGAGGGGGAGAAAGAGAGAGGAAAAGAGGAAAAGAGGAGAAGGAGACATATGCTCATGCATAAGCATAAGCATAAGAGAAGGAAGAGAAAAAAAGGGCATAAGCATAAGAGAAAAGGAAAGAAAGGATATGCTTATGCTTATGCATGAGCATATGAGCATAAAAGAAAAATAGAGAAAGCATAAGCTTGTGCTTATGCATGACCATATGAGCACATGCTCATGCATAAGCATAGGCAAATACATATGCTTATGAAAATGGATTGAGAGAGGGGAAAAGAGGAAGAGAGATTGAAAGAGGAGAAAAAGAAGAGGGAAAAAGAGCATAAACATAAGAGAAGGAAGAGGGGAAAAGAGATTAAAAGAGGGGATGAAAGAGGGAAAAAGAGCATAAACATAGACAAGGAAGAGGGGAAAAAGAAGAGAAGGAAGGGAGAAAGAGGGGAAAAAGAGATTGAAAGAGGGGATAAAGAAGAGGAAAAAAGAAGAGAAGGAAAAAAGGAAGAGAGGGAAAGAAGAGGGAATAGGGAAAGAGAGGGGAAGAGAGGGTTCCTACTCCCATCACTGCAGCTAGCGCTTAAGGTGCTAGTTGCAGGCCAATGCAAATTAAAAAAATAAGAAAAGGAAAAAAGAGAAAGGACTTTCTGACCTGGAATAGTCCCACTCGGTGTTTTGTGGATTGGCCCTACAAAAGAGAGGAAACATACCATTTCTCAAATAACTAGTTAGAGGAAGGAGGAGTTTAGAGAAGCAACCTCTCAAAGGGATTGGATTGAGGAGACAAGCATAAGCCTACAAATAAGGAGAAAGAGGAGGAAGAGAAATACCAAAAAGAGAAGAGGTGAGTCTTCTTTCTTTCACAAAATCTCGTTTTTGTCTTTAACCCTTGAAAATCAAGCATGAAAACTAGCACATAGCCTTAGCAATATAGGGAGAAACATGCTTCAACACTCACAAAATGAAATCTCACAAAAAACGAACCTACATTGCTGAAAGAGACTCACCTTCTTGAAAGACTTCTTTTCACACAAGCAAAGAGGAAGAAGGGTGGAGAGGGAGCACGGTATAAAACTAGTCCTACTTGTAATCTCACTTTTTAAATTGTTTTATTCTTTAAGTTCCAATCTAATTTTCAATTAATATGGTTTCACTCTTAAATTCAAAGCTCAAGCATCCCATCACCAGAGGCGAGTAGTGATGAGGACCAGGGATCTCAAGCACAGCTCACGAGAGCTAGGGATTAGGCACAACTCATGAAGACCAAGGATGATGTTAGCAAGACGAGGATGAGGAGGACGATGATTCGAATGAGCAACAGTAGTAGTGGTAGTAGTAGTTTGCATATACTTCGCCGTGTATATCCTTTTGTATATTGGCTCGTTTGAGCGATTTTGTATCACCCTTTTCAAAAGGGTAATTTTGTAACAAACAATGTTGTATATCTTTGACATGTATATGCTTCTACTGAGAGTGCTCTCAATGGAAGCAAGAATGGAAGAGGGAGAGAGAGAAACAGAGAGCCACACAAGTTTTAGTGGGTGCAGAACATCCTAATCTTATTTTTCATTCATTTATATATGTGTTTGAGTATTGTACATAATCGGGGTAAAGGCACAGTGAAATTTAACCCCCACAACCTCCCACTTAAAGGACAATGTGCCTTTAAGGGAGAGCAACCAGTGAGCATACTATCCAATGCCCATCAATACATGACAATACTCAAACCGCTGACTAGGTAGACTCTTCGTCAGCATATCTGTAGGGTTATCATCTGTATGAACCTTGACAAGCTCTATGCACTTGTCCTCAAGTACCTCCCTGATGAAATGGTACCTGACCTTAATGTGTTTGGTCTTTGCATGAAAGACCAGATTCCGTGCTAGCTGAATAGCACTCATGGAATCACTATGCAATGTCAGTACACCTATATGAATCCCCAAATCTTCCACTAGCCAATCAAGCCATATAGCCTCCTTGCAACCGTCTGTGGCTGCAACATACTCAGCCTCTGTGGTAGACAAAGCAATGCACTTATGTGTGCGAGACATCCATGACACTGCACCACCTACAAAGATGAACACATAACCAAAAGTGGATCTCCTACTATCCACATGTCCTGCATAGTCTGAATCTGTGTATCCAAGTACACGCATGTCTCCTTTACCAAAGCAGATGCACATCTCCTTGGTACCCTTCATGTAGCTCATGATGCACTTAACTGCCTCCCAATGCCTCTTTCCTGGATTAGCCATATACCGGCTAACAACTCCCACTGCAAATGCAATGTCTGGTCTAGTAGCTATCATAGCATACATAAGACTCCCAATTGCTGATGCATAAGGAACCTTGGCCATCATGGCCCTCTCCTCATCTGATTTGGGACTATCTGTGTGACTCAGTTTCACAGATGGAGGCAATGGAGTACCCAGTGCCTTCCCCCCCTCCATATTGAAATGCTGCAATACTTTTGTAACATACTCCTTCTGTGAAAGCTAAAGGAGTTTCCTACTCCGATCACGCATGGTGCGCATACAAAGAATATGACCTGCAAGTTCCTGATCTCTATTCTCCAGAGGACTTTTATTCGCCTCAGGTGACACCTCAGGGGCCTACCCCTATGACTACCCCTGGCCAGACTCCTCTCAGAGGTAGTATTGTGACTACCCCTCGAGGAACTCCTTTGCTAGTAGCCCATGGCTTTGTTGGGAGTCTCGATGAGTTTGTGGCACATATGATTGATGAGGAGGCAACAAGATTCTTCTCTCTGCTATCCCAGAGGACCTCACCAATTCCCTCTCCTACACGGACGGCTGGACCTACTGCCCAGTCGTCCCCTCATGCCCCTTTGGCTGAGGGGTCATCACCTAGGCATGCCCATCATAAGAGAAGGAAGAGTAGGAGGGGTCGCTTATGTTGTGCTAGACTCGGGAGATGTAGACGAGTCAGCACACTCACATCCCTACAAGTCTCCACTTGGTCTCGAGACCCAGTACTAGGTCCTTTGCCCTCTCCTACTCCCACTGCTACTCATCACTCTAGAAGTGCTTGCACAAACACCACTCGCTCTGACTCTGTCACTACCATGAGTCCTCCTTACCTAGTCGAGGACCTATCCTATCAAATCATGGCTACTAGAGAGATAATAGAAGATAAAAAGAGTAAAGTAGTGATGGCCACCATGAGATGGTTGATGAGCCACCACTTCAGGAGCGGCATTACCTCGGGGGGGTCACTCATCATATGTAAGCCTATCACGTGAGTTCAACAGAAGGACATTTTTAATATTTAAATTTTACAAAAATTAATTTACATAAGGCAGTATTTAAAACAATTTTGGAAAAAATTTACAGATTTGTATAGAAAAAGGGTACATTTTATTAATGAAAATTTTACAAATAAGGGATTTTATAAATAGGCCTTGAACGCACGTGATATAGAGGGTTTATACATAGTGACCCCCCCGAGGGCATTACTACTAATTGGCAGTATCAAGATGACCAAAAGAAGCACGTGGTCATCGATGAATTGAAAGAAAAACACCCTAATCCCCCAAATCGGGAGTTTAATGAGAATCACATGTGAGAGCGCATGGGTTTGGTCTTGAAGCATCATACATCAACCTTGCGTACTTCCATCACAAAGGGGAGGGCTACAAAAAAAGCTGATTGGAAGTTTTTCAAGAAGTAGAATAGGGACTTTCCTAAAATGTTCGAGGGTCAAAGGAGGGCTGCAAGGAGACGGCTGGATGCCGTAGGTACTTTGCACTTTGGTGTAGGCAGACGGTTGGCATTCAAGGCAACTGTGGTAAGTCTACTTCTTCTCATTTAATGTATTGTTCTATTTGTTTTACTACATATTACATGCACCTTATCTAACTCTCATAAATTGGATCCACAACAAGCTGTGATGGCTTGCCTTCCTACAGATGCAGAGACGAGACAAATATATTTATCTATTATTTAAAAATTTGGCCAATTTTCATGGACTCTATCTATAATTTTATAATCTTAAAGGCTAAACCTAGCTCTTTTTTTAATTTTAGTTTCAAATTGTGGCAAATATACTAAGCTTTTATTTTTATATAAGCATATAAACTTTCACAAACCATATAAAACTTTTGCTTATTAACGAAACTAACATGAAAAAATCATCCCTGATGCTTGACCATCCAAAGCATATCCAATGGACAAGATACTTTGCATGTCACTCAAAGTAGGTGATATTGAGGGCTGTGAAAAGTGGCACACCCATCCGATAAATATTGGTTCGAATAGCACACCTAGGAGCATGATTTTTGATGGTTGTGCATGACATTGAGGAAAAGTGTTTAATGCTTGATCGACCATGCAAAGCATAACCGATGGGCACAATACCTTTACATGCCTCAACCTAGGTGGTATTCAGTTGCATACAAAGTGACACTCCCATCCAATAAGTACTTGTTCGGATAACACACCTAAGAGCATCCTTTTTGACGGATGTGCATCACACTCGGCAAAAAAGGGTGTTTATGTGTGATTGAACATGCAAAAAACATTCAATGGACACCATACCTTGCAATAATCTCAACCTAGATAGTATTGCAACATGTGCAAAGTGGCGCATGCATCCAATAAGTACTTTTTCGGATAACACACCTGGGAGCATGCTTTTTTACGGTTGTGCAAAATACTGGGGGGAAAAGGTGTCTAATGCATGATCGACCATGCAAATCATATCCGATGAGCAAGATAATTTTCATGCATCTCAATTTAGGTTTTATTGATGCTCGTGCAAAGTCGTGCACCCATCTGATAAGAACTTGTTTGAATTACATACCTAGAAGCATGTTTTTTTACAATTGTGCATGACATTGAGGAAAGAAAGGTGTTTAATGCTTGATTGACCATGCAAAGCATATTTGATGGGCACAATTCTTTAGACATGCCTCAAACTAGGTGGTATTGTTTTGGATGCAAAGTGGCGCACCCATACAACAAGTACTTATTAGGATAACACACCTAGGAGCGTGTTTTTTGACGGATGTGAATCACACTCGAGTGAAAATCGTGTTTAATGCATGATTGACCATGTAGAGCATATCAAATGGGCACCATAATTTGCACCTATCTTAAATTAGGTGGTATTTCATCTTGTGTAGAGTGGTATACCCATCCAATAAGTACTTATTTGGAGAACACACTTGGGAGCGTGTTTTTTTAAGGTTGTGCATAACACTAGGGGGAAAACGGTGTACAATGCATGATCGAACATGCAAAGAATATATGATGGACAAGAAACTTGCATGTTCCTAAAAGTAGGTGGTATTGAGGCCTTGGCAAAGGGTATCACCCATCCAATAAGTACTCGTTCGAATAGGAGTGTGTTTTTTTACGGTTGTGTATGACATTGAGATAAAAACGGTGTTTACTACTTGATTGACCATGCAAAGCATATCTGATGGGCACGATAGTTTGTACATGCCTCAACCTAAGAGCTATCTTGTTGCATGCAAAGTGGCACGCCCATCCAATAAGTACTTTTTCGATAACGAACCTTAATAAAATGCCCCTCCCCCCAACTAATAAGTACTAATTAAACATTATAATTAATAAGTAGATTATTAAAAAGAGAATAATATTAATTATAATTAATAAGTAGATTATTAAAAAGAGACTAATATTCATGTAATTGTTTCTACTAGAGCTTGCTTGCAAATGAGATGGCTATATATTTTGTTCCAGGGATGGATGTGATTTTACATCACAAAAGAGAAGTAGTTGCATTTTCTACAATCCATGATAGTGATCCCAATTCAGTTTGCCACTTTTGAAGACTTGGCAAAGATAAGGTGGCAGTTACTGTATCAAATATTATTAGCACACATGTTGAGCTAAAGTATAAATGTGGAGATATGGAAACACTTGGAGATGTTATGCCCTACAATACATCCAACAAATCCTTTATAGCATAGGACAAAGATGAGACTTATGCAATAGACATCATCAAGAATACAAAGTGAAGCACTTTGGATTTTACTGTAGGGGATATTTTACAAATGAGTTCATTTGCAAATAAGAATGTAGTAGAAGGTGAAGTATTGGGATTTGAACAAGTGGAGCAGTGGTCATTTGCATAGATGAGGATTCTAAAAGTCATTGATGATGGTATGGTTGATAGCACAACATCCTTATGTGATCCCTACTATGAGGTAGGCAAGATACCTGATGGAGCATGCATTTTTTAAACATGAGAAAGAGGCACGTGGTTTTTAGTGATAAAGATAAGGTATACTACAATATCAAAGGACCTAAAAAGTGTCCCACATGCCAATCTCTATCACTTCATTTGTGGCTAAAACACTATATTAGAGAATTTGGGAAAATTCCAATTCCCACGAAATAAAATATAGTCACTTCAAAAGTAAATTTTGATATTTTTTATTGAAACATTAGCTCCATTGAGGACCCAAGTTTCAGTTATGTTGGGGGAGACTAGACCATGCACAATACTTTCCCAATTCCTAGAGCCCAAGCAACAAGCTTCCGTATGTTGCTATGGCAAAAGGCCTTAATAGATGTGAACATGGTCCCATGGCCAAAACATTTGTTGATTTGCCAGTGAAAGAAAGACGTTTGTTGTTTCATGTACATCAAAACCACAAACAAAAGCCAATTTATAGATGTTGCGTTAGGAAGATTCATTGGAGTAAATTAAATTGCAGTATTGATATATGCAATAGGATTGTTATAGAGCTTTGACATCCATCATATAAATGTGTGTTCAAAAACAAAATTAAACTTGCAACAACTGTCAGTTTATATGTTGATAAATTGCACTATTGACATATGCAATAGGATTATGGTAGAGCTTTGACATCCATCATATAAATGTGGTGTTCAAAAACACCGTTCCATCACAATAGAGCTCGTGAAACTCTCCATCACAATAGAGCTCATGAAACTCAGAGACATGGTCTTGATAAAAACCTTTTTTTTAATTTCTTTCTCGTGCTAAATATAATCAAAGCCATTGACACATAGCCAAATTTGCAACTAAATTTTGCATCACATCGTTTAACATAATCATTAACAATTCCATACTAGTATTCATACTCACAAAGTAGCTCATCTTCGAAGGAGATATCCTTTATGGTTTGCACAGTAATGTAGCCATGGGCACTCGAATCTCCTTGTGACTTTTGAGCCCAAGGTGGTAGCTTAGGGATGTATACAAATATAACATTTGTTCTTTCTTTATAATACATTGAGCTATTTATATATCCAGCAATGTTTCCATACAATACATCTCCCACGATACATTTCACATCTGTCAATGGCTCAATGAATGGATCTTCAAACATTCCATAAGTCTTCATCCTTGGGAAAAACTTGAGGAGAGATCTCCAAGTATCATAATCATACTTTGGACCATTATATACCATCAAATCTTGTTTCTTCTTGATGCTCGTATGTACAAAAAGACCATATCCTGCCCCAGGTATTGTTGATTTCTTTACTTCATAATGGATGCCATTCATTTCAAACACGTGCTCAATGGGTATGGGCAATTCATGTTTCCATAAACCATTGGATGCAGGATCAAAATTTGTAATAAGATAGCTCTTCAACTTTATAGGACAATCTGCAACACCTATCATATGTTTAAAATCAAAGAATCATTCTTTTAGTGGAGGAATACAAACTCACATCACAAAGCACAAAGCATTTTTGCCACAAGGTACTAACTCAATGTCTATTAATTCTTTCACAAAACAAATTGAAACATAATGTTTTGCAAATCGAATCTAACCAAATAGTGTCCAAATATAAATCAAAATGTAGGTGCAAATGTTTTAGCTGAGCATTTGTGTCTGTAACTCTAATTAACAAGATCACCCAGATTCACTAAGGGTTATCTATGCAATAAAATTGAATCAAGTTGGCTAAGAATGCCCTTGCAGCATCAGCAGTGATTCCCCTTTCCTTGCATCCAAGAACCATAGCAAAGCGTTTTGCCTCACTATCTTTCAACAACCCCATTTTGGCAATTTTTCCTAGCATGCATTCTTCCTCTTCATTCAATGTAACATGTTGAGCATGCACCATACTTCTTGTAGTAGGACAAGTCCCTCTCACTCTAGTTTTGGTTATAGGTGAAGCAATACCTTTCTCTGTGTCTTTTTTTGAACTACGAGTAGACATATGCTCGGGGGGGTCACTCATCATATGTAACCCTATCACGTGAGTTCAACAGAAGGATTTTTTTAATTTCTAAAATTTACAGAAATAAATATACATAAGGGACTATTTAAAATAGTTTTGGAAAAAATTTACAGATTTGTATAGAAAAGGGGCACATTTTATTAATGAAAATTTTTACAGATAAGGGACTTTAAATATAGGCCTTGAACGCACGTGATATAGAGGGTTATACATAGTGACCCCCCCGAGGACATATGACATTCGACATTCATCCTTTCGAGCACTTCTTTGTTTTTTTCTTTGAATTCAAGGATCACTAGTTGAAAATAATAGAACATATCATGCCCTTCGATAATCGGAGCTTGACCAAATCTGTTAGAAGAGATGGCACTGCGCACATCTACTACATCATCTAGCATCTGTAGGTACGGCAATAACTCATGAAGCAAAATAGAATCACCACAATCTATATCAAATTTTGTAGGGAAAATGCAATTTTCTGCTGGATTAACACAACCCGTGTAAGGCGAAACGTCAATGAACACTGTTCTTGCTGGTTTACATTCCTCTTTGAAACAACACCACACTCTCATTAATGGTTTAAACTCCGCTTCCACATTCATCCTATCTGGTCGAATGATTCTACTCTTTGTATGCTTGTGGCATGCCATCGCACCCCAAACCATGAAGAAATGTAACTTTCTATTAACATGATGCTCCAAAGTGTCCAGCATGTGTTGCACCATGCCCTTTTCTCCTCCAGTGACCAAATGCCAACATGGCAGTGATCGAGCAACCATTGTAGAAACTCTAAACACCCAGGACGGAGAACAAGCCAATGCTTCCCATTGTGCAAGCTCACATGTTTGTTTGACTTCGAAAAACAACGCTCGAGCAATAACCCTTTCAAATCTATTACCACTGCTAGTCTTATTTTTGTTATCACCTCTTTTGACATTATTTCTGAGGGTGACATTATGTCTTCTCCTTTATCTTCTAAGATTTCTTCTTGTACCTTGGCTTCATACAATGACATTGCATCTTCTCCTTTACCTTCTAAGCTTGCATCCACATTTGTCAATGGAACATTAACTCCAGACATTGCATCCTCAACATTTTCAATCAACCATGTTGAGCTTGGAACTTGCATGCTAATGTTCAAATTAGGCACATAATGAATCATTGGATCAGGTGTCACATATACAGGCAATGCTTCTAGCGATGTGAAATTGAGATGGCCAAGATCTGTTGATAAACAAGGAAATGAAATTCATAAGTAGAAACAAACTGAAGATTGAGTTGGAAAACCAAATTGTCAAACTTTAGGTTGTGTGCTCTCAATGAAATTTGTTTGAGTGAAAGCAGTCATGTTTTTCTTTTTCAAAACAAAATTGGATTACTAAAAAAAAGAAAGCATATGCATAGTATACCCCTAAAGTTATTGAATCTATACCCTTTCAAGTTATTTTAATCCCCAAAACTACATATCCTTACAATGCCAAAAACCTTTGCATAATAGATAGAGTGGAGTCCAACATTGTCTAGCATTGCCCAAGTGTTCCCACTAAGAAAAGATTGGGCCAAGCGGCCAAAACATAATTGAGCATTCATATGAAGTGAATAAGGATAGAAACAACAATTTACACTAATTCATTCATCACGAAACATATTCAAGAATACATATGTTCATGTTTGAATTATGGCAATGAGATAGAAGAAATTTCCAAGTAATATTAAAAGATCCTTGGAACAAAATTAATACATCATATGGAGAATATAGCAAGATAACATATGGAAAACATGAACACCATATAAAAGGACAATTTCAAGGACCTGTTGCTTCCTCTTCTGTTTCCCAAAACTTTGAAGCGTGTTTTTGTAAATGCTCACGCTGCTCTTCATTGAAGGGTTGAAGCTCTTTTTGTCCTGGTATGGTATCAATTTCTTTATCCCCTCCACCTTCAGTTATATCATCTTCTTCTTTTGGTACCCCCTCTATTGCCAATATTGGTTCTTGCAAGCCAGCCCATTGTCGAATTTCATGATTACTGTAAGCATACATGCAACAAATACTTTCCACCTTTGCTAACTCCTCATAAGTCTCAACAACTAAAACAACACGCCTCTTACAAGAAAGAGACTCTATTACAGCAAGCCCCTCAGAGAACAAGTCCAATACATACTCATCTTCTCGGCAGAAACCCATGATCATGTCTTTCATGATACTTGAACGTTTTCTTTTCAAGGACAATTCAATGTCAAATTCATCATCATCATCCTCGTCATCATCATCCTCATCACCTGATTCTTCTCCACCACTTGATTTTTCATATTTTTCATCTGCAACATATATTGATGGCTTACATTGTGCATTGGTATAGCGCTCAATATCGTTGAAATGCTTTTCCTTGCTTACCAGTACACAGGCAATTAAGCCATCCATAGATCCAGTGACAAATATATCTGCAGTTTCAAAATTAAGGCAACCAAAGTGTATTTTATATTGTCCGCATGTCTTATTTAATGCATTCTTCAAACATGATACATGATCCATGGTCAAGAACACTACAAGAAGGAATTGCACTGGGGGAGAAGCGATTGTCATCAAGCTTTTCAACAAACACTCAAAGCGATCCTCGTTCCAATTTCTACTTCTGCTTGGTCCATACATTACGTCCAAAAAAGCAACCCCTATTGCCATTGGCTCTTGGTACACATTATGTATAAATTCCATTCCCTCCATGTTTGAACCGACTGTGTAGAACCTCCAAGGCCGGGTGTCCATGACTTGAACCTTCACTTTGTTCCATAATCCACCTTAGATACCCCTTTGCAGCATCAGGCAATGGTGGAGTTTCCTTGCCCTGTTGAAGCTTCAGTTTTAACCATGAATCAGAGCAACCACAAATCCGATGATACAATTCTGGAGTAATTTTAAAATGTAATCTGCACTCATCCCAATTTTTTAACATTAAAGAAGGCCGTTCTGCCGATATAAACATATAAAGTTCTTCTTGTAGTGCAGCATCTCTCTTGATCTGCATAGCTCGTCCTTCAATATCAAGAATCATGGCATCAGTCTTTGTTTTAGTTATGACTACTCTACCTTCCTTAATGTCATTTTGAATTTGACCAATTTGATCATCACTCAATCCACGCAAGCATCTAAACATTGAGACTGTGGGTTGCCTACGGCATTTTCCATCTTGTGAATATTTGCCTGCAATGTAATCCTCAAGGATGGAGATCCAACCATCATAAATGGCATCGCTTGTAATTATCATATGTACATCCTTCGTGGCAAAGCTATTGCCCAATGTTACCTTGCCAGTGTCAATGAAAGCCTACAAGATATATGAATCCATTAGAATGCAATAATTAAGAAAACATTCTTGTAAAAAATGATTCATAATTAAAATATGTACTTACATCCCAATTCTCATGATCTGGATGTCCTTTTGCAAGCCCTTGTTGTGCTTTCTTGGGTTTGTTAAAGAGAATCCATTGTCCCCTCACCTGCTTAAGTATATCAATGTATGGAGATTGTCTCAAGATATTTTGAGACTCTAGGTTTGCCATCTTTGATATCTCCACACAAAAGCGTGTGGGACAATTCACTACAATCCTCGCCTGACGGGTGCGGTAGTAGTTCTTTCTTTGGGCCGTGCTGTTATCATCATTAGATGTGAATATTTTAGCAGCATATATTGAATGTTGTCCAGATAGTATCCAATAGTGGCACTTGGTTAAATCCTTTTTATCTACCCTTTCTAGGGGTTGCTTTGTTTCAGGATTGAAAGGCATTAAATCTGCTACAGCAGCAGGAGGCCTAGAGTTATAACCAAAGTCTGCAGCAAGCTTCTCCACATGCTCTTTGTTCAACCCTCTATATACATAGCTTGGAGGAGCTTTTTGACATCTTGCAACTGGAATTGGAAATGTTGCATGCAACCCGAATGGGTAGTATTTTTCATATTCCACCAAGCCTGATGGTTTCTTTTGCCCTTTTTTTCCTATGACCTTTCCACTTGGCTCCAATTCACTACCACTGCTTCTTTCCACAACTGCTAGCATACCCTCTGGAGGTGTTCCTTTCTCTGGTACATCAATTACAGTGAGCTTTCCTTTCTTTGCCCCTTCTCCACTACCACCTGGTGCTTGAACCATAGTCAACTTTCGTTTCCTTGTTCCTTCCCCACTATCTTCCCCACTCTTGCGCTTCTTTAATGTTGCTGAAACTTTGCGATATGATTCAATGATTGTTGTCACTGTGTTAATTTCATTTTCATCAATTGATTCCACACTTATCCAGCCTCTTGAGTGCATGTTGTCATCTACATTAGACTTCATACGAGATGCTTCATAATCACTAGGATCCAAGAGAAATTTCTTATTTTGATTTATAATAATTAACAATCCAATATCTCCCTCTTTTCCAACCACATCTTCTGTGATTTGATGTACCGATCCAACACAAGTGTATGTACTTTTGTTAGGTAACAAAACAAATAAGTGAACTCGTGTCAACTGTGCTCCCTCAATACTGTATATGTCAAAGTACCATGGTATGCTTTTTTCTCCAAATCCACTTACAACTTTCTCAACCTTCTTCACATTTGTGTCTTTCCTGTAAAAAATCCAAGCAATATACAAACTATCATCTTTATAATCTTTAATGTTAGACAAAACACATTATCAATAAACATATCTTAAATAGAATCGAGAATTAACAGCAAACATAGTGGTAGATTTGAGAAAGCACCAAGGTCTAGGGAGATTTCTTATGGGCTTCTTTTAGAGCACTGGAAAGGGAGGTTTGGACGTGTGGCAAAATCTTAAGGGCTTCTTTCAAAGCACCAAAGTTTGGGGAGATTAGCCTTGTGGCCAGATCTTGTGGGCTTCTTTCAAAGCACTAGGTCTGGAGAGATTTGGTCGTGCGGCCAAATCTTGCTAGCTTCTTTCAAATCGGTCAAATCTTTCTAGCTTCTTTTAAATCACTGGGTCTAAGAAGATTTGGCCGTGTGGCCAAACTTGCTAGCTTCTTTCAAATCGGTCAAATCTTTCTAGCTTCTTTTAAATCACCTGGGTCTAAGGAGATTTGGTCATGTGGCCAAATCTTGCTAGCTTCTTTTAATCACGAGGGTTTATGGAGATTTGGCCGTGCGGCCAAATCTTTTCAAAGCAGCAGGGTTTGGGGAGATTTGGCCATGCAGCCAAATCTTTTCAAAGCACTAAGGTTTGGGGAGATTTGGCTGTGCGGCCAAATCTTGCTAAATTCTTTCTAATTAGGAGGGTCTAGGGAGATTTGGCCATGCGGCCAAATCTTTTGAAAGCAGCAAGGTTTGGGGAGTTTTGGCTGTGGTGCCAAATCTTCCTAGCTTGTTTCTAATCACGAGTGTCTAGGGAGATTTGGCCGTGTGGCCAAATCTTTTTAAAGCAGCAAGGTTTAGGGAGATTTAGCTGTGGTGCCAAATCTTCCTAGCTTCTTTCAAATCACCAAGGTCTAGGGAGATTTGGCTGTGTGGCCAAATCTTTTTAAAGTAGCAAGGTTTAGGGACATTTAGTTGTGGTGCCAAATCGTCCTGGCTTGTTTCTAATCACGAGTGTCTAGGGAGATTTGGTCGTGTGGCCAAATCTTTTTAAAGCAGCAAGGTTTAGGGATATTTAGCTGTGGTGCCAAATCTTCCTAGCATCTTTCAAATCACCAAGGTCTAAGGAGATTTTGGCCGTGTGGCCAAATCTTTTTAAAGGAGCAAGGTTTAGGGAGATTTAGCTATGGTGCCAAATCTTCCTAGCTTCTTTCAAATCACCAAGGTCTAGGGAGATTTGGCCGTGTGGCCAAATCTTTTTAAAGCAGCAAGGTTTAGGGAGATTTAGCTGTGGTGCCAAATCTTCCTAGCTTCTTTCAAATCACCAAGGTCTAGGGAGATTTGGCCGTGTGGCCAAATCTTTTTAAAGTAGCAAGGTTTAGGGAGAATTAGCTGTGGTGCTAAATCTTCCTAGCTTCTTTCAAATCACGAAGGTCTAGGGAGATTTGGCCGTGTGGCCAAATCTTTTTAAAGCAGCAAGGTTTAGGGACATTTAGTTGTGGTGCCAAATCTTCTTAGCTTGTTTCTAATCACGAGTGTCTAGGGAGATTTGGCCGTGTGGCCAAATCTTTTTAAAGCAGCAAGGTTTAGGGAGATTTAGCTGTGGTGCGAAATCTTCCTAGCTTCTTTCAAATCACCAAGGTCTAGGGAGATTTCACCGTGCAGCCAAATCTTTTTAAAGCAGCAAGGTTTAGGGACATTTAGTTATGGTGCCAAATCTTCCTAGCTTGTTTCTAATCACGAGTGTCTAGGGAGATTTGGCCGTGTGGCCAAATCTTTTTAAAGCAGCAAGGTTTAGGGAGATTTAGCTTTGGTGCCAAATCTTCCTAACAGCAAACATAGTGGTAGATTTGAGAAAGCACCAAGGTCTAGGGAGATTTCTTATGGGCTTCTTTTAGAGCACTGGAAAGGGAGGTTTGGACGTGTGGCAAAATCTTAAGGGCTTCTTTCAAAGCACTAGGTCTGGAGAGATTTGGTCGTGCGGCCAAATCTTGCTAGCTTCTTTCAAATCGGTCAAATCTTTCTAGCTTCTTTTAAATCACTGGGTCTAAGAAGATTTGGCCGTGTGGCCAAATCTTGCTAGCTTCTTTCAAATCGGTCAAATCTTTCTAGCTTCTTTTAAATCACCTGGGTCTAAGGAGATTTGGTCATGTGGCCAAATCTTGCTAGCTTCTTTTAATCACGAGGGTTTATATTTGGCCGTGCGGCCAAATCTTTTCAAAGTAGCAGGGTTTGGGGAGATTTGGCCATGCAGCCAAATCTTTTCAAAGCACTAAGGTTTGGGGAGATTTGGCTGTGCGGCCAAATCTTGCTAAATTCTTTCTAATTAGGAGGGTCTAGGGAGATTTGGCCATGCGGCCAAATCTTTTGAAAGCAGCAAGGTTTGGGGAGTTTTGGCTGTGGTGCCAAATCTTCCTAGCTTGTTTCTAATCACGAGTGTCTAGGGAGATTTGGCCGTGTGGCCAAATCTTTTTAAAGCAGCAAGGTTTAGGGAGATTTAACTGTGGTGCCAAATCTTCCTAGCTTCTTTCAAATCACCAAGGTCTAGGGAGATTTGGCTGTGTGGCCAAATCTTTTTAAAGTAGCAAGGTTTAGGGACATTTAGTTGTGGTGCCAAATCGTCCTGGCTTGTTTCTAATCACGAGTGTCTAGGGAGATTTGGTCGTGTGGCCAAATCTTTTTAAAGCAGCAAGGTTTAGGGATATTTAGCTGTGGTGCCAAATCTTCCTAGCATCTTTCAAATCACCAAGGTCTAAGGAGATTTGGCCGTGTGGCCAAATCTTTTTAAAGCAGCAAGGTTTAGGGAGATTTAGCTATGGTGCCAAATCTTCCTAGCTTCTTTCAAATCACCAAGGTCTAGGGAGATTTGGCCGTGTGGCCAAATCTTTTTAAAGCAGCAAGGTTTAGGGAGATTTAGCTGTGGTGCCAAATCTTCCTAGCTTCTTTCAAATCACCAACGTCTAGGGAGATTTGGCCGTGTGGCCAAATCTTTTTAAAGTAGCAAGGTTTAGGGAGAATTAGCTGTGGTGCTAAATCTTCCTAGCTTCTTTCAAATCACGAAGGTCTAGGGAGATTTGGCCGTGTGGCCAAATCTTTTTAAAGCAGCAAGGTTTAGGGACATTTAGTTGTGGTGCCAAATCTTCCTAGCTTCTTTCTAATCACGAGTGTCTAGGGAGATTTGGCCGTGTGGCCAAATCTTTTTAAAGCAGCAAGGTTTAGGGAGATTTAGCTGTGGTGCCAAATCTTCCTAGCTTCTTTCAAATCACGAAGGTCTAGGGAGATTTCACCGTGCAGCCAAATCTTTTTAAAGCAGCAAGGTTTAGGGACATTTAGTTGTGGTGCCAAATCTTCCTAGCTTGTTTCTAATCACGAGTGTTTAGGGAGATTTGGCCGTGTGGCCAAATCTTTTTAAAGCAGCAAGGTTTAGGGAGATTTAGCTGTGGTGCCAAATCTTCCTAACAGCAAACATAGTGGTAGATTTGAGAAAGCACCAAGGTCTAGGGAGATTTCTTATGGGCTTCTTTTAGAGCACTGGAAAGGGAGGTTGGACGTGTGGCAAAATCTTAAGGGCTTCTTTCAAAGCACCAAAGTTTGGGGAGATTAGCCTTGTGGCCAGATCTTGTGGGCTTCTTTCAAAGCACTAGGTCTGGAGAGATTTGGTCGTGCGGCCAAATCTTGCTAGCTTCTTTCAAATCGGTCAAATCTTTCTAGCTTCTTTTAAATCACTGGGTCTAAGAAGATTTGGCCGTGTGGCCAAATCTTGCTAGCTTCTTTCAAATCGGTCAAATCTTTCTAGCTTCTTTTAAATCACCTGGGTCTAAGGAGATTTGGTCATGTGGCCAAATCTTGCTAGCTTCTTTTAATCACGAGGGTTTATGGAGATTTGGCCGTGCGGCCAAATCTTTTCAAAGCAGCAGGGTTTGGGGAGATTTGGCCGTGCAGCCAAATCTTTTCAAAGCACTAAGGTTTGGGGAGATTTGGATGTGCGGCCAAATCTTGCTAAATTCTTTCTAATTAGGAGGGTCTAGGGAGATTTGGCCATGCGGCCAAATCTTTTGAAAGCAGCAAGGTTTGGGGAGTTTTGGCTGTGGTGCCAAATCTTCCTAGCTTGTTTCTAATCACGAGTGTCTAGGGAGATTTGGCCGTGTGGCCAAATCTTTTTAAAGCAGCAAGGTTTAGGGAGATTTAGCTGTGGTGCCAAATCTTCCTAGCTTCTTTCAAATCACCAAGGTCTAGGGAGATTTGGCTGTGTGGCCAAATCTTTTTAAAGTAGCAAGGTTTAGGGACATTTAGTTGTGGTGCCAAATCGTCCTGGCTTGTTTCTAATCATGAGTGTCTAGGGAGATTTGGTCGTGTGGCCAA
Organism: Dipteris shenzhenensis; assembly: GCF_047967505.1. Taxonomy (NCBI): domain Eukaryota; kingdom Viridiplantae; phylum Streptophyta; class Polypodiopsida; order Gleicheniales; family Dipteridaceae; genus Dipteris; species Dipteris shenzhenensis. Next base: position 25,460,773 of record NC_141608.1, on the reverse strand, counting down.
ATCTTTTTAAAGTAGCAAGGTTTAGGGATATTTAGCTGTGGTGCCAAATCTTCCTAGCATCTTTCAAATCACCAAGGTCTAAGGAGATTTGGCCGTGTGGCCAAATCTTTTTAAAGCAGCAAGGTTTAGGGAGATTTAGCTATGGTGCCAAATCTTCCTAGCTTCTTTCAAATCACCAAGGTCTAGGGAGATTTGGCCGTGTGGCCAAATCTTTTTAAAGCAGCAAGGTTTAGGGAGATTTAGCTGTGGTGCCAAATCTTCCTAGCTTCTTTCAAATCACCAAGGTCTAGGGAGATTTGGCCGTGTGGCCAAATCTTTTTAAAGCAGCAAGGTTTAGGGAGATTTAGCTGTGGTGCCAAATCTTCCTAGCTTCTTTCAAATCACCAAGGTCTAGGGAGATTTGGCCGTGTGGCCAAATCTTTTTAAAGCAGCAAGGTTTAGGGAGATTTAGTTGTGGTGCCAAATCTTCCTAGCTTGTTTCTAATCACGAGTGTCTAGGGAGATTTGGCTGTGTGGCCAAATCTTTTTAAAGGAGCAAGGTTTAGGGAGATTTAGCTCTGGTGCCAAATCTTCCTAGCTTCTTTCAAATCACCAAGGTCTAGGGAGATTTGGCCGTGTGGCCAAATCTTTTTAAAGCAGCAAGGTTTAGGGAGATTTAGCTGTGGTGCCAAATCTTCCTAGCTTCTTTCAAATCACCAAGGTCTAGGGAGACTTGGCCGTGTGGCCAAATCTTTTTAAAGCAGCAAGGTTTAGGGAGATTTAGTTGTGGTGCCAAATCTTCCTAGCTTGTTTCTGATCACGAGTGTCTAGGGAGATTTGGCCGTGTGGCCAAATCTTTTTAAAGCAGCAAGGTTTAGGGAGATTTAGCTGTGGTGCGAAATCTTCCTAGCTTCTTTCAAATCACGAAGGTCTAGGGAGATTTCACCGTGCAGCCAAATCTTTTTAAAGCAGCAAGTTTTAGGGACATTTAGTTGTGGTGCCAAATCTTCCTAGCTTGTTTCTAATCACGAGTGTCTAGGGAGATTTGCTCGTGTGGCCAAATCTTTTTAAAGCAGCAAGGTTTAGGGAGATTTAGCTGTGGTGCCAAATCTTCCTAACAGCAAACATAGTGGTAGATTTGAGAAAGCACCAAGGTCTAGGGAGATTTCTTATGGGCTTCTTTTAGAGCACTGGAAAGGGAGGTTTGGACGTGTGGCAAAATCTTAAGGGCTTCTTTCAAAGCACCAAAGTTTGGGGAGATTAGCCTTGTGGCCAGATCTTGTGGGCTTCTTTCAAAGCACTAGGTCTGGAGAGATTTGGTCGTGCGGCCAAATCTTGCTAGCTTCTGTCAAATCGGTCAAATCTTTCTAGCTTCTTTTAAATCACTGGGTCTAAGAAGATTTGGCCGTGTGGCCAAATCTTGCTAGCTTCTTTCAAATCGGTCAAATCTTTCGAGCTTCTTTTAAATCACCTGGGTCTAAGGAGATTTGGTCATGTGGCCAAATCTTGCTAGCTTCTTTTAATCACGAGGGTTTATGGAGATTTGGCCGTGTGGCCAAATCTTTTCAAAGCAGCAGGGTTTGGGGAGATTTGGCCGTGCAGCCAAATCTTTTCAAAGCACTAAGGTTTGGGGAGATTTGGCTGTGCGGCCAAATCTTGCTAAATTCTTTCTAATTAGGAGGGTCTAGGGAGATTCGGCCATGCGGCCAAATCTTTTGAAAGCAGCAAGGTTTGGGGAGTTTTGGCTGTGGTGCCAAATCTTCCTAGCTTGTTTCTAATCACGAGTGTCTAGGGAGATTTGGCCGTGTGGCCAAATCTTTTTAAAGCAGCAAGGTTTAGGGAGATTTAGCTGTGGTGCCAAATCTTCCTAGCTTCTTTCAAATCACCAAGGTCTAGGGAGATTTGGCTGTGTGGCCAAATCTTTTTAAAGTAGCAAGGTTTAGGGACATTTAGTTGTGGTGCCAAATCGTCCTGGCTTGTTTCTAATCACGAGTGTCTAGGGAGATTTGGTCGTGTGGCCAAATCTTTTTAAAGCAGCAAGGTTTAGGGATATTTAGCTGTGGTGCCAAATCTTCCTAGCATCTTTCAAATCACCAAGGTCTAAGGAGATTTGGCCGTGTGGCCAAATCTTTTTAAAGCAGCAAGGTTTAGGGAGATTTAGCTATGGTGCCAAATCTTCCTAGCTTCTTTCAAATCACCAAGGTCTAGGGAGATTTGGCCGTGTGGCCAAATCTTTTTAAAGCAGCAAGGTTTAGGGAGATTTAGCTGTGGTGCCAAATCTTCCTAGCTTCTTTCAAATCACCAAGGTCTAGGGAGATTTGGCCGTGTGGCCAAATCTTTTTAAAGCAGCAAGGTTTAGGGAGATTTAGCTGTGGTGCCAAATCTTCCTAGCTTCTTTCAAATCACCAAGGTCTAGGGAGATTTGGCCGTGTGGCCAAATCTTTTTAAAGCAGCAAGGTTTAGGGAGATTTAGCTGTGGTGCCAAATCTTCCTAGCTTCTTTCAAATCACCAAGGTCTAGGGAGATTTGGCCGTGTGGCCAAATCTTTTTAAAGTAGCAAGGTTTAGGGAGAATTAGCTGTGGTGCTAAATCTTCCTAGCTTCTTTCAAATCACGAAGGTCTAGGGAGATTTGGCCGTGTGGCCAAATCTTTTTAAAGCAGCAAGGTTTAGGGACATTTAGTTGTGGTGCCAAATCTTCCTAGCTTGTTTCTAATCACGAGTGTCTAGGGAGATTTGGCCGTGTGGCCAAATCTTTTTAAAGCAGCAAGGTTTAGGGAGATTTAGCTGTGGTGCCAAATCTTCCTAGCTTCTCTCAAATCACCAAGGTCTAGGGAGATTTCACCGTGCAGCCAAATCTTGTATGTTTTGAAAGAAGCTAGGAAGATTTGGCCATGCGGCCAAATCTCCCCATTTAAAATTCAAAATTCAAATCTTAAGATTCAAATTTTGAATCTGAAAATTCAAAATTCAAAATTCAAAATCTTAGATTCAAAATTTAAAATTCAAAATTTCAATTTTGAATCTTAGATACAAAATTCAAATTTCAAATTTCAAGATCTGAAAGTCAAATCATACACTAAAGACCCCACTTTCAAATCACACTTTGAGATTCGTACTTTTACAACTCTTGCTTTCAAATCGTGGTGTTTTGAAATGGAAAAGATGGAGAACATGCAAGAATCAGGTACACTTTCTATTTCTTTCTATTTCTTACTTGGATGATTGAGTAGCCATTGTTGTTCGTGAGCTTGGCTCTTTGGATTTCCAGCAGGCACGGGATTGTGCTTCCGTGAAAAGCCACGGGATTGTGCTTCCGTTTGGATGGTCGTAGTTCCAGAAACTTAAAGAAAAAGTTTCATCCGCTAGTAGAGTGGCCAAGATCCGCTCGTGGAAGTAGAGATGCCAGTGATGGAAGGAGAAGAAAAGCCACGATCCGTGCACTTAGAAGAATAGCTTCTCTAACGATGGAAGGGGCGAGGGGCGTAGCAGTGAAAGGGAGGGAGGGGAGCGCAGCAGCCGTGTGGAGAAGGAGATAGCCGTGTGGAGAAGGAGACGACGACGAGGAGGAGTGTGGAGAAGGAGACGACGAGGAGGAGGCGCTGCAGCCGAAGGCAAGGAGGGGAGCGCAGGAGCCGTCTGGAGCCGTGTGGAGAAGGAGACGACGACGAGGAGGAGTGTGCAGAAGGGGATGAAGGCGCTGCAGCCGAAGGCAAGGACGCAGCAGTGGGAGGGAGGGGAGCGCAGCAGCCGTGTGGAGAAGGAGACGAGGACGACGAGGAGAACGAGACGACGACGATGAGGATGAGAGAAAAGGAAGGGGTGGGAGGGAAGGAGGAATCCCCCAAAAAAGCATGCACCCCCCAAATAGCATGCAGAGCCCCCAAAAAAAAAAAAAAAAAAAGACCTCTTTCTAATCCAACTATTGAGTGTGGAACCTATGGAATGTTTACTTGGTATTGGAATTTTAAAATCTACATAGTTAAGTGCACATTGTTAGGACAAATCTGGGATGGGGAACCTCCCGGGACCTCTCATTTTGACATAGTTTTGAAGTTTTTTGCTTGCAATTAGCTAACCAAGGGTGGAGGAGTGTTTTCCAAGAACTACCCCATCTAAGACATTGTCCTAAGGCTCTCAAACCACCCTAGTTACACATTTGAGATCTAGGAAGGGAGAGAACAAGGTGAGCCTAGCACTTCATCCCCATGAAGATGAATTCAATTCCTTCTCATAGTTTTACTTTTTATGCTTGGTTTAAAAGGTTTGTTTAGCTTTGCCTTTTAAAGTTTTGGTTTTTTTAATAGTTTTAGATTTTTAGGTTTGCTTTTAAAGTAAAAGTATGATTTTAAAGTGTAATAGCGTGAATCATGAAAAGCATGTACGATGTTTTTGAAAGTAGGATCTCTAGATACTAATTTCAAAATTTGAAACTTGAAACTTGAAATTTGAATTTTCAAATTTCAAATTTGAATTTTAAAATTTAAAATTTAAATTTTGAATTTTGAACTTTAAATTTTAAATTTTAAAATTAAATTTAACTTTTGAATGTTTGAAGATTTGGCCATGTGGCCAAATCTTCCTACTGGTTTGAAAGAAGCTAGCAACATTTGGTAGCATGCCAAAATTTTCCCAAACCCTGGTGCTTTGAAAGATTCGGCCACACGGCCAAATCTCCCAGAACCTGGTGATTTGAAAGAAGCATGCAAGATTTGGTTGCGTGGCCAAAATTCCCCATACCCTAGTGCTTTGAAAGAAGCCTACAAGATTTGGCCACATGACCAAATCTCCCCAAGTTTGAAAGAATGCCACAACCAAATCTTCTCAATGCTTTGAAAGAAGTCACCAAGTCTTGAATGATTTCGCCATGCATCCAAATCTTGCCAGCTTCTTTGAAAGCACCAAGGCCTGAGTAGATTTGGCCATGTGGCCAAATCTTATTGCTTCTTTCAAAGCACTAGTGTCTTAGAGATTTGGCCATGTGGCCAACTCTTGTTGGCTCCTTTCAAAGCACCAGGGTATGGGGAGATTTGACCATGTGGCCGAATCTTGTGGGCTTCTTTGAAAGCACCAAGGTATGTGGAGATTTGGCTTCTTTCAAACCACCAAGGTCTAAGTAGATTTGGTTGTGTGGATAAATCTTGATGGTTTCTTGAAAGCACCAGTGTCTCGAGAGATTTGGTTGTGTAGACAAATCTTGCTATCTCCCTTTCAAAGCACCATGGTCTGTGAAGATTTGGCCATGTAGCCAGATTTTGCTGGCTAAAATTCAAAGCACCAAGGTTTAGGAAGATTTGGTCGTGTAGTGAAATCTTGTAAAGCATTTTCATCCTAAGTCACACCATCAGATATCAATATTGAACTATAACAAATGTTATGTATGCAGGTGCCACATTGAAAGTGGGGGTTAAAGTCAACTTGCTTGTCACTGGAAAGATTGTTGCCATTGGGACAATATTCTCTACATCACATGATGACATGTGCCAAGGTGTGCCCTTGGGAGAAAACAATGTATCAGTGGCGATCGATATTTGTATGGATGAAAGTGCACTTCTTCCATTTCCTACAATGGATGCATTCTTAGTCTATGAGGCTTTGGGTAGTGTTGTTCGTTGGAAAGCACGATCAATGAGTTGTGTGGACAATGTCAATGGAGCTATTTTACCAATGAATGATATAACATCAGATACCATTGATGTTGAACCTCTATGTGAATATGATGAGTTTTCCATTCGAGAATCATGGAAGGACAAGAAAGTTTTAATATGGGATGAGCAGAAAACCAAGAGCATTGCTGAGGGTGTTGTTTTGTATGTCTACCCATTTGAACCTATAAACTTTGAGATGCTTGGTGAAGGTAATCTGGGTGTGGGAATTGAAAAGTATCATAGTGATGTATCAGGCATCGATACCATCCACTTAATAAAATGGCCCATTGCACAAATAACCTTTTTAGATGGAACTTCATTAAGAATCGATGACACCATGAATTTTCCAAGTGGTTCTAGGCAAAAGCACATGGAAGATGAGGACCCAAATGAAAAATCCACAAAAAAGAGGCGTTACTGCATGATAAAGAGGAAAGCTAAAAAACATGGCATGCCATTAGCATCATCTAGACTCACTAGGGATGCAGTCACAAAAGTATCTATGATTGATTGTTGTAAAAAAAATTGTTGTCAATTTTCCGATCGTCAAATGATATCCAAATTACGCATAGAGTATTGGGGCCAAAGTTTGGAGGCTCGCACCAATTATGTATATGACACTCTTGGGGTGCTTGTCGAAAAGATGACAATGGGCAGTTCAAATATGTCTTTTCATTGAATGGTATTCAAGTTTGTTGTAGAGCATGGTATGAAATGCATGGTATTCCAAAAACAACATTTTATCAATACAGGGAGCAATTTGAAATTGGTATACGAAGGTGCATGCATGGTAATAAAGGAATCGTGCGGAGAGGTTGGGACCACAGAGAACTGGGTAGAGCCATAATCCAAGATTTTGTGGATAACAATTCTGAGCGTATGCCACACAAAAGTAGAACACTTCAGGATGGATCAAGGGAAACACAGCTGGTGATACCGGATGTATACAAGCACGTTGATATTCTCTATGAGGTTAACATGCAATTAAAGCATAGTTTGGGTTGTAAGGAGATGTCAACTTCCACATTCAACCGTATATGGAACTCTGAATTCAAGCATGTAACTTTGTCAAAAACAAGTGAATTCTCTAAGTGTGGTTTATGTAGTGCAATCAAGGCTCAGCTTGCAGCGACAAAATGCCAAAATGAACGTAATAAGTTGATGGAAGATAGAAGAAAGCACATGTTACAACAAAAAAGTTATAGAAATGTGTACTACACTTGGCGCAGATTTTCTGAAATGTATCCTCAGACATACTTGTGCATTATCCATGATAAGATGGACCAAAAGAAGACAGCCATCCCTAGATTACGCAATCGTTCAAAGGACACAGACAAATCCTTTCAGCTCCCAGTGGCTTTGACTGGCATGATAACACATGGACATGGTCAAGGACGTTATGGTCACTTTTCTTTATCCTTGTGGCCATCGGATCCTAACTTCACAATCGATTCATTGGCTTTGTGTTTGAGAAATCTTGAAAGATTTGATAACCATGCACTTGGAGATTTGGTACATGATGGGATGCCAAGGTCTGATAATGCTCTGCTAAATGCACTAACCTCAAGAGAAGCATTGGATTCTCACTATGTTTCTAATGAAAAGCAACAACTTCATCTTGGAGCAGTGGGTGGAACATTCAAAGACCTTGGACTTGGAAGTTCCCATCAAGAAAATCCTTATAAGAAGCTACTCGAACACCTATTGTTGCAGTTGGATAATTGTGGTTCTGAAAACAAGAATAGGTACTTGTTTGCTTACCTATCATTACTTGTTGCTCGAGGGATTTTCAAGTCAATTCAATTGGGATTCTTGATGGTTGGGCATACACATGAGGATATTGATGCAATGTTCAGCAGGTTTTCAGAGAGGTTAAGAACTAGCCAAACATTGACATTTGCACATCTCATGGATACTTTTAGACAATGTGAGGAGTCTTCTCCAACGCCATTTTTGGTAACAGAAGTCCCTAATTTCAAGAGCTATGTTGATGGATGCCTATGCGATGGGCAAGATGCTTTAGTGGGACACTCAAAGCCTCTCCAATTTCGGTTCTTTATGCGAAATGAAGTTCCTATCATGCAATATAAAGTGCATCCACGATCATTAGATTGGCAACCAAGTGAAGGTGGCATTGAGTTGTGGAAGAGACATCCGGATGGTCATCCAATGCTACCAAGTGGAGAGCCACCTTGTGTACCCATGTTCGAGTATGTGAAGGATCACTCACATGTGATAGTTGGTATCAAGGAGTATGTACACTTTTGGGAAAAATGGGCACACCTACAAGGTCCAGAAGCATCTTTCACAAAGTTTTACAAGCCGGTAGTGAAGTACTGGAAGAACATGATTGATGAGCTTCATAAACCAAACAATAGTGTAGAGGGCATGTACAAGAGATTTTGGCCAAAGACGCAACATATTGATTGTGTGCAAGTAGTTGATAATGAAAATGATGAGTTTCAAGGAATTGAAGAGTTGAATGATCACTATTGTGGACCTCAAAGGAAAAAGCCAAAACAATCATTTGATCCAATGATTGATGTACAAAAAGGACACTTTCTTTTGGTCCGACCAGCAGAAAAAATTTACCCAATTTGGCTAGGCATTGCTCAAACTGATGTACAAAAGGATAATAAATCTAAAAATTTCAAGAAGGTTTTCATACAATATTGGGCACCTATATGCAAAAGACGCAATGCACAAATTGAGGAGGTGTATGCAGATTGTTGGAACAAGATTTGGATGTGCAATAAAGGTGATCCTCCACGTTGGGAATCTGTTGATGCTATTGTATGGTCATGGGTTCCAAAAGGTAACCTCTCAAAGAAGGTTTCCTCAAAGAGTAGCAACCTCCCCATCAAGGTGAAGATACCAACCATTGCATGCAAGCGAGCTTTATCTAGTTTGTCTCATAGTACAGATTCCAACTCTGATGTTGACTCCACAATGGAGTGAAGGGTACTTGAAAAGCTTGACTTTTTTTTCCTTGCACAACGATAATTTAATTGAATACTGACAAATATTTGGAAGGTATGACATTGATCTTTTTTCTTTATCTTTTTTGTTTGTAGACCATTGCTTTGTGGTTGCAAGTTCTGCACACTTGACAAAATATCAAGGACTAGTGTTGCATTCTTACTTTTTCTCCAACTAAACTAAAATGGTGTTTTTGAACACCACCTTTTTTCGAGAAGAGACAAACAATGCTTCGGTGAACTCAAACATATGATGTTTTTTTCTCGGCTAATGCAGAACATTCACACTCCAAACTGTGAGCTTCATATACACGGCCAAATCCAATGAGAAAGTCAATGGAGTGCACTCAATGCATTGTAATTGCAACCCCTCAAAAACTACCATGCATTGGTTGAAACCTCAACATTTGACATTTTATTTATGTTGATGCAAACCATGCACATTTTTGAAATTTGGATGGACTGCCAAATCTATGGGAAAAATGAATGAAAAACATTGAATGTTACATAATTACAACCCCTCAAAAATTCCCAAATTATCAGGATTTTCCCAAATTCTCTAATATGGTGTTCTAATTTCAATGTACTCAAATTTACAATTAACATCTTATCTGGAGTGGATGAGTTCATTGGTTCTGAGAAAAAAAAAAGATTTTAGAAGCGATGCCTTATCTGGAGTGGATGAATTCTTGCACAATGAGAAGGGAAAAGGTTTCAGTAGCGATGCTTTGTCAGATGTGGATGAGTTCATGGATATTAATAAACTTGGTGTCGATCAAACTTGTGGATTTGTGAAAGCCATGCAAGATGTCCCAATGAGCAATGTTCTCTCAAGAGTGGAAGAGTTTCAAGGTTCTCAATACTCTCGTAGAACATTTAATGCATTGAATGGCCTTAAGATTATGTTAAAAGTGAGGATGAGATCAATAGAGGATTATTCATTTCTTAACTTTGATTGTGATATGGCCAAGGATGCAACAACAAATGGATGCAAGGTGACAAACAAATGTGAGGAGGGGAAGTGCATAACTAGAGATAATAATGTGCATGAGGAACAAAAGCAGTCATACAAATGCATGAGGAGAAAGCGAGTGAAGGTAGATCCACAATAGCAACAAAGAGGAAGAGAGTAATGTAAGAGGAGAATACATTAAATGCATTGGGATATCTATGTTGCAAGTGAAGATGTATGAACTTCATTGATCTTGTAGACATTAGGGAATGTAGAGGACACATGTGGAAAAGAAGAGGAAGTGAAAAAAATGAATACCTTCTCACAAGTTTCCCTTGCTTTCTTCAGAATGGCAAGAAAAGTCTAAGTTCAAGACAAAAGGTCAAACCTCTCGTAAATGGAAAAAAGATTTTCAGTAAGGCATATCGCAATATTATTGGATAACCCCATGGCATATATTGAGATTTAGTCAGTAAGGCAAAAGGCGACAAAAAATTTAGCATTCACGATAATAGAGGAAGGTCCAAATCAAGAATCTCAACTATTAGGGCAGCATCGATTTTGCGATACTTCATACAAGAAGACACTTTACCTCAACCCCATATATCTACCAAACTCCCTAATGGTGACACGATCACTGAAATGCACCTTCTGATAGGCTTGAAAAAACTGAAGTATTTTACTCTATTGCAAAAAAGCAAAGGCATAGAGGGTATGCCGTTCTTCTTATACTTTGTATACTCTTTGGAAGAAGAACTTTGGATATGTTAAATCCCAAAGAGGCAAAAAATGTCAAAGTGCAATGCTTGTAATGATTTAAAGTGGGCGATTGAGAGTGCAACATGTCCAAATCAAAGGGAATTATTTAAAAAAAACCAAAAATCTCATCATGACCTTATTTGATATTCTAGACAAAAATATTCATTTTGGAAGGAGCAAGCTATTTCACATCCCGATGACTACGTGTGCCTTATTGTAGATGGCACGGATCTGAATACAACAACATTGCCTCATTTTGTTGCCACTCCACCTAAGTTACAAGGAAAGAGCTTTCCTTACACTCTCTTAACTTCAATTCCTATTGAGCAAATGTATCCAACATGGGCTTCTATACAAGAATTCAATGAGAGGTCTAAGTGTGAAATAGAACGATTGAAAGAATTTATTACATACAAAGAGAAAATCCTTTGGAGATATCCAGATTCAAAGCCGACTTGGAGAGAACATACTACCGTTGCAATTAACAAGACATGCAAATTCATAAAGGACCTTGAGAGAATGCGACTCTCAAAGGATGTAGAGGAAGAATGCAATTTATTAAATTTTCCAATTGTTCATAACGATTTGCGCCCACCACAGGTCCAATCTTTGAAAATTAATTTGTATCAATACTCCCACATCCATATTGTGGACCAAAGAAGAGAGAGTTCATGCCACAATTAGATATAGAGGTCGATTGTTTTGTTGTGGTTCGGACATCGGACGATGAATATGAGAATGTGAACTTTTGGGTTGCAAAAGTAGTTGAGGTGTAAAGAGATGATCAAGGGAGAGCTACAACATTTACAACGGTATGTTATGAGCAAAAGTGCAGAAAGGAGAACATGGATAAAAACACATTGTATACTAATTTTACAACAAAGGATTGGGTCCCAAGTGATGAACCGGTCTCACAAGTTTTGACGGAGACAATCATATTGTCTTGGCATTCAAGGGCAAAGAAATCAAAGAAGTGCATGGGATATGAGATAGAAGGAAAAATAAAAATACCGCAGCAAAGTATTTTACCTATATACAAATTTTTACGGATTCACCATGGAGGAAGTAGAAGGAGACAGTGCAAATGAATAATGTCCATGATAAAAGCTTTGTATTGAAGTCCATTGAAGGATTGGGCACTAGCCAAGAAGTTAATCAATTATTATGTAGACTAGGTTTAGTACTAAGTCATCACCTCCTCTGTCAAATGAGAGTCAATGCAGATGTCACCCAGGGACAAGGCTTGGCAAGACAATAGGGAGTTAATGCACTTGGCACCTAGCAAGCAACAAGTGATAAGACAATGGGGAGTCAATGTAGATGGCACCGAAGGCTCTTTGAGAGCAACAATTTTGTAAACATATGATATATCATTTTATACGACGACTCCAGTTGAGAGAAACATTTCTTGTAAACATAAGATAGCTATAATTGCTATAATTCTTTCGTTCAATACAAAACTTGCATGGTTTGGCATGTCTTTGTGCATATTGTGTGTGTCAATGTTCTTTACATTAAATATTTAGGTCTCCTTTCATGGATTTATATTATCACCTTAAGGAAAAATGTTAAAAATAATTAAATTAATAAATAACTTAGGAAAAAATAGAATTTCTAAAATATCTTTCAAACATAATTCTTGCATGTTAGGCAAATAAGATTTTTATGTGAATATGATAGTGCCACAAAGTGAACTTTTGATTTGGGAAGGATATTTTCACAAAGTAAACTTGTCATTTGGGAAGGATTTCCAAAAACAATAGAAAAAGTCCAAAATTAACGAAATAGGTGTTAATATTCGAAGCCCTACATATAAGCCCCCGAAACTTGGGGAGATTCGAGATTTTCATTGGGCAAATATTCACTCTTAAAGTTTACCTTGGTGATATAAATGTTTTCTTTTTTGAGAACATATTTTAAATCCTTATCCATATGATCTTTTGTTTCTCTTTTGGGTCTTCCATAGGGGTATCTCCCATAATTACCTCAGTCATGCGTTCCTTCATTTGCATCACCATATCTTACCTACCTAAACTTTGAACTTGTGATGGAGAATGCAAGAGTGCTAACAATTTGTTGAGACCTAAAACTCAAATTGTATGGTATTGAGGTAGTGTTACCACTAGAGATAGAGATTACGGCCTTGAGATTGGCACAAGAATAGAGGATGATAGAAGATGAACATGTAGAAGCCTGATTGGTACAACTTGAGAAGTTAGATGAAACCCGACACCTTGCACTACACCAAACAGAGATCCAAAAGAATTGATAAAAGGCCCGTTTGGATGCTAAGATTCTAAAGGGATGGGAAAGACACTTTGCTGAGGGGGATGTTGTGCTATGCTTTGATAACATATTGGACCACCAAATGGATAAGAAGTTTCTACCACTGTGGACCGGTCCATACAAAGTCATCAAGGAACATAGCAATGGGTCTATACAAGTTCAAGAGCTGCATGAGCCATATGGCAAGAAGGTGATCAACAAGCGTTATCTCAAGCCCTTCTTTGTGCGTGATGGTCCCAGGCATAGAAATTCTGTGCATTCACTGTCGGGGGGGGGGGGGGGGGGGGAACTATTATGGATAAATTTCACCAAAGTAAGATGGCATAAATATGAGTGTGTGCTTGTATGTGTGGCAATAGTATAACAAACTATGGAGTACATAGGGCCTAGGGTTGAGGTGGTAGGGCATGACCATGTGCCACCCTTCCACGTAATAGGACCAATAAGGTGTGTTGTACATAATCCATGGTAGTAATATTATAAAATGTTAAGGTGGCATGGCTCCTCCATGTGCCACCGCTCTACCTAGGTGGTCCCTTGCTTGCATTTAGTGAGATATGGCCCAAAGTCCATGGGAGAAGTAATATAAAATAGGTGGAGATGGATATTATACTGGGTTATTCCCTCCATATAGGATAGGCCCATGTGGGTGAGGTATAGAAGGTCCAAGAGTGCAAGTTAAATAATGGGGAAAGTAGGATGAGGTGGCAAGATTCCTTGTGCCAACCCTCCACTTGTCCTCCTAGATGTTTGAACGTATTATAAAATTGGGAAGAGACCAAGGGAGTATCATAGACTTGGGATATGTGAGTTGATATATGTGGAAAAATGTGGCCAAGCATTATCGCACACAATGGAGAGTGCATAACCGCCTAACCCACATGGGAGACTCTACCACAAACACCATGCATGTGGGAGGATGCATTTATTGGGAGAGACCCTCTCTCCTGGCTATAAAAGGAGGGGGCTATTCCTTGATGAGAAACGCTCATTCTTGTAAAGCCACCTAGCTAGTACTTTGATATTTCCCCTCATCCTTCCTTTCAAATAAAGCATGACCATCTTCCCTTGATGTCTCCATCTCTACATTTCTCCTCCACCCATGTACATACTCCTCTTCCCCCCTCTCCCTCTCCCCTTGTGCCATAGTCTCCCTCTTCTTTTCCTCCCCTCTTGATCCCTTTTCCCCACCCATGTTAATGCTCCTCCCCTCACGTTCCCTATTCCTCTATGGCCCGCGAGCATCGCCATACCTATCCTCTTGCCTCTTGTCTTGATTTCTTTTCCGGCTAATAGTGGATGTTGATGGCCCACGAGAGATGTATTTGAACTTGTGAAATTATTTCATGTTAGCATTCCTTGACCTTCTCCCTAGTGACAACAATGTGTAGGGAGATACCAACTTGTAGTTTCGTGGATGCATCCTTTTTATAATGACTCCTTTTTTGACAAAGGTGCCTTTTTTTTCTTTTGAAAAAATGTCAATAAACTATTGCACATAGCATTCCATAAAACAACTTATGTAAAGATGCCTTGCAACAAAAAAAAAGAAAGTAGCCTTTTGCTATGCTTCTAAAAAATAGTGTGGTTAACTAGAGGAAAAATCGTCAAATTGTGCCTTTAACTCAAGGACGAAATTATTTAGCATAATTTTTTGAATTGTATCTTTAACTCAAGGGAAACCATCTTTTTTTAAATCGTGCATTCGAGAGGAGAATGCCTTTCTTCTACATACTTCTTGAATGTTGACCATGTGATTGGATTTATTGTTACTTGCTGCAACCCTCTTTGAGGAAAACTATGTAGGTCCTTCAAGTCCTTAGTGAATTGCTCAAGGGAGGCAATTTGACAAGAAAAAACTCTGGCAAGCAACAAAGACGTGAGCCAAATTTTTTTCCTTGAATTGCCAACCCCGAGCAAATGTGTGGATGTTGAGGGCCCACGAGAGATGTATTTGAGCTTGTGAAATTATTACATGTAAGCATTCCTTGACCTTCTCCCTAGTGACAAGGATGTGGAGGGAGGTAGCAAATCCTAGTTTCATGGATGCAATCTTTTGAAAAGGAAGATGCCAAAATTGAACAATGGATAATCTTTTACACATGACTATAGGCCTTGACCTTGAATGATAGCCACCTTAGCCTTTCCCACCTTGATATCAAACCCTCTCAAGGGAGAGTTGTGTTTAGGGTCTTCACTCCGAGATTCTATGGCTCTCCTAAGGAGCTCATAAGGTAACGTTTAGTCATGAATCATAGTTATCGAAGTGTACATCATTGGCCGAATCTTCCCCCTATAAAGAATCAATGTGTAGGTCGTTGGGAAAATCTTTCCTATAGGGGAGTTTAAAAAATTTCCCATGCTACCGTTTTCAAGGATTACATGGGTTTCAATATACTTTCAGTTTGTATACAAGTTAGATGGGTTTAATTATACTTGAAGTTCGTATACAAGTTTCTCATGGGCTACAGTTATAGAATCCTAACTATATACATGGCTCTACATGACGTATGTTAATCAATTTGAGTTTTGGGAGGGCAAAAATTTGGACCTCATAATATCAAATTTTGGGCAAATCTATGAGATTTGAAGCTCTACACATTAGCCCCCACGACTTGGCGAGATTCTAGATTTTCAATTGGGCAAATATTTGCCCTTATAATCTAGATCAACTTGCATGTTGCAAATGATGCTACCACGTACTCTGATTTTGTACTGAACATAGCAACATAGTGTTGTTTCTTGCTAGTCCATGACACCAAAGATTGGTTGATGAAGAAACGATTGCCATTGGTTGATCACATCACAACAAGACAAAGCACCCATAGACGTGCGCACAGACGCGTTTCATGAACTAAATAAAAAACTTACGGGCGCGTCTATTTGCGCGTCAGGAGACCCGCGTCTAATTGCGCGTTTATATATCAGACTTACGTGCGTATAGACGCGCTTATACACGCGTAAATAGACGCGCCTATAAACGCTTTGATAGACGCACGTATAGACGCAAGTCGAACAGACAGACGCGAATATAAACGCGGTTTTAAACGCACTGATAGACGCGCCTTTTTAAAAAAAAAAAATTTACAGAATACTGTGTATGTTGTGTATGCTATATAGTTACAAGAATCCCATATCCACATTCTGTAATTCAATTCTTACAGCCAACCGCATTTTAATTACAATTCCAAATAAAATATTACAACTCCAAAACGCAATAAAATTGAAAGCTCAAAAAGTGCTTGTATATACATATAGCACGAAGCTAAGCCACGTCATGTGGCTCCAAGTACAAAAAATAAGGAAGCTAAGCCATGTCATGTGGCTTCAAGTACAAAAAATAAGAGGAGTCTATATATATACAAGAGGCACGAAGCCAAGCCAATGGCTTTAAGTACAAAAAAGAATAGTAGCACTACTTCTACGACTAATCCTCGCTACCTTCCACGCTCCCTTCTGCGCTGCCTTCTGCGCTGCCTTCTGCACCTCCTTCCTCGTCTTCCTCGTCGTCTTGTGCAGGGGCGCCCTGTAAACAAGGGACAACATATATCAATGTATGAAAAATCAAATCTTTACTTATAATTTTGGCATTATTTAATTACTTTCAAATACCTGGGGGGCCTGTCCAGTAGCTCGGGTATACTGCTCCTCAGTAATCAACCCGTCATCATAGAAGTGCCTCCATGTATCTCCTCTGCGATGGTGGCGGTGGTAGGATGTCTCCACTGGAGTAGGGTATCTGCCCACGATCTCAAGCTGCATGACCGTGATACACTTTGTGGAGGGATTAGTACAAAGAAACAACCAACCTCCTAATAAACTACATAAGCAATATAATTTGAGATCGATACTTACAAATTGGGCCTCCCATGATTCAACACCCCCTGCTCCAAAATACGCGCTCCCATACTCCTCCATCTGGATCCTCCGTGCCTCCACGTGCTGCAGACTGGGCTCCTCCCTCGCTGACTTCATTGCCTTCTTCCACTCACGCTTCTGAGCGGTGTGGGGCGGGCCCCTTGGAGGTTGACCTGCCTCAAGTCTGGCAAGCTCCGCTAGTGCCTGCCTCTTAAGGGAAGATCTTTTATTGCTAAGTATCGTAACAATCTTTGACTTCCCCCATTTATCTGTGAACTAGCGATTGGGGGGGTTAGGATACCTAGAGCGAACAGTAGCGAGGGTCTCATCAGCCAACCTCTTTGGGTGGTCTTTATAGTGAATAAAGCAATCTCTGTAATTGTTAGCAATTACAGAGCGCATGAAGGCCATTATGTCCTTCCCCCGCGCATCCATCAAGATGCCTCCTGTCTGGGTGATGTCATAATAAATCGTACCATCACCCAGAGGCACGTCTAAATCATCTGAATCATCATCCTCCTCACCGCCACATGGCCCAAAGCAGCATCCGCCACCGCTCTCCCTGCTACTACGCCTGCTACCATGTCGTGTCGAGCTCGTACGCTGGCCACTCGTAGCTGGGGACTGCGCGGGACTACGCTGACCACTCGTAGCTGGAGAACCGAGTCTCGATGGCTGGGGAGTACGTCGACGGCTCACTGAGGCAGAAGGACCTCCTGAAGGCATGGGGGAAGGGGCATAAGACGGGATGGCAGAAGGGACATAAGACGGCATGGGGGAAGGGGCATAAGACGGTACGGGGGAAGGGGCATAAGACGGGGCATAAGATGGCTGTGCGGACTCCGCTGGGGTGATCTCAGGCGGTGTGGGGTGGCTCGGAGTCTGTAGTGCCGAGTCCTGGGGAGTGTTAAGGGTACCCGTCATGTACTCGTATAACTCCGCAGGATTAGGAGGGTGCCCTAAAATATTATATAAATCCTTCCATATCGATTCACGCGGATCAGGTGAGCTAGAAGCACTTCCTCCCCACATGTTAAACTGGAAAAAAATAAACAAATCTATTACTTTGAGAGCTGAGAAGAAAGGGGGAAAAAAAAAAAGAGGCTCTGTCAGAGCGCGTCTATAGACCCGTCTAATCTTCGTGTCTATGAACGCGTCTAACAGAGCGTTTAACAATTCAAGTAAAAGCGCGTCTAACAATCCGTTCATCAATCCGTCTAACAGTGCGTTAAAAAGCGCGTCTAACAATTCGTTTAAACCTCCGTTTAACAGAGCGTCTCTTTGGGCGTCTATATACGCGTCTGTGTGTGTCTGTAACAACCCAGATGCGCATATAGACGCACCTGTAGACGCGCGTTTAGACGCGCCCTCAGACGCCTCTATACACGCGCTCCGATAGTCGAGAATACTCAAAAGTCGAAAAGGACGTTTCGCCCGACAAAAGAACATGTCGCTCATACCTAGATGCTGCGTTTCGTGGATGCGAAAAAGTACAAAACTGGAAAGAGCAAGCAAGAACAACTTCAAAAGGACTTACTTGGAAAAAGGTATGGAAGGATCTTTCTTTTCCAAACTTGTTTCTTCTCCTTGTTCGTACTCCTCCTCTTCTTTAGGCTTGGAAGCAAGCTGTGTAGGTACGGTCCCTTTGTCTTGAGTGAAAGCTTGGAACTGTGTATGGGAGGCTCTCTCTTAAGCTTCGAATCTATAGAAGTGCTAATAAAGAAGGAAGAAAGCCGCTCGCGAAGTTTAAGTAGTCAAAAGAAAAGCAAAGCGAGCGGCGCGCCGAAAAGCAGGTTTAAAAGTCGCGGGTATAGTCGCGTCTAGATTAGCGCGTCTATAGTCGCGTCTGAATACACAGAGTAGACGGGCATTTAGACGCGCAATTAGACGCGACATTAGACACGACGATAGACGCGGCGATAGACGCAACACAGAGTTTTTTAAGTTAAGCATTTGAAGAAGAGCAAATTTGGTGGGTTGTTTGTTTGTAGGATGTCTCCATCTTCAACAAGCAGCTCCAGTGAGGATGAATCCCTCCGTATCCACCATCGCGAAATGTGGTTGGAGCAAAAAATCAAATGTCTGTGTGATCGATGTCGAGGAAACATGTATCGTGCATGCAGGATTACGCTCAATCATATCTCAAAGTATGGAGAATGGGATGTGACCGTAAACAGGGTAAGGATTTGTAAGTTAAGGTTGATTGAGATACCTATGGGTGTTCATATGTTTGAGTTATAATGATCCCGTTTTAATTTGATACAGGATGCAATGCCACACCCGCACATGTTACCCTATGCCCGTCGTGAGGAGGCGAAGCGTCGGCGATATGAGGTGGGATCTTCAGGAGGGACCGTTACGGATGCATGGAGTGATGGTGATAGTAGCCCTCCACCATTACCTCATGAAGCCGTGGAGGAGGAGGTGTTTGATGATATGGTGCGGGATTTATATGTCCATCAAGGGAGGGATAATAGCATGGAGCAGGATGATCTTTTTACCGCAGCATCGACTCCACTATTTGAGGGGTGCACATTCTCTGTTCTACGTGCCTCCCTTGAGTTACTAAACTTGCAAACCATCTATGGATGGAGCAATGCAAGTTTGAATGCATTACTCAAGTAAGCTTTAAAGTCGATTTTGCAAACATGGTGAATTGTGCGCGTGGGTCAATTACTCGAATGCTTTTCCTCATTTATGGTCTTCACGTGCAGGCTATTGTGTAAAATGCTTCCAAGGGAGAATAAATTACCGACCTCAAGAGATATGGCAAGGCAACATGTGACCTCTCTTGGAGGATTAGATTACAAGCGCATCCATGCATGTGTCAACGATTGCGTTTTGTTTCGTGGACTACATAAGGATGCAAGAGAGTGTCCTACTTGTGGAGAGGCAAGATATAGAGCAGATCTCAAAACCTTGGACGTGCCTCGTAAGGTATTGCGACATTTTCCCATAATCCCTCGCATCCAACATATGTTCAAGTGCAAATATATTGCAGAGCTCATGTCATGGCATTCCTCCCATCGATCAACCGATGGCAAGTGGAGAACTCCCGCGGACTCTCCTGCGTGGAAGCATATTGAAGACACATGGCCAAGCTTCAAGGAAGAACCTAGGAGCTTGAGACTTGGATTGGGTATGGACGGTGTGAACCCATTTGGTCTCAAAAGCACGTCTTACAGTGTATGGCCAGTGGTATTGGTGAATTACAATCTTCCACCCTCTATGGCTATTAAGAAAGGACATGTCATGCTGTCCCTTCTAATTCCAGGGAAACATAAAGTCAAAAACCCTGATGTTTATTTGGAGCCTTTGATTGATGAGCTAGAGATACTTTGGAGAGGTATCGAGGTGCATGATGTGAGCAGGTCTCCCTCGTCACGAGACTTCAACTGCAAAGCAGTCTTGATGTGGACGATGCATGACTTCCCAGTCTATGGCGAGTGTTCAGGTAAGCATTGCATTTTTTAATTATGAATAGGCAAGGACGTGGCACCCTAAACCCACCTTCCACTCTTAATTGCATCTATTGTTTCAGGTCTCACTACATCGGGTTACCATGCATGTCCTGTTTGTGGTCCTTCGCTAGTTGCCTCACGGGCAGACGCATTAAATAAGGTCATCTATGAGAATCACCATCGATTTCTCCCACCTGATCATCCTAGATATGTTGCCCCTTGGAATGAAGTCCTCCCACAATCACTCACCGTGGGATATTGGATGAGAATTTGGGACGGTTCCACGACTCCTCCACCACTTGGCATGAGCCGTTAAGGATTTGTAACTATTGGCTGGAAGTAAAGATTGGCTATATTGGTTGAAAGTGAGGATTGCACGCTAACACTTTATTTTGTTTAGATACTCCATCTTTTATCGTTTACCATATTGGTCCCACCTCAAGATCAATCACCTGCTCGATCCCATGCATATCTTCAAGAATGTGGCATCTACCATTTGGGGGCATTTGAATGGGACACGAGATTCGGCAGGCATAAGGGAGGATCTACGTACCACAGGGAGGATGCGTGAAGCTTGGCCTCAAGAGAGACCAAATGGGCGTGTTTTTTTACCTCGTGCACCGTGGATGTTATCAAAGCTAGAGATGGCGACGGTGAAGCGCGCTATTACTACAATTCGTACTCCCACTGGATGCATGAGGTGTTTGAAGGGAGCCTTTACAAAGAGCAAGAAAAGAGGTGTAGAGCAATTATATGGCTTGAAATCTCATGATTGGCACAAGATGCTCCAAGTAAGTATTTTATATGCATAATATCTTTTTCCTTTCAAATTTGTGAGTGAATAGCTATAAGCAACTAATCAACCACCTCCTCGCGGGTTCAGTTCATACTACCTACTAGCATTTCACGTAGTGCATCAAAGGACGTGAAAGATTGTATTTACAAGATGGGCGAGCTTGTGAGGTATGTGAGCTCAAAGGAAATAGATCCCACCACGCTTGAGAATGCTCGAGTTATGTTAGTGGAGGCGGTTTGTTTAGTGGAGGAGACATTTCCACGTTCTATTCTCACAAGCCAACTACATCTCATAGTGCATTTGGTGGATGAGATTGCTATATGCGGTACTATACATGCACGATGGTTGTTCTTCCTCGAGTGCTTCATGAAGACCTTGAAGGGCTTCGTGAGACAAAATGCAAGACCCGAAGGTAGCATGGCCGAGGGTTGGTTGGTACAAGAGTCACTTGTATATAGCCCTTGTCATTGGTCACCTCCGGTGATGGTACGCTTGAGCTTTGACTCTATGAGTGAAACCATATTAATTGGAAATTAGATTGGAACTTAAAGAATAAAATAATTTGAAAAGTGAGATTACAAGTAGGAGTAGACTTATACTGTGCAAGTGGCCACCTCAGCCCAATCGACCATCGCTCCCATTGCCTCCTGCTCAATAAACCATGGCCTTCTTCCTATGCAAAACGCGTGTCTCGTCTCTGCATCTATAGAAAGGCCACCCATCGCAGCTTGTTGTGGACCCAATTTATGAGAGTTAGATAAAGTGCATGTAATATGTAGTAAAACAAATAGAACAATACATTAAATGAGAAGAAGTAGACTTACCACAGTTGCCTCAAATTCCAACCATCTGCCTGCACCAAAGAGCAAAGTACCTACGGCATCTAGCCATCTCCTCATAGCCCTCCTCTGACGCTCAAACATTTCGGGATGGTCCCTGTTCTACTTCTTGAAAAACTTCCAACCAGCTTTGTCTGCCTAGCTGGGTTTAGCCCTCCGCTTTGCAATGGAAATACGCAAGGTTGGTCTACAATGCTTCAAGACCAAACCCATGCACTCTCTCATGTAATTCTCATTGAACTCCTAATCTGGTGGGTTAGGGTATTTTGCTTTCAATTCATCAATGACCTCCTACTTCTTTTGGTCATCTTGATACTGCCAATCACTAGCAATGCCGCTCCTGAAGTGGTGGCTCATCAATCGCCTCATGGTGGCCATCACTTCTTTGCCCTTTTTATCTTCTATTATCTCTCCAGCAGTCGTGATTTGATAGGACAGGTCCTCGACTAGGTAAGGATGACTCATGGTAGTGGCAGAGTCAGGCGAGAAGTAGGAGTGGGAGTAGGAGAGGGCAAGGGACCTGGCGCTAGGTCTTGGGACCAAGTGGAGACCTATAGGGATGTGAGTGTGTTGACTCGTCTACATCTCCTGAGTCAGCACAACATAAGCCACCCCTCCTACTCTTCCTTCCCTCATGATGGGCACGCCTAGGTGATGACCCCTCAGTCGAAGGGGCATGAGGGGACGGCTGGCAGTAGGTCCAAGCGTCGGTGTAGAAGAGGGAATTGCTGAGGTCCTCTGGAATAGCAAAGAGAAGAATCTCACTGCCTCCTCATTGGCCATCTCTGCCACAAACTCATCGAGACTCTCGACAATGCCATGGGTTGCTAGCAAAGGAGTTCCCTATGGGGTAGTTGTAGTGCTACATCTAAGAGAAGTCTTGCAGGGGTAGGCCCCTGAGGTGTCGCCTGAGGGGAATCAAAGTCCTCTAGAGAATAGAGATCATGATGTCTCCTCCTACGAGTGAAAAGAAGTTTTTCAAGAAGGTGAGTCTCTTTAAGCAATGTAGAATCGTTTTTTGTAAGACTTCATTTTGTGAGTGTTAAAGCATATTTCTCCTTCAATTGCTAAGGCTATGTGCTAGTTTTCATGCTTGATTTTCAAGGGTTAAAGACAAAAAACGAGATTTTGTGAAAGAAAAAAGACTCACCTCTTCTCTTTTTGGTATTTCTCTTCCTCCTCTTTCTCCTTGTTTGTAGACTTATGCTTGTCTCCTCAATCCAATCCCTTTGAGAAGTTGCTTCTCTAAACTCCTCCTTCCTCTAACTAGTTCTTTGAAAATGGTATGTTTCCTCTCTTTTGTAGGGCCAGTCCACAAAACACCGAGCGGGACTATTCCAGGTGAGGAAATCCTTCCTCTTTTTTTCTTTTCTTATTTTGTTATTTGCATTGGCTTGCAACTAGTGCCTTAAGCGCTAGCTGCAGTGATGGGCCTAAGATCCCTCTCTTCTCCTCTCTTCCCCTATTCCCTCTTCTTTCCCTCTTTTCCTCTCTTCCTTCTCTTCTTTTTCCCTCTTTTTTATCCCCTCTTTCAATCTCTTTTTCCCCTCTTCCTCCTTTCCTTCTCTTCTTTTTTCCCTCTTTCAATCTCTTTTCCCCTCTTCCTTTTCTTATGTTTATGCTCTTTTTCCCTCTTTCATCCCCTCTTCCTTCTCTTATGTTTATGCTCTTTTTCCCTCTTCTTTTTCTCCTCTTTCAATCTCTTTTTCTTTTTTCCCCTCTCTTTCCCCTCTCTCAATCTCTTTTCATAAGAATATGTATTTGCCTATGCTTATGCATGAGCATATGCTCATATGCTCATGCATAAGCACAAGCTTATGCTTTCTCTCATTTTCTTTTATGCTCATATGCTCATGCATAAGCATAAGCATATCCTTTCTTTCCTTTTATCTTATGCTTATGCTCTTTTTCCTCTTCCTTCTCTTATGCTTATGCTTATGCATGAGCATATGTCTCCTTCTCCTCCTTCTCCTCCTTCTCCTTCTTCTCTTTTCCTCTTTTCCTCTCTCTTTCTCCCCCTCTTTCCCCTCTTTTAATCTCTTTTCATAAGCATATGTATTTTCCTATGCTTAAGTTTTCTCTCTTTTTCTTTTATGCTCATATGCTCATGCATAAGCATAAGCATATGCTTTCTTTCTATATCTCTTATGCTTATGCTCTTTTTCCCTCTTCCTTCTCTTATTCTTATGCTTATGCATGAGCATATGTCTCCTTCTCTTATGCTTATGCCTATGCCTATGCATGTCCTTCTCCTTCTCCTTCTCCTTCTTCTTTCTTTCTCTTCTTTTTTCCTCTCTCACAACAAGACAAAGCACCCATAGACGCGCGCACAGACGCGTTTCATGAACTAAATAAAAAACTTACGGGCGCGTCTATGTGCGCGTCTATTTGCGCGTCAGGAGACCCGCGTCTATTAGCGCGTCTATATATCAGACTTACGCGCATATAGATGCGCTTATACACGCGTATATAGTCGCGCCTATAAACGCGGTGATAGACGCATGTATAAACGCGTTTCGAACAGACAGACGCGCATATAAACGCGTTTTTAAACGAACTGATAGCCACGCCTTTTTTTTTTAAAAAAAAATTTTACAGAATACTGTGTATGTTGTGTATGCTATATAGTTACAAGAATCCCATATCCACATTCTGTAATTCAATTCTGTGCAAAATATTACGCAATAAAATTGAAAGCTCAAAAAGTGCTTGTATATACATATAGCACGAAGGTAAGCCACGTCATGTGGCTCCAAGTACAAAGAATAAAGAAGCTAAGCCATGTCATGTGGCTTCAAGTACAAAAAATAGGAGGAGTCTATATACAAGAGGCACGAAGCCAAGCCAATGGCTTTAAGTACAAAAAAGAATAGTAGCACTACTTCTACGACTAATCCTCGCTGCCTTCCACGCTCCCTTCTGCGCTGCCTTCTGCGCTGCCTTCTGCACCTCCTTCCTCGTCTTCCTCGTCGTCTTGTGCAGGGGTGCCCTGTAAACAAGGGACAACATATATCAATGTATGAAAAATCAAATCTTTACTTATAATTTTGGCATTATTTAATTACTTTCAAATACCTGGGGGGCCTGTCCAGTAGCTCGGGTATACTGCTCCTCAGTAATCAACCCGTCATCATAGAAGTGCCTCCATGTATCTCCTCTGCGATGGTGGCGGTGGTAGGCTGTCTCCACTGGAGTAGGGTATCTGCCCACGATCTCAAGCTGCATGACCGCGATACACTTTGTGGAGAAATTAGTACAAAGAAACAACCAACCTCCTAATAAACTACATAAGCAATATAATTTGAGATCGATACTTACAAATTGGGCCTCCCATGAGTCAACACCCCCTGCTCCAAAATGCGCGCTCCCATACTCCTCCATCTGGATCCTCCGTGCCTCCACGTGCTGCAGACTGGGCTCCTCCCTCGCTGACTTCATTGCCTTCTTCCACTCACGCTTCTGAGCGGTGTGGGGCGGGCCCCTTGGAGGTTGACCTGCCTCAAGTCTGGCAAGCTCCGCTAGTGCCTGCCTCTTAAGGGAAGATCTTTTATTGCTAAGTATCGTAACAATCTTTGACTTCCCCCATTTATCTGTGAACTGGCGATTGGGGGGGTTAGGATACCTAGCGCGAACAGTAGCGAGGGTCTCATCAGCCAACCTCTTTGGGTGGTCTTTGTAGTGGATAAAGCAATCTCTGTAATTGTTAGCAATTACAGAGCGCATGAAGGCCATTATGTCCTTCCCCTGCGCATCTAGCAAGATGCCTCCTGTCTGGGTGATGTCATAATAAATCGTACCATCACCCAGAGGCACGTCTAAATCATCTGAATCATCCTCCTCCTCACCGCCACATGGCCCAAAGCAGCATCCGCCACCGCTCTCCCTGCTACTACGCCTGCTACCCTGTCGTGTCGAGCTCGTACGCTGGCCACTCGTAGCTGGGGACCGCGCGGGACTACGCTGACCACTCGTAGCTGGAGAACCGAGTCTCGACGGCTGGGGAGTACGTCGACGGCTCGCTGAGGCAGAAGGACCTCCTGAAGGCATGGGGGAAGGGGCATAAGACGGGATGGCAGAAGGGGCATAAGACGGGATGGGGGAAGGGACATAAGACGGTACATAAGACGGCATGGGGGAAGGGGCATAAGACGGTACGGGGGAAGGGGCATAAGACGGGGCATAAGACGGCTGTGCGGACTCCGCTGGGGTGATCTCAGGCGGTGTGGGGTGGCTCGGAGTCTGTACTGCCGACTCCTGGGGAGTGTTAAGGGTACCCGTCATGTACCCGTATAACTCTGCAGGACTAGGAGGGTGTCCTAAAAGATTATATAAATCCTTCCATATCGATTCCCGCGGATCAGGTGAGCTAGAAGCACTTCCTGGCCACATCTTGAACTGGAAAAAAATAAACAAATCTATTACTTTGGGAGCTGAGAAGAAAGGGGCAAAAAAAAAAAAGAGGCTCTGTCAGAGCGCGTCTACAGACCCGTCTGATCTGCGCGTCTATAAACGCGTCTAACAGAGCGTCTATCACTTCGTTTAACATTCCGTTTAAAAACGCGTCTAACAATCCGTTCTAGATTCCGTCTAACAGTGCGTTACACAGCGCGTCTAAAATCGCGTCTAAATTCTCGTTTAACATAGCGTCTGTGGAGGCGTCTATATTCGCGTCTGTGAGTGTCTGGCTTTTCTCAGACGCGCATATAGACGCGCCTGTAGACGCCAGTTTAGACGCGCTCTCAGACGCCTCTATACACGCGCTCCAACAGTCGAGAATACTCAAAAGTGGAAAAGGACGTTTCGCCCGACAAAACAACGTGTCGCTCATACCTAGATGCTGCGTTTCGTGGATGCGAAAGAGTACAAAACTAGAAAAGGCAAGCAAGAACAACTTCAAAAGGACTTACCTGGAAAAAGGTATGGAAGGATCTTTCTTTTCCAAGCTTGTGTCTTCTCCTTGTTCGTACTCCTCCTCTTCTTTAGGCTTGGAAGCAAGCTGTGTATGTACGGCTCTTTTGTCTTGAGTGAAAGCTTGGAACTGTGTATGGGAGCTTCGAATCTATAGAAGTGTTAATAAAGAAGAAGGAAAGCCGCTCGCGAAGTTAAAAGAAAAGCAAAGCGAGCGGCGCGCCGAAAAGCATGTTTAAAAAACTCTGTGTTGCGTCTATATTCGCGGGTATAGTCGCGTCTATTAGCGCGTCTATATTCGCGTCTGAATACATAGAGTAGGCGCGTCTATTAGCGCGTCTAAAGGCGCGTCTAAATACACAGAGTAGACGGGTATTTAGACGCGGAATTAGACGCGACTATAGACGCGAATATAGACGCAACACAGAGTTTTTTAAGTTAAGCATTTGAAGAAGAGCAAATTTGGTGGGTTGTTTGTTTGTAGGATGTCTCCATCTTCAACAAGCAGCTCCAGTGAGGATGAATCCCTCCGTATCCACCATCGCGAAATGTGGTTGGAGCAAAAAATCAAATGTCTGTGTGATCGATGTAGAGGAAACATGTATCGTGCACGCAGGATTACGCTCAATCATATCTCAAAGTATGGAGAATGGGATGTGACAGTAAACAGGGTAAGGATTTGTAAGTTAAGGTTGATTGAGATATCTATGGGTGTTCATATGTTTGAGTTATAATGATCCCGTTTTAATTTGATACAGGATGCAGTGCCACACCCGCACATGTTACCCTATGCCCGTCGTGAGGAAGCGAAGCGTCGGCGATATGAGGTGGGATCTTCAGGAGGGACCGTTACGGATGCATGGAGTGATGGTGATAGTAGCCCTCCACCATTACCTCATGAAGCCGTAGAGGAGGAGGTGTTTGATGATATGGTGCGGGATTTATATGTCCATCAAGGGAGGGATAATAGCATGGAGCAGGATGATCTTTTTACCGCAGCATCGACTCCACTGTTTGAGGGGTGCACATTCTCTGTTCTACGTGCCTCCCTTGAGTTACTAAACTTGCAAACCATCTATGGATGGAGCAATGCAAGTTTGAATGCATTACTCAAGTAAGCTTTAAAGTCGATTTTGCAAACATGGTGAATTATGCGCGTGGGTCAATTACTCGAATGCTTTTCCTCATTTATGGTCTTCACGTGCAGGCTATTGTGTAAAATGCTTCCAAGGGAGAATAAATTACCGACCTCAAGAGATATGGCAAGGCAACATGTGACCTCTCTTGGAGGATTAGATTACAAGCGCATCCATGCATGTGTCAACGATTGCGTTTTGTTTCGTGGACTACATAAGGATGCAAGAGAGTGTCCTACTTGTGGAGAGGAAAGATATAGAGCAGATCTCAAAACCTTGGACGTGCCTCGTAAGGTATTGCGACATTTTCCCATAATCCCTCGCATCCAACATATGTTCAAGTGCAAATCTATTGCAGAGCTCATGTCATGGCATTCCTCCCATCGATCAACCGATGGCAAGTGGAGAACTCCTGCGGACTCTCCTGCGTGGAAGCATATTGAAGACACATGGCCAAGCTTCAAGGAAGAACCTAGGAGCTTGAGACTTGGATTGGGTATGGACGGTGTGAACCCATTTGGTCTCAAAAGCACGTCTTACAGTGTATGGCCAGTGGTATTGGTGAATTACAATCTTCCACCCTCTATGGCTATTAAGAAAGGACATGTCATGCTGTCCCTTCTAATTCCAGGGAAGCATAAAGTCAAAAACCCTGATGTTTATTTGGAGCCTTTGATTGATGAGCTAGAGATACTTTGGAGAGGTATCGAGGTGCATGATGTGAGCAGGCCTCCCTCGTCACGAGACTTCAACTGCAAAGCAGTCTTGATGTGGACGATGCATGACTTCCCAGGCTATGGCGAGTGTTCAGGTAAGCATTGCATTTTTTAATTATGAATAGGCAAGGATGTGGCACCCTAAACCCACCTTCCACTCTTAATTGCATCTATTGTTTCAGGTCTCACTACATCGGGTTACCATGCATGTCCTGTTTGTGGTCCTTCGCTAGTTGCCTCACGGGCAGACGCATTAAATAAGGTCATCTATGAGAATCACCATCGATTTCTCCCACCTGATCATCCTAGATATGTTGCCCCTTGGAATGAAGTCCTCCCACAATCACTCACCGCGGGAGATTGGATGAGAATTTGGGACGGTTCCACGACTCCTCCACCACTTGGCATGAGCCGGTAAGGATTTGTAACTATTGGCTGGAAGTAAAGATTGGCTATATTGGTTGAAAGTGAGGATTGCACGCTAACACCATATTTTGTTTAGATACTCCATCTTTTATCGTTTACCATATTGGTCCCACCTCAAGATCAATCACCTGCTCGATCCCATGCATATCTTCAAGAATGTGGCATCTACCATTTGGGAGCATTTGAATGGGACACGAGATTCGGCAGGCATAAGGGAGGATCTACGTACCACAGGAAGGATGCGTGAAGCTTGGCCTCAAGAGAGACCAAATGGGCGTGTTTTTTTACCTCGTGCACCGTGGATGTTATCAAAGCTAGAGATGGCGACGGTGAAGCGCGCTATTACTACAATTCGTACTCCCACTGGATGCATGAGGTGTTTGAAGGGAGCCTTTACAAAGAGCAAGAAAAGAGGTGTAGAGCAATTATATGGCTTGAAATCTCATGATTGGCACAAGATGCTCCAAGTAAGTATTTTATATGCATAATATCTTTTTCCTTTCAAATTTGTGAGTGAATAGCTATAAGCAACTAATCAACCACCTCCTCGCGGGTTCAGTTCATACTACCTACTAGCATTTCACGTAGTGCATCAAAGGACGTGAAAGATTGTATTTACAAGATGGGCGAGCTTGTGAGGTATGTGAACTCAAAGGAAATAGATCCCACCACGCTTGAGAATGCTCGAGTTATGTCGGTGGAGGCGGTTTGTTTAGTGGAGGAGACATTTCCACGTTCTATTCTCACAAGCCAACTACATCTCATAGTACATTTGGTGGATGAGATTGCTATATGCGGTACTATACATGCACGATGGTTGTTCTTCCTCGAGCGCTTCATGAAGACCTTGAAGGGCTTCGTGAGACAAAATGCAAGACCCGAAGGTAGCATGGCCGAGGGTTGGTTGGTACAAGAGTCACTTGTATATATTTCTGAGTTTCTTGTTGATGTGGATAGCTCTCTCCCACGACTATGGAGAGATGATGAAGACCTAAGGATGACCTCTATTGTGCCTCAAGGAAAAGGACGCAACAAAGTAATAGACACGGAGTTGCGTAATAGTATCAACCTCTTTTGCGTGCTTAATAGTGATGTGATGAAAAGATGGGTGACAAGATACGAGGATGCAAAGGCAAGAAGACAAGAAGAAAGGACCCTCTTTCGTACACACCACGGATCTCGTGTGCCATACCCTCGGCGTCTAAGAGCACTTCCAAAGGATATTCATGTGGATTGGCTACTTGATGAAATGGAGAAAGCAGAGAAAGACGAGGGGATGCATATCACAATGGAAGAATGGGAGTATGCTAGGGGATGCATGAGCAAGGTCGGTATATAGAATGTTATGTATAAGTTAGGAGCTTTTTATAATTTAGATTGCTTATTTAATTGATTTTTTCTTGGTGTAGTGCACTATGTTCAATGCTATATGGTGTGAGGGCAAGCATTTTCGAACACAACGAATTGATGATAAGAGAAACACACAAGATTGCGGCATCATTGCTAGCTTTGAGGGAGCCAATGGAGTCATGGATGATTATTGTGGCATAATCCAAGATATCATTATGCTTGACTTTCGACACTTCTTTGTGTATGTTTTCAATGTAAAGTGGTTTAAGGACGTGGTGGAAAGAGGCCCTAATGCAACAATCAAATGCCATGCAAGTGGCTTTGTAACTATTGACTCCACAAAGTTTTGGCAAAGTAGGAAGGACACACTAATACTACCGCAACAATGTGAACAGGTACTGTGCACACACATAAAAATACTCGCTTTTAAATATTTGATGCAAGAAAAGTAACATGATTGTATTTGTGTTTGAATTAGGTTGTCTATCAACCAATGGTGGATAATAATAGGTGGTGGCATGTCATACCTATTATGCCACATTCCAAAGTGATGTATAGTACATTTACTAATATGGAGCATATGGAGGATGATCATGGCCATGGACGTGATGATGACCGTGATACAAGAGAGGAGGATGATCATGAGATAGGAGATATAGATATTGAGGCCGGCATTACTCGTGAAGACGAGCCTACCATTGGAGATCTTGATTTCGATGAGCACATGAGTGGCACAAGTAGTAGTGGGTTGAATGTATTTGTAGATCTAAACACTTGTTTGGATTTTGAAGTAGATAGTTTGGCAAGGGTTGATCTCATTGAGGATGAGATTGAACCGTAGCCCCACAATTGATATTAGCAAAACTATTTTACATATTGTCTCATTCTCCTCATTTCCCTTAATTCTTGTATATGTGGGCTTGCAAAAAATTATGTGCTTTGGTAATCATGGGCAATGTTTGGAAAGCAATGATGTACACCAAAATCTCACTTTCTGTATTCTTTGGAGCGCGTCTATTTACGCGTCTAAATGCGCGTCTAATTCTCAGTGTAAACGCGCAAATAAACGCGCTAATACCCGCGTAAATAAGCGCGCTAATAAATGGGATGGTAGACGGGCCCATATTTTCTTTGGTCTAACGCGCAAATAAACGCGGGGATTAACGCGCAAAGAGACGAGCATTTAGCCGTGCTAATAGACGCGCCCGTAATTTCTCTACTAAAACGACGCCCATAGACGCGCCCGCTATTTTGCGCGTCTACCAAGCGCGTCTATGGTTGCTTTGTGTTGTTGTGTCTTTTTCTCTTCTTTTCATAAGCATATGCATGTCCTTCTCCTTCTCCTTCTCCTTTCTTTCTCTTCTTTTTTCCTCTCTTTTTCTCTTCTTTTCATAACATATGCCTATGCCTATGCCTATGCTTATGCTTATGCATGAGCATATGCTAATATGCTTATGCATAAGCATATGCATATGCTTTCTCAATGTATTCTCTTATGCTTTGTCAATGTATTCTCATATGCTTTCTCAACGTATTCTCTTGTTTTTTGTTTTTTGTTTTCATGTTTGTGTCTACGTTAGACATGGGATAATGTCGCACGTCCGACAAGTACAGAAACCCTTAATGTAGGAGGAGACATCATGATCTCTATTCTCAATAGGACTTTGATTCCCCTCAGGCGACACCTCAGGGGCCTACCCCTATGACTACCCCTAGCCTGACTCCTCTCGGACGTAGCACTACGACTACCCCTCGGGGAACTCCTTTGCTAGCAGCCCATGGCTTTGTCGGGAGTCCCGACGAGTTTGTGGCATAGATGACCAATGAGGAGGCAGCGAGATTCTTCTCTCTGCTATCCCAAAGGACCTCAGAAATTCCCTCTTCTACACTGATGGTTGGACCTATTGCCCAACCATCCCTTCGTGCCCCTTCGACTGAGGGGTCATCACCTGGGCATGCCCATCATAAGGAAGAGTAGGAGGGGTCGCTTATGTTGTGCTGGCTTGGGAGATGTAGATGAGTCAGCACACTCACATCCCTACAAGTCTCCACTTGGTCCGGAGACCCATAGTACTAGGTCCGTTGCCCTCTCCTACTCCCACTGCTACTCCTTGCTTCGGAAGCACTCGCACAAACACCACTCGCTCAGACTCTGCCACTACCATGAGTCCTCCTTACCCAGTCAAGGACCTGTCCTATAAAATCACGGCTGTTGGAGAGATAATAGAAGATAAAAAGGGCAAAGCAGTGATGGCCACCATGAGGCAGTTGATGAGCCACCACTGCACAGCAGCATTGCTACTAATTGGCGGTATCAAGATGACCAAAAGAAGCAAGTAGTCATCAATGAATTGAAAGCAAAATACCCTAACACCCAAATTGGGAGTTCAATGAGAATTACATGCGAGAGCACATGGATTTAGTCTTGAAGCATCGTAGATCAACCTTGCGTACTTCAATCGCAAAGGGGAGGGCTATAGACAAAAGCTGATTGGAAGTTTTTCAAGAAGTAGAATAGGGACCATTTTAAAATGTTCGAGGGTCAGAGGAGGGCTGAGAGGAGACCACTGGATGCCGTAGGTACTTCGCACTTTGGTGCAAGCAGACGGTTGGCATTCGAGGCAACTGTGGTAAGTCTACTTCTTCTCATTTAATGTATTGTTCTATTTGTTTTACTACATATTACATGCACTTTAGCTAACTCTCATAAATTGGGTCCACAACAAGCTGCAATGATGTACACCAAAATCTCACTTTTTGTATTCTTTGGTTTGCGTCTATCTACACGTCTAAATGCACGTCTGATTCTCAGTGTAAACGTGCAAATAAATGCGCTAATACACGCGCATATAGATGCACTGATAAATGCGATGTTAGACAGGCCCGTATTTTCTCAATTTAGACGCGCAAGTAGACACGTTAATTTACACACAAATAGACGAGCTTTTAAACACGCTTTTAGATGCCCCCGTAATTCCTCTACTAAAGCAACGCCTATAGATGCGCCCGCTATTTTGCACATCTACCAAGCGCATCTATAGTATGTTTGTGTCATTGTGTCACAGGAGGGCTCCAAGGAGACGGCTAGATGCTCGAGGTACTTCACACTTTGGTGCAGGTGGACGGTTGGCATTCAAGGCAACTGTGGTAAGTCTACTTCTTCTCATTTAATGTATTGTTCTATTTGTTTTACTACATATTACATGCACTTTATCTAACTCTCATAAATTGGGTCCACAACAAGCCGCGATGGGTCGCCTTCCTAAAAATGCAGAGACGAGACGTGCATTTTGTGTATGAACAAGCCGTGGTTTATTAAGCACGAGGCAATGGGAGCGACGGTCAATTGGGCTAAGGTGGATGCTCGCACGGTATTAGTCTACTCCTACTTGTAATCTCACTTTTTAAATTGTTTTATTCTTTAAGTTCGAATCTAATTTCCAATTAATATGGTTTCACTGTTAGAGTCAAAGCTCGAGCATCCCATCACTAGAGGCAAGCCATGATGAGGGTCAGGGATTAGATGTAGCCCACGAGGGTCAGGGATTAGGCGCAGCTCATTAGGGCCAAGGGTCAAGCCCGCAAGATGAGGACGAGGAGGTCGACAATGATTCAAATGAGCAGCAATAGTAGTAGTAGTAGTAGTTGGCATATACTTCACCATGTATATCCTTTTGTATATCAGCTCATTTAAGCGATTTTGTCTCATGAAGGTGTAGAAATAGTGCACTATACTAGTGAATAGCAATGGCCATTGAGGAAAAGCTTAAGATGGTCCTCACGAGATGAAGGTGAAGCAAGCCTCGGGCGTAAATCCTCTTGCAATCTTTTGCCTGAGGTTACTATTGTCTTTTAGACTTCCACAATTTTGATACTTTATACTGACTATCATTAGTTTGCAAAAAATCCTTTACAAAAGGGTATTAAGCATTGTATGCCTCTTCGCTTCGTGTGAGATGTCATAGTGTGATGCTTATAAGAGCCATTGGTAAGAGATGAGCTCAGAAAGCTTTAAACATTTTTCTTATATGCAACACAATTCGTGGACCCCATGCATGGTTTCTAGAAATCAAATGGATCTGGATATAAACCGCATCTTCTATCTCAAACTCCATCCTTTGTCAAGGTGTTCGGAGAGTTGTTACAAAGAGTACATCTTGAGAGCAATGCTCATGTAGTGCATAGACCAGCATCTAGCTTGGTGTCAACAAGCTATTGAGTTATATCCATCCATACAACATGAGGCTACAAGCCCTTTATTTATCATCCATTAGTCAGCCCCAGATCACAAGAATCTTTTCAACTGAGTTGAATCCAAATTGATGGCCCTGGGATCCCCGATTGCACTGGGAATAGCATGTAGTAGGAAGGAGGAGCTACATTGCCATTGGGTGGTGCAGTGACCGTGACAGTGTAGAGATGGGGGCCTACATTTGTTCGCGCTACAGCCTTGAGATGTAGTAATCGTTGGCCTTGCGCAAAAGAGTGTGTAGAGAACGGTGCAGAGATGAGGTTCATCTCGACGGACTGCGGGTTGGTGGAGATGGAGAAAGTAACCTGGAAGACTTGGCCGAAGGTGAGGGTGGACGGAGCGGACACGATGGTGGGGCGTCTGGAATCGAAGATGGACTCCCCATAGGGAGGCGTCCACGCCTCCACACGGAGCTCGGTGGGAAACGGCCCTGTAAAGGTATAGAACTGGTGCGAGTTACTACCGGCGAGCAAAACTCGACCATCGGGAAGGAGGTTTGCAGTGGAGTGATACATGCGCGGGATGGGGCCGGCGGGTTGAAGGCTGAAGCGATTGGCAGGCGCAAATCCGGGGCGATAGATGAGCGGGTTGAGAGCGGGGTTGGATGCCTCACCCCAACCTTGGGATCCATTCTGTGCGCCGTTGATGATGAGCACGTCACGCGAAGGCAATAGGAGCATGTCGCCCATGCAACGACGTAGTGGCATGGTCTCCATGGTCCAGGATGCATTGGCAGAGAATAGCGGCATTCTGCCGCAGGTCTGCGAGCATCCGAGCTGTAGGTTGGGTGTGTTGAAGGCGCCCTTCTGGGCTCCCCCGCACACCAGGACCTCGGGCGAATTGAAGGGATAGAGGAGCGGCAGAAGCACAGAGCTACCTGCAGAGGGATAATTACGCGGCTCCCCGGGAATGGTCGGGTAGGTGCTCAAGACAATGTTGCGGGTGTAATCGAGACGGATGGAGTCTCGGTTGGCAAAGATGTAGAGGCTTCCGTCGGGCAGAAGATGCACGAAGGGGTAAAGGTTGTCGTTCCCAGAATCCGAAGTGTTCTGGAGGAGCTGCAAGAAGAAGCTACCCTCGCCTGGGGCGGTCTTGGGGATGAACTCGTACGTAAACACGCTTCGTCCTCCCACAGTAATCACCCTACCGTCGGGTAAGAGGGTGCTGGAGGAATACCAGCGAGGGTCTTTGAGAGACTGCGTTTGGTCTTCGACCCAGTCGCAAGTTCCGGTGGAGGGGCAAGGATCGAGCCTTCGGAGTTTGTAGAGGCCGTCGTTGTCTCCGCCCAGCTGGAGCAGCGTGCCGTTGGCCAGGAACTGGCCGGAGGAGCACCAAGTATCGGTGAGAATCATGAGCGGGCGCACGCTGGTAGAGGCAAGGTCGGTGCCGGGGGTGAGCATGACGGAGTGAGCGGTGCAGTCGTGCTTGAGGGCCTGATCGAGGGGGTCGTTGCGGCAGGTGCCATTGGGGAGGCTGATTTGGGAGGATCCGATGTCAGTCCGGTCGAGAAGGATGGCAGTGTTGAAGCGGGTGATAGCTGAGTGCATGGAGGCGATGCCGGTATTGTTCCTAAGTAAAGTGAAATGTTGTGCGCATGTGGAGGATAGATTGGCCGCCAATATCAGCAGCAGCAGCAGCAAGCCGGGACGAAGCACAGAAGAATTCGTGCCCGCAGCCATCCTGTCGATGAGCAGACGGAATTCTAGCGCAGATCAGCCTAGTGCTGCTCCTGATTACAGCTTCTCTACCAAATTTGCCGATCGATCGATAGCAGCAAGTTGAAATCACACGGAATTGGAGTAGCTGTTAAGCAGACAGAAGAGAAGGTAACGCAGATCAGCCTGATCGACGATAAGGCTCACTAGGCTGCATATCACTCAAGATCAACAAGGCTCTTCTGCGCTGATGTCCCACTCCTGCATCGCAGCAAGCTTATATACGGAGTTTCTGCCTGCCGTCAGCTGGTGGCGCTCGCGCTCCTAAACGGATTTCCTCACGTCGACCACTGACTCG
Organism: Dipteris shenzhenensis; assembly: GCF_047967505.1. NCBI lineage: Eukaryota > Viridiplantae > Streptophyta > Polypodiopsida > Gleicheniales > Dipteridaceae > Dipteris > Dipteris shenzhenensis. Next base: position 25,424,418 of record NC_141608.1, on the reverse strand, counting down.
CGTGCGTGTTGTTCCGTCGGAGCCGTCTTCTCCAGCTCAAAAGCAAGGTTCTCTCCGTCGCATCTTCGCCATCGACTGTCTCTGCCTTGTTGCATGATGATCATCGTGTGCCGAAGGTAGGTCTTACGTCCTCGTCTTCCACGCATTGCCTTGCAGCCGCTTCTCGCTTTCAACAACAATTGATCACTCCCGCCTGCTTTGGAGTCTCAATTCATTGGGTCGTGCGCCATCCTCTTCCCGTTCCAAACCGTGCATTCCTCGGCACATTGGGGCTCCTTAAAGCACCTCAACCGGCTTTTGGCATTGTTTTTCTCAGCGTTTGAGAATTCGGCCTCAACACGATGTCCGCAGCTGCGTCCTGGACACACAACGTCTCACCTCAATATTGTCACCTCCAGACCGTTTCCGTTGTTTAACGACCGGAATCTAAAACGTCTACTATATCTATCCATTTCTCTTTCTTATCGTGTACACCATCATCCGACGCTGCCACGATTCTGGGGTCGATGGCGGCTTGTGAGCGCACATCATACGAACATGCGCGCCAGATTGGATAGCACGACTGATTTGGATTGCCCCATGGTTACACTTTCGCACACATGTTTGCTTGTCGTGTGAAAACGAACATCCATCCGGTCTCTCTTTTCGACGTGCTCCTCCGTCCGAAGAACTTCGATTTTCCAGCGTCCTAATAAGTTTCTCGGCCAAAATATATCTAATTACGATCTGCATCACGTTTCTAGAAGACAGCTAGCGCAGGGATCCCTTCGCTTGAGCTTTCAGCGACGTTGATCCGGCTCTGTCGCAATTGGGGAGCTCCTAAAAAAAGTTTGCTGGATGCCAAGCTGCATGGAAGACAGGCAGGAGGCTTAACGGTATAGCTACTAACCCCTTGATGCATTCTCTATTGCGGCTCATTTGTTTATCGGTTTGTTACATCAATAGATTTACCACAAATTGATTATCGTCTTTAAACTTTCACCGTAAAATCATAACACAACGATATATATTTTCTTCTAAATGTATATTTGCAAAGACTATGCTAGACTCTTGCACTGCTGTTTTGTTAACTTGTTAAAAGCTTTTCAGAATTTAATAGAGCCATCACGATGTTTTCATACATTTTGGTCACCCATATTCATAACTAGGAGCTCCATGAATCAAATGAAATGGTTATATTTCTATGAAAAATAGGCACATAGAAATTGAAATAGGGGGAGAAATACGACTAAGTTGATTTTTTGGAAGATAGAATACTCCAAGGAGGTTTTATTGTGAAAAAGTTTCACCCAAAAGGAGGTTTTATTTTGAAATAGGGGGAGAAATACGACTAAGTTGATTTTTTGGAAGATAGAATACTCCAAGGAGGTTTTATTGTGAAAAAGTTTCACCCAAAAGGAGGTTTTATTTCGAGATAGTTTCACCCATAAGACTCCCCCCATTGCCTTATGTCCTTAGATTTTACAGGATACTTGCAAGGTCCATGGGCTAGCTAGCATAACCCATTAATCCATGGGCTTCATAGGACACATGTAGTGCCTTCCCTACATATAAATAATGTGCAATTCAAATATTAAGTAAGTTCACATGGACCAAATCCATCTAGTTCTCAAGTCATGTTCATGAGGTTACTTAGGTGTGAGAGTATGCCCGGCTAGGTAACACTTGTATACTGACAATAATGATACAAATGAAATATCGAAAAACTCAATATTTTATGATCATATTCTACTAGAGTTACTCCAAGGTGAGGTTGTGTTACTTACATCTATCTAATAAAGGACAACAAGGTAATACAACTTCATCTAGAACACTAGGAATGCAAGTGTCATAAGCCCTAAGTAGTTGTTATAATAGTTGGGAGTAGAACATAGATATAATCTAGAAAAAGAACAAAGATTTTTTTTCCCCATTGTAGTGTACTTTAAAAATCTTTGTAACTGTTAACCACAACATGGATGTTACCCTAGGCCATGATGCATATTACTCCATGAGTTGGCAATATGTTGAGAATGGTGGGCTGAGGAATATCGAAACAAGTAAACAAACATGACAAGCTAGACAAATCATACAATAAATAAAAAAGGAACATTTAGCCTAGATTTCCACAAGGAGAAAGGAATTAGTAAGGCAGAGGAGGCAGATCACCATGCCATGGTCCTAGACATATGCATGTAAGCACTAGAGAGAAGGGAAGAGAACTTAAGCTACTACATGTCGTCATGAGCACATCATATACTAATACCACAACCATAGATCAATGTTATAATGACTCCTTTTTTGACAAAGGTGTCGATAAATGTTTTTTGAAAACACTTCAATAAACTATTGCACAAAGCACACGATAAAAGAACTTATGTAAATATGCCTTGCAACAAAAATTAAAAGTAGCGTTTTGCTATGCTCCTAAAAAATCATGTCGTTAACTGGAGGAAAAATTGCCAAATTATATGTCTTCAACTCAAGGAAAAAATTATTTGGCATAATTTGTTTAATTGTATCTTTAACTCAAGGAAAACTATCGTTATATTTAAACCACTACTACACACGGATCCTATTGCGACGTTTACGTACCGACGTTTAGCGCCCGCTTAGCGCTAATCGTCGGTATAACAAGCGGGTTTCGTAAATCGTCGCTATATAGCGACTATTGCTGAAAGTCGCTATATAGCGACACTGAGACAAAATACTATAGCGACGTTTTTACAGAGAGATTTTTTTTTATTTATAGGCCTTAAAAGTTAGTTTTTTCCAATGATAAATTTTTTTAAATTTTCATACATGTTTGAACTCATAGAGAATAAAAAAATGAGAGCATGTACATCAAGCCTTTGAAGCTCATATATTCATGTCCAAATTTGAGATGAGAAAAATCAAATAAGAGCATTTACATCAACTGTTTCATCTTGAGCCAAGTCTAAGGCGCCAAGCAAGTCTATCTCCAACTCTATACCGAGTTGATCTCCTATATCATCATCGTACTCTAGCATCGTACGTTCACCTAAAGGTATTTGATCATCTTCTTCAATAAAGCTTAAGTGTGTTGATTGATCTTCATATGATTGTTGTCTTCTTCATCAATATCGTGATCTCCATCCTCCTCCCGTGCGATGTCATTATGCGCATCTTCCTCTTGGCTCATATTGTGATCTACATCTTCTTCGCTAGATTCATCAATTGGATCCGGCATTGGTAGTGGCATCTCCATATCCACATCTCGATCTTCAAAAATTTGCTTACTTCGTGGTGCAACTTGGATCACGTACCACCATCTTGGATCAAAACGATCCGGATGAAAAACCACCTATATTGAAGATGGGTGCCAAATGTCGTCAATTATATATATATCAATGGACTTTAAAAACGAAAGCTTCGACTAATTAAATCATTAGTATGCACCTGCTCACAGTGCTCGGGAAGAACAAAAGTATCACTTTCATCGGTCCAATGTTTGGTGGAGTCTATTGCAAAGAGACCGCTACTATCTTTTCTCATTGTCGCATGGGGACCATTGTAAGTATTTCTAAACCATTTTACATCAAGAATGAAAACAATAAATCGTCTGAAATCAATTTCATAGATGTCGCGTATGGTTCCACAAAAATCCAACTGTGAGGAGAGAAGATTGGTATCCGAAGCACTTGCTCGGCTATCTTTTGTGAAGTTAGCCATGACTCCACAATCATACGTGACTCTCTTTGAATCGATGCGTTCAACGCGAAAATGTCGTCCATATGACCATAATGCACTGTACTTTTTGTACTGTAAAAGAGCATCATTAAAACAATGAAGATGCACCTATTTTATAGCATATATTGCTACAAATAATTACTTAATTATGTCAAGAGATAAGAAACTTACATGCACCATACATCCAGATGATAACTCTCGCTCGCGCTCGTTTATTGTCTCTCCATCACGTTCGGCTTTACGTAGAGCTAGTTGTAGCCAATCAAGTGACATGTGAGTAGGGAGAAGAGCCAGATCTCGTGGATATGGTTGTGATCGCCTGTACATTACTCTGAATCTCGTCCTTGCATTTATTCTTTCTGCTTTGGCCACTTCATATCTCTCAATCCACTTCTGCATCTCAGGGCTATCGAGGATACAAAACTTATTGAATTTCTCCATTTGCTCTTCGCTCATCTTCCTTTCAATCCCTTTTCCTTGGGGAACCTCGCCAACGATGCGATCATCATCCTTGTTGTGCCAAGCTTGCAGCATATCAGGATCCGTGGATGCAAGAAACTCTGTGATATATACTAATGACTCTTGCACAAGCCATCCCTCTGCCATGCTTGCTTCCAGTCTTGCTCTTTGTCTTACAAACCCCTTTAAAGTTTTCATAAACCGCTCGAGAAAAAACATCCATCGACTATGAACGGTACCTCCTATTGCCACCTCATCAACTATGTGCACAAGCAAGTGGACTTGAGTTGTCATAGTGCTCGAGGGAAAGTGCTTCTCAAGCAAGCATACGGCTTCGATGGATTCCACCCTAGCCTTCTCGATGCTCGATATAGAGATCTCTTTTTTAGATATCCACCTATTTCACATGTCCATGCATATGTAAGATATTTGAGATATCCACCTATTTCACATGTCCATGAAGAAAATACATAATGCGATTTGATAGTGAGCATACCTCACAATACCACAGATCTTGAATATAGCATTTCTAACATCTTCTTGTAAGCACCCTTTTATTGTAATTGGGAGGATGAACTATCAAAGCAACAATGAAGTCATGTCAACAATATAACATAATAATAATTATGCTAACGCATCACTATTATCGGTACACTAATTCTACTTAGAATACCTGTAAGACCTTGTGCCAATCATGGGACTTGAGGCCACTAAGCTTATTGTCCTTTGAAAATGCTCCTTTCAAGCAACGCATGTACCCTGTCGGTGTTTGAAAAGAGGCAATGTCTACCTTGACCGCTGCCTCCTCCCTCGTAGAGAGGATCCACACTGCTTTCGAGAGGACAACTTTTCCCGAAGCATGCACTTGGGGCCACAAACGAGACATCCTATTCATAGCACGCAAGTCTTCTCGCACTCCTCTCGAGTCCTTGGAACCAACCAAGTGTTCCCAAATAGTAGCTCCCACATTCTTGAAGATATGCATGGGATCCAAGAGATGATTGATTTGTAACTGACCCCAATAAGGAAGCTCGTGAAAGATCGATAGCCTCTTCATACCAGGAGGAGATTCCTCTCCATTCACCCTTCAAGCTTGAATCCAATCACTTGCCTTCAAATATGATGGTGGTGGATCAAGCTGACCTCCATGTGCGAGATGGTCGAGCGGAAGGTATCAAGCATGACCTTCATAAACATTTTTCCTCATATGTTTGGAGTAGCGTGCAAGCAATTTTAGAGCCGGTCCACAAACAGGACAAGCATGGTACCCACTTGTAACAAGTCCTGCACACGTGCATGAATGTGTTAGTATAAGACATGCGTGCAAAAGAGAGTAAAAAAAGCATAATCCCTCATTGTACATGTAAAGACACAACCACGTACCTGCGCACTCTCCATATCCTGGGTAGTCATGCATGGTCCACATCAAGATACCCCTGACCAAAATATCATTGGTATGTCTAGGAGCTCTAGAAATATCAAAGACCTGCACTCCTCTCCATAATATCTGTAACTCCTCTATCAAAGGTGCCATGTACACATCCATGTTTTTTTCCTTGTACTTTCCTGGCACAAGTAGTGCAAGCATGAGGTGTCCCTTTTTTATTGTTAGCCATGGTGGGATATTGTAATTCACCACGACTATGGGCCATGTCGACCAAGATGTCGTGCGTAACTCGAAAGGATTCATGCCGTCCATGGCTAGCCCAAGATGTAAGTTGCGTGGCTCCCTCGCAAAGTCCGGCCACTCATTATCTATGTGCTTCCAAGCTGCACAATCTGCGGGAATCCTCAATGTGTCATCACTGGACCGATGAGATGCATGCCATGTCATCAACTCCGCTATGGATTTGCATCGAAACATGTGTTGTATTCCCGCAATGATGGGAAAGTGTCTCAAGACCTTTACCGATATCCGCTCACCCTGCAAGTCATCTCTATATCGTTGTTCCCCACACTTTGGACAACTAGCCAAATCTCCATGCTCACGATGAAAGAGAATACAATCATTACGGCAAGCATGGATGGTATCATAATCCATACCCACCGTTGTTAGCATCTTTTTCGCTTCATCTCTTGATGCGGCATGGTATTTGGTGCAGGCAACATCTTCTGGAGCAACCTATGACAAAGACAGTATCCAAATGATGATTCTCAAAACAAACAATATACAAATAATGAGTCAAATTAATGCAAGGGCTAACCTCATTAAGGCCGAGACACTTGTATCCGACCACCCATACTATACTTGTAGATTCAAGATTGAGAGACAAGCACGTAGTTTAGACATCCTAGCACCCTCGTACAATTGTGTTGATTGCAACTCTCACATTTTGACCTTTGACTCTGACATCACGTGTACGTGGGATGTAGTGCCCCTAAAAATGGAATCCATCATGTCGACCATACCCTCGTCGTCATCCGAGAGACTATAGTCTTGCTGAAAGTGAGAAGGTATATGTGTACCCTCGTCACCCTCCTCATCCTGTTTTAAGATTTCGTGTAAATATAAGATCTTCTATTTCCTGGTATACAATAAGATTGCGAACTTAAATAGCTTTAACTTACCGATGAGCCATCAACATGTGCAACACCAACGGGGGGTACTGGTTCCGGTTCCTCCCCATATATCCACAAGTGGCGCATGATAATATGACGTTGATGTCGTACTTCTCGCTTGCAATTAGTGCAATGATAGTATAACCTTTCCGTAAGCCACTTCGTGCTCTCGGGCGTTGGCGCATCATCGGACGAGCTTCCACTCGTCCCTTCCATCTACGCTTATAAAATCACAACATAAGCATGAGGAGGACATATTGACAATTATAAAAAAGCATGTTTGAGCTTCTCTTGATACCACATCAAAAAAATGACAGTAAGCATCGCTATATAGCGACGCTTTCCTCTGTTCCATCGCTATATAGCGACGTTTTTAATTAAAAACGTCGCTATATAGCGACGCTGTGGGTTAAAACCCAAAACGCCGAAACGCGCGGCATTTTGCTCATACCATTCCCTAATCTCTCAAGTAAGCAACCCAAAATATCCTCCCACCTATTTTCGACGACCTCCCACCTATTCCAAGCAACCTCCCACTCTATTTTCCACTCCTCACCCTTCTCCTACCTCTTGTACTCCCTCTCTATCCTTTTCCCTCTTTGGTTTCTTGAAAGAAAGTTCTTCAAGAGGTGAGTTTGTTTCAACAATGTAGGTTGTTTGTTTGTTAGCTTTAGTTTTGTGAGTGTTTCTTCTTGTATTGCTAAACCTGTAAACTAGTTTTCATGCTTGTTTTGAAAGGATTGAAACAAAAAACGAGATTTCAAGAAAGAAAGAAAACTCACCTCTTTTTTCTGTATTTCTCTTCCTTCTCTTTCTCCTTGTCTCCTCAATCTCCTCCCTTCAAGAAGTTGCTTTTGTAATCTCCTCCTTCCACTAACATCTTATTTGAAAAAATGGGTTGTTTTCTCTCTTTTGTAGGGCCAGTCCACTACACCGAGCGGGACATACTATTTTAGGTAAGTGCTTCGGCCTCTTTTTTCCATTTATTATTTTTGTTATTTGCATTGGCCTGCAGCTAGCTGCTTAAGCGCTAGCTGCAATGATGGGCGTAGGAACCCTCTCTTCCCCTCCCACTCTTTCCTTCTTCCCCGTTCTCTTATTCTCTTTTTTCCCCCTTCTCTTTTTTCCCTCTTCTCTTATTCTCTCTTTCCCCCTTCTCTATTTCCCCCTCATCTCTTTTCCCTTCTCTCTTTCCTTTCCCTCTTATTCTCTATTTCCTTTCCCTCTTATTCTCTTATGCTTATGCTTCTCTCATTCCCCCTTCTCTCTTTCCCCCTTCTCTATTTTCCCCTTCTCTCATTCGCATAAGCTCATGCTCATGCATGAGCATAAGCATGAGCTTATGCTTATGCTAATGCTTAAGCATAAGCATAATATTCTCTTATGCTTATGCTTCTCTCATTCCCCCTTCTCTCTTTCCCCCTTCTCTATTTCCCCCTTCTCTCATTCGCATAAGCCCATGCTCATGCATGAGCATAAGCATGAGCTTATGCTTATGCTAATGCTTAAGCATAAGCATAAGCTCATGCTTATGCTCATGCATGAGCATGAGCTTATGCTTAAGTTTCCCCCTTCTTTATTTCTCTATTTCAACATAAGCTTATGCATAAGCATGAGCTTATGCGGAAATAGAGAATGAGAGAAGCTTATGCTTGTCTCATTCTCTATTTCCACATAAGCTCATTCTCTATTTATTTATGCATGAGCTTATGCTTATGCATGAGGTTATGCAGAAATAGAGAATGAGAGAAGCATAAGCTCCTTCTCTATTTCCGCATGAGCATAAGCATGAGCTTATGCTTAAGTTTCCGCATAAGCTCATGCTTATGCATGAGCTTATGCGGAAATAGAGAATGAGAGAAGCTTATGCGGAAACTCATTCTCTATTTCTGCATAAGCTCCTTCTCTACTTCCGCATGAGCATAAGCATGAGCTTATGCTCATGCATGCGCATGAGCTTATGCTTAAGTTTCCGCATAAGCTCATGCTTATGCATGAGCTTATGCGGAAATAGAGAATGAGAGAAGCTTATGCGGAAACTCATTCTCTATTTCCGCATAAGCTCCTTCTCTACTTCCGCATGAGCATAAGAATGAGCTTATGCTCATGCATGAGCATGAGCTTATGCTTAAGTTTCCGCATAAGCTTATGCTTATGCATGAGCTTATGCGGAAATAGAGAATGAGAAGCTTATGCGGATCTCATTCTCTATTTCTGCATAAGCTCATTCTCTATTTCCCACTCTATTTCCCTCTTCTCTCATTTCCCCCTCATCTCTTTCCCCCTTCTCTCATTCGCATAAACTTTCCCTCTTCTTTATTTCTTTATTTCCCACTCTATTTCCCTCTTCTCTCATTTCCCCCTCATCTCTTTCCCCCTTCTCTCATTCGCATAAGCTTTCCCCCTTCTTTATTTCTCTATTTCCACATAAGCTTATGCTTATGCATGAGCTTATGCGGAAATAGAGAATGAGAGAAGCATAAGCATGAGCTCATGCTTATGCATGAGCTTATGCGGAAATAGAGAATGAGAGAAGCTTATGCGGAAACTCATTCTCTATTTCCGCATAAGCTCCTTCTCTATTTCCGCATGAGCATGAGCTTATGCTTAAGTTTCCGCATAAGCTCATGCTTATGCATGAGCTTATGCGGAAATAGAGAATGAGAGAAGCTTATGTGGAAACTCATTCTATTTCTGCATAAGCTCCTTCTCTATTTCCGCATGAGCATAAGCATGAGCTTATGCGGAAACTCTTCGCATAAGCTCCTTCTCTATTTCCGCATGAGCATGAGCTTATGCTTAAGTTTCCGCATAAGCTCATGCTTATGCATGAGCTTATGCGGAAATAGAGAATGAGAGAAGCTTATGCGGAAACTCATTCTATTTCTGCATAAGCTCCTTCTCTTATGCTCATGCATGAGCATGAGCTTATGCTTAAGTTTCCGCATAAGCTTATGCTTATGCATGAGCTTATGCGGAAATAGAGAATGAGAGATGCTTCTCTCATTCTCTATTTTCGCATAAGCTCATTCTCTATTTCCCACTCTATTTTCCCCTTCTCTCCTTCTCTATTTCCGCATAAGCTTATGCTTATGCTTCTCTCATTCCCCCTCATCTCTTTCCCCCTTCTCTCATTCGCATAAGCTTTCCCCCTTCTTTATTTCTCTATTTCCGCACAAGCTTTCTCTTATGCATGAGCTTATGCGGAAATAGAGAACGAGAGAAGCTTCTCTCATTCTCTATTTCCGCATAAGCTCATTCTCTATTTCCGCATAAGCTTATGCTTATGCTTCTCTCATTCCCCCTCATCTCTTTCCCCTTCTCTATTTCCCCCTTCTCTGATTCTCTATTTCTGCATAAGCATAAGCATGAGCTTATTCTCTGTAACTCTTATTCTCTATTTCCCTTTTCTTCCTCTTCTCTTTCCTTTCCCTCTTCTTTCCTTTCCATCTTCTTTCCCTCTTTCCTTTCCCTCTTCTTTCCTTTCCCTCTTCTTTCTTCTTGCCTATGCCTATGCTTATGTTTGTTTTTTTGTTTTCTGTTTTCGTGTTTGTGTCTATGCTAGACATGGGATCATGTCGCTCATCCGACGAGTACGGACAGCCTCGCAGGAGAAGAGCTCACGATCTATATGCTCCAGAGGACTTTGATTCCTCTCATGCAACTACCCCGAGGACTACCCCTGGTCCGACTCCTCTCGGACCTAGCACTACGACTACCCCTGGTCCGACTCCTCTTCCACGTAGCACTGCGACTACCCCTCGGGGAACTCCTTTGCTAGCCACGCATGGCTTTGTCGGGAGTCCCGACAAGTTTGTAGCGCTGATGAGCGATGAGGAGGCAGCGAGATTCTTCTCTCTGCTCTCTCAGAGGACCTCAGCAATTCCTTCCCCTACACCGACAGGTGGACGTACTGCCCACCCATCCCCTCGCGCCCCTTCGACCGCGGGATCATCACCTGCGCATGCCTCTCACAAGGGAAGGAAGAGTAGGATGGGCGGCTCATGTTGTACTGACTCGGGAGATGTAGACGAGTCAGCACACTCACGCTCCTTTAGGTCTCCACTTGGTCCAAAGACACAGTATCAGTCAGGGCCCTTTCCCTCTCCTAGTCCCACTGCTACTCCTCGCTCCGGAAGCGCTCGCGCACGTTCCACTCCTTCAGACTCTGCTACCGTCAGTCCCCCTTACTCATCAGGGGATCTCTTCTATCAAATCACATCTGCCGGAGAGATAATAGAAGATAAAAAGGGCAAAGAAGTGATGGCCACCATGAGGAGATTGATGTCATCACTTCAAGAGCGGCATAAATACCGATTGGCGGTATCAAGATGGCCAAAAGAAGTAGGCGGTGATCGATGAGTTAAAACAAAGATACCCTAATCCGCCAAATGTGGAGTTTAATGACAATTATATGCCAGAGCACATGGGTTTGGTCCTGAAGCATCGTAGATCAACCTTGCGTACTTCCATCACAAAGGGGTTGGCTAAACCCAGTTGGGCAGACAAAGCTGATTGGAAGTACTTCAAGAAGCAACATAGGGACCATCCCGAAATGTTCGAGGGTCAGAGGAGGGCTGCGAAGACATGGTTGGATGTCGTAGGTACTTCGCACTTTGGTGCAGGCGGACGGTATGCGTTCGAGGCAATCGTGGTAAGTCTACTTCTTCTCATTCAATGTATTGTTCTATTTGTTTTACTTACATATTACATGCACTTTAGCTAACTCTAACTCTCGTAAATTGGATCCACAGCAAGCTGCGATGGGCCGTCTTCCTACAGATGTAGAGACGCGACGCGCATTTCGGATAGGAACAAAGCCGTGGTTCATTGAGCAAGTGGCAATGGGAATGACGGTCGATTGGGCTGAGGTGGCTGCTCGCACGGTATAAGTTTACTCCTACTTGTAATCTCACTTTTTAATTTAAGTTCCAATCTAATTTTTGATTTATATGGTTCACTCTTAGGGTCAAAGCTCAAGCGTCCCATCATCGGAGGCGAGCGATCAATAGGGCCAAGGATCAGACGCAGGTGGCGACGATGAGGGAGAAGACGCAAGTGTTGAGGACCAAGGAACAGGCCAACAAGACAAAGATGATTCAGATTCGGATTCGGATGAGTAGTAGTGGTAGTAGCATCTTATATATCCGCTCGTTTGAGCAATTTTATATCGCCCTTTTGAAAGGGTAATTTTGTTACAAACACTGTTGTATATGTCCGACATGTATATGCATTTGTTACTCATCATTTCACAAGAACAATTTTGTATCACCCTGCAAGCAAGGGAAATTTTGTTATAAAAAACTTTCTTTTGTAACTACCCAAAAAAAAAAAAGGATTAGTGGGGCTAAACAGGGCCAAAAGGAAGCCCTGTTTAGCCCCACTAACCCTTTTTTTTTACTTCTGTTAATCGTCACTATATAGCGACATTTACCAGTGTCGCTATATAGCGACGATTAACAGTGTCGCTATATAGCAACGTTTGCATCGTCGCTATATAGCGACGTTTGCCAGTGTCGCTATATAGCGACGGTCCTTTTTCGATGCTTTTAGTGACACTTATAGCGATGTTTGTGCCCGTGAAAAAAAAAAATTTTAATGTAAAAAGCGTGGGTATTTTTGTCGGAAAATGGCCTGTGCCTTGTAGTGAACTAGCTTGCATTCGAGAGAAAAATGCATTTCTTTCACATAGTTCTTGAATGTTGACCATGTGATCAGATTTATTGTGGATTCTCTACTTGCTGCTACCCTCTTCGACCTATGTAGGTCCTTCAAGTCTTTAGTGAATTGCTCGAGGGAGGCAATTTGACAAGAAAAAACTCTGGCAAGTAACAAAGACGTGAGCCAATTTCTTTTCGTTGAATTGCTAACCATGGGCATATGTGTGGTGTTATGGATAAATCTAACCAAAGTAAAAAGGCATAAATATGAGTGTGTGCTTGTATGTGTGGCAATAGTATAATAAAATATGGATTGCATAGGGCCTAGGGTTGAGGTGGCAGGGCATGACCATGTGCCACCCTGCCACATAAGAGGACCCATAAGGCGTGTTGTACATAATCCATGGTAGTAATATTATAAAATGTTAAGGTGGCATGGCTCCATGTGCCACCCCTCCACCTACGTGGTCCCATGCCTGCATTTAGTGAGATATGGCCCAAAGTCCATGGGAGAAGTAATATAAAATAGGTGGATTGTTGTGTGCTATGAGTGCCACCAGAAGGGTCATTATTGCACAGAATGTCCCATATTCCAAGGTTGAATCTTCTAAGTGAATCAAGCATTGAGGATTCTAATGTAGAGATCCTTGACCTCGGGAAAAGAAGTCATACCGAACCCTTCTCCAAACCGTGGACTGGGCCACATGCTGAGATGGTAGACCCACCAATAGAGAAGACTAAAAGATCTCGCAAGAGTAAGTGGTCACCCTCGGATTTTCCCATTGGCTCGGGGTGGGCAAGAGGACTATTCAGTCGTTCTGGACCTTGCTCATCGGTCTTTGAGCATCATGCTCCCTCAACTATTCGGCCATTCGGGACCTTGCTCATCAGCCGTTCAGGTGAGATGTGAGCTACAGTATGGGCTCTCAACAAGGAGGAGCAAGAAAAAGGGAAAGGTATGAGAGGTTTCTTCTATCTTTGAAGAAATTGATCGGCACCCACATACAGTAGATGTCATCATAGATAATTTTCGTGTCAAAAATGTGTGTGTTGATGGGGGAGCTGCATGTAATATCATGGTGCCCCGAATCATGAAGAAATTGAATTTGAAATGCACAAGGCGTTCCTCCACTCGAATCAAGGTAGACAATGGTCGATGACTCGCCACCCTGGGAGTCATTGAGGATTTTCCCATCACTCTCAACGGGTTGACCACCACTGTCAATGTCTATGTAGTGGACATCGAAGATACAAGCAGGAGTTACCCAGCCATACTCGGGAGACCATGTTTGAGAAAGAGTGATGCAGTCAACTATTGGAAGAAAGGACACGTGTCTTTTGGTGCTTCTAAGGAGAAGATCCCAGTGCAACCAGGTGCCATGAAACTAGAAGAAGAAGAGGAGCAAGATAGTGATACTCTCTCATCCTCAGTGTCTAAATCAATGGAAGGATCAGACGGGGGGGAGGAGTTCTTAGAGGAGGAAGTTTACATGATGGGGGTGTCTCCAACCCTACCACCTATAGAAAAGGTAACCGTTAGTCCTCAATAGCTTGAATCTATGCTTTCCCCAGACCTCACTCCAAGTGAGAAAGAGGAATTCCTAGAAATGTTCAAAGATTTCCTTGACCTTTTTGCAACGAGCTACTGCCACCTTCACCATGTGACTGCCATAGAGCACAAGATAGAGCTGAAGCCTGATGCAAAGTTGTGGCTCAGAAGTATTGGAGATTAGGGCCCCTATAGACTGATGCTTTGCACTTAGAGTTGCAGAAACTTGTAGAAGCTGTGTTTGTTGTTCCGGTTCACAATACTGAACGGGTTTCGCCAGTGGTAGTCACCCCAAAGAAAAACAAGAAGTGGCGGGTTTGCATCAACTATAAGAAACTCAATGCAGCCACCAAGAGGGACCATCATCCTCTTCCCTTTCAAGACCTCATTCTTGAGAAGGTAAGTGGTCATGAGATGTATACTTTCTATGATGGTTACTCCGGGTTTTATCAAATCAGAATTGCCAAAGAAGATGTGCTTAAAACCACATTTGCCACACCATGGGGGACATTTGCATTCAAAGTAATGCCATTTCGCCTTACCAATGCTCTTACTACCTTTCAAAGATTTATGCAGATGGTGTTTGCTCCTTATTTGGGGGATTTATTGGAGGTGTTTTTAGATGATTTTTGTGTATTCTTGTCACGTAAGGAGCACGTCATGAAGGTTAGGTTGGCCTTCTAAAGGGTCAATCATGCAAAAGGCAGCCTCAACCCTAAGAAATGCTCCATTGGAGCCACTCAAGGGAGGTTACTGGGACATATTGTCTCATCCGAGGGCGTCAAGCCTGTGACCCTGAGAAGGTAGAAGCCATCCTCAAGCTCTCCCCACCAACAACCAAGCGTCAGGTACACTCATTTGTCAATCTAGTAGGATACTATTGCCGCTTCATTGATCAATATGCTGCTTTGACACGACCCATGACTATGCTATTAAAAGATGGGGTTGATTTCTCTTGGGATGAGGATTGTGATCATGGGTTTGCACAAATCAAGAATGCTCTGGCTTCAGAACCCATTCTATGCAATCTTGATTGGTCAAAGACTTTCTATATCAATCATGGGTTTGGTGAGCACACTCGGCGGGTATTCTTCTCCAGCAGGGGGAGGATCGATTCATGTATCATGCTCGATTTGCTTCTCGACAATTGCTCAAAACTAAACGATGCTAGTATGAGGCTGACAAGCATGCCTTGTCTCTAGTGTTCTGCATTGAGAAATTTAAGCATTATGTGGCTGGAAAGTCCTTCATTATAATCTCTAGCAATGGTCTTGCAAAGCAAGTTCTTCAATTACCAAATCCCATGGCCAAATGGTTGGCAGTTCTACAAGAGTATGATTTTTCTTTCAAAATTGTAAAAGGGGGTTGTTCCAACTTGAAGAATGCTTTGATTGATTAGAGGAGTGCCTCGATGTAACCCTTGTAGCGGCCATAGAAGTTGGGGATCCATGGTATGGTGGTATCTATAGGTTTCTGACTACTTTTGCCTTTCCTCCGAAAAGTACTAGCTATGAGAGAAAGAAGATCCGAAGAGATAGTAGGCGCTACACTCTCTTTGATGGGGTCTTGTACCCTCAAGGCATGGATGGGGTACTTAGACGAGCCATTGATGCAGATGAAGTGCCTAAGGTATTGAAGCATTATCATGATGGATTTTGTGGAGGCCATTATGCCAGTAACTATACAGCTAAGAAGATTTTACATGCTGGATACTATTGGCCGACCTTGTTCAAAGATGCCACTTTGTATTGCGAAACCTATGAACCATGCCAATTCTTTGGTAGGAAGGATTTGCATCTAGGGCAACATCACCCAATGATGTCCATCCATCTGTTTCAGAAGTGGGGAATAGATTTTGTTGCGCCCTTGCCCATGACTGCCCGCAAAAAGAAGTATCTTTTGGTAGCCCCTTAATATGTCACTAAGTGGGTTGAAGCTATAGCCCTCCCCGCTGCAAATGGTAAGGCAGTTTCAAATTTCATATTTGAATGTATTTGCACAAGGTTTGGGACACTCGTGGAAATAGTATCTGACCATGGGAGTCCATTCTTAAATGAAGTAGTGGAATTGCTCACGGATCACATGGGTATTGATCACCGCACTTCTAGCATCTATCATCTAGCGTCCATGGGACAAATGGAGCAGACCAATGGCCTCCTTTGTAAAACCATGGGGAAAATGGCCATGGGGAACAGGAGCCAATGGGATCAGAAGGTCACTGATGCCATATGGGCTTACAACGTCACCTATAAAATGTCTACAGGTCACACTCCTTTTGAGTTATTGTATGGTATTGAGGCAGTGTTACCACTAGAGATAGAGATTCTGGCCTTGAGATTGTTGGCACAAGAACAGAGGATGATAGAAGATGAACATGTAGAAGCCCGATTGATACAGCTTGAGAAGTTAGATGAAACCCGACGCCTTGCACTACACTAGACAAAGATCCAAAAGAATGGATAAAAGGCCTGCTTGGATGCTAAGATTCACAAGGGATGGGAAAGACACTTTGCTGAGGGGGATGTTGTGCTATGCTTTGATAACAGAACATAGATATAAGTGTCATAAGCCCTAAGTAGTTGTTATAATAGTTGGGAGTAGAACATAGATATAATCTAGAAAACGAACAAAGATTTTTTTCCCCCATTGTAGTGTTTAAAAATCTTTGTAACTGTTAACCACAACATGGATGTTACCCCAGGCCATGATGCATATTACTCCATGAGTTGGCAATATGTTGAGAATGGTGGGCTGAGGAATATCAAAACAAGTAAACAAACATGACAAGCTAAACAAATCATACAATCAATAAAAAAGGAACATTTAGCATAGATTTCCACAAAAAGAAAGTAATTAGTAAGGTAGAGGAGGTAGATCACCATGCCATGGTTCTAGACATATGCATGTAAACAATAGAGAGAAGGCAAGAGAACTCAAGCTACTACATGCCATTATGACTCCTTTTTTAACAAAAGTGTCGACAAATTTTTTTTGAAAACACTTCAATAAACTATTGCACATAGCACACGATAAAAGAACTTATGTAAATATGCCTTGCAACAAAAATTAAAAGTAGCATTTTGCTATGCTCCTAAAAAATTGTGTCGTCAACTCGAGGAATAATTGCCAAATTATATGTCAACTCAAGGAAAAAATTATTTGGCATAATTTGTTTAATTGTATCTTTAACTCAAGGAAAACTATCGTTAAATTTAAACTAGCTTGCATTCGAGAGAAAAATGCATTTCTTCTACATACTTCTTGAATGTTAACCATGCGATCAGATTTATTGTGGATTCTCTACTTGCTGCTACCCTCTTTGACTATGTAGGTCCTTCAAGTCCTTAGTGAATTGCTCGAGGGAGGCAATTTGACAAGAAAAAACTCTGGCAAGTAACAAAGAGGTGAGCCAATTTTTTTTCCTTGAATTGGGCATATGTATGGATGTCGAGGGCCCACGAAAGATGTATTTCAACTTGTGAAATTATTGCATGTTAGCATTCCTTGACCTTCTCCCTAGCCACAACAATGTGTAGGGAGATAGCAACTTGTAGTTTCATGGATGCATCCTTTTTATAATGACTCCTTTTTTGACAAAGGTGCCAATTTTTTTTTTTGAAAAATTTTCAATAAACTATTGCACATAGCATGCCATAAAAGAACTTATGTAAAGATGCCTTGCAACAAAAAAAAAGAAAGTAGCATTTTGCTATGCTTCTAGAAAATCATGTGGTTAACTAGAGGAAAAACTGTCAAATTGTGCCTTTAACTCAATGACAAAATTATTTAGCATAATTTTTTTAATTGTATCTTTAACTCAAGGAAAACCATCTTTTTTAAAATCGTGCATTCGAGAGGAGAATGCCTTTCTTCTACATACTTCTTGAATGTTGACCATGTGATTGGATTTATTATGGATTCCCTACTTGCTGCAACCCTCTTCGAGCAAAACTATGTAGGTCCTTCAAGTCCTTAGTGAATTTCTCAAGGGAGGCAAGTTGACAAGAAAAAACTCTGGCAAGCAACAAAGACGTGAGCCAAATTGTTTTCCTTGAACTTCCAACCCCGGGCAAATGTGTGGATGTCAAGGGCCCATGAGAGATGTATTTAAGCTTGTGAAATTATTGCATGTAAGCATTCCTTGACCTTATCCCTAGTGACAAGGATGTGGAGGGAGATAGCAACTCGTAGTTTCATGGATGCAATCTTTTGAAAAGGAAGATGCCGAGATTGAACAACAGATAATCTTTTACACATGACTACATGCCTTGACCTTGAATGATAGCTACCTTAGCCTTTCCCACCTTGATATCAAACCCTGTCAAGGGATAGTCATGTTTAGGGTCTTTGCTCCAGGCTTCTATGTCTCTCCTAGGGAGGTCATAGGGTAATGTTTAATAATGAATCACAGTTATGGAACTGTACATCATTGGCCGAATCTTCCCCTTATAAAGGAGCTATGTGTAGGTCGTTGGGAAAATCTTTCCTAGGGTAGAGTTAAGAAAATTTCCCATGCTTTCATTTTCAACGATTAGATCGGTTTCAATATACTTTCAGCTTGTATACAAGTTAGATGGGTTTTAATTATACTTGAAGTTCATATACAAGTTTCTCATGAGCTACAGTTAGAGAATCCTAACTATATACATGGCTCTACATGACGTATGTTAATCAATTTGAGTTCTGGGAGGGCTAATTTTGGACCTCATTATATCAAAAATAGGGCAAATCTATGAGATTTGAAGCTCTACACATTAGCACCCATGCCTTGGTGAGATTCTAGATTTTCAATTAGGCAAATATTCACCCTTATAATCTAGATCAACTCGCGTGTTACAAATGATGCTACCACGTACTCTGATTTTGTACTGAACAGAGCAACATAGTGTTGTTTCTTGCTAGTCCATGACACCAAAGATTGGTTGATGAAGAAACGATTGCCATTGGTTGATCACATCTGTGAGAATGAGCTAACCCAATCTACATCACAATAACCAAGAAGGGAAATACCATGAGAAGAATCATGTCTCCCTTATACTAGGCCATGTGATACTATTACTAACATTTTACCACTTTCCAATCCAGTTAAATCCACTACCTCATTATTTGTCAATGATGTGCCAGCCAACTGATGAATTTTTTATATATAAGATAATTCCACATTCTACTAAGAATCATAGAAGGCATGAACCAAGGACTACGTAGACATAAAGAAGCAGCTTCTGCTTACCTGTTATATATATCCTCTTTTTTGGGATCCGAGTCAAGTAGATCAACTGCTTGAACATGCAAAGGATAGGGCTACCACATGGGTAGCACATAGGCTGCCATATTGGCAACACACCTAGAAATGTCTTATGTCCACATTTGTAGCTATTGTAGCTAGCCATTTGAGATCTGGAAGCACATGCAGAATGACAATGTTCAATTTCAATTAGCATCATTGTTTGATAAGCTTAACCTTCGTTCCTAGCCTATAAGATGCAACATTCAACTTGCTAAAGGTCTTCTTTTAGTTCAACACAAGTTTTAATCAAAGAGGGGTCTATTGTCCTTGTTCTTAGATTGTATTGAACTTATGTCTCAACTCTGCAAATTATCAAGAAAGGCCATACTTATAAATGGGAACTTTAGTATAACACACATTTTCTCATGGAAGAGGACCAAAAGACTTGAAGGAATGAGAATGGTATAGAGGGGTTGTACCATTACAGCTTGTAGATATTGTAGCTTGCACTACTACACACAGATCCTATTGCGATGCTTAAGTACCGACGCTTAGAGTGCACGGGGCACTAATCATCGGTATTGGAAGCGGGATTCATTAAGGGTCCCTATATAGCGACTTTAGGCAAACATCGCTATATAGCAACTTTAGTCAAACGTCGCTATATAGCGACTTTTATCAGATTGGTAATGGTCATTATATAGTGACACTAAGATAGTTTCCTATAGAGACATTTTACAGAGAGTTTTTTTTCCCAACCTTAAAAGATAGTTTTTCCCAATGATAATTTTTTTATTATTTTCATACATGTTTGATCTTTTGAGAGAATAAAAGTACGAGAGCATGTCAAGCCTTTGAAGCTCATATATTCATGTCCAAGTTTGAGATGAAAAAAATCAATGAAGAGCATTTACATCAACGGTTTCATCTTGAGCCAAGTCTAAAGTGCCAATCAAGTCTATCTGTAACTCTATACCGAGTTGATCTCCTATATCATGATCGTACTCTAGCATCGTACATTCACCTAAGAGTACTTGATCATCTTCTTCAATAAAGTGCGGTGATTCTTGATGATCGTTATCTTCTTCCTCAATATCATGATCTCCATCTTCCTCTCATACGATGTCATTATGTGTATCTTCCTCTTGGCTTATATTGTGATCTTCATCTTCTTCACTACATTCATCTGTATCAATTGGGTCCGGAATTGGTAGTGGCATCTCCATATCCACATCTCTATCTTCAAAAACTTACTTACCTCGTGGTGCAACTTGGATCACATACCACCATCTTGGATCAGAACCATCCGGATGATAAACCACCTATATTGAAGATGGGTGCCAAATGCCATCAATTATATATATGAAATTATGCTTAAGTACATGTATCAATGAATCTTTAAGAAAGCTTCGATTAATTAAATCATTGTATGCAAGTTCCTGCTCACAGTACTTGGGAAGAACAAAAGTATCATTTTCGTTGGGTCCAAAGCTTGGTGGAGTCTATTGCTAATAAACCACTACTGTCTTTTCTCACTATCGCATGGAGACCATTGTAAATAGTTCTAAACCATTTTATATCAAGAATGAAAATACTAAATCGTCTGAAATCAAATTCATAGATTTTGCATATGGTTCCACAATAATCCAACTATGAAAAAAGAAGATTGGTATCCGAAGCACTTGCTCAGCTATCTTGCATGAAGTTAGCGATGACTCCACAATCATATGTGACTCTATTTGAATCGATGCTTTCCATGTGAAAATGTCGTCCATATGACCATAATGCACTTTACTTTTTGTACTGTAAAAGAGCATCATTAAAACAATGAAGATGCATCTATTTTATAGCGTATATTGCCACAAATAATTATTTAATTACAACAACACTACAAGGCATAGGTCCTTTTTTTATGAAAATACCGATGTTTTTTACACTAATTTATTTTTTTTATGAGCACAAAGGTCTTTATTTAGGTTGTTATAAGCGTCGAAAAAGAACAGTCGCTATATAGCGACTCTAATAAACATCGCTATATAGCGACACTGGTAAACATCGCTATATAGTGATGATTAATAGAACTTTAAAAAAACATTAGTGGGGCTAAACAAGGCCACAACAAGCCCTATTTTGCCCCACTAATGTGGGTGATACAAAATCGATCAAATGAACCGATCGAGCGACAGATGTGGGGGTTAAAGTTCACTGTGCCTTTACCCCAGTTATGTACAATACTCAAACACATATATAAATGAATGAAAAAGAAGATTAGGGTGTTCTGCACCCACTAAAACATGTGTGGCTCTTTGTTTCTCTCTCTTCCTCTTCCGTTCTTGCTTGTGTGGAGAGCACTATCAACTGGTATTAGAGGCCGGGTGATCTGGCTGAGCGTGTGTGAATGCCTCGAAGCTCAGCAGCTCTACGGGAGGAAGGAGAAGCTCTGTGGGAACCTTTGTGGGTGACTTTACTTGCATCCGAGTGTGTAGAGACCTTGGAGGAACCTTTGGAAAAGTCACTTTGGCTTTGCAAAGTGGTTTTGAGAGGCTGTTAAGTGTTTTCAAAGAAAAATTAGTTTTTTTAGCTTTTCCCTGTTCCATTCAATGACAGAGACTCTGTATTGACTTGTAGAGGCAACTATTGCTTGCTTTTGGTGTCCACTTCACTTTAGGAGCTTGGAAACACCTTCATTCTTGAATCTGGGATCATTTCATTGGATTTCTGACTCACTGTGTCAGTTCCTACGTTTTTTTGCCTGGGTGTTGGAACTCAAGTTTGGATCAACCATTTGCAAATCTGTCAATTTTAGTGGACTCAGGAGGTCCTAAAACTTCTATGTTGCTCATCATTCAAACTCCGGTGGAGTTTACAAACAGCTCTGTTTCCAAAAACGTTTTTCAGTCCGTGTGTTGGACCCAG
Source organism: Dipteris shenzhenensis (assembly GCF_047967505.1). NCBI lineage: Eukaryota > Viridiplantae > Streptophyta > Polypodiopsida > Gleicheniales > Dipteridaceae > Dipteris > Dipteris shenzhenensis. The sequence continues at coordinate 25,402,358 of NC_141608.1, read as the reverse complement.
TGATTGAGACCACGATTTCCAAAACCGTCTGACCCATTGTGTTCCGGACGCCCAAAGACCACTACCTATAAGTTCTTGCATGATTCAGTGGAGTATTTTCAGAGTTATAGATCTCTGTGTATTCGATTTTGTCTCTCTGTTATGCATTTTTCATTCTAAGGTTTTGAAACCTTAGGATTTATGCCACATGGTAGTGGATAAGTGTTGACTCCCATTTCTCACTCATAGGTTGGGATTTTGGAGTTCCGACAGAAGAGAGATATTTGTAAATTTTCTTGTTGAGTCCGATTATGCAATGGCACCCATGTTTTGAGGCATCTCAAGTTCTATTTTCAGTAGCAATTATTGCCGTAGGACCATGATTTCTTGAGCATACCTTATGTAGATCACTCTGGTTGTAGTTTGAACCATGTGCACTCATTTGTGGTGTGCATTGGGCTGCAGTGGATGATTTATAAGCCATTTGGATGCATTGAGATCCTTATTAGATGCACTGATAGGCCCAGATTGCCTTGTGGGATGCTCTTTTTATGGATGCCTTGCACATGGATGCTATTTTATGTTGAGGGATAGCTTTGACACATTGCAGTTCATGCACTAATAGTGTAATGCTCTCTTGGATAAGATATTATTGATGCTTATGCCCATGGACAGTGTTTACGCTTGAGGCATTTGGCACTTATTGGCATTTTGGATTGCCATTGCAGTTGGCATTTTCTTTTGGGCCAAATTTGCTCATATGGATGCATAGTACATGCACATGAGTCAACTGCATCTTTTGATGCTTTGAGCTTTGAGTTTTGGTGATATTTCAGTCTATTGTGGCATACACATTTGGGTGCACCTAGTATTTGGTGTGATTCTCTCTTACAGGCACTAGCATTCGGGATTTTGCTTTATTTGCATCATGGCATCCTCTTCCATGTCTGAAAAGGAGTTTTTCAACATTAAAGAGTTTGATGGGACAAACTTTTCTTTGTGGAAAGGACAGATAAGGGATGTGCTTATTCAAAAGAAGTAGATTAAACCCTTGGCAAGGATTGAAGCTAAGGTTGCAAATATGTCTAAGGATGATTGGAATGAGTTGGATGCATTAGCAAAGTCTAATATTAGACTTCATCTTGCAGAGTTAGTTTATTTGACAGTAGTAAATGAGCAGACTACGAAAGATTTGTGGAAGAAACTATGTGCCACTTATGAGAAGGAAACTGCCTCTAATAAAGTTTACCTCATGAAGAGGTTGTTTGAGCTGCAGATGAAGGAAGGGGTCTCCATTGCTTCTCACTTGAATGAATTCAATATGATTTTCAGACAGCTTCAGGCTCAGAAGATGAATTTTGATGCAGAGATTAAGGCAATATTTCTCTTATGTTCATGGCCATCCTCATGGGATACCTTCTGTACAGCTGTCAGTAGCTCTACACCTAGTAAAGTACTGAAGTTTGATGATGTTGTGGGTAGCTTGTTGGCCTAGGAGATTAGACGGAAGTCTATGGACGACAACAAGCAGGATGCAGCCTTAAATGTACAAAGGGGAAAATCACAATTCAGAGGGAAGTCCCAAGAAAGAGGGAAGTCTCATAGCAAATCCAGGGCACGAAACATTGGGTGTTATGAAAAAGGATTGCTACAAGCTGAAAAGAGAGCAAAAGGATAAGAAAAAGAATGCAAATTGGGGTGCAAATCAAAAGGAAGAGAGTCCAAGGGAGGACAAAGGAAAAGTGAAGATCAAGGAAATCAATGCAGTCACACATGATAGTGACAATGACGTTCTCTTCATGTCTAATTTATCTACAGAGTTGCTTACCACTTCAAATGATGCATATTCCCAGGATTGGATTTTGGATTATGGTGCTTCATTCCATGTTACTCCCCATAGGGAATGGTTCTCCACTTATGCTAGTGGAAAAACAGGTTGTGTGCATCTTGGAGATGACTATGCATGTGACATAGTGGGAGTAGGTGACATAAAGTTTTCTTCTGCAAATGGGTATGCATTTATTTTGAAACATGTGAGACATGTGCCTAAGTTGACCAAGAATCTTATTTCAGTGGGTCAACTAGATGATGCTAGTTTTCACACCACTTTTGGTTTTCAGAGTTGGAAAATTCAGAAGGGCTCTATGCTTTTGGCCAGGGGTGCCAAGTGTGGGACTTTGTATCCCTTACATATATCAGGGGTATTTGATCATGTTGTTGCAATAACCGAGCAGCCAAGCACTTCTTTGTGGCATTACAGGTTGGGGCACATGAGCCAGAATGGAATGAAACTCTTATGCTGTTTGGGTTATGTACCGCATTTGAGTTTCTTTGATTTTGAATTTTGTGAGCGCTGTCTCTATGGAATGTCTCTATGGAAAGTAGACTAAGTCATCCCCATAAAAGAATGGGAAAGAAAGAGTTTGAAATTTGGTGGATTCAGACATATGTGGTCCCATGCCTACACGGTCATTAGGCGGGGCTAAATACTATGTGACATTCATTGATGATGCAACTAGGAAAGTGTGGGCTTACGCTATAGCTCGGAAGAGTGATGTGTTCTAGGTATTTTAAAAATGGCTGGCCTTGGTTGAGAATCAGTCAAGTAGAATGCTTAAATGCCTACAAACTGACAATCAAGGATGTTTTTATCGAAGCTATGCCTATATATTAATATAAAATCTTGGCGAAAGTTTTCAAGCTCATTTTTTTAGTTTCACAATATTGGTAGAATGTAGTACTTTTTTATATTTTTTATTTTGAATTTTGAAGGAAAAAATGTAAATCCTGGCGAAACTTTAAATTTTTTTGCAAAAAAGTTTCAAATCCTGGCGAATATTTCAAACGTTTATTTTTATTAGGGCATACAAACTTTCAAAGCCAATATAACATTTTAGCTTCTTAACGAAACTAACTTGAAAAAATCATCCATGCTGACAATGGTGGAGAGTATCTCTCTCATGACTTTCAGCATTTCTGTGATACACGTGGGATTAATAGGGAGCTCACATCCCCTCATACTCCAGAGCAAAATCCAGTTGCAGAAAAGATGAACCATACCATTCAAGAAAGATTGCAATGCATGCTTTCCAATGCAATTCTTTTTTGTGGTTTTTGGGCTAAGGCAATGAAGACTGCAGTGCATGTGATCAATAGATCACCTAGTAAGAGTTTGGATGGTGGTATTCTTGAAGAGGCATGGAGTAGCAAGAAGCCCTCTTACTCTCATTTGCATATATTTGGGTGTGAGGCATATGCACATGTGCCAAAAGACTTTTGAAAGGATCCTAAGTCTAGGAAATGCATCTTTCTGGGTTATGGGGAAAGTAGAGAGATGGGCTATTGTCTCTGGGATCCAGAAGCAAAGAAGATCATATGCAGCCATGATGTAGTCTTCAATGAGAAGAAGATGCATAAGGCACCCATGAGGGATGTTGAAATGAGGAGAATCACTTTCCAGGATGTGAATCCACCTGCATATGTTGATAGACAGCAAGCTGTCCATGCACCAAATGTGCAAGAAATGGTACCACCAAATACTCCCACAGGTATACAATTAAGGGTAGATGATGGATCATCTATTGGTGGAAAGGATGAGCCAAATGTGGCTGATATGCAGGTGGGACAGCAAGCTGAAATGCCCTTGAGAAGATCATCTAGAGTGTCTAGACCGCCTGATAGGTTTGTTCTAGGGGTAGACTACGTGATGCTTACTGATTGCAGGGAGCCTTCTTGCTACAGAGAGGCTATGATGCGCGAAGATCAATGCAAGTGGGAGTGCGCTATGCAATCAAAGATGAGTTCACTTATGAAGGATAAGACTTGGGACTTGGTTTCTTTGCCACATGGAAAGAAAGCATTGCCATGTAAATGGGTCTACAAGATGAAGGTCAAAGGTGATGATGTGCCTAGGTACAAGGCCCATTTGGTCGCTAAAGGGTTCAAGCAAGAGAAGGGTGTGGACTTTGATGAGATATTCTCTCCATTTGTGAAGATGACTACAGTTAGATGCATGCTTGGACTAGTGGCAGCAGAGGATATGGAGCTTATGTAGATGGATGTCAAGACAGCTTTCTTGCATAGGGATTTGCATGAGGAAATTTACATGGTGCAGCCAGAAGGCTTTGAAGAAAAGGGCAAAGAGCATTTAGTTCGTAAGCTGAAGAAGAGTCTCTATGGTCTTAAGCAAGCGCCTAGAGAATGGTATCAGAAGTTTGATGCTTTCATTCATCCTAGGGTTTTAGAAGGAGTGAAATTGATCACTGCCTCTACACTAAAAGGGCTAAGGATAATGGATTGATAATCCTAGCACTATATGTGGATGATATGCTATTGGCTAGCAAGAATACTCATGAGCTAGATACATTAAAGGCCAAGTTGCATGAGGCCTTTGATATGAAGGATTTGGGACTTGCATGTCATCTTCTTTGTATGCGCACCATGCGTGATCGGAGTAGGAAACTCCTTTGGCTTTCACAGAAGGAGTATGCTACAAAAGTATTGCAGCGTTTCAATATGGAGGGGGGGAAGGCACTGGGTACTCCATTGCCTCCATATGTGAAACTGAGTCACACAGATAGTCCCAAATCAGATGAGGAGAGGGCCATGATGGCCAAGGTTCCTTATGCATCAGCAGTTGGGAGTCTTATGTATGCTATGATAGCTACTAGACCAGACATTGCATTTGCAGTGGGAGTTGTTAGCCGGTATATGGCTAATCCAGGAAAGAGGCATTGGGAGGCAGTTAAGTGCATCATGAGCTACATGAAGGGTACCAAGGAGATGTGCATCTGCTTTGGTAAAGGAGACATGTTGTACTTGGATACACAGATTCAGACTATGCAGGGCATGTGGATAGTAGGAGATCCACTTTTGGTTATGTGTTCATCTTTGTAGGTGGTGCAGTGTCATGGATGTCTCGCACACATAAGTGCATTGCTTTGTCTACCACAGAGGCTGAGTATGTTGTAGCCACAGAGGGTTGCAAGGAGGCTATATGGCTTGATTGGCTAGTGGAAGATTTGGGGATTCATATAGGTGTACTGACATTGCATAGTGATTCCATGAGTGCTATTCGGCTAGCACGGAAACTGGTCTTTCATGCAAAGACCAAACACATTAAGGTCAGGTACCATTTCATCAGGGAGGTACTTGAGGACAAGCGCATAGAGCTTGTCAAGGTTCATACAGATGATAACCCTACAGATATGCTGACGAAGAGTCTACCTAGTCAGCGGTTTGAGTATTGTCATGTATTGATGGGCATTGGATAGTATGCTCACTGGTTGCTCTCCCTTAAAGGAACATTGTCCTTTAAGTGGGAGGTTGTGGGGGTTAAATTTCACTGTGCCTTTACCCCGATTATGTACAATACTCAAACACATATATAAATGAATGAAAAAGAAGATTAGGGTGTTCTGCACCCACCAAAACTTGTGTGGCTCTCTGTTTCTCTCTCTATCTCTTCCGTTCTTGCTTCCATTGAGAGCACTCTCAGCAGAAGCATAAACATGTCGAAGATATACAACATTGTTTGTTACAAAATTACCCTTTTGAAAAGGGTGATACAAAATCGCTCAAACGAGCCAATATACAAAAGGATATACACGGCGAAGTATATGCAAACTACTACTACCACTACTACTGTTGCTCATTCGAATCATCGTCCTCCTCATCCTCGTCTTGCTGACATCATCCTTGGTCTTCATGAGTTGTGCCTAATCCCTAGCTCTCGTGAGCTGTGCTTGAGATCCCTGGTCCTCATCACTGCTTGCCTCCGGTGATGGGACGCTTGAGCTTTGAATTTAAGAGTGAAACCATATTAATTGAAAATTAGATTGGAACTTAAAGAATAAAACAATTTAAAAAGTGAGATTACAAGTAGGACTAGTTTTATACCATGCTCCCTCTCCACCCTTCTTCCTCTTTGCTTGTGTGAAAAGAAGTCTTTCAAGAAGGTGAGTCTCTTTAAGCAATGTAGGTTCGTTTTTTGTGAGATTTCATTTTGTGAGTGTTGAAGCATGTTTCTCCCTGTATTGCCAAGGCTATGTGCTAGTTTTCATGCTTGACTTTCAAGGGTTAAAGACAAAAAACGAGATTTTGTGAAAGAAAGAAGACTCACCTCTTCTCTTTTTGGTATTTCTCTTCCTCCTCTTTCTCCTTGTTTGTAGGCTTATGCTTGTCTCCTCAATCCAATCCCTTTGAGAGGTTGCTTCTCTAAACTCCTCCTTCCTCTAACTAGTTATTTGAAAAATGGTATGTTTCCTCTCTTTTGTAGGGCCAGTCCACAAAACACCGAGTGGGACTATTCCAGGTCAGAAAGTCCTTTCTCTTTTTTCCTTTTCTTATTTTTTCAATTTGCATTGGCCTGCAACTAGCACCTTAAGCGCTAGCTGCAGTGATGGGAGTAGGAACCCTCTCTTCCCCTCTCTTTCCCTATTCCCTCTTCTTTCCCTCTCTTCCTTTTTCCCTTCTCTTCTTTTTTCCTCTTCTTTATCCCCTCTTTCAATCTCTTTTTCCCCTCTTTCTCCCTTCCTTCTCTTCTTTTTCCCCTCTTTCAATCTCTTTTCCCCTCTTCCTTGTCTATGTTTATGCTCTTTTTCCCTCTTTCATCCCCTCTTTCAATCTCTTTTCCCCTCTTCCTTCTCTTATGTTTATGCTCTTTTTCCCTCTTCTTTTTCTCCTCTTTCAATCTCTCTTCCTCTTTTCCCCTCTCTTTCCCCTCTCTCAATCTATTTTCATAAGCATATGTATTTGCCTATGCTTATGCATGAGCATATGCTCATATGGTCATGCATAAGCACAAGCTTATGCTTTCTCTCTTTTTCTTTTATGCTCATATGCTCATGCATAAGCATAAGCATATCCTTTCTTTCCTTTTCTCTTATGCTTATGCCCTTTTTTCCTCTTCCTTCTCTTATGCTTATGCTTATGCATGAGCATATGTCTCCTTCTCCTCTTTTCCTCTTTTCCTCTCTCTTTCTCCCCCTCTTTCCCCTCTTTTGATCTCTTTTCATAAGCATATGTATTTGCCTATGCTTAAGTTTTCTCTCTTTTTCATTTATGCTCATATGCTCATGCATAAGCATAAGCATATGCTTTCTTTCCATATCTCTTATGCTTATGCTCTTTTCCCCTCTTCCTTCTCTTATGCATATGGTTATGCATGAGCATATGTCTCCTTCTCTTATGCCTATGCATGTCCTTCTCCTTCTCCTTTCTTTTTCTTCTTTTTTCCTCTCTTTTTCTCTTCTTTTCATAAGCATATGCCTATGCATATGCATGTCCTTCCCCTTCTCCTTCTCCTTTCTTTCTCTTCTTTTCTCCTCTCTTCTTCTCTTTCTTCATAAGCATATGCCTATGCCTATGCTTATGCTTGTGCATGAGCATATGCTCATATGCATATGCATAAGCATAAGCATATGCTTTCTCAATGCATTCTCTTATGCTTTGTCAATGTATTCTCATATGCTTTCTCAATGTATTCTCTTGTTTTTTGGTTTTTGTTTTCATGTTGGTGTCTACGTTAGACATGGGATCACGCCACACGTCTGACGAGTACAAAAACCCTTGTAGGATGAGACATCATGATGTCTATTCTCCAAAGGACTTTTATTCGCATCAGGTGACACCTCAGGGGCCTACCCCTATGACTAAGACTCCTCTCAGAGGTAGTATTGTGACTACCCCTTGGGGAACTCCTTTGCTAGTAGCCCATGGCTTTGTTGGGAGTCTCGATGAGTTTGTGGCACATATGATTGATGAGGAGGCAACAAGATTCTTCTCTCTGCTATCCCAGAGGACCTCACCAATTCCCTTTCCTACATGGACGGCTGGACCTACTGCCCAATCGTCCCCTCATGCCCCTTTGGCTAAGGGGTCATCACCTGGACATGCCCATCATAAGAGAAGGAAGAGTAGGAGGGGTCGCTTATGTTGTGCTAGACTCGGGAGATGTAGACGAGTCAGCACACTCACATCCCTACAAGTCTCCACTTGGTCTCGAGACCCAGTACTAGGTCCTTTGCCCTCTCCTACTCCCACTGCTACTCATCACTCTAGAAGCGCTTGCAAAAACACCACTTGCTCTGACTCTGTCACTACCATGAGTCCTCCTTACCTAGTCGAGGACCTATCCTATCAAATCATGGCTGCTAGAGAGATAATAGAAGATAAAAAGAGCAAAGTAGTGATGGCCACCATGAGGTGGTTGATGAGCCACCACGTCAGGAGCGGCATTTCTACTAATTGGCAGTATCAAGATGACCAAAAGAAGCACGTGGTCATCGATGAATTGAAAGAAAAACACCCTAATCCCCCAAATCAGGAGTTTAATGAGAATCACATGTGAGAGCGCATGAGTTTGGTCTTGAAGCATCATAGATCAACCTTGCGTACTTCCATCACAAAGGGAAGGGCTACAAAAAAAGTTGATTGGAAGTTTTTCAAGAAGTAGAATAGGGACTATCCTGAAATGTTCGAGGGTCAGCAGAGGAGGGCTGCAAGGAGACGGCTGGATGCCGTACGTACTTTGCACTTTGGTGTAGGCAGATGGTTGGCATTTCAAGGCAACTGTGGTAAGTCTACTTCTTCTCATTTAATGTATTGTTCTATTTGTTTTACTACATATTACATGCACTTCATCTAACTCTCATAAATTGGATCCACAACAAGCTGTGATGGCTTGCCTTCCTACAGATGCAGAGACGAGACACGCATTTCATGTAGAAACAAGGTGTGGTTTATTGAGCAGGAGGCAATGGGAGTGACGGTCGATTGGGTTGAGGTGGCTGCTCGCATGGTATAAGTCTACTCCTACTTGTAATCTCACTTTTTAAATTGTTTTATTCTTTAAGTTTCAATCTAATTTCCAATTAATATGGTTTCACTCTTAGAGTAAAAGCTCGAGAATCCCATCACTAGAGGCGAGCAGTGACGAGGGCCAGGGATTAGGTGTAGCTCACGAGGGTCTAGGATTAAGCGTAGCTCATGAGGGCCAAGGATCAGGCTAGCAAGATGAGGACGAGGAGGATGATGATGATTCGAATGAGCAGCAGCAGCAGCAGTAGTAGTAGTAGTAGTAGTAGTTCCCATATACTTCGCCATGTATATCCTTTTGTATATCGGCTCATTTGAGCGATTTTGTATCACTCTTTTTGAAAGGATAATTTTGTAACAAACAATGTTGTATATCTTCGACATGTATATGCTTCTGCCACTCCATCGGTTCATTTGAGCGATTTTGTATCACCCTTTTTGCAAGGAAATTTTTGTTATAATTTTTTCTTTTGTAATTACTAAAAAAAACATTAGTGGGGCAGAACAGGGCCTGATGTAACCCTGTTTAGCCCCACTAATGTTTTTTTAAAGTTCTGTTAATCGTCACTATATAGCGAGTTTACCAGTGTTACTACATAGCGACATTTACTAGTGTTGCTATATAGCGACATTTATTAGAGGCGCTATATAGCGATGCTTATATAGCGACTGTTTTTTTCTAACGGTTATAACGACATAAATAATGACCTTTGCACTCGTCAAAAAAAAAAATAGTGCACAAAACGTCAGTATTTTCATCGAAAAAGAGGCTATGCCTTGTAGTGTTGCTGAAATCACTTGCTAATCCATTCCTATCACTTGATCCAGCTCTTCTTGAAGCTTTAACAACATTGTTGGAGTGTGCCATGGCCCATTCTATACTGGCCAATGTCAATTGGCCCATTTTAATATGAAACAATACAAATTAGCAAGTGTCAAATAGAAAATTCAATGTCCACAACACTACACAGCAAGTAGTCATTTACACCCTCACAACATTTCTCACACAACTCTATGACCCATCACATGTGTGAAAACCTCAATAGTACATCCAATTGAAAACCACACTCAACAAATGACCAAAAACAGGAAATCTTGCTAACAATGATATGTCACACACTATGACACAATTAAAATTTCCTACTCGAGTCTGTAAACACTAGAATGGCATTGTGCAAGGAAGAGAATAAAGATGCCGATGTGAAGAGAAAGAAACCTATAAGAATGAACATGGTCATGAAATGTGGGCAGGGGATGAACTCGTGGCAAGAACCACAAGGGTAAGAATGACAACTACTCAAAAAGCCCGAGGGTTAAGCCTAGAAAGATATTTGGTGAATAGTGTGTAATAATGCCACACAAGAAAGTAGAACTCAGAATGTGAACTCAAATAACATGCAAAACCAGCAATTAACAATCACAACAAAGGGAGAATTCTAATGCAAGAGAGGAGACTTTCAAATCATCCCCTTCAGTCCAAATCACAGATACACACTTTGTTTGCAAGCATAAGGCAAGAAATTGCCTATCACCAATGTCCTCCTCCACTCTCTTGGATTCAATTTGTCTTCCAATGCTTAGGTTGGCAGCCAACTGAGAAAGAAGCCTCTCCAACCCACGACAATACACCACTTGCATAGGTCTGACACTAGGATGTCAAACATCTCCCGTTTGGAAATGTTTCAAGACATCACCAGCATAAATCTTGTTACAAGCTATAGTTGCTCACAGGAAATAAGACAGGGAGGAAGCTAGCTGCCAACCTCGTGCACAGGGGATCGAAATGCATGAGCTTGCAAGTTGAACCGTTAAAGGAATCTTCCCAACCACACGGGAGTGATCCTGGTGTATTACAGCTACTAGTCAACCAACTAAAGGGATACATGCTCAGGAAACAGATGAGAGTTGTTGGGCGACCAATCAATGACGAGATATGTAGGAGCAAGCTCGTGAGCAAGGCGCTTCAAAGTTCATGTTCTAGCTATGGGAGTAGGCATACCAATGTAGGAGATCAGGCAAGGTACAAGGTAATGTTAGAGCTATATATAGCTCGCGCTAACTTGAACTATCTCTGACCTATATATATGTAACTAGTGATCAATATGAATCAGTCTTTGGGAGTTTATTTGGTGTTTCTATCATCTCTTCTTCTTCACTCTCAACATGGTATCAGAGCTACAAAGGTTTTGCTATTGTATGCTCACTGTAATGAAGAAAGACAGGAAGGATTACTTTTTGATTTGATTACATAGTGCTTTCAGTATCTCATCGCTTATTTTCTCTTATAGCTTTTGACATGTCTAACTTGATGTGGTTTTTTGGAGGTCTTCTAGTTTGAATTTGAGAAAGTTATCAGTGGAAAATGGATCGTAGCTCTCATGGTGCTCTTCATTCTGAGCACTTAAATGCCCTAATCGGACTTCGGAGCAAAAAGTTACATCAGTTTTCGTGACGACTACTTTTTTCTTGGTTTTGTGATCGGCACGCTTGTACTGCTTTTCGCCAAAAAATATCTATGTTTCATGATTAGCACGATCATAGTGCTTTTTGCCAAAAATACCTCTGTTTTGTGATCGACAAGCTCAACTTTTCTCCAAAAATATTGTGGTTTCGTGATCAACAAGCTGAAAGCGCTTTCTTGGCATGCATGCTATTTCTACTATACTCCCATCTCACGTTCTATCCTTTTTTGGGGTATCTCGAGTTCTATATTTTCAGAGCGACCATTGTATTCTCGATCATTGACATGAGCTCTGACAAATGTATTTTCTTGAAGTATGATGGCAACATCTATAATCGTCAATGGCTTTCCTTCTGGCCAATGATCTGTTCCTCTATTTCAAGGACACGGTTTTCCTGGTTGGAAAGTGAAGATGTTATTGATACTTGAAGGTGATAATCTTTCAAATATTTTTCTTGGTGATCTCGTTTGTCCATCCCAACCTGTTAACACAACTCCGAATCATGCTCTTGTGACTCAAGGCCCTCTCTTTGAGCAATGGAGATCTGACTCTACTGATTGGCATTCTTGTGATAAAGTAGCTCGTTGGTATATTTGATATGCTGTACATGATTCTCTTATGCTGGATGTATTTACCCTTCCTTCTTCTCATGCAATATGGGAATATCTCGTTTCTACTTTTGAGAAGAAATCTGTCACATAGATTCTTTATCTTCCTAATCTTTTGAGCACTCCGTACAAAGTTGGAGCTCCTATGACAACTCATATTGACTCATTCAAGAATATTGTCAATCAACTTGCTGCTGCTGGTACACCTGTTCCACGAAATCAATTGATGACCTATCTTCTCGACACGGTATTTCCAACAAAAACAAGATTGAATTTGATCAAACATGTATTTCTTTGATTGAGTATGCTCAACAACATGAGCATCATAAAGACCCTCATGAATCTATCATGATAACAATGGATGATGCAGATTCAGAGACAGCTTGTGTTGCTCGCAAGCGTCCTTTCTCCAAATATGGATGTGGTGGTCATCCGTATAGAGGTGGTGATTCTTCTCATCTCACATACCCTTAGAAACATTGTTCTTACTATGATAAGCATGGTCATGTTATCTATGATTGTTGGGCTCAGCAATATGATGAGGAACATGGTGTTACCACTAAGCAACCCCACTTATCCAATAATTCTCCTTGCAAATATTGTGGCAAAAATTATCATCCATCCTTTTGGTGTTACAAGAGGCATTATGATCGCGAACGCACTCAAGCATATGCTGCTCAACAACAAGATGCCCATACGCATCAAGAGGCAAATCATGTCTCTTCTGATGTCTCTCCAAAAAGGATACTTCATGTTCGAGATGGTTCTACTTTTATTGTTGATTCTAATGCTATTGGTAATATGACATATCAATCTCAATGGTTACATAATTATCATGCTCTACCTCACAAGAAATTTTTTTATCTTGCTGATGACACTACTTGCCAAGTCATGGGTGTTGGTGATTTATATCTTGGCACTGTTTCTTCAACAAGAGTCTTGTGAGGCGTTCGCCATGTTCCAAATCTTCAGAGATCTTCTTTCTGTTGCACGACTTGTTGATCTTGTTCTCTTTATTGGCTTTGACCACACGCAGTGTCGGATTGAAAAAGATGGACATACCATAGTAGTTGCTCCTCGGAATGGTAACCTCTTTCAACTTTCCTTAAATGATGATATTGCTAATGTGGTTACCGCCCCTGGTAATTTGGACTGCAAGCCATGGCTTCATCGTTTTGTTCAGTTGAATTTTTCCAAGCTACTTGCTATAAATTGTCATGATCTTTTGGATGGTATGAATCTCCTAGCTCATCCTCTCATGGGCCTCTATGAATATTGTGCTTTTAGCAAGCATCATCAAAAACCCTTTCATGCATTTCCATCCTTGTTCACACTGATATATGTGGACCTTTTCCTTCATCCAAGTCTTTCTATAGGTATTTCATCACTTTCATTGACGGTTGGTCAAGATATACAACTGCATTTCTCTTGCGACATAAGTCAGAGGCCTTATTAGTATTCAAGCAATATAAAATTACTACGGAACTTCATACTAGTTTTCGGGTCAAGAACTTTCATAGTGACAACACTGGAGAATATATTTCTAATCTTTTTAATGATTATGAAATTGAGTGTGCCATTCATCGTGAATATACTATTGCATACTCTCCTCAACAAAATTCTCATGGAGAGCGTAAGAATCGCAGTTCTCTTGATGCTATGCGATGTATGCTCCTTCGTTCTAGATTATCTCAAAGCTTTTGGGCAGAAGCACTTCTAACAGCCATCTTTGTGCAAAATCATCTACCTACAACTGCACCTTTTGATCAGATACCAATCATAGCTTGGACAGGGGAGACTTCTTCTGTATCACATTTTTGAACTTTTCGTTGCATTGCTTATATTCATGCTCAACAAAATGCTCATGGAGAGCATAAGAATCGCATTTCTCTTGATGCTATGTGATGTATGCTCCTTCGTTCTAGATTATCTCAAAGCTTTTGGGCAGAAGCACTTCTAACAGCCATCTTTGTGCAAAATCATCCACCTACAACTGCACCTTTTGATCAGATACCAATCATAGCTTGGATAGGGGAGACTCCTTCTGTATCACATTTTTGAACTTTTGGTTGCATTGCTTATATTCATGTACCAAAAGAGACATGGAAAAAGCTAGATCTTCCTGGCAAAAAGGTCATATTCATTGGATATACTCCGAATTCTAAAGATTATAAATTCTATGATCCCTCTTCTAAGAAGGTGATAATCAATTGTGATGCCATATTCATTAATGGGAAGGGCATGGTCTACCGAGGATGCAGAGGACACCGAGTCCTTACTTTCTGCCTTTCCTTTTCTATTTGATAATGATTCCACTTCTGATGTCATCACTACTCGTTCATCTGATGGCATCACTGCTACTCCATTTGTAGAGCAATGTGTTGAATCCTGCACATACACAGGCCTCTGATGATAGTGTTGATATTTATGTTGATCTGCCTATTGATTTTGAACATGGTTCTACTCATGATTGTGTTGATGACTTTGAAACCATTGATCATGCAATGGTTGCTCATGAAGACCCTACTACTTATACAGAAGCTATCTCTTCTGCACAAAAGAGTCAATGGAAAGAGGCAATGGAAGCTTAATATGATTCTTTGATCTCTAAAGGTATATGGGTTCTTATTGAATGACCTCCTGGTCGCACTCCTATAAAATGTAAGTGGGTTTATAAAGCAAAAACTAAAGCTGATGGTTCTTTTAACAAGTTTAAATCTCGTCTGGTTGCAAAAGAATACTCACAAATTGCAGGAGTTGATTATCATGATACTATTTCACCTGTTGTTCGTAGCACAAGTATTCCAGTACTCTTGGCTTTAGTTACTAAATTTGATTTGGAGATTCATCAAATGGATGTTAAAACTGCTTTTCTTAATGGAGATCTTAAAGAGGAGATCTATATGGAGCAACCAGAAGGGCTCATACTTCCTAGTTAGGACCACTCCTTGTCTTGTGAGCTCTGTCAAAAATACTCGATTGACTCATGATGTTGAGGTTTCACATCAACCCTATGCGAATCTTGTTGGTTGCCTATAGTTTGTCGGTTTGAACACTCAACCCGATATTCTTTTTACTGCCAATTTTCTAGGTCAATATCTAGCTGCTCCCTCAATGCAACATTGGTCTACAACAAAACGTGTTCTAAAGTATTTGGAAGGAACTTCTGATTTTGGATTAGTTTATCGACATCATACATAATCATCTTCTGTGATGTCTCTTGACCTTTTGGGATAAACAGATGCAGATTGGGCAAGCTCTCACTTCTCTATGCGGTCTACAAGTGTTAATTGCTTCTTTATCAATGGTTGCTTGGTCTCTTGGGCAAGTAAGAAGCAACATTGTGTTGTTGTTTCTACCATAGAATCTGATTATGTAGCGGCTTCTCTAGCAACTCAAGAATTGGTTTGGCTGCGACAGTTGCTTGCAGATATTGGTCATCCTCCATCCTCCAGTATTCCTCTCAGATGTGATAATCAAAGTGCCATAAGTCTGGCTAAAGACTATGTTCAGCACAACAAATCCAAACATATTTATGTTCATTACCATTATGTGAGGCATGAAGTGAAGAAAGGGATGATAATGATTGAAAATTGTCCCACTTCTTAGATGATTGCAGATATTCTCACTAAAGGAGTTAGTGAGGCATGCTTCATAGTTCTACGATCAGAACTTGGAGTTCTTGCAGCTTCTGTCTTCCAAGATTAACACACCTATGGGTGACCTTTGTATATAAATGCACATCTGCATTACATACTTGTAAATAATTGTACAAATGATCAACTTGTATATAGGATCTCGGGTTTTTCCCTTCTGCTCCCCAAGGGTTATTCATCCATAGCTAGAGACCTTTGTTTGAGTGGGAGTGTTAGAGCTATATATAGCTTGCCCTAACTTGAACTAGGTCTCACCTATATATATGTAACTAGTGATCAATATGAATCAGTCTTTGGGAGTCTATTGATGTGTATATCATCTCTTCTTCTTCTCTCTCAATAAGTAAGCTATAAGCAAGTTCAAGGCAAGAGATTTGGGTGGATTTCATGCGTCGATGTACTCACTATCTGTTTCGTTCAGGAGCCATTTGCAGGTTGCAAAGCAAACATTTAGGGGGATTTTTTTCCCCAGTATGCATTTTCGCGCCTTTCACAACAACATACGTATTCTTGGAGATTGTAGGGAGAAATTTATTGCCTCTATATCTTCATTCTTAAAAATTATCCACTTGCTATAGGATGCCATATTTATTATTTATTATTAGGGTATTCTATGGATAACCATTGTTTTTATACCTGTATGTTTTCATTCTTAAGGATTCCACTAATTACAAGATTCCATTTTTGCCATAACATTGGTCCCTTGCACAAAGATTTTCAAAATTTCAAAAGAGCAACCAAAAAATGATAATTAGCCCAACAATCATTACTTT
Source organism: Dipteris shenzhenensis (assembly GCF_047967505.1). NCBI lineage: Eukaryota > Viridiplantae > Streptophyta > Polypodiopsida > Gleicheniales > Dipteridaceae > Dipteris > Dipteris shenzhenensis. Next base: position 25,386,063 of record NC_141608.1, on the reverse strand, counting down.
TAGACCTAATAATATCTTTCTTTCTTTGAAAGCATGGCAATATGAATAATAGAATCCTTAAATGTAACCATGGCAATAAGATCATTCTTTCTTTGAAAGCATGGAAATATGAATAATAGAATCGTTAATGGGTGGAATGTTGCAGACATCTCCATGTGATACTTTTTGGCACACAGATTCGATCATGATACAATGATCATCTACCAGTAGAGTCATTGGGATAATGGAAACAATGTTATTGATTATAGGCGCTTATATATCATTCCATTAATCATGCATTCGTTCAGTTGATGAGCATACTCCAGAGGTCGAGGGACTCAGATGTACTTCAGTAGTGCAAAAGGAGGGTCTTTGAGATACAGCTCAGTGAGTTGAGGGCTGGTCAGAGGCAGGATCTATTGCGATCTCAATGAGATAAGGTAAGGGTAGAATTAAGATGGCATTAAAGCACAACCCCTTACCCGTGGCCATGGAGCATACTTGCTTTGATTCTATTCAAGCTATTCAACAATGCCTTTTCAAAAGAATTTCCGATATCCCACACCACAAACATGTATACGCATTCACAAGTCAATAGACTATGCTTCAAATTACATCCCTCATATATAATAAGCTAGTCTATAAATAAGGAAGCATTACATCCCTCACAATGATATGATTTCTTTAACTTAGCAATTCAATTATGATGTGAACTATGATGTGAATTACATTCTCCCATGCTCCCTCCTTGGGCCTATAGTAAATTTGGAAGAAACTTAGTTTAGCCCCTTCTCTCAGCCAAAAATCCTTTGTTAAAGACTGTAGATGGCTTAGTATGCTTCGGTCCTGCCCTTGAAACTTTCACATTCATTGTCTCTCCATCTAGTTGGTTCAAGGTTATGAGTTGCTTTTCCCTTGTGAATTAAGTAGCTTGGATGCCACCATGCATATGTTTTGGTCCTTCCATGTTATTATCATTCTAGCAAACATTAAATGTTAATACTAGATTCTACTTGATTGCACAAGTCTTCTTCTAGTGCTTAACTCTATAGATCTGGCCAAAATTTTAAATTGTATATATAATATGTTGCCAAAAGTTTCCAAATATATTTATCTATTATTTAAAACTTTGGCCAATTTTCATGGACTCTATCTATAATTTTATAATCTTAAAGGCTAAACCTAGCTCTTTTTTTAATTTTAGTTTCAAATTATGGCAAATATACTAAGCTTTTATTTTTATATAAGCATATAAACTTTCACAAACCATATAAAACTTTTGCTTATTAACGAAACTAACATGAAAAAATCATCCCTGATGCTTGACCATCCAAAGCATATCCAATGGACAAGATACTTTGCATGTCACTCAAAGTAGGTGCTATTGAGGGCTGTGAAAAGTGGCACACCCATTCGATAAATATTGGTTCGAATAGCACACCTAGGAGCATGATTTTTGATGGTTGTGCGTGACATTGAGGAAAAGTGTTTAATGCTTGATCGACCATGCAAAGCATAACCGATGGGCACAATACCTTTACATGCCTCAACCTAGGTGGTATTCAGTTGCATACAAAGTGACACTCCCATCCAATAAGTACTTGTTCGGATAACACACCTAAGAGCATCCTTTTTGACGGATGTGCATCACACTCGGCAAAAAAGGGTGTTTAATGTGTGATTGAACATGCAAAAAATATTCAATGGACACATACCTTGCAAGAATCTCAACCTAGATAGTATTGCAACATGTGCAAAGTGGCGCATGCATCCAATAGGAGTGTGTTTTTTGACGGATGTGCATCACACTCAAGTGAAAATCGTGTTTAATGCATGATTGACCATGCAGAGCATATCAGATGGGCACCATAATTTGCACCTATCTTAAATTAGGTGGTATTTCATCTTGTGTAGAGTGGTATACCCATCCAATAAGTACTTATTTGGAGAACACACTTGGGAGCGTGTTTTTTTAAGGTTGTGCATAACACTAGGGGGAAAATGGTGTACAATGCATGATCGAACATGCAAAGAATATATGATGGACAAGAAACTTGCATGTTCCTAAAAGTAGGTGGTATTGAGGCCTTGGCAAAGGGTATCACCCATCCAATAAGTACTCGTTCGAATAGGAGTGTGTTTTTTTACGGTTGTGTATGACATTGAGATAAAAACGGTGTTTACTACTTGATTGACCATGCAAAGCATATCTGATAGGCACGATAGTTTGTACATGCCTCAACCTAAGAGCTATCTTGTTGCATGCAAAGTGGCATGCCCATCCAATAAGTACTTTTTCGATAACGAACCTTGATAAAATGCCCCTCCCCCCAACAAATAAAGTACTAATTAAACATCATAATTAATAAGTAGATTATTAAAAAGAGAATAATATTAATTATAATTAATAAGTAGATTATTAAAAAGAGACTAATATTCATGTAATTGTTTCTACTAGAGCTTGCTTGCAAATGAGATGGCTATATATTTTGTTCCAGGGATGGATGTGATTTTACATCGCAAAAGAGAAGTAGTTGCATTTTCTGCAATCCATGATAGTGATCCCAATTCAGTTTGCCACTTTTGAAGACTTAGCAAAGATAAGGTGGCAGTTACTGTATCAAAGATTATTAGCACACATGTTGAGCTAAAGTATAAATGTGGAGATATGGAAACACTTGGAGATGTTATGCCCTACAATACATCCAACAAATCCTTTATAGCATAGGACAAAGATGAGACTTATGCAACAGACATCATCAAGAATACAAAGTGCAGCACTTTGGATTTAGTTGCATTTTCTGCAATCCATGATAGTGATCCCAATTCAGTTTGCCACTTTTGAAGACTTAGCAAAGATAAGGTGGCAGTTACTGTATCATAGATTATTAGCACACATGTTGAGCTAAAGTATAAATGTGGAGATATCGAAACACTTGGAGATGTTATGCCCTACAATACATCCAACAAATCCTTTATAGCATAGGACAGAGATGAGACTTATGCAACAGACATCATCAAGAATACAAAGTGCAGCACTTTGGATTTTACTGTAGGGGATATTTTACAAATGAGTTCATTTGCAAATAAGAATGTAGTAGAAGCACAACAAGACAAAGCACCCATAGACGCACGCATAGACGCGTTTCATGAACTAAATAAAAAACTTACGGGCGCGTCTATTTGCGCGTCTGGAGACCCGCGTCTAATTGCGCGTCTATATATCCGACTTACGCGCACAAAGACGCATAAATAAACGCGCTTGTAAACGCTTTTATAGACGCACGTATAGACGCAAGTCGAACAGACAGACGCGGATATAAACGCATTTTTAAACGCACTGATAGACGCGCCTTTTTTTTTTTTTTTAAATACAGAATAGTACTGTGTATGTTGTGTATGCTATATAGTTACAAGAATCCCATATCCACATTCTGTAATTCAATTCTTATAGCCAACCGCATTTTAATTACAATTCCAAATAAAATATTACAACTCCAAAACGCAATAAAATTGAAAGCTCAAAAAGTGCTTGTATATACATATAGCACGAAGCTAAGCCACGTCATGTGGCTTCAAGTACAAAAAATAAGGAAGCTAAGCCATGTCATGTGGCTTCAAGTACAAAAAATAAGAGGAGTCTATATACAAGAGGCACGAAGCCAAGCCAGTGGCTTTAAGTACAAAAAAGAATAGTAGCACTACTTCTACGACTAATCCTCGCTGCCTTCCACGCTCCCTTCTGCGCTCCCTTCTGCACCTCCTTCCTCGTCTTCCTCGTCGTCTTGTGCATGGGGCTGTAAACAAGGGACAACATATATCAATGTATGAAAAATCAAATCTTTACTTATAATTTTGGCATTATTTAATTACTTTCAAATACCTGGGGGGCCTGTCCAGTAGCTCGGGTATACTGCTCCTCAGTAATCAACCCGTCATCATAGAAGTGCCTCCATGTATCTCCTCTGCGATGGTGGCGGTGGTAGGCTGTCTCCACTGGAGTAGGGTATCTGCCCACGATCTCAAGCTGCATGACCGCGATACACTTTGTGGAGGGATTAGTACAAAGAAACAACCAACCTCCTAATAAACTACATAAGCAATATAATTTGAGATCGATACTTACAAATTGGGCCTCCCATGATTCAACACCCCCTACTCCAAAATGCGCGCTCCCATACTCCTCCATCTGGATCCTCCGTGCCTGCACGTGCTGCAGACTGGGCTCCTCCCTCGCTGACTTCATTGCCTTCTTCCACTCACGCTTGTGAGCGGTGTGGGGCGGGCCCCTTGGAGGTTGACCTGCCTCAAGCCTAGCAAGCTCCGCTAGTGCCTGCCTCTTAAGGGAAGATCTTTTATTGCTAAGTATCGTAACAATCTTTGACTTCCCCCATTTATCTATGAACTGGCGATTGGGGGGGTTAGGATACCTAGAGCGAACAGCAACGAGGGTCTCCTCAGCCAACCTCTTTGGGTGGTCTTTATAGTGGATAAAGCAATCTCTGTAATTGTTAGCAATTACAGAGCGCATGAAGGCCATGATGTCCTTCCCTCGCGCATCCATCAAGATGCCTCCTGTCTGAGTGATGTCATAATAAATCGTACCATCACCCAGAGGCACGTCTAAATCATCTGAATCATCCTCCTCCTCACCGCCACATGGCCCAAAGCAGCATCCGCCACCGCTCTCCCTGCTACTACGCCTGCTACCCTGTCGTGTCGAGCTCGTACGCTGGCCACTCGTAGCTGGGGACTGCACGGGACTACGCTGACCACTCGTAGCTGGAGAACCGAGTCTCGACGGCTGGGGAGTACGTCGATGGCTCGTCGAGACAGAAGGACCTCCTGACGGCATGGGGGAAGGGGCATAAGACGGGATGGCAAAAGGGACATAAGACGGCATGGGGGAAGGGGCATAAGACGGTACGGGGGAAGGGGCATAAGACAGATGTGCGGACTCCGCTGGGGTGATCTCAGGCGGTGTGGGGTGGCTCGGAGTCTGTAGTGCCGACTCCTGGGGAGTGTTAAGGGTACCCGTCATATACCCGTATAACTCCGCAGGACTAGGAGGGTGCCCTAAAAGATTATATAAATCCTTCCAAATCGATTCCCGCGGATCAGGTGAGCTAGAAGCACTTCCTAGCCACATGTTGAACTGGAAAATAGGAAACAAATCTATTACTTTGGGAGCTGAGAAGAAAGGGGAAAAAAAACAGGCTCTGTCAGAGTGCGTCTATAGACCCGTCTGCTCTGCGCGTCTATAGACGCGTCTAACAGAGCATTTAACAATTCAAGTAAAAGCGCGTCTAACAGTCCGTCTAATAGTGCGTTTAAAAGCGCGTCTACCAGTCCGTCTAACAGTCCGTCTAACAGTCCATCTAACAGTGCATTTAAAAGCGCGTCTAACAGTACGTTTAAAAGTCCATTTAACAGAGCGTTTGTCTGAGCGTCTACAGACGCGTCTGTGTGTGTCTGCAACAAGCCAGACGCGCGGATAGACACGCTTTTAGATGCGCGTTTAGACGTGTCCTCAGACGCACCTATAGACGCGGTCTGACAGGCGAGAATACTAAAAAGTCGAAAAGGACGTTGCGCCCGACAAAAGAACGTGTCGCTCATACCTAGACCCTGCGTTTCGTGGATGCGAGAAAGTACAAAACTAGAAAGAGCAAGCAAGAACAACTTCAAAAGGACTTACTTGGAAAAAGGTATGGAAGGATCTTTCTTTTCCAAACTTGTTTCTTCTCCTTGTTCGTACTCCTCCTCTTCTTTAGGCTTGGAAGCAAGTGTAGGTACGGTCCCTTTCTCTTGAGTGAAAGCTTGGAACTATGTATGAGAGGCTCTCTCTTAAGCTTCGAATCTATGGAACTGCTAATAAAGAAGGAAGGAAGCCGCTCGCGAAGTTTAAGTAATGAATAGAAAAGCAAAGCGAGCGGCGCGCCGAAAAGCAGGTTTAAAAAGCCGCGTCTATTAGCGTGTTTATAGTCGCATCTATAGTCGCGTCTGAATACACAGACTAGACGCGTGTTTAGACGCGCCGTTAGACGCGATGATAGACGCGACTATAGACGCGGCGATAGACGCAACACAGAGTTTAAATTAAGCATTTGAAGAAGAGCAAATTTGGTGGGTTGTTTGTTTGTAGGATGTCTCCATCTTCAACAAGTAGCTCCAGTGAGGATGAATCCCTCCGTATCCACCATCGCGAAATGTGGTTGGAGCAAAAAAGCAAATGTCTGTGTGATCGATGTCGAGGAAACATGTATCGTGCACACAGGATTACGCTCAATCATATCTCAAAGTATGGAGAATGTCTTGTGACCATAAACAGGGTAAGGGTTTGTAAGTTAAGGTTGATTGATGGGTGTTCATATGTTTGAGTTATGATCCCGTTTTAATTTGATACATGATGCAGTGCCACACCCGCACATGTTACCCTATGCCCGTCGTGAGGAGGCGAAGCGTCGGCGATATGAGGTGGGATCTTCAGGAGGGACCGTTACGGATGCATGGAGTGATGGTGATAGTAGCCCTCCACCATTACCTCATGAAGCCGTGGAGGAGGAGGTGTTTGATGATATGGTGCGGGATTTATATGTCCATCAAGGGAGGGATAATAGCATGGAGCAGGATGATCTTTTTACCGCAGCATCGACTCCACTGTTTGAGGGGTGCACATTCTCTGTTCTACGTGCCTCCCTTGAGTTACTAAACTTGCAAACCATCTATGGATGGAGCAATGCAAGTTTGAATGCATTACTCAAGTAAGCTTTAAAGTCGATTTTGCAAACATGGTGAATTATGTGCGTGGGTCAATTACTCGAATGCTTTTCCTCATTTATGGTCTTTACGTGCAGGCTATTGTGTAAAATGCTTCCAAGGGAGAATAAATTACCGACCTCAAGAGATATGGCAAGGCAACATGTGACCTCTCTTGGAGGATTAGATTACAAGCGCATCCATGCATGTGTCAACGATTGCGTTTTGTTTCGTGGACTACATAAGGATGCAAGAGAGTGTCCTACTTGTGGAGAGGCAAGATATAGAGCAGATCTCAAAACCTTGGACGTGCCTCGTAAGGTATTGCGACATTTTCCCATAATCCCTCGCATCCAACATATGTTCAAGTGCAAATCTATTGCAGAGCTCATGTCATGGCATTCTTCCCATCGATCAACCGATGGCAAGTGGAGAACTCCCGCGGACTCTCCTGCGTGGAAGCATATTGAAGACACATGGCCAAGCTTCAAGGAAGAACCTAGGAGCTTGAGACTTGGATTGGGTATGGACGGTGTGAACCCATTTGGTCTCAAAAGCACGTCTTACAGTGTATGGCCAGTGGTATTGGTGAATTACAATCTTCCACCCTCTATGGCTATTAAGAAAGGACATATGCTGTCCCTTCTAATTCCAAGGAAACATAAAGTCAAAAACCGTGATGTTTATTTGGAGCCTTTGATTGATGAGCTAGAGATACTTTGGAGAGGTATCGAGGTGCATGATGTGAGCAGGCCTCCCTCGTCACGAGACTTCAACTGCAAAGCAGTCTTGATGTGGACGATGCATGACTTCCCAGGCTATGGCGAGTGTTCAGGTAAGCATTGCATTTTTTAATTATGAATAGGCAAAGGACGTGGCACCCTAAACCCACCTTCCACTCTTAATTGCATCTATTGTTTCAGGTCTCACTACATCGGGTTACCATGCATGTCGTGTTTGTGGTCCTTCGCTAGTTGCCTCACGGGCAGACGCATTGAATAAGGTCATCTATGAGAATCACCATCGATTTCTCCCACCTGATCATCCTAGATATGTTGCCCCTTGGAATGAAGTCCTCCCACAATCACTCACCGCAGGAGATTGGATGAGAATTTGGGACGGTTCCACGATGACTCCACCACTTGGCATGAGCCGGTAAGGATTTGTAACTATTGGCTGGAAGTAAAGATTGGCTATATTGGTTGGAAGTAGAGATTGCACGCTAACACTTTATTTTGTTTAGATACTCCATCTTTTATCGTTTACCATATTGGTCCCACCTCAAGATCAATCACCTGCTCGATCCCATGCATATCTTCAAGAATGTGGCATCTACCATTTGGGAGCATTTGAATGGGACATGAGATTCGGCAGGCATAAGGGAGGATCTACGTACCACAGGGAGGATGCATGAAGCTTGGCCTCAAGAGAGACCAAATGGGTGTGTTTTTTTACCTCGTGCACCGTGGATGTTATCAAAGCTAGAGATGGCGACAGTGAAGCGCGCTATTACTACAATTCATACTCCCACTGGATGCATGAGGTGTTTGAAGGGAGCCTTTACAAAGAGCAAGAAAAGAGGTGTAGAGCAATTATATGGCTTGAAATCTCATGATTGGCACAAGATGCTCCAAGTAAGTATTTTATATGCATAATATCTTTTTCCTTTCAAATTTGTGAGTGAATAGCTATAAGCAACTAATCAACCACCTCCTCGCGGGTTCAGTTCATACTACCTACTAGCATTTCACGTAGTGCATCAAAGGACGTGAAAGATTGTATTTACAAGATGGGCGAGCTTGTGAGGTATGTGAGCTCAAAGGAAATAGATCCCACCACGCTTGAGAATGCTCGAGTTATGTCAGTGGAGGCGGTTTGTTTAGTGGAGGAGACATTTCCACGTTCTATTCTCACAAGCCAACTTCATCTCATAGTACATTTGGTGGATGAGATTGCTATATGCGGTACTATACATGCACGATGGTTGTTCTTCCTCGAGCGCTTCATGAAGACCTTGAAGGGCTTCGTGAGACAAAATGCAAGACCCGAAGGTAGCATGGCCGAGGGTTGGTTGGTACAAGAGTCACTTGTATATATTTCTGAGTTTCTTGTTGATGTGGATAGCTCTCTCCCACGACTATGGAGAGATGATGAAGACCTAAGGATGACCTCTATTGTGCCTCAAGGAAAAGGACGCAACAAAGTAATAGACACGGAGTTGCGTAATAGTATCAACCTCTTTTGCGTGCTTAATAGTGATGTGATGAAAAGATGGGTGACAAGATACGAGGATGCAAAGGCAAGAAGACAAGAAGAAAGGGCCCTCTTTCGTACACACCACGGATCTCGTGTGCCATACCCTCAGCATCTAAGAGCACTTCCAAAGGATATTCATGTGGATTGGCTACTTGATGAAATGGAGAAAGCAGAGAAAGACGAGGGGATGCATATCACAATGGAAGAATGGGAGTATGCTAGGGGATGCATGAGCAAGGTCGGTATATAGAATGTTATGCATAAGTTAGGAGCTTTTTATAATTTAGATTGCTTATTTAATTGATTTTTTCTTGGTGTAGTGCACTATGTTCAATGCTATATGGTGTGAGGGCAAGCATTTTCGAACACAACGGATTGATGATAAGAGAAACACACAAGATTGCGGCATCATTGCTAGCTTTGAGGGAGCCAATGGAGCCATGGATGATTATTGTGGCATAATCCAAGATATCATTATGCTTGACTTTCGACGCTTCTTTGTGTATGTTTTGGATGTAAAGTGGTTTAAGGACGTGGTGGAAAGAGGCCCTAATGCAACAATCAAACATCATGCAAGTGGCTTGTAACTATTGACTCCACAAAGTTTTGGCAAAGTAGGAAGGACACACTAGTACTACCGCAACAATGTGAACAGGTACTGTGCACACACATAAAAATACTCACTTTTAAATATTTGATGCAAGAAAAGTAACATGATTGTATTTGTGTTTGAATTAGGTTGTCTATCAACCAATGGTGGATAATAATAGATGGTGGCATGTCATACCTATTATGCCACGTTCCAAAGTGATGTATAGTACATTTACTAATATGGAGCGTATGGAGGATGATCATGGCCATGGACGTGATGATGACCGTGATACAAGAGAGGAGGATGATCATGAGATAGGAGATATAGATATTGAGGCCGACATTACCCATGAGGACGAGCCTACCATTGGAGATGTTGATTTCGATGAGCACATGAGTGGCACAAGTAGTAGTGGGTTGAATGTATTTGTAGATCTAAACACTTGTTTGGATTTTGAAGTAGATAGTTTGGCAAGGGTTGATCTCATTGAGGATGAGATTGAACCGTAGCCCCACAATTGATATTGGCAAAACTATTTTACATATTGTCTCATTCTCCTCATTTCACTTAATTCTTGTATATGTGGGCTTGCAAAAAATTATGTGCTTTGGTAATCATGGGCAATGTTTGGAAAGCAATGATGTACACCAAAATCTCACTTCTCTGTATTCTCTGGAGCGCGTCTATTTATGCGTCTAAATGCGCGTCTGATTCTCAGTGTAAACGCGCAAATAAACGCGCAAATACACGCGCAAATAGACGCGCTAATAAATGGGATGTTAGACGGGCCCGTATTTTCTCAGGTCAAACGCGCAAATAGACGCGGTGATTTACGCGCAAATAAACGAGCGTTTAGCCGCGCCTGTAGACGCGCCCGTAATTTCTCTACTAAAGCAACGCCTATAGACGCGCCCGCTATTTTGTGCGTCTACCAAGCGCGTCTATAGTTGCTTTGTGTTGTTGTGAAGGTGAAGTATTGGGATTTGAACAAGTGGAGTAGTGGTCATTTGCATAGATGAGGATTCTAAAAGTCACTGATGATGGTATGGTTGATAGCTGTGATCCCTAATATGAGGTAGGCAAGATACATGATGGAGCATGCAATTTTTAAACATGAGAAAGAGGCACGTGGTTTTCAGTGATAAAGATAAGGTATACTACAATATCAAAGGACCTAAAAAGTGTCCCACGTGCCAATCTCTATCACTTCATTTGTGGCTAATTTCAATGTACTCAAATTTACAATTAACATCTTATTTGGAGTGGATGAGTTCATTGGTTCTGAGAAAAAAAAAAGATTTTAGAAGCGACGCCTTATCTGGAGTGGATGAATTCTTGCACAATGAGAAGGGAAAAGGTTTTAGTAGCGATGCTTTGTCAGATGTCACGGGATGAGTTCATGGATATTAATAAACTTGGTGTCGATCAAACTTGTGGATTTGTGAAAGCCATGCAAGATGTCCCAATGAGCAATGTTCTCTCAAGAGTGGAAGAGTTTCAAGGTTCTCAATACTCTCGTAGAATATTTAATGCATTGAATGGCCTTAAGATTATGTTAAAAGTGAGGATGAGATCAATAGAGGATTATTCATTTTTTAACTTTGATTGTGATATGGCCAAGGATGCAACAACAAATGGATACAAGGTGACAAACAAATGTGAGGAGGGGAAGTGCATAAATAGAGATAATAACGTGCATGAGGAACAAAAGAAGTCATACAAATGCATGAGGAGAAAGCGAGTGAAGGTAGATCCACAATAGCAACCAAAGAGGAAGAGAGTAATGTAAGAGGAGAATACATTAAATGCATTGGGATATCTATGTTGCAAGTGAAGATGTATGAACTTCATTGATCTTGTAGACATTAGGGAATATAGAGGACACATGTGGAAAACAAGAGGAAGTGAAAAAAATGAATACCTTCTCACAAGTTTCCCTTGCTTTCTTCAGAATGGCAATAAAAGTCTAAGTTCAAGACAAAAGTTCAAACCTCTCGTAAATGGAAAAAAGATTTTCAGTAAGGCATATCGCAATATTATTGGATAACCCCATGGCACATATTGAGATTTAGTCAGTAAGGCAAAAGGCGACAAAAAATTTAGCATTCACGATAATAGAGGAAGGTCCAAATCAAGAATCTCAACTATTAGGGCAGCATCGATTTTGCAATACTTCATACAAGAAAACACTTTACCTCAACCCCATATATCTACCAAACTCCCTAATGGTGACACGATCACTGAAATGCACCTTCTGATAGGCTTGAAAAAACTCGAAGTATTTTACTCTATTGCAAAAAAGCAAAGGCATAGAGGGTATGCCGTTCTTCTTATACTTTGTATACTCTTTGGAAGAAGAACTTTGGATATGTTAAATCCCAAAGAGGCAAAAAATGTCAAAGTGCAATGTTTGTAATGATTAAAAGTGGGCGATTGAGAGTGCAACATGTCCAAATCAAAGGGAATTATTTAAAAAAAACCAAAAATCTCATCATGACCTTATTTGATATTCTAGACAAAAATATTCATTTTGGAAGGAGCAAGCTATTTCACATCTCGATGACTACGTGTGCCTTATTGTAGATGGCATGGATCTGAATACAACAACATTGCCTCATTTTGTTGCCACTCCACCTAAGTTACAAGGAAAGAGCTTTCCTTACACTCTCTTAACTTCAATTCCTATTGAGCAAATGTATCCAACATGGGCTTCTATACAAGAATTCAATGAGAGGTCTAAGTGTGAAATAGAACGATTGAAAGCATTTATTACATACAAAGAGAAAATCCTTTGGAGATATCCAAATTCAAAGCCGACTTGGAGAGAACATACTACTGTTGCAATTAACAAGACATGCAAATTCATAAAGGACCTTGAGAGAATGTGACTCTCAAAGGATGTAGAGGAAGAATGCAATTTATTAAATTGTCCAATTGTTCATAATGATTTGCGCCCACCACAGGTCCAATCTTTGAAAATTAATTTGTATCAATACTCCCACATCCATATTGTGGACCAAAGAAGAGAGAGTTCATGCCACAATTAGATATAGAGGTCGATTGTTTTGTTGTGGTTTGGACATCGGACGATGAATATGAGAATGTGAACTTTTGGGTTGCAAAAGTAGTTGAGGTGTAAAGAGATGATCAAGGGAGAGCTAAAACATTTACAACGGTATGTTATGAGCAAAAGTGCAGAAAGGAGAACATGGATAAAAACACATTGTATACTAATTTTACAACAAAGGATTAGGTCCCAAGTGATGAACCGGTCTCACAAGTTTTGACGGAGACAGTCATATTGTCTTGGCATTCAAGGGCAAAGAAATCAAAGAAGTGCATGGGATATGAGATAGAAGGAAAAATAAAAATACCGCAGCAAAGTATTTTACCTATATACAAATTTTTACGGATGATCACCATGGAGGAAGTAGAAGGAGACAGTGCAAATGAATAATGTCCATGATAAAAGCTTTGTATTGAAGTCCATTGAAGGATTGGGCACTAGCCAAGAAGTTAATCAATTATTATGTAGACTAGGTTTAGTACTAAGTCATCACCTCCTCTGTCAAATGAGAGTCAATGCAGATGTCACCCAGGGACAAGGCTTAGCAAGACAATAGGGAGTTAATGCACATGGCACCTAGCAAGCAACAAGTGATAAGACAATGGGGAGTCAATGCAGATGGCACCGAAGGCTCTTTGAGAGCAACAATTTTGTAAACATATGATATATCATTTTATACGACGACTCTAGTTGAGAGAAACATTTCTTGTAAACATAAGATAGCTATAATTGCTATAATTCTTTCGTTCAATACAAAACTTGCATCGTCTGGCATGTCTTTGTGCATATTGTGTGTGTCAATGTTCTTTACATTAAATATTTAGGTCTCCTTTCATGGATTTATATTATCACCTTAAGGAATTTTCCCACTTTCCATTCCAATTAAATCCACTACCTCATTATTTGTCAATAATGTGCCAGCTAGCTGATGAATTTTTGATATATAAGATAATTCCTTATTCTACAAAGAATCATAGAAGCCATGAACCAAGGACTACGTAAACATAAAGAAGAAGCTTCTGCTTACCTGTTATATATATTCTCCTTTTTTGGATCCAAGTCAAGCATATTAATTGCTTGAACATGCAAATGATAAGGCTACCACATGGGCAACACATAGGCTACCATGTTGGCAACACACCTAGAAATGTCTTATGTCCACATTTGTAGCTATTGTAGCTAGCCATTTGAGAGCTGGAAGCACATGCACAATGAAAATGTTCAATTTCAATAAGCATCATTGTTTGATAAGCTTAACCTTCGTTCCTAGCCTATAAGATGCAACACTCAACTTGTTGAAGGTCTTCTTTTAGTTTAACACAAGTTTTAATCAAAGAGGGGCCTATTATCCCAATGACATTTTTTAAATTATTTTCATACATGTTTGATCTTTTGAGAGAATAAAAGTACGAGAGCATGTATATCAAGCCTTTGAAGCTCATATATTCATGTCCAATTTTGAGATGAAAAAAATCAATGAAGAGCATTTACATCAACGGTTTCGAGCCAAGTCTAAAGCACCAATCAAGTCTATCTCTAACTCTATACCTAGTAGATCTCCTATATCATCATCGTACTCTAGCATCGTACATTCACCTAAGAGTACTTGATCTTCTTCTTCAATAAAGTGTGGTGATTCTTGATGATCGTCGTCTTCTTTCTCAATATCCTGATCTCCATCTTCCTCCCATACGATGTCATTATGCGCATCTTTCTCTTGGCTCATATTGTGATCTTTATCTTCTTTGCTAGATTCAATTGCATCAATTGGGTCCAACATCGGTAATGGCATCTCCATATCCACATCTCTATCTTCAAAAATTTCCTTACTTCATGGTGCAACTTGGATCACGTACCACCATCTTGGATCAGAACGATCAGGATGAAAAACCACCTATATTGAAGATGGGTTCCAAATGCCATCAATTATATATGTGAAATTATGCTTAAGTACATGTATTTATGGATCTTTAAAAACAAAAGCTTCGATTAATTAAATCATTAGTATGCACCTACTCACAGTGCTTGGGAAGAACAAAAGTATCACTTTCGTCAGTCCAAAGTTTGGTGGAGTCTATTGCAAAGAAACTGCTACTGTCTTTTCTCACTATCACATGGGGACCATTGTGAATAGTTCTAAACCATTTTCCATCAAGAATGAAAATACGAAATTGTCTGAAATCAACTTCATAGATTTCATGTATGATTCCACAATAATCCAACTGTGAGGAAAGGACATTAGTATCCAAAGCACTTGCTCAACTATCTTGTGTGAAGTTAACCATGACTCCACAATCATATGTGCCTCTCTTTGAATCGATGCGTTCCACGCAAAAATGTCGTCCATATGACCATAATGTACTGTACTTTTTGTACTATAAAAGAGCATCATTAAAACAATGAAGATGCATTTATTTTATAGCGTAAATAATTACTTAATTACATCAACACTACAAGGCATAGGCTCTTTCTCGACAAAGATACCGACATTTTTTACACTAACTTTTTTTTAAAAAAACAAGCGTAAAGGTCGTTATTTATGTCGTTATAAGCATCTAAAATGAACGGTTGCTATATAAGCATCACTATATAGCGACTCTAATAAACGTCACTATATAACAACACTAGTAAATCTTGCTATATAGCGACACTGGTAAACGACGCTATATAGCGACAATTAATAGAACTTAAAAAACACATTAGTCGGGCTTATTAGGGCCACAGCAAGCCCTGTTTTGCCCCACTAATGTTTTTTTTTTGTAATTATAAAAAAAATTTAATTACAAAATTTCCCTTGCGAAAAGGGTGATACAAAATCACTCAAATGAACTAATCGAGTGGAAGAAGCATATACGTGTCGAAGATATACAACATTGTTTATTACAAAATTACCCTTTAGAAAAGGGTGATACAAAATCGCTCAAACGAGCCAATATACAAAAGGATATACATGGCGAAGTATATGCATACTACTACTATTGTTGCTCATTCGAATTGTCATCTTCCTCCTCATCCTCATCTTGTTGGCATGATCCTTGGCCCTCGTGAGCTGCGCTTGATCCTTGACCCTCTGAGCTGTGCCCAATCCCTAGCCCTTGTCATTGCTCGCCTCTGGTGATGGTACGCTTGAGCTTTGACTCTATGAGTGAAACCATATTAATTGGAAATTAGATTGGAACTTAAAGAATAAAATAATTTGAAAAGTGAGATTACAAGTAGGAGTAGACTTATACTGTGCAAGCGGCCACCTCAGCCCAATCGACCATCGCTCCCATTGCCTCTTGCTCAATAAACCATGGCCTTCTTCCTATGCAAAATGCGTGTCTCGTCTCTGCATCTATAGAAAGGCCACCCATCGCAGCTTGTTGTGGACCCAATTTATGAGAGTTAGATAAAGTGCATGTAATATGTAGTAAAACAAATAGAACAATACATTAAATGAGAAGAAGCTGTAGACTTACCACAGTTGCCTCAAATTCCAACCATTTTCCTGCACCAAAGAGCAAAGTACCTACGGCATCTAGCCATCTCCTCGTAGCCCTCCTCTGACGCTCAAACATTTCGGGATGGTCCCTGTTCTACTTCTTGAAAAACTTCCAACCATCTTTGTCTGCCTAGCTGGGTTTAGCCCTCCGCTTTGCAATGGAAATACGCAAGGTTGGTCTACAATGCTTTAAGACCAAACCCATGCACTCTCTCATGTAATTCTCATTGAACTCCTAATCTGGTGGGTTAGGGTATTTTGCTTTCAATTCATCAATGACCTCCTGCTTCTCTTGGTCATCTTGATACTGCCAATCACTAGCAATGCCGCTCCTGAAGTGGTGGCTCATGAATCGCCTCATGGTGGCCATCACTTCTTTGCCCTTTTTATCTTCTATTATCTCTCCAGCAGTCGTGATTTGATAGGACAGGTCCTCGACTAGGTAAGGATGACTCATGGTAGTGGCAGAGTCAGGCGGGAAGTAGGAGTGGGAGTAGGAGAGGGCAAGGGACCTGGCACTAGGTCTTGGGACCAAGTGGAGACCTATAGGGATGTGAGTGTGTTGACTCGTCTACATCTCCTGAGTCAGCACAACATAAGCCACCCCTCCTACTCTTCCTTCCCTCACGATGGGCACGCCCAGGTGATGACCCCTCAGTTGAAGGGGCATGAGGGGACGGCTGGCAGTAGGTCCAAGCGTCGGTGTAGAAGAGGGAATTGCTGAGGTCCTCTGGAATAGCAAAGAGAAGAATCTCACTGCCTCCTCATTGGCCATCTGTGCCACAAACTCGTCGAGACTCTCGACAAAGCCATGGGCTGCTAGCAAAGGAGTTCCCTATGGGGTAGTTACAGTGCTACATCTAAGAGAAGTCTTGCAGGGGTAGGCCCCTGAGGTGTCGCCTGAGGGGAATCAAAGTCCTCTAGAGAATAGAGATCATGATGTCTCCTCCTACGAGTGAAAAGAAGTTTTTCAAGAAGGTGAGTCTCTTTAAGTAATGTAGAATCGTTTTTTGTAAGATTTCATTTTGTGAGTGTTGAAGCATGTTTCTCCTTCAATTGCTAAGGCTATGTGCTAGTTTTCATGCTTGATTTTCAAGGGTTAAAGACAAAAAACGAGATTTTGTGAAAGAAAAAAGACTCACCTCTTCTCTTTTTGGTATTTCTCTTCCTCCTCTTTCTCCTTGTTTGTAGACTCATGCTTGTCTCCTCAATCCAATCCCTTTGAGAAGTTGCTTCTCTAAACTCCTCCTTCCTCTAACTAGTTCTTTAAAAATGGTATGTTTCCTCTCTTTTGTAGGGCCAGTCCACAAAACACTGAGCGGGACTATTCCAGGTAAGGAAATCCTTCCTCTTTTTTTCTTTTCTTATTTTGTTATTTGCATTGGCCTGCAACTAGTGCCTTAAGCGCTAGCTGCAGTGATGGGCCTAAGATCCCTCTCTTCTCCTCTCTTCCCCTATTCCCTCTTCTTTCCCTCTCTTCCTCTCTTCCTTCTCTTCCTTTTCCCTCTTCTTTATCCCCTCTTTCAATCTCTTTTCCCCCTCTTCCTCCTTTCCTTCTCTTCTTTTTTCCCTCTTTCAATCTCTTTTCCCCTCTTCCTTCTCTTATGTTTATGCTATTCTTCCCTCTTTTATCCCCTCTTCCTTCTCTTATGTTTATGCTTTTTTTCCCTCTTCTTTTTCTCCTCTTTCAATCTCTTTTTCTCTTTTCCCCTCTCTTTCCCCTCTCTCAATCTCTTTTCATAAGAATATGTATTTGCCTATGCTTATGCATGAGCATATGCTCATATGCTCATGCATAAGCACAAGCTTATGCTTTCTCTCGTTTTATTTTATGCTCATATGCTCATGCATAAGCATAAGCATATCCTTTCCTTCCTTTTATCTTATGCTTATGCTCTTTTTCCCTCTTCCTTCTCTTATGCTTATGCTTATGCATGAGCATATGTCTCCTTCTCCTCCTTCTCCTTCTTCTCTTTTCCTCTTTTCCTCTCTCTTTCTCCCCCTCTTTCCCCTCTTTTAATCTCTTTTCATAAGCACATGTATTTTCCTATGCTTAAGTTTTCTCTCTTTTTCTTTTATGCTCATATGCTCATGCATAAGCATAAGCATATGCTTTCTTTCTGTATCTCTTATGCTTATGCTCTTTTTCCCTCTTCCTTCTCTTATTCTTATGCTTATGCATGAGCATATGTCTCCTTCTCTTATGCTTATGCCTATGCCTATGCATGTCCTTCTCCTTCTCCTTCTCCTTCTTCTTTCTTTCTCTTCTTTTTTCCTCTCTTTTTCTCTTCTTTTCATAAGCATATGCAGGTCCTTCTCCTTCTCCTTCTCCTTTCTTTCTCTTCTTTTTTCCTCTCTTTTTCTCTTCTTTTCATAACATATGCCTATGCCTATGCCTATGCTTATGCTTATGCATGAGCATATGCTCATATGCTTATGCATTTCTCAATGTATTCTCTTATGCTTTGTCAATGTATTCTCATATGCTTTCTCAATGTATTCTCTTGTTTTTTGTTTTTTGTTTTCATGTTTGTGTCTACGTTAGACATGGGATAACGTCGCACGTCCGACAAGTACAGAAACCCTTGTAGGAGGAGACATCATGATCTCTATTCTCAATAGGACTTTGATTCCCCTCAGGCAACACCTCAGGGGCCTACCCCTGCGACTACCCCTGGCCTGACTCCTCTCGGACATAGCACTATGACTACCCCTCGGGGAACTCCTTTGCTAGCAGCCCATGGCTTTGTCGGGAGTCCCGACGAGTTTGTGGCATAGATGACCAATGAGGAGACAGCGAGATTCTTCTCTCTGCTATCCCAAAGGACCTCAGAAATTCCCTCTCCTACACTGATGGTTGGACCTACTGCCCAACCATCCCTTCGTGCCCCTTCGACTGAGGGGTCATCACCTGGGCATGCCCATCATAAGGAAGAGTAGGAGGGGTCACTTATGTTGTGCTGGCTTGGGAGATGTAGATGAGTCAGCACACTCACATCCCTACAAGTCTCCACTTGGTCCTCACAAAGTCTGGCCACTGATTATCTATGTGCTTCCAAGCTGCACAATCTGCGGGAATCCTCAATGTGTGATCAGTGGACCGATGAGATGCATGCCATGTCATCAACTCTGCTATGGATTTGCATCGAAACATGTGTTGTATTCTTGCAATGATGGGAAAGTGTCTTAAGAACTTTACCGGTATCCGCTCACCCTGCAAGTCATCTCTATATCGTTGTTCCCCACACTTTGGACAACTAGCCAAATCTCCATGCTCACGAAGAAAGAGAATACAATCATTACGGCAAGCATGGATGGTATCATAATCCATACCCACCGTTGTTAGCATCTTTTTCGCTTCATCTCTTGATGCGGGCATGGTATTTGGTGCAGGCAACATCCTCTGGAGCAACCTATGACAAAGACAGTATCCAAATGATGATTCTTAAAACAAACAATATCCAAATAATGAGTCAAATTAATGCAAGGGCTAACCTCATTAAGGCCGAGACACTTGTATCCGACCACCCATACTGTACTTGTAGATTCAAGATTGAGAGACAACCACGTAGTTTAGACATCCTAGCACCCTCGTACAATTGTGTTGATTGCAACTCTCACATTTTGACCTCAGACTCTGACATCACGTGTACGTGGGATGTAGTGCCCCTAAAAATGGAATCCATCATGTCGACCATACCCTCGTCGTCATTCGGGAGACTATAGTCTTGCTGACAGTGAGAAGGTATATGTGTACCCTCGTCACCCTCCTCATCCTGTTTTAAGATTTCATGTAAATATAAGATCTTCTATTTCCTGGTATACAATAAGATTGCGAACTTAAATAGCTTTGACTTACCGATGATCCATCAACATGTGCAACACCAACGGGGGTACTGGTTCCAGCTCCTCCCCATACATCCGCAAGTGGCACATGATAATACGACGTTGATGTCGTACTTCTCGCTTGCAATGAGTGCAATGATAGTATAACCTCTTTGTAAGCCACTTCGTGCTCCCGGGCATTGGCGCATCATCGGACGAGCTTCCACTCGTCCCTTCCATCTACACTTATAAAATCACAACATAAGCATGAAGAGGACATATTAACAGTTATAAAATAGCATGTTTGAGCTTCTCTTGATGCCACATCAAAAAAGTGATAGTAAGCGTCGCTATATAGCGATGCTTTCTTCTGTTCCGTCGCTATATAGTGACGCTTTTAATTAAAAATGTCACTATATAGCGATGAATAAGCGTCATTATATAGCGATGCTATGGGTTAAAACGCAAAACGCAAAACGCACGGCGTTTTGTTCATACTATTCCCTAATCTCTCAAGTAAGCAACCCAAAATCTCCTCCCACCTATTTTCGATGACCTCCCACCTATTCCAAGCAACCTCCCACTCTATTTTCCACTCCTCACCCTTCTCCTACCTCTTGTACTCCCTCTCTATCCTTTTCCCTCTTTGATTTCTTGAAAGGAAGTTCTTCAAGAGGTGAGTTTGTTTCAATAATGTAGGTTGTTTGTTTGTTAGCTTTAGTTTTTTGAGTGTTTCTTCTTGTATTGCTAAACCTGTAAACTAGTTTTCATGCTTGTTTTGAAAGGATTGAAACAAAAAACGAGATTTCAAGAAAGAAAGAAAACTCACCTCTTTTTTCTATATTTATCTTCCTTCTCTTTCTCCTTGTCTCCTCAATCTCCTCCTTTCCTTGTCTCCTCAATCTCCTCCCTTCAAGAAGTTGCTTTTGTAATCTCCTCCTTCCACTAACATCTTATTTGAAAAAATGGGTTGTTTTCTCTCTTTTGTAGGGCCAGTCCACTACACCGAGCAGGACATACTATTTCAGGTAAGTGCTTCCTCTTTTTTCCATTTATTATTTTTGTTATTTGCATTGGCCTGCAGCTAGCGCCTTAAGCGCTAGCTGCAGTGATGGGCGTAGGAACCCTCTCTTCCCCTCCCACTCTTTCCTTCTTCCCCCTTCTCTTATTCTCTTTTTTCCCCCTTCTCCTTTTTCCCCCTTCTCTTATTTCCCTCTTCTCTTATTCTCTCTTTCCCTCTTCTCTATTTCCCCCTCATCTCTTTTCCCTTCTCTCTTTCCTTTCCCTCTTATTCTCTATTTCATTTCCCTCTTATTCTCTTATGCTTATGCTTCTCTCATTCCCTCTTCTCTCTTTCCCCCTTCTCTCATTCGCATAAGCTCATGCTCATGCATGAGCTTATGCTTATGCTTATAAGCTCACGCTTATGCTCATGCATGAGCATGAGCTTATGCTCAAGTTTCCCCCTTCTTTATTTCTCTATTTCAACATATGCTTATGCATAAGCATGAGCTTATGCGGAAATAAAGAATGAGAGAAGCTTATGCTTCTCTCATTCTCTAAGCTCATTCTCTATTTTCGCATAAGCTCATGCTTATGCTTCTCTCATTCCCCCTCATCTCTTTCCCCCTTCTCTATTTCCCCCTTCTCTCATTCTCTATTTCCCCCTTCTCCTTTTTCCCCCTTCTCTTATTTCCCTCTTCTCTTATTCTCTCTTTCCCCCTTCTCTATTTTCCCCTCATCTCTTTTCCCTTCTCTCTTTCCTTTCCCTCTTATTCTCTTATGCTTATGCTTCTCTCATTCCCTCTTCTCTCTTTTCCCCTTCTCTATTTCCCCCTTCTCTCATTCGCATAAGCTCATGCTCATGCATGAGCATAAGCATGAGCTTATGCTTATGCTTATGCTTATGCTTAAGCATAAGCATAAGCATAAGCTCATGCTTATGCTCATGCATGAGCATGAGCTTATGCTTAAGTTTCCCCCTTCTTTATTTCTCTATTTCAACATAAGCTTATGCATAAGCATGAGCTTATGCGGAAATAGAGAATGAGAGAAGCTTATGCTTCTCTCATTCTCTAAGCTCATTCTCTATTTCCGCATAAGCTCATGCTTATGCTTCTCTCATTCCCCCTCATCTCTTTCCCCCTTCTCTATTTCCCCCTTCTCTCATTCGCATAAGCTCATGCTCGTGCATGAGCATAAGCATAAGCTCATGCTTATGCTCATGCATGAGCATGAGCTTATGCTTAAGTTCCCCCCTTCTTTATTTCTCTATTTCAACATAAGCTTATGCATAAGCATGAGCTTATGCGGAAATAGAGAATGAGAGAAATTTCCGCATAAGCTCATTCTCTATTTCCGCATAAGCTCATGCTTATGCTTCTCTCATTCCCCTTCATCTCGTTCCCCCTTCTCTATTTCCCCCTTCTCTCATTCTCGTTCCCCCTCATCTCGTTCCCCCCTCATCTCGTTCCCCCTTCTCTATTTCCCCCTTCTCTCATTCTCGTTCCCCTTCTCTATTTCGCATAAGCTCATGCTCATACATGAGCATAAGCATGAGCTTATGCTTATGCTAATGCTTAAGCATATGCGTAAGCATAAGCTCATGCATGAGCATGAGCTTATGCTTAAGTTTCCCCCTTCTTTATTTCT
The DNA here is from genome assembly GCF_047967505.1 of Dipteris shenzhenensis. Lineage (NCBI taxonomy): Eukaryota > Viridiplantae > Streptophyta > Polypodiopsida > Gleicheniales > Dipteridaceae > Dipteris > Dipteris shenzhenensis. Next base: position 25,363,449 of record NC_141608.1, on the reverse strand, counting down.
CTATTTCAACATAAGCTTATGCATAAGCATGAGCTTATGCGGAAATAGAGAATGAGAGAAGCTTATGCTTCTCTCATTCTCTATTTCCGCATAAGCTCATTCTCTATTTCCCCCTTCTCTCATTCTCGTTCCCCTTCTCTATTTCCCCATTCTCTATTTCGCATAAGCTCATGCTCATGCATGAGCATAAGCATGAGCTTATGCTTATGCTAATGCTTAAGCATACGCATTAGCTTATGCTTATGCATGAGCTTATGCGGAAATAGAGAATGAGAGAAGCTTATGCGAAAACTCATTCTCTATTTCCGCATAAGCTCATTCTCTATTTCCGCATAAGCATAAGCTCATGCTTATGCTCTTGCATGAGCATGAGCTTATGCTTATGTTTCCCCCTCTTATTCTCTATTTCCTTTCCATCTTATTCTCTTATGCTTATGCTTCTCTCATTCCCCCTCATCTCTTTCCCCCTTCTCTAATTCGCATAAGCTCATGCTCATGGATGAGCATAAGCATGAGCTTATGCTTATGCTTATGCTCATGCATGAGCATGAGCTTATGCTTAAGTTTCCCCCTTCTTTATTTCTCTATTTCCGCATAAGCTTATGCTTATGCATGAGCTTATGTGGAAATAGAGAATGAGAGAAGCATAAGCGCATAAGCTCATGCATAAGCGGAAATGAGCTTATGCAGAAATAGAGAATGAGAGAAGCATAAGCTCATGCATAAGCGGAAATGAGCTTATGCAGAAATAGAGAATGAGTGAGCTTATGCTTCTCTCATTCTCTATTTCTGCATAAGCTCATTTCCGCTTATGCATGAGCTTATGCGGAAATAGAGAATGAGAGAAGCTCATTCTCTATTTCCGCATAAGCTTATGCTTATGCTTTGCTCATTCCCCCTCATCTCTTTCCCGTTCTCTATTTCCCCCTTCTCTCATTCTCTATTTCCGCATAAGCATAAGCATGAGCTTATTCTCTCTAACCCTTATTCTCTATTTCCCTTTTCTTCCTCTTCTCTTTCCTTTCCCTCTTCTTTCCTTTCCATCTTCTTTCCCTCTTTCCTTTCCCTCTTCTTTCCTTTCCCTCTTCTTTCTTCTTGCCTATGCCTATGCCTATGCCTATGCTTATGTTTGTTTTTTTGTTTTCTGTTTTCGTGTTTGTGTCTATGTTAGACATGGGATCACGTCGCTCATCCGACGAGTACGGAAAGCCTCGCAGGAGGAAAGCTCATGATCTATATGCTCCAGAGGACTTTGATTCCTCTCAGGCGACTACCCCGAGGACTACCCCTGGTCCGACTCCTCTCGGACCTAGCACTATGACTACCCCTGGTCTGACTCCTCTTCCACGTAGCACTGCGACTACCCCTCGGGGAACTCCTTTGCTAGCTGCGCATGGCTTTGTCGGGAGCCCAAAAGAAGCAGGCGGTGATCGATGAATTAAAACAAAGATACCCTAATCCACCAAATGTGGAGTTTAATGACGATTATATGCGAGAGCGCATGGGTTTGGTCCTGAAGCATCGTAGATCAACCTTGCGTACTTCCATCACAAAGGGGTTGGCTAAACCCCGCTGGGCAGACAAAGCTGATTGGAAGTACTTCAAGAAGCAACATAGGGACCATCCCGAAATGTTCGAGGGTCAAAGGAGGGCTGCAAAGAGATGGCTAGACGTCGTAGGTACTTCGCACTTTGGTGCACGCGGATGGTATGCATTCGAGGCAACCGTGGTAAGTCTACTTCTTCTCATTTAATGTATTGTTCTATTTGTTTTACTTACATATTACATGCACTTTAGCTAATTCTAACTCTCATAAATTGGATCCACAGCAAGCTGCAATGGGCTATCTTCCTACAGATGCAGAGACGCGACACGCATTTCGGATAGGAACAAAGCTGTGGTTCATTGAGCAAGAGGCAATGGGAGCGACGGTCGATTGGGCTGAGGTGGCTGCTTGCACGGTATAAGTTTACTCCTACTTGTAATCTCACTTTTTAATTTAAGTTCCAATCTAATTTTTGATTTATATGGTTCACTCTTAGGGTCAAAGCTCAAGCGTCCCATCATCGGAGGTGAGCGATCAACAGGGCCAAGGATCAGACGCGGGTGACGAGGACGAGGGAGAAGACGCAGGTGTCGAGGATCAAGGAACAGGCCAACAAGATGAAGATGATTCGGATTCGGATGAGTAGTAGTGGTAGTAGCATTTTGTATATCCGCTCGTTTGAGCAATTTTGTATCACCCTTTCGAAAGGGTAATTTTGTTACAAACACTATTGTATATGTCCGACATGTATATGCATTTGTTACTCATCATTTCACAAGAACAATTTTGTATCACCCTGCAAGCAAGGGAAATTTTGTTATAAAAAACTTTCTTTTGTAATTACAAAAAAAAAAAAGATTAGTGGGGCTAAATAGGGCCAAAAGGAAGCCCTGTTTAGCCCCACTAACCCTTTTTTTTTACTTCTGTTAATCGTCGCTATATAGTGACGTTTACCAGTGTCACTATATAGTGACGATTAACAGTGTCGCTATATAGCGACGTTTGACAATGTCGCTATATAGCGACGTTTGCCAGTGTCACTATATAGCGATGCTTTATAGTGACGGTCCTTTTCTGATGCTTTTAGCGACACTTATAGCGACGTTTGCGCCTGTGAAAAAAAAAAATTTTAATGTAAAAAGCGTCGGTATTTCCGTCGGAAAATGGCCTATGCCTTGTAGTGAACCACGTAAATAACGACCTTTGCGCTTGTCAAAAAAAAAAGTATAAAAAACATCAGTATTTTTGTCAAAAAAGGGCATATGCCTTGTAGTGTTTGTGAAATCACTTGCTAATCCATCCCTATCACTTGATCCAGCTCTTCTTGAAGCTTTAACAACATTATTGGAGTGCACCATGGCCCATTCTATGTTGGCAAATGTCAGTTGGCCCATTCTAATATGAAACAATACAAATTAGCAAGTGTCAAATAGAAAATCCATGCCAATGTCCACAACACTACACAGCAAAGTAGTCATTTACACCCTCATAACATTTCTCACACAACTCTATGACCCATCACATGTGTGAAGACCTCAATAGTACATCCAATTGAAAACCACACTCAGCAAATGACCAAAAACAGGAAATCCTGCTAGCAATGATATGTCACACACTATGACACAATTAAAATTTCCTACTCAAGTCTGCAAACACTAGTAGAATGGTGTTGTGCAAAGAGAATAAAGATGCCAACATGAAGAAGAAACCTATAAGAACGAATGGGGTCATGAAATATGGGCAGGGGATGAACTCCTAGCAAGAACCAAGGGTAAGAACGACAACTAAAAGCCCGAGTATTAAGCCTAGAAAGATATTTGGTGAACAGTGTGTAATAATGCCATAGAAGAAAGAAAAACTCAGAATGTGAACTCAAATAACATGCAAAACCAGCAATTGATAGTCACAACAAAGGGAGAATTCTAATGCAAGAGAGGAGACTTTCAAATCATCCATTTTAGTGCAAATCATAGATACACACTTTGTTTGAAAGCATAAGGCAAGAAATTGCCTATCACTAATGTCCTCCTCTACTTTCTCGCATCATTCAATTTGTCTTCCAATGCTCAGTTTGGTAGCCACGTGAGAAAGAAGCATCTCCAAACCACAACAATACACCACTTGAGCAGGTTTGACACTAGGATGTCAAACATCTCCCATTTGGAAATGTTTCAAGACATCACCAGTACAAATCTTGTTACAAGCTATAGTTGCTCACAAGAAATAAGACAGAGAGGAAGCTAGCTACCAACTGTGCATAGGGAATCGGAATGCACGAGCTTGCATGTTGAACCGTCAAAGGAATCTTCCCAACCACACTGAAGTGATCCTGGTGTATTACAACTCCTAGTCAACCAACTAAAGGGATACATGCTCAAGAAACAGATGAGAGTTGTTGGGCGACTAGTCAATGACAAGATATGCCGGAGCAAGCTCATGAGCAAGGCGCTTCAAAGTTCATGTTCTAGCTATGGGAGTAGGCGTACCAATGCAGGAGATCAGGCAAGGTACAAGGTAATGTTAGAGCTATATATAGCTTGCCCTAACTTGAACTAGGTCTCACCTATATCTATGTAACTAGTGATCAATATGAATCAGACTTTGGGAGTCTATTTGGTGTGTCTATCATCTCTTCTTCTTCTCTCTCAACATGGTGTCAAAGCTACAAAGGTTTTGCTATTGTATGCTCACTGTAATGAAGAAAGACAGGAAGTATTAGTTGTTGATTTGATTACATAGCGCTTTCAGTATCTCATTGCTTATTTTCTCTTGTCGATTTTGACATGTCTAACTTAATGTGGTTTTTTGGAGGTCTTCTAGTGTGAATTCAAGAAAGTTATCGGTGGAAAATGGATCGTAGCTCTCATTGTGCTCTTCATTCTAAGCACTTAAATGCCCTAATTAGACTTCAGAGTAGAAAGTTACGTTAGTTTTCGTGACGCCTACTTTTTTCTTGGTTTCATGATCGACACACTCGTACTGCTTTTTACCAAGAATCACGTGGCTTTGTGATAAATGTATGGGTTTCATGATTAGCACGATCGTAGTGCTTTTCGCCAAAAATAACTCCATTTTGTGATCGACAAGTTCTACTTTTCTCCAAAAATATCATGGTTCTGTGATCAACAAGCTCAAAGCGCTTTCTTGGCATGCATGCTATTTCTACTATCCTCCCGTCTCACATTCTATCCTTTTTTGGGGTATCTCGAGTTCTATATTTTTAGAGTGACCATTGTATTCTTGATCATTGACGTGAGCTCTCACAAACGTATTTTCCCGAAGTATGATGGCAACGTCTATCATCGTCAATGGCTTTCCTTCTGGCCAACGATCTGTTCCTTTGTTTCAAGGACATGATTTTCCTAGTTAAAAAGTGAAGATGTTATTGATACTCGAAGGTGATAATCTTTTAGATATTGTTCTTGGTGATCTCGTTTGTCCATCCTAACCTATTGATGCAACTCTAAATCCTGCTCTTGTGACTCAAGGCCCTCTCTTTGAGCAATGGAGATCTGACTCTACTGATTGGCATTCTCGTGATAAAGTAACTCATTGGTATATTTGATCTATTGTACATGATTCTCTTATGTTGGATGTAGTTGCCCTTCATTCTTCTTATGCAATATGGGAATATCCTTCTTCTCATGCAATATGGGAATATCTCGTTCCTACTTTTGAGAAGAAATCTGTCAGAGAGATTCTTTATCTTTGTAATCCTTTGGGCACTCCGTTTAAAGTTGGAGCTCCTATGACAACTCATATTTACTCATTCAAGAATATTGTCAATCAACTTGCTACTGCTAGTGCACCTATTCCACGAAATCAATTGGTGACCTATCTTCTCGACATAGTCCAGGATTCATCATATGATAATATTATTACCATCTTTTCCAACAAAAACGAGATTGATTTTGATCAAACATGTATTTTTTTTATTGAGTATGCTCAACAACGTGAGCATCGTAAAGACTCTCATGAATCTATCATGATAACAACGGATGATGCAGATTCAAAGATAGCTTGTGTTGCTCGCAAGCGTCCTTTCTCCAAATATGGATGTGGTGGTCATCCATATAGAGGTGTGAATTCTTCTCGTGTCAGATATCTTGAGAAAAATTGCTTACTGTGATAAGCATGGTCACGTTATCTCTGATTGTTGGGCTCAGCAATATGATGAGAAACATGCACAACAAGACAAAGCACCCACAGACGTGCACACAGACGCACTTATTAAATTATAAAAAAAACTTACGGGTGCATCTATTTGCATGTCTATTTCTGTGTCTAGAGACCCGTGTCTAATAGCGCGTCTATATAGCAGACAGATGCGTGTATAGATGTGCATCTAGATGCATAAATAGATGCTCTGCTAAAAAATTTAAAAGACAAACAGACGCATCGTTAAATGCGTGTATAGACGCATTTATAAATGGTCTTATAGGCGCCTTTATAGACACGCAAATAGATGCTTCTTGAACAGATAGACATGTATATAGATGCGTTTATAGATGCACTGATAGACGCACTACATAATATTTTTTTTAAAGTTTACATAATGCTGTGTATGTTGTGTATATTATATAGTTACAAGAATCCCATTTCCACATTGTGTAATTCAATTCTTAAAGCCAACTGCATTTTAATTATAATTCCAAATAAAACATTACAACTCCAAAATGCAATAAAATTGAAAGCTCAAAAAGTGCTTGTATGTACATATAGCACGAAGCTAAGCCACATCATGTGGCTTCAAGTACAAAAAATAAGAGGAGTGTATATACAAGAGGCACGAAGCCAAGCTAGTGGCTTTAAGTAGAAAAAAGAGTAGATATCACTACTTCTACGACTAATCTATGTTCTCCACGTCCTCTCTCCCTTCCATGCTCCCTTCTACACTCCCTTCTGTGCTCCCTTCTTCGCCTCCTTCCTCAGCTTCTTTCTCGTCTTCTTGTGCAAGGACGTGTAAACAAGGGACAACATATATCAACGTATGAAAAATCAAATCTTTACTTATAATATTGACATTATTTAATTACTTTCAAATATCTTGGGGCCCACTCCGCTAGCCCAGATATACTGCTCCTCAGTAATCAACCCATCATGATATAAGTGCTTCCATGTATCTCCTTTGCGATGGTGGCGATGGTAGGCTGCCCACGATATCAAGCTGCAACGAGTTGTCCACGTAGTCTCGTGCAATCTCTAGCTACGAGTGGCCAGCGTACTAGCTCGACATGACATGGTAGCAGGCGTAGTAGTAGAGAGAGTGGTGGGGGATGCATGGCACAATGCTTTGGGAGGGGTGGTGGTGGGGACAATGATGATTCAGATGATTTAGACGTGCCTCCGGGTGATGGTATGATATTCTATGACATCACTCAGACAAGAGGCATCTTGATGGATGCACGAGGGAAGGACATCATGTCCTTCATGCGCTCTGTAATCGCTAACAATTACAGAGATTGCTTTATCCACTACAAAGACCATCCAAAGAGGTTGGCTGATGAGACCCTCGTTGCTATTTGCTCTAGGTATCCTAACCCCCCCAATCGTCAGTTCATAGATAAATGGGCCATCAAAGATTGTTACGATACTTGGCAATAAAAGATCTTCACTTAAGAGGCAGCACTAGTGGAGCTTGCTAGGCTTGAGGGAGGTCAACCACCAAGGGGCCCGCCCCACACTACTCACAAGCATGAGTGGAAGAAAGCAATGAAGTCAGTGAGCGAGGACGCCAGTCTGTAGCACGTGGAGGCACAAAGGATCCAGATGGAGCAATATGGAAGCATGCATGCATTTTGGAGCAGGGAGTGTTGAATCATGGGAGGCCCAATTTGTAAGTATCGATCTCAAATTATATTGCTTATGTAGTTTATTAGGAGGTTGTTTCTTTGTACTGAGTATGTAATCCACGGTACTAGTACCTCCGCCATGCGGGAAACAAGTGAATCCACCATATAATGGCCATCTCTGTAGGCTGTTATATATGATTAGGTCATGGATAGCCCCCAGGTCAAGTAGATGCTGGTGGTATCCCTTCACATGTGATGCATCCGCTGAGTGTCTCACTGTTCCAAGCTCTGCAGTGTCTAGTTCTGGTACTATGAGAGAGTCCGATGTAAAGTCAAGTAGGCCCACTTGCCTGTCACCTGTGCGTGCATTGAAGTCACCAAGAAGGACGTTGTCTCCTAGTCTAGAGAACTCAATGAGATCATCATGTATCGTCTCATATGGGCTGTGTCCCTTCGTAGTGACTGCGTGTGCATAAGGTGATGTATTTGGTGGAAAGTAGCACACTGCCATGTAGATTGGTCGGGCGTTAGGTATCTAGACACGGACCCACATATGTCGTGCGTGTTCCTCTCTCCGAACCACTGAAATGAGGGGTCTCAAATGTGATCTAAAGAGGATGGCTACTCATCCGAAGCCACGCACTCCACTGTCTCCCCTCATTTCCTTCTGGTGGGCTGACTCCCATGTATATCCTGCCACAGTGGGCAGTCCTCTCTCTGGACTCTCATGTGTCTCGGTGTAAAAGATCATGTCTCTCACAGTGTATGTCTCCGAGAATCCTCCTGGGTCAGCAGACCAGAGTGTGCCATTACAGTTCCAGACTGCCATCTTGAGTTCATTATGTGCATTCATCCCATTGGTCCGACACCGTCATAACTCCCCATCTTCCTTCTCTTCCCTGGATGGTCTCTTGCGGATAATGACTTTACCATCTCTATATACAGCCCATTTTCCTGCCTCCCTTGCTGCCATTATCGTACCATTCCCTCCCTTCTGTGCTCCTGTTGTAGGAGGGTTAGATCATGTGCAGTCAAGACTTGGTTCTCTCACAGTCAAGACTTGGCACAGTCAAGAGAACCAAGTCTTGACTGTGAGAGAACCAAGTCTTGACTGCACAAGAGTCCTTTGAGCTCACATACCTCACAAGCTCGCCCATCTTGTAAATACAATCTTTCACGTCCTTTGATGCACTACGTGAAATGCTAGTAGGTAGTATGAACTGAACCCGCGAGGAGGTGGTTGATTAGTTGCTTATAGCTATTCACTCACAAATTTGAAAGGAAAAAGATATTATGCATATAAATTACTTACTTGGAGCATCTTGTGCCAATCATGAGATTTCAAGCCATATAATTTCTCTACACCTCTTTTCTTGCTCTTTGTAAAGGCTCCCTTCAAACACCTCATGCATCCAGTGGGAGTACGAATTGTAGTAATAGCGCGCTTCACCGTCGCCATCTCTAGCTTTGATAACATCCACGGTGCACGAGGTAAAAAAACACGCCCATTTGGTCTCTCTTGAGGCCAAGCTTCACGCATCCTCCCTGTGGTACGTAGATCCTCCCTTATGCCTGCCGAATCTCGTGTCCCATTCAAATGCTCCCAAATGGTAGATGCCACATTCTTGAAGATATGCATGGGATCGAGCAGGTGATTGATCTTGAGGTGGGACCAATATGGTAAACGATAAAAGATGGAGTATCTAAACAAAATAAAGTGTTAGCGTGCAATCCTCACTTTCAACCAATATAGCCAATCTTTACTTCCAGCCAATAGTTACAAATCCTTACCGGCTCATGCCAAGTGGTGGAGGAGTCGTGGAACCATCCCAAATTCTCATCCAATCTCCCGCGGTGAGTGATTGTGGGAGGACTTCATTCCAAGGGGCAACATATCTAGGATGATCAGGTGGGAGAAATCGATGGTGATTCTCATAGATGACCTTATTTAATGCGTCTGTGCGTGAGGCAACTAGCGAAGGACCACAAACAGGACATGCATGGTAACCCGATGTAGTGAGACCTGAAACAATAGATGCAATTAAGAGTGGAAGGTGGGTTTAGGGTGCCACGTCCTTGCCTATTCATAATTAAAAAATACAATGCTTACCTGAACACTCGCCATAGCCTGGGAAGTCATGCATCGTCCACATCAAGACTGCTTTGCAGTTGAAGTCTCGTGACGAGGGAGACCTGCTCACATCATGCACCTCGATACCTCTCCAAAGTATCTCTAGCTCATCAATCAAAGGCTCCAAATAAACATCAGGGTTTTTGACTTTATGTTTCCCTGGAATTAGAAGGGACAGCATGACATGTCCTTTCTTAATAGCCATAGAGGGTGGAAGATTGTAATTCACCAATACCACTGGCCATACACTGTAAGACGTGCTTTTGAGACCAAATGGGTTCACACCGTCCATACCCAATCCAAGTCTCAAGCTCCTAGGTTCTTCCTTGAAGCTTGGCCATGTGTCTTCAATATGCTTCCACGCACGAGAGTCCGCGGGAGTTCTCCACTTGCCATCGGTTGATCGATGGGAGGAATGCCATGACATGAGCTCTGCAATAGATTTGCACTTGAACATATGTTGGATGCGAGGGATTATGGGAAAATGTCGCAATACCTTACGAGGCACGTCCAAGGTTTTGAGATCTGCTCTATATCTTGCCTCTCCACAAGTAGGACACTCTCTTGCATCCTTATGTAGTCCACGAAACAAAACGCAATCGTTGACACATGCATGGATGCGCTTGTAATCTAATCCTCCAAGAGAGGTCACATGTTGCCTTGCCATATCTCTTGAGGTCGGTAATTTATTCTCCCTTGGAAGCATTTTACACAATAGCCTGCACGTGAAGACCATAAATGAGGAAAAGCATTCGAGTAATTGACCCACACGCACAATTCACCATGTTTGCAAAATCGACTTTAAAGCTTACTTGAGTAATGCATTCAAACTTGCATTGCTCCATCCATAGATGGTTTGCAAGTTTAGTAACTCAAGGGAGGCACGTAGAACAGAGAATGTGCACCCCTCAAACAGTGGAGTCGATGCTACGGTAAAAAGATCATCCTGCTCCATGCTATTATCCCTCCCTTGATGGACATATAAATCCCGCACCATATCATCAAACACCTCCTCCTCCACGGCTTCATGAGGTAATGGTGGAGGGCTACTATCACCATCACTCCATGCATCCGTAACGGTCCCTCCTGAAGATCCCACCTCATATCGCCGATGCTTCGCCTCCTCACGACGGGCATAGGGTAACATGTGCGGGTGTGGCACTGCATCCTGTATCAAATTAAAACGGGATCATTATAACTCAAACATATGAACACCCATAGGTATCTCAATCAACCTTAACTTACAAATCCTTACCCTGTTTACGGTCACATCCCATTCTCCATACTTTGAGATATGATTGAGCGTAATCCTGCGTGCACGATACATGTTTCCTCGACATCGATCACACAGACATTTGATTTTTTGCTCCAACCACATTTCGCGATGGTGGATACGGAGGGATTCATCCTCATTGGAGCTGCTTGTTGAAGATGGAGACATCCTACAAACAAACAACCCACCAAATTTGCTCTTCTTCAAATGCTAGACTTAAAAAACTCTGTGTTGCGTCTATCGCCGCGTCTATCGTCGCGTCTAATGTCGCGTCTAATTGCGCGCGTCTAATTGCGCGTCTAAATGCCCGTCTACTCTGTGTATTCAGACGCGACTATAGACGCGCTAATAGACGCGACTATACCCGCGACTTTTAAACCTGCTTTTCGGCGCGCCGCTCGCTTTGCTTTTTTTTTGACTACTTAAACTTGGCGAGCGGCTTTCTTCCTTCTTTATTAGCACTTCTATAGATTTGAAGCTTAAGAGAGAGCCTCCCATACACAGTTCCAAGCTTTCACTCAAGACAAAGGGACCGTACCTACACAGCTTGCTTCCAAGCCTAAAGAAGAGGAGGAGTACGAACAAGGAGAAGAAACAAGTTTGGAAAAGAAAGATCCTTCCATACCTTTTTCCAAGTAAGTCCTTTTGAAGTTGTTCTTGCTTGCTCTTTCCAGTTTTGTACTTTTTCGCATCCACGAAACGCAGCATCTAGGTATGAGCGACACGTTCTTTTGTCGGGCGAAACGTCCTTTTCGACTTTTGAGTATTCTCGACTGTCGGAGCGCGTGTATAGAGGCGTCTGAGGGCACGTCTAAACGCGCATCTACAGGCGCATCTATATGCGCGTCTGGGTTGTTACAGACACACACAGACGCGTATATAGACGCCCAAACAGACGCTCTGTTAAACGGAGGTTTAAACGAATTGTTAGACGCGCTTTTAGACGCGCTTTTTAACGCACTGTTAGACGGATTGATGAACGGATTGTTAGACGCGCTTTTACTTGAATTGCTAAACGCTCTGTTAGACGCGTTCATAGACGCGAAGATTAGACGGGTCTATAGACGCGCTCTGACAGAGCCTCTTTTTTTTTTTCCCCCTTTCTTCTCAGCTCTCAAAGTAATAGATTTGTTTATTTTTTTCCAGTTTAACATGTGGGGAGGAAGTGCTTCTAGCTCACCTGATCCGCGTGAATCGATATGGAAGGATTTATATAATATTTTAGGGCACCCTCCTAATCCTGCGGAGTTATACGGGTACATGACGGGTACCCTTAACACTCCCCACGAGTCGGCACTACAGACTCCGAGCCACCCCACACCGCCTGAGATCACCCCAGCGGAGTCCGCACGGCCGTCTTATGCCCCGTCTTATGCCCCTTCCCTCGTACCGTCTTATGCCCCTTCCCCCATGCCGTCTTATGTCCCTTCTGCCATCCCGTCTTATGCCCCTTCCCCCATGCCTTCAGGAGGTCCTTCTGCCTCAGCGAGCCGTCTACGTACTCCCCAGCCGTCGAGACTCGGTTCTCCAGCTACGAGTGGTCAGCGTAGTCCCGCGCAGTCCCCAGCTACGAGTGGCCAGCGTACGAGCTCGACACGACATGGTAGCAGGCGTAGTAGCAGGGAGAGCGGTGGCGGATGCTGCTTTGGGCCATGTGGCGGTGAGGAGGATGATGATTCAGATGATTTAGACGTGCCTCTGGGTGATGGTACGATTTATTATGACATCACCCAGACAGGAGGCATCTTGATGGATGCGCGGGGGAAGGACATCATGGCCTTCATGCGCTCTGTAATTGCTAACAATTACAGAGATTGCTTTATCCACTATAAAGACCACCCAAAGAGGTTGGCTGATGAGACCCTCGCTACTGTTCGCTCTAGGTATCCTAACCCCCCCAATCGCCAGTTCACAGATAAATGGGGGAAGTCAAAGATTGTTACGATACTTAGCAATAAAAGATCTTCCCTTAAGAGGCAGGCACTAGCGGAGCTTGCCAGACTTGAGGCAGGTCAACCTCCAAGGGGCCCGCCCCACACCGCTCAGAAGCGTGAGTGGAAGAAGGCAATGAAGTCAGCGAGGGAGGAGCCCAGTCTGCAGCACGTGGAGGCACGGAGGATCCAGATGGAGGAGTATGGGAGCGCGCATTTTGGAGTAGGGGGTGTTGAATCATGGGAGGCCCAATTTGTAAGTATCGATCTCAAATTATATTGCTTATGTAGTTTATTAGGAGGTTGGTTGTTTCTTTGTACTAATCCCTCCACAAAGTGTATCGCGGTCATGCAGCTTGAGATCGTGGGCAGATACCCTACTCCAGTGGAGACAGCCTACCACCGCCACCATCGCAGAGGAGATACATGGAGGCACTTCTATGATGACGGGTTGATTACTGAGGAGCAGTATACCCGAGCTACTGGACAGGCCCCCCAGGTATTTGAAAGTAATTAAATAATGCCAAAATTATAAGTAAAGATTTGATTTTTCATACATTGATATATGTTGTCCCTTGTTTACAGGGTGCCCCTGCACAAGACGACGAGGAAGACGAGGAAGGAGGTGCAGAAGGCAACGCAGAAGGCAGCGCAGAAGGGAGCGTGGAAGGCAGCGAGGATTAGTCGTAGAAGTAGTGCTACTATTCTTTTTTGTACTTAAAGCCATTGGCTTGGCTTCGTGCCTCTTGTATATAGACTCCTCTTATTTTTTGTACTTGAAGCCACATGACATGGCTTAGCTTCCTTATTTTTTGTACTTGGAGCCACATGACGTGGCTTAGCTTCGTGCTATATGTATATACAAGCACTTTTTGAGCTTTCAATTTTATTGCGTTTTGGAGTTGTAATATTTTATTTGGAATTGTAATTAAAATGCGGTTGGCTGTAAGAATTGAATTACAGAATGTGGATATGGGATTCTTGTAACTATATAGCATACACAACATACACAGTATTCTGTAAAATTTTAAAAAAAAAAGGCGCGTCTATCAGTGCGTTTAAAACCGCGTTTATATTCGCGTCTGTCTGTTCGACTTGCGTCTATACGTGCGTCTATCAAAGCGTTTATAGGCACGTCTATTTACGCGTGTATAAGCGCGTCTATACGTGCATAAGTCTGATATATAAACACGCAATTAGACGCGGGTCTCCTGACGCGCAAATAGACGCGCCCGTAAGTTTTTTATTTAGTTCATGAAACGCGTCTGTGCGCGCGTCTATGGGTGCTTTGTCTTGTTGTGTTGTTTGGATTTTGAAGTAGATAGTTTGGCAAGGGTTGATCTCATTGAGGATGAGATTGAACCGTAGCCCCACAATTGATATTGGCAAAACTATTTTACATATTGTCTCATTCTCCTCATCTCACTTAATTCTTGTATATGTGGGCTTGCAAAAAATTATGTGCTTTGGTAATCATGGGCAATGTTTGGAAAGCAATGATGTACACCAAAATCTCACTTTCTGTATTCTCTGGAGCGCGTCTATTTACACGTCTAAATGCGTGTCTGATTCTCAGTGTAAACGCGCAAATAAACGCGCAAATACACGCGCAAATAGACGCGCTAATAAACGGGATGTTAAACGGGCCCGTATTTTCTCAGGTCAAACGCGCAAACAGACACGGTGATTTACGTGCAAATAGACGAGCGTTTAGACATGCATTTAGACGCGCCCGTAATTTCTCTACTAAAGCAACGCCTATAGACGCGCCCGCTATTTTGCGTGTCTACCAAGCGCGTCTATAGTTGCTTTGTGTTGTTGTGGTGGACCTGGGAGACATCCATTTCTCCCTTGCTTTTCAAGTTGAATATATTTGTGACTCGAGTATTCTTTTCCTTTGCCAAACAAAATTCATTATGCAAAATTTAAACGATTTTTCCATGATAGGAGCAAATTCAATATCCACTTCCTTCGTTTTTATGTCTAATAAGAATCATCCCAACAAGACTGATTTGTTTCTCAAAGACTATGTTCCTTTTGCAAACCTTGTTGGTTGCTTCTACTTTCTCGGTTTAACCAGTCGACTTGACATTTTATCCTGCAAACTCACTCAAAGAGCATCTTGGAAATTCTTGTCAAATTCAATGGGTAGCAGTAAAGCGTGTGCTAAAATATTTGTAGGGGACCAAGGAACACTTCCTTGTATAACAAAGACATGATTCTTCTCCTGGTCTTTCCCTTGTTTTTTATTCTTATCTACACTGGGTTAGCTCATTCTAATAGATGCAATCAATCAGTGGCAGTTGTTTCTTCCTCAACCAATCTTTGGTCCATGGACTAGCAAGAAACAAATCTCTTTTGATGGGTCTAGTATAGAAGCAGAGTAGGTGGTAGCATCATTTGTGACACGTGAGTTGATCAGGTTACATAAGCTTCTCTTTGATCTTGGCTACCCTCTTCCTTTTGAAACTCCACTACAATGTGATAATCAGAGTGCAAGGACTACATGCAACACAACAAACCAAAACATATAGCAGTCCACTATCACTTTGTTCGACATGAGGTCAAAGAAGGGCATCATTTAGGTAGAGTATTTCTCGACATCTTAGATGATTGCAGATATTCTCACAAAGCCTCTACCATAGGCTTGGTTCTCAACTCTCTGAGAAATGAGCTTGGTGCTATAATGAAGGTCTAATCTCCTTCCTTTCTACTCCTGTTGATAGATCATCATAACGAGCACTCACAAATTGCACTATTTTGGCCTAAGGCCATCTTTGTATATTTTCTTCCTTTGACACTATATCATGGTGTGCAGTATGATTTGCATTCTACTTAGTCTAGAGGTCACTCTGTGCACATACTTTGTCACATGCCATTGTTGTAACTTTTATTTTTCTCCTAGATAGATATATAGTGGTTTGGGTTTTCCCTTGAGTTCCCCAAGGATTTATTCATCTGCAGACAGAGGAGAGACAGAGGGCTTGGTTTAAGTAGGGGTGTTACAGCTATTTATATCTCTCCCACACCCAACCCTTGTCCTCAACTATGTATATGTATAGGTCCTTTGATATTGTAGTATACCTTATCTTTCTCATGTTTAAAAATTGCATGCGCCATCTTGTATCTTGCCTACCTCATAGTTGGGATCACATAAGGATGTTGTGTTATCAGCCATACCATCATTAGTGACTTTTAGAATCCTCATTTGTGCAAATGACAACTTCTCCACTTGTTCAAATCCCAATACTTCACCTTCTGCTACATTCTTATTTTGCAAATGAACTCATTTGTAAAATATCCCACATAGTAAAGTCCAATCTACTTATTAATTATAATTAATATTAGTCTCTTTTTAATGATCTGTTTATTAATTTTAATTTTTTATTAGTACTTTATTTGTTGGGGGGAGGGGGGAGTGGTGTATGATGGCAAAAGAGGGGTGGGAGAGGGCTTCAATTAAATAAAATATTTAGGGATAAAGGGGTGAAACAGGGCTTCAATTAAATCAAAGGGGGAGGACAGGGGGGGGCTTGGGAGGGTCACTCATAATATGTAACCCTATCACGTGAGTTCAACAAAAAGTTATTTTATTTTCTAAATTTAATTAAAAATTAATTTACATAAGGGACTATTTAAAGTATTTTTGGAAAAAATTACATATTTGTATAGAAAAAGGGTACATTTTATTAAGAAAATTTTTACAAATAAGGGATTTTATAACAAGTAGGCCTTCAACACATGTGATATAGAGGGTTTATACTACATAGTGACCTCGGGGGGGTCACTCATCATATGTAACCCTATCACGTGAGTTCAACAGAAGGATATTTTTTATTTCTAAAATTTACAGAAATAAATATACATAAGGGACTATTTAAAATAGTTTTGGAAAAAATTTACAGATTTGTATAGAAAAGGGGTACATTTTATTAATGAAAAATTTACAGATAAGGGATTTTAGAAATAGGCCTTGAACGCACGTGATATAGAGGGTTTATACATAGTGAACCCCCCGAGATAGTGACCCCCCCGAGGGGGGGGAGTGGAGTATGTTGGAAAAAGAGGGGTGAGGAAGATCTTCAATTAAATAAAATATTTAGGGATAAAGGGGTGAAGGAGGGCTTCAACTAATTAAAAGAGGGGGGGCTAGTATATGATGGCAAGATGTTTATTAGGGATAAAGGAGGGAGAGGAGAGGGGAGAGGGCTTCAATTAAATAAATGAGAGAGTGGTATAAATGTTTAGGGATAAAGGAGGGAGGGGAGAGGTCCTCATTTAAAAAACCATTTAAAAAAATCGCTCCTAGGTGTGTTATTCGAACAAGTACTAATCTGATGGGTGCACCACTTTGCATGAGATAGACTTAATCCCACCCACATCAATGCACATGCAAATTATCATTAAACACCATTATCCCCCCCATGTTATGCACAACCATTTAAAAAAATGCTCTTAGGTTTGTTATCCGAACAAGTACTTATTGCATGGGCATGCCACTTTGCATAAGTCTCAATACCACCTACTTTGAGGCACATGAAAATTATCGTGTCCATCGAATATTCTTTGCATGGTTGATCACACATTAAACACCGTTTTTCCTTGAGTGTTATGCACAACCATCCAAAAAATTGCTCCTGGTTGTGTTATCCAAACAAGTACTTATCAGATGGGCGTGCCACTTTGCATACAACTCAATACCACCTAGGTTGAGGCACGTGCAAAGTATTGTGCCCTTTGGATTTGCTTTGGATGGTCCTTCAAGCATTAAACACTGTTTTTGCCTCATTGTCATGCACGACCTTCAAAAAACATGCGACTGGGTGTGTTATTCGAACAAGTACATATCCTATGGGTGCACTACTTTGCACATGCCTCAATACCACCTATGTTGAGTCACCTGCAAAGTATCTCATCCATCGGAGATGCTTTTGGGGTTGATCATGCATGCACAACCGTGAAATCCTAGATGTGTTATCCGAACGATCACTTATCAGATCACCATGCCACTTTGTACACAATGAAGTACTACCTACACTGAGACATTTGCAAAGTATAGCGTCCATCGGATATGATTTCCATGGTCGATCATGCATTAACCACCATTTTTCCCAAAGTGTGATGCACATCCATCAAAAAACATGCTCCTAGGTGTGTTATTTGAACAAGTACTTATTGGATGGGCCCACTACTTTGCATGAACCTCAATGCCACCTAGGATGAGGTACGTGAACCATATAGCTCCCATTGGATATGCTTTGCATGGTCGATCAAGCATTAAACTCTGTTTTTGCCTAATATGTTGTGCACAAACGTAAAAAACTTGCGCTCCTCAGTGTGTTATTCAAACAAGTTCATATCGGACGAGGTGTGCCACTTTGCACAGACCTCAATACCACCTACTTTGAGGTGCAAGAAAATTATCTTATCCATCGGATATGCTTTGCATGGTCGATCATGCATTATATATCTTTTTCCCCCTAGTGTTAGCACAACCGTCAAAAAGCTCCAAGGTATGTTATCTGAACAAGTATGTATCGGATGGGAGAGCCACTTTACATGCAATTCAATACCACCTATATTGAGGTGTGTGAAAAGTATGGTGCCCATCACATATGGCTAAACTTTTAAAATTGTTGCATAAAAGTTTCAAATCTTGGCAAATCTTTCAAAATTTTATTTTTATTGGCGCATGTAAACTTTTGATGCAAATATAAAAGTTTCACTTCTTAAAGAAACTAACATGAAAAAATCATCCATGCCGATCACACATTAAACATCGATTTCCCCCCAGTGTGATAGACATCAGTCAAAAAACATGCTCCTAGGTGTGTTATCTGAACAAGTACTTATTGGATGGGCGCGCCACTTTGCATGCAACTCAATACAACCTAGGTTGAGGTGCGTGCAAAGTATTGTGTCCATCAAATATGCTTTACATGCTCGATCAAGCATTAAACACTAGTTTTTCCCTAGTGTCATGCACAACCGTAAAAAACACACTCCTAGGTGTGTTATTCGAACAAGTACTTATCGGATGGGTAGCCACTTTTCAAGGGCCTTAATACCACCTACATTGAGGCACATGAAAAGTATCTTGTCCATCGGATATGATTTGCATGGTCGATCACGTATTATACACCGTTTTCCCCTTAGTGTTATGCAAAACTGTTAAAAACACGCTCCGAGGTGTGTAATCCGAACAAGTACTTATTGGGCATGCCACTTTACACACGATGAAATCCCACCTCCATTGATATGCTTGCAAAGTATGGTGCCCATCGAATATGCTTTGCATGGTCAATCACTCATTAAACACAGTTTTTTCCTGAGTGTAATTCACATCCATTAAAAAACATGCTCATAGGTGTGTTAGCCAAACAAGTACTTATGGGATAAGCATGCCACTTTGCATGCAACTCAATATGACCGAGGTTGAGATGCATGCAAAGTATTGTGCCCATCGTATTTTCTTTGCATGGTTGATCAAGCATTAAACTCTATTTTTACCTCAGTGTCATGCACAACCGAAAAAAAACAAGCTCCCAGGTGTGTTATTCTAACAAGTAAATCTTAGATGGGTACGCCACATTGTATGCAAGTCAAAACAAACTACTTTGAGGTGCCTGCAAAGTATCTTGTCTATCAAATATGCTTTGCACGGTTGATCACACATTATACAACGTTTTCCACCTAAGGTATGCACAATTATCAAAAAACGCGCTCCTAGATGTGTTATTAGAACAAGTACTTATCGAAGGGGTACTCCACTTTGCACGCAAGTCAATAAATTGAGGCATGTTCAAATTTTTTTATATATCAGATATGGTTGGCTTGGTCGATCACATATTAAACACTTTTTTTCCCCTAGTGTCATACATAATCGTAAAAAAACACACTCCTAGGTTTATTATCCAAACAAGTACTTATGAGATGGGAGCCTCACTTTTCATGCAACTCAATACCACCTAGTTTGAGGTGGGTGCAAAGTATTGTTCCCATTAGATATGCTTTTCATGGTCGATCAAGCATTAAACACTGTCTTTTCCTCAATGTCATGCGCATCCGTCAAAAAACACGCTCCTAGGTGTGTTATTCAAACACGTACTTATCATATGAGTGCACTA
The DNA here is from genome assembly GCF_047967505.1 of Dipteris shenzhenensis. Lineage (NCBI taxonomy): Eukaryota > Viridiplantae > Streptophyta > Polypodiopsida > Gleicheniales > Dipteridaceae > Dipteris > Dipteris shenzhenensis. The sequence continues at coordinate 25,343,649 of NC_141608.1, read as the reverse complement.
CATTGTATGGTCATAAATACCATCTAATTTGAGGTTGATAAAAAGTATTTTTTCCATAATATATGATTTTCATGTTCTATCACATATTAGACAACGTTTTTCACCTAGTGTTATACACAATCGTAAAAAACCACGGTTCCAGGTGTGGTTATCCAAACAAGTACTTATCAAATGAGAGTGCCACTTTGCATGCAACTTAATAACACATAGGTTAAGGCACATGAAAAGTAGTGTGCCCATATGATATGCTTTGCATGTTCGATCAAACAATAAATATCGTTCTTTCCTTAGTGTCATGCACGATCGTCAAAAAACATGCTCCTAGGTGTTTTATTCAAACAAGTACTTATCAGATGGGTGTGCCACTTTTCAGTGGCCTCAAGAAGACCTATGCACATGCAAATTATCTTATCCATCGTATATTCTTTACATGATTGATAACGCATTATGCATCGATTTCCACATAGTGTTATGCACAACCATCAAAAAAGATGATCCCAGGTGTGTGTTATCCAAACAAGTACTCATCGGATGGGTGCGCCACTTTTCACACAATGCAATACCACCTATATTGAGATACATTCAAATAATGGTGCCCATCAGATATGCTTTGCATGGTCGATCATGCATTAAACACTGGTTTTCCTCGAGTGTGATGCACATATGTCAAAAAACACACTCCTAGGTTTGTTATCGAACAAGTACTTATTGGATGGGCACACCACTTTGCATGCAACAAGATAGCTCTTAGTTTGAGCTGCGTGCAAACTATCGTGCCCATCAGATATGCTTTGCATGGTCGATCAAGCAGTAAACATCGTTTTTGTCTCAATGTCATACACAACCGTAAAAAAACACGCTCCTATTCGAATGAGTACTTATCAAATGGGTGAGACCCTTTGCCAGGGCCTCAATACCACCTACTTTTAAGAACATGCAACATTCTTGTCCATCATATATTCTTTGCATGTTTGATCATGCATTATACACCATTTTCCCCCTAGTATTATGCACAACCTTAAAAAAACACGCTCCCAGGTGTGTTATCCAAATAAGTACTTATTGGATGGGTGTACCACTCTGCACAAGATGCAATACAGCCTAATTTAAGATAGGTGCAAATTATGGTTCCCATCTGATATGCTCTGCATGGTCAATCACGCATTAAACATGATTTTCACCTGAGTGTGATGCACATCCATCAAAAAACACGCTCCTAGGTGTGTTATCCTAATAAGTACTTGTTGTATGGGTGCGCCACTTTGCGTTCAAAAGAATAACACCTATTTTGAGGCATGTGTAAAGTATTGTGCCCATTAGATATGTTTTGCATGGTCAATCAAGCATTAAACACCTTTTTTTTCTCAATGTCATGCACAACCGTAAAAAAACATGCTCCTAGGTATGTAATTCAAACAAGTACTTATTGGATGGGTGTGCGGCTTTGCATGAGCATCAATAGCACCTAAATTGAGATGCATGAAAATTATCTTGCCCATATGATATGATTTGCATGGTCGATCATGCATTAGACACCTTTTCCCCCTAGGGTTTTGCACAACCATAAAAAAGCATGCTCCCAGGTGTGTTATCCGAATATGTACTTATTGGATGCATGCACCACTTTGCACATGTTGCAATACTATCTAGGTTGAGATTCTTGCAAGGTATGGTGTCCATCGAATATTTTTTGCATGTTCAATCCCACATTAAACACCCTTTTTGGCCGAGTGTGATGCACATCCATCAAAAAGCATGCTCTTAGGTGTGTTATCCAAACAAGTACTTATTGGATGGGAGTGTCACTTTGCATGCAACTGAATACCACCTAGGCTGAGGCATGTAAAGGTATTGTGCCCATTGGTTATGCTTTGCATGCTCGATCAAGCATTAAACACTGTCTTTTCCTCAGTGTCATGCACAACCATCAAAAATCACGCTCCTAGGTGTGCTATTCGAGCCAGTATTTATCAGATGGGTGTGCCACTTTTCATAGCCCTCAATACCAGCTACTTTGAGTATAGCAAGTGGATAATTTTTAAGAATGAAGATATAGAGGTAATAAATTTCTCCCTACAATCTCCAAGAATACGTATGTTGTTGTGAAAGGCACGAAAATGCATACTGGGGAACAAAATCCCCCTAAATGTTTGCTTTGCAACCTGCAAATGGTTCCTCAATGAAACAGATAGTGAGTACATCGACGCATGAAATCCACCCAAATCTCTTGCCTTGAACTTGCCTATAGCTTACTTGTTGAGAGAGAAGAAGAAGAGATGATATGCACATCAATAGACTCCCAAAGACTGATTCATATTGATCACTAGTTACATATATATAGGTGAGATCTAGTTCAAGTTAGGGCAAGCTATATATAGCTCTAACACTCCCACTCAAACAAAGGTCTCTAGCTATGGATGAATAACCCTTGGGGAGCACAAGGGAGAAACCCGAGATCCTATATACAAGTTAATCATTTGTTATACAATTATTTACAAGTATGTAATGCAGATGTGCATTTATATACGAAAGGTCACCCATAGGTGTGTTAATCTTGGAAGAGAGAAGCTGCAAGAACTCCAAGTTTTGATCGTAGAACTATGAAGCATGCCTCACTAAGTCCTTTAGTGAGAATATCTGCAATCATCCAAGAAGTGGGACAATTTTCAATCATTATCATCCCTTTCTTCACTTCATGCCTGACATAATGGTAATGAACAACAATATGTTTGGATTTGTTATGCTGAACATAGTCTTTAGCCAGACTTATGGCACTTTGATTATCACATCTGAGAGGAATACTGGAGGATGGAGGATGACCAATATCTGCAAGCAATTGTAACAGCCAAACCAATTCTCGAGTTGCTAGAGAAGCCGCTACATACTCAGATTCTATGGTAGAAACAGCAACACAACATTGCTTCTTACTTGCCCAAGAGACCAAGCAACCATTGATAAAGAAGCAATTACCACTTGTAGACCGCATAGAGAAGTGAGAGCTTGCCCAATCTGCATCTATATATCCCAAAAGGTCAAGAGACATCACAAAAGATGATTATGTATGACATCGATAAACTAATCCAAAATTAGAAGTGCCTTTCAAAATACTTTAAAACACATTTTGTTGTAGACCAATGTTGCATTGAGGGAGCAGCTAGATGTTGACCTAGAAAATTGGCAATAAAAAGAATATCTAGTTGAGTGTTCAAACTGACAAACTATAGGCAACCAACAAGATTGGCATAGGGTTGATGTGAAACCTCAACATCATGAGTCAATCGAGTATTTTTAATAGAGCTCACAAGACAAGGAGTGGTCTCGACTGGGAAGTATGAACCCTTCTGGTTGCTCCATATAAATCTCCTCTTTAAGATCTCCATTAAGAAAAGCAGTTTTCACATCCATTTGATGAATCTCCAAATCAAATTGAGAAGCAAAAGCCAAGGGTACCCAAATACTTGTGCTATGAACAATGGGTGAAAAAGTATCATGATAATCAACTCCTGCAATTTGTGAGTATCCTTTTGCAACCAGACGAGCTTTAAACTTGTCAAAAGAACCATTAGCTTTAGTTTTTGTTTTATAAACCCACTTACATTTGATAGGAGTGCGACGAAGAGGTAGTTCAATAAGAACCCATGTACCTTTAGAGATCAAAGAATCATATTCAACTTCCATTGCCTCTTGCTATTGACTCTTTTGTGCAGAAGAGATAGCTTCTGTATAAGTAGTAGGGTCTTCATGAGCAACCATTGCATGATCAATGATTTCAAAGTCATCAACACAATCATGAGTAGAACCATGTTCAAAATCAATAGGCAGATTAGCATAAATATCAACACTATCATCAGAGGCCTGTGTATGTGCAGAATCCAAATCAAGATTGTCAACACATTGCTCTGCAGATGGAGTAGTAGTGATGCCATCAGATGAATGAGTAGTAATGACATCAGAAGTGGAATCATTATCAAATAGAAAAGGAAAGACAGAAAGTAAGGACTCAGTGTCCTCTGCATCCTCGGTAGAACATGCCCCTCCCATTGACTACTCATTGAATATGGCATCACAATTGATTATCACCTTCTTAGAACAGGGATCATAGAATTTATAACCTTTAGAATTCAGAGAATATGCAATGAATATGACCTTTTTGCCAGGAAGATCTAGCTTTTTCCATGTCTCTTTTGGTACATGAATATAAGCAATGCAACCGAAAGATAAAAAATGTAATATAGAAGGAGTCTCCCCTGTTCAAGCTATGATTGGTATTTGACCAAAAGGTGTAGTTGTAGGTAGATGATTTTGCATAAAGATGGATGTTAGAAGTGCTTTTGCCCAAAAGCTTCGAGATAATCTAGAATGAATGAGCATACATCACATAGCATCAAGAGAAGTATAGTTCTTACGCTCTACATGAGCATTTTGTTGAGGAGAAAATGCAATAGTATATTCACGATGAATGGCACAATAAATTCAATAATCATTAAATAGATTAGAAATATATTCTCCACCATTGTCACTATGAAGGGTCTTGATCCAAGAACTAGTATGAAGTTCTGCAACAGTTTTATATTGCTTGAATACTGATAAGGCCTTTGACTTATGTCGTAAGAGAAATGCAATTGTATATCTTGACCAATCGTCAATGAAAGTGATGAAATACCTGTAGAAAGACTTGGATGGAGGAAAAGGTCCACATATATCCGTGTGAACATGGAAAGAGATGCATGAAAGGGTTTTTGATGATGCTTGCCAAGAGCACAATATTGAAAGAGGCCCATGTGAGGACGAGCTAGGAGATTCATACCATCCAAAAGATCATGATGATTTACAGTAAGTAGCTTGGCAAAATTCGAATGAACAAAACAATGAAGCCATATCTTGCAGTCGAGATCACCAGGGGCTGTAACCACATTAGCAATATCATGATTTAAGGAAAGTTGAAAGAGGTTATCATTCCAAGGAGAAACTACTATGGTATGTACATCTTTTTCAATCCGATACTATGTGTGGTTAAAGCCAATAAAGAGACCAAGATCAACAAGTCGTGCAACAGAAATAAGATTTCTCCGAAGATCTAGAACATGGCGAATGCCCCGCAAGACTCTTGTTGAAGAAAAAGTGCCAAGATATAGATCACCAACACCCATGACTTGACAAGTAGTGTCATCAGCAAGATAAAACAATTTCTTGTGAGTAAGAGCATGATAATTATGTAACCATTGAGATTGATATCTCATATTACTAGTAGCACCATAATCAACAATAAAAATAGAACCATCTCGAACATGAAGTATCATTTCTGGAGAGACATCAGAACAAATATGATTTGCCTCTTGATGCGTATGGGCATGTTGTTGTTGAGCAGCACATGCTTGAGTACGTTCGCGATCATAACGCCTCTTGTAACACCAAAAGGATGTATCACAATATTCGCAAGGAGAATTATTGGATAAGCGGGGTTGCTTAGTGGTAACACCATCACAACAACACAAAGCACCTATAGATGCACTTGATAGACGTGCAAAATTGCGAGCGCATTTATAGGCGTTGCTTGAATAGAGAAATTACGGGCACATCTAATAGTCCGTCTAACAGCTCGTCTATTAAAGCATGTATTAACACATCTATTTGTGCATCTACACTGAGAAAATACGGGCCCATCTAACATTGCGTTTATCATCGTGTATATTTGCACATGTATTAGCGTGTCTATTAGAGCGTTTACACTGGGAATTAGACGCGTATTTAGATGCAAAACAGAGAATACAGAAAGTGAGATTCTGGTGTACATCATTGCTTGCCAAACATTGCCCATGATTACCAAAGCACATAATTTTAACAAAAACATCGATGCTTTTTTGCAAGCCCACATATACAAGAATTAAGTGAGGTGAGGAGAATGAGACAATATGTAAAATAGTTTAACCAATATCAATGATGGGCTACGGTTCATCAATCTCATCCTCAATGAGATCAACCCTTGCCAAACTATCTACTTCAAAATCCAAACAAGTGTTTAGATCTACAAATACATTCAACCCACTACTACTTGTGCTACTCATGTGCTCATCGAAATTAGCATCACCAATGGTAGGCTCGTCCTCATGGGTAATGGCCTCAATATCTGTATCTCCTATCTCATGATCATCCTCCTCTCTCGTATCATGGTCATCATCACGTCCATGGCCATGGTCATACTCCATACGCTCCATATTAGTAAATGTACTATACATCACTTTGGAACATGGCATAATATATAGGTATGACATGCCACCATCTATTATTATCCACCACTGGTTGATAGACATCCTAATTCAAACACAAATACAATCATGTTATTTTTCTTGCATCAAATATTTAAAAGTGAGTATTTTTATATGTGTGCACAATACCTGTTCACATTGTCGCAGTAGTACTAGTGTGTCCTTCCTACTTTGCCAAAACTTTGTGGAGTTAATAGTTACAAAGCCACTTGCATGGCGTTTGATTGTTGCATTAGGGCCTCTTTCCACCACGTCCTTAAACCACTTTACATCCAAAACATACACAAAGAAGCGTCAAAAGTCAAGCTTAATAATATCTTGGATTATGCCACAATAATCATCCATGGCTCCATTGGCTCCCTCAAAGCTAGCAATGATGCCGCAATCTTGTGTGTTTCTCTTATCATCAATCCGTTGTGTTTGAAAATGCTTGCCCTCACACCATATAGCATTGAACATAGTGCACTACACCAAGAAAAAATCAATTAAATAAGCAATCTAAATTATTGAAAGCTCCTAACTTATGCATAACATTCTATATACCAACCTTGCTCATGCATCCCCTAGCATACTCCCATTCTTCCATTGTGATATGCATCCCCTCATCTTTCTTTGCTTTCTCCATTTCATCAAGTAGCCAATCCACATGAATATCCTTTGGAAGTGCTCTTAGATACTGAGGGTATGGCACACGAGATCCATGGTGTGTACAAAAGAGGGCCCTTTCTTCTTGTTTTCTTACCTTTGCATCCTCATATCTTGTCACCCATCTTGTCATCACATTAGTATTAAGCACACAATAGAGGCTGATATTATTATGCAACTCCGTGTTCATTACTTTGTTGCATCCTTTCCCTTGAGGCACAATAGAGGTCATCCTTAGGTCTTCATCATCTCTCCATAGTCGTGGGAGAGAGCTATCCACATCAACAAGAAACTCAGAAATATATACAAGTGACTCTTGTACCAACCAACCCTTGGCCATGCTACCTTCGGGTCTTGCATTTTGTCTCACAAAGCACCTCAAGGTCTTCATGAAGTGCTCAAGGAAGAACAACCATCGTGCATGTATAGTACTGCATATAGCAATCTCATACACCAAATACACTATAAGATGTAGTTGGCTTGTGAGAATAGAACGTGGAAATATCTCCTCCACTAAACAAACCACCTCCATTGACATAACTCAAAGCATTCTCAAGCCTGGTGGGATCTATTTCCTTTGAGCTCACATACCTAGAAATGAAAAAGTACAGCATATTAGCAATATGAACACCTTGCATGGAGCATTGATACTCATCATATTTTGTATCATGTAAAGTACCTCACAAGCTCGCCCATCTTATAAATACAATCTTTCACGTCCTTCGATGCACTACGTGAAATGCTAGTAGGTAATATGAACTAAACCCATGAGGAGGTGGTTGATTAGTTACTTATAATTATTCACTCACAAATTTGAAAGGAAAAAGATATTATGCACATAAAATACTTACTTGGAGCATCTTGTGCCAATCATGAGATTTCAAGCCATATAAATATTGCTCTACACCTCTTTTCTTGCTCTTTGTAAAGGCTCCCTTCAAACACCTCATGCATCCAGTGGGAGTACGAATTATAGTAATAGCGCGCTTCACCGTCGCCATCTATAGCTTTGATAACATCCATACTGCATGAGGTAAAAAAACACGCCCATTTGGTCTCTCTTGTGGCCAAGCTTCATGCATCCTCCCTATGGTACGTAGATCCTCCCTTATGCTTACAGAATCTTGTGTCCCATTCAAATGCTCCCAAATGGTAGATGCCACATTCTTGAAGATATGCATGGGATCAAGTAGGTGATTTATCTTGAGGTGGGACCAATATGGTAAACGATAAAAGATGGAGTATCTAAACAAAATAAAGTGTTAGTGGGCAATCTTTATTTCCAGCCAATACAGCACACAATAGTTACAAACCCTTACCGGCTCATGCCAAGTGGTGGAGGAGTGATGGAACCATCCTAAATTCTCATCCAATCTCTCGCGGTGAGTGATTGTGGGAGGAATTCATTCCAAGGGGCAACATATCTAGGATGATCAGGTGGAAGAAATCGATGGTGATTCTCATAGATGACCTTATTCAATGCGTCTGCCCGTGAGGCAACTAGCGAAGGACCACATTAAACATGACATGCATGGTAACCTGATGTAGTGAGACCTGAACAATAGACACAATTAAGAGTTGAAGGTGGGTCTAGGGTGCCACATCCTTTGCCTATTCATAATTAGAAGTGCAATGCTTACCTGAACACTCACCATAGCCTGAGAAGTCATGCATCATCCACATCAAGACTGCTTTGTAGTTGAAGTCTCATGATGAGGGAGGCTTGCTCACATCATGCACTTCGATACCTCTCCAAAGTATCTCTAGCTCGTCAATCAAAGGCTCCAAATAAACATCAAGATTTTTGACTTTATGTTTCCCTAGAATTAGAAGGGACAGCATAACATGTCCTTTCTTAATAGCCATAGAGGGTGGAAGATTATAATTCACCAATATCATTGGCCATAGACTGTAAGAGGTGCTTTTGAGAGCAAAAGGGTTCACACCGTCCATACCCAATCCAAGTCTCAAGCTCCTAGGTTCTTCCTTAAAGCTTGGCCATGTGTCTTCAATATGCTTCCATGCAGGAGTCTACGGGAATTCTCCACTTGCCATCGGTTGCTCGATGGGAGGAATGCCATTACATGAGATCTGCAATGGATTTGCACTTGAACATATGTTGGATGTGAGGGATTATGGGAAAATGTTGCAGCACCTTACGAGACATGTCCAAAGTTTTGAGATTTGCTCTATATCTTGCTTCTCCTCAAGTAGGGCACTCTCTTGCATCCTTATGTAGTCCACGAAACAAAACGCAATCATTGACGCATGCATGGATGCACTTATAATCTAATCCTCCAAGAGAGGTCACATGTTTCCTTGCCATATCTCTTGAGGTTGGTAATTTATTCTCCCTTGGAAGCATTTTACACAATAGCCTAAACGTGAAGACCATAAATGAGGAAAAGCATTCGAGTAATTGACCCACTAGCATAATTCACCATGTTTGCAAAATATACTTTAAAGCTTACTTGAGTAATGCATTCAAACTTGCATTGCTCCATCCATAGATGGTTTGCAAGTTTAGTAACTCAAGGGAGGCATGTAGAACAGAGAATGTGCACCCCTCAAACAGTGGAGTCGATGCTGCAGTAAAAAGATCATCTTGCTCCATGCTATCATCCCTCCCTTGATGGACATTTCAATCCCGCACCATATCATCAAACACCTCCTCCTCCATGGCTTCATGAGGTATTGGTGGAGGGCTACTATCACCATCACTCCATGCATCTTTAACGGTCCCTCCTGAAGATCCCACCTCATATCGCCGACACTTCGCCTCCTCACGGCGAGCATAGGGCAACATATGCAGGTGTGGCACTGCATCCTGTATCAAATTAAAACAGGATCATAACTCAAACATATGAACACCTATAGGTATCTCAATCAACCTTAACTCTTTAACACTTACCATATTTACGGTCACATCCCATTCTCCATACTTTGAGATGTGATTGAGTGTAATCCTGCGTGCATGATACATGTTTCCTCGACATCGATTACACATACATTTGATTTTTTGCTCCAACCACATTTCGCGATGGTGGATACGGAGGGATTTATCCTCACTAGAGCTACTTGTTGAAGATGAAGACATCCTACAAACAAACAACCCAAAAAAATTCGCCTTTCTTCAAATATTAAATTTTAAAACTCTATGGCGCATCTAAAGGCGCGTCTAAAACCGCATCTATCTATTCTATGGTACGTGTCTACAAGTGCATCTAAAACTTCGTCTGATATGTGTATCTAGACATGCAATTACACACGTATTTAGAGGCGTGTATAGATGTGCTATTAGACACACTTATAGACGCGGTTTTTAAATCTGCTTTTAGCATGCTCGCTTTGCTTTTCTTCACATTACTTATACTTCGTGCGGCTTGCTTGCTTTGCTATTAGCACATCCATAGTTTTGATGCTTAAGAGGAAGGCACCCACACTTACTTTCAAGCTTACACTTAAGAGGAAGGCACCCACACTTACTTCCAGGCTTAAAGGAGAAGAGGGTGAACAAGGAAGAGAAGCAACTTTGAAAAAGGAGAAGAAGCTTCCATACCTCTATCCAAGGTAAGTCTTTTTATGGTTGATCTTTTTTGGAAGTTACTCTCTTTGGGTTTGTCCTTTGTCGTATCCAAGAAACGCATGATTTTAGTATCAGTGTTACGTTTTTGTGTCGCGCGCATGTCCTTTTCTACTTTTTAGAATAGTCCGTCTGTCTGAGTGCGTTTATAGATGCATCTCAGAGCACGTCTAAAACCGCATCTACAGGCGCATCTAGACACACGTCTAGCCTATTTGGAGACATAGATAGCTGCATCTATAGACGCGCTGTTATACGAGAAAATAGATGCACTTCTCAGACGTGTCTATAGACGTGCTCTGACAGTAATGTTTTCCGTTCCCCTTTCTTCTCAGCTCATCAGTAATCATCTTTTCTTCTTTTTTCTAGTTCATCATGTGGCCACGAATCTCTTCGGGCTCACCTAATCTCCAAGAGTCTATTTTTAGGGACTTATATAACCTTTTAGGGCACCCTCCCAGTCTTGTAGAGTTATACGGGTATATGACGAGTACTCTAAACACCCCCCAGGAGTCGGCACTATAGACTTCAAACCACCCTAACCCCACACCAGTTGAGATTACCCCAATGGAGTCAGCACAGCCCAGCCGGCTACACAGCCGAGGCCCTTCTCCCATGCCGTCTTATGCCCCTTCCCCCATGCCGACTTATGCCCCTTTCCCCATGCCGTCTTATACCACTTCCCCCACGCCGTCAGGAGGTCCTTCTTCGAGTTATGTCAGTGGAGGCGGTTTGTTTAGTGGAGGAGACATTTCCACGTTCTATTCTCACAAGCCAACTACATCTCATAGTGCATTTGGTGGATGAGATTGCTATATGCGGTACTATACATGCACGATGGTTGTTCTTCCTCGAGCGCTTCATGAAGACCTTGAAGGGCTTCGTGAGACAAAATGCAAGACCCGAAGGTAGCATGGCCGAGGGTTGGTTGGTACAAGAGTCACTTGTATATATTTCTGAGTTTCTTGTTGATGTGGATAGCTCTCTCCCACGACTATGGAGAGATGATGAAGACCTAAGGATGACCTCTATTGTGCCTCAAGGAAAAGGACGCAACAAAGTAATAGACACGGAGTTGCGTAATAGTATCAACCTCTTTTGCGTGCTTAATAGTGATGTGATGAAAAGATGGGTGACAAGATACAAGGATGCAAAGGCAAGAAGACAAGAAGAAAGGGCCCTCTTTCGTACACACCACGGATCTCGTGTGCCATACCCTCAGTGTCTAAGAGCACTTCCAAAGGATATTCATGTGGATTGGCTACTTGATGAAATGGAGAAAGCAGAGAAAGACGAGGGGATGCATATCACAATGGAAGAATGGGAGTATGCTAGGGGATGCATGAGCAATGTCGGTATATAGAATGTTATGCATAAGTTAGGAGGTTTTTATAATTTAGATTGCTTATTTAATTGATTTTTTCTTGGTGTAGTGCACTATGTTCAATACTATATGGTGTGAGGGCAAGCATTTTCGAACACAACGGATTGATGATAAGAGAAACACACAAGATTGCGGCGTCATTGCTAGCTTTGAGGGAGCCAATGGAGTCATGGATGATTATTGTGGCATAATCCAAGATATCATTATGCTTGACTTTCGACGCTTCTTTGTGTATGTTTTGGATGTAAAGTGGTTTAAGGACGTGGTGGAAAGAGGCCCTAATGCAACAATCAAACGCCATGCAAGTGGCTTTGTAACTATTGACTCCACAAAGTTTTGGCAAAGTAGGAAGGACACACTAATACTACCGCAACAATGTGAACAGGTACTGTGCACAGACATAAAAATACTCGCTTTTAAATATTTGATGCAAGAAAAGTAACATGATTGTATTTGTGTTTGAATTAGGTTGTCTATCAACCAATGGTGGATAATAATAGGTGGTGGCATGTCATACCTATTATGCCACGTTCCAAAGTGATGTATAGTACATTTACTAATATGGAGCATATGGAGGATGATCATGGCCATGGACGTGATGATGACCGTGATACAAGAGAGGAGGATGATCATGAGATAGAAGATATAGATATTGAGGCCAGCATTACCCGTGAGGACGAGCCTACCATTGGAGATCTTGATTTCGATGAGCACATGAGTGGCACAAGTAGTAGTGGGTTGAATGTATTTGTAGATCTAAACACTTGTTTGGATTTTGAAGTAGATAGTTTGGCAAGGGTTGATCTCATTGAGGATGAGATTGAACCGTAGCCCCACAATTGATATTGGCAAAACTATTTTACATATTGTCTCATTCTCCTCATTTCCCTTAATTCTTGTATATGTGGGCTTGCAAAAAATTATGTGCTTTGGTAATCATGGGCAATGTTTGGAAAGCAATTATGTACACCAAAATCTCACTTTCTGTATTCTCTGGAGCGCGTCTATTTACGCGTCTAAATGCGCGTCTGATTCTCAGTGTAAACGCGCAAATAAACGTGCATATACACGCGCAAATAGACGTGCTAATAAACGAGATGTTAGACGGGCCCGTATTTTCTCTGGTCTAACGCGCAAATAAACGCGGTGATTGACGTGCAAATAGACGAGCATTTAGTCGCGCTAATAGACGTGCCCGTAATTTCTCTACTAGAACAACGCCTATAGACGCGCCCGCTATTTTGCGCGTCTACCAAGCGCGTCTATAGTTGCTTTGTGTTGTTGTGCAAGTGTTTAGATCTACAAATACATTCAACCCACTACTACTTGTGCCACTCACGTGCTCATCGAAATCAGCATCTCCAATGGTAGGCTCGTCCTCACGGGTAATGGCCTCAATATCTATATCTCCTATCTCATGATCATCCTCCTCTCTTGTATCACGATCATCATCACGTCCATGGCCATGATCATCCTCCATACGCTCCATATTAGTAAATGTACTATACATCACTTTGGAATGTGGCATAATAGGTATGACATGCCACCATCTATTATTATCCACCATTGGTTGATAGACAACCTAATTCAAACACAAAGACAATCATGTTACTTTTCTTGCATCAAATATTTAAAAGCGAGTATTTTTATGTGTGTACACAGTACCTGTTCACATTGTTGCGATAGTACTAGTGTGTCCTTCCTACTTTGCCAAAACTTTGTGGAGTCAATCGTTACAAAGCCACTTGCATGGCGTTTGATTGTTGCATTAGGGCCTCTTTCCACCACGTCCTTAAACCACTTTACATCCAAAACATACACAAAGAACCGTCGAAAGTCAAGCATAATGATATCTTGGATTATGCCACAATAATCATCCATGGCTCCATTGGCTCCCTCAAAGCTAGCAATGACGTCGCAATCTTGTGTGTTTCTCTTATCATCAATCCGTTGTGTTCGAAAATGCTTACCCTCACACCATATAGCATTGAACATAGTGCACTACACCAAGAAAAAATCAATTAAATAAGCAATCTAAATTATAAAAACCTCCTAACTTATGCATAACATTCTATATACCGACCTTGCTTATGCATCCCCTAGCATACTCCCATTCTTCCATTGTGATATGCATCCCCTCGTCTTTCTCTGCTTTCTCCATTTCATCAAGTAGCCAATCCACATAAATATCCTTTGGAAGTGCTCTTAGATGCTAAGGGTATGGCATACGAGATCCATGGTGTGTACGAAAGAGGGCCCTTTCTTCTTGTCTTCTTGCCTTTGCATCCTCGTATCTTGTCACCCATCTTTTCATCACATCACTATTAAGCACGCAAAAGAGGTTGATACTATTATGCAACTCCGTGTCTATTAATTTGTTGCGTCCTTTTCCTTGAGGCACAATAGAGGTCATCCTTAGGTCTTCATCATCTCTCCATAGTCGTGGGAGAGAGCTATCCACATCAACAAGAAACTCAGAAATATATACAAGTGACTCTTGTACCAACCAACCCTCGGCCATGCTACCTTCGGGTCTTGCATTTTGTCTCACGAAGCCCTTCAACGTCTTCATGAAGCGCTCAAGGAAAAACAACCATCGTGCATGTATAGTACCGCATATAGCAATCTCATCCACCAAATGTACTATGAGATGTAGTTGGCTTATGAGAATAGAACGTGGAAATGTCTCCTCCACTAAACAAACCGCCTCCACTGACATAACTCGAGCATTCTCAAGAGTGGTGGGATCTATTTCCTTTGAGCTCACATACCTCACAAGCTCGCCCATCTTGTAAATACAATCTTTCACGTCCTTTGATGCACTATGTGAAATGCTAGTAGGTAGTATGAACTGAACCCGCAAGGAGGTGGTTGATTAGTTGCTTATAGCTATTCACTCACAAATTTGAAAGGAAAAAGATATTATGCATATAAATTACTTACTTGGAGCATCTTGTGCCAATCATGAGATTTCAAGCCATATAATTGCTCTACACCTCTTTTCTTGCTCTTTGTAAAGGCTCCCTTCAAACACCTCATGCATCCAGTGGGAGTACGAATTGTAGTAATAGCGCGCTTCACCGTCGCCATCTCTAGCTTTGATAACATCCACGGTGCACGAGGTAAAAAAACACGCCCATTTGGTCTCTCTTGAGGCCAAGCTTCACGCATCCTCCCTGTGGTACGTAGATCCTCCCTTATGCCTGCCGAATCTCGTGTCCCATTCAAATGCTCCCAAATGGTAGATGCCACATTCTTGAAGATATGCATGGGATCAAGCAGGTGATTGATCTTGAGGTGGGACCAATATGGTAAACGATAAAAGATGGAGTATCTAAACAAAATAAAGTGTTAGCATGCAATCTTTACTTTCAACCAATATAGCCAATCTTTACTTCCAGCCAATAGTTACAAACCCTTACCGGCTCATGCCAAGTGGTGGAGGAGTCGTGGAACCGTCCCAAATTCTCATCCAATCTCCCGCGGTGAGTGATTGTGGGAGGACTTCATTCCAAGGGGCAACATATCTAGGATGATCAGGTGGGAGAAATCGATGGTGATTCTCATAGATGACCTTATTCAATGCGTCTGCCCGAGAGTCAACTAGCGAAGGACCACAAACAGGACATGCATGGTAACCCGATGTAGTGAGACCTGAACAATAGATGCAATTAAGAGTGGAAGGTGGGTTTAGGGTGCCACATCCTTTGCCTATTCATAATTAAAAAATGCAATGCTTACCTGAACACTCGCCATAGCCTGGGAAGTCATGCATCATCCACATCAAGACTGCTTTGCAATTGAAGTCTCGTGACGAGGGAGGCCTGCTCACATCATGCACCTCGATACCTCTCCAAAGTATCTCTAGCTCATCAATCAAAGGCTCCAAATAAACATCAGGGTTTTTGACTTTATGTTTCCCTGGAATTAGAAGGGACAGCATGACATGTCCTTTCTTAATAGCCATAGAGGGTGGAAGATTGTAATTCACCAATACCACTGGCCATACACTGTAAGACGTGCTTTTGAGACCAAATGGGTTCAAACCATCCATACCCAATCCAAGTCTCAAGCTCCTAGGTTCTTCCTTGAAGCTTGGCCATGTGTCTTCAATATGCTTCCACGCAGGAGAGTCCGCGGGAGTTCTCCACTTGCCATCGGTTGATCGATGGGAGGAATGCCATGACATGAGCTCTGCAATAGATTTGCACTTGAACATATGTTGGATGTGAGGGATTATGGGAAAATGTCGCAATACCTTACGAGGCACGTCCAAGGTTTTGAGATCTCCTCTATATCTTGCCTCTCCACAAGTAGGACACTCTCTTGCATCCTTATGTAGTCCACGAAACAAAACGCAATCGTTGACACATGCATGGATGCGCTTGTAATCTAATCCTCCAAGAGAGGTCACATGTTGCCTTGCCATATCTCTTGAGGTCGGTAATTTATTCTCCCTTGGAAGCATTTTACACAATAGCCTGCACGTGAAGACCATAAATGAGGAAAAGCATTCGAGTAATTGACCCACTAGCATAATTCACCATGTTTGCAAAATCAACTTTAAAGCTTACTTGAGTAATGCATTCAAACTTGCATTGCTCCATCCATAGATGGTTTGCAAGTTTAGTAACTCAAGGGAGGCACGTAGAACAGAGAATGTGCACCCCTCAAACAGTGGAGTCGATGCTGCAGTAAAAAGATCATCTTGCTCCATGCTATTATCCCTCCCTTGATGGACATATAAATCCCGCACCATATCATCAAACACCTCCTCCTCCACGGCTTCATGAGGTAATGGCGGAGGGCTACTATCACCATCACTCCATGCATCCGTAACGGTCCCTCCTGAAGATCCCACCTCATATCGCCGACGCTTCGCCTCCTCACAACGGGCATAGGGTAACATGTGCGGGTGTGGCACTGCATCCTGTATCAAATTAAAACGGGATCATAACTCAAACATATGAACACCCATAGGTATCTCAATCAACCTTAACTTACAAACCCTTACCCTGTTTACGGTCACATCCCATTCTCCATACTTTGAGATATGATTGAGTGTAATCCTGCGTGCACGATACATGTTTCCTCGACATCGATCACACAGACATTTGATTTTTTGCTCCAACCACATTTCGCGATGGTGGATACGGAGGGATTCATCCTCACTGGAGCTACTTGTTGAAGATGGAGACATCCTACAAACAAACAACCCAACAAATTTGCTCTTCTTCAAATGCTTAATTTAAACTCTGTGTTGCATCTATCGCCGTGTCTATAGTCGCGTCTAACATCGCGTCTAACGGCACGTCTAAACGCGTGTCTACTATGTGTATTTAGACGCGTCTATAGATGCGACTATAGATGCGGCTTTTAAACCTGCTTTTCGGCGCGCCACTCGCTTTGCTTTTCTTTACATTACTTAAACTTCGCGAGCGGCTTCCTTCCTTCTTTATTAGCAGTTCCATAGATTCGAAGCTTAAGAGAGAGCCTCCCATACACACTTCCAAGCTTTCACTCAAGAGAGGGACCGTACCTACACTTACTTCCAAGCTTAAAGGAGAGGAGGACGAACAAGGAGAAGAAGCAAGTTTGGAAAAGAAAGAAGAACCTTCCATACCTTTATCCAAGTAAGTCCTTTTGAAGTTGTTCTTGTTTGGAAGTTTGCTCTCTCCAGTTTTGTACTTTCTCGTATCCAGGAAACGCAGGATCTAGGTATGAGCGTCACGTTTTTGTGTCGGGCGCAACGTCCTTTTCAACTTTTTAGAAATCCCGCCTGTCGGAGCGCATCTATAGGCGCGTCTGAGGGCGCATCTAAAAGCGCGTCTACAAGCGCGTCTAACCGCGTGTCTGGCTTGTTGCAGACACACACAGATGCGTCTATAGACGCTCACACAAACACCCTGTTAGACGCACTTTTAAACGCACTGTTAGACGCACTGTTAAACGCACTGTTAGACGCACTGTTAAACGCACTGTTAGACGCACTGTTAAATGCTCTGTTAGACGCGTCTATAGACACGCAAATGAGACGGGTCTATACACGCGCTCTGACAGTAAGCCTCTTTTTTCTTCCCCTTTCTTCTCAGCTCATCAGTAATAGATTTTTTTCCTTTTTTCCAGTTCAACATGTGGCCAGGAAGCGCTTCTAGCTCACCTGATCCCCGGGAATCTATTTGGAAGGACTTATATAATCTTTTAGGGCACCCTCCTAGTCCTGCGGAGTTATACGGGTATATGACGGGTACTCTTAACACTCCCCAGGAGTCGGCACTACAGACTCCGAGCCACCCCACACCGCCTGAGATCACCCCAACGGAGTCAGCACAGCCGTCTTATGCCCCTTCTTATGCCCCTTCCCCCGTACCGTCTTATGCCCCTTCCCCCATGCCGTCTTATGTCCCTTCTGCCATCCCGTCTTATGCCCCTTCCCCCATGCCGTCAGGAGGTCCTTCTGTCTCGGCGAGCCGTCGACGTACTCCCTAGCCGTCAAGACTCGGTTCTCCAGCTATGAGTGGTCAGCGTAGTCCCGTGCAATCCCCAGCTACGAGTAGCCAGTGTACGAGCTCGACACGACAGGGTAGCAGGCGTAGTAGCAGCGAGAGCGGCGGTGGATGCATGGCACAGTGCTTTAGGCCATGTGGTGGTGAGGAGGAGGATGATTCAGATGATTTAGACGTGCCTCTGGGTGATGGTACGATTTATTATGACATCACTCAGACAGGAGGCATCTTGATGGATGCGCGGGGGAAGGACATCATGGCCTTCATGCGCTCTGTAATTGCTAACAATTACAGAGATTGCTTTATCCACTATAAAGACCACCCAAAGAGGTTGGCTGATGAGACCCTCGCTACTGTTCGCTCTAGGTATCCTAACCCCCCCAATCGCCAGTTCACAGATAAATGGGGGAAGTCAAAGATTATTACGATACTTAGCAATTAAAGATCTTCGCTTAAGAGGCAGGCACTAGCGGAGCTTGCCAGGCTTGAGGCAGGTCAACCACCAAGGGGCCCGCCCCACACCGCTCACAAGCGTGAGTGGAAGAAGGCAATGAAGTTAGCGAGGGAGGACCCCAGTCTGCAGCACGTGGAGGCACGGAGGATCCAAATGGAGGAATATGGAAGCGCGCATTTTGGAGCAGGGGGTGTTGAATCATGGGAGGCCCAATTTGTAAGTATCGATCTCAAATTATATTGCTTATGTAGTTTATTAGGCGGTTGGTTGTTTCTTTGTACTAATCCCTCCACAAAGTGTGTCGTGGTCATGCAGCTTGAGATCGTGGGCAGATACCCTACTCCAGTGGAGACAGCCTACCACCGCCACCATCGCAGAGGAGATACATGGAGGCACTTCTATGATGACGGCTTGATTACTGAGGAGCAGTATACCCGAGCTACTGGAGCGGCCCCCCAGGTATTTGAAAGTAATTAAATAATGCCAAAATTATAAGTAAAGATTTGATTTTTCATACATTGATATATGTTGTCCCTTGTTTACAGGCCCATGCACAAGACGACGAGGAAGACGAGGAAGGAGGCGCAGAAGGGAGCGCAGAAGGGAGCGTGGAAGGCAGCGAGGATTAGTCGTAGAAGTAGTGCTAGCTACTCTTTTTTGTACTTAAAGCCACTGGCTTGGCTTCGTGCGTCTTGTATATAGACTCCTCTTATTTTTTGTACTTGAAGCCACATGACATGGCTTAGCTTCGTTATATGTATATACAAGCACTTTTTGAGCTTTCAATTTTATTGCGTTTTGGAGTTGTAATATTTTATTTGGAATTGTAATTAAAATGCGGTTGGCTGTAAGAATTGAATTACAGAATGTGGATATGGGATTCTTGTAACTATATAGCATACACAACATACACAGTATTCTGTAAAATTTAAATTAAAAAAAAAGCGCGTCTATCAGTGCGTTTAAAAACGCGTTTATATTCGCGTCTGTCTGTTCGACTTGTGTCTATATGTGCGTCTATAAAAGCGTTTATAAGCGCGTCTATTTATGCGTCTAACTGCGCGTCTATATGCGCGTAAGTCTGATATATAGACGCGCAATTAGACGCGGGTCTCCAGACGTGCAAATAGACGCGCAAATAGACGCGCCCGTAAGTTTTTTATTTAGTTCATGAAACGCGTCTGTGCGCGCGTCTATGGGTGCTTTGTCTTGTTGTGCACCATCTCAAAGGTAGAAGATAGTAGGGCTTTAGAACTGTTGAGAAAAGAAAGATCATTGGAAACCAAAATGGTGTCATCCACATGTAGAGAATTGATAACAAAGATCTGCCAATCTCATTTCGAATAGATGTTTGCATTTGAGGAGCAGGAGTGGAACCTCCTTGACAGAAGAAAGGAGTTAAATCTTGAGATACTAGGCCCAAGATACAGGTTTCAAACCATAAAGTGCATAATGCAACTAATAGACAGTTTTCTTTTCCATTAACAACAATGATTAAGCCTAGAGGCTGCACCATGTAGATTTCCTCTTGCAAGTCACCATTCAGAAAAGCAATTTTTACATCCATCTGATGAATTTTCAAATCAAACTATGTGGCAAGGCCAATAGAACATGAATGTTGCTCATGCGAACAATTTTTTGGTACTTGAGAGAACCCTTTAGCAACCAACCATGCTTTATATTTGTCAAAAGTACCATCAGTTTTCAGCTTCATTTTATACACCCACTTGCATTGGATAGGCTGTCATCGCTAGGGAAGATCCTCGAGTATCTAGGTGCCTTTAGATATGAGAGAATCAAATTTTGTATGTATATTAGGCACTTTAAGGAGAAAGCATAGCTTCCTCGAAGACGTGGGATCTTTAACGATGGAAAGTGCAGCTGAATTTTCAAAATCAAGAGGAAGATCAACAAAGATATCAATTTCCTTTTCATTTGTCACCTCAGGTTCATACTTGGGATCATACATAGTGAAACAAAAATTCTCTAAGATAGTGCAGCGTTCATTTGAGAAATTGGCATATGAACAAGAGCAAAACAATTGAATACTCATAAAAAATGGCATCCCTACTAATGATCTCCTTCTTGGATAGTGGGCCATAAAACTTGTACCCTTTTACACCATTTGGGTAGCCAAGGAATGTTAATAAAGGCCATGCAACCAAAGACCAGTAGATGAGACATAGAGGGAGTAGTACCTGTCCAAGTTGCAACTAAAATCCCTCCAGTTGGTGGAGAGGTAGGGAGAAAATTCTGAACATGTACTGCTGATAGCACATCATCCACCCAGAAGGTTTTGGAAAGTCTAGCAATTGGATTTTGGTGTGAAGAGTAAGGAACAATATATTCACGCTATGTACATTGACTAGTGCAATAATTATGGAAATTGTGAGATGCAAATTCTCCACCATTAAGCCTCCTTTATGAGTTTCCCTCTTTATCGTTTAGCAAGCTTGTGATACTTCTTGAAGACTTCAAGAGCATCCAACTTGTATCAAAGAAGGAACACATGAGTGAAGTGAGAGAAATCCTATGTAAAATGTAATGAAGTACATATGATGGTTTCTTGATTGAGGGAGAGTCCCACATATGTCTGAATGGACTAGTTGAAGAAGATCAGACGAAGAGATATTCCGTGAGGAGGTAAGTCTCACAATATTTTTCTCTAGTATGCTAATAGGTCCCTTATCACAATATTTTGCTTACACAGTGATAGTTTAGAGCTTTGTTTATGTTCTCACAGTATCATCCTATTGTGCTACACACATGATGTTAAAGTGCAACATTCCTAAATCAAATCGATTGGGGATCCATGTGAGGACACCTATGCCATTACTTATGTTACAATTTCCCTAGTATTTGCAAGAAAAGAGTACATGGCCTTTGCTTTAGGGTATCTTTGATTTATCATATGAGAGGTCATGATTGAGGTCACGAGAATGTTTAAATGAGTTAAATCCATTGATGGCCCCACAATGCTTGATTACAGGAGAGATACCATGCAGAATAGTACATGAACCTCATCCTTATTGGGTGTAGCATGATGACTTTGATAGAGCATAGATGAAGTTCATCTTGATAACATAGACAAGAAAGTCAAAGCTTGGTTGAACATCAGAGTGGATGGCCTGCATATGATTGTATGGCATTTGAAACCATACTTTCACTTCCTGATCTTGGGAGATATACATGCCTTCGAGTGAAGATTGTTGGGAATTGGCCTCATGACGGTGTAGAAATAGTGCACTATACTAGTGAATAGCAATGGCCATTGAGGAAAAGCTTGAGATGGTCCTCACGAGATGAAGGTGAAGCAAGCCTCGGGCGTAAATCCTCTTGCAATCTTTTGCCTGAGGTTACTATTGGCTTTTAGACTTCCACTATTTTGATACCTTATACTGACTACAATTAGTTTACAAAAAATCCTTTACAAAGGGGTATTAAGCATTGTATGCCTCTTCACTTCGTGTGAGATGTCATAGGGTGATGCTTTGTTAAGAGCCATTGGTAAGAGATGAGCTCAGAAAAGCTTTAAAGCTTTAAACATTTTTCTTATATGCAACACAATTCGTGGACCCCATGCATGGTTTCTAGAAATCAAATGGATCTGGATATAGACCGCATCTTCTCTATCAAACTCCATCCTTTGTCAAGGTGTTCGGAAGGTTGTTACAAAGATTACATCTTGAGAGCAATGCTCATGTAGTGCATAGACCAGCATCTAGCTTGGTGTCAACAAGCTATTGAGTTATATCCATCCATACAACATGAGGCTACAAGCCCTTTATTTATCATCCATTAGTCAGCCACAGATCACAAGAATCTTTTCAACTGAGTTGAATCCAAATTGATGGCCCTGGGATCCCCGATTGCACTGGGAATAGCATGTAGTAGGAAGGAGGAGCTACATTGCCATTGGGTGGTGCAGTGACCGTGACAGTGTAGAGATGGGGGCCTACATTTGTTCGCGCTACAGCCTTGAGATGTAGTAATCGTTGGCCTTGCGCAAAAGAGTGTGTAGAGAACGGTGCAGAGATAAGGTTCATCTCGACGGACTGCGGGTTGGTGGAGATGGAGAAAGTAACCTGGAAGACTTGGCCGAAGGTGAGGGTGGACGGAGCGGACACGATGGTGGGGCGTCTGGAATCGAAGATGGACTCCCCATAGGGAGGCGTCCACGCCTCCACACGGAGCTCGGTGGGAAACGGCCCTGTAAAGGTATAGAACTGGTGCGAGTTACTACCGGCGAGCAAAACTCGACCATCGGGAAGGAGGTTTGCAGTGGAGTGATACATGCGCGGGATGGGGCCGGCGGGTTGAAGGCTGAAGCGATTGGCAGGCGCAAATCCGGGGCGATAGATGAGCGGGTTGAGAGCGGGGTTGGATGCCTCACCCCAACCTTGGGATCCATTCTGTGCGCCGTTGATGATGAGCACGTCACGCGAAGGCAATAGGAGCATGTCGCCCATGCAACGACGTAGTGGCGTGGTCTCCATGGTCCAGGATGCATTGGCAGAGAATAGCGGCATTCTGCCGCAGGTCTGCGAGCATCCGAGCTGTAGGTTGGGTGTGTTGAAGGCGCCCTTCTGGGCTCCCCCGCACACCAGGACCTCGGGCGAATTGAAGGGATAGAGGAGCGGCAGAAGCACAGAGCTACCTGCAGAGGGATAATTACGCGGCTCCCCGGGAATGGTCGGGTAGGTGCTCAAGACAATGTTGCGGGTGTAATCGAGACGGATGGAGTCTCGGTTGGCAAAGATGTAGAGGCTTCCGTCGGGCAGAAGATGCACGAAGGGGTAAAGGTTGTCGTTCCCAGAATCCGAAGTGTTCTGGAGGAGCTGCAAGAAGAAGCTACCCTCGCCTGGGGCGGTCTTGGGGATGAACTCGTACGTAAACACGCTTCGTCCTCCCACAGTAATCACCCTACCGTCGGGTAAGAGGGTGCTGGAGGAATACCAGCGAGGGTCTTTGAGAGACTGCGTTTGGTCTTCGACCCAGTCGCAAGTTCCGGTGGAGGGGCAAGGATCGAGCCTTCGGAGTTTGTAGAGGCCGTCGTTGTCTCCGCCCAGCTGGAGCAGCGTGCCGTTGGCCAGGAACTGGCCGGAGGAGCACCAAGTATCGGTGAGAATCATGAGCGGGCGCACGCTGGTAGAGGCAAGGTCGGTGCCGGGGGTGAGCATGACGGAGTGAGCGGTGCAGTCGTGCTTGAGGGCCTGATCGAGGGGGTCGTTGCGGCAGGTGCCATTGGGGAGGCTGATTTGGGAGGATCCGATGTCAGTCCGGTCGAGAAGGATGGCAGTGTTGAAGCGGGTGATAGCTGAGTGCATGGAGGCGATGCCGGTATTGTTCCTAAGCAAAGTGAAATGTTGTGCGCATGTGGAGGATAGATTGGCCGCCAATATCAGCAGCAGCAGCAGCAAGCCGGGACGAAGCACAGAAGAATTCGTGCCCGCAGCCATCCTGTCGATGAGCAGACGGAATTCTAGCGCAGATCAGCCTAGTGCTGCTCCTGATTACAGCTTCTCTACCAAATTTGCCGATCGATCGATAGCAGCAAGTTGAAATCACACGGAATTGGAGTAGCTGTTAAGCAGACAGAAGAGAAGGTAACGCAGATCAGCCTGATCGACGATAAGGCTCACTAGGCTGCATATCACTCAAGATCAACAAGGCTCTTCTGCGCTGATGTCCCACTCCTGCATCGCAGCAAGCTTATATACGGAGTTTCTGCCTGCCGTCAGCTGGTGGCGCTCGCGCTCCTAAACGGATTTCCTCACGTCGACCACTGACTCGCGTGCGTGTTGTTCCGTCGGAGCCGTCTTCTCCAGCTCAAAAGCAAGGTTCTCTCCGTCGCATCTTCGCCATCGACTGTCTCTGCCTTGTTGCATGATGATCATCGTGTGCCGAAGGTAGGTCTTACGTCCTCGTCTTCCACGCATTGCCTTGCAGCCGCTTCTCGCTTTCAACAACAATTGATCACTCCCGCCTGCTTTGGAGTCTCAATTCATTGGGTCGTGCGCCATCCTCTTCCCGTTCCAAACCGTGCATTCCTCGGCACATTGGGGCTCCTTAAAGCACCTCAACCGGCTTTTGGCATTGTTTTTCTCAGCGTTTGAGAATTCGGCCTCAACACGATGTCCGCAGCTGCGTCCTGGACACACAACGTCTCACCTCAATATTGTCACCTCCAGACCGTTTCCGTTGTTTAACGACCGGAGTCTAAAACGTCTACTATATCTATCCATTTCTCTTTCTTATCGTGTACACCATCATCCGACGCTGCCACGATTCTGGGGTCGATGGCGGCTTGTGAGCGCACATCATACGAACATGCGCGCCAGATTGGATAGCACGACTGATTTGGATTGCCCCATGGTTACACTTTCGCACACATGTTTGCTTGTCGTGTGAAAACGAACATCCATCCGGTCTCTCTTTTCGACGTGCTCCTCCGTCCGAAGAACTTCGATTTTCCAGCGTCCTAATAAGTTTCTCGGCCAAAATATATCTAATTACGATCTGCATCACGTTTCTAGAAGACAGCTAGCGCAGGGATCCCTTCGCTTGAGCTTTCAGCGACGTTGATCCGGCTCTGTCGCAATTGGGGAGCTCCTAAAAAAAGTTTGCTGGATGCCAAGCTGCATGGAAGACACGCAGGAGGCTTAACGGTATAGCTACTAACCCCTTGATGCATTCTCTATTGCGGCTCATTTGTTTATCGGTTTGTTACATCAATAGATTTACCACAAATTGATTATCGTCTTTAAACTTTCACCGTAAAATCATAACACAACAATATATATTTTCTTCTAAATGTATTTTTGCAAAGACTATGCTAGACTCTTGCACTGCTGTTTTGTTAACTTGTTAAAAGCTTTTCAGAATTTAATAGAGCCATCACGATGTTTTCATACATTTTGGTCACCCATATTCATAACTAGGAGCTCCATGAATCAAATGAAATGGTTATATTTCTATGCATTGCCAGATTAGCTTAAAAATAGGCACATACAAATTGAAATAGCGGGAGAAATACGACTAAGTTGATTTTTTGGAAGATAGAATACTCCAAGGAGGTTTTATTGTGAAAAAGTTTCACCCAAAAGAAGGTTTTATTTTGAAATAGGGGGAGAAATACGACTAAGTTGATTTTTTGGAAGATAGAATACTCCAAGGAGGTTTTATTGTGAAAAAGTTTCACCCAAAAGGAGGTTTTATTTTGAGATAGTTTCACCCATAAGACTCCCCCCATTGCCTTATGTCCTTAGATTTTATAGGATACTTGCAAGGTCCATGGGCTAGCTAGCATAACCCATTAATCCATGGGCTTCATAGGACACATGTAGTGCCTTCCCTACATATAAATAATGTGCAATTCAAATATTAAGTAAGTTCACATGGACCAAATCCATCTAGTTCTCAAGTCATGTTCATGAGGTTACTTAGGTGTGAGAGTATGCCCGGCTAGGTAACACTTGTATACTGACAATAATGATACAAATGAAATATCGAAAAACTCAATATTTTATGATCATATTCTACTAGAGTTACTCCAAGGTGAGCTTGTGTTACTTACATCTATCTAATAAAGGACAACAAGGTAATACAACTTCATCTAGAACACTAGGAATGCAAGTGTCATAAGCCCTAAGTAGTTGTTATAATAGTTGGGAGTAGAACATAGATATAATCTAGAAAAAGAACAAAGATTTTTTTTCCCCATTGTAGTGTTTAAAAATCTTTGTAACTGTTAACCACAACATGGATGTTACCCTAGGCCATGATGCATATTACTCCATGAGTTGGCAATATGTTGAGAATGGTGGGCTGAGGAATATCGAAACAAGTAAACAAACATGACAAGCTAGACAAATCATACAATAAATAAAAAAGGAACATTTAGCCTAGATTTCCACAAGGAGAAAGGAATTAGTAAGGCAGAGGAGGCAGATCACCATGCCATGGTCCTAGACATATGCATGTAAGCACTAGAGAGAAGGGAAGAGAACTCAAGCTACTACATGTCGTCATGAGCACATCATATACTAATACCACAACCATAGATCAATGTTATAATGACTCCTTTTTTGACAAAGGTGTCGATAAATGTTTTTTGAAAACACTTCAATAAACTATTGCACAAAGCACACGATAAAAGAACTTATGTAAATATGCCTTGCAACAAAAATTAAAAGTAGCGTTTTGCTATGCTCCTAAAAAATCATGTCGTTAACTAGAGGAAAAATTGCCAAATTATATGTCTTCAACTCAAGGAAAAAATTATTTAGCATAATTTGTTTAATTGTATCTTTAACTCAAGGAAAACTATCGTTATATTTAAACTAGCTTGCATTCGAGAGAAAAATGCATTTCTTCTACATAGTTCTTGAATGTTGACCATATTGTGATCAGATTTATTGTGGATTCTCTACTTGCTGCTACCCTCTTCGACCTATGTAGGTCCTTCAAGTCTTTAGTGAATTGCTCGAGGGAGGCAATTTGACAAGAAAAAACTCTGGCAAGTAACAAAGACGTGAGCCAATTTCTTTTCCTTGAATTGCTAACCATGGGCATATGTGTGGTGTTATGGATAAATTTAAGCAAAGTAAAAAGGCATAAATATGAGTGCGTGCTTGTATGTGTGGCAATAGTATAATAAAATATGGATTGCATAGGGCCTAGGGTTGAGGTGGCAGGGCATGACCATGTGCCACCCTGCCACGCAAGAGGACCCATAAGGTGTGTTGTACATAATCCATGGTAGTAATATTATAAAATGTTAAGGTGGCATGGCTCCTCCATGTGCCACCCCTCCACCTACGTGGTCCCATGCCTGCATTTAGTGAGATATGGCCCAAAGTCCATGGGAGAAGTAATATAAAATAGGTGGATTGTTGTGTGCTATGAGTGCCACCAGAAGGGTCATTATTGCACGGAATGTCCCATATTCCAAGGTTGAATCTTCTAAGTGAATCAAGCATTGAGGATTCTAATGTAGAGATCCTTGACCTCGGGAAAAGAAGTCATACCACCTCGAACCCTTCTCCAAACCGTGGACTGGGTCATATGCTGAGATGGTAGACCCACCAATAGAGAAGACTAAAAGATCTCGCAAGAGTAAGTGGTCACCCTCGGATTTTCCCATTGGCTCGGGGTGGGCAAGAGGACTATTCAGTAGTTCTGGACCTTGCTCATCGGTCTTTGAGCATCATGCTCCCTCAACTATTCGGTCATTCAGGACCTTGCTCATCAGCCGTTCAGGTGAGATGTGAGCTACAGTAAGGGCTCTCAACAAGGAGGAGCAAGAAAAAGGGAAAGGTACGAGAGGTCTCTTCTATCTCTGAAGAAATTGATCGGCACCCACATACAGTAGATGTCATCATAGATAATTGTCGTGTCAAAAGTGTGTGTGTGTTGATGGGGGAGCTGCATGTAATATCATGGTGCGCCGAATCATGAAGAAATTGAATTTGAAATGCACAAGGCATTCCTCCACTCGAATCAAGGTAGACAATGGTCGATGACTCGCCACCCTGGGAGTCATTGAGGATTTTCCCATCACTCTCAACGAGTTGACCACCACTGTCAATGTCTATGTAGTGGACATCGAAGATACAAGCAGGAGTTACCCAGCCATACTCGGGAGACCATGGTTGAGAAAGAGTGATGCAGTCAACTATTGGAAGAAAGGACACGTGTCTTTTGGTGCTTCTAAGGAGAAGATCCCAGTGCAACCAGGTGCCATGAAACTAGAAGAAGAAGAGGAGCAAGATAGTGATACTCTCTCATCCTCAGTGTCTAAATCAATGGAAGGATCAGACGGGGGGGAGGAGTTCTCAGAGGAGGAAGTTTACATGATGGGGGTGTCTCCAACCCTACCACCTATAGAAAAGGTTACCGTTAGTCCTCAATAGCTTGAATCTATGCTTTCCCCAGACCTCACTCCAAGTGAGAAAGAGGAATTCCTAGAAATGTTCAAAGATTTCCTTGACCTTTTTGCAACGAGCTACTGCCACCTTCACCATGTGACTGCCATAGAGCACAAGATAGAGCTGAAGCCTGATGCAAAGTTGTGGCTCAGAAGTATTGGAGATTAGGGCCCCTACAGACTGATGCTTTGCACTTAGAGTTGCAGAAACTTATAGAAGCTGTGTTTATTATTCCGGTTCACAATACTGAATGGGTTTCGCCAGTGGTAGTCACCCCAAAGAAAAACAAGAAGTGTCAATAGATCACCTAGTAAGAGTTTGGATGGTGGTATTCTTGAAGAGGCATGGAGTAGCAAGAAGCCCTCTTACTCTCATTTGCATATATTTGGGTGTGAGGCATATGCACATGTGCCAAAAGACTTTTGAAAGGATCCTAAGTCTAGGAAATGCATCTTTCTAGGTTATGGGGAAAGTAGAGAGATGGGCTATTGTCTCTGGGATCCAGAAGCAAAGAAGATCATATGCAGCCATGATGTAGTCTTCAATGAGAAGAAGATGCATAAGGCACCGATGAGGGATGTTGAAATGAGATGTTGAAATGAGGAGAATCACTTTCCAGGATGTGAATCCACCTGCATATGTTGATAGACAACAAGCTGTCCATGCACCAAATGTGTAAGAAATGGTACCACCAAATACTCCCACAAGTATACAATCAAGGGTAGATGATGGATCATCTATTGGTGGAAAGGATGAGCCAAATGTGGCTGATATGCAGGTGGGACAGCAAGCTGAAATGCCCTTGAGAAGATCATCTAGAGAAGAAGACTCACCTCTTCTCTTTTTGGTATTTCTCTTCCTCCTCTTTCTCCTTGTTTGTAGGCTTACGCTTGTCTCCTCAATCCAATCCCTTTGAGAGGTTGCTTCTCTAAACTCCTCCTTCCTCTAACTAGTTATTTGAAAAATGGTATGTTTCCTCTCTTTTGTAGGGCCAGTCCACAAAACACCGAGTGGGACTATTCCAGGTCAGAAAGTCCTTTCTCTTTTTTCCTTTTCTTATTTTTTTAATTTGCATTGGCCTGCAGCTAGCACCTTAAGCGCTAGCTACAGTGATGGGAGTAGGAACCCTCTCTTCCCCTCTCTTTCCCTATTCCCTCTTCTTTCACTCTCTTCCTTTTTTCCTTCTCTTCTCTTTTCCTCTTCTTTATCCCCTCTTTCAATCTCTTTTTCCCCTCTTTCTCCCTTCCTTCTCTTCTTTTTCCCCTCTTTCAATCTCTTTTCCCCTCTTCCTTGTGTATGTTTATGCTCTTTTTTCCTCTTTCATCCCCTCTTTCAATCTCTTTTCCCCTCTTCCTTCTCTTATGTTTATGCTCTTTTTCCCTCTTCTTTTTCTCCTCTTTCAATCTCTCTTCCTCTTTTCCCCTCTCTTTCCCCTCTCTCAATCTATTTTCATAAGCATATGTATTTGCCTATGCTTATGCATGAGCATATGCTCATATGGTCATGCATAAGCACAAGCTTATGCTTTCTCTCTTTTTCTTTTATGCTCATATGCTCATGCATAAGCATAAGCATATCCTTTCTTTCCTTTTCTCTTATGCTTATGCCCTTTTTTCCTCTTCCTTCTCTTATGCTTATGCTTATGCATGAGCATATGTCTCCTTCTCCTCTTTTCCTCTTTTCCTCTCTCTTTCTCCCCCTCTTTCCCCTCTTTTGATCTCTTTTCATAAGCATATGTATTTGCCTATGCTTAAGTTTTCTCTCTTTTTCTTTTATGCTCATATGCTCATGCATAAGCATAAGCATATGCTTTCTTTCCATATCTCTTATGCTTATGCTCTTTTCCCCTCTTCCTTCTCTTATGCATATGGTTATGCATGAGCATATGTCTCCTTCTCTTATGCCTATGCATGTCCTTCTCCTTCTCCTTTCTTTTTCTTTTTTTTTCCTCTCTTTTTCTCTTCTTTTCATAAGCATATGCATGTCCTTCCCCTTCTCCTTCTCCTTTCTTTCTCTTCTTTTCTCCTCTCTTTTTCTCTTTCTTCATAAGCATATGCCTATGCCTATGCTTATGCTTATGCATGAGCATATGCTCATATGCATATGCATAAGCATAAGCATATGCTTTCTCAATGTATTCTCTTATGCTTTGTCAATGTATTCTCATATGCTTTCTCAATGTATTCTCTTGTTTTTTGTTTTTTGTTTTCGTGTTGGTGTCTACGTTAGACATGGGATCACGCCACACGTCTGACGAGTACGAAAACCCTTGTAGGAGGAGACATCATGATGTCTATTCTCCAGAGGACTTTTATTCGCCTCAGGTGACACCTCAGGGGCCTACCCCTATGACTACCCCTGGCCAGACTCCTCTCAGAGGTAGTATTGTGACTACCCCTCGGGGAACTCCTTTGCTAGTAGCCCATGGCTTTGTTGGGAGTCTCGACGAGTTTGTGGCACATATGATTGATGAGGAGGCAACAAGATTCTTCTCTCTGCTATCCCAGAGGACCTCACCAATTCCCTCTCCTACACGGACGGCTGGACTTACTACCCAGTCGTCCCCTCATGCCCCTTTGGCTAAGGGGTCATCACCTGGGCATGCCCATCATAAGAGAAGGAAGAGTAATTTCCTACTCGAGTCTGTAAACACTAGAATGGCATTGTGCAAGGAAGAGAATAAAGATGCCGATGTGAAGAGAAAGAAACCTATAAGAATGAACAGGGTCATGAAATGTGGGCAGGGGATGAACTCGTGGCAAGAACCAAGGGTAAGAATGACAACTACTCAAAAAGCCCGAGGGTTAAGCCTAGAAAGATATTTGGTGAATAGTGTGTAATAATGCCACACAAGAAAGTAGAACTCAGAATGTGAACTCAAATAACATGCAAAACCAGCAATTAACAATCACAACAAAGGGAGAATTCTAATGCAAGAGAGGAGACTTTCAAATCATCCCCTTCAGTCCAAATCACAGATACACACTTTGTTTGCAAGCATAAGGCAAGAAATTGCCTATCACCAATGTCCTCCTCCACTCTCTCTAATTCAATTTGTCTTCCAATGCTCAGGTTGGCAGCCAGCTGAGAAAGAAGCCTCTCCAACCCACAACAATACACCACTTGAGTAGGTCTGACACTAGGATGTCAAACATCTCCCGTTTGGAAATGTTTCAAGACATCACCAGCATAAATCTTGTTACAAGCTATAGTTGCTCCAGGAAATAAGACAGGGAGGAAGCTAGCTGCCAACCTCGTGCACAGGGGATCAAAATGCATGAGCTTGCAAGTTGAACCGTTAAAGGAATCTTCCCAACCACACGGGAGTGATCCTGGTGTATTGTATTACAGCTACTAGTCAACCAACTAAAGGGATACATGCTCAGGAAACAGATGAGAGTTGTTGGGCGACCAATCAATGACGAGATATGCAGGAGCAAGCTCGTGAGCAAGGCGCTTCAAAGTTCATGTTCTAGCTATGGGAGTAGGCATACCAATGTAGGAGATCAGGGAAGGTACAAGGTAATATTAGAGCTATATATAGCTCACGCTAACTTGAACTAGCTCTGACCTATATATATGTAACTAGTGATCAATATGAATCAGTCTTTGGGAGTTTATTTGGTGTGTCTATCATCTCTTCTTCTTCACTCTCAACATGGTATCAAAGCTACAAAGGTTTTGCTATTGTATGCTCACTGTAATGAAGAAAGACAGGAAGGATTACTTTTTGATTTGATTACATAGCACTTTCAGTATCTCATCACTTATTTTCTCTTATCGCTTTTGACATGTCTAACTTGATGTGGTTTTTTGGAGGTCTTCTAGTGTGAATTTGAGAAAGTTATCAGTGGAAAATGGATCGTAGCTCTCATGGTGCTCTTCATTCTGAGCACTTAAATGCCCTAATCGGACTTCGGAGCAAAAAGTTACGTCAGTTTTCGTGACGACTACTTTTTTCTTGGTTTTGTGATCGGCACGCTTGTACTGCTTTTCGCCAAAAAATATCTATGTTTCATGATTAGCACGATCATAGTGCTTTTTGCCAAAAATACCTCTGTTTTGTGATCGACAAGTTCTGCTTTTCTCCAAAAATATTGTGGTTTCGCGATCAACAAGCTGAAAGCGCTTTCTTGGCATGCATGCTATTTCTACTATACTCCCATCTCACGTTCTATCCTTTTTTGGGGTATCTCGAGTTCTATATTTTCAGAGCGACCATTGTATTCTCGATCATTGACATGAGCTCTGACAAACATATTTTCTTGAAGTATGATGGCAACATCTATAATCGTCAACGGCTTTCCTTCTGGCCAATGATATGTTCCTCTATTTAAGGACACGGTTTTCCTTGTTGGAAAGTGAAGATGTTATTGATACTTGAAGGTGATAATCTTTCAAATATTTTTCTTGGTGATCTCGTTTGTCCATCCCAACCTGTTGACACAACTCCGAATCATGCTCTTGTGACTCAAGGCCCTCTCTTTGAGCAATGGAGATCTGACTCTACTGATTGGCATTCTTGTGATAAAGTAGCTTGTTGGTATATTTGATCTGCTGTACATGATTCTCTTATGCTGGATGTATTTACCCTTCCTTCTTCTCATGCAATATGGGAATATCTCGTTTCTACTTTTGAGAAGAAATCTGTCACATAGATTCTTTATCTTCCTAATCTTTTGAGCACTCCGTACAAAGTTGGAGCTCCTATGACAACTCATATTGACTCATTCAAGAATATTGTCAATCAACTTGCTGCTGCTGGTACACCTGTTCCACGAAATCAATTGATGACCTATCTTCTCGACACAGTATTTCCAACAAAAACAAGATTGAATTTGATCAAACATGTATTTCTTTGATTGAGTATGCTCAACAACATGAGCATCATAAAGACCCTCATGAATCTGTCATGATAAAAATGGATGATGCAGATTCAGAGACAGCTTGTGTTGCTCGCAAGCGTCCTTTCTCCAAATATGGATATGGTGGTCATCCGTATAGAGGTGGCGATTCTTCTCATCTCAAATATCCTTAGAAACATTGTTCTTACTATGATAAGCATGGTCATGTTATCTATGATTGTTGGGCTCAGCAATATGATGAGGAACATGGTGTTACCACTAAGCAACCCCGCTTATCCAATAATTCTCCTTGCAAATATTGTGGCAAAAATTATCATCCATCCTTTTGGTGTTACAAGAGGCATTATGATCGCGAACGTACTCAAGCATATGCTGCTCAACAACAAGATGCCCATATGCATCAAGAGGCAAATCATGTCTCTTCTAATGTCTCTCCAAAAAGGATACTTCATGTTCAATGTCTCTCCAAAAAGGATACTTCATGTTCAATGTCTCTAATGTCTCTTCTAATGTCTAATGTCTCTCCAAAAAGGATACTTCATGTTCGAGATGGTTCTACTTTTATTGTTGATTCTAATGCTATTGGTAATATGACATATCAATCTCAATGGTTACATAATTATCATGCTCTACCTCACAAGAAATTGTTTTATCTTGCTGATGACACTACTTGCCAAGTCATGGGTGTTGGTGATTTATATCTTGGCACTGTTTCCTCAATCAGAGTCTTGTGAGGCATTCGCCATGTTCCAAATCTTCAGAGATCTTCTCTCTATTGCACGACTTGTTGATCTTGTTCTCTTTATTGGCTTTGACCACACGCAGTGTCGGATTGAAAAAGATGGACATACCATAGTAGTTGCTCCTCGGAATGGTAACCTCTTTCAACTTTCCTTAAATGATGATATTGCTAATGTGGTTGCCGCCCCTGGTGATTTGGACTGCAAGCCATAGCTTCATCGTTTTGTTCATTTGAATTTTTCCAAGCTACTTGCTATAAATTGTCATGATCTTTTGGATGGTATGAATCTCCTAGCTCATCCTCTCATGGGCCTCTATGAATATTGTGCTTTTAGCAAGCATCATCAAAAACCCTTTCATGCATTTCCTTCCTTGTTCACACTGATATATGTGGACCTTTTCCTTCATCCAAGTCTTTCTATAGGTATTTCATCACTTTCATTGACGGTTGGTCAAGATATACAACTGCATTTCTCTTGCGACATAAGTCAGAGGCCTTATCAGTATTCAAGCAATATAAAACTGCTGCGGAACTTCATACTAGTTTTCGGATCAAGAACTTTCATAGTGACAACAGTGGAGAATATATTTCTAATCTTTTTAATGATTATGGAATTGAGTGTGCCATTCATCGTGAATATACTATTGCATACTCTCCTCAACAAAATGCTCATGGAGAGCGTAAGAATCGCACTTCTCTTGATGCTATGCGATGTATGCTCCTTCGTTCTAGATTATCTCGAAGCTTTTGGGCAGAAGCACTTCTAACAGCCATCTTTGTGCAAAATCATCTACCTACAACGGCACCTTTTGATCAGATACCAATCATAGCTTGGACAGGAGAGACTCCTTTTGTATCACATTTTTGAACTTTTGGTTGCATTGCTTATATTCATGCTCTACAAAATGCTCATGGAGAGCATAAGAATCGCATTTCTCTTGATGCTATGTGATGTATGCTCCTCCGTTCTAGATTATCTCGAAGCTTTTGGGCAGAAGCACTTCTAACAGCCATCTTTGTGCAAAATCATCTACCTACAACTGCACCTTTTGATCAAATACCAATCATAGCTTGGACAGGGGAGACTCCTTCTGTATCACATTTTTGAACTTTTGGTTGCATTGCTTATATTCATGTACCAAAAGAGACACGGAAAAAGCTAGATCTTCCTGGCAAAAAGGTCATATTCATTGGATATACTCCGAATTCTAAAGATTATAAATTCTATGATCCCTCTTATAAGAAGGTGATAATCAATTGTGATGCCATATTCAATGAGTAGTTAATGGGAGGGGCATGGTCTACCGAGGATGCAGAGGACACCGAGTCCTTACTTTCTGCCTTTCCTTTTCTATTTGATAATGATTCCACTTCTGATGTCATCACTACTCGTTCATCTGATGGCATCACTGCTACTCCATTTGTAGAGCAATGTGTTGAATCCTGCACATACATAGGCCTCTGATGATAATGTTGATATTTATGTTGATCTGCCTATTGATTTTGAACATGGTTCTACTCATGATTGTGTTGATGACTTTGAAATCATTGATCATGCAATGGTTGCTCATGAAGACCCTACTACTTATACAGAAGCTATCTCTTCTGCACAAAAGAGTCAATGGCAAGAGGCAATGGAAGCTTAATATGATTCTTTGATAACCATAAGCTTATGCGGAAATAGAGAATGAGCTTATGCGGAAATAGAGAGAAGGGGGAAAGCTTATGCGAATGAGAGAAGGGGGAAAGAGATGAGGGGGAATGATAAGGGGGAAAGGCTTATGCGGAAACTTAAGCATAAGCTCATGCATAAGAGAAAGCTTGTGCGGAAATAGAGAAATAAAGAATGAGATCCGCATAAGCTTCTCTCATTCTCTATTTCCGCATGAGCTTATGCGGAAATAGAGAATGAGATCCACATAAGCTTCTCTCATTCTTTATTTCCGCATAAGCTCATGCATAAGCATAAGCTTACGCAGAAACTTAAGCATAAGCTCATGCCCATGGATGAGCATAAGAGAAGGAGCTTATGCGGAAATAGAATGAGTTTCCGCATAAGCTTCTCTCATTCTCTATTTCCGCATAAGCTCATGCATAAGAGAAGGAGCTTATGCGGAAATAGAGAATGAGTTTCCGCATAAGCTTCTCTCATTCTCTATTTCCACATAAGCTCATGCATAAGCATGAGCTTATGCGGAAACTTAAGCATAAGCTCATGCTCATGCGGAAACAGAGAAGGAGCTTGTGCGGAAATAGAGAATGAGTTTCCGCATAAGCTCATGCTTATGCTCATGCGGAAATAGAGAAGGAGTTTATGCGGAAATAGAATGAGTTTCCGCATAAGCTTCTCTCATTCTCTATTTCCAGTTGAGCATAAGCATAAGCATGAGCTTATGCGGAAACTTAAGCATAAGCTCATGCGCATGCGGAAATAGAGAAGGAGCTTGTGCGGAAATAGAGATTGAGTTTCCGCATAAGCTCATGCTTATGCTCCTGCGGAAATAGAGAATGAGCTTATGCGGAAATAGAGAATGAGTTTCCGCATAAGCTTCTCTCATTCTCTATTTCCACATAAGCTCATGCATAAGCATGAGCTTATGCGGAAACTTAAGCATAAGCTCATGCTTATGCTCATGCAGAAATAGAGAAGGAGCTTATGCGGAAATAGAATGAGTTTCCGCATAAGCTTCTCTCATTCTCTATTTCTGCATGAGCATAAGCATAAGCATGAGCTTATGCGGAAACTTAAGCATAAGCTCATGCGCATGTGGAAATAGAGAAGGAGCTTGTGCGGAAATAGAGAATGAGTTTCCGCATAAGCTCATGCTTATGCTCATGCGGAAATAGAGAAGGAGCTTATGCAGAAATAGAGAATGAGTTTCCGCATAAGCTTCTCTCATTCTCTATTTCCGCATAAGCTCATGCATAAGCATGAGCTTATGCGGAAACTTAAGCATAAGCTCATGCGCATGCGGAAATAGAGAAGGAGCTTGTGCGGAAATAGAGAATGAGTTTCCGCATAAGCTCATGCTTATGCTCATGCGGAAATAGAGAAGGAGCTTATGCGGAAATAGAGAACGAGTTTCCGCATAAGCTTCTCTCATTCTCTATTTCCGCATAAGCTCATGCATAAGCATGAGCTTATGCGGAAACTTAAACATAAGCTCATGTGCATGCGGAAATAGAGAAGGAGCTTGTGCGGAAATAGAGAAGTAAAGAAGGGGGAAAGCTTATGCGAATGAGAGAAAGGGGAAAGAGATGAGGGGGAAATGAGAGAAGAGGGAAATAGAGTGGGAAATAGAGAAATAAAGAAGAGGGAAAGTTTATGCGAATGAGAGAAGAGGGAAAGTTTATGCGGAAACTTAAGCATAAGCTCATGCGCATGCATGAGCATAAGCATGAGCTTATGCTTAAGTTTCCGCATGAGCATGAGCTTATGCTTAAGTTTCCGCATAAGCTCATGCTTATGCATGAACTTATGCGGAGATAGAGAATGAGAGAAGCTTATGCGGAAACTCATTCTCTATTTCCGCATAAGCTCCTTCTCTATTTCCACATGAGCATAAGCATGAGCTTATGCGGAAACCCATTCTCTATTTTTGCACAAGCTCCTTCTCTATTTCGGCATGGGCATGAGCGCATAAGCTCATGCTTATGCTCATGCGGAAGTAGAGAAGGAGCTTATGCGGAAAGAGATGAGGGGGAAATGAGAGAAGAGGGAAATAGAGTGGGAAATAGAGAAATAAAGAAGAGGGAAAGTTTATGCGAAGAGAGAAGGGGGAAAGAGATGAGGGGGAAATAAGAGAAGAGGGAAATAGAGTGGGAAATAGAGAATGAGCTTCTCTCATTCTCTATTTCCGCATAAGCTTTTCTCATTCTCTATTTCCGCATAAGCTCATGCATAAGCATGAGCTTATGCGGAAACTTAAGCATAAGCTCATGCGCATGCTCATGCGGAAGTAGAGAAGGAGCTTATGCGGAAATAGAGAATGAGTTTCCGCATAAGCTTCTTTCATTCTCTATTTCCGCATAAGCTCATGCATAAGCATGAGCTTATGCGGAAACTTAAGCATAAGCTCATGCGCATGCATGAGCATAAGCATGAGCTTATGCTTCTGCTCAAGCATGCATGCGGAAGTAGAGAAGGAGCTTATGCGAAAATAGAGAATGAGTTTCCGCATAAGCTTCTCTCATTCTCTATTTCCGCATAAGCTCATGCATAAGCATGAGCTTATGCGGAAACTTAAGCATAAGCTCATGCGCATGCATGAGCATAAGCATGAGCTTATGCTCATGCGGAAGTAGAGAAGGAGCTTATGCGGAAATAGAGAATCAGTTTCCGCATAAGCTTATGCTTATGCTTATGCTCATGCGGAAATAGAGAATGAGTTTCCGCATAAGCTTCTCTCATTCTCTATTTCTGCATAAGCTCATGCATAAGCATGAGCTTACGCGGAAACTTAAGCATAAGCTCATGCGCATGCATGAGCATAAGCATGAGCTTATGCTTATGCTTATGCTCAAGCATAAGCTCATGCTTATGCTCATGCGGAAGTAGAGAAGGAGCTTATGCGAAAATAGAGAATGAGTTTCCGCATAAGCTTCTCTCATTCTCTATTTCCGCATAAGCTCATGCATAAGCATGAGCTTATGCGGAAACTTAAGCATAAGCTCATGCGCATGCATGAGCATAAGCATGAGCTTATGCTCATGCGGAAGTAGAGAAGGAGCTTATGCGAAAATAGAGAATGAGTTTCCGCATAAGCTTATGCTTATGCTTATGCTCATGCGGAAATAGAGAATGAGTTTCCGCATAAGCTTCTCTCATTCTCTATCTCCGCATAAGCTCATGCATAAGCATGAGCTTACGCGGAAACTTAAGCATAAGCTCATGCGGAAGTAGAGAAGGAGCTTATGCGGAAATAGAGAATGAGTTTCCGCATAAGCTTCTCTCATTCTCTATTTCCGCATAAGCTCATGCTTATGCATGAGCTCATGCGGAAACTTAAGCATAAGCTCATGCGCATGCATGAGCTTATGCTTATGCTTATGCATAATTATAAGCTCATGCTTATGCTCATGCGGAAGTAGAGAAGGAGCTTATGCGTGAGCATGAGCTTATGCGAATGAGAGAAGGGGAAAATAGAGAAGGGGGAAAGAGAGAAGGGGGAATGAGAGAAGCATAAGCATAAGAGAATAAGAGGGAAAGGAAATAGAGAATAAGAGGGAAAGGAAAGAGAGAAGGGAAAAGAGATGAAGGGGAAATAGAGAAGGGGGAAAGAGAGAATAAGAGAAGAGGGAAAAAAGAGAAGGGGGAAAAAAGAGAATAAGAGAAGGGGGAAGAAGGAAAGAGTGGGAGGGGAAGAGAGGGTTCCTACGCCCATCACTGCAGCTAGCGCTAGCTGCAGGCCAATGCAAATAACAAAAATAATAAATGGAAAAAAGAGGAAGCACTTACCTGAAATAGTATGTCCCGCTCGGTGTAGTGGACTGGACCTACAAAAGAGAGAAAACAACCCATTTTTTCAAACAAGATGTTAGTGGAAGGAGGAGATTACAAAAGCAACTTCTTGAAGGGAGGAGATTGAGGAGACAAGGAAAGGAGGAGATTGAGGAGACAAGGAGAAAGAGAAGGAAGAGAAATACAGAAAAAAGAGGTGAGTTTTCTTTCTTTCTTGAAATCTCATTTTTTGTTTCAATCCTTTCAAAACAAGCATGAAAACTAGTTTACAGGTTTAGCAATACAAGAAGAAACACTCACAAAACTAAAGCTAACAAACAAACAACCTACATTGTTGAAACAAACTCACCTCTTGAAGAACTTTCTTTCAAGAAACCAAAGAGGGAAAAAGGATAGAGAGGGAGTACAAGAGGTAGGAGAAGGGTGAGGAGTAGAATAGAGTGGGAGGTTGCTTGGAATAGATGGGAGGTCGTCGAAAATAGGTGGGAGGAGATTTTGGGTTGCTTATTTGAGAGATTAGGGAATGGATTGAGCAAAACGCCGCGCGTTTTGGCGTTTCGGGTTTTAACCCACAGCGTCGCTATATAGCGACGCTAATCCGTCGCTATATAGCGACGTTTTTAATTAAAAACGTCGCTATATAGCGACGGAACAGAGGAAAGCGTCGCTATATAGCGACGCTTACTGTCATTTTTTTTATATGCAATCAAGAGAAGCTCAAACATGCTTTTTTATAATTGTCAATATGTCCTCCTCATGCTTATGTTGTGATTTTATAAGTGTAGATGGAAGGGACGAGTGGAAGCTCGTCCGATGATGCGCCAACGCCCAGGAGCACGAAGTGGCTTACGAAAAGGTTGTACTGTCATTGCAAGCGAGAAGTACGACATCAACGTCGTATTATCATGCGCCACTTGCGGCGGATGTATGGGGAGGAACCGGAACCAGTACCCCCCGTTGGTGTTGCACATGTTGATGGCTCATCGGTAAGTCAAAGCTATTTAAGTTCGCAATCTTATTGTATACCAGGAAATGGAAGATCTTATATTTACACGAAATCTTAAAACAGGATGAGGAGGGTGACGAGGGTACACATATACCTTCTCACTTTCAGCAAGACTATAGTGTCTCGGATGACGACGAGGGTATGGTCGACATGATGGATTCCATTTTTAGGGGCACTACATCCCACGTACACGTGATGTCAGAGTCTGAGGTCAAAATGCGAGAGTTGCAATCAACACAATTGTACGAGGGTGCTAGGATGTCTAAACTACGTGCTTGTCTCTCAATCTTGAATCTACAAGTACAATATGGGTGGTCGGATACAAGTGTCTCGGCCTTAATGAGGTTAGCCCTTGCATTAATTTGACTCATTATTTGTACATTGTTTGTTTTGAGAATCATCATTTGGATACTGTCTTTGTCATAGGTTGCTCCAGAAGATGTTGCCTGCACCAAATACCATGCCCGCATCAAGAGATGAAGCGAAAAAGATGCTAACAACGGTGGGTATGGATTATGATACCATCCATGCTTGCCGTAATGATTGTATTCTCTTTCGTCATGAGCATGGAGATTTGGCTAGTTGTCCAAAGTGTGGGGAACAACGATATAGAGATGACTTGCAGGGTGAGCGGATACCGGTAAAGGTCTTGAGAACCCATCATTGCAAGAATACAACACATGTTTCGATGCAAATCCATAGCGGAGTTAATGACATGGCATGCATCTCATCGGTCCACTGATGACACATTGAGGATTCCCACAGATTGTGCAGCTTGGAAGCACATAGATAATCAGTGGCCAGACTTTGCGAGGGAGCCACGCAACTTACATCTTGGGCTAGCCATGGGCATGAATCCTGTCGGGTTACGCTCGACATCTTGGTCGACATGGC
The DNA here is from genome assembly GCF_047967505.1 of Dipteris shenzhenensis. NCBI lineage: Eukaryota > Viridiplantae > Streptophyta > Polypodiopsida > Gleicheniales > Dipteridaceae > Dipteris > Dipteris shenzhenensis. Next base: position 25,301,914 of record NC_141608.1, on the reverse strand, counting down.
CCATAGTCGTGGTGAATTACAATATCCCACCATGGCTAACAATAAAAAAGGGACACCTCATGCTTGCACTACTTGTGCCAGGAAAGTACAAGGCAAAAAACATGGATGTGTACATGGCACCTTTGATAGAGGAGTTACAGATATTATGGAGAGGAGTGCAGGTCTTTGATATCTCCAGAGCTCCTAGACATACCAATGATATTTTGGTCAGGGGTATCTTGATGTGGACCATGCATGACTACCCAGGATATGGAGAGTGCGCAGGTACGTGGTTGTGTCTTTACATGTACAATGAGGGATTATGCTTTTTTTACTCTCTTTTTTTACATTCATGCACGCGTGCAAGACTTGTTACAAGTGGGTACCATGCTTGTCCTGTTTGTGGACCGGCTCTGAAATCGCTTGCACGCTTGTGGATCCCATGCATATCTTCAAGAATGTGGGGGCTACTATTTGGGCACACTTGGTTGGTTCCAAGGACTCGAGAGGAGTGCGAGAAGACTTGCGTGCTATGAATAGGATGTCTCATTTGTGGACCCAAGTGCATGCTTCGGGAAAAGTTGTCCTCCCAAAAGCAACGTGGATCCTCTCTACGAGGGAGGAGGCAGCGGTCAAGGCAAACATTGCCTCTTTTCAAACACCGACAGGGTACATGTGTTGCTTGAAAGGAGCATTTTCAAAGGACAATAAGCTTAGTGGCCTCAAGTCCCATGATTGGCACAAGGTCTTACAGGTATTCTAAGTAGAATTAGTGTACCGATAATAGTGATGCGTTAGCGTAATGATTATTATCTTATATTGTTGACATGACTTCATTGTTGCTTTGATAGTTCATCCTCCCAATTACAATAAAAGGGTGCTTACAAGAAGATGTTAGAAATGCTATATTCAAGATCTGTGGTATTGTGAGGTATGCTTACTATCAAATCACATTATGTATTTTCTTCATGGACATGTGAAATAGGTGGATATCTCAAATATCTTACATATGCATGGACATGTGAAATATGTGGATATCTCAAAAAGAGATCTCTATATCGAGCATTGAGAAGGCTAGGGTGGAATCCATCGAAGCCGTATGCTTGCTTGAGAAGCACTTTCCCTCGAGCATTATGACAACTCAAGTCCACTTGCTTGTGCACATAGTTGATGAGGTGGCTATAGCAGGTACCGTTCATAGTCGATGGATGTTTTTTCTCGAGCGGTTTATGAAAACTTTAAAGGGGTTTGTAAGACAAAGAGCAAGACCAGAAGCAAGCATGGCAGAGGGATGGCTTGTGCAAGAGTCATTAGTATATATCACAGAGTTTCTTGCATCCACAAAATCCTGATATGCCGCAAGCTTGGCACAACAAGGATGATGATCGCATCGTTGGCGAGGTTCCCCAAGGAAAAGGGATTGAAAGAAAGATGAGCGAAGAGCAAATGGAGAAATTCAATAAGTTTTGTATCCTCAATAACCCTAAGATGCAGAAGTGGATTGAGAGATATGAAGTGGCCAAAGCAGAAAGAATAAATGCAAGGACGAGATTCAGAGTAATGTACAGGCGATCACAACCATATCCACAAGATCTGGCTCTTCTCCCTACTCACATGTCACCTGATTGGCTACAACTGGCTCTACGTAAAGCCAAACGTGATGGAGAGACAATAAGCGAGCGCGAGTGAGAGTTATCATCTGGATGTATGGTGCATGTAAGTTTCTTATCTCTTGACGTAATTAAGTAATTATTTGTGGCAATATATGCTATAAAATAGGTGCATCTTCATTGTTTTAATGATGCTCTTTTACAGTACAAAAAGTATAGTGCATTATGGTCATATGGACGATATTTTTGCGTGGAACGCATCGATTCAAAGAGAGTCACGTATGATTGTGGAGTCATGGCTAACTTCACACAAGATAGCCGAGCAAGTGCTTCGGATACCAATCTTTTCTCCTCACAGTTGGATTATTGTGGAACCATACGCGACATCTATGAAATTGATTTCAGACGATTTACTATTTTCATTCTTGATGTAAAATGGTTTAGAACTACTTACAACGGTCCCCATGCGACAGTGAGAAAAGATAGTAGCGGTCTCTTTGCAATAGACTCCACCAAACATTGGACCAATGAAAGTGATACTTTTGTTCTTCCCGAGCACTGTGAGCAGGTGCATACTAATGATTTAATTATTTGAAGCTTTCGTTTTTAAAGTCCATTGATATATATATAATTGACGACATTTGGCACCCATCTTCAATATAGGTGGTTTTTCATCCGGATCGTTCTGATCCAAGATGGTGGTACGTGATCCAAGTTGCACCACGAAGTAAGCAAATTTTTGAAGATCGAGATGTGGATATGGAGATGCCACTACCAATGCCGGATCCAATTGATGAATCTAGCGAAGAAGATGTAGATCACCATATGAGCCAAGAGGAAGATGTGCATAATGACATCGCACGGGAGGAGGATGGACATCACGATATTGACGAAGAAGACAACAATCATCAAGATTAATCACCACACTTAAGCTTTATTGAAGAAGATGATCAAATACCTTTAGGTGAAAGTACGATGATGATATAGGAGATCAACTCGGTATAGAGTTGGAGATAGACTTGCTTGGCGCCTTAGACTTGGCTCAAGATGAAACAGTTGATGTAAATGCTCTTATTTGATTTTTCTCATCTCAAATTTGGACATGAATATATGAGCTTCAAAGGCTTGATGTACATGCTCTCATTTTTTTATTCTCTATGAGTTCAAACATGTATGAAAATTTAAAAAAAAAAATCATTGGAAAAAACTAACTTTTAAGGCCTGTAAAAAAAAAAAAACCTCTCTGTAAAAACGTCGCTATAGTATTTTGTCTCAGAGTCGCTATATAGCGACTTTTACAGAAAAAGTCGCTATATAGCGACGATTTATGATACCCGCTTTTTATACCGACGATTAGCGCTAAGCGGGCGCTAAACGTCGGTACGTAAACGTCGCAATAGGATCCGTGCACATGTAGTAGTGTTATGTCTTGGGTCCTTCAGTATTTGAATGACATCAGTTGGCTTCATCAAACTTTTAACAATGTATGAGTAGTCGGTGTCTTTTGTGGTTGGTGTTCCCATCACCTCGTTCATGAAGCTCCTAAACATGGGGCAATTGAATATCAAAAATAAGAAACTTGAATGAACAGAAAAAAAATCAGCAGAGATTTTGGAAACCAACCTTGTGGCATGGATTCTCCTCTTTTTCGCACCACCTTTGGGTGCTAATGAGTGAATGCAATTTTCTTTTTCTATCCTTTTTTCCCAACGGAGTGTCTTTGAACTTCTGCACTCGATCTTTTGCGATTTGTAGGGACCTTTGTAACGACTGATTGCTTTCCACTTGCTGCTTGATAGATTCTTGCAAATCTTGTCTCTCCTTGTCAAAAGCAATTGATTTCTCGAGTAGTTCCTTTTTCTGTATCTCAAGATCTTCAATGGTCCTCTGCATTACAACAATGGTGCTATTGGCTGAACAAGCTAGTTGCTCTTATTGTGCTCTTCGAAACTCACACGCTTGCAAAGTTGCACTTTGGAAATGGTTTAGTCGATTGCAATAACTGAGTAAACCATCCATTCCATCACCAACATACCAAACAAGACCATGCATTGTACAGAAAGGGGGACTCCTTTTGGTTGCAGGATCTAAGGGATACAAGTTTCCATCAACCCAAAGGTCAATCTGTCTCTTCCCTTGCACACGTAGATTGTGCATCGTATTCTCACAACTTGCTCGATTTCCCAAGCTAAGTGTGCTTGCATATTGAGTATCCAATAGTAAGTTCACATGGTACTTATTGGAGACATCCCCAAGCGGTGCCATGACTGGTCACACTACCTTTCACAAAGGTAGGGATGCCTTGATGAAGATTTGGGAAGGAGGATAAGCCCCCAGCAATAGGGAGGAGGAGAAGAATGCAAGTAGAGTGGGAGGAGGAGGAGCAGGCACAGGAAGAGAGAAGGGGGGTAGGAGGAGTACGCATGGAGGTGGAGGAGGAGGAGGAGGAGGAATGTATGAGGAGGGGAGGGGCTGGGGAGGAGGAGGATGAGGGGGTGGGTGTCCAGGAGGAGGAGGAGGAGGAGGAGGAGGGAGGGAGAAGCAGCAACAGCAAAAAGAGTGGAAGTGGGGGAGGAGAAGCATGTCGATGGAGGGAGGGGAGAAGGAGGGAGATTCAAATTTCAAAATTTGAAATAGTGGCCCCCTCCTTTGATGGGTTGAAAAGTGAAAGGTGGTGGGCTCATTTGTGGGTTGAATTGTGGGCTTAACCCACATGGGTTAGGGGGTTAGGCCCTTTGGGAGCCCACCATGGGCTTTGCATTAGCCCACTAATCCATTTCCTTACAAGGCCCTTTTGAGACCTCACTTCTCCCCTAATGAGGATACACTTTCTAGCCATCCCGAATACTTTGAAGAGGTGAAGCAAGAGTTTGATGAGCTCACAAATGAAGATATAATAATGATCGATGGAAAAAACTACATTCATTTCAATCTCAAGGTGTCACCAGAGAAGAAGCAGAGGTTAAATAGGGATTGGCGCAAGGTACCATGTGATAAGAAGAGAGCTTTGCCATGCCCTACTCACAAAAGAAAATGCCACTCGATGGAATACCTTTATGCCTTCTTATGATTCTTGCACATGAATGTGCAATTAACAAAGGAAGAATGTACAGAGCCACATGCGATAAATGAAAGTGAAGACATTGTTTCTCGTCAGGCTGGTCCCATAGTTGAGGAAGTTGCTGAAGAGGAGGACACTCATGTGATTGAGGAGTTCAATCTTGAAGAAGAGAGGAAGCTCAGTGCAGCAGTTGATATCGATGCACTGAGAGAATAAAACACTAACATAGGCCATCTTGTGATTGAAGCAAATGAGTTCTCCCCCATTCCAATGCCATTGCTCCCCTCCTACCAAGTAGGAGATTCAGAGTATATATTGCTGACAAACATACAATATGTATTTAACTTAAGGGAGGACCATTGCATCGCTTTCATAGCCCAAATTCTGGAGGCTAATGACAATTTTGTAGATGATGATGGGATAGATAAATACTTACTAGTGGACAGCCATGTGAAAGACACGGAGTTCCTATCTACTACAGCAACACTAAAGATGATCTATGCTGATGCCCTTAAATATGAAGAAAAGATGCCACAGAGGAAGAGCTACAAGAAGCAAGGGAAAGACTGAATATTACCAACATAGGGGAGTTTAGGAATGTGCCAAGTACGACAGCAGAAACTGTTTCTAGTTCGAGCACCAATTTATGGCAAGACGCCGTGCTTGAAGCAAATGAGAACCAATAGGTTATTTTCTTTTGTTGTGTTTTTGTACTCTTGCCGCAGATTTGGCTTTATTAACTTTGTCCTGGATTGTTTGGTGATGTTTCTGGGCTAATGCTCCTTTATTTTTTCAGTTGGAAATATATGAAGACACATTCCTCAAACATGCTTCAGGCAAGCGTATGGCAGGATTGGGCCATGATTCGACACTAGGAACTTATATACATTGCTTAAAATTCCCTCAAGTTGCAATATTTCACGCTAGCTTTAGCAAGGACAATGCAAGTTTTCCTCTGATGGTGATAAAGACTCTATCCAGGTATCTGGGTGGCTCTCACTTAAGGTTGAATGCAAACAAGGCAATACTTCTGGAGCGACAAGCAGCTGTTCGAATTTTTGGGAAGGGACCAGGAGTTTATTCAATGAGATATAAATATTATTTAACATCATGCTTCAGGCAAGCGTATGGCAGGATTGGGCCATGATTCGACACTAGGAACTTATATACATTGCTTAAAATTCCCTCAAGTTGCAATATTTCACGCTAGCTTTAGCAAGGACAATGCAAGTTTTCCTCTGATGGTGATAAAGACTCTATCCAGGTATCTGGGTGGCTCTCACTTAAGGTTGAATGCAAACAAGGCAATACTTCTGGAGCGACAAGCAGCTGTTCGAATTTTTGGGAAGGGACCAGGAGTTTATTCAATGAGATATAAATATTATTTAACATATGCTGCTTACAGCTTGGCATGTGGAATCATAGATCCTAATCTGTTGAGTGATTGCGGGAAGAAGCATCTTCTTCGAACAGCAAGGCCAATGACTATTGTGCCATTGATAGAGGAAGAAGAAGATGTTGTAGAAACTTCATCAAAAAGGACTCGGCTAGGGGATGTCTCTGCTTCACAACAAGAGAGTTAGATTGTTCTAGTTGTTAAAAAGTTTCTTCAAATTTCTCGATACTCTTATTGCTTACCATTAAAAACTATGAAATGCATATATATTGAAAACATTTATATGGAACATAGATGAAAGCTCTTGTTCTTTTAAAATCTTTTGAAGTTACATCATTGTTTTATAATATGTATTTCAATAATCAATTTTCTTCCACACTCTGCCCTGTCTTTGTTGTTGTCTTAGCCATTCAGCATGATTCTGCCTCCCCTATGAGGAGACATATATTGATCATCTCTGTTCAACCTGCATCTCTCTTATTGCACATGACATAGCTAATTTAGACTGTTTGATCTTCACACGAGCCCTCACTTGAATCCGCCTATACCACCACTGACATAGTTGCTTCATGGTATTACTTTTCTTCACTCCTCCATGTTGAGTGGCCCTTTGATAGGCACAACGTGCTTGCCAATGAGATCTTTCCATGCCTTGCGTAAACCAAATCCCAAGACTTCCACCCGCAAAAAAGGATCCATGTGCATTTAGGCATTTCCATTCTCTCTCTTTTCCTCCTTTGGAGACACCTCGTTCGGCCATGCAATATAGGCAAGGATACTTGGCCATTGCTCCTTGGAAAATACCAAACATGCATTTCAAGAATTTAAGATCTGCAGCCAAGTGCCATTCAACCTCATATTCCCCATATCCTTCTACATAAAACTTTTCGCCATTCAACTGTTGCTAGATAGTGGAAGGAAGCTTAGTCTGATTAAAGTACCACTTTAGAATTTCATGGGTCTCTGTTGGAACCTATTAACAAGAGGCCAGTTAAATTGTCTACAACATGTAATGGATAGCAACATAATATACTTTTTTTAAAAATGGATAGCACCTCACCTCAAATGCAACCAACTCCTAAATCTCATTTTTGGATTGTATACTAAAGTGCCTCTCATTAGCATTACTGATACTTGCATCCAAATCTCGATTCATGAAAGTCAAGCTAACCCTTTTCAGCTTCTGTCCTTTGATCATCTCACTCTCATCAAGTTTTAAAATAAATTTTAGCCTTCTATTGCACTCATGAACACTGATGTCATAAAATTTCACCATAGCCATTTGTAATTTCTGAACATCTATAATGAAATTGTTGAACTCTGTAAGCTCTATGATTTTCTATTCCCCGCTCTTTTTAGTCACTGTCAATATACTAGACACGTGACAAGGCTCTCCAACAAGTTCGATCATTCCCAAGTTGAGAATATTTCGAGCTTTGTTCACGTGAAATGGTTTGGGAATGGGAATTACTGTTTTTTAGAATTGAAACCTTCTTTAACTTTATTAAACAACATCTTGTGTGCTTATGCCAGCCATATCACATATACCTTGTGCATCTGCAGGAGTGAATGCTTCACTCACCTTCTGCAAGGATTGCTTTGCTATGTCTGATCGAAGTCTTGCAAACTTAGGATGATGTATTGCTGATTCCACGATGTCTTTTGTCATAACTTTGCCAAATATATTAGAACTTTGCTCTTTTGGACCCACAACATCTATGACCATCCTAAAGCAACAACGATAGCTATTGCAGTCCATCATTCATCTAACTATACTACCCCCACACCCAATCCCCCATCTCCAAAAAAGGAACTAAAGATGAAAATGAAAAGTGAGTTCTCAAAGAAATTATAGATCCCATAATACCTGCAAGGTTTTACACGACGCTTCCATTGGCCACCTCCAACATTGAGTTCTTCCAATGGTTTGAACTGTCTCTTGCATAATCGAGCACCCAATGGCGTGTCTTTCAAATATTGTAATTTTTTGTTGAACATTTCAAGTTGTTTTCTAAGATGTGCATTCTCACTCTCCAAAGTGAAGTTATTCATTTCTCGAACTGCCAAAATTTCATTCTTCTTTTCAATAGTGGCCTGCATCTTACGAATAGTCTGCTGCAAATGATCAATCTCTTTTTGTAACCCAAAACAAACTTTTGCTTTGTCCTCATATGAAGCTTGCAAAGCTATTGTAATCGATGCCAAGTAAAAATTCGCGCCTTCAAGCATTTTTATTATGGCATCTCTATCACTCAAATGTCTTTCAAAGTTACATTGAATGATACTTTGACATTGGCCAAACAATCTTTTGCAATATCCAAGCAATCCATTTTCACCCTCACACAAAAATTGAAGAAACTTGTCAACCCAAAGAATGATGGAGATTGAGAGGAGGTTGGATCTGGTGGGTAAATACTACCATCCAAACATAGGTCCATATTGTTCTTTCCTTCATTTTGAAGCTCAATAATATGGGCTTTGAATGCTGGCCTAGACCAGTTTCTCTTAGAGCAGGGAGCATAATCAGCTTCTACTTGGAAGTGGATGCCCACCTTTTTCTTCTTTTGTTTCATAGGTTCCATTGCATTGTTCTATGCTTTAACAATAGCAAAAAGCATCATGAACTCACACTTTAACCAAAAGAAACCAAAGATATTACACTTATCTCCTGTGAAGAAGATTGCTTCATTAAAACCAACACTAAATAATACCTCCTTGTCCATCAAACAAACTTGTTAGTATCCTGGATGCACCAAAAAGTACACAATACTTGTAAGCACAACCCTCACTTGAAAAAGACAAGAAATGGGATTGTTATTCATGCACAAGCAGGTATGGAGCATGAAGAACAAATTCTTTTCCATCCTTTTTCAAAACTTGTTGCCTCAGTCTCTCCTCAAACCTTGATGTATGATGAATCAATGTTCCATTGAATGTGCCACGAACTTGGAGGTAGGCAGGATCAGTCTGCAAAAGGTTGCATTCTGTTACGAAGCCTGATTGATATTTCTTCCAATTACGATCGTCTGAATCATCACTTGCTGCTTTTGGATTGGGCTATAATTTGGAGCCTTAACTTTGTTCTCAGTTCTACATGCACCACCAGCTTGTTCCATCACACCTGTCATATGTGGTCGTGTGCATCTTTAGGACATGTGAGTCTGTAGGCAAGAATGAAGGCCTCACAAAAGGTAATGAATCATGGAGCACAATTTTGTGTTCATCATAAATGATAAGCTTCAAGATGCTTGTTCCTCCTCCTAGCTTCTTGTCATCACATTTTTGGGTCTGATTATGACACTGACAAAGTAGAAAAAGATGAAATGCATGTTAAGATAGTTTGATTCCCAAACTATTTGCAAGAAATTGGGTTCTCGCTTGACAGACTTCGCAGCTCTGCAAGTGTAACCAGGCCATGGCGTCGATTGTAACTACTTCATAGCATCAACAGGAAATTATTACAACATTCAAAGACAGAAACCCCAGTCTGCCTATGGATCCTTTGAGACGTTTAATCTCTCTTTCTCCTAGCATTGGTCTGCACAAAGCATACAAATGCGGGAATATGACTTTACAGTAGCCTTGCATACTAAGATTGAAAGGAATGACCCATGGGCAAAACTCCAAGAAATCGTTAACAGGAAATTATTACAACATTCAAAGACAGAAACCCCAGTCTGCCTATGGATCCTTTGAGACGTTTAATCTCTCTTTCTCCTAGCATTGGTCTGCACAAAGCATACAAATGCGGGAATATGCATGTGAAACTTACTTTACAGTAGCCTTGCATACAAAGATTGAAAGGAATGACCCATGGGCAAAACTCCAAGAAATCGTTAACATCCCCCTACACGTTCTTAACACGCCTGATCTGAAGAGCAAAAATTCAAACACGTACACCGCGCCATCTTCATAGAGCAGAGCTACATGTCGCAAGCTTGTAGTTCTATGGTGAAACAATTTTAGGAGGAGGTAAATCGATTAGAAGTAAAGCTTCAGGTTCCTAAGATTGTACTTCCATGTTCCTTCCAAGCGAAGCATCTATTGAAACATCTCTATGAGGATTGGAAGATTAAAAAATTGAACTGATTCGTGTAGGTTTGTTTCTGAACATGACAGATTGTTGATTAGAAAATGAACATGAAAGCAAAGATGTGTAGCTACAAATTCTGCAGAGTGACAACTACATTCAAATCCATGAAGCCAAGGAAAACATTCTTGAATGCAGCACGCTTTGTGGGCGACATCAATATCGTGCAGGACAACATCACTTAAAGAGGCAACAGTGCAGCCCTAACAAGCATCTCTGATTTCATGCGAATATGCTTCCTATTAAAATTAGCAATTCCCACTTAGGTTGTATAATTAGCAACTCATATGGGATTATGAGATTCCAACCATCAATTCAAAGGTATTACATGATAGCAATTCAATGAAGTGTGGGTGAGGTAACCTACAAGACGTCAGTATGCTGTAAACCAAAACAGCAAGAAATAAATACACATGGAATCAAGGGAAAAGTCAAAACTGTAGTCAGGGAACCATCATATACAGGACCAGAACTGATATGCTAGAAACCACTGTATGCAAGAACCTACAAATCATCCTAGCGATAAACCAGCTCTAGAAGGATGAATTACATGTCAAACAGCCATAGGCAGCCTCGCTGATGCAGCACTGTAAGGCTGGCAAGCTCTGTGCCAAGGCCCCGAAGGACATGTGTAGCTAGTGCATTGGGCTCAGAGAGCCGTGCAAAAGAAGGGGAAATGATCGCTGCACCCCCAATCCTGTCCAAGCCAATGCCATAATAAGCCATAGCAGCGAGGATATCCCGTTCCAGCTGTACAAACTTGTACAAGAGCTTGCTAGAAGGATCGTTTGTGAGCTTCTTAGGGAGCCTAAAAAAAGCTGCAGAGGCGCACAACGCAGTGCTGCGAGTGACCTCTGCGACCACAATGAGGTCAAACCTCTGGCCCTCAATGGCCTCAGACACTGTAGTAGTACCGACGTGCCCTACCTCGGGACTCTGGAACTGATCCCCTTGCACTCGCAAGAGGATATCTATGTCAGCAAACTTGGGGATTGGCTTTGGCTTCATGTCCTTCCCATGCAGAGCAGGCATGCTACATAGCTTTGCAAGGTTTTCCAGACTAGCTTTGGCGGTGTAAGGAAGCAGCTTATTCGTGATGGGGGGCAAGATCACCACCCCACTGAACTTCTCGTAAAACAACCAGAAACTCTGCCTGCTTGCCCTCTCCGAGGTCCGTGATAGTGACAGCTGCACATTTTCCACCTGATGCTCGAGCCTTTCCAGCCGTCCACCAAGACGTTGCTCTAGGCGATCAAGCCTCTGAAGCAGTGTCTGCTGAAAGCTAGTAAATGCATGACGAATGCTCCCTAGTTCAGAATTCATGGCATGACAGAGTTCTTTTGTTGTCGCAGTATACCCTTTTTTGCTCATCTCTTCCCATAAATTCATGGCAACCTCCTGAGAAGCTCCACCTGTCATGGCAGCCACAGCCTCCTCCTCAATTTCATCCTCCTCTTCTTCAATCTGATTCCCACTTCCCTCCACCTCTGCCCTGCGCTCCTTGTCCTCTTCTTGCTGGTCCACATGCTGCTCTTCTGGCTCCCCCAAACGCTCAAGTAACAATGAGTGCTGTGCAGCAAATCTCTCCACATACACAATCCCACTTTCTAAAGCCTCATCCCAGTGTCTGCCTGGCAAGAATAGATGGAGATCTGAGCTGCCCTCTTGGGGATCGGCAGCTTGATCGTCATCCTCATACAACATGGCATAGCCAGCGTAGTTGTAGCATATCAGATCACGCGCCTCGACCATGCTGATGAAGTTTGGCACGGCCATACTTCTAGAGCGTGCCCCTCTCAGGTCCTTGAAGAAAACCGATTTCTGAGAACTTTCTTGTTTCCTCGCCTTTTCTTCTTGTGAGAGACGCTGGCCCTGGCCTCTTATGTCTGTCTGGCTCTCTTGTAGGATCAGGTCCTCCTGAAGCTTGGATACCTCCTCCTCCCGTAAAAGTATTTGCTCATACTTGGCATCGGAGGCGTTGTCAACAAAGACATGCTGCTCCAGTGTAAAATGTCTGCCCGCTTCCTTCAGCTGCGATGGGCACCATACATCTACGAAGCAATCAGGATTGTATGGCGGGCCGATGCGGAACAAGTCTGCAAGGGTAACGGAACCGAAGCATATCAGCCCATTCTTCTCCACCAGATCTGTGAATTGCGGGATTTCCATCGTGATGACCTGCTGCACCATAAGATCCTGGGATTCCTTGGACACGGGGATATCCAGGCGCACTTCCCTCAGATCCACGAAGGAGACTAGTTTTGGCTTGCGTGGCTTTGCCCCTTTCTTTGATTTACCCATGCCTGGTCAGTGAGGGTGGGTGGCTTTGACGGCTATCTGGTGACACCGCCTGGATGAAAAATACTTGATTCCGGCATGTAGGGTTTGGGAAGGAGGCACTGAAGCTCGCAAGTTTTGCCCAAACTGGTCAGACTATGGCGAGGCTTTGGGCTACTCGCCGGAGAAATTGCTCCACAGCGCTTCCTCCTGCAGAAGTACAAGTGCACAACGAACAACAATGGAAGTTCAAAGGGGTGTGTACACTCACAGAATCAAGGCGGGTGGAGATACAAGGCTCAAAATCTGCACAAGCATTGCACCGTCCTCCATGTGCTCAACATGTACAAAGCAGATCTACTTGTGTTTTGAGACATATAAGCAGGTAAACACGCAGATACACTGGCAGCAATATACAGAAGTTGAAGCAAGTATACCTATACGAGATGCTGAAGCGCGTAGAAGTTGAAGCTAGTACCAGTGCCAAGACTTTATAGGGCTTATAGTACCATACCAAACCAAAAATAGAAACAAAAAAATTGTTCGGTAATTAATGCATGCGATGAGGGCCACATGCCTATTGCAGCACTAGCTTCACCTCCAACACCAACTCCACCAGCCCCTCCACACACCTAGTAGGGACAAGGCTCCCACAAAGCAAGCCCTAGACAATAGCTTGTCTATTTTTGTTGCATTGCATTTTTTGTCGTGAAACACTTTATTTTTGTTTTCATCTTGTGTTTGTTGTGTTGCGGTTGTGAAGACACAACCAGTTTTGGCTAGGTTCATCCTAAGCCATAAAAGATTACAATGTCACAATTTTTTGTCTAGGACAATGTCAAAATATCAATCTTCGAAGAAATTGGCAATAAAACTACTCCTTTTTAGATGAAACACTTGGTGCAATGTTTCTTGAAGCCTTTGGGCTTGGCATATCTATATGGAATGAAGTTTTCTATGCATGTGCCCTTCAAATGTCTTATGGATTTGCACTTGCAAGTAGTGTTTGTACTTCTCCTTGGTAATCATCAAATTGGGTTTAAAACTTTGTAAAGCAAATTGTTAAAATATGTGATTGAGAGATGTTGCATGAGTTGGAATAGATTGACTTTTTTACTCTCTGTACCTGCCAATATGGCCCTTGAGAGGTGCCCTTTAGGGGGCAAGGGCCCTATTGGTTGCACTGTCAGAATACAAGAATTGATTTCTCTTTCGCTATAATAATAATAAACTTTAAAATTGAGTCTATCATGAGTCATGACACAAAGCTTTACATATGCATCGTTATATTTTGACATAGTGTCTTGAATTACAGTAAAATCATATGGGATTGTCACTATGAGAGCACGAATTGTGGTAGTAGTAGCATAAACTAGGTAGCTACAGCATTAATCAGTGGCAATAGAAGCACTAGTTAGTAGTAGTAGCAATTTGTAGTAGCACTAAATTGTAGCTCCCCTTTCACTATTTAGTAGTAGCAAAATCACTAGTTAGTAGTAGCACTAGCACTAAGTAATGGTAACACCACACCAGCACCAATTAGTAGCATCACCAGTCCTAATTAGTGATAGCAACATAACGAATTAGTAGTAGCACTGGGCGGAACTAATTAGTAGCAGCACCAACACTAAGTAATGGTAGCACTAGCACCATCACTAATTAGTAGCAACACCAACCCTAATTAGTGAGATAGCACCATAACTAATTAGTAGCGGCACTGGGAAAAACTAGTAGCACCATATACAACACTTTTTAGTGGTGCTACTAGCAACACTATGTAGTAGTAGCACCAACTACTAGTACTAACCACTCATGTAAACCAATTACTATTTTGCTAGAATTTTAGGATGCTAGCCATTCATGGTATAGCAAAAAACACTATAACAGGGACAATAAAGTGATGTTCCCAATGATTCATGAAAGTATGAGAAGACCTTAGGACTATGATGTTTATGTCTCAAATGGCATGATGTTGGCTCTGATGAGGTGAGAGTACAAAAAAACCTTGGTCTCATTATCAAGAATGTAATAATAGTTGTTTGTCTTCTTTCCACAATACAACCCCTTCACTACAAAACCACCACATGAAATGATGGTTCCCCATCCATCCTTCAAATTTAAGTTTGCAAGCTCCTTCTTGGTAGTCTTATTGTCGCCTATCATGCATTGTTTAGTCTAGGCAACCAATAAGGCAAAAAGAATTGGAATAGGAAATGGTCTATGTTGTTGGTGTGAAATGGAAGAAGAAACTGATCCCTGGAATAATATTGGGACTCATTTCCTATGGAATGTGTGGGTGAGTAGCAATGATTAGCTTCACAATGGAACTAACAAACATATCCTTCATCACCTAATCCTTGACCTTTGCTAGTTGGCAAGCATAAGAATCGTTGAAGGAAGTCAAGATCAAGTCGGTGCAGTTGGACAACCTGGAAAGATATCATGTGTATTTGAAGAAGAGGATGAACTTTTAGGAGGAATCTACACTGACATAGAAGACACTGAGAGCTTTATTCTAGCTGGAAAATAGTATCTAATGTTTTATCAAGTCTAAGCCTAAAAAATTATGTATAGGATATAACCCATGTATGAAAGCATACAATTGCCACTACTTAGTTGAGCCCTAGTCTTTTTGTACTTGCCTCATCCTTAAGTTTAGGGAGTGGGAGATGAACCCTTTTTATGCAGTACTCTAACACACCCCTTTCTTTTAAATATAAATTTGTAGTTGCTTCAAAATACAATGGTTCAGGGTTAGGGCTTGTATGTCATCTTTTTGGATTGCCTTTGGCAACCTTAGCAACAGTTTTGCTCGTTGGGAAGAGAAAAAATGTTTTATTCTTATAATTATGAGTCACCCACCCATTCTCACATGTAGTCAATGAAACACACAACCAAGCAATACGTCTAGCCTCCCGACCCTTCGTTATTTTTTTAGGAAACTTTAACATAGCATTTTTATATTACTAAGAGTAATACATAGTTGAAATTTTTGTATCTTCTATGCTGCCCTAATTAAACATTTCAAAAACAATATGTTAATGACAGACTAAATCTACAACAAATTTATTTCAAACTATGTGCACTAGTCCCAATAGAATTTTTACTAATTTTAAGCAAATTAGATTGTAAAAACATGAAGCAAGAGTTGAAATATGAACACTCAAAAAGAGTTTTTTATAAAAACTAAGGTATCCCACTACATGCAATTGCTTCCATCTTCAATAATCTTTTCAGTAATTGTTTTTTACCATTTACTCCATAATGTCAATGGACTCCTCATCATGGAAAAGGTCATTCTCTAAACATGTTGTGTATGACTATTGATCCTCCATTTACAGCCACACAAACAACCATGGTGCAACATCGTCCATCAAGTAGGAGCACATTTCTTCAGGACTTTGTATCTCAAATTGTGGAAGCACTCACTATGTTCTAGTTGGGTTTTTGCAGGTCTTGTACAAGGAGTCATAAAAATATATACTATTGCCAACTAACAAGTGAGTGAACTTGGTCCAAATGGTAGGCAAGTCCTTGAACATTACAGGCTTCGCACTCATCAGTCTTCCATCTACATCCATCATGAACCCAGCATTGTAGCAATCTTCCTGCACCATGACTATTACCTTTGGAAATTGCTTGGGAAATCATGTGTCTAAGATGTTGTTTACTTTTGATCTTCTAAATGTGCTCCAAATAAAACTTTGAACCATGACACACAAATTTCCAAAAAGGTAGCAACATGTTGGCAGAGAAACATTGTCCTTCCTTTGGATGACTCGCTGTGTCTTTCCATTAAATCTTCATACGATGGGGGTTATTTGCCTTATCGATCTCAAAAAACTTCACTAGTAGGCCATTCAAATCTAAGATCATAGCTCTTCTTTCTTGATGGAGGGGCAATTGTACCAGTATCACTAGGGGTGGAGGCAGGGTGTCCATACACCTCTTGTGAAATTATTCCCATTTTTTGGCTTCCCTCCTTTGTTGTCGCTTCTGCTTCTGCATGATTAATTTTTGGCATGCCTTCTTTTCATGGTAGCTATTGATGTGGATGGCCAACTGCAAGCCTGCTTCCATATTTACCACATTTAAATATAAATGATAATCACATATTTTAAACACGTTTAAATACATCTTTTAACAATAATTTTGGGAATCATTCAAATCTTACTAAACAAGACAAGCTCACTGACAAATACATCCATTGCAGTGTCTTAATTGAAATCTCAAAACAATGGAGCCCATGTAAAATAGATATTGGAGTCCAAAATCATACAACTCCCAGTGAACAAATGAAAAAATGCTTCAAATTCATAAAGATTCATACAAGTCTCTTGGTACTGAGTTTTTGTCAAAGCTCTTGATAACATGGGTAGAATCGAACCAAAAGAAACTAGGCAATTGAGCATGCCCAATAATAGATACAATGTAAGCTATAGGTCTTGATTGCCCATAGGGCATCTTGCACAAGCTCCCACCAAAACAAAGGCCACATACATCTAGGGGCTACAACTTCTTGCAGGCTCAAGGACCATGTGATGGTGTTGTTTTTCCTTCTTTAACAACATTGCTACCTCATGAATTTCTTGGCGTGGTCTGTTTCTACTAGAACATTAGAGCCTACAACAACTGAAGGACTTTTTTCATTTTGCTCCTTGCGCACCTTCGCTCCCGGTCTCTGGGGTTTTTCTACACCATGAGACATGTGAAGGCAGACTATAAAATTATGCACATGTTTATTTTTGAACTCTTAAATGACTAAAATTCCAAAACTATCTCACCTTTTTCCATTCCATCCAGCTTTCACTTCTTTGCTCTTTTACCAACAAAACTCTATAGTAGTAGGTCATCTTCAACTATAGGATCATCCGGCCATGCACGTTCATCTTGCCCTACATGGATTTTCTCTTGTTCTTTCTGTTTAGCTAAAGGGAAATTCCCCTTTCCACTACTATGCATTTCACTCACATCCTCCTTCCTTATGTGGGAGTCAAGCAAAGACAAATGGTCACACTTAGATTGCTTCTGTGATGAACATTCTTGAGACATTTGTTGCACTGCAAGTAACAACAATAGACTTAAATGCATAGTGAAAGTTGACACTTAAATGCAGGAAATAATGCATAAAATAGTGCTCTATTAGTTCTTATGTTGATTGAACCTCTTGTTGAAACTCTAATAGTGGAGTAGTCCTACTTCATACTATGTTTTAGTATTCTACTAGTGCTCTGATAGTGCTCTAATAGTGAATTTTAGTGCTTTAGGGTACATGTTAGTATTATCATAGTGCTCTAATAGAGCACCTTAGTGCACTATTAGTTGTTCAAATTTATGCTAGAGCTTAATAGAGTTCAAGCATCACATTAGTCCTCTAATAGTGTTGAATAATGCTCTAGTAGTGCCGATTAGTTGTTGATTCACTAATGGTGTTGGTCAAAGTATGTTGGAATTTGTTAGAGTCCTAGTACATTTTAGTACTCTAACAATGAATTTTAGTGAACTAATAGTGTTATTTATACCAATGCTAGCATTTCTTAGAACTCTAGTCCATGTGAGTCTTCTAATAGTGCTCTAATAGTGTTGTAATAGACCTAATACTATTGGTTAGAGCTATGCTAGAACTTGATACAATCCCAATACATGCTAGTACCCTAATAGTGCTCCAATTAGTCAATACAATGATAGAACTTTGGAGTTCCAACAAATGTAAGCGTTGTAATGGTGCTTTAATAGTGTTAAAGGTGCTATGCTACATCTTGATAGAGTCCCAAACATGTTAGCGCTCTAATAGGGCTTCAATAGTGCATTTTCTTGCACAAACAATGTTGTTCAGAACTTTGCTACAACATAAATGACTTCTAGTACATGTTAGTCTCCTAATAGTGCCTTAATAGTTCTCTTATAGTGTTTTCCAAGGCTATGTTATAAAGTTTTGGAGTCCCAATATGTGGTTCTACTCTATATATAGTGCTCTATTAGTGCTTGTTAGTTCATTATTAGTGTTGGTCAGAGCCTTGTCAGAGCTTTCTAGAATCTCTCAAGAGTTCAAGTACATGTTAGCCATGTAATAGTGCTCTAATAGTGTTGTAATAGTGTGATCGATTATTTCATCATCTCCTCCTTCACCTTCTTCCAGATTTGAATCATTCACCCAACCCGATTGATCAAGGCCATCATGGGCAACCCTTCATATTTGGTCCTTGCATGAATTTAGCAAGGCTACCATTTTCGATAACATCCATCGAGAATCAAATTCTTGATCCGCGGGCACAGACAATTTTGCCTTTAACTTTGTGATGATCCAATGCTTCTTTTCATTGGGTTGGTGTCGAAAGTCCTCTGTGACTTTCGAGAATGCATGCATCCGATTCATGACTCTTTTACCCCTTGCATCCATAAGGATGTGGTTTTGACCATCCACATCGTAGGGGAGATTCCTGGATGCTTGGGAGTTGGCCTCTCCTGAAGAGCCTCAGCCACCTATAGAGTGGCGTCTAGCACGGGAACTCTCCCTCTCTCTTGCCCCCTTGGTTCCCTGTGAAATAGAAACAAAAGTAGGGGTATGCTCTTGACTGCGAGCCCCTGCTCTATAAACTCTCGCAAGAGAGTTTCCCTTGTGGTCGGATCTAATCCAGCTAGTAGCTTCCACACCTTCTCGGTGCTACTACTTGAAGTGCTACTGGAAGCTCTTTTGCTTCCTCTCCACTTCCTTTCCTGCTTCCTCTCCTGTTGCTTGACATCCTAGCTTCATCAACAAAGATAAAAGGCAAAAGAAGCTTTCAATCTCCATAATGATTGCATCGTCTCTTATCTACTCTCACATGCAACAAATATTGAAAACAACAATATACCTTCTTTTGCACAAGAAAAAGGTGAAAGCACAAGTAGAATGTGAGAAGTTGCACTTTCTTTTGCTTGAAAAATGGGAGAAGAGGGCTTGAAATAGAGGGGAAGAGATGTTGAAGTAGAGGGAAAGAGGGTGTTGAGGTGTTCAAGCTATTGAGGGTGTTAAGAGTGTTGAAGTGGAGGGTGTTGAGGTAGAGGGTCTTGAGGGGGTAGAGGGCTTGAGCAAAGGCAATCCAAGGCTTATAGAAATGAAAGCGATGCGACAACGAAGAGGGTTTTAAACACTCAGCATCGATATTGGCATTGATAATATCATCGAAAAAAACGTCGATACGTTTCTATAAAACACACAGAGTCGATATAAATGTCAATAATTCCTTGCTCTTTGCAACGCTTTTATCAGTGTTATGATCGATGTAAATATCGATGCTAAACCTAAAACCTTTAAAAAATGATGAATTATGTTGGATTATTATAGTCATATGTAATCCAAGTGGGACCAAAATTGATAGGCATGATGGTTATGGGGTTTAGGACATTCTAGCTAGGTGATTTTGTTTTTGGATTTGCTGGTGTCCATTTAAAATTTAAAGACACTATGCATCACGTATAATGCACAACACGATGAATTTTAGATGAGACTAAATCAGTGAGAATCAAGACAAAAATTGATGTAACTCAAGATCACTATAGGACTGGGTTTGTGTTTATTCTTGTTCAATTCTAAGTTCAACAAAGGCACTTTGTTATTGAAAAAATCACCTAGACACTAGTTGCATACATGTAACTAATTATGTAAAAAACTAAAATTTTCACATGTATTTAATATTAGCTGGTCATAATTCTAGTGTTCTAACAACTAATATAAACTTTTTAATTGATGTGAGATGTGTTTTTACATTTTTTTATGTATTAAAATGTAATATCAACACATGAGCGATGATTGATGAAAAGAGCGTGAATATATCCATGAACTTAGATTATGGAATCCAAAGACATTGAATTTGTTTGAAAACTATATAATTGTGTGTTGGATAGTTAGACAAGGTACTTTGATCTTCCTACTTTCTTTTGTGTGATTTTTGGTCAATAAATAGCCCATTTATATTTTACAAAACTCCATTTGCTCATGTAGCATCCTAAAACCGTCGATGGTTTAAAGCAATTAGCAACGCTTATATCAATGTTAACAGTGACGTATATATCGACGTTCCACTAATAGCGACATTAGTATCAATGTTAATATGGACAATTTAGAGTTATTTGCGACGTTAATATTGATGCTTTAGGGCTATTTGAGACGATAATATCGATGAAATGATAGTATATCGATGGTAATAAGGATGGTTATATTGATGCTAATACTGACTCTGTGATTTTTCCAGAGAGCTTATCGATGCTTATATCGACGAAACAGAGCATATTAATTTGTCTCCAACTCTATGCCAAATTTTAATCATAGAAACCCGATTACATGTGTTGATAGGATTGTATTGAGAAGTTAAACATGTTTTTAAACAATAACTCATGTTTTTGTAGATGGCTTCCAACCTTTACCAGAGATTGAGTTGAATGAAGAGGTAAAAGCTATGTATATTTGTTCCTTCTTTCGTGCGTTGTTTTATGAAATAATTCACTAAAGATAATGATTTTGTGCAGGGGGGATGAATTGGTTCTCGGTAGCTTTAGACCACATGCTTTATATCATCGTCCTCATGAATCCATGTTGTCCCAGAGGGGTTAAAGGGACTTGTGCCCCGTACTTCTTATGATGGCTAGAATTAGATTCACTGGTAGACCATTAGCTCCCCAACCTCCTTCCTCTCCCCAACATCATCAATCTGCTTCCACATCCTCATACTCGACAGCCAACTCTTCCACCTCTGCATCCTCCTCTACTATGGACTCCACAGACCAACATACCACCATCCCACCACATTCTCCTCGTCCACTCCCTCCCCCTTTGCCTAGTCCTGACTCCTACACTGTCCCCAATCCTCCTCCTCAATCCCCTCCCCCACTGCCCAATCCTGACTCCCCTCTCCCTGACCCATAGCCTCTGCCTCAGTCCCAAAATGAGGAGCAGACTCTATTTGAAGGCCTGGGAGACATTCAGGACCTTGGTTTCACCGTGCCTGCAAAGCAGACAGCAAGGAAGTCCATTATTGCACCAGTTCTTCCTACTCTCCAGCAAACGGTGGAAGTACTCACCTTTCAGGCTGCTGCTCGGGTAGCAGCATCCCTTGCTGCCTCTCCTTCAAAACTAGTTGTACCTGTGCAGTTGAAGCGAGTTAGGACAAAGACCACTCCTAGTACCCATAGGGGGCAGTACGAGAAGGAGAGGGCACAAAAAACTCAGGACATGGTAGAGGAGCAGGGAAGAGAAGAGCGCAGGAAAAAGTTCAAGAACGATAAGAGGCCATGGACCAACACACCAAAGCCACCCCTTCCTCCAAAGGTCAAGAGAAGGAGGAAGCTTGGTGTGAAGGCCCTTCAAGAGATCATGAAGTTTCAGATGACTGTGCAGAATGTCATCCCCCACACTGCATTCCAATGTGTAGTCCGGAAGATCTCCTAGTCACTGAAGCGGGATGTACGGTGGAGTGCAGCTACATTAGGGGCAATCCAAGAGGCTGCAGAGCAGATGGCCACAAGTATTTTTAAAGATGCAAACTTGTGTGCCATCCATGCAAAGCAAGTGACGCTGATGGATAGGGACTTCTGCCTAGCGACTCGCATTCTCACTCCGACCCTACCCTTAGGCATTAGGATTAGGATCACTTTTTCCCAATGTTGCCTTGGAGGACTTTTATGTCATTTTCATCCTATGTTGCCTCAAGTGGAGGCATTGTAATCTTGACTTTCTTTCCATACAATATATAAGCAGTTTCCAATCTCAGTTCTTTGCATTCTCGGTGTTGATTCATGCAATATATATGCAGTTTCCAATCTCAGTTATTTGCATTCATTGGTGTTGATTCTTGATTTTTTTGTCACAATTTCGAGTATCATAGTTTTTATGCATAAGTAGTAGCTGTGACAGAATAAAAATATGTTCACCAAGGCATGAAAGAGACAAAAAAATGCAAACCTGCCACGACGTGACCAGACCCATTCCATCAGCATTGGAGTGGGTCTGGTCACGCCGTGCCGGGATTTGATTTTTTTGGGTACAATAAACTATTTTTAGCATTCTTCATGTAATATATATCACCTTTCTTTTCATGCAATATATTTTCAATTTCCAATCTCAGTTATTTGCACTCATTGGTGTTGATCAATGTTTTTTGTCAAAATTTCAAGTATCATAGTTTTTAAACTATGTTTGGTCGTGATGCAGCATTGGCACACTATCTTGGACAAGCACCTGGCCAGATAGTTGTTTTTCATAGCAAGTTTTCCCCGAGAGGACAATTAGAGCTATTGAAGTGCAAGGCCCTTTCATGGGTTTTAGGGCATTCCAATATTAATTGGAATGTAGACAAGGTTATTCTGGTGCACCGTTCAATAGCCCTGAATGCATTTGCTGCCAATATTCATGGGATGGCATTAATAGCAAGTGCAAAAGTGCTCAGCAAAGATGGAAGTTGCGAAGCACTTACATCTAATTTTTGGGATAGGAGACTATTAGGGAAATCCAAGGATATAGTAGCCAGTGCCATGAAGCACAAGCAGGACAGATTCTAGTCCAATGTATCTCTTTGTAATGGATACTATTTTGTAATGGAAACATTCTTGTCATGGATACTCTTGCAATGTATATTCTTGTGTAATGGAAACTCTTTTGTATTGGATACTTTGTATCAATGGTTGTACTTGTGTGCTATAAGTCCTATCTAATTTTTGTATCTCTACCAATGAATATTACTTTTTTGCACATGCAATTAGTAAAATGCACTTGCATATTCATTTTTTTGATCTTCCATGGTCACCTACATTGAAATTTTGCTTTACAAATTGTTTATGATAAAACAGTAGAACATGAAAGTGCTAATAATAGGTTCTTCTCAAAGAAAGCAAAACCCACCATGGCACGACTAGAGCCAGTCCAATGCCGATGGAATGGGTCTGGTCGTGCCGTGGCGGGTTTGCATTTTTTTGGCTCTTTACAAAACTCGTCCACTTCCACCACTTCTTGCGAAAATGTAATAACATTCAATTAGCAAACCAATACAAATGGTGTAAGCTAGAAGTTATCACAAGAATGATTCAATTATACTCACCATATCAGCTTGGTCCTAATCCATAGCCTCCTCATGGGCGATGTTAATGGAACCTTGGAACGAGGCATGGAGTTCGGCTGATGGAGGAGGGGGTGTGGGAATAGCATCCGGCAATGCATCATAGATAGTTGTGTCTGTGGATTTCATGATTGCCAGTGTGGTAGCGAGGTATTCTTCAAGGGATTGCTCTGAATAATCCAATATATCGGGATCTTCCATGCTGGTGTCCACATCAAACACACATAACACTCCAAATGCCTCATCTCCCATAAGTCAAAAAGTGTTTCAATGTCGTGGAGGAAGAGATATCGTTGCCCTTCCACTATGAGGAGAGGAAGGCTCCATATGTCCATCGAAGGGACCTCGGGGGGGTTCATGATGTGGAAGCCTCATTGGTGAAATGAGGTTGCCCCTCCGAAGCATGCAGTAGTAGTTGCAGCGCTTGGGATGCATCCTCCTCCTCTCTTTGCATATCAACTGGCAGCTCCTTAAAGAAGTCATAGTCCTCTGCAGGGACATGTAATGTAGTAGAGGTAGTAGGAGGTTTTGAGGATGAACCTTCCTCATCCATGTGTCCCTCCTGGCACACGAAAATGAAAGTCATCTCCCAGGAAAGGAACTTTGTGCCTGTGTTTCCTACAATTCCTAAATCTATGAGGACATCTGGGTCCACAACCCTAAACCCATCTTCAAGGAGTTGCAAACGAAAACATTGCAACCGCTTCTCAAACTGGGAGTCATAATAATGGATGAACAAAAGGTAGTCAATGGGAACCCATCTCTTTGCAGACTCATCAAGCTGGTATGCAAAATCCTTGAAGTGAGTCTGCATGTACAAGATGAGTTCCTCAAAGTCCTCCCTAGCTCCCATGTATGTGCTGAGAACATCCAAGGTCTTGTCAAAGACCTCAAAGAGCTCATCCTCCCTATGGTTGAGTGGGGTATGGGAGAGGAACTCATGGAAGGCAGGCCTTGCAGAGTCCATAGTCAAGAGGGTATAGAATGTGTGAAGAAAGTGAGTAGTTGGATGAAGATGAGTGGAGGCTATGGAAGGTGAAAAGGTAAAGTGAGGATCAATAGTATGAAGGCTCGTTTATATGTATACCCTTTTTTTAAAAAGAAACTATTATAAAAATTAATTCTCATAACCAATGCAAAGAACAAAGTGGAAAGAGACATTGAATTGACTTTCAAGAGAGTAAATCCATTGTTCAATCGAATATTGATACACTATCTCCCCTCAAAATGGCTCATGATTTGCAATTTTGCAAGAGGGATGAATTTCTCACTACGCAAGCACTTCTCTTGGTGCTTAGGCACCCTTCTACCATCCAACAAAAAGATAAAAGACTCCAAAAGGCCTTCCATGACCAGAAGGTGTTCCCGCATGTCCTTGAGTGTCCATTGTGAGGTGACATTCACATACTTCAAATCTTCATGATCAAGTTCAATAGATAAAGTCACATTGGTGTCTTCCTCATTGGAATCAAGGGGTAACCAAGAGTCGTCTATCTTTTTCCAATGCCTATATTGAAATGCCAAATAGAATACTTGCCATGAGGTGTGGTATCTAGCCACAACACTATCTTTGCATGCATAACACCGAAACAGATCACCATTCTATTGACTTGTCCTTAAATCCCAACTCTGACAAAGCAAATCCTCAAGCACATTTGCATCAACATTCTTACAAGTCCACAGTAGCACTTCTATGCATTCAGACAGTTTTAAAACATTGAGCGAAAATGTGTAAAGGCATAAACCAAGATAACCTGGACCATTTGGATCCAAATGTGAACTTCATTGCCATGGCCATATCTTTTCTGATCTTTCCCTTGAAAGATGTCAATGTCTTGGCATCCTCCATGCCGCAGTCAATCTCGTCTAACTGTGGTGCTGCAATGCATTCAAGATGGCCAAATAATGCTTTTCTTTTGGGAGTAATGTAATGTGCATTTTACCAATACATATTTCTCTGTCACAAAGATGAGGAGGACTCTCCATCATGCAAGAGCTTGCCTATATCTTCATGAACCACACCAAACTTTGAAGACTCAAGTGGTTCCCATTCTTCATAGTCTGAAGGGAATATATTCGTCATGGGAAAACAAGCCATCCAAAGTGAATATGGAAGAGACAGAAGATCAAACTAATAAAAATTAAACTTATAATGCAAAGGTATCTGTCTTTGATTTGTTGATGGGGGCAACAACATGTCCTTTGCCATGTACACATGTTGCAACTTTGCAAGCCATCCCTTCTTCCCCAACTTGAATTTCAAGATGCTTCCCTTCCACTCATGTAAGAGGTCACCTCTCTTGTTCTTTGGAAGCCTATGTGGACCTTTGGCAGATCCTTTCATGATTATCAAGTCGTTCAAGCTGTATGTGCAAGGGAGCCAGTCATCGCCTGCATCTTTGGTGTTGTGGAGCACAAATGAGTCCACCATGTTGGATGGCCTAGTGGAGTTTCCCCTCACCATGATTACAGGGCAACTGTACATTAGAAGGAAGAGCAACAGCAACAAAGGGGTGATCCTATGGAGAAACAAGTCTAGCAAAGAGATGGTTGAGGAGTAGCAACACGAGAGGACTGATGATGAGGAGTAGAAGCAGCAATAGTAGCAAGAGACGGGCATGCAAGAGGGGCATGGATGAGGGGAGGAGTAGAAGTAGCTGCAATGGGAAGAGTAGGAAGAGGGACGCCTAGGAGAGGGGCAGAGTTGCAGGAGTGGGAGGCAGAACTGCAGCAGGAGGGAGAGGAGATGTGGAAAGGGATCCACAAGTTCAAAATGTGGAGGGAGGGAAAGGCTAGCACCTGCAACCTCTTGAATGCTAAGTGGGTATTAACAGAGGAAGGTACACATGGGAGGAGGGTTAAACATGGGTTAGAGGGGAGTGGGTTGGGTTCTAGTGGCCCATTGTGTAAGAGACACAACCAATGGGGAGGAGAGGGTCCCATGTGGAAGAGGTCTAGCCAATAGAGGCTATCTGCACCTTCCACCTCAACATGGCATTGCCCCACTAAAAGGAGCACTCTCATTGGTACACCTCAAATCCTCCCTAATTCCATGAAATTAGGAACACTAATTGGAGGCCCTTTTGAGACCTCACTTCTCCCCTAATGCCAAAGAAAAATCACAATTGAACATCAACGAAATCGATGGGTGCAAATCATGACATCCACATTTGTAGAGGAAGTCATACAAGAGAGTTGTAGGTGTTTCTTTAATCTCTTCATCCACATCAAACTCCATTTGGACTTGCATCATCGCTAAATTCAAGGGTCTAGATAAGGCATGGAAATTATTAGTTCAAGCAATTCAATAAAGCAAGAGACAATCGGTCTTAAACAACAAATCTCTGTGTGGTGAATGGATTCAAAGTAATGTGAGAGGAGATGCTAGAGGAAGCCAGGTATTCCTCCTCATGTTGTAGTGAATCTATTTTCCCTAACGCAAATAGGCAATCGATTCAACATAATGCAAGGAGGCATATTGTGCTTCCTATGGGACCTTCACTCGCATTATGGTGAATCGATTCACCATAATGCGAGGAGGCATATTTTGCTTCCTATGGGACCTTTGCTCGTGTTATGGTGAATTGATTCACCATCATGTGAGGAGGCATATTATACTTCCTATGCGACCTTTGCTCGCATTATGGTGAATCAAGGGGGCATATTGTGCTTCCTATGGGACCTTCGCTCACGTTATGGTGAATCGATTCACCATAATGCGAGGGGGCATATTATGCTTCCTATGGGACATTTGCTCGAGTTATGTTGAATCGATTCACCGCTACATGAGGACTTTTGCATCCTTTGGTGCCGCCTCTCTCGTTATAGTGAATTACAAATAAAGATACTTCTCATGTACCCGTACTGAGAGAGGAGGTGCCAAATGAATTAAAATGGTCTACCTTGCATTGTGGTGAGTCAATTCACCGTAATGCGAGGAGTCATAGGTTTTCGATTCACCATAACATTTCTATCATGAAAAAACAAAGCAAGGAGTTTTGCAAGAATAAACTAAGAGAACAAAATAAGAAAAGGAGAAGGAAGCACAAAAGACATAAAAATACTAGGAAAACGAGTCGACGTTGGTCGCAAGAGATGGAGATGAAGGAGGTTGTCGTTATCTTTGATGGAGATGAAGGAAGTTGGAGGTTTGTCTTTGTCATTTGATATAGGACATTGAAGGAGGATGATTGATGAAAGAGGTTGGATGAGGTTGTCGTTGATGGAGATGAAGGCCGTTGGTGGGGAGATAAATGAGAATACGAACGAATGGGTATCCAAGAGAGGCAATCAAAAACCATTTTAAATGCTATGCGACACATCAGCGTCACCTTTTCACTTGCCATTCCATGAATGCCACGTGTCAATCTGCCATGCACCTAACACATGTACATGCTTTAAAGGCTAATCAAAGACGTTAATTATGCCACCTTTTCGTCCTCTTATCGATTATGCATTGTTCGTCCTCCTGTTTGCCTCCTTCCAACTTTCGACTACTCCCACACAACTGAACCGATATTCCACCTCCTACACGATAGTCTCCATTTATTCCCATGCATGAAATGTGAGTTTTTGTATATTATTGCCAAAAATCACGTGGTGGGGGGACTTGCTCAAGCTGCTGCGTTAAGCACACACAAACACACAAGGAGAAGCTCACTCAAGAACACACATAGAGAGATGGAGTCCAAAACGTTTTCTTGCTGGTTTTTTCTTCTTCTTCCTCACACTTTACAATGTACACAAAGTGTAGATAAGATACAACATAAAGGAAAATGGCCTACTAAGTCAAACAATGCATAACTGACTATACTAATCAATTGGCGCTATAACTATGCCAGCTATAGATAGGTGTAACAAACCAAATATGATAAGTGATGAGTCAGTGGTCATGTGAGAGTCATGATGACCACCGATGTGCCAAGTGTAGATGTGCAGATCCATCTAACTAGGTGGTCCACCATCAATGTCTGCATGTGTTGACCTTGCCATGTCAACACTCCCCCTCAAGCTCAACTGCATCTCTGCAACTCCAAGTAAGCTTCGAAACATCTGAAGCTTCTCTGCACTCAATGCCTTTGTGAAGATGTCAACTACTTGTTCATGTGTACTAACATAAGCCAAGTCAATGTCACCTGCTAATACCTTTTCTCTCACCAAGTGGTAGTGCACCTCAATATGCTTTGTCCTCGCATGAAACATAGGGTTCCTAGCCAACTAGGTGCTGCTCATGTTGTCACAATAAATGACAACTGGACCATCTACCTGCACATCCAAATCACACAATAACTTTTGCAGCCATACCACCTCACATGTTGCCATAGCAGCTCCTTTGTACTCAGCCTCTATACTCGATAAAGCAACTGTAGGTGTTTTTTGCTACTCCATGTAACTGCTACACTACCAAGGGAAAACATGAATCCGTTGGTAGATCTTCTGTCGTACATACTACCAGTCCAATCTACATTTGTGTATCCAAGTACTTGTATCTCCTTATCTACCTCATAAAAAAGTCCATAATGCAAAGTGGACTTCACATACCTCAATATGCATCTAACTGCATCCAAATGAGGCTTTCTAGGCATTTGCATAAACTGACTAACAAGGCAAACAACATAGCTCAAGTCTGTCCTTGTGATACTCATGTAAATCAAACTCCCTACTATCCTCCTAAACATAGTGGAGTCTTCTATCACATCTCCAATATCAGCACTCAACTTCACATTTTGCTCCAATGGCACTGAAAGAGGCTTAATGCTATCATACCATCCTTGGATAACATATCCAAGCCATACTGCCTTTGGGACAGCCATATGCCATCATCACATCTGATCACTTCAATACCACTCAGCTCACCCAAATCCTTTATCTCAAACTTCTTCTTCAAAAGGCCTTTAACTTCAGCAATCCCACTATCACTATCACCTGTAATAATCAGATCATCCACATAGATGACTATGATGACCAAACTTGCATCTCCCTTTCTCACATAAAGTGAGTGATCAACATCAGAAACATAAAATCCAATGTTGACAAGATATTCTCCGATCTTGTCAGACCATGCTCTAGGTGCTTTTGTCAATCCATAGAGTGCCTTCTTTTACCCACACACATATGTGGGATGCTTTAAATCCTCATAACCTACTGGCTGCTCCATATACACCTCTTCTTGTAAATCACCATGTAAGAAGGCATTCTTTACATCCATTTGCTATAAACTCTAGCCTTTGGCTACTGCCAAAGCAATCACACATCTAACAATTGCCATCCTAGCAACTGAACCGAATGTCTCATCATAATCTATGCCATATGTCTGGGCATAGCCCTTTGCAACTAGCCTGGCCTTATACCTGCTAATAGATCCGTCTACATTATGCTCGATTTTGTAAACCCATTTACAGCCAATAGCTTTCTTGTCCTTAGGCACCGATACAAGATCCCATGTCTTGTTGGCCTCTAATGCTTCCATCTCCTCATTCATTGCTGCATCCCAATGAGCATGACCAACAGCATCCTAAAAACAAGTAGGCTCAACATCCTCAACCACTTTCACCATATAGGCATAATAATGAGCTACATAACCTTCAAAGCCAAATCTTTTAATAGGTTATCTCACCCTACTAGACCTACATATCACTGGTTCACTGAATGGAGCCTTTGCATTACTTTGTACTCTTTGTACACCTGGAGTCCTCAATGAAGGAATACCAAGTTCTTCATCTAAACTCTCTAAATCACTAGAATCTCCATCAAAAACTACATCAATACCATCTGACACTTTCTTCTTCCCTTTGTCTTTACCTGCAACACTAGTAGATGCACCTGAAGATGTAGGGCTGCTCCTTAGTCTCCTAGACCAAGGACTAACAGTCGGTCTACTACTAGATGGTGTCTCTGGACCACTAAGGCTCTGTGAATCTTTCTTTTCTGATTGCACATAACTGTCATGATCATCATCATCCTTCAATGCATCACCACTAGATGCATACCAACTGCTCATCTCATCAAAAATAACATTATTGCTCACTCTAAACTCACATGTGACAGGGTTATAGCAACGATATCCTTTCTGCTCTTTGAACACCTTTGACATTGCATTTCGGTGAGTGTTATTCAAATGTCTTTTTGTGAAATAGTTACAAAGCTTATTTGATTATACTCGAGAAATTATCCTAATGATATTTTGGAATCAAATAATATATTGCTAGGCAACATCTGTGCATGTCATTTACTTATAGAACATGGCAATGGATCAACAACAATTGGAAAAGCATGGATCAAGATATAAGAGATGGAAACCACTCTTGCTAGATAGATATAGTTTTGATTCGACAGGGTCACCCATCATTAACATTGGAAGTGGAAGAGAATTGGACTCTTGAATATGTTAGGAAGGAATTAGAAGTAGCTATTCAAAATCCTACAGATCAATTTTGCTCCAAGCTAGATGGTCGGAAGGTTATTAGAAGAAGAGAGCATCAGATCATTTGTAAAGATGTTGCAACCCCACATGAATTGGAGGCACTTGAAGATACATGATGTGACCATGTATATGTATACAGTGACAATGTATTTTTTGTATGCAATAAACTTATCTATTTAGAACATTGCTTTTGTAATGCTTTATTGTTTAAAACAATGTATTGAAGGCAAAAATTCCCCAATTGAATTTTTATGTACACAAAAAGGCCTAAAGTAAGAAAACAAGAAGTGAAGGAACACAGTAGCAAATTTGATCCTCTAATTTTCAAATTAAAAGTGCATTTACAATTGATGTTCACTCTCCAATAAGACTAATTATGTGTTAAAAAATGTAAATGTACATGTGTTGTTGCATATTTACAAATAGCATGTTACAGAGTGCAATACATTTGTTGAAAGAAGCAATCCAAAAACACATCGATAAGGAAAAAACTATATATCACTGGAACCCATAGGCTTGGGCTTTGGGATGGAGCCATGGCTCTTCTCCCAAGTATGGAGCCCATCTAAGAGGCTTAGGGGGGCCTATCCCTCCTCGTGGATTGGGTGGGATGAAGTCCACTAGGCCATCTGGAGGCATTGCTTCTGCAACCTCGATCATTTTTGCAATCGTTTCCTCCCTAAACGTTTGGATATCTAGGTCCACGTAACGAGACATGGATGGAAACTGCCATCACAATTCATCAAGGCATAATATCAGCATGACAATATACAAGAAGATAAACAAGAGTATGCATGCATATGGGAGCTAAAAAATGCTTACATCCTCCGAAGGAAGCTGAAAAATGCTCCGTAGCAGCAGCAATGCATTGAGGGCAACCCTCCACCCACAACCATAATCATCATCTTGTTTGGGCACACTAACTCTTCGAATGGTCATTTGCTCTAGGGTGTCGGTGTCCATGCTTAGGCTCTCATAAGCAGCCAATAGTTTTTGGACACTACTGCAAACAAAGACCAATCAATATCTTGATCAATCCATACTTCTAATTTAAATAATAATATGTATCATAATGATTTTAACTCACAGCAAAACATTGCCATGGACACCAGATGTCGAATTCGCAAGGTAAATAACATTGTCTTGCACATCGACTAGAACAAGACTCCAATGGACACTACATCACATCCAAAAAGATTTCTATTAGTTTCAAGCCAAATGAAAAAGAAAACGCCTCCCGGCATTATGGTGAATCGATCCACTGTGAAGCAAGAGAGCACGTGCCAAAGGAAGCACTATAACTCGTGTATGGCAATTCGTATAAACATCATGCAAGAGAGAAACAGAGACAAACTCACTTTTCGTGATATGCCAAAAAAATTACTCGAGCATCGTCCAGCTGGACCTCCCGAAACCAGTTCAGCACATCAAGGTAGGGAACTGACTCTATAGCAAAAGTGTTGATACTAGCGAGTCAATTTAATTTTTCATTCTTGGCTAAAGAGTATACCTTAAAACACATCTAAGCACTTTGTCATTGACTTCAGTTCTAGGATCAAATAAAATGTTTATCTCATCAGCATGAATTGAGAAATAACATCTTTGCCCTCTAATATGATAGGGTACATAGATCTCAAGCAACAAAATTTGAAGCATCTCGCGATTCATAGCGTGGAGTGCATGAACATTTTCTCTTTTTGTTTGCAATGCAAGCATTGCCACAGTATGTTCCCTTTGAGTGCTTGCCCAAAAATTTGCTCATGTCTCATGTTCATGTTCTGGAACTCCCTCCATCATCTCTTCAATTCTCACTTTTTGAACAGGATGGACATCCAAAATTTGCACCATTTGTGCATCAGTAATTGTAACTGGCCTAAGTAACTTATCATATCTAAAGTGAAGGGTTGCTAGTTGAAAAAATCTTTGTTCATCAGTGTGACTCTATGTGCATGGGCTACAAGAACGTAACTATCCAATCATCCAATCCTCTGTGGCCTCCTACAAGCAAAACAGGGCTAATGCCTTCCACCTAAACAAAATTCCATTTCGCTCGAAAATTCTCTTGACAAGCCTTTGGAAAGGTAATTTTGGAATAGCAACAATCGGGTGCTTCATAAATCGTTTGATTTCTCGTAGTACCATCGAATGCTCTACGAAACGCCTTTGTCTAGGCTGTAGTTTAGATAATCGGGAAGGACTGCTTGATTTCCTTGATCTTGAGGCATTCAGAGTTCCCATCTTCTTCCCACTAGATGAGGGACCTACAGTGTCATTGGTCTAGTTGTATGCCTTACATGAGCCATCTAAAAACATAAGCAAGTGCAGAAAACTTAGCTATTCAATAGAAAATGATTAACAATTCACCATAACGTGAGAGAAGGTGGCCAAGAAAGCAATTCAATGCACTTCCTCGCATTATGTTGAATCCATTCATCATAGCATGAGATGAAGGGCCAATAAAAGCAGAATCATCCTCCTCGTATTATGGTGAATCAATTGACACCATTGTGAGGTGGATTATCGTGAATCCTCTGCCCTTTGATCTTGCATTATAGTGAATCGACTCACCATAATGTGGGACCAAGGGCCAGTCAAATCAAAACAATCCTCCTCACATTATAGTGAATCGATTTACAATAACGAGAGAATGATTATCGTGAATCTCTTACCATTCCATCTTGCATTTTGGTGATTCGATTCACCATAACACATGAAGCCATATTGAGATTCCAATGGACCGTCGTCTGCTTTAAGATGAATCGAATCACCATAAAGCAAGATTCAATGGCAGAGGGCAAACAGTCATAGAATAAACAAAATAATCAAGGAATATACAAAAAAATCACAAAATAATCAAGTAATTGTTGACATGGCAAGCTCAACACGTGCGGACATTGATGATGGACTGCCTAGTTAGATGGATCCGCACATCTACACTTGGCATGTCGGTGGTCATCATGACTCTCACATACCCACTGACTCATCACTTATCATATTTAGTTTGTTACACCTATCTACAGCTGTCATAGTTATAGCGCCAGTTGACTAATATAGTCAGTTATGCACTG
The DNA here is from genome assembly GCF_047967505.1 of Dipteris shenzhenensis. Classification (NCBI taxonomy): domain Eukaryota; kingdom Viridiplantae; phylum Streptophyta; class Polypodiopsida; order Gleicheniales; family Dipteridaceae; genus Dipteris; species Dipteris shenzhenensis. Next base: position 25,267,920 of record NC_141608.1, on the reverse strand, counting down.
TTTGACTTAGTAGGCCACTTTTCTTTATGTTGTATCTTATCTATACTTTGTGTACATTTTAAAGTGTGGAAGAAGAAGAAAAAACCAGCAAGAAAACGTTTTGGCCTCCATCTCTCTGTGTGTGTTCTTGAGTGAGCTTCTCCTTGTGTGTGTTTGATGCAGCAGCAGCTTGAGCAAGTCCCTCCACCACGCGATTTTTGACATGGTATCAGAGCCTCAACATTGAGGGAGGCTGGTTTTCAAGGCTAAAGTGAAGGAGAAGAAGCAAGGATTTGAGCGAGTAAGCAACGAGTAAAAAGCTCTCCCATTCTCCCCTATTTCTCTTTGATATTGCCTGTGAAGGCACTCGATTGCAGTGAGATTTAGTGAGATTGCAGTGAGATTTAGTGTGCAAGCAAAATTCTCAGATTGCAGTGAGATTTAGTGTGCAAGCAAAATGGCGTATATTCTGTAGGAGAGTCCGATAGGGATTGCTGCTGGGTTTTTAGCCATTTAAGGCCATTTCGAGCCCCGTTTTGGACTTGCAAGGTTGCAGACAATAGTTTTAGGGTATGCTGCAATTTCGATTGTGTTGACCAAAAGTGTGTACATAGATTACAAATTTCGAATCTGTAAGTTTTAAGGTGTTTGTTAGGAAGCAAACACAAAGTATATCTACAAACAGGTTGCAATTTGTATGTATTATTGAACAGTCAGTGAAAAAGATTATCTAGTGTATTGATGTGCACTTCTAGTAAAAGGTTACAGAAGACTTGCTTGTTGGTTGGTATCAGATTTTAGCATAATGGCAGATAACAGTGGAAACCCCATCATTGAGAAGCTGGACAAGAATAACTACCTATCTTGAAAGTTCTGTGTGACCAACTTCCTTATTGGGAAAGGCCTCTATGAGTTTGTTTCAGGTGAAGAAAAGGAGCCGGAGCTGAGTGACCCTACAACTATAGATGAACTAAAGGCGTGGAAAGAGTGGAATGCAAAAGACAAGAAGGTGATGTATTGGCTATCTGCAATCATTGACAACACTATGCTGGGGCATATCAGAAATGCAAAAAGTTCACATGCAGCTTGGACCACATTTGAAAATATGTTTTCTGTAAATACAAAGGCACGAAAGATTCAGCTCAAGCAAGAGCTGAATACCTTGAAGAAAGGAACCATGACTGTCAATGAGTATGTATTGAAAGTGAGGAGCATTTCATATGCATTAGCAGCAATTGATGCAATGCCTGATGATGATGATTTGGTATCGTCTACCTTGGGTGGACTTAACAATGAAAAGGCTTGGAAGTCCTTTGTTACTTCTGTATATGTACGAAAGCCATTTCCAGACTTTGATGAGTTGGTCTCTCTAATGATCATAGAAGAGATCAACATGCAGGGTGAGTCTTCAGGAAAAAGTGGTGAATAGGCCCAAGCATTCTATTCTAGTTTAGGAAGGGGACGTGGCAGGTTCTCTCCAAGAGGCCGTGGTATGGGACGTGGTGGTGATAACCAGCAAAACAGGTTAAACAATCAGTTTGGCGATATGCAAGTTTAGGAGGCCGTGGTAATTTTAGAGGCAGGGGGAGCTCGAGAGGAAGAGGTGGATGGCAAAATTGAGGATCTAATAATTCTAGTATTGTGTGTCATTATTGTGGCAAAATAGGCCATATTGTAGCCCAGTGTTAGAGATGATATTCGCAGTGGTAGACTACAGCAAGGAAACTATGCATCGTCTTCACGACAAAATGAAGACAGAAAAGAGCATTTGTTTGTTATGCAGCACATGATGAATGCTATTACAGGAAAGGGGGCACATGATGATGTATGGTCTATTGATTCAGGTGCATCAAATCACATGACCAGTCATGATAAATGGTTTGGAGAGATGTAGTATTTGGAGAATCCAGGCTATGTGTAGACAAGTGATGATTCATGCCACCCAATTACCAACATTAGAAAAGTTTCCTTGGCTTTGCATGATGGAAAGACAAAGAGTTTGTCAAATGTATTGCATGTACCATCCATTACAAAGAACTTAGTTTCTATCGGTCAGATGGTAGAGCAAGGGTTGCAAGTCAAATTTAATGCAAAGGGCTGCTTTGTGGAAGATCTTAATGATAAGTGTAGGTTGGTGGCAAAAGGAAGTAGAATTAGCCGCATGTTTACTTTAGATGCTGGAATTCCTGCAATGAATGCTGCTATGTATGCTATAGGCAAAGGAGTTGTTGCAGATATTGACATATGGCACAAATGCATTGGACATGCAAATGTGCAAAGGCTGAAATTAATGCAGTCTAAAGGGTTGGTTACAGGTTTGCCTATGTTTAAAGTTGCAGAATTTCAAAAGGTTTGTGAAGCATGTTAATTTGGTAAGTAGGCAAGACAACCCTTCTCACATGATAGAGATGTAAGTAGAAATGTACTTGATGTTGTGCATACAGATGTTTGGGGACCTATGCAGAATGTATCTCTTGGTGGCAGCAAATATTTTATCACATTTATTGATGACTGTTCAAGAAAGTTGTGGGTGTATTTTATGAAGGAAAAGAGTAATGTGTTTGAGCACTTCAAAACTTTCAAAGCTGTTGTTGAAACAGAAACAGGCTTGAAAGTTAAATGCTTGAGGTCAGATGGAGGGGGAGGGTATCTCTCTAATGAGTTTAGTAACTTCTTGAGGTCTCATGGGATAAAGAGATAGTTTACATGCAGGTATACCCCACAGCAAAATGGGGTTGCAAAAAGGAAAAAAATGCATATTGCAGAAGTTGCATGGGCCTTGATGGTTGAAAAGAGTATGCCTAAGCATTTTTGGTCTAAAGCTATTCATACTACTGTATATATTATGAACAGAACCCCCACAGTTGCAATTCATGGAATGATCCTCAAAGAATGGTTTACAGGCAAGAAGCTTGATGTGTCATACTTGAAAGTGTTTGGTTGTATTGCATATGTTCATGTGCCAGATGAGTTGCAGAAGAATCTTAATCCAAAGATTGAAAAATGTATCTTCATTGGATATAGTCGCAGATTTAAAATTTTAAGACTTGACATCTTCAACACCTAAAGTTGGCCACCTTTGGCTACTCCCATCAAAACAAACGCTTCCGCGAGACTCCAAATCTCATGCAATTACATGCTCATTACATGCTACAAGCTTTGCATTCTATGGATGTATTGATTACATTGCAAAATAATGGTGGGAATGCCACATAACCTAGTCAATTCTACTACACCAAATGGAAGTTCAACTTCATCGTATAGAGAACATGCTTACTAATGTACATGGCATAAGTACATCCCCAAGATGTTTGAGGAGGGGGATGTTTCATTCTAATGTTATGCCCTTATATGATTAGCTTACAACATGTCAACTCTTGAGTACCATGTTTCAATGCAAGCATAAGCAAGAACTCAACACATGTTGTGAATGCAGCTTAAAATGTAGGTTTGCATTTAATAATGCTATGGCATCGACCCAACTTGCTATGCTTGTGAAAACCACACTGCATTTTTCTCCACTAAATTTTCTTATATATGGACCTTCATTGGAGGGCCAACCACCCACGAGAACTTAACCACTACAAATCAAAGTGTAGCAAGCCAATTAAGCCAAGCATTTACATGGACAACAATAGTCATCGAATCCTTTGTGGTAGCCATTTTCAAGACATTGAATTGCTTAAACAAGTTCTTTTTTTTTTGCTAAACCCAACTATCATTTCAATCATGTCTTAGTATTGTTACATCGTGAAGCTTGAGAATTATCATAGAAGAGGGAGCAAATATGATCATCAAAAACATCATACAAGAAGTTTATTAAAAAAGTGTTTCCATACCCTAATGCTAACTCTAAATCAAAAGAAGAATCTCCAACCATTGCTGAAATAGTATAAGTTCATTGACATTTCACTATCATCTTCTCACTTATTGCATGCATGTGACTCTAGTTGCGGGGAAAGGTACCTTTGGCATACAAGCTAGCTTCATAGGGCCCTTCATAACATGGGCAAGATTGCTTGTCTTCACCACTGTGTAAATGGTCTTTGAACTTTCAAGGGACACAAAATCTGTTGCTAAAGCGGCAAATGGATTGTCGTCATCTTTTGACATGGATGAAGACTCCCCCACTATGAGCAAAGGCCATATATAGTCGTGCACCCATGGAGGATAGTGGATGCACAAAACAATTGCTAAAAATGGCATGGAGGGACCTACGTGCTAGTTACCATCAAAACGAGACCGTTGCTTTGGTGTTGGCAGGAGTTTGGCAAGCAACTTTGGAGAGGCCAATCCTTGAACTTTAGTTAGAGTTTCTCCTTGCAAACATTCATGAAAATCAAGTTACAACCAAGAATATTGCAATGCATCATTGTGAAAAGGACAAGAAATTCAAAAAAATATTGACAAAATTTGGTACCTTTCTCGTACTAGATAGCTAAGCTTGTAGATAGTGACTCACCTTGGACAATCGCGAGACTTTCTTGCACAATATGTCCATGACAGATGTCATCTTTCAAGCACGAGGAAAATTTAAGTATAATGTAATGAAACCAATAAATTTGGGACATGTAGAGCCTTTATCATGTCTTGGGGAGGTGCTATTGATAGAGGCATGTGTTTGTTGGCGATAGGGTTGCAAAGATTTACCAAGTGGGTCTCTTCCTGGACATGTCAGGGACATACAATACAAAGACATGTGGACACATATACACTTCACATGGACACACTTGCATATGAAATGGACACAATAGCACTTAGCATTGACATATGCAGATGACTTGTTTATGGACATCCAGACATGGAGACACATGCCAATGCACATATCATTGGTGTATGTAGATGACATGGATATGGATGCACATGTCTTGGACATGTATAAACATGTCATGGACATTCATACAGATGCATTTGACATTAGCAAATGACTTGGACATGGGTGCACATGCCATGGGCATGAACATGCCATGGACATTCATGCACATGCACTAGACATTAGGAATTGACTTGGACATGGGTGCACATGACATGGGAATATGCCAATGGTCATGTCACCACATAGATGACATGAAGACATGCATTATGTGTGAAGATAGTGGGAGAGAGGGAAGGAGTCTCACTTGCGGCTTTCTCACATGCACAATGGGGGAATACACACAAAGGTGGAGGCTGAAAACAGTTTTCCTCTTCTTAGTTGTGAAAGCCAAAAGAAGTCTCGTACAAAGAAAATAGAAGAACCCTATATGTGGGTCTCAAACCAAACTCAACTAACTAAGGTGGCATACTAACTGAGCCACAAACTAGAGTAGATAAGGATAGCTGTCATCCAGCTATTATTCGTGGGCGGTGTACCAACCGCATCTCCAGCTACTCGGTGACATAAATGCACAACAGTCACCCTGGCATATCGCGAGTGGAGCTCAATATCTCAACACTCCCCCTCAAGCTCAATCCCAATTCTTGCACACCAAGCAGGTCTCTGAACTTGCACAGCTTCTCTGCGCCCAATGCTTTCGTGAATATGTCAGCTACCTGATCCTTTGTGCTGACATAAACTAGATCAATAAGACCTAGTAACACCTTCTCCCGCACATAGTGATAATGCACCTCAATGTGCTTTGTTCTAGCATGAAAGATTGGGTTCTTTGCCGAGTGTATACTCCTCATGTTGTCACAATAAATGACAACTGTCCCATCTGTAGACTGATGCATATCATAAAGTAGCTTATGCAACCAAGCTACCTCACATGCAGCCATTGCTGCACCCCTGTACTCAGCCTCTGTGCTCGACAAGGCAACTGTAGGCTGTTTCTTGCTGCTCCAAGTGACTGCAGCACTCCCAAAAGAGAACACATATCCACTGGTAGATCTTCTATCAGAAATACTACCAACCCAATCAGCATCAGTGTATCCATGCAACTGTATCTGAACCCCAGCCTCATAAAATAGTCCATACTGCAATGTGGACTTCACATACCTGAGTATGCGTCTAGCCGCATCCAAATGCGGTTTCCTTGGAGCCTGCATAAACTAACTTACCAATCCAACAGCATAGCGCTTAGATCTGGCCTGGTAATAGTCATATAAATCAAACTTCCTACTATGCGCCTGTACATAGTAGGGTCTTCCAAAACTCACCTGCATCTATGCTCAGCTTCAAATTCTGCTCCAAATGAACTGAAATAGGCTTACAGCCTGTCATCCCATATTTGGACAGCATGTCCAATCCATACTGCCTCTGCAAGAGCTGTATCCCACTTGGTGATCTAATCATCTCAATGCCCAAGAAATAACGCAGCTCTCCCAAATCCTTCATCTCAAACTTCTGCCTTAATAGCATTTTCACATGAAGGATATCTTCATCACTATCACCTGTGATGATCAAATCATCAACATAAATGACAAGCAGCATAATCCCTTTCTCTGTTTTCTTCACATAGAGTGAGAAATCTACCTTGGAAATCTGAAAGCCAATAGTGACAAGATACTGTCCTATCTTGTCAGACCATGCTCTAGGTGCTTGCTTCAAGCCATACAAGGCTTTCTTCAACCTGTAAACAAACTCAGGATGAATAGCATGAACATAACCTGATGGCTGCTCCATAAAGACCTCTTCTTGCAAATCACCATGCAAGAAGGCATTCTTTACATCCATCTGATGTAAAGACCATCCGATGCAGCCATAGCAATGGCTGCTCTTACGGTTGCCATCCTTGCAACCGGGCTGAAAGTTTCTTCATAATCAATGCCATATGTCTGTGCATACCCCTTGACAACTAATCTTGCCTTATATCTATTCACAGAACCATCTGCATTGTGCTTGATCTTATAAACCCACTTACAACCAATTGCATTCTTGTCTTTAGGCAAAGGCACCAATTCCCATGTAGCATTAGCATCCAAGGCATCCATTTCTTCATCCATGGCTTTCTCCCATTTTTCATTTCCCATGGCTTGCTCAAAAGAAGTGGGTTCTGGTTCCTGTATCACTTTGACCATATAGGCATAGTGAATGGTTGTAAATCCATCATATTTCAGCCTATCCATAGGATACCTAACCCTGGTAGACCTGCGCAAAATAGGCTCACTTCCAGGTGCTCTCAAAACATCCCTAGTCTTCCTTACTCCAGGTGTAACAATAGAAGGAATACCCAACTCATCATCAATGCTCTGTTCTGAGCCACTGGACACCATCCACATAAGAGTGACCTGCATTCACATCAAACATGGGCTGATCTACCTTCTCTTTTCCTTTTCGTGATACCCGCATACCACTCTCTGCATTGCTTTGAGGAGATTCTCCTGATCTCAATCTGCCTGTCCATGGCGAAGTATGTGAACCACTGCTAGAGGACACTCCAGGTCCACTAATATTTTGTGATTGCTGCTGTGAATTCTGTGCAGCATTACCATTTTGTGCATCTACATCAATCATTACATTTACTGGTTTATACCAGCTGCTCATCTCATCAAAAACAACATCTCTGCTCACTGTGAACTTTCGTGTAGAAGGGTTATAGCATCTATACCCTTTCTACTGCAGAGAATAACCAATAAATATGCACTTCTCAGCTTTTGGATCCAACTTGGACCTCAACTCATCTGGCACATGGACATAGGCAATGCAACCAAAAATTTTCAAATGAGAAATATCTGGTTTCCTACCAGTATACATCTCCTTTGGCGTCATGCCATGTATTGCTGCAGTGGGAGTCCTGTTCATTACTGCTGTAGCAACTGCTTCAGCCCAATAATAATCTGGTAGATCTTTTTCATTTAGCATAGCCCGAGATACCTCTCCAATATGCCTGTTTTTCCTTTCTGCAATTCCATTTTGCTGTGGGGTATGACTGCATGAATATTGCTGCTTTATACCATGCTCCTGCAAGAACCTTGCAAACTCATTTGAGAGGTACTCTCCCCCTCCATCTGACCTTAGGCATTTTATTTGCAGGCCTGTTTCTTTTTCAACCATAGCTTTTGAAAGCTTTGAAGTGCCCAAACACTTCACTTTTCTTTTTCATAAAATACACCCAAAGTTTTCTGCTGAAGTCATCAATAAATGTGACAAAATAGTGACAGCCTCCAATAGATGCAGCTTTAGTAGTCCACACATCAGAGTGGATTAATTCCAATGGCTTTTTACTCTCTTGAACATGCCTAGGAAAAGGTTTCCTTGCCTGTTTCCCAAATTGATAGGCTTCACAAACCTTGTGCATTTCTGCAACCTTGAATTTAGGCAATCCTGCAACAAGATTTTGGGCTTGCATTGATTTAAGTTGCTGTATATTAACATGACCAATGCGTTTGTGCCAGATATCAATATCTGCAACTACACCGGTCCCATGTGCAAACATTGCTGCACTCAATTCAGGCATGTCCGCATCCAACGTAAACATCCTGCCCTTCTTCTTTCCTTTTGCTATCAAGCGACCGTTATTTTTCATATCCTCAACAAAGCATCCATGAGGATTAAATCTAACCTGCAAGCCCTGCTCAACCATTTGACCAACAGAAACCAGGTTCTTGGTGATGTTCGGGACATGAAATACATCCGACAGGTATTTCTTTTTCCCATCCTGCATAGACAAAGGAATTTTACCAATCTGCACAATAAGATGTGCAGTATCATCACCAGTCTCACAAATCCTGGCTTTTCCATTTTCCTTGCATCTTGCATCCATTCTGCATGACCTGTCATGTGGTTTGACACACCTGAGTCAACATACCACACATCATTTCGTTCTTCTGCACTTGTCACAGAATTGGTCATATGCTGCACCATAAATAGATGCTCATTTCTGTCATCACCCTCCCTACTAGAAGATGCATAATTGCCTTGCTGCAATTTTCCATTCATAATGTCATTCTGCTTTTTATAGCAGTCCTTAGCCATATGACCCATTTTGCCACAATAGTAGCATTCAACATTGCTGTTTGCATTTTGGCCTCTCTACCATCCACCACGGCCTCTTTGGCTCCCCCTGCCTCTAGAGTTACCACGTCCTCCTGCATAGGACTGGTTTTCTTGCGTTTGCTGCATATTCTGATTTCTACCACGGCTTGCAGATCAGCCTCCTCTACCTCTGCCTCTACCTCTGCCAGCATTTGAGTAGAAGACAGTTTCTTTTGAAGTTCCTGCTGAAGAAGATGCACCCCCATTTCTCTGCTCTTCAGAAATTAGAAGAGCAAACAACTCTTCAAAATCAAGAAATTTTTCACGGACGGCAATGGATGTCCAGAACTATGCATAATCCTTTCCTAGACCATTCAAGGTCACAGAAACTAGATCATCATCTTCCACTGGCGACCCAATGGAAGCAAGTGCATCTGCAATTTTCTTCACTTTCATGTGGTAGTCATTTATGCTCAAATTTTCTCTCTGCACATTGTGCAACTCCTGTTTGAGTTGCATTTTCCTGGCTTGCGTATTTGTGCTATACATTTTTGCCAAAGTATCCCATGCCTCCTTTGGCGTACTTGCATCCTGAATATGCACAATCATGGAGTCTGAAATACTGATAGACAGCCAGTACATAACTTTCCTGGCTCTCTCATGCCATCCTTTAAATGCCTGCATTTCCTGTTGATTGGGAACATTAGGAAGAACAGGTTCTTCTTCATTTCCTGTAATGAACTCCCAATAGCCTTTTCCCATAAGGAAATTCGTCATTCTAAACTTCCATGCCTGGAAGTTGTTCTTGTCAAGCTTTTCAGTGACAATCTGTGAAAGAGAATCAGATGCCATTACAGAACACTGCAAAATATTCTGTCACTGCAAAAGACACAGCTTTTGCCTCACACGGGCAGATTTGCAAAACTGACAAAAGTGGTATTCCACCACACAGTCACTTCCTAGTGACGATTTTGCATCAACAGGCAACAAGTATGATTCTGCAACTCCCAATATCTCTGCACACAGGCATACGATGCAATTTCTGCGGCAACTTTTCACCGACTAGCCGCGCAATGGTCGCACAGCCAAAACAGGGCCTTTTTCTGAGTGCCTGCGAAGAACTTCCGCCTTCAAAACAGGCCCCAAAATGGCCTCGAATCAGAAAAATAAAGTTTCCCGCAGCATATACTGCGCTCTCGCCACACCGCGAAGGGCGTCTCAATCTGAGACAGTGCACTCGTGCACTTCTGGCTGTGCTACCTGCAGAGATTTGCTCCCAAACTCGAAATAGGAAAGCAACACTAGTCCTCTTACCAGGACACCACGAACTTGGCTTGCTTTCTTGAGCTCCTTACCACGAACAAGGCTCTGATACCATGTGAAGATAGTGGGAGAGAGGGAAGGAGTCTCACTTGCGTTTTTCTCACATGCACAATGGGGGAATACACACAAAGGTGGAGGCTGAAAACAGTTTTACTCTTCTTAGTTGTGAAAGCCAAAAGAACTCTCGTACAAAGAAAATAGAAGAACCCTATATGTGGGTCTCAAACCAAACTCAACTAACTAAGGTGGCATACTAACTGAGCCCCACAAACTAGAGTAGATAAGGATAGCTGTCATCCAGCTATTATTCATGGGCGGTGTACCAACCGCATCTACAGCTAACAAGTTGGTGACATAAATGCACAACAGTCACCCTGGCATATCGCGAGTGGAGCTCGATATCTCAACATTATGTGGACATGTCATCATAAACAAGGGAACAAAAAATTACAATTATGCCACATGATTTGTGGACATGGAATGTATGTTTTTATTTATGGACATGGACAACCACATGGACATATGTCAATGGACACATCATAATGCATTATTATGGAGGAGCATGCATAAATTGTAGTAGACATATGCCTGCTTTGCATTTGACACACATGCCATGCATATGTGGACATGGACATGTGGCAATAGGTATGGACTCTTGCATATGTGGATGTCCTCATAGCTAAGGAAAAGAAAAAACATCATGTGCACCATTGTGAACATGTATGTGTGTCACTAGACATGTTAGCATGCATTATGGGCATGGACATCTGTCAATGGATATGCATGATGTGGACATATGGACATGGACATATGCTGGCTTGCATTACACACACATGGATGGAAATATAACATGTTTCTATGTCATACACAAAGATGACATGGGCACGTGTATGTGGACATATCTTACAAAGAACGGAATGAAATATTCCAAGTGTACCATATGCTTTGTGGACATGGATAGCCACATTGAGATATGTCAATGGGCATATCATAATGCATTATCATGGAGGAGCATACATGTTTATTTCATTAGACATATGCTTACATGCATTGGACACACATGCCATTGTGTCCATGATGTGCATACATTACATGGACACACAACATATGTGGACATGTGCTCACAGATAAGGGAAAGGAAAATTACAAGAGTTTGTGGACATGGACATATGTCAATGGATGTGTGCCTAGACCTACTTTGCAACCACCGTGAAACTCCAACAGTCCCTGTAGATGCCTTCCATGCACATTGTCTTTTGTTCTTGGACACCTCCTGAACTGCTGCTCGAACAAGTTCCGATTCCCTTGCCTTTTTAATGTTCAAAGTCCTTCCTATTATAGTTCTATAGAACCAATCAAACATCTCATGCAGTGCATTGCTAGAAGTGAATCCACCTCCATGCCTCGTATTCCTAAAGTACGCAACCCGGCATGATAATGTGACTTCTCCATACCTTGTGTGTTCCAAATAGATAAAGGCCCCCATTTTTTCAAGAACCATGGACCATGTGCAAAAAGAATGTGCTGCAAACATGAAATCATATTAAAACCAGAATTCACACATAACATCTACAAAATATGTCAATAAAAAGATGATTACCATGTAATATGTTATATGTGTCTCTCCCCATGCTTTTATCATTAGTTGTATAAATTCTGTCACTGCCATCCTGAACTTTTCATAATACATTTCATCTCATTGACTCTGGCGAAGTAGTTTCACAAATGCATCGAGTTTGGGCCACACTTTTTCTCTCAAGGTCATTGTTGAAGGGTGTGAAGCATTATTGGTGGTGCACTCACATAGAGCTTTCCAACACTCCCAACTTGAGGGACTATGAGACAATGTATGCTTTTCTTTTCCAAGATTATGGTTGGATAAGAATCACCTTGCCTTTGCTCCACCCATGGATACTTTGGCAAGAAGGTTTTGTGTTTTCCCTGACATTTTCTTGTCCTCCTTAAGTCTCACATGTCTACCATGGAATCCCATATCTGAAAGTAACTTCTCGGCCTGGGAAATACAATGTGCCGACAATTCTACGGGGATCAAAGTCCAAGCATAAATAAGATGCAAGTATAACAACTTGTCAAGTATGTGTAGTTTTGCATGTAGGGTACATATATGTACTCTCTCTAGCGGGATGGGCAAGATCGGATCCCACTTTGAACCTTTCTTGTCACGATCATGGGCTAGACGTTGGTCACAAGAAAGAATGCCTTTCTCCCATTGCAAGCCTACCTTTTGGGTCTTCTGGGAAGACATGCAATAAAGGCATGTGAGTTTGGCAGAGGCTCCCGTGTCACAACCAAACAAGCACTTCAATGTCTTCAAGTCATCGGCAAGATGCCACGCGACGTGAAATGGCCATGGCCATCCACCAATGTTTGCCCTTCCTCTTGCCTTTTAATAATCTCTGCTATGCCAGCTCTTTGAAAAAACCACTTTAATGTCTCATGGCACTATTTTGGAGTTTCAAAACCTGCGAGATGCCACTCGACTTGAAATGTGCCATGGCCATCCACCACCAATGTTTGCCCTTCCTCTTGCCTTTTAATAATCTCTGCTATGCCAGCTCTTTGAAAAAACCACTTCAATGTCTCATGGCACTCTTTTGGAGTTTTAAAAGCTGCGAGCCACCATATGGCTCTCTCCGATTGCACCGAGAAGTCTTGTACTACTTCCTCATCCCCTTGAGCAAACTGCAAGGCTTTGTTCATGATGCAAATGCTCACCTTCTCAAGCTTGTGTTCTTTAACCAATTGAGCTTCATCCATTTTGATAACAAACACCAACTTGCCAAGACAATCTATGCAAATCCGATAACTAATGAGGGCAACGGAAAATGCTAATGGTACAAGAGAAGCACTAAAAAAAAACCTTGGTATATCCAATGCAGTATGAAGATCAACGTACCGTTCTCCTTTTGTCCATAAAATCTGACCATTGTCTTCTGGAGTTGTTCGAGATCCACATAAACATTGTTGAAAGAATCCATTTCAAAGGATTGAGTGCCAGCTTTCTTTCTATTCTTCCAAGTCATTGTGCCAGTTACACTCCTACCATTTCCCTAGCATGTATGTTACTTTCTGTTCATGCAAGCTTCAGAGACCAAGGTGTTGGTAATGGCATGGCTGGATTCTTATACTGTTGTGCAACCGAGGATTTAAAAATCTTGAAAATAGATGAGTAAGCTTCACAACTCACACCAACAGCATCACATGCGCCCAACATCTCCTTCGCATCCACAATGGCCTTGAAGTCCTTCAACATTTCTTGAGTGACCCGTGCACATAAAATCTTATGTCTTGGGTCCTTCAGCATTTGAATGACATCAATTGGCTTCATCAAACTTTTAACAATGTATGAGTAGTCGGTGTCTTTTGTGGTTGGTGTTCCCATCACCTCGTTCATGAAGCTCCTAAACATGGGGCAATTGAATATCAAAAATAAGAAACATGAATGAACAGAAAAAAAACTCAGTAGAGATTTTGGAAACCAACCTTGTGGGATGGATTCTCCTCTTCTTTGCACCACCTTTGGATGCTAATGAATCCAATGAATGCAATTTTCTTTTTCTATACTTTTTTCCCAACGGAGTGTCTTTTAACTTTTGCACTCGATCTTTTGCAATTTGTAGGGACTTTTGCAATGACTGATTGCTTTCCACATGCTGCTTGATAGATTCTTGCAAATCTTGTCTCTCCTTGTCAAAAGCAATCGATTTCTCGAGTAGTTCCTTCTTCTGCATCTCAAGATCTTCAATGGTCCTCTGTATTACAACAATGGTGCTATTGGCTGAACAAGCTAGTTGCTCTAATTGTGCTCTTCGAAACTCACATGCTTGCAAAGTTGCACTTTGGAAATGGTTTAGTCGATTGCAATAACCGAGTAAACCATCCATTCCATCACAACATACCAAACAAGACCATGCATTGTACGGAAAGGGGGATTCCTTTGGGTTGCAGGATCTAAGGGATACAAGTTTCCATCAACCCAAAGGTCAATGTGTCTCTTCCCTTGCACACGAAAATTGTGCATCATATTCTCACAACATCCTCGATTTCCCAAGCTGCATGTGCTTGCATATTGAGCATCCAATAGTAAGTTCACATGGTACTTATTGGAGACATCCCCAAGTGGTGCCATGACTGGTCACACTACCTTTCACAAAGGTAGGGGTGCCTTGATGAAGATCTGGAAAGGAGGATAAGCCCCCAGCAATAGGGAGGAGGAGGGAAAAGTGGTAGAAGCAATGGAAAGCATGCACAAGAAAAAGGGATGGGTATCAGGTTTTGCTATTACTCCCAAATGAAGGAGCAAGAGGGAGGGGCTAAGGGAGGGGTAGGACTGGAGGAGAAGGATAGAGGAGCAAGGGGAGAATGAGGAGAAGAATGTAGGTAGAGTGGAAGGAGGAGAAGCAGGCACAGGAAGAGAGAAGAGGGGTAGGAGGAGTACGCATGGAGGTGGAGTTGGAGGAGGAGAAGGAATCTATGAGGAGGGGAGGGGCTGGGGAGGAGGAGGAGTGGGTGTCCAAGAGGAGGACAAGAACGAGGACGAGGGGGTGGGCATCCAAGAGGAGGAGGAGGAGGAGGAGGAGGAGGAGGAGGGAGGGAGGAGCAACAACAACAGAAAGAGTGGAAGTGGGGGAGGAGAAGCATGTGGATGGAGGGAGGGGAGAAGGAGGGAGATCAAATTTCAAATTTTGAAATAGTGGCCCCCTCCTTTGATGGGTTGAAAAGTGAAAGGTGGTGGGCTCATTTGTGAGCTGAATTGTGGGCTTAACCCGCATGGGTTAGGGGGTTAGACCCCTTTGGGAGCCCACCATGGGCTTTACATTAGCCCACTAATCCATTTCCTTACAAGGCCCTTTTGAGACCTCACTTCTCCCCTAATGTGTATGGTGACGTTGGCTGCCACAGGCAAAGAACTCTATAATTTGATTCTTGCAAGCGAATAAAATCCGAAAAGGGGTATCTAGTGAGCAAGTTGCCCTAGATCCTAGTCGTGGTATCTGTATGAAATTGGAATGAATTACATGAGCAAGAAGTGAAAGAATTGGATCTTACTACAAGATTGGTTAGCAAGACAGGAAATGAAGTGTAGAAAGAAACGAGAGCTTGCTATAAAATGTCGATTGAGAGTTATAAGGGCCCTGCCTACAAGAGAAAGCCACGCTGTACTCCAGAAGAACTTTCGATGGATGGAAGCTAGGACTGGTAAGACTGTTGTGCTGGCGTGATGTCCAACCCTACTGGGAAACCAAGGTAACATGTCGTCTGTCTTCTGGGAATCCACGTGAAGCCGAGAAAGATACCCCACTGTGAGATGGCTCCAAGATCTATGAGAAAACCAATTGACTTATGCCGGTTGATTTTCACCCCTACTGCTAGACAAGAAACTTCTAAAGCTAGTCTCACTCTCTCTAGTGACTCTACATCAGCTTGGACATAGAGAGCTGTGTCATCTATGTACTCTGAGTCCAAAGCTCGGTGTCGTCTCTGATGGGCAGGCACACTCCTTGAAGTCCGGTCGTATGGGCTTTGAGGAAGTGGGCCATGGCCTTTGCAAAAAATAAGAAGAGGTAGGGTGCGAGCGGGGACCCTTGTTGCACAGATTGCTCAAGATTGAACCTCTCCCCCATTCAGCCCCCAATGATGACTTGGCCGACATGCAGAGAGTTGCAGTACCCCTGATCCACTCCTCTGGAAAACCCAACCACAACAATGTGCCCTCCAGGAATGACCAATTCACCCTATCATAAGCCTTCTCAAAGTCAAGGCGTATGGCTAGGTGCTGCCCACTATGTTGCGCCCACTCGGTCACCTCTGAGAAGGTGAGGAGGTTGTCTAGAATCAGCTACAGTCTTGAACAAAGCTTGTCCGTGTGTCATGGATCAAGTTTAATAGGAGGGGCTGCATGCGAGCGCTGATCATTTTGGTAAGGATTTTGTAGACTGTGGGGAGTAGGGTGATGGGACACCATTGTCGGATCTCCTATTGGTCTCCTCCTTTGGAGAGGAGACAGATCAGTCTAGCTAAGAGACTCTTTCGCATCTGTCCATTGGAGAAAAGTTGCTGAAAAACTACCAGGAGGGACTGGTGAATCTACTCCCAGAAGGTGGTGAAGATGACTCTGGACAGCCTATCTTCCCATGGACACTTCTGTCCATCTATGTCCTGAAACACCTCCTACATCTCTGTCATGGTAAATGGGGTGAGTAGGGCTTCCTCCATGCTAGGCTGTATGAGAGTCAGTGTGTGGCTCCACACATCCTCCCTGCAAAGGTGGGCTCGAGGGGTCAGTGAGGGTCAGTGAACTCCTGCTAGAACAATGTCATGTAGTCTATAGCCAACTCCATGACCTCCTTTGGGCATGTGCTGATACTGCTATCCTGGGCCTCGAGAGAGCAAATCTACTCGCCTGCCACGACCTTTGACCACAACTCCTAAAAAACTTCTTGCACATCCTGTCTTCTTTTCTCGCCCAAAAGGACATGGAGGCGTGGAAAGAAAACTCAAATCGTCTCTGCGTGATCGCCAAATCCCCAGTTGGGTCCCACTCCTTGTCCTAGAGGTCCACTATCTTGTTGTGAACCTCCTCCTTGGTGTAGATGGAGTCTGGAATCCTGCATGAATGAGGGGCTAGGGAGTGAGTAGCCGCGTCTAGAGATAGGATAACTGGAGCGTGATTAGAAAGTGTCGTTGAACCCTAATGCTCCTCCTTGGCCTACCACCCAATTGCTGATGTAAAATCGATCTAGCCACTCCAAAAGTCTACCATCCTCCGTCCTATATCTCCAGGAGGAATCTAGGCTCCCCCGCCACTTGTTGAACGAAGGTTACCTCCAACTGTCCCTCCCTCTTGTCGCAAAGAGAAAGGACTACCACGTAGTCTACTCCACACGTGCAATGCCGGCAAACTCAAAGCCCCAGTCCTACTAATCCTCTAGTGCCTCTAGGTTATTGAAGTCCCCTCCAATTTTCCACGAGCCCACCTCCAAGACTGAGTCTACCAATGCACTCTAGAAATTGGCCCTCCACCTCAAGTCGGTCGGGGCATAGATGTTGAGGATTATAATCTTGGAGCCCTCTAAAGAGCTCACTCAGAAATCAAGGTGCCATGCCAGAAAACATGCTACTTGAGGGAAGTGCCAATGGAGGTGCAAACACCTCCGCTCCTCCCCTGCTCTCCAATTGAAGGCTCCTAGTAAGTGTGCGAGCATCCTGGGAGGGCCTGTTTGTGATGCCGAAAGTTTGCGTTCGTGTAATAGAAGCACATCCATCCGCCCAACTAGTGTCGGTTGAAGCTTCCGTTTCAAGTGATCTTCCTGAGACCACGGGTTCCAGAGGAATGGAACCCATTAACGTTCTAAGAAATGATGTGTACACTTATGTGGAGGAGTGGTGGGCCACGAACAACTGTTTGCTCGCAGTTAAGGTCGATGTCATCGGTGGGAGTCCTATATGCAAACGAAGGCGCTTCTGTAAAGGTTTAGAGGGGGTCAGATCATCCGTCCCATCCCCTAAAACCTTCAACAGAGGTGTGAGCCCTTTCGTTTTGTGATGGTATGCTCTCTCCAGCCAACTCAAAACCTTTGCCAATGACATACTATAGAAGCTAGCTACCTCCGAGGCCCTCCAGGGGCAGACCTTAGCAGGGTATATCCACTCAAGTGGGGGGCAAACAATGACCATCGAGTGAAACTGCTTGGTGCTACGGCGCCATGGCACCACCTCAAGAAAACATCCCCTTCTTGCCACTGTAAGCTACCTGTTTGGGGGGTGTTGACAACCTACAAACCAAGTAGTGGGCTGGCCACTTGTGGTATCTCTTGGTGTCCCTCCTTCCCTGCTTGGGTGCTAACTGCTGGTGTCGCAGGCGATGCGCTCTAAGCTATTGCAGTCCATGAGATAACAATTGGCGGGGGTGGGGGATGGGGAGGGTAGGAGGGGGGGGGAGGGAGAGTCTCTTATTGAGGAGTCTGCAGGTCTTGCTCCTTCTCCTGTGTGTGTTTCTCCCTACCGTCCCTGTACTCTTGGGTGGGGCATCCTCCTTGTTCTTTTTCTGTCTCTTGTTTTTACTTTCCACTTTCATCTAGCCTTTTGCCCCTGATGGGGTTATCGTGTGACGGGCTGCTCCCTATGTTGGCAGCAGTCTGGGCTAGCTAGGGGCAAGAGGAGGCTCTAGACTGGTGAAGTGGGGGCACGCTCTTTCCTGATGGCCGAATCCATGACATCTCAGGTACTGATATGGGAGACCTATGACTAGAAGACTTTGCATGATTATCCTGGCATTTGTCACGATCTCTAACTCTGAGGGCAGACTAGATGGATCCAGAACTGCCACTCTTGACTCGTGGAACACTCAAGGCTACCACTGCATCTACGAATGTATCTTGCTTGACCCATCCAAAGTGTGTCCCAAGATCTCAAACGATAGGTCAAAGCTCTACTACTAGGCCTAGGAATTGGAGGGTAACTAAATGGTGAGGTATATGGAAGCGAATGTCAAAGTCTGAGGCACTAAGCCCCTGTACCAAGAGACGAGGGTGATGATCTTGCTGTCCATTGAATTGCCTATGAGGACTCTCGGGTTGGAGACCTTGAGCCAGAAGATACCTCTACCCATGAGGGCAACATCCTCTATGTGACTATCCTCTAGAATCAAGGTGGGTCTGGAGCCAGTCACGAATCTCTGCTCGTGAGGGGCCCTATGACACGCCCATACATCGAGCAATTGGCGAAGTCTGTAGCGGCTCTTCTCATGTCTCTCGATAGGCTTTGGATGATGGGGTCTTGTTGGGCCACTAGTTCGGAGCTTGAGGCCGCCATATCGAAGGGGAAGACTAACAGGAAGCTCTCACGAGGGTGAAGGGGTTGCAGTCGCGAGAAGAGGGGATGAAGGTGATGATGGCACAACCTGGGAGTGTAGATGATGGTGAGGAGCCCTCAGCTGGCCTGCCTATCCATGCTTGTGGATCACCACTGTCTCCTTGCTCGACCAGCACCCTCGGAAGTTGGTCGCACACATGGGCTGGCAAAACTCGGCAAGATCAGCTCGCAGAGCAAGCAGTGATTCGCAGCCAGCAGGAAAACCCGCTCGCCAAGGTTGGAGCTGAACAGCAGCAGGAGGAAGTGCAGCCAGTTCGCGTGTCAGGTCATGGGCAGAGACAGCGTGCAGGTCTTGAGCAGCTGCAGCAACAGGTAGCGAGAAAAAGGGACATAGTTTCTTTCCTTGCTGCCTGCATGATCAACTTCTTCATCTCGCACATGTCTTGCTCCCCAGGATGAAAGGCTGTTCTGATGGTGAGGCATAGAAGAAGTGAGGTCTTCTTCTTCAAGTTTTGATTGGCCCGAGGCTTTTCGCATGCTTCCGGTCATCAAAATTAACTGCTGGAAGAAACCGAGCATTGAAAAATGCAAAGAAATCATCATTTTACCCTTTCATGCGGGGATGTTGTAGGTTGATTGCTGCTTCTTCTTGCAAGGTATCGCCTTTATTTGGGTTGTTTTGCCCTTGCTCTCCTCTTGCCGGGGGGAGGCAGCCTTTGTTTTCATGTTTGTTTGTCATTCAGGGTCTGGCTTGTGCCATGTTCTTCTCCTCTGATATCAGCCAGGAATCCACCTTCATGTGGGTCTGTTTGCCTATTTTCCCGCAGATCGGTGTCTGCTCCTCTTCTGCAATCTTCTGCAGGTCCGTTTTATCTGCAGGCAAGGGGTCTTTGCCCTTGATTTTTCCCTCCTTTGGGAATTGGCAGATTTGGTAGATCATTGTCTGCATCCACTCCTATTTTTCTGGCTGCGAGTAAGCCTTTGTGCAGGATCACTTTCTCTGCATTTCCTCCTTAATTGAGGAGAATCAACATGCCATTTCTTTGCGCAAACATGGCTGGTTCTGGCCTCAGATACCATGTAGAATTTCTCAGAGGTGTGCGCATAGATAGAAAAACGGTTATTGTATTGATTGATGAGTAGAAACATATAGATCATGGTGACTTTTACCAAGATGTACGTGCCTCTTCGCATCACCATTCAAATTATTACTAATGTAAGACCTTAATCATGCCTTAATTCCTACAGCTTGCGTTGGAACTGTTGTGGGACAGCCCAAAGTATTGTATCCTCAGTATTGGGTATTAAAATACAAAAATCCTGCTGGATTACTTACATTGCAAACCTTCACTTTACACATACAATATGAATTTGTTCCATATAATGAGCCATTTTCAACAACTTTTATGTGCATGCACCATGCCCAAACATGAGCTGTGCACATTTCACATGCTTATGCCTCTCCCGCCACTGGAAACAATGCTTCTTGCATCAAATGAGTAAAGCATCCCCATCCTAATAACAAAACCCTAGCCTTTCTTCATTGAGATTCTTGTTAGCGATGTTGCCTTTG
Source organism: Dipteris shenzhenensis (assembly GCF_047967505.1). Taxonomy (NCBI): domain Eukaryota; kingdom Viridiplantae; phylum Streptophyta; class Polypodiopsida; order Gleicheniales; family Dipteridaceae; genus Dipteris; species Dipteris shenzhenensis. Next base: position 25,247,314 of record NC_141608.1, on the reverse strand, counting down.
TACACATTAATGTGCCACTAGCACAAACACTCGTCACAAAGCCACAGAAGTTTGAGAGGGAAGGGGATCCATGGATGCAAAAATGGTGCAATAATCGAAACTCATCATTCAAAGAACATATGATGAATAATCCAAAAGTGAATGCTACACAATAATCTTCCCTCCATTGTAGGTACTAAGAGCTAAGAGCTAACCTTGAGTCGTAGGCAGATCTTGCTAAGACCTAACCAATAACATTGGCAAGCACCACTAAGCCTAGATCTTTAACTTGCGAAGGTGTTAGAAATGTAGAAAAGAAAAAATGGATTTTGAGCTTGACCATAAGTTTGCATGAAGAGTAGAAAAGCAAAATTGGATTTTCAGCTGGCCAAAAGTTTGCACGAATATTAAAGAGAGACCAATGCCTTGCATGATTGTTAATTGAACGTCCAATTTTTTGCATTCTCACCAAATGGTGTGCGTGTAGAGCTGCTTGACGAAATTGTTGCATGATATTTGTAGATTCAATATACTGAGTCTATCATTATAGTTGTTGTGGTTAACTCTAGGATCTTGTGCAACATGATAGTGTAACAATCTTAAAATGTTGGGCAGCCAAGTGTGATTCTTGTCGAGAATCACCATTTGAATGCTTTCTTAGTGTGAAACATGACCCTAGAATTGCTAGGAAATGCCAAAGGTTGGGCAAGGTTGGTCCTTGAATTTGCATGTAGCTTGTGGGGTTTACAATTGTTGGTGGTTTTCTTATGTGGTCTACAATGAACCGTGTCTCTTGCATAGATTGAGGATCCATAAGTTCACGAAATGTTTTTGGAGATCCATTTAGGAAAATATGTAAACAAGACTTTTTGTAACAAATGAGTGGATGTTATGCTTTTATCAGGACACACTGTGTTGCATATATTATGCATGCTCTATCAAAGATTAAAACAAATGAGAGTAAGAAAACAAATATTCCACCATTTCCCTAGCTTAATCAATGCCCCTCTTTCTCATCTCTTCTTTCACGACAAATCAACAACCATCAATTTAAATCGTAGGAGACGCAAGCATACTAAATATGTGAGGTTGAAGCCTTTGTTTTGAATTAAACACGATGGACATGGGAAAATCTAAATTCTCAAATCCGTCATTTTCATACCATGCATTTGGCCCTAATTGAACCTTGTAGAGTACTCCTCCTTAGTTGCTATGCCGATCTTGTTACATCAATATCGATAGAGGGAATGCAAAATTGGAAAGGAAAATATGGTGATATGAAAGCTTATGTGTAGCATGGTAGAAATAGATCCTTCCTTGATGAGGTTTTTCTTTAAGTATGTAGAGTGAGCGACCAAAGTAAAGTTGATTGATGGGAAAATGGAACTTGCTATGTTAATGTGTGGGCAACCAAGTGTGATTAGTGCAAAACGTGACCCTACAAAAGCTAGGAAACTCCAAAGGCCGAGCAAGGATCCTTGAATTTGCGTGGAGCTTGTGGGGTTTACAATCATTGGTGCTTTTCTTATGTGGTCTATAAGGAAGTATCTCTCTTGCATAGATGGACAATTCATAAGTTCATGAAATGTTTTTTTGAGATTTGTGTTGAAAATGTGTTAACAATACCTTTTGTGACAAATGACTGGCTATGCTTTCATTCATGATACACTATGTTACATATATAATGCATCCTCTATGAAAGCTTAAAACAAATGTGTAGGAAGAGTATGAAAACAAATACTCTACCGTTTCCCTAGCTTAATGCCCCTCATCATCATCTCTTCTCTCATGAGAAATCAACAACTGAACCATAGGAGACCCAAGCATGCTAAGATACATGAAGTGGAAACCTTTATTTTGAAACAAATGCGATGGAAATGGGAAACTCTAAGTTCTTAGATTTGTCATTTTCATATCATGCATCTAAAGCAAAGACTTAGGCACGAATTGAATCTTTTAGAGTACTCCTCCTTGATTGCAATGACATTCCTGCTACATGCAAAGTGAAGGAGAGCAAACAACCTTGGCAAGGAAATGTTGATGGTATGCAAGCTTATGTGTAGTTTGGTAACATATCCTTCTTTGATGAGGCTTTTCTTTTAAGTATGTAGAGTGAATGGCCAAAGCAAAGTCGATTGATGGGAAAATGGAACATCTTACTTTGAACAAGTTGCAAAAATAGCCCCAACATAAAGAAATAACCCCATGAATAGTAAGGTGTTTTGACATAAAGCAACAATGATTTCAACTTCATGAATACATTGGAAGAAGCATCCAATTTTGCCCATAAAAAATGCAACAATTCAAAAGGAGGTCAAGCTACCAAAGAGAGGAGACAATTTGAGGGCTTTTGGTGCCTTTATTTTGCACATGTAAAGTGTAAGAAAGGAGAAAGATATCTGAAATTTGGATGTTTATTACTTATTGTGCTATCACTTAACCAAAATCCATGTGTCATTGAATTGAATCATTTTTACTCCATATATGGAGCTTGCTCTCAAAGCAAACAAGCCGTATCACACTGGATTTGTGATTACGATCAATTCATTTTGTGTTGGAGTTGCATGGTGTTACAACCTATTGAAAAACCTTTTAAAAATAAACGTGCGCATTGTTTTGGTGGGAAAAATAATGCAATACAAGAGCTAAGTTGTTGTGGTCAATCACTGTATCTTGCATTACCAAAGTAATGCTATCCTCTCGAAATGTTACAATTTACTACTTATGTTCTTACATTGCAAAGGAATCATAAGACTTAGGTGTATGTTTGATCATGAGTCCAGAAACAAGGCTAAAATCCATGTTGCTAAAATTAATGATTAAACTCATGAAAATCATTTGAGGAGTACTTGTAGAATTATACAAAATAAAGTTAATATCTAAAAGAAAAAGAATACAACATCTATGCTCAATAGATAACATGATCTTGTATTCAAGATAGAAAAACTAATAGCATGGCTCGAACAAAGATGTTCAACGATGACTAGACGAGACATGGCCCCCATCTGGTATCCAAACTAGGACCTACCAAATACCTAGCTACTTAAGTTTCATCTCCTCATATAGGGGTTCACTAGTAAAGCTAGTCGGTTCATATGTAGTTACACGAGTGGGACAATGATATTTAAGTACACTCCCCCTCAATGTCCACCTGTAGGTGAACCACCTTTTCGGCCCAATGTTGAGCCGATGAAGATGCCTCTCTAGTAAGTCTCTCCTGAGAGCTTTTGTGAATATGTCTGCAACAATCTCTGTAGTTGGACAGTACACTAAGTCGAACTCTCCATCCATGATAAACTCGTGCACAAATTGATATTGAATATCAATGTGTTTTTTACGAGGGTGGAACACGAGTTTCTTAGCAATTGCCATGCAACTTTGATTGTCAAATAACAATTGTATAACTTTGCTCTCCTCTGCACCCATGTCGCTCAAAATCCTCCTCAACCACACTACCTCACAAGAGGTGAAACATGCTAATTTGTACTCCCTCTATGTAGAAGAAAGAGCAACTGTAGGTTGCTTCTTGCTGATCCATGAGACACCCATGAGACCACTCTAAATCCAAGTGAAAAACAATTTCTGATCTCATGTTGTTTACGTCTTGTGCCCAATCTAATCATAGAATTTGGTCAAGGTGTTTCCCTTGGTATAGGCGATGCCATAATGTAGTGTGTCTTTGATGTATTTCAACAACTGCATCCTTGCCCTCCAGTGGTTCTCCTAGGGATTGTTGGAAAACTTGCCATTAATACACAAGTTGCATAACTAATGTTTGGCCATGTGTTGCACAAGTAAATCAAACTCCCTACAAGCCTTTTGTATAATGCTTCATCCACCAGTATTGATGAATTTTGTATAGAGACCTTCACACCAACCTCCATGCGGGTGGTAGGTGACTTGCTTTTAGCCATGCTAAATGCCTTTAATATAGCTCGGCCAACATACTTTTGTTGCAAGATGAAGATTTGATCACTCTTACTAAACCTCAATCCCCAAACAGAAATGCATAAGTGGAGGTCTATCCTTTCAAACTCTCCTCTCAACATTTGCTTTGTTTGTGAGATCTTCTCTATATGGTTCCATGTCATCATGACAAGGGCATCCACATAAAGGACCACAATCATACACCTGCCTCTGTTTTTGTAGATATACAAATTTTCATTAGTTGGGCTCCTCCCTTGGGGTGGGCTGGGTCACTAAAAAATATGTTACCATAGCACGTGGATTCAACAAGAGGGTTTTTTAAAATGGTATTATTTACAAAATGTTTGCACATATAAAGGGTTTATTTATTCACATTGAGAAAAAAATCACATTTCCTAGTGTAATTTGTTTTGAAAAACCATATGCGAGTATGGGTTTTTAATTGCCCCTTAAATGCATGTGTTATGGGTCATTCCTTTATAGTGACCCTTAGAGGCTCCTCCTAAACTTTTTTTGAAGGAAGTAAGCATCAATCCAATAGCAACATGCTTGTGGGGCTTGTTTTAGGTAAGCATCAATCCAATAGCAACATGCTTGTGGGGCTTGTTTTAGCTTGTAAAGTGCCTTCTTCAGTTTGCAGACTTTACCTTCTAAACTAGGGAGCACAAATCCTAGTGGCTACTCCACATATACCTCCTACTTGAGATCTCCATTCAGAAAGACGGATTCGTTAGGGGGCATTTGAACATAGAAAGGGCCTCATAAGGATTGTTAATCTCATGAGTTTAAGACTAGTTTTTATGGGATTAAAGAGACAAAGCTCTTAAAGAGGCCTACTTAGGAGCTTGCAAGTGAAGGTCCCCACTTCTTAAAGCTAGGAATTCCTCTCAAATATTCTTTTTCATTCTTTTCAAACTATTGCGTGCATAAGCATCCTTAAAATGACAAAAAAGCTTTTAAAATAAGGAAAATTATTATTCTCTATTTTAAAAAAAGTTTTATAAAAAAGCTTCAAGGATAAAATCTATATTTGCAATTCCTCTCTAACTTGATTCAAAATCCAAATAAACAAAAATTTGAAGCTCTCTATCTTTTGTGTCGAACCTACTTGCATACTCTCAAAGCTTCTTCTCAACAAGACTCAATAAATGGCACTCCTAGGTGGGCCACTATGTAAAATCCCCATATAGCATGTGATATCAAGACATATTTAAAAAAACCCTTAGCGTATGGATTTTTATAACCTATATACACCTCTTTTGTAATTTTTGAGGTGAAAAAAGCATTCCTTATGTATGGAAAATTTCATCTAAAACCCCTTTTGTTGATTGCATGTGTTATCTTACATATCACATTGAGGGACATAATAAACATTCCAGCTTCAACAACATTACAAAACAAGAACTTGCATGTTTGCACCAATAAAAAATGAATGTTCAGTTCACATGAGAAGCATCCATGAAGACTACATGATCAGACTAATGTGGATTTTTGGGTTGATGGAAATTTACATCCCATAGATTCTTCTTCACATTATTCTCCTCCATTCTTTGATATTCGATCATTTATTCAGTTTGTTGGGAAGGGTGAGAATGGTTGCTTACATATTGCAAAAGGTTAAACATGAGTGATGCATGTACATTACAATTTCTCCACATGCACAGAGTTTACAAAATATTTTAAATGCTATTTAAAATTCATTACAATTTGCTCAAAGCCAAATTTTGGAGTTCAAACACCAAGGAAAAAACAAACAGACAAAGGTTGAAATGCTGCAAGAAACAATCTCTCAAATGAAAAGCACTTCCATTGGTGCAAGAGAGCAAAAGAGACCAATGAATGATATTCAAGCACTCATAGTTGGTGGTGGTGCTTACAAATGAAGATTTCTCACAACAAGGTCTGGTTTCTAAAAGTTCTTATGATTATTTTGATTCAAATCATTTTCATGTTGTAGTGATCTTATGTTTTTCTATTGTAGGAGCTTTTTAAAAGAAGCATGTGGTGGCATTGATGCTCAAGACTTTAGAAATATATTGAGTGCTTATATGAAGAGACATGATATTATTTCTTTCATTTGAGATTCAAAATAGAAGAATTATGAGTGGTCATCACAATTGAGATGTTGAATGACATTACGAATATTATGAGTAGTGAGAATGCATGTGATGAAGTGGGTATAAGGACAAAAGGTTACTAAGCTCTCTACCAATTGTTGAAAGAAACACTTTATAGACATGATATTACAAAGATAAGATTTGCAAAGAGATCATGCAATGATGAGGTGAAGCATAAAATCAAAGAATTTATGTGTATTAATGATACATTCACCATTGGAGCTTGGGAAGAAGAATGAGAAAAGGATGGGAACCTTGCTTATTCCTATAATGAGTTCAATATATATTTGTTGATCTACGATAGCTTCAAAAAGCTATGATCTCATTTTATGGGCTTCCTAATCAATGTAAGCAAATGTAAAGCTTAGAATTTTCAAAATGATATTTAAGTGCTTTTCTTAGTGGCTAGACTAAGAATTTGGTCTTTCATGCTAGGTGAAAAAGTCAGTTTGTCTTAAGATGGACGAGTGTTAGATTGTAAATGATAAAAGGTTGGAAATATATACACTCATGAATGAAACAATGGCATATGCTATGAGTGAGCCATGTATTTTGGTTTATGGAAACATACAAAAAAGCAATCCATATTTTAGTGTTCAATCTGAGAAAGAATTGTTGTGGCTTGGGGCATTTGAGGTGCCAAAAGAGATGCATGAAGTGCTTGCTTGGGTTTTTGATAGGATTTCTTGGATTACCAATGTAATAAAACCACAAATTCAAGGACAAACATTAGAGGTGAAAGGAAACTGAACTTTCACAGTAAATTGGCATTTGGGAGGTGAGTTGAAAATAATTAGTGCATATTTGGTTGTGAACAAGGGTCTAATACTCTTGACCTTTGTCCATTTTGTATGAGAATGAAAAGAGTGATAAAATCAAAGCAAAGTAAGAAGAGCAGAGAATCGAGGTGATAAAGAGGTCACACTAAATGGCGACATTAACAATTGGATTTGTGGTGTTATGTCTGCCAATATGCTAGCTGAGCTAAACAAGAATTTGAAAGATAGACATTAAAAACCCATTATTCCTTTTGATTTAATAAATATTCATTTTTTAACTTTACGCACATTCATGCTCATATTTGATCACCTATTGAAGTGCCACATTGATTATGATTTTACAATGCAAGAAAAAGAAAGACAACATGCAACTCTTCAAAAGGTAGAGGACTTGCTAAATTTGATTGACTACCATGGTGGAAATGTACAGATTGTTACTTGCAAGAAAGCCTCAGGAACGAGTCATGAAATTGCATAGAAAGTATCCATGAGTGGAGCTAATGCAAAACATTTCTTAAAAAGACCAGAAAAAATCAAGCACTCTTCTAAACCTTGGGAATTGTGGGAAGATTTGTGTAACTATACAACTTTTGATTGCACCAAAGAGAAAGTTTGGTCTTGATTCAATAAAATGGTAAAGTTGATGACCAAACTGAAGACAATCTTAGAAGATCGAAATATGTTTGAAGAAGTGCTCTGAGATTTCACAAGGGCAATGGTGAATGCATGGGGGAAATGAACATCGCACATTATATGGTATCATCTTTCTTTGAGTTTTATTTTCAAAATTATTAAACATGTAAATTATTGCTTGATCTTTTCACTATGTTTGCATCATATATTGTATGCCCGTGGTGCATACTTTATGAATGCATATGGCTCTTTCAATATGTGGAGCACACAAGGAATGGTAAAGCACCACTATCGAGAAAGAGGAGTATATTTTAAGAACACAAGACATGGAGGATGTAAGACTAATACATTATCTTGTAGAGATGTTTAACTAGTTTTTTAGACATTTGGAAAAAAATTGTCCATGGAAAAGTGCATACAAGTGATTTAGCAAAAGTAGCAACAAAGGAAGCAAAAATGCAAAGGTCATTGCAATGGAGAATTGGCACATGACCCAACACGACATGCATCAGGGAGATCTTCACGTAGGCAAGAAATAAAATCTTGGAATAAAACATTTCTAACAATGAGTCAACCTATAAACACCTTTGCATTCAATAATAAACATGTATTTACGATGATAGTGTCTTTGTATCTACAATGAACGATCTAACTGCTCTTGAGATTCTTTATTTATGACTCCTTCTTTAGGTAATTTTCCTCTATAACGGAGGCAATTTTTGCAATTGTAGCCCTTCAATGATTCCACATTCTTGACTCCTTCACTAAGTGCATATCTTGTATAACATAAAATTGTAAGAAATAAAGGAGTAGCTTGTATATTTGGACAAGGCTTTCAATGTGAGTATAGGAATATAAGCATCATTTGAAAGCATCATTTGGCCATCTTGAATGCATTGCAACACCACAATTGGATGAGATTGATTGTGGCATGGAGGATATCAAGACATTGGCATCTTTCAAGGAAAAGATCAGAAAAGATAGTGGCCATGGCGATGAAGTTCACATTCAGATCCAAATGGTGTAGGTTATCTTGGTATATGCCTTTACACATTTTTGCAAACTGTCCGAATGCATAAAAGTGCTACTATGTGGACTTGTAAGAATGTTGATGCAAATGTGCTTGAGGATTTGCTTGGTAAGAGTTGGGGTTCAAAGACAGGTCAACAAAATGGTGATCTGTTTTGTTGTTATGCATGTTATTAATTATATTTGGTATTTATTGATTGTTAATAATGTTTTATATTGAAAAATTATTTGGCCATATTAGCAAGCATCTTTTGTATTGTGAACTAATTGTTAATGATGTTTGGTATTTATTGATTGTTAATAATGTTTTATATTGAAAAATTAATTGGCCATATTAGCAAGCATGACCAAATGTCTGAAGAGCTTGTTGACACATTGATAGATCACATGTTTCACATGTTGAAGCCCTTCTCTTCTCATATTTTCCCGTTGTTGAGCATTCAGCACCATAGCCTTTCGTCTTTTTTGTGGTGGAGCATATTGTTCTTCTAAGTCGATGTGAAGATGGTGTAATCGCTTCTTCTGAGATTGTGACGCGCTAGCATCGGCCATTTTTTGAGCTTCTGAGGTTGCAAAGTTTGCTTGTCAATCTCATAGTCTTTTTGTAACATGAATCATGGAAGTGTGGCGGTATCCATTTAAATATTTTAAAAAAGTGCAATCACCACAGTGATGGATTCTTTATGGGAGGCCTTATCACATCGTCAAAAAAGATGTCGAATCTTTGGGAAACAAGAAAAAACTAAGAACATATTTAATGCAAAATCGTGTTAGTTAGACAAAAGATTATCTTATTCCTTTCTGAACTGATAGTTCTGTAGTCCTTACTGACAGTTCTGAGCCATGTTTCCGTATTTTGCTATTTTTGAGGTCTTTTAGGAGAGAAATAAATCAAAAAATAGTGAATTTTTTACAAGGCCCCAAAATGAGCTCCCTAAAAGGGCAAAAGCATGTGAGTTGAATAGGGAGATTTTAGTCCATCTTTGAGTTTAAGAGTCTGTTTGAAACTTCCTGCTCGCGACAATCCAATTTCCTTTCTTCTCAGACTTTCGAAGGGTTGTTCCATCTTCGACAAGCATCCCTCCTTGCCATAGATTTGTTGTAATTTTCTCTATTCAACATTTCACCTATTGTGGATATCTTTTTGTTCTTTCTTTTAAGTCACTCTACATTACTTAGAATGTTAGATTAATTGAAATCTAACATCGTACTATCTTTCTTTCGTGTTGGTTTATATCAAGGGTGTGTTAGATTTGGAGTCTGAGATGGCACCTACAAACAATGGACGTGGCATTAGAAAACATTCGGTGGGTTTAGATGGTGAAGAAGTTGTTGATGTACGAAACATATCTTTGCCACAAAGGCCTATCACACAAATTTCAAGCCTAGAGGTTTCCAATATTGTAACAGCAAATGCTAGTTGGAAAATGTTCGAAGTGGGAAAAGGAGCCTGGGTACTAATGCAACCCAAGAGAATCAAGAAGAAGATCAAAAAGCAACAATCAACGAGTGCTTTCCTAACATCCTGGAAAGGCAGAGTAAAAGGTTTTAGAGTGAAAGAAGGCAGAAGATGCGTAAAAGAGATTTTGGTGCAGCGTGTTTATATGCATCGAGAACTTCAATTGCGAGAATATCCAACTTATCTTCCACATCATAGACCAAATTGTAAACACATGATATAACTTAAATTATTTTCAAGGCACAATTGTTTCTCCCTTTATAACTAAGTTGATCTTTTTGAATGTTTCAGATCTATATCCTTCATCATACGAGGAGTGGCAACCAGTGGAATGCATTTTAGGATTCTTCAATGTCATACATGGCACGGTAGGAGAGCTACAATACAAAAGTAGATCTGTAAGAGACTTGGCTAAAGCAGGTATTTTTTTCTATGATCACTTCTACCAGCTATTGGACCATGCTCACTCTTATGGCATATTGCAAAGGCAAGATTTTTTGGAATGGAATATAATAGACTCGCCTCTCTTCCCAATGGAAGTATAATAGAGGCATATAGAGCCAAACTATATGTAGAAGTGCAGCATTCATTGAAACCAAATATTGCAACAAGAAAAGTCAAAATCACAGTTTTTATGCCTGTCAATGTTTTCGTAGATATTTTCAAGAATTTTCAATCAAAGTTTGTATGACTATGTTTTCTTTTAAAGCAAAAGCCTGTGATGACATTCCAAAGTTTTTGGATGATGGTTGGAATAAAATTATGGCCAACACTGTGTATTGTGAGGTTGTCCATGACACAATCAATCTCAAGTACATGTTTGCCTCCCAGAATTTTATTTTCTCATTTTACTATAAACGAAGCAGGATGATAGGTACACAACTTGTACCAATGGAACAAGATCAGAGCTCTTCATGTCTACAGTATGATATTATTGATATAGATGTTGTTGAGAATGGCATTTTAATAGCATCCATCACTCTTGGAAGATACTGCACACTCTCTCGATTACGGAATGACGTTATAAACGAAACTGAAGGGAGTGTCTGCATAGGATTTTCCTTCATTTTAAACAACAAGAAGGTAAACTAAGTTTCCTAAAGTACTCATTCAAAATTGGCAAAATTGTTTTATCAAAATTCTAATTCAAAAAGCGTAATCTCATTTTCAAACTGTGGTTTTGTATCACATACTGCAAAGAAGAGAAAGCAAGATCCAATGCGGAGATATTGCCAACAGAACAATTCAGATAGTTCATTCATCTTAAACTCAGGTACAATACCCAATTCATATATACTTATACTAGATAGTAAAAGCATTATAAAATTCTTTTATTTTCAAACCAAAATGTGATCCATTGAGAAAAAATAATTGCATTTATATATGTATAAATGTATGACAAATATTGTTGTTGTTCTCAGCTGTACAAAGGAGGATATATTTACAGATCTACAACTTTGCCTATATCTGGGATTCTAGCTAAGGCTAAGCTTGGCTTTGGTCCAAAGACTCAGATAAAGGTTCCTTGTTGCTATGGCTCTTCCTCGGCTTCTCCTTTCGCACCTCAGTTACATCCGAAGACTCCATATTTCGTGGGCGAGCCTCATCTTCCATTTTGATCTCCTCTGGCACTTTGGAAGGGTGCTCCGAGTCTTTTTGGAACCCATCAAGAATGTTATCGTCTACGTTGAAAGATTTCAAATCTTTCTGCTTTTAATCACCTTTAGAAGTGGAGGAGTTATAGGAGTAGGAGACGCATGTCGAAGCAACATCAAAATTGTATTGGCTCTGTAACTATAGACATAGTCAGAGCCAAAACTATCTTCCTACATCTACAATAAAGAAAATATTATTTTCAAAATTTGATTGCATTTATGTTAAACATTAGAAAATTTGAAGACTGAAAATCTTTTGACTTACAAACTTAGGCTGCTTCTCTCCAAAGTAGGAGTCTAACATGTATTTCCCTATTATGACTAATCTCCATACACATGAATATGCATCTATTTGTTGCGGTGTCTGTAAATGAAATCATGAAAATTTATATAAAGATAAACAGTTTTCTATATAGAATGAGAGGATAAAATCATATTGGTGTTCTTCCACAAACCTGCAATGCAATTGGTTCAATCATGAGGAAATTTGCATTCAGAGGACATAAGTCCAAGGCATCAAAGAGTCTTTTCAACACACTACAATACCAAAGGAAATATGAGAAATATCCAAGAATCTTTGATATTAGCATTCTCCATACTCCAAAGGTTCATAACAATACATTATGGAAAAGACTTACAGGCCTAGCTCCTGGTGTGTACTCTAAAGAGAGTTGAATGTATAACATCTCTTTTGTTCCAGATCAATGGAAACAAAACTCCATGTCAATGTAAAGTGAAATAAGCCAAACAGTAAATACACATTAAATATGACCTACAAGCAAGGTAAGCCTCAATCATGAAGAGAGAAAACATAAGAGGAAAATATTTGCCGCAAAACGCGATTTCAGACTGTTTGCCACAGAAATAGAAACATATCGCATTTTCTCACTAAAAATGTTGAACTAGCTAGAGACTAATATTCCATGTCAGTGCAGAAAGATGAAAGATTGTTGAATGGTCCAGGGAGAGAGAACAAAAGTATGATTTTGAATGTAGCCAGACACATTGCTTGTCATTGGAGTTGGGTGGGGGAGAGGGGAGGAGTTGATAGTTCGCCCTAAAGAAACCAACATTTGAGTTCAAAAATCTGGCAAATGAGATCAATATACTAAAAGCAAAAATTTGCAATGAAACGTGATTTCAAGAGTCTGGCTGCAAAGACATCTGCAAAGACATAGTGAAATCGCGTTTTTTGACAAAAGGCTTGTTTCTACACCGAAACGAGTTTTGGCATCACTTGGCTTATCTGCTCTTCGATGTAGATGAAGAGATCTATATTAATATGAAACAAGAAAAGGTTTCATGTTTGCAGGAGCATCACCTCTTAGATGGTTGGAACGCTTGTGCTTTCAAAAGTACTTGTATTTGGCATTCCTTCCCTCTTTCATTGGCTCCCATTACTCCCCCTCTCCCATTGGACCCCCATCCCTCATACCAATCTTCCATTGGCCCTCCCCCCATCCATTTCTTCTTCCTCCCCCATTGCCACCACTCCCATCCCACATTTCCACCACGTCCCATACTCCTCCCATTTCCCAAAATCCCATATTTCCCCATCTCACCCTCCCCTTTTTCATCCCCTATTAATTCCCCTCACTCATTTCACTCCCTTCTTATCCTACTCCCCTATTACCTCCCCCTCTCCCATTCCATTCCTCCCTCCCCACTCTCACTTCCACTTCCCATTACTCACTTGCCATTTGCAAAATATTAATATATTATTATACTATTTTTTATACTTATTATCATACACCCCTATTACCCCCCCTCTCCCATTCCACTCCTCCCTCCTCACTCCCACTTCCACTTCCTATTACTCACTTGCTATACACATTTGCAAACTATTAATATATTATTATATGATTTTTTATACTATTTGCAAACTTACATGTGGGCAAAATCACAGGTGTCAAAGCGATCCTATCGTGGTCATACAACAACTGTGCTTTTATTCAAGGGTATATTTACAAGGGCATATTTATCCTCATCAACAAGCTTATTTCAGCTTTTATTTTGACACAATACTCAAGGTATGAAGTGCATAATTTGTGCACTAGGTGTTTACTTTGTTGTATTAAAATTGTTTGCCACACACACAGACATATACACATACCGAGAATTTGCTAATATTATCGCATCTACATTTCTCTGATGGTCACAAAACTTTGTACACACCTCAACCTAGGTCGTATTGACTTGCATACAAAATGGTGCACCCATCCCATAAGTACTTGTTCGGATAACACACCTGCAAACATATTTTATGACAATTGTGCATAACACTAGGAACAAAATGGTGTATAATGTGCGATCAACTATGCAAAGCATATTCAATGGACACAAGACTTTGTGCGTTCCTCAACCTAGGCAGTATTGACTTGTGTGCAAAGTGGCATCCCCATTCGATAAGTACTTGTTTGAAAAACACACCTAGGATCGTGTTTTTTAACGGTTCTACATGACACCAAGGCAAAAACGGTATCTAATACTCAATTTACCATGCAAAGCATATCCGATGGGCACAATACTTTGCACGTGCCTCAAAAGTGGTGGTATGGTGTTCCATGCAAAGTGGAACCCCCATTCAATAAGTACTTGGTATGATAATATACCTAAGAGTGTGTTCTTTGACGGATGTGCATAACACTAGGGGAAAAACGGTGTATAATGTGTGATCCCCCATGCAAAGCATAACTCATAGACACAATACTGTGCATGCACATCAACCTAGTTGAAATTGACTTTCTTGCAAAGTGGCTCCCCCATCCGACAAGTACTTTTTAGAATTTCACACCTAGGACCATGTTTTTTATTGGTTGTCCATGACACTAAGGCAAAAACGCCATTTTATGCTTGATCGACAATGCAATGCATATCCGATCATCACAATACTTTGCACACATCTCAACCTAGGTATTATTGACTTACATGCAAAGTGGCATGCCCATCCCATAAGTACTTAGTGAAATAACTCATCTAGAACCGCGTTTTTTGACAGTTGTGCATGACACTAAGGCCAAAACGGTGTTTAATGCTTGACCGACAATGCAAAGCATATCTGATGGGCACAATACTTTGCATTGAGCCATCAACAATTGTGGTATTGCATTGCATGCAAAGTGGTACACCCATCTGATAAGCAGTTGGTCGGATAACACACCTAAAAGCATGTTTTTTAATGGTTGTGCATGACATTGAGGCACAAACGGAGTTTAATATGTGATATACCATGCAAAGTACATCCGATGGGCACAATACTTTGCACCCACCTCAACCTGTATGGAGTATACTGAAAAGTACTTCCTTGAGTATTTACAAGCTCCACTTTCCTTTCAAATTCACACCACATTTGATGTGGTATCCTGCCACTATTGTCGAGATGCCAATCGACATGATCCGAACAAGAAAGATGCTCCTTGCAATTGGCCCCTAATAAATAGGTACTCCAAGGTCAAATGGACAAGCCAAGAAACTTTATTAAATCCTTGGACAAACATGCATCACAGATATGAGGTAGTTATGACTAAACACTCAAGGAAAGCAATCCTGGAGGTGCCCCTCACCATTCATGACCATCTACCCATGCTCAATTTCAACCCGAATCAATAGATAGAAACAACCAGTCGCATCTTCCAAAGAGCTATATCTCTTCAAGGGAAGTATGTGTGTTTGTTTGAATAAATGGTTGATACTGGCTTCTTAAAAACTGAGCAAACAATCTATAATGTTCGTGGATTACAAGGAAAATATCGACAACAAGCTCGATCCATCTATCACTGATGCCATCTTCACCATACTCATTGGGTAAAAGCTACTCCATCATAACATTGTCTATAGAATCAATCGAGGATAGGTAATCAAATCAATACGAGGGAATTGTTAACTCACATATATTGGTAGTTACAAGTTTCCAACAATGGCATATAGCAAATAGGAATAAATTCTCATGAAATACCCCAACTCTGTGTGATTTCTTTACATATAACCATATCCCAATTATGGATAATTGAGGGATAATTTCATAACCTTTGATACACAATCATATGTAGGGAAATACATGCTACAAAAAATGGCAAAAATAAATGAAACTTAATAATAATTAACAATAATTAGCAATGAAATATCTAGAGCATTCATTCAAGAGCATGGAATCATGTTCCTTCATATGCAATGTCATTGACAAATATACACCTATGAGGAAATTTTGTCACTTTCTTTCAAGGCAAGTGATTCTCTTGTGTTGAGGAATATGGTGCCATGAGCACATAATTAGAGGCTAAGGTATGGTATAGGAATTTATTAAAGTAGCCACCCTAGGATGTGGACTACATGATGTGAGGATGTGGATCGAGGACATCCATAAGGAGAGATGTGGATCAAAATATCCCACAAGTGTTGACTATTTCAAAGGCTCTCTCTATATAAGAAGCCTATCATGTATTGTTGTTGACACACATTGCAATAGATTGAGTGTTTTTTATTTGGTGTCTCTCTCCTCATGGTTTTTAGTATATGGTTTGAGCCTCGTTAGTTCTTCCAATGATCTTGTGTACTAGGCGATCTGTATATTGACATGGTATTAGAGCTCCGTTGCCTTCTACTGAGGCATTTCGATCCGTATGAGAGAGTGTGATGGATTGAAAGATTGAGTGTTCTCTTCCACCCAGAGAACTTTCGTCCATGTGAGAGAAAATTTCCGTCATTGATTTATGTTCATTGAGTGATAGAGATTTCTTCCTTGTTTGAGTGAGAGAAAAGAGTTGTTCAGTCCACAGAGGGATAGGGAGATTCTTTGAGAGAGAGATTTGTGAGAGACCTCCTTTGGATCTAAGAGGGAGAGATGTTTTTCAAACATACTCTTGATTACAAGAGACAAACAAAGCAAGAGGAGCTCCCTCAACTATCTCCTATAGCCTACAAACAAAAAGGATGCTCCAATACAGGCTAAGGCAACTCTAGTAGCAGCAATAACCATAGCTCTTAGCTCACACTCCACAGCCTAACATAGCTACCATCAACCTATGCTTCAACAAAGGTAGATGATGCCTTCCCACAGCTCCATCTATTTTCGAATGCGTCTACCACAATGACCTACCTCTCACACCAGCTGCGTAACCAAACCTACAACTCTATATGGCATTCACAATAGCTGCCTTCATCTCTATGCTTCACAAACAACCTTCTTCCGGCTCCAGCACGACAAGCCTCCATGGACAACGAGTCCAAGACTCCAAACTTCCACAGGCTAGACCCTCTGCAAAGGTAGCCTCCAAGCAACCGACCAAGTGCATCATCTTCATCATTGCTCCAATCGTTTGCTAATGCACGAGCAACATCCAGCAATTGGGTGTAGTGCCAACGTCTCCAAAAAGCCTCACAAGCCTCCTACATATGAGCTCCTCGCCAATGCCAGTGACTCTTCATCAACAACACAGAGGCACCATCAACATAAGTCAATCATTTCTAGGTGAACCTTAATCCTCATCACTATACGATTGACACATGGCAGATAAGCCACATAACCTAGGTTAAGGCTATGTCCTTGGGTTAAGTTTATGTTCACACTAAATTTACCATGGTTAAGTTTCTATAGGTTTGGTTAAGTTAATTTTTTTCCATATGGCATAGTGCCACCTAAGCACATAGTCCCTTTCTAAGCACAGTTTGAATGCTACATGTGAATGCCTATGCCACATCATCAAAGGCCTCTTCTTCATAAAAACTTTTACAAGCCATAACTTACAATCCAAAAATAATTTGCACTCGCTCCAAAAAGGAAAAGTGATCGCCTTTTCGAGCTTTACGTGCTTGTTAAGTTGGTTTTGTTGTATGCAATTAGGCATTGCCAGACTTATAAGTTTCTTCAATTGGTAAGAACATTGCAATGGCAATACACACCCCAACTATTGAGAAATTCACTGGGGAAGGATTTCACACCTGGTCTACACAAATGAGGTATCTCTTGATGCATTAGAAGCTTTGGAAGACTGTAAAAGAAGACATACCCACTACACAAAGTGAATCTTGGAAGGAAAAAGGCAAAGCAGCACTATCACTCATTGGTTTGCACTTGGGTCCAAACATAATTCATCAGATAGACTCTAAGGATCATGCAAAGATGCATTGGATGAGTTGAACACGGTGTCTGGTGCAAAAGCCAAAAACCAAGAAATTTATCTTAAGATTGAATTCTATGGTTTGCACATGAGCTTCAATGAATCCATGGCACAATTTGTCAACAAGATCAAAAGTAGTATGGCCCAACTTGAAGGCATAAATTCAAAGGTAGGAGAAAAGGATGCACTTGCAATCCTCCTTAAAAGCATGCCTAAAGAGTATAGCAGACTGACAACCACTTTGAAGAATCTTCTAGATCCAAAGTTTGAGGAATGTGTGTCCTCTCTTCTTGAGAAAAAGCATCAACATCGACATCTACATCAACACATAGTAATAATGAAGAACAAGCATTGTTCATTGTTTAATAAAACATCAATGAAGTGTTACCATTGTAGAAGGATGGGTCATTATCAAAGTGACAGTAGAGTGAAGAACAAACCAAAGTGTCACCATTGCAAGAAGCTGGGACACAAGGAAGAAGATTGCAGATTGAAGAATTAGTAGGTCAACTACATGGAGTCAACATCAAGCCATGAGCAAAATAACCATAACAACCTATATTGAGAAGCAACAGCCTTTCCACCTTAAGCCTATATTCTTGTAATCAAACCTAACCACTTGCAAGTAGCCAAGTAAGCACTCAAGGGAGGTATTGACATGTAAAAACTCACATCTTACCACCTTGCAGTAGCCAAAGACGCATGGCACCAAGGGGAGGTGTTGAGGAATATGGTGCCATGAGCACATTATTAGAGGCTAAAGTATGGTATAGGGATGTATTAAAGTAGCCACCCTAGGATGTGGACTACATGTTGTGAGGATGTGGATAGAGGACATCCACAAGGAGAGATGTGGATCAAACGATCCCACAAGTGTTGACTATTTCAAAGGCTCTCTCTATATAAGAAGCCTATCATGTATTGTTGACACACATTGCAATAGATTGAGTGTTTCCTATCTGGTGTTTCTCTCCTCATGGTTTTCAGTATATAGTTTGAGCCTCCTTAGTTCTTCCAATGATCTTGTGTATTAGGTTTAACATGATCCAAATATTGACATC
The DNA here is from genome assembly GCF_047967505.1 of Dipteris shenzhenensis. Taxonomy (NCBI): domain Eukaryota; kingdom Viridiplantae; phylum Streptophyta; class Polypodiopsida; order Gleicheniales; family Dipteridaceae; genus Dipteris; species Dipteris shenzhenensis. The sequence goes on along the minus strand of NC_141608.1, from coordinate 25,228,559 downwards.
TTGCATATCATACATGCTAGCAATATGTTGTGCATAAGATGGCAAAATACTGCAAAAACGAGAAAGCTTGAACTCAATGCTAGTAAATGTAAACATTGAACATTGTAACACTAAGAAAGAATCACATTAAAGAAGATATACATTTGAGAAGGGGGTACCACACTAGTTGTCATTAAGATCATCCAAATTACTAGTGCCTTCTAATTGCTAATCTTCACTATCGGTGTTGTAATCATCCTCTTGTACTTTTAGATGTTCATTATTTTGGTGCATCGTTTCCACATATGATACAATATGCTTGTTGATATCCATGCCTTTCCCAAAATGTAGTGCTACATCTACTGTACTACCACATCCCATCATCAAATCAAGAATGTTATCTGAAGTGGGCATCATAGCTCCTATGATTGTGCAAATGAAATGAGTTTTTTTCTCAAGTCCACCTGGAAAAAATAATAATCACTCAAAAGGAAATATCACATGAAAAAATTAGTAGCTAGAATTACATGTAGTAATATTTAAATGCCCACACCAAACATGCATTCCTATTAAGATGTAACAACTCTTTCAACAAGTATGTGTTATGGATAGGAGTGTAGGAATACAAATGCATAAGCCTATTTATAGGCATAACAACTATTTTACAAACTAGGGATTATAGAGAGCCATGTAGGAATCCAAATGTGTCAAATACATGGCATGGTGTCCCATATTCATACAATTGCTCTTTCAACAAGTATGTGTTATGAATAGGAGTGTAGGAATCCAAAATGCATAAGATATAACAAGTATTTTATAACTAGGGATAATAGAGACTTGAGAGTAGTGTAGGAATGAAAATGTATCAACCCACCGAGGCATGAGGTCCCATCTTCATACAATCACATACTTTGCACAGGAAGATACTGCTAGAAAAATTTTCTTCTTAAGTCAAATGAAAAACCCTCAACTTGGGTTTTAATTGGAAATGGTATGTAGCCATTATGATGGTACATAGACATTTGCATCAAATGGATTTACAATTTTAATGAAATAACATGCTAGCTTCAATATTGAATGGAAGAAAACATTTACTAAAAATGTCCAAACATCATTTTCAAATGTGATTATGTTACCTTCTCTCCCAGCACAACTCCTTGTCACAATCCAATGGGATCATTAAAGTAGATGTTCATAAGGCATTCCAAGTCATGGCCCTTTTTCATAGCAACTACATGAACTTGCCTATGTTGCTTCTCCATGTGAAACACTACCACTTGATCAGTATCATAAATAGCCAAACTCTAGCCAAATCAACAATGGCAAAAGCATCATCTATAAATTTTAATTCCAAGCAGGGATATCATTTCCAAAACAATGCACACGATGACTTGTACGAAGGTCAAGAATAACCAGATGTAGACCCCACTATCTAGGCTTTCCTCTCACCTACCATTCATATCATGTCTAGGTGAAAAGAATTCCTTTATAGTCTTGTAGCTAGCATTTGAAATATTTTGCTACTATAGAACTCTTTCACATCACCATGCAACATTTTGGTATTTTCAATAGAAAATAAAGATATAATTAGTACAAGTTCCTTTCCAACTTCAATAGATACAAAGAGAAGATGCCAAACATCAACATGACTTTCAATATGAAATCATAGCTTATTTTCACTATGACGTTAAGGCATAGTACTCAACAAGTTAAGGAATCATGAGATTTATTACCATACATTCTTAGATTCATCGTCTTCTATAAGATCTACAATCTACCACCTCTTACTTACTCATGATTGCGAGATGATTTCATCCCTTATACCATCAATCCTTGGATCTATTGATTGACTAATGTCTTCCCTAGTCATGTTCCTTGAAACTCATTGCAAATTCTTGTATCCAAGATAAATATCCCTCTCATATTTTGGATATTCACCCACAACCACCAAGTACAATTTTCTATCTCCCACTTAGACAATCACCCTTGTCTATCCAATTTTCCTGCAACATGATTATGGTCTTTGAGATGCTATTTTTTAAAGCAAGCTGACAACTTTGGGTGATCATGAATGAGAAACACAAACTAGTGTGAGAGAACATAGTCTTTGAGTCATCATCAATGTTCTTCAAAGGCATCATAATATCTAGTCTAGATGTCATTATGCCACTCTCCAATAGCATGGAGGTATACCTAGAATCATAAAGGAAATCAACAATGTATAAACATAGCTTGTAATGCAAAAAACCAAATGGAGACAAAGTTGAATTGATGAGGAGATGTACACTATCACATGAAAATCACTCTCATTATTAACTTGATTATTTCAAAGTGTTTATCTTTAGATTTGAGGTTAGATTGCATTTTTGGCTTGAATGCTTTGAATATCCTATGTCTATCCCCCTCACAGTATTTCTTGAGATACTTGTGAAATGACAAAATCCCATCTAATGCCTATGAGGGATGCAATTGAGCTAGAGTACCCCAATAAATTTTATGCTTGCATCTCAAGGTCATGAAGCCATGTCTCCTTGGTGATCCATATGTGAAATACTTTATCAAATATGAGGATACCATAAGTGTTCCTCACAAATTCACAAACACTTAACTTAATCATACATCGAACACTCATGTCATTAGTTATGCAAGCCACTCTCAACATCTCTAATTTCTCTAGACCAATCTTAATGCTCCACCCTCCAAATCAAGACTAGTTATCGACTTAAACCAAATCTTCACCAAGCTTAGGATTAATAAACGCAAGCCACTTACCCATTTGTTTTCCCATATCCTTTTCACAATTGACTCCGAATTAGTCAGTTTATCCTATTTAAATTTTAAAATGTAAATATAGAAAATAGAATTGAATAAATCAAAATACATGTAAGCATGGATCAAGGTCTCCTCATACCTTGTATTTTGATGTACCTCCATGTTTTTCCCTAGACTTTCAACATCAATCTCATGATCAATGTTCAATAAATGGTAAACTAGATTTATATTTCCCTATTTTAGAATCACATTCCTTGAAGCCATTAATATTTAAGAAGAGCATGCTAAATATCTTTTATATGATCTTGAAACAACATTTCTACCAAGAGATATCTTGTAAGTGGATACCAAGCTTCCTCTTTATATCGATTTGAATCCGTTTCTTTTTTCCTTTTTTCATTGACCTTGTACACATCACTCTTTGAAATCTTACTCTTTATTTGGATCTGAATATTGTTCTTCTTTCCTTTGTTCATTGACCTTGTCCACATCACTTTTTAAAATCTTACTATAGGAATATGTCATGTCAGATTCACACAACTTTTTCACACAAAAGAGAACATGCTTCAATGTGGTTTTGACCACACCCACATCATGCGACCTACAATACGCATCAAAACAAAAGTTTGTTAGGCTCAACCAAAGCCAAATGCAAGATAAATGGATGATAAGATAAAGTAGATGATGTACTTATTAATTTGATTCAACGCTTGAATAAGACAAACTTCATCATCTCTGGCTAGTGCAATAAATGATGCACACATTGAGACATGCATGCATCTACAGCCAAAAGCATTATCCTCTATTGCCTTGGTTCATTCCACAAGGGAATGATTGTGATACCATAGATAAACATATTTCCACTAAGATCCTTCCAATCTTCATTGATCTCCACACTCTTCTTAAACCTTGCATTTGTTCCTCTCCATATGGGGTCCCAATTGGAAATGCCCTCATCACAACCATCACCACTAGAATGGAAGTCCTCGTCAGTCCCATCCATGGTTTGTAAAGGAAAAGTGAAACACCTCTTCTCTTAAAGATAACCATACTTTCTGAAATGAAAGAACACCTCCATTGATTGTTTACCAACTTTTGATTCGAGAATTTAGCTTAATTCTACAAAGAGGAACTTTTGGGGGTGCAGTATTTTTGATAATCTTGAGTCTTCCAACCTTCTTTAAAGTGTCTCTTGAGAGAACTCAATTGGTGTAGATACTTCTTCATCCTTTGGCTCAATTTCAGCATTGAAGTTCATTTTTTCCTTTTTCGGCCTTGAACTCTAAAGTGTGCATCTAGCTTATTAACATTTCATGAAATTCAAAATTAACCTCATGATCCATACTAGATTCATATTATCCATGGCTAATCTCCATCAATGAATCCTCTTTGACCATTTCGAGTCTTTTGCAAACTGTATATATTCTACAAGTTGGTAGATTTTAGTACCCTTGCAATTCAATTGACTGATTTTTAATTTTTGAATGGGTTACCATTATCTATCAAACTATCAACTAGCATACCTACAATAATGATAGAAATGCTAGTTTAAGATCTTGACATTACCATACATGAATTCCATTCACAACACATACAATGATGGAAAATACAAAGTTCCTACATAAGGTTAGTACCTTGCAAAGGTAGACACACATGCTTGAGCTTACTGACTACACATTATGTGATGACCAGGTTTGCATACAAGTCATCTTGTAAAAGTTGACGCATCTAGTACCCATCATTTGTACAAATATAGGTGCATTATATGTCATAAATTTTCCCAACTTCTCTAAACATATTAGAGCACTAAGTTGCAAAAAATTGAGTTCAAAAATTGACTAAATCTAGATCTTTAGTTGACAAGTTCAACAAGCAAAAGTTCAAAAAACATTAATTTTTTTAAAAATGGCATCCTATAACCCCCTAAATGGCATTGTGTAAGGGTCCATGACATGGACCACAATATTAAACCACCTTGCCCAAAATTTCTTTTCTTCTTCCATAAACCACAAATGAGTCTCTCTACCTTGAATTTGTATGGGAGACAAGCCTATTTCAAGAAGAAGTTAGCCATCACCTCTTTGTGTAATTTCAAACATGCTTTGAGAATGGCCCAAAAGGTACCCTATGAAGCCCTATACAATGTCATGTAGGGGTCTACAACATCAATTATGAAGTAACATTGTGTCACAGATACTTCATCACATGAACAAAAATGTTTCATCACATGAACCACAATGTTACATCACATGGACCACAACGTTTGTCAAAGTAACATTTCATCACCTAAATGTTCTTCACATACAAGAAAATCATTTCCTCTGGTGCTAACTAATAGAGCATCCCAAAGGGAATCCTAGGGATGCCCTACATGGTGTCATATAGGGTTCTACGACATGACCATAAAGCAATGCTTCTCATAATTAAGAGAACTATTTTCTTATTTCTAGTTGATAGAGTAACTTGAAGGGCATCTTTTAAATCCCTACATGGCATCGTGTAGGGGTCTACATAATGAACCACAAAGCACCTATGATATCAAAGTAAAGCCTTCTCTTGAAAATTTATCATTGTGACAAAATATTAAGAGAACCAAAGTGTGAAGGCAGCAATGCTTGGCATTTGAGCTAGACTCAACCTTGACAATAACTAGTGCAGTGATATTTGTAGAGATGTCCAAGAATATAGGAGACCTTGTCAAGGTAAAGCGTTATGCATAGTGTATTAAAAAAATTAATGCATCCTATTTACCCCTACTATCACCATGTAGGGGTATATGACATGATTCTTTGTTCATAAGTTTGAAGATGGCACTGATTAACTAGCACTAAATGCTCATAGTGAGGAACATCTTCAAGGCAAGGACTACAATTTTTATAGAAGAAGATGAAGAAACAAGCAAGTAGCAAGAGGACCTGAGAAAGAAATAGACATGGCAGATTACAAAATTCGATGCACAATGAGGGAAATGGGAGGTGTGCAATAAAATCACGTCTAATCTTGGCCCAACAAATCAAGGATTCACAATGATGCCAACATTTGAACACAACAACCCGAGAAACTCCAAAAATTTTCAAAGAGAAACTGGTCACTATTGCCACGGCTACCGTCTGCAATTTCCAAGGATGAGGAGGAATAGGAATGGTGATGGTGGTTTTCTTTGATCTAACTATAGGAGCAAGGAAGCACTGGAAATATTTGATTATTATTGTGGATGAGAGATTCAAGGAAGAGGTACTGTATTGGCACTGGTAATGTTTAGGATGAGGGATTTGAGGTGCAGGTAACATTTTGGATGAGGGAGTCAAAAACGATGGCCCTTCATCATTGAGAAAGGCCTAACAAAGCTTGGGTTCAAGCTTGGGTTCACATCCTAGGATCAAATTTGGGCTTGGCCTAGGTTCAAGACCTTGGCTTGGCTTTAGGACACTCCCTCTCAAGTGACATAACCTAAACCTAAATTTCTCAAGTGACATAAACGTAACCTTGGCTTGGCTTGTTAGTCCACTCATCAATAAACCATAAGCCTAACCATAACTACTTTGTCTTCTAATCAAAACATTGTCTCCTTCCCATATCACACCCCATTAATTTCATACATGCAAGAATTCCTTCTCAAATGGATACCAACAAGTACATGATCTTATTCTATGTAGGTTGTGATGAGAGGTTGCAAGTGCAAATGGCTGGCACCCATTCCCAGATTACTGAGGATAGAATGTGTCGGCATTTCAAGATGAGAGGCTACAAGTACAAATAGCTTAGATCCATTGCAAGATTACAAAGGATAAAATTGGTCAGCATTTCAATGAAACACATGGTAGTTTCAATCTTTACTATATGATTGTAGAGGGCCAAAACTATATTGAGGAGAGAAGAGTTCCATTGGTTCTCCCTGTGATTCTAGGGGACAACTATTATCATCTCAATGCCTCCTGTGGAACATTTAACAAAATTGTGGTATTAGCAAATGTAGATAACAAGGATAGCATCCTAACTTTGTATTTTGATGAAGGTGAGATTGCAACAAATGAGGACTGTATTTTGGTTGAGAATAGAGAGGTGGAATGCTCTAATTGCTTAAAGGATGACATTAGTGAGAAAAATTTACATGAAAAATATTGAGGTGCGTATCAAGATCAATTTTTGGAAGACACATAATCACGACAAATGAACATCATGTTGTTAGGTACCTTCCTAATTATTATAATGGCAGTATTTTCTTTTGAGTTGTCACCTATTGGATGACAATGCTAGTGGTATGGACGGAAAGCAACAATTCTATGACCCTCACAATTGGTCTGGAACCAATTCTACCTCTATAGTGTCCTTGACAAGGATTGCAAAGGTGAGGCTAAGCCATTGTGGTGGATCTTTTGAATGTGCAAATCCTCTATGTGGCTATTTTTTGACTCATGATAGGAAAAATGATTGACAATAGAAAGGAAGAATAATGAACGTTGTGGATGTTGGAGAGGTTAGAACCAAACATGGTAGTCTTGAGTGTCTACATTATGGTGAGTAGCCTTTCTGTCGATCAACGTGTAGTGCAAAGATATATTAGTGTGAACCTGAAGATGTTGGGTTGGCATTATGTGGGGTTGACATGATGAGCTATACATGTTGTGAACCTGAATATGTTGGGTTGACACAATTAGCAATACATGTTGGGTATCATAGCCATCCCATTGGCCAATTGGAGAATAGGAAGCATTTAGAGAAGGCCCAACAACTATTTCAAGAAAAGGTAGATCAAATCCCGAATATGGGGGCTAGAAAAGTAGAGGAGTTGGCTAGGGAAATTGTATCCCAAAACCTCTTATTTGCAATCAAAATCAATGACATTTCAACACAATGGCAAGAACATATGGGAGGATATTCTTTGCCAATTGAAAGCAAGCACAAACCAAAGAAGGTGATTTGAAAATTCTTGTTGTTCACATATTTGTTTGCATGTGTTGTTGTATTTGTAAGGATGTGGGACATTGCTTTTAACTTTTGAAGATGGATATATGAAGCACTTAGCTCTTTGCATCCCAAGAGAGGTTCGCTTGATTCTATTGTATACTTAAGGAATCACTTCAAATATGATTTCCTACAAGGTTTCATGTTTGCAAGACAATCAATATATGATTCACAACCTTGTTATGTCATGATTATGTCCACAAAGGGTAGAGGCTCTGGGGTGGATGTAGTCAATTACATGCATCCTGGAGTTCACATCTTGATAAATCTTGGGTGCATTTTGACCATGTTCATAGAGCTCATGGTTGGACCACTATGGAAGTTCATGTATATGATTCAAGGTTTGGATCTTCATCCCCATTCCCTCCTCTTGTCACCCCTCCATCTTCTTTACCCTCTCCTTTACCCCATGGCAAACATTCCAATATTTTACGGTTGCATGGATGAAAATCCACAAGAATACCTAGTTTCTTTCAAATGCCGATCTATGTCTCTAAATTTCCTCATAGAGGATCAATGGTTGTTGGTTCCTCCTATATCCTTGGATGGTCTTGCAAAGATTAAGTATGAGGGGAAAACTAATATAGTTCAACAAAGTTGGCCACATTTTACTGTAGCACTAGTCGAGTCTTTTGGCAAGGATGAGGAGCATAAGAGTGTGCATCTATTGATAAAGGTTGAGGCAGGGAGAAGATGAGATGGCATGCCAATATGTGGATCATGCGGTTGGGCTCCTAAATTACCTAATTACTATGCAACCAGATGATGATGGGCTCATTGTTGGAATGACTCAGTATATGTTGAGCCATATGATTTTTGTTGCAACGGATGAGTTTCATCTCAAGTTGAAGTGGAAGAGTACAAAAACCATGGAGCAATGCAAAGGCAATTGCAACAAAGTTTGACAGAATGTATGATGATCATGTTATGATTTCTCCTTCCTCCTATGTGTCAATTGTCATGGTGGCTCATGATGAATTTGCCTTGATAAAACCTCTTGCTCCCCCATCTTGTCCTCCTCTGCCATAGTCCATATATCCTATCCTAAATGTTGTTCCTTCACTTCTTGATCCTAAGAAGAATGTTGATGATGAGCTTTGCACTGAATTGGTGGGTTTGAAAAGTAAGGCTACAACTGCTCAACAAGATAAGTTTGGGGTGGATTGTCAGGGTTGCAATCAAAATGGGCATTACCATTCAGAGTTCCCTAATCCTCGTCTCATGTAAGTTTTGGATAGATCTAACCTGAGGTAGAAGAGTCTAATGTTGAAAAGATAATGCCTATTAAGGAGCCTTCACCTATAAATTCCCATAGAAGAAGAAATGACAAGAGTTATGGCTCCATCCTTGGGGGGGAAGGGGGGCGAGGGGATTGTTATAGGCAAAAGTGAACAAGGGAAATTTCATAAATAAAAGTGAGTATGTTTGCATGTGGCACTACTAGTATAAAACATGGTGTGATAAGGGCCCATGGTTGAGGCGGTGGGGCTCATCCATGTACCACCCTTCCAAGTTGTTGGTTGCATGTGTGTGAGGTGTGAGTAATCCAAACCTAAATAATTCCTCTGATGTGTTAGGCCATCCTCATGGGCCATCCTTATACCTAAATGGCCCCATGATTTCAATAATTAGAAAAATAAAAATAGAAAGGAATCTCTGAGTAGGAAAGCATATTTTAGCTTGATTATTTTTTGAAAGAGCGATGGAGGAGAAAATAATGTGGAAGCTAAGCATCTTTGTCCTATTTATCCAAAGATTAAAATATGCAAAGAGGCACCTTTGCCTAGGATGTTAAGCATGATGTATCTGAAAAAGGGAAAGCCAAGCTTTTCGCACGCAATCTGAAGGATGCATACTCTTAAGCATCATGCTTAAGCATGATGTATATGAAAAAGGAAAAGCCAAGCTTACACGATGGAGGATGCATACTCTACAAGCATGGTTATGATTCATGATGAAGATGCACTTCGTATGTCAGGACATGCTAGTTTTTGAGTCCATCAACAACGCTAAGAACATGAATTAAGATAGGCTACACATCAATACAAAATATATGAACAAATGTGGGATTCCAATATGGGTCTCACGTGACCCATCCAATTATGGTAAATACATTTTCTTTTGTTTAATTAGGAGTACCTACAAACCACTAAAATAACTCCAAGAACTAGCACGATGATCACACCAAGTGATTGTCAACATGATGGTCATGAATCTAGATTGAAGTGTAGGTAGATAACAAGTGGCAAGATGTGGGTAGATGACAGGTGGTGAGATGTGGATAGATGGTAGGATAGACTATGGATAATCTGATGCACAAAGATGCAGCATAGAGATTGCATGGAGGGTAAAAATGCTCATGTAATGACGTGTTGAGCTTTGTGGTGTTCAGAACAGCAAGTTTTGACAGATTGCATCTCATTATTATGCTAGTAAGAAAATCATTAAGCCGATAAAAATTCTAATGAGAGTGCGAGTCTACTCAGAATTCAAAATATCACCGACCCGTGTGTCATGTCGTGTCCCCAAAACTACCCCTAATTTACTTCTATGATTGGCTACACCCCATCCTGCATTGACCCAAAGAAGCCATCATTGAAGGCTATAGTGAATATTTTAATTGGGATCTAGAAACAAAAAGCAAATAATTGCACATTAGAAGGTCAAATCTTTGATAATGATTTGGCCATCCTTTGCACTTTAATGGCGGTAGAGTATCCCAAGTTAGACTCTCTCACCAAAATAAATAGCAAATGGTCAAGAAACAAGGAAGAGGATGTGCAATGCCAGAAGGATAAGGAGGAGCACTTCATTGAGTTTGGAAGGATGCAAGCTAGAGTGGTGGAACTATACTTACCCAAGCCCGCCCAAGCGCCAAAACCACCAAAATTTCAATGGGACCAAAAGGGACTTGAGGATGTATGCACACTAGAGGAACCACTCTTTGAAAACAAAATGCCCATTGAGAATCCTATGCCAGTCTCCCAAAGCAAGAAGTGAGTTCAAGGTCCTTGTCCATCACCGTTACTCTCTTGGCATGGATAGCACATAAGTTCACGTCTTCAAAAAGACCTACTATCATCTGCTCCGTTGCCTCCTGAATTGCTCCCATAGTGCCTGAAGTGAAACGTGCATCATCCTTGTAATGCTGTGCTATTTCACGTACAACATGCTGGAAGGGTGCACAGGGAATGAGATTGTCCACAGTGGTTTGGAACTTGCAGATCTCCTGAAATGCATTCACACCTGATTTTTTGCGCCTCTTAATCTTTGGGGGACCCTGCACTGGCATTTGGGACATGGCCCCATGGCCGCTTGTCCGCTTTAAACTTCTTTCACCTCTCCTCCCTTGCAACCTCCTCTACAGACTCCTCTTCTTGTGTCTAGTGGGTCCTTTGAGGTAGCTTGTCATGCTTAGGGGTCTTCTTTGTCCTTGGCCCCTTTTCCTTTTGATGAGGCTGTGAGACAGCAGGCTGAGGCTCTTGCTCAGCTCGTACTAGAGTCTCCTCATATGTGACAATCTCGAGGCACGGAGGGTTGATGGTGCTCTTCTGTGCGGTCTGCTTGGTTGGAGGATTGGGGCCAAGGTTCATTATATCTGTGAGCCCGCCAATACTTCCTCTTGTTATGGCTCCTTTAATCTCTCCATCTCCTCTCTTTTCCTTTCTTGCTCCCCTTGTTGGTCTAGATGCTCCATGCCAAGACCCCACGGAGGAGGGAGGGATAGTTGATCACGATTGATTGGACCATTTTGTCCCTCTTGGGCTCCTCTTGGGAGACCTCTCTACTTCCACGATTAGTTGTGTGGAAGGACTGAGAGGACCCCTGATCGTGCTTGGATCCTTCATCATGCTGGGATTCCTCATGGTGTTGAGATCCTTGGGATCCCCCATGAGAGTTGGATGGTGGGGACTCACATTGCTGGGACTCCTGGTGATGAGAACCGCCTTCAGATCCTTGCTAATCATTGCCCTCTTGGCCACTGGGGTTTGCAGTGTGTTCGGAGGCCATGGAGTTGTGAGGAGGAGAGCGGGTAGCGTCTAAATGGCATCCAGTGGGTCTAGCAATTTGTTTAACTCATGCCATAGAAATGAGGGATTTTAGGGTTTTGAAGTGCTTTATATAGTCTTTTTTAAAGCACTTTGTTTTTCTTTTAAAATAGAATTTTTTGAGTGCACCCCATCCCCCCCGATCTTTTGTTACCAGAAAGAAAGTGACCAGCAGAAGCTCCTACAACAGATAGAAAAATAGCATGCATGTCTTCCTATTGTTACTAAATGGCTAAAAGAGATGCAAGATCAATTTTTTAATGTTTTGGAGGTAGTGTCTAAATGCAATAGAGAGCTGCAAACCAATAACTTATGGTTGCAAGCAAGACTGGATGCATTGCAGAACTTGGAGTAGCAACTGAAAGACATTTCAGAAGAGACAGAGCTGGAGGGAGTATTTGTGGCAGTAGATACTATGGACAATCTTAAAAATGAGTTGGTAGTTATATCTCAAGCAGTGTGGGATAATCTAAAAGAGAGGATGTTTATTTTGGCTTAGAGAGCTTATGAGGCTTTTGCTTCCGAGGAATATACAGCAAATATCTTGAAAGATAAGGTTCAAGAATAGGAGAACCAGATTCAAGAATTATAGCAAAAATTCTTGCAGTTCCAGCAACAATCCCAAGCAACATGAGCAACACTTCAGGGTACTAATTCAACCGAAATTTTTTCTAAGCTTTTGTCTGTGCAGGTACCTGAAGATATAGCACCAGGGCCAAGTAATCAAAGTAGTGGTCGTGTCGAGCTGAAGGAAGATTTTCAAGAGGAGTTGGTACAGCCAGAAGAGATACTTCAAGCTTTTAAATTTGTTCATGAGGTGACTGGAGGAAACCCGGATACATTGATGTTCAATAACCATTCGGAGGATATATTCAATGTAGTGCAAAAGAAAGATGAGGATATAATCACTATTGATTCAAAGAAACAGGTACAGGATGAGCATAAATAGTTTGAAGATCAAGTGGAAGACTAGTATGATGAGCAATTTATGGGAGTTCACCATGAAGATCATGATGTTCATCATGAATTAATTCCAACTAGTTCAATCTCAATAGACCATTGTACTGGATCTACTATAGCAGATAAATGAGTGGGTTCGAGTCTCAATAATTTTGTGGCACAAAATTGATTGTTCTATCGGGTGTGCTAGTGTGGGCGAGTGTAGCTCAAACACATTTAAGAACTATTTATCTTTAATAATGATATATAATGTATGGAAAACTTTAATGGGAGTCAGTTGTGCAACCGCTGATGAGGCACATCTGCGAGTTAGCAAGCAACTACCATATGTAGTTAGTTAGTTGTTCGACTCATAGACCTGTCATGTAGTATTCTGAATGCGGAGTGATGTTGTTGATCGGACTCTATTTTGTCTAGTTTTATACCGGTTCTATATATGCCATTGGGACAAAAGCATTTACAATATTTTAGGAATATGCAGTTGTTTACCTTAATCAACTATTTATACTGTACGAGTTGATGTGTTCTCTTTTAGAAGTTCTAATAAAATATATTTTTATGTTCTATTATTGTTCCCATGTTATTATACATGTTATGTGATGCTTTCCATTAGTTTATGCAAGTTCAGTGTGAATTTGAGTGGTCAAATGATGTTTTTTTGTTGTGGCGCAGAAGGCAAATGTGTTTGGCATCATGCGGGGAGCTCAGAAATGTCAAAACCCGCTATGGCACATACGAGGCCTGTTTGACTGAGTCAAACAGGCATCGTCATTGTATTTGAATACAAAAACACAATTTAGACTTATGAAAGTTGTATCTTCGTTAAATTTTGTGCTTCTCGAAGACTAGATGTCACCCACAAGCACTGGATTTTCAGATTTGCAAGGATTCGGAAGGACGATCCACTTTGGAGTAACAATTTATTGATTCTACTTATCACTTGGTTCCTAAAAAACATTTACGACCAAATAAATTCTGACTCTTATGTGTAAAGGGCTTACCTTGAAAATATCTATTAGAGCAAGGATAGACACTATTGTCAAGGCTCCCAAGTCAAACAAGCCTCATACGCACCATAGTAGGTTTTGACATTTCTGAGCTCCCCACACGATGCCAAACACATTTGCCTTCTGCACCACGATGATATTCTTACTGGATTGCTAAAAAATGACCATTATAGTGCAAAAATTTATCTGATAGCATGCTTTTGAACAGAATAGTGAATGAAAATATTAATGCCAACAACAATTAAAGTTACAAAATACAATGACAGTATAAAATAATATTTGTAAAAGAACACAAAATGGGGCACTGTATAAAAAGTATATTTGTATTCATATAAAATAAAAGTTCTATACAATAAGGCTTCAAATCTTTTCTCTCTTCTCTAAAACACTGAGAAAATCGGGCTTTGAATTCCCAAATACACTCCTAGATCTAACCCTAATCGATAGAGAGTCAATGCTATTGTCGTTGCTGGCCAGGGACATGGCTACTGCCGTCAATGCCATACCTTGAAAATTGGTTCCAAAAGCATTGAGGGTAGCCCACATGTGGTTCACCAAAATGACCTTGTCGGCATTGCGATTGATGTCAGCATGACCAATCACTCATGACAAGGTCTTCCACTTCAAGAGATCATTAGTGCCATGTGGAGAAAACTTTTTGTGGATAACCACAAAGCGCCCTTTTGCTTGGCCAAGGTAATGTGCCAATGAGTGATCTTGGCCTAAGCTACTATGAACAAGGCGTTGCTGAGATGAGAATAGGTCGACCTCAAATGCCTCATGCAATAGTCCAACATTACATTAGAATTCTATTAAAGCAAAATTATACCAAGAGAGAAGAAATTCAAAGCTCATAGTTTCTTACCACTATGGAGTCATCATGCTTAATCCCTTCCTCTTTGTCAATGAGGATGGATCCAGAGGCCTCCTACTGTCCGGAGTGAGATGTGGAGGCTTCTTTTGGAACATCAGCTAGGTTGGAGTAGATTGATGTCTCTGCATCTTTGATTTTGGCCAGTGTTAAAGCAAGAACCTCTTCTATTGAATCATCTACTTCCAAAAACCCAGGTTCTTACATAGTCATGTCCACTCGTATCCACATAGGACACCAAGAGCTTCATCCTCCCGAAGACCAAACATAGCCTCAATGTCATGGAGAAAGAGGTATTGTTCTCCATCGACAAGAAGGGGAGCAAGAAACCATATCACTATTGTGGGGTCAACAGAGGTGGTGCCCGAGGTGGATGGAATTTGAGAAGTAGAATGGGGTTCAAGAGGTCGCTGGAGCACTTCGAGGGCCAATGCAACTTCCTGTTCCTCAGCTTCTTCATCTATGGGCTCTTCATTGTAGATGTTAGGCTCATCTACAGAAATAAGAGGATCAGAAATGGCACGGGCAGGGTCAAGGCTTGAGGTTGAGGCCTCCTCTTCCATTTGTCCCTCCTAGAGAAGGAAAATAAAGGTCATTTCCCAAGATAGGAACCTATTTCTTGTGTTTCTGATGACTCCGCACGCTAGGAGGTCATCAGTGTCCACCTCCCTAAACCCTAGGGGTGTGAGTTGGGCTCAAAAGAGATCTAAATGCTTCACGAACCTGGGTTCTTGATTGAACAAGTACTTCAAATAATCAATTGGGACCCATCTTTTTGTAGACTCTCATCAAGTTGATATGCAAAACTCGCGATGTGGTCTTGCATGTACTTGATGAGGTCTTCAAAATCATCTCGGGTTCCCAAGTAGGTGCCTAGGACAAAATCGCCACAAGAGATGGATTTCTTTTCAGGAACCATTCCTCCTCATCGTCTTCCACTTCAGCTACCGTGCTAATGCCATCAGTTTTGCCAAGGGATGAACCCTTTTTGGTACACTCCTTGTTCGAACCATTGCCATCTTAAATTTCTTATTTCCTTTTCTAGTGGTCATCCTATCAGCCCCCCAATCGTGCTTGATCTTGGCTACCTGAAACCATGGCCTGCCAAGTAGCATCAAATAAGACTGCTCATCTCTTTCCAATCTTAGGACCACAAAACTGACCATAAACGTCAATCTACACACTCCAATCTGCTGGTTCCTCAAAACTCCCAGAGGTTGGACCCTTCTTTGGTCCACCATCTTCACCTAAAAAGGGGCTGGTTCTAATTCATTGAGACAAAATTTCCTATAAAGGTCTTCAGACAAGATGTTCACACCCAACCCACCATCTAGCAGGACTTCTGGTATCATCTGTGACTTATATTCCACCTGAATAAGTGGTACAGTATAATCCACATCCTCTATCTGTGCCATATTAACAGCTAGGTCAACTTTGAAAGACTCTCCCTCTTGCCTTTTCGCCTTATCCATTAGGCTCCCCATGTCAACTGACAACTTAGCCAACAATTGCATTTTGAACTCTGGTACCAAATTAAGAAGCTGGTCCAATGTGATATTAATCTTAGCCTTAAGCAGGCTATGAAACAATTCTTCTTGTTCCCCTGTAACCTCCTTTTCTGATTCCTTTAGTACACCAATCCTCAGCTAAGCCTCTTTGCAAGCCCCTTTCTTTTTTGGAATGTCTACTTTCTAGCTTTCATCTTGCATATAAGATACCTCAGGTTGTACTATGCTCCCTTTACTGTTGTCAGCTTGATCTTCCTTTGGTTCCACTTAATCATTGCTGGATTTGCACGTTGAGATTGTACTTTGTTCTTTATTGGTTGTACTGATTCATCCATTTTTACTTTAGAAGGTATAGGTTGTGTGGTGTCCATCAATGCCCACTTAACCTTTTTATCTACATTTACCTTATCCAAGGCTTTAAGAACCTCATGTCAAACTTCCTTTTGCTCATCCCAATCAATTGGGTGTTTGCGTTTGTCTACCATTGGCACTTTTTCTTCCTTTGGGATTGGTCCTTTAGACCTTGTTATAGCAAGTGCTGCTAGTAGGTCATTTTGTCCTTTTGACATGTCACTCTCCTACTTACATCCTGAGCACAGTCACATAAAACAGCCAATACCGGCTCCATATCCTTCTTCTTTTGTGCTTCTGTCTGCTTCAATTTTCCCAGTCCTTCTTCTACCCCATTTTGTGCGAGGTGTATTATCATAGCATTGGCCTGGGCTAGTGGTGGACGAGGTGGATTTTGCATTTTGATCATGTTTGGTATTGAACAATCGGGATGCCCCTCTCATTGTGGTGTTTACACCAGAGTTCACATCTTGGACCTTGCCTATGTACACCTTTTCCCACACATCAACTCATGATAGAGTACAATATAGATAGTCGATTAAGGTAAACAACTACATATTCCTTATATTGTAAATGCTTCTGTCACAACAATATATGTAGAATCGGTATAAAAGTGGACAAAACAGAGTCAGATCAACATCACTCCGCATTCGAATAACTGCATGACAGGTCTATGAGTCGAACAACTAACTAACTACATATGGTAGTTGCTTGCTAACTTGCAGACGTGCCTCATCAGTGGTTGCACAACTGACTCCCATTAAGGTTTCCCATACATCCTATATCATTGTTAAAGATAAATAGTTCTTATATGTATTTGAGCTACACTCGCCCACAGTTAGGATGCACCAAGATATGGTTCTAGAACCAATATGCTAAGATGCAATTGTGGATGAAATTTTCAAACATACAAGGGTGAGAAAAAATTACATGTCAGTAAAAACTCTTACACTTCTTGGTAAGGATTGGGCTCTCAACACATATCCTTACAACTAACAATTTTTTGTGTATCCACCACTAATAGAAAGATCTAGATTGCCCATCTACTAACCATTATAATTGGGTTTGGAATACAGCAAGAGGATGCCTCTACACCCCTCTTAACAAAAAACATAGAAGACTTTGAAACATTGATATTATCTCCTGAATGGGAACTAGGGTCCCCACCCACTCGTCAATGCAGATGACATGGATTAACAATAATCCAAGTAAATTCTTGAGGTTGACAATGTGGAACTCTACCAATGAATTTTGAAACTCAACTTAGAATTGCTACCGCAATAGATTGAATCAAGGGAAGAAATCCATGGGGGAGCCATGCCTCACAGTGAATTCACAAGTGGGCTAGATAGTGTTCCTCTTTAGGAATCACATGTCAACAATGTTGATGACTCTAGGGTCCATTGCCACAACCACAAATCATCTCTATTGATCCTCTACAACAGGTTTCCATCCAAGATAAAGATCAAGGTACCATATAGGCGCATGGGGGCCAACTATATACTCAATACAAGCAATGCAATACCACATTCCAAATCATGCAATATCATAGTCAACAATTCCGACAATGGTCAAAATTATTTGCTAGCATGGCATCAGATGAGCGAAAATGAGAAATGGAAAGATAGATGATCCCATCGCTCCAAACCAAGTTGTAGAGTGCAAAGACTAAGATTCATAAGATCAAGGAAAGCATGGCAAAGCAAATGCAACAATAGCTCCTTGTACAAAATGCTCTAGCAAAAAGTAGGAAGGATGAACTACAAGCTACAATTTTCCTACAAGAAAACCACCTTCATCTATCTGATACCATGAGAAGAAAGGAAGAGGTAGAGCTATCCCTACCCCAAATGCAAGTTTTTTGTGATGATCTGAAAAAAGAAATTGTGGGCTGAAACAAAATCTTGTGCTTAAAAATAATCAAATCCATGTCACAAAACAGACATAAACAATGAGTTCTAGAAAAGCCTCTAAGATTGTAAACAAGAAGTTCAAGCACTAGAGAAGGAATGTATAGCATCAAGGGAGACAATTGTGAATGCCAAATAAGATATGGATTCTCAAGAACAAGAAATAATCCTTCTCCATGTGCCTAATGATCAATTGCCAGGACAAGCAAAAGCAGCTCAACAATTCAATAGTCTAAGCTTTCCTACACCTCAATACTTGGTAAGTATAAAGAAAAATGCACATAGCTACAATATCAAGAGGCAATAATCTCGAAGTTGAAAGTTTAACTCTTGAATCAATCTGATAACGATGCAGAGGAGTCAGTACAAGATCTGTTACTACAAGGCACCACCAAGATCATGTTTTGGTCCTTAAGATAGGAGTAGGGAGTGGCTTGTAGTCATGTTGGTGAAACTGCTTAATTTCTGAGGTACATTAATGTGTAGGGATATGTTGCCAATCCCTTCAGTTTTGTGGGGTGTGTCATCCCCCATCATGATGTTCTCTCTTGGGTTCCAGTTGGGATGAAGATCAAAGAACCATTCTTTCTCAGGTGTAATGTGGTTGCTTGCACCAGAGGCAAACCACCATGTGTCCTCATCCTTCTATGTTTGAGATGTGGACTTCTTAAATTGAACATACTGCGATAAGAGAACTTTGTGTTGATAGTCATGAGAGTTGTTTCAGCATAGGCATAGTGGGCAGATTGCTGTTGATGGTTGCCTTGGCAAGGGTTGTGAGATCTATAAGACCCTCTTCCTCTTCCTCTTGCTGTGAAGGCGGTGTCATGATTATTCGAATCTTTGACTAATGCAATCACAAACTTCCCAGAATCTAGTCCAAGTCTATTGATGGCAAGCTAGACTTGTCTCTCTTCTTTGACCTCTTGTCCAAGTGATGTGAGCTAATCACTAAGATCCCGTAAGAAGTCAAGACCTAAATCATTTGGAAGCATTGGATTTTTGTTCAACTAATTCTCTAACAAGAGAATATGTGACATGTTGTTGCCATTGCCTTCTTTCCAAAGTCTTCCAAGCAAGTATAGCTGAGGTCTATCCATGAAGAAGAGGGATCATCATATCCTTCACATTGAATTTGATGATATTGAAGGCAAGTTAGGCCTTGGTATCCCACTCTTTCTATTTCTTTGTGAACTATAGTTGCTGATCTACATTAAGAGGATTTGTCGAGGTAGGATTGGGTCTCTTTTCATCTTATGTGACAATGCCCGACAAGCTCTTCAACTTAAAAAAATTTAGCATTTTGAACTTCCAATTGCCATAGTTGTTATCATTGAGATTGCTACTCTGATCAAGAAATATGACATCATCATGTGATTTTGCCATGGTGCACTAAGAATCAAAACCTATATACAAATAGAAACCAAGTGCCAGTGATAGCTAGAGGCTTTACAAGGCTTGAAGAAGTAGTGCAAGAGCTAATGCCAAATAGTCAACCAATGACTTTACAAGGTGGCATGTGAATGCAAAGGTTCAATTGTGCTAAATCAGTAACCCAAATTGCCAAGTGACTCAACAAAAGTGAATCTTCCCTCTGTCAAAGAATGGAATAGGTATCGATATGTGTGAGATGAATACCAATGATAGATTTTGTAGGGACTGCAAGAACTAATCGGGAATTTTTGGGTAGGTTGGCTTGTATTGGAGCTCTCTCCTCTAAGGTAGCTAGTCTTATAACTAGTCTACACATCGATCGAGATGAAAAAGTAGCAAAATAAACTTTATCTTGATTTGGTTTGTGCTGGGTTTGGAGAGGATGCGATCTGATCAGGAGGGACAAATAATGAAAGGTAGAAATCCCAATGTGAAATATGACATGACAGATGCATAGAGTGTGAGTTGGCAAGAAATATTGATGTTCGGAGCGCCTCCAAATTCCACTCGGATCAAAAGATACGCCCCCGAAAGAAAGGCTAAATTTTGATCACAAGAGGGGCAAAAACTGATGATATCGGTGCATTGATGATGCATCAGTAGTAGGTGGTACCACATGCAAAGTTGCTATGAAGCACACATGCTGAGGTTGCACCGTGAGATGACATTGCCACGTGTTAGGTGAGGTGGTAGGCAAGTGAGGTGTCACTACCATGTGGATAGGTAACATGGCCTACCACATGTCAGGTTAGGTGTCCAACAGATGATGTGGCACTACCACATGTTAGATGAAGTGGTAGGCACTGAGGTGGTAGGATAATGACATGTCACTACCATGTGGACAGTGATGATGTGGTAGTTATTGATGTGGCACTACCACGTGGGTAGCTGATGTGGTATGCGAGGCCACATGTCACAGATGATGTGGCACTAGGCTTGATGGCATCACACAACAGTGGCTGTGGCTAGATAAGGGTGACATGGTAGACTGGATAAGATGATCGAGCACGATAAGGCATGCTGGGATGTCTTGCTGTGGAATCATGTGGAGGAGCTCATAAGTGCACTACGAAGATGAGGGGTCAATGTTGTGGGACCCTCCTTAGCATTGGCCGTTGAGGGACCTACTGAGCTGCTGGGCTAATGGAGGCCGTGGGAGCCAGCATCATCTACTGGAGATGTGAAGGTTAAGCTGTAGAAGCTTTTGGAGCTTGAGGCAGTCATTTTAGTATTGGAGGTCACGGCTAAATCATGAGTGCTGTGTAAGCCGTGGTGGTTGCCTGCATCATTGGTGGCGTGTTGGGGCTGAGGACTCACCTATTTTGAAGGCTTGCCAATCGTTTTTGTGGAGCGTTTTGTAGGAGGCATTGTGAGTCCCGTTGCATGGGTGTGGAAGCTGTGTAGGCTATTGGCATTGAGACTTCTAGGGGTCAATGCTGAAGTCGATGGCATGTTGTATCTACCTTGAAGGTCATTTTGCTAAAGTCTATGGCCATGGCAGCGCTGTTCATGCATTTTCTCTGCTGGTCATTTAAGGTGACGGTAGAGATTAGCCACTTGGTGTTGGTTGTGTGTCTAAGTGTCCTTTGTTGCTGCTAGGTACTCGTGGAGTCTGTGTTGTCAGCCAAGCCTTGTTGTATGTGACTGTTGTTCCTCTCTTTTCTAAGCCATGGGTCGTAGGAGATAGCTGCCAAGATGGTTGGTGCTTGTTGTTTGGAGTTACGTAGGAGTCAGGAGCTGGAGCCTGTAGGAGATGAGATTCATTGATGGAGGTTGCTTGCTGCTTGTAGACTATTGCCAATTGCTACTCATTTTGCTGAGCACTGAGTTGCATGCTAGTTGTGGATGTCGGGGCTATGCTGATTTGGACGCCCTCATGTCCTTTTTCTTTGTGGGAGCCTAAAGTCAAGCTGCTTGTAGTGCTCCTTTGTACTATGTCTCTCTCTCTTCAAGTTCAGACAAGTCTCACCACCATTGAAACTCTCTCTCAACACATCATAAAATAAAATCTCTCGAGGAATTGATTACCCAATGAAACTAATTCTTCCATAAGAAGAGTGAAGAAATATGGAGAAAAAAGTCTCTCTCAAAATGGAAAGAACTAAATAAGAAACACCCAAACCTCATGAATAATTTGCAAGAAGAAATGGATGAAAATCTCTCTTTCAACCTCTAAAGATCAAATGCCTCAATGGAGGGCTTATTGTCTCGACAACATGCAAGGGATTATGAGCACCATTGGCTCGAATACCATCGTAGCGGAAATAAGAGAGGGATAGAGAGGAGTGCACACAAGATTACTAGCTCTACACTAAGTTGCATTCCATGAAAACTGTGAATATATACATTGAACCCTTAGGGTTAGGAATAGGGTTAGGGTTAGGGTTAGGGTTAGGGTTTGTCCCACAACCCTATGGTGCAATTTACACTATTCTCAACACTGGAAACACTTGCAATGCAAGATGCTATATGCAGTATCTAGTCTTGATTGGACCAAGCAAATGAGCACAAATACTGTCCAAGATCTATGCTAGAAAATGGATGAGGATGAGAAAAATATGTTGTCTCTCAATGCATGTAAACCTTATACATCTAAAACCTGATGCAATATTTCTATATGAATGCTTGATGGGAATTCCACCTCTTTGGGCAGTAGCTAGACTCTTACCCTTATTGCAACAATCACCATCAACCTCCCTGGGATATAATTCCAAGTCAAATGCTCCATTGAAGTTGACAAAAGCGACAAAGTTCTACCTGAGGAATATGTGGTCTACCGTCAATCTAATCTCCCCTATCTTAGCACTCTCTTTTTTTATCTTCTCACATCCCTCCTAACTCCAATAACATCCCTCGTGCCTTTTTTGAAATCCACGCTAGCCCATATTCCTTGCCATGCATCTTTGCCCATGCCTCTCAACACTACCTCTTAATCCGAGAGTCTAAATCCTACCATCATCTAGTAACACCTTAATTTTCCCACCTCTTGAAAACCATTCCCTCGAGGATTATCAAGTCGGTAAATCCGTTTGCCATGCTCTTCCTCCACTTCCCACCAACATCCCCTTCTCTAATTCACTACTTTCTTCTACCTTGTGTTTGTCCCTATAACCTCTTCCTCTCCCCCACGACCACATGTTTCTTAGATCTCAATTGAATTTCCAATAAAAGGCCCCATCAATAATTCCAAGAATGAGCTTCATGCTTTGGATAATCCAAATTGAACACCCACATGGGAGTTGAATAAGGACACATATAGGATTCCCATGCCTGTTAATCCCATCAGTGAATTTTGGAGGCAACACCCATAGATATGCAGTCAAGAGGAGGATAAGATCTCACAGGGAATTCCATTGACATTCGCCATGCGCAAATCTCTAGTGACAAATTAGAGCCACAACCTGCATGGCGTATACCAAAATTGCTCAAATAAAAGTACCCTCTTGAGTATTTACAAGCTCCATTTTCCTTTCAAATTCATCCTACATTTGATGCAGTACCCTGCCACTACCGGCGAGATGCTAATCGGCATGATCTGAACAAGAAAGATGCTCCTTGCAATTGGCCCTTGATATATAAGTACTTCAAGCCAAGAAACACTTATCAAGCCTTGGACAAACATGCATCACAGATGTGAGGTAGTTATGACAAAACACTCAAGGAAAGCACCAAGTACAGTGAAGCTCTAGTAGTAATCCTGTAGGTGCCCCTCACCATTGATGACCATCTACCCACGCTCACTTTCAACCCAAGTCAATAGATAGAAACAACCAGTCACATCTTCCAAAGAGCTATATCTCTTCAAGGGAAGTATGTGTGCTTGTTTGAATAACTAGTTGATAATGGCTTCTTAAAAACTAAGCAAACAATTAATATTGTTCGTGGATTACAAGGAAAAGATTGACAACATGCTCAATCCATCTATCACCAATGCCATCTTTACCATACTCATTGGGTAAAAACTACTCCATCACAACATCATTTGTAGAATCAACCGAGGATAAGTAATCAAATCGAAACGAGGGAGTTGTTAACCCTATGGCAACAAGGGCTAGAAGTGTAGTCTAGAGCAACAAGATGAGATCATTGTATGTGTAAAGTAGCGGCAAAGTTCTGCTTGAAATATCTTGAGCCTAAAAGATGGTATGATGAATCTAAAAGGATGAGGATAGCCAAATCCTCTCTAGAAAAGATCCAATTATACTTGCAAAATCAAGATCTAGAGATCTTGGACATAATTTAACTATCCGATGATGCATAGATCTTGGACATAACTATCAGATGACTCAGATGGTCAACACAGCTTGTTTTGGAAGGAAATAGTATTTCTCATGTGCCCCTTCCCTTACTGACGTCGGCATCAAATGTAAGAGCAACAAGGAGCAAGGAGATACGAACAGCGTGAAGGATTCATAGTTACCTTCCGACGATGATATGGGTGATGGGGATGAGGGTTTCACAGAAGAAGAAGAATAGGAAGAGGAAGCAGGATGCTATTGGGCGGATGCATGTGTGCCGGGTGGGACAGTGTGAGCCGGGACGGATGGCCTTACAAAGAGGAAGGAGGGTGAACTATACACAAGGGGGGCTAAGGATGTAGTAGGTGTGTTGGGAGGAAGGATGGCTTCTTGGTGGTGTTGCATCTCAACAAGAAGCTCAAGTCCACCACCCTTATCTTCTCCTCAAGTCCCTCCCTCTACTCCTCCTCTTCCTCCTCCTTCAAGCATTAGTAGTAACAAGAAGAAGAAGAAGACGACTAGATCTTCTCCCCCAGACCTCCCCTTGAAGCTCCAACTCCTCGCCTCCTCTGGCCTCCCTCCTCCCCTCCTCCTCCAACGCGTCCTCTCTCCCTACGCCCTCCCCTTCTTCTCCTCCTCCTCCCTCTCCAACCTCGCTTCCAAAATCCGCCTCCTTGGCCCCCACGTCGTCTGCTCCCACCCCCAACTTCTCAGCAAACCCACTCCTAGCCTTCAGCGCAAAATCGCCTTCCTCGACCGAGTCGGAATTCCCTTCCACACCTGCGGACGTGTGCTTTCTTTCAAGTCGGAGACTCTCCAAGAGCGGATTTCTTCGCTGCTATCTATCGGAATCAGTGAAGAAGATTTCGCAAAGATTCTCTCCAGGCATCCCCACATACTCACTGTTGACCCCGGAAAGCGTGTACAGGCCGTTTTTGAGCTTTTCGAGAAGCAGAGAGGCCTTTCCAGGGAAGCTATTTGCAGGTACATGGTCCAACGTCCCTCAGTCTTTAGTCTAACTTTGGAAAACGTCGCCCAGAAGCTAGAATACTTTGAAACGCTGGGCCTGAACCCAAACTCGTCTCGGTTCTATACTTCTTTTTTCGCACTCTCGTGCTTGACCCCTAAGTTGATACAGTCCCGAGTCGACTCGCTATTAGCCCGTGGATTTACCCGCGAACAGGTTACCGGCATCATTTTACGGGCGCCTACCGCAATTTCTTGTCCAGAAGAGAATTTGGCCAAAAAAATTGATTATTTGCTCAATGTATGGAAACGTGATCTGAGCGAGATCGCCAGCTTCCCAACTGTATTGTGCCACAGTGTGGAGAAGCGTTT
The DNA here is from genome assembly GCF_047967505.1 of Dipteris shenzhenensis. Classification (NCBI taxonomy): domain Eukaryota; kingdom Viridiplantae; phylum Streptophyta; class Polypodiopsida; order Gleicheniales; family Dipteridaceae; genus Dipteris; species Dipteris shenzhenensis. The sequence goes on along the minus strand of NC_141608.1, from coordinate 25,203,177 downwards.
GAAGCCTAGATTCACTGTCATGGCTAGAATGAAGGAAAAGGGTTTGCTGGAGCGTAACTATAAGCTATCGTCCATATTACTACCTTCAAACGAGAGATTTGAAAGGCTATTCATTCAGAGGGTGCAAGATGAAGCGCTCCAGAACGAATTGAGAAGGATGCTCAATAAGCAAGATGAAGTCCCGACTCACGGCTTCTCAGCTGCTAAAGTCAAGCTGCCCAAGGTCTTATAGTGACAAATGACTGACCATTCATATCGTGATGCGGTTCATAATGTGTTTAACTTAGTAGAGAACAAGAGATCAATATAAATTTTTGTTAGCACTGCCTTCCAAGATAGCCCTCTACTTAGACTTTTGTAAACAAGGTGAATGATTTTTAATCATTCATAAGGCTTGCCCAAGATCAAAAAAGCCAAAAAGAATAGACTAAAAATGGTTTGTAGGAAAACTAGGGTAGATCATTTGCATTTAGCAAAAACTAAGGGAGTCCTCAAGAGGACTTGTACTTGCTTGTTTTCACACATATTTGCATACTAACAAGGGCATACGAAGATGAATATTCGTTTTGTTTTCAACTTAGGTTTTAGCTTAGATGAGAACATATTAACTAGTGTAAGGGGTCGTCTCTAGATCCAAAGAGGCCATGTGTGTCTTGGAGTAGTCGTTTTTAAATGAGTGATCTCTAGATTGAGAGAAGATAGGACTTCATGATAGAATTGTTGCATTGAATAGTATATCTAATGATATGTTTTGAATCAATCATTAGGAGCTTTCATATGATTTACGATAGTATTGTTGAGGTGATATGTCAGAACGAAAGGAGTGCAAGACTGATACTATAGGAATCAATGATATGGGATTTTCCAAGAAGCTAACATGCTCATGGTGCATTTGAATGTAAAAGGATTATCACGTATTTTACTCATTTTGGTATCTATAATCTTAAAGTTTTCTTCCTTGAATACATGTTCACATTCTTTTATGGTTTTGTGGAAGTAATACTCATAACAATTTGATGGGGTGTCAAGATTTGAGCTTATAACATAATAAATGCTAATCCAAAGGGGGAAATAATGGTAGTCAAGACTTAAGAGATGACAACTTCTTGTATACACATGTCAAGAGGAGAAGTTGCGCTAGTGGAGCAAAGATGAGGATGCAATCAAACTAAAAGATGATTGAGTCTGAAGCAAAAGATGATAATGGATGAAAAATAAAAACTAACAAGAACATCATAATAGACAAGTATTGGGAGGTTTTAGAAGCAAAGAAAACTTTCTAAGTTGTCTAGAAAACTAATTGTTAGATAAAAGAATAGAAATTTGTAGTTGACATATGCACCCTCACCTATGAGTAGAGTTCTTGGGTCTAAGTTGAAATAATGTTGTGACCATAAGCACTTATCTTCAGTGGTTAGATGCAAATAGCACAAAGGACTTGATCTCACATTAACAAAAGTGATCATGTAATTAAAGAAAGGAGCTACATGGCTAGTGAAAACAGGGCTAAAACAAAATCCTCAGTTCTCCGCTTTTCTGGGCATGTACTGCAAAACTATGTCAAGAAGTCTAAATTGCATCAAATGATGTCGTCACTTTGAATAATGACTAACACAACCTAGGTGATCTTCAAACTTGGAATGTCTCCTATGATGTTAAAGGTGGTTTGTGTATGGTTATGTAGTTTGTATTCAGCCCTAAGACATGAAGGTAAGTGAAGTACATGTGCTTGCATGGAACAAATGCACCACGTGTCATGATTACTGAAGTCCTCGAAGGTGAAGGATGGTTCATTGCATATACGCACAATATATGTATTCCCAGTCAAGGTCTAAGTTGAAATAATGTTGTACCCATAAGCAATTATCTTCAGTGGTTAGATGCAAATATCACAAAGGACTTAATCTCACATTAACAAAAGTGATCATGTAATTAAAGAAAGGAGCTACATGGCTAGTCAAAATGGGGCTAAAACAAAATATTCAGTTCTCTGCTATTCTGGGCATGTACTACAAAACTATGTCAAGAAGTCTAAATTGCATCAAATGATGTCGTCATTTTGAATAATGACTAACACACAACCTAGGTGATCTTCAAACCTGGAACATCTCCAATGATGTTAAACGTGGTTTGTAGTTCGTATCCAGCCCTAAGACATGAAGGTAAATAAAGTACATGTGCTTGCATCGAACAAATGTGCCACATGTCATGATTATTGAAGTCCTCAGGTGAAGGATGGCTCATTGCATATATGCACAATATATGTATTCCTAGTCATGGCAGAATCAAAGCTTGTAACCCAAATCCCTCATCCTCATGCACATGCCACACTAATCTGATGTTTAATGTAGCTCTCATGTGCAAGGAGTAATTGATTGGTTAGAGCAAGCCTTAGAGATACTTGAGCGTCGTTTCATTTTATGATGAGATGAATTAGGTGTGCTGACAGGAGTGTAGGCTGATGGTATCCCAACATTTGTGCTATCAATTTGGATATCTAAGTGGCATGATGCTTGAATTTGAAAGCCAGATCTTTGTAGTTTTCACAATTCTGAACCTACCAAGCCAAGCCATATGGTTGGAACTCTTGGAACTTCAGCAATCTTATTGCTTAGAGTCCAAGCATGTGAAACATCATCTCTCTCTTTGGCTATGATTTGTTCTTCCCGTAAAAAATGGGGCTACACTCACACTCAAATTATTCTCATTGCTAAGCTTTTCACATTCGTGTCCCTCACTAGATAGCCAAGCTTGAGACAAGAAACTTTATTTCCACACTCTCAACAGTGGATGGCCCAAAAGACATCATGGATTTCTTGCTCTTTCATATTGAGATCTCCTTTAGACCCTTCATTCTTACTTAGAGGTTAATGGCTGCTTCCCCTCTTGAAAGTCATCAAATTGCATTGCTCCACCTGCAATTGTATGCCTCCCTCTTCTTGGATGAACCATATACTCCCTCTTCTTGGATGAACAATATACTCATAATCATGGCAATGGGTGTCATTGATCCCAAACCCTTCTCCAATCCTCTTCCTTCATCAAAACACTTTCAATATCCCCTAGAAGATGACTTGGATCAATATCAACACCTGTAATATTGAAGATGCAGTTACAACCTTGATAGCCTATTGTGGGCTGCATTGCTTAGGCTTGGGCCAAACACAATATGCAATCCTTTCATATGTTTCGCATACCTACGAATTTACAACAACGTAGTAGACAAGTCCCCAATGCATGCATCATACAAAGAGATTTGTCGAATGTATCCTTCTGACGATAACCAACTCCCATGCTTCGAATCTAACAAGTTGGTCCATGGAGTATTAGCTTTAGTTCTTGAGTCGATCACTTGACAAGCTATCCTTTTAGAATGCAATTCCCAAATTTCATGTAGAAGGAAAAATATGCAACTCATTGATAGTTCACTTGCACCTTAAAGGCACCCCAATGGACTATCCTATCCTCCCCCAATGACATCTAGTGGTCAAGGAATGCAATGGCATTTGGATTAGCATGGTAATTCCTCCACCACGTTCTAATGACATGTTTGTTCATGGGTTGTATCCTTTTTCTTTGCACCTCACCATGCTCTACAGAAGCGAAAATGTGTGTCTTGAAATCTATGATAAAAGCACTTTTTTTTGTGACTCTTTGCAATCCTTGCCCCCAATGAAAAATACATGAACGTTCTCTCCCATCCAATCAAAACTTTTAGGTCCACCATTTTAAACAGAGCAAAAGCTCGCCAATTCACTTGTGCTTCATCAGCCATGAACCCATAGAATTGAGGTTTACCAAATCCAGACTTTCCAACAACTTCATTTAGCATAGTCCAAAATAGTATTTGGGAATCTTTGTCTTGCTTTTTAAACTCACAAGATGCAATTGTTAGAATCTCTCGCATGCTGCAAACATGTTCAAAAGAAAATAAAAATTTGGTTCCATATGAAAAACGCTCATATGCCAATGGATACTTTACTAAGGGTGCTAATTGTTTCCAACAAATATAGAGTGTCTCTCCAATGTACATTCAACCAAATGTTGCCCAATAATTTGCAGCAGCCCTTTTCATGATCAGATGTCATAGATTAGTGGGTAATCTATGGAAGATTTCCCACCACGTGCATATCTTTTATAGGTTCAAGACTTCGAAAGCAAGGTCACCAAGTTGTTGGTCTCACACATGTAAAGTGATTCTAGTGGAAAAGGTAGCTTGTAACTTCCCCTGATCATCACTTTCTCTGGTTATGACTCAACGAGAGGAAAGGGAAGAGAAGGCTAAACCTTTTCCTTTTTACCACATGTAACTCCTACATCCTTGTCAAAAGTTGTGGCTTCTTGTGTGTGCTTGAAAACTACCACATCATCACTTGTTACTTCTTAGTTTACCACGTGTCATTGAAAGGCATTGTGACATTGTTAAGATCAATGGGTCAGTCAGCATATAATCAATCTGGTCAACAGATCAAAAATGCAAAAGAAATATGCCCTCGAGCATCCTTATGGATCCTCTTGTGTCTTCTTTAAGCTGTTACCACCATCATACTCAATTGACAAAGCTTAATCTCTTTCTATGCTATGATCCAAATGTAGCTTCTGCCATGATGTTTCTTCGCACTAATAGATCCTCCCTTGTCACTAAGATTTTCATGTAGCCTTAGAACCAAATGGACGCTTGAAAGGGAAACGGGTCTTTAAATACAGTTGGGTCTCCTAGTAAACATTTTTGGTGACGAATCTGTGCTAAAACCTACACAATAACTTAAAGCTACTCCAAATTCAATTCTAATCATTGAATTGATGCTGGGAATTGAAAGGAGTTATTGAAGACATTCAGGTCTCCCAAAAAACGTTTTTGGTGGAAGAATTTGTGCTAAAACCTGCACAAGAACTCAAGCTACTCCAAATTCAATTCTAACAATTGAGTTGATGCTGGGGAAGCTAAAGGGATCTTTGAAGATATTTTGGTCTCCCAAAAAACGTTTTTGGTGAAGAATCTGTGCTAAAACCTGCACAAGAACTCAAGTAGATCCAAATTTAATTATGATGATTGAATTGATGCTTGAATTCAAAAGTGGTCTCTGAAGATATTCTAGTCTCCCTAAAAACGTTTTTGGTGAAGAATCTATGCTAAACCTTGCCTGCCTCTTTAGACATGCTAACAAAGTCATGACAACTAGCTAATTATCATAAGTAATAGTAAGGTAGATAGAAATATTGAGCTCACATTTTTTGTGAAGAACGTCCACTTGTGATCACAAGCAGCCATACCGAGGGAACTATGAGGGGCATGGAGTGTTGGAGGTAGTGCGGGGAGGAGGTAGGGTTGTGAGAAAGTGAGAAACAAAAGGGAATTCTGAGGTTTGTAGTGAGGGAATAAAGGGTCATGGGTAAGGGGATGGGGGTGAGGGGGAGTATGAGCAACAACCAAGGAAAGGGGTTATGCTAGGGCTGAGCAACTATGAGGGAATCAAAGGACATGAGAGAGGGGTGTGGCAACAGGAGAGAAAGGGGAGGGAAGCATGTGGAGGGAAAGGGAGAGAGTGTGAGGGGGCTACTCTTTTGAGAAGGGAGAGATGAGAGAAAGAGAGGGTGAAGCAAAAGAATTTGTGGACCAAAACAAGGAGGGAAGTTTGAGAATGAGAGAAGTAAGAGAGTGGGTTTGAAAAAAAATCAGAGTATGCAAGGAGAGGGGTGTGAAATAAAAAAAAAGGGAAAATAGTGAGAATGAGGGAGATGGGATTATAGAAGGGAAGGAGTGAGCACATTAAAAGGAAATAGAGATAGGGCTCAGTCCCTTTCATAAAATATGATTAAGAAGAGACTCACGTTGATGGTTTCAATTTACACATGCAAGGACAGAAGGGATGGAAAATTGTATGAAAGTGACTAGATTGCAAAGGAGTAGGCAAATTAATTGCTCCAAATCCATTGTCGGCGTTGTGGATATTTGAATCCCATCAGCCACACCCAAAATTGTTGATCGACTTAAAAACAACCACGCACCAACATATGAAGTGCATCTTCATGAATCATAACCTTGGGGTAGAGGGAGAGAGGTAGCGCAATGAAAACTTAGAGAGGGGTACTAGGGGGGAAAGGAAAATGAGGGTATGGCACAAGAGGTAAGGGAGGGGAGAAGGGAATGTAATTCATGGCAACTTGGAGGAAAGTGCTAGAGACATCAAGGAAGAAGAAATATGGCTTTATTGAGAATGAGGGAGGGTGGATGTACAAAATGCAAGAGTGGTGGCTATAGAAGAATGAGCATGTCACATCAAGGAATAGAGCCGCCTTTTATAACCAAAAGAAAGGGTCTCTCTCCAAATCTCAATGTGAAAGAGGTTTGTACCAATGGCTTGTAGAGTATGCATCCTCCATTGCGTGCGACAAGCTTGGCTTTCCCTTTTTCAGATACATCATGCTTAAGCATCCTAGGCAAAGGTGCCTCTTTGCATATCTTAATCTTTGGATAAATAGGACAACGATGCTTAGCTTCCCCATTATTTTCTCCTCTATTGCTTTCTCTCAAAAAATAATCAAGCCAAAATATGCTTTCCTACTCAAAGATTCCTTCCCATTTTTATTTTCCTCACGCTTGGCCTTTTCTAATTATTGAACTCATGGGGCCACTTAGGTGGAAGGATGGCCCCATGAGGATCCCCTAAAACATCATCATAGAGAAATTATTTAGGTCTGAATTACTCACACCTCCTCACATGCACGTGGCCAAAAACTTGGAAGGGTGGTACATGGACGAGCCCCACCACTTCAACCATGGGCCATGGACCCTTATCACAACATATTTTATACTATCAGTGCCACACACAAACATACTCACTTTTATTTATGACATTTTCCTCTTGTTTTAAACTATTAATTGCCCTCTCATTACACTATAACAACATGTTATTACAACCAACAGGCTAGTTTTAAACCTTCTCGATGCATGCTATTATAGGCAAAAATGACCATGGTTAAAAGCTAATTCTAAATGAAGGGAAATATATTTTCTTGTGCAACCACCATGCTGGCTCTATTTATTGCAGGTTGTAGTTAATCCTAAGCCAAGGAAAATGTATTTTCTTGCAACCACCGCACTCATTCTTGGAACTATTTTAGCATTGCTTGCAATTAATCTTAAAGCCAAGAAAAAGGTATTTCCTTGTGCAACCACTATGTTGGTTCTATTTTTGTGTAAGTTGCAAGGAAAATGTATTTCCTTACAACCACTGCACTAGTTCTTGGAACTATTTTAGAGTTTCTTACAGTTAACCAGAAAACCAAGGAGAATGTATTTCCTTCTGCACCAATTTCTAATGTAATGACTACAACTAGCAACAATCACTACTAGTAATAATTGCTACCAGCAATGACTGTGATAATAGTATTATTTATATTAAAGTTTCAAAAGGTATTACACTTGGTGACTACAACAACTTAGCCATTGCTGAGAAAAAAAGTTGAACAAAGAGATTACATCCAAAGACAATTTATAAAGTCTTAGCGATTGCTAAGAGCCTCGTTTGATAAAAAATTGAACAAAAGTTATTACATCCACATCCAAAGATAGTTTATAAAAACTAAGAGCCTCATTGAGCAAAAATTTGGCTTCAAGCGACTAGTGTGCTAGTTCTTGGAGTTATGGAGTTATTTTAGTTAGGATTATGTATTTTCTTCTGCAACCACCTAGAGAAAGCGGAAGCAACATTATAATGCTAGTGTCAAGGTGATAAAATCATTGGATGAGAATTCATGCAAAGGAGCCAATGAAAAGAAGTGACAAAGAATATGCAATGAGGTTGTTCATCTTTTTAATCAATGTACATCAGGTCTGAACATGGATACATGGCTTTGTATATTTCATTGGATTGTCCAACATCCTTCGATGAGGGGATTCCTTACTAGATTGCAACAAAGATCTGAGGATGCTCATGGAGGTTTGGTAGCAAACATACACAATACACTCGCTACATTGAAAGTCCTAGAAGCTCTCAGGAGTTGTTTTTCAAAAGAGCTAGTATTATGATTTTAATCAATGGTACCACAATAGAAACATCTCAAACAAACATTTCTGCCACATCAAGAAGGTTAAACATACATAGGAAAAACTTTTATGTGGCTAAATCTCATTTGGAATAGCAAAATATGATGTATTTCTATTGTCAACATGTGAACAACAACCTCATCTAGTTGGGTCAATTACTGAGGTTAAGGAGGTGGTATTATCCTTTTGGGACGCTCATACCTATGTCACCCAATGAAAAAGATGTTTGTCGAAAGTGACTTGGAAGAAAATCTTGGATCAAGCACCATGTGCACCTCCTTGACCAGCCTCACGTTCACACAATGGTCATGATTCTTTCATTGTTTAGGTTGTTGCTATACCCAAACTGTATATTACTTTGATATCAATATTGTGATGGTGTGGATCACTAAGGTGGTATTTTGCAACATATCACATTTTTTTGAGTCGTTCATTAGAAAGAAAATAGTTACTTACTAATGCCACAGTGGTAGTACTTAAAAACTGGTATCATTGTATGACTATGTAGTAGTATGGACAAGTTTTACATTAGCTATGATATCTTATGTAGGAAATCACTTTTTTGCCAGTACTACATTAGCAAGATACTTGGATAGTAGAAAGCAATGTGAGATACTCCTTGTAGGTGGTTGTAATAAGTTCCTTACAAGAAATCGGTGAGGTGGCACTAGTAGTGCAACAATACCAATATAAAAGTAAGGATATGTGCACTCGTGGGAAAGGAAAAAGTGGTAGTACAAGATACTAACAATTCGTAGTAAGGTTGTGTGCTATCATGGAAATGTGGTAGCACAACAATAGCCGATTCATAGTAAGGTTCTATGCTATCATGGGTAAGTTGTGGTAATGTACTTCACTTCCCGTTATTGTACCAATATCATGCTGTTAACATCCACAGAGTACAACCACCAAATGCAGGGTAATCAATGAGTAAAGGTGACCAAGCTAAATGATCTACTTCAACAGGACAAGCTCAAGGGAGTTTGATACCCAAATACACCAGGGTCAATGATTACAAGCGATGTACACATGGAAGGAGTATAGCTCAAACTCAGGGAGTTTAATCCCCAAATACCCTAAACCCGCCCAAAAGTCCAAAGATCCCAGGCAAGATGCACAGGCTATATGTTCCAGCTGCCCCCACCCGGAACAAGGAGGTGTTGGAACAAGGAGATGCACACTTCTGGGCCCCGAAGAGTGCATGCGCCTTGCACTAGTCAGCTCCACATCCATAGGAAATAGCGACACCAACAAAAAATAGCCACGAAAGGAATACAGCTCAAACTCAGGGAGTTTGTTCCACAAATATTCTGAAGAAAAGGCTTCCCAAGCAACATTTAGGATTACCTTTGAGTGTCTCACGGAAGCCTAGCGTCATCACTCTAGGTTTTGAGCTGCATTCATGAGGTTCAAACACCAAACAGGTGAAGGTGTGAGGGCACTCAGGGAGTTTGAGCCCCAAATCACCCGAGCCTAGGAGTGGTGAGGCTAACACAAGCGCTATTTGGGAACCGGTTAGGATCACCTCCTAATACTAGGTTTGTCCCAAGCGCTTTAATATGGTTAACACAAGCACTATTTCCACTAGTAGGGAGAGTCGATAAGAATAGCAATATGCCTTGGCGCCCTACGAGCCCAACAGCCCATGGTTGTAAACTGAGGGAGAGTGCTAAAAAGGAAAAGGGTTGGCCCTCCCTTCAAAAGGTGACTTGTATAAAAGGCCAAAAGTTTGACTTTGGTCTTCATTGTTGTTTGCACAAGTTTCAAGCTCCCTCTTTTGGTTGCTTTTTGGTGTTTCAAGTTGATAGGAACGTAGTAGGCTTGATTGCTAAGGTGTGTGTGTGGCCTAATCATCTCAAAAAACAATAAAACTAAGGATTTTTGTCAAGTATTGAAGTAGTTTTGTGTTCTAGAACTTCCCTTCTCTGAGTTTTTGCATTTTGACTTCCAAAAAGTGTTTGTTTTCAAGTTTTTTTTTCATTGAGTAGGTAGATTAGGTAGTGTAGCACCCCCCCATCATAATAAATCATGAACAGAAACTGCAAAATCCTTGGAAATCACCCAATCTCAATCGATGCAACTATGTCTGACTATCCCACCGAGTCGGCGCTATAGCGTATCGCACTGACCAATTTCCTCGCCGACCGACGCATTAGCCGAATCCCATCGATCAAACATCATTGACCTGATGCCGTAGTACTTCCCCGTCGACCTAACCCTTGACCATGGTTCTGACCACAATTTCACCTCATCGCCTAGAGTTAATGTCGCGTTACTCCATCGCACCGCCTGTTGCTGTGAAACCCCACCGTCCGATGTTGGTCGCATACTATGCCCTCGTTGCTATACTATCCCGTCGACCGGTGTCATACCATATCCCTATGCCCGTGGGGATATTCCATCCTTTCGATCGTGCCGACCACGTGGCAACTATTTTTCCACTGATCATCACCATACATCCATCACACTGCTCGATGCCATTTTCGCATTCCGTCGATCATCACGCTAAAAGTTTACGTTGCCACCCGCTGCTACTGCCAAAACCATACTCCACCACCCGTTGCTATACCCATAGCCTGCCGACTGGTGCTATACCTTTGGGGTAGCAAAGGAATTAATAAGAAATTCCAAAACCTCAATTCAGCTTGGGTGTCCCCAGCCAGAGGCATCCCACATGCACTTGAGGTCTGGAAGGATTTTGCCAAAAGGTCCCGTGCCAGAAGAAAGCGCTTCGAGCTACGCTCAGCAGCCCACCCTCCGTCCTAGTTGGGGGTTCAGTAGCTCGATTCCTAGCCTCCACGTGTTCGTAGGACCCCACCCAGAAACCCACAGTTCAGACGACACAGAGAGTCTTGAAGGAGTGATGCAAGACCCCATGAGTCCAAGGGCATCTGAAGCCCCCTTCATGAGTGTAACCTCTCCCAACTCTCCTGCACCTTTGGTTGCATCCAGGCTTAGAGGTACGTTCTCTAATATGTTTGGCCACTTGGGAAGAACAGAGTCAGCATACATGGAGAACCCCGTTGTCGACATGTCCACAGGAACGAAAGGCCAGCAACATGTAGTTCCCGACCCACAAACCGGGATAGAAACTCTTTTCACCAATCCAGGTTCCTCCTCTTACGCCAGACCCCCCCAGTGGGAGAATATGGACGATGAAGATCCATGGACGAGGGAACTCCATAGACAAGGCCCAAGTTGAGGGGATACTAAGAACTTCCAAGGTGGAATGCCTTACGACCCTCTAACCGCCCCGGCCCCACTAGCCTTCGTCCACTTTGGGGCACCGCAGTTTCCACCCTGCCACCCGCAGCATGGGACCAATGCTACCATGCCCCAGGACCCCCCACCTCTGGGAGTCAGTTCCTTCCCGTCTGTACCAATTGCTCCAATGAATGCAGGCATGGGTACTTATGTCCCAATGCCGACACGAGCAACTACATGGACACCACCACCGGCGGGGCAAGGCCTAAGGCCAGCCTTGCGACCCGTTAGGCCCACAGCAACACCACCCCCGCTAGCTACTCAAATAATGCTGGCTGATGAGGCTATGTGTATTTTGGTGAATGCCCTAGGAAGGGGGGCAACACCACCGCGCACCCGCCCCAGTGTTCCCTGCAGGGATGGCAAATCCCTGAGGAGCCGTCCCATAAGCATTTTCAAGATGATGACCAAGTTCCTCGAATAAGGAGACCCGATCTCTCATGTGGAAAGGTTCGAGCAGACTTGCAAAGCCTTTGGTGCACTAGGTGACCTTGAAATGGCTAATGCATTTGGCCTTAGTCTAGGTGGCAAGGCAAGTCAATGGTAAAGAGCTCTCACCCCAGAGAAAAAGATCAACTGGGAGACATTGAGAAAGGCTTTTATTGTGGGATTTGCTCCGAGCGGCCATAAATGGAGCCCGATTAACTAGCTATATGGGGTGAAACAGAACGACAAGGAATCCCTTAGGGATTACATTGCAAGGATTAAGCACCTCAATGCCCATTGTGAACCCTATAAGCGAATGAGCGACAAATGACTGTTGCCACACTTCCTTATCGGGTTAGCAAACCCAAAGCTGCATGACCATCTCATGGTGTGATGAATCCCACCTCCTTTGATCTATGCAGCAAAGTGGCCATCCGTATATGTGACAATATGATGGACAAAGTGGATTCGGATAAGGCCTCGGCCCCCTCCGAAATAACCCCATCAATTAGGTCCTCGAGTGTAGAGTCAAGTAAGAAGGAGGCTAATGAGCCTTAAAGCTTGGATGTGAGTGAGCTAGCCTCCACTTTGTTGGAGCAGCTAGGTCAGCAATGGAGAGCAAGAGCCTCCAAAGAGGTGCCGAGCACCCCCACTTGTTTCCACGACGAGACAATGTTTGGTGTGGGATATGCAATGGCAACCACCCCTCAATGAGTGCCCGCACCTAAGGGCAAGGCCAGCACTCTACTATGCACACTGCCATAGGTGGGGAAACCATGATACCTCCCAATGTCACTTTTCGAGGTCCCTTCCCCAACCCATGTATCAAATGTGACCCCCATTGGCCCTAACCGCCCAACCCAACCCCCAACTCCTACAAGGTGGCCCTATAGCTAGCTCTAGTTAGTATCGTGCACAACCAGCTCCGTTGCCACCACCCATACTAGGCCCACAATTCCCACTACCTCGCATCGCCCTAGTCAAACAAGCATTGGTTGAAGAGCTGCCCAACGACTGGCAAGAGACGGACCCTGATCATGGACCTCATGATTATTACCCTTATGAGGAGGCACGAGCCGAAACTATGCCAACAACCCCTATTGCACCCTTCATCTCACACTCCACCACCCCTCAGGAGACAGCATCCTTCGCCACAGGCACCTCTTCCACACCATGGGCAGGTCTAGCAGAGGCCATACAATTTTACAGTGCACCCCAGTACAGGGCAATGGGATGCTATAGCCATATGACGGCAGAACAGTTGTCACGTGTTGATGTCATGGAAATGAACCTCTTTGAAGCCATGGCACAACTGCCACAATTCTCCTGCATGATCTTACAAAGGAGGCAAGAGCAAGCCTCAAGACTCTCCTCCAATCTCGTCCAAGCCCAGCTCTCAGCACACGAAAGCCAGTCGACAATGGTCGCAACTCAAGCAATGGGCCAAATATTGGGCTAAGGTGGAAGAGCTTGAGCTCACTCTGAAGAAACTCGAATATGACCTCACCACCAGTGTGTATCCCTGGTCCAGACGTTCATGGAACAGGCGAAAAAGACAGAATCAGCCTTGCACATGATGCTGAAGCAACAAGCACAAGCAGAGCAACGGTATGCCTACACCCAAGAGACCCACGACAAACAGATCTACTCCTTACAGGATCTCTTGGCACAAGGGAGGCACCTCACAATCTCTTTCCAAGAAGAAATAGAAAGACAGCGCGACACTGGCCACTCGGAGGAGTCAGGGTTGGAAGACTACAAGTAGCAGGAGTTCATGATGTACCCCTGGAGGTGTCAGCAAAGTTAGCCACGTATACACTTGCACCATGCACCATCACCCAAACCCTCCAAATGCACTTCAATGCACTCCGCGCACAAAACTTGACCTTCCACCTAGACCTCCCTACCCCACTACCGCCCAACGCCCTTCAAACCATCCTCCATTTTAATCTCGACCACTGCTGCCCCATCTTAGCCATGTCCTATTTTTCTCTTGACCTTCAGCCCACCTCCCTATCTCTTCTTCACCCCTCCGATCTCCAAACCCTATCCTCCCATCCCATTCTTCTCAATTTTCAAGGCTGGTGCTGCGTCATCACTGAGTCCCTTAATTATCCTGCAGACGATGAAGTGATGCAACTTGCAAAACTCGAGGAATTCATGCCATGGATTTGTACTCTAGAAAGTCTGCATGCAAACATAACTTGGATGCAGACCTACGGGTGAGTCTCCGCAGTCCAAGCTCAAGGACACCTTGCAGCCTACCAGACCACCACCTACCATCCCCTCAGAATAATAAGACTCTTTAATCGAGTGCTACAAGCTCTCCAAGACTCACTTGAGTCCTACAATTTTGAAACAATTCACATAGCATACCCTGAGGAAATAACTAAGGACGAAGAACAAAATGCAATCACCCTCCTTCATACCACCGCCCCCCCTGCAAATATTCCATTACCACCCCCACTAGATCCCTCCCAACCCACCCAACAAGCTACCCAACCTCCTCTCACTCGGACAACACTTCTCAAGTACTCATCCAATGCCTCCAACACCACCACCGTACAGCACGGACCCTCCCCGTCAATCACCTCCAACGCTCTGGTCAACCTCCCTGACAAGGCATTCACCACGCTGCTCAACGCAGCACATTTTGTACAAAGCACCGATGCTGCGACTCCTACACGCCCCCCAAAGACAGAGCCAATGCCTTTTGCCGATGATGAAGCTCCGCCATCCCCACCAAGGTCTCCTCCTAAGGATGTTCATTGGCATCCGAACTTGCAGTCCTTCCAAGAGTTACCGGATAGTGCACTCATGCACCATTGGAAGCGCCAACTTGAGGGCTCCAACCTCCATCTCTACAAAATTCTGGAGGTACTCTCTCTCACATAGTTCATAATGCAATCATTCAACGACTAGCGACAAGTGCATCCCAAGTGCACAAGAGGAGGATACAACCTCACCCCCAACGCCCTCGTCCCCGTGATTGATGCAAATGCTGGTCTATAGCCCAATTAGCGGCTCCCCTTTTTGAAGCTGGAGAAATTTTGGTGCTACTACTGCAGCGCACCCATTGATCGTCGAGTCCACCCACTCTACGTGCCCATGGAATGACATTGGACATGGGCCATCTTTCGAGCTCTCCAACAATAGGACCCCAATGTGTTGTACAATTTTTTGAAGTACAACTTCCCAAAAGAAATGACGCAGGAAAGTTTTTGCTTCCGCCTCCAGTCATTCAATGACACCTATGGCTTCGTCCCAGATCTAGCCATCGTCGTCGCCGTCCACTTCAATCGCCTCATCCTCTTACTCCTCCACAATCTTCCCATCCACAACCGCCCCATCGATGACCGCATTCAATATTTGACCAATCAGATTGTCTTCAACCCCGACGTTGGTCCCAGTCAGCCAGTTCCAAGACCTCCGCCTCTACCTTCGAGTCCGCAACCTTCATGGGCATCACATCCGCACTTACGAGGATATGCATGCCACCCATTTTTGGAAATATCGCTTGTACCTCACTCGCCTCACGTCCAAGCAGTTGGACTGCTATGCCATCCTGCAGTCAGTCCTCTCCACCACCCTGGCTGGACGGATCAACAATAGGAAAGGGCGCATGTTAACATCCACAGAGTACAACCGCCAAATGCAAGGTAATCAATGAGTAAAGGTGACCAAGCCAAATGATCTACTTCAACAAGACAAGCTCAAGGGAGTTTGATACCCAAATACACCAAGGTCAATGATTACAAGCAATGTGCACAGGAAGGAGTATAGCTCAAACTCAAGGAGTTTGATCCCCAAATACCATAAGCCCACCCAAAAGTCCAAAGATCCCAGGCAATGTGCACAGGCTGTATGTTCCAACTGCCCCTCCCCAAAACAAGGAGATGTTGGAACAAGTAGATGCACACTTTTGGGTCACAAAGAGTACATGCACCTTGCACTGTTTACTCCACATCCATAGGAAATAGAGACGCCAACAAAAATAGCCACGATAGGAGTTTGTTCCCCAAATACTCCGAAGAAAAGGCTTCCCAAGCAAAATTGAGGATTACCTTTGAGTGTCTAACGAAAGCCTAGCCTCGTCACTCCAGGTTTTGAGCCGCATTCATGAGGTTCAAACACCAAACAGGTGAAGATATGAGGGTGCTCAGGGAGTTTGAGCCCCAAATCACCCGAGCCTAGGAGTGGCGAGGCTAACACAAGCGCTATTTGGGAACCGATTAGGATCACCTCCTAATATACTAGGTTTGTCCTAAGCGCTTTAATATGGTTAACACAAGCGCTATTTCTGCTAGTAGGGAGAGTCGATAAGAATAGCAATATGCCTTGGCGCCCTACGAGCCCAAGATCCCATGGTTGTACAGTGAGGGAGAGTGCTAAAAAGGAAAAGGGTTGGCCCTCCCTTCAAAAGGTGACTTGTATAAAAGGCCAAAAGTTTGACTTTGGTCTTCATTGTTGTTTGCACAAGTTTGAACACAAGCTCCCTCTTCTCTTCCAAGAGAGTGTTTTGGTTGTTCTCTTGTTTTCATTGTAGTGCCTTTGTGGTTGTCACTCTATAGCCCTTTACTCCCTTCTCCTTCTTCCCTTCCTCCTCCTCCCTTCTCCCCTCCTTCTCCTTCTCCCTCTCCCCTCCCCTCTTCCCTTTCCCTCTTCCTCGTGTGAAACCATAGTGCAACAATCCAGAGGCCGCTTGAGTGACACTTGCGGACGGCTCGTGCTATGCATTACTCCCACAAGGAGTAGCTGGGAGTGGAAGCTCCGTCGGCATATCTTCAACTACCCCATGACGTGTCATCCTGCTTATCATCAGTTCTGTAGAAGTGATGGGTTTTGTGGATGTCACCTGCAATATGAACATAGGAAATGTAAACAAAGATTGTTACTTGGCTGGAATAGTGCATGGATTGTATCTCATTCTACTCCTTGAAGCTATAATTTGGAAGGAATTAAGCCAAAACCTACCACCTATGAATTTGAAGAGAATTGTTTGAAAGGAGGATTACGACATCATGGGCAAGTTTAAAGATTTTGATATGGCCAAGCAAAATCTCACTTTTGAGAATTACCTTTAAAAATTCAAAGACTTGCAAACACGTGCGACAAAGATGGATCCCATCACTTTGTTGGGATTCTTTGTTGATGGATTATCTACCTCTTATAAGCTTCATATCAAGAACAACAAGTGTAGAACTTTGTAGAAGGCGATAGGATTTGTGTGCACCTATGATGATAGATACTATGACCTCAACAAAATGGCCAGCCACTTCAAATATAGGAGGGAACAACAAATGCAAGCTCTTCTAGTTGTCTTCTAGAACCAAGGAGGACAAGCTTTAGGATATCCTTTTAAAGAAGAAGTTGCATTCAATAAAGGGCAATTGAGATCGATTTTCATCTCAAGAAAGAGAGATCTGCATTTATGTTAAACATATGGAAAGGAAAGCCTTTTGAACTAAGTATCAGCATTATAAGTTTCTTGCATTTCTTTTTGGGTTGACCGATGCTTTTGCAACCTTTCAAAAAAATGATGAATGACTTGTTTTGAGATCATTTGGGCAAGTTTATAGTTCTGTTCTTGGATGACATCTTGATTTATAACAAGACATTGGAGGACCACATCAGCCGTATTTGGATTGTCTTAGTTTTACTAAGGCAGAATTAGTTGTATTCCAAGATGAGTAAATGTGACTTCTTCATGAAGGAGATCTCAAGGGAATGACTTGTTTTGAGATCATTTGGGCAAGTTTATAGTTCTGTTCTTGGATGACATCTTGATTTATAACAAGACATTGGAGGACCACATCAGCCGTATTTGGATTGTCTTAGTTTTACTAAGGCAGAATTAGTTGTATTCCAAGATGAGTAAATGTGACTTCTTCATGAAGGAGATCTTAGGAGACAAGATCTCAAGGGAATGTATTAGCATTTATCTAGATCATATTCAAAAGGTTTTGGATTGTCAGATACCTCTTAGACTGTGAAATAACTACATTCTTTCCTAGGACTTACTATCACGATTCCTTTGACCATCATATTGAAAGGTCATGGAGATTGGTCCAATTAGCCTATCACTTGGAATGAAGAGTTGAACAAGGATTTTGACATGCTGAAAGTTGGTGTCAAGGAAGCAATAGTTCTAGCATTGTTCGATCCTATTTGGCCAATGCGAGTGATTATGCAATTGGGTTGCATTATTCCAAGAGGTAGACCAGTTGATTTTGAGAGTAAAAAGTTAGATGATACCCAATATTGTTGGTCGACACTAGAAAAGGAACTTTATGTGTATGCTCTTAAGTTTTGGAGACACTATCTATATGGTTTCAGATTTCTAGTATTGACTGACAAACAAAATATCTATGCGCTTGGACTTATTTGAGGGTGAGGAACGCTAGATGGACAGAGTTGATGCAAGATTTTGATTTTGAAATCTGGTATCGGAAGGGTTCCTTAAATAGTGTAGTAGATGCTCTCAGTCAAATTAAGATGGTAAATGCTATGTACAAAGGTATCCTCTAATCTATTTCAATCCTTGAGAGGGCTTTGCACCTGATAGTCATTGCAGTCCTTATTGGTGGCAGAAGGTCCAAGATGCGAGCTCTTGATTTACCAAGACACAGGGATTGTGCCACCTAGGATACAATCGGCAAGAGGTCAGTGGGTGATTCGAAATGGGTGGTTGCTCCAAAATAAAAATATTTGTGTACCAGATGTGTCAGATCTTAGATCCAAGATTCTCCGAAAGTGTCGTGATGCACCTCGTGCACAACATCCAAGTGTATACAAGACACTATCTCTGGCCTAATATGAGGGAATTTATTTAGAACTATGTAGTAGGTTGCCGCATTTGTCAAGTGACCAAGGTTGAATGCCTATGGGATGCAAGTTTATTGTAACTATTTCAAATTCCTGGTAATAAATGGGAAAGTATTTCCATGGATTTTATCATGGTTTTCCAAGAACGCACAAGGGTCGTGATGCCATATGGGTTATAGTAGATTGCTTGACAAAGATGGCTAGATTTTTACCTAATAGTTCAATCGTTACAACAAGTCAATTGGCTCAGCAATTTGTTGACCATTTGTTCGTATGTATGGTTTGCCTATTTTTTGGAAAGGTCACCTCCCCATCTGTAAGCCCCCATATGAGGAGAGCATGGGGGAGGGAGACCTAGGGCATTTGCCTAGAGAAAAGAGTGAAAAGAAGGGGCTATCACATGGATAGCATGATGGTTGTCATGTGGGCAGCACATATGAAGAGATACTTGTTGGCAATGGAATGGATTCTTGGATGGCAGATCTGGTAGAAGGATATCCAAAGGCTGTCCACATGGAGAGAGGACCTCATTGTGCAGGAGAAACAGGGCTGCCATGTGCAGATGGCATCATCAAAGTACACAAGCCATACGACTGTTGGGAGAGCAATTCTATGGCACAAAGGAGACCCTACAAAGAGGTGCAGCAAAGGGGCAGATGTGGAGGCTTTGGTAGGCCAGCCACCTGGCCATAGATGTGCCCAATGGGGGCTACCCTTGGGGCCTGGAAGCAGTAGAAGAGGGAAGGCCTTTATATAGGGTTGCCTCCATAAAGTTGGGCAGGGGGGGCAGAAAGTCGGCCAAAATGAGGATGTTGGTCGGTGGTATTTCCAGCCCCTTGGGGGCTATATAAAGGGGCCATTGAGTCCTCACAATTCCTCTAGCACACCAGCAGTTTTGTGAGCAGCAGGAGCAGTAGTGCACACTTCTTCATGCCTACTTCCCCTCCCCTAGATGATCCTAACAGGTTGAAATTTTACCCTCTCCTCCTCTTTCTTCCCACCCCTTAATCTCTCCAAACTTTTAACTTCTTCCCACCCTTTATTCTCTCCAAACTTCCGTTGCTCCCATCCGAATCTTCGTCGTCCAAGAGGCAGAAGAGTGCAGGAGAGGCTACAGACTAAGCTCTCCTTGAGGCTGGGCCTTGGCTGTCTACAAGGGTAGCAAGAAGTTGAGATTTGGACTAAGAGTCTACATATGCTCGGGGTGAAGCACGTGGACTCGAGTCTAGAGATATCCGACAAATAGTAGAAGTACCTTGTGGTTAGATCAAAGGACCACACTCTGGTGGGACGTTGGATCCATCTTTTTTGTATTGTGCCCATAGCTTTGGATGAAAATATATTATTTTGGTGGTTTCTATATCTAGCTGGTTCATTGTCTATTGATCAGTCGGCACATCTATTTGATGCACATTAAGTAAAGCTGTCGAATCGGTATGGGCAAAGGAAAGGGCATGTCTAATGGTGGCAAGTCCAAGAAGGATGACTCTAATGATGAGGACACTTCCCAGAAAAGGAAGCACAAGAATAAGTGCTTCTATTGTGACACGCGATCCATTTTGTGAAGGTTTGCAGAAAGAAGGTGGCGGATCAGAACAACAACAAGGAGTCCAACTCAGATTCAGAGCATGGTGCGTGGAAGACTCTAGGTTGTTCACACATTATCAGGGGGACAACTAGAAGATTGTGGTATCTGGATTGCTTGAGTTTGAAGGTGGAAACGTGACTGAAGGTGGTGGTGTCAGGAGTTGCTGCCAGAGATGACCCAAGATGGTGTGCAAAAACGGAACCAGACCTAGTGGATCAAGAGCCACTGGATTAAAAGCCAGGAAAAGATTTCGACATCGAAATGTTCCACAAGACTACAACCAACAAGTTACTGGAGCGTTGTCATCAACATGTTGGCATTGGGCCGAGATGGTGAGAGGGGGTGTTGGAAAGGTCACCTCCCCGTCTGTAAGCCCCCATATGAGGAGAGCATGGGGAAGGGAGACCTAGGGCATTTACCTAGAGAAAAGAGTGAAAAGAAGGGGCTGCCACATGGACAGTGTGATGGTTGTCATGTGGGCAGCACATATGAAGAGATACCTAGCAATGGAAGGGCTTCCTGGAGGGTAGATCTGGCAGAAGGAGATCCAGAGGCTGTCCACATGGAGAGAAGACCTGATTGCATAGGAGAAAGAGGGCTTCCATGTGGCGATGACATCAGCATAGGTACGCAGACCGTACGACTATTGGGAGAGGAGTTCCATGGCACGAAGGAGACCATGCAAAGAGGCACATCAAAGGGGCAGAGATGGACGCTATGGCGGGCCAGCCACCTAGCCATAGATGTGCCCATGGGTTGGGCCCGATTGGGGCTTCCCTTGGGGCCTGGCAGCAGTATAAGAGGGCCAACAAAGGGCCCTTCTATAGGACTGCCTACATAAAGTCAGCCGGGGGGAGCAGAAAGTCAGCCAAAATAAGGATGCTGGTCAGTGGTATTTCAAGCCCCTTGGGGGCAATATGAAGGGGCCATTGAGCCCTCACAATTCCTCCAGCACACCAGTATTTTGTGAGCAACAAGAGCAGTAGTGCACACATCTTTAGGCCTACTTCCAGGAGGCAGAAGAGTGCAATAGAGGCTGCAGACTGAGCTCTCCTCGGGGCTCAGACTTAGCTATCTACAAGGGTAGCAAGAAGCTAAGATCTGGACGAAGAGTCTACATATGCTCAAGGTGGTGCACATGGGCTCGAGTCCAGAGATATAGTAGAAGTACCTTGTGGTAAGACCAAAGGACCACACTCTTGTGGGACTTTGGATCTATCTCTTTTGTATTGTGTCCATAGCTTTGGACAGAAATATATTATTTTGGTGGTTTCTATATCTGGTTGGTTCATTGTCTATTGATGAGTCTACACATCTATTTGATGCACATTAAGTAAAGAAGTTTGTGATTCCACACCCCACACACACTGTGTGAGCTCCTGGGCCCTCCTGGGCCGTTCTATCAGTCTTCCGTTGTGCGTACCCTCTATTGGTCGATTCATAACATTGTTGACATACTCAGTGATACAGATTCTAAGTTTGAGTGAATTATGGATACTCATCTTTGATAAGTTAGATACCATTCTTAGTTTGAGTTCCTCTAAACATGCACAGCCTGATGGCCAAACAGAAGTAGTAAACCAAGTTTTGCAAGATATGCTTTGTGCATATGTTTCCAAGAGACAAACTTCATGGGAAGAGTATGATTGAATTTACTTTTAATAGTGCAAAGCATTCAAGTAAAAGTTCCAGTCTTTTTATGCTTATGTATGACTTTCAACCTTAGTCGCCAGTTATGATCGGATTCAAGATCATTTTGCAAGATATGCAAGAAATGTTGCATTTTACGAAAGAGTCTACTAGAAGTGCCAAGATAAACTAATAGACATCATTCCCTGAGAAACTTTTCTAAAGGAACAATGGTATTTTAACGAGTTCCCAAGCAGTCTAAGTACTGGTGAGGTTAAGAAGTTATCCACCAAATACTGTGGTCCATCAGATTAAATGAAGAATTGGACATGTTGCATATGAACTATATTGCCTCCTACTAGGTGCGGAGGATCAGTTTGTAACTCTTCAAGAACTCATAGAGGTTGAGGATTTAACCTTTGTACCGCATGAACATGAAAGTATTCTTGGATTTCGTGAACGTCAAGGCAAAAATATGATAGTCACGTAATGCAAGATTATGTAGAAGGATCAAGTTGAGGAGGATTCTACATGGGAGACATTAACTAACCTTCAAAGAGAGTTTTCAGACTTTCTTATAAACTCACTCGAGTAGAGTCGCAAGGGCATAGATGGATTAGGGTTTGAATTAGGGTATTTGCTCTTTTTGGCGCACTAGGCTCAGGGGTTCAATGTTCAACGTGCAAGTTGAGTAAGTTCAATTCTTCCTTGTTGGTCTGGATCATGTTGCAGACCCGCACTTGCTTCCTAGTGTATCCCAAGACCCAACAGTTGATCCAAGGCCCACGAGGCACCACCTGGTCATGTGGGACACCAAGATGGTTGGGAGATGTGCCAATAGCTCAACTCATGACATAGAGGGGATGACCTTGCGAGTGTCATGGGGTGGGTGGTGATTTAGCCGACGCCCATCTATGTTGTTGTCTTTGTGCTTGTTTTGCAAGTCCAAGATTTCAAGAGCTCTAGGATCGTGTCAAAAGGTCTACTTGAAACATAAGGGACAGAGACCTTGAAATCGAGCATTACATGTTGAAGTCATAGGCCTCTTCATTGAAAGTATTACACATTTTTGCAAAACGAGGATATTAAATGTTGCATTGAAACAAACAAGAGAAAAATGTTTCAATAGCTCCACTAGTATTTATTTGGAGTTTCAGTTTCCACCATTGATGTAGTACAATGTTGGAACGCTTGATCAAAGGAACAAATTTCCTAAAAGGGCTTTTCCTTCACCTTTTTGTACCACAAAGTCTGCATGATGTCAAATTTTGACGTGGGTTGTGCAAGCTACCTCAAAACTCAAGGCTTGCAGAGGCGATGGAATTGCAACAGCAAAACTCCTTGTGTTTGAAGTAGAAATCTACGACAACAAACAAGGGACATACATTATTTGCCTTTGCTTATTGTGACACCAAGTACTGAAGAGGAGCATTTACATAATTTGCAACTGCTTGAATGGTCAAGCAGAGGTAGACTAGAGCATACAAAGTCGAAATGTGGGTGCCACAATAGAGAATAAAGAGAAGTGCAATTTACCTCTTAAGATATTTGCATTACTTGTCTGCAACACATGAAAATCAACACATGAAAATTTTCAGGCCTTTTTATTTGAAGGATTAGAGAGCTGTACCAATCAAGGAAAATTAAAAGTTGCAAAAATTTGCATTAAAGCAAACAATAGCAAAATGTTTCAATAGTTTCACATAAAGTATGTGAACTTTCATTAGGATCCACAAGAGCACTGGAATGCCTGATTGGATTGACAAATGACCTGCGAGAATTGATGCTTGTTCTTCACATTGTCACACCATATGGAGGTCTGCAATTCGTCCATATGCATCACTTTCAAATGGAATTGCAAAACCACCTCCTAAGCGCACACACACACACACACACACACACACACACACACAGGTACAACATATACAGATCTTAGAAAGGAAAAATGTTTAACTTGGGTAGCCACAACTTTTAAAAACTGTGTTGATTGGATAAAGAATTCATGTTATCATTTTTGAGACTCCATTGTGACAAAAAATTGCACCAAAACGTATCCTGCTTCAGGCTAGATACATAGATATATCTAGACTTCTAGCACACAACCCAGAAAGTTATATCAGTCTAATTTAGTAGCAGACTTCAAGAACACAAACGTTTACTAGTGAGTTCAAAATTTTACAACACCTTCGTCTATGTTTTGAAACCATAGACAGACCACTTCATCTCCAAACAGAGTTGAAAAGAAGCTTCAAAACATCTCCAGAACACTATGGTCTAAGTTCATGGTAGCAAAGGCAAATCCAAGCACGTATCTCTTTGCGAGAACAAGACAGTACAATTCAGTCACACTGGGACTCCTGCACCCCATCCTGATAAGCAACGGTGACAAAAACAATCCTACACCTAGTCCAATGTTAAAAGCAAAGAACGACAGGGTGGTTACATGCATACCGTAGATGCAATTCGAAACACAACATTGAAAAAAAATCATGAAGACAAAGGAATGACAGCATCATACTTGCATGTACACCCAGAACATCTAGATACAATTCATGAGGACAAAGCAAGGAATCAGCATCATATTTTCATATCCATTCACCCATAACCAGAACAACTTGCTCAATATGAGACCTTCAATCCTCTGACGTCAATTTACTCACAAGGAGCTATCAAAGATCTTTCTGAAACAGAGACTTTACACTGTACCCGATCTTGATAAGCAAAGGTGACAAAAACAATCCTACAACTAGTTCAATGTTAAAAGCAAATAAATACAGGGTGGTTACATGCATACCGTAGATGTAATTCGAATGACAACATTGAAAAAAAATCGTGAAGACAAAGGAATGACAGCATCATACTTGCATGTACACCCAGAACATCTAGATACAATTCATGAGGACAAAGCAAGGAATCAGCGTCATATTTTCATATCCATTCACCCATAACCAGAACAACTTGCTCAATATGAGACCTTCAATCCTCTGACGTCAATTTCCTCACAAGGAGCTATCAAAGATCTTTCTGAAACAGAGACTTTACAAGCTTCAAGTCCAGTGTGAAGATAAACTAAGAACCTTCTGAACAAGACGGGAACTCATTTCCCTCCTTGAACAACCATGCCTTTAAATCAAATGATGCCTTAATGCCACAACCTATTGCAAAAACCATTGGATATTGTGTGCTGCCTCTTTGAGGAGATAATATCTGCAAAGGTATCCATTAATTGTCCTGCTAGGCTTGCTGGATTGTCTTGAAGGGTATCAATAAATACACTGACCACTCTCTTCTCATGATCTGATGCCCTTAAGCTAAACCAAGTAAGAAATTTCATCCGAAAATCTTCCTTAAGATGACCTTCGCATTCCAACCAACGGACTATCTTCACACAGAATTCATAGCTCTTTGCCGCACACAGAGGGGCTCCTGCACTAGTTCCTCCACAGCCATTTGCGAGACCATAACAACTATCTGCTCTTTCTAAGCCTCCAACCGTTCTCTTCCTCAGTATGGCTGTCTGGGGTTCCATCCCAACAGCAGCTCCACTTCGAACTTGGACTGCCCAGCTTTCTCCATGACCATTAGACTCTAAATCATCAGTTCTAGGTGTTTCCTCCAAAGTATCATTCAATTCAGTTGTGCCGTTAGCTTGCATGGAATCCGAAACATTAGGAGAGACAGCATCAGTTTCTTCCCTTCTTGAAGTATGTGAGTTCCCTGGATCACTAATGTCATCCAGTTCTGTAACCTTTGCATGAACCAATGGGCCTTTTCTTGGGGACTGGATGTCCTCACTTTCTTGTAACAAGCCACTGGAATCCTTCCTAGAGCATGCTTTAATTAGCGGAGGAGCTAATCCCACTTCTACTGTGACTCTACCCTCCTCCAGCCCAGGATCCATATCAGCAACTGTATTTATATCTCTGTGGTGGACTGCAGCATGACTCGTTCTGTGGTGGACTGCAGCATGACTTGGCTTGCATACTCCGTCTTCAACACTAGAAGCATCTGCCCCAGGACTCAAGAGAACATTGAGAGCAGGACTAACATGTTCACCCTTCCTCAACTCATTTCCCTTCTCATTCTCCAAATTCCTCATCCCTCCTGTGCTTCGGAAAATACCTTCAATGACATCAGCTGACTGGTATTCTTGACCCCATACTGAATGCAATACCTTTCCAAGGTCACGAACTTTAAAATTGGATTCAAACTCATCTGAATTACAGAATCCTTCATTTTCAGAGTTCACGATACGTGGGCTGTTCTCATGATGCTTATGTACTACATTCACAAGTGATTCCACGGGCCGCTGCAACTCAAGAGGCCTTTTTATAACCTCGACACTCTTTGTAAAACACCGAGCCTCAACACAACCACCGATACCTCTTTCAGAAAATGGGGCAATGCGGAAAGCGTATTCTGAGCAAGCTTGCAAATTGGAAATCAGGGCCCTGCTTGAACTCCAAGGGATTATGCAAGTAGGGTTGTTTGGGTAGCTTGCCTCACTTGCTTTACGATGCCAAAGTCTATAGCCAATCAATGGTTCCCCAAGCACATGATTTCCACCTTTGACCGTTACCTCAATAGAGCATGAGGAGACTTCCTTGAACTCTATTGTACAACACGGATCTGCTATTTCCACTGCCACACATCACAGAATATCAAACCCCTGCTTGTTTCACTACAAAAGATTCTCATGACCGGGATTGGTTATCTTACATGAAAGAAAATGTATTCATCAGCCATGTCCTTCATATACCCAAGGTTTTAAACAAGACAACAACTTCTCCTTTTTCTTTATCTAGATTCGTATATTTAATGATTCTTAATACAATATACATCCGTATCATAACAGTATGTGATATTCCAAGAACTGAGCACATACTACAGTCGATAAAATTTACAAAAATATAAAGACCTAAAGCTTAGACCCTCAACAGAGTGCTCAAGGGATTGCAAATTTAAAAATCTGAATTTCTGAATGCGAATCATTGGCCATATGCAGTTTTAAAAATATGACATACAAAGTAGGGTCTATACTTTGTCTACAGATTGAAGTAGAGAATATACTATGTAGTCTACAGATTGCCATCAAGGAAGATTGCCATCGACATTCAAGTGTGCTCACCTTCTTTGCTGTTATCAACATCCTCTTTGGAAGAGGACCAGAAGAGGGGAGAGCTCGAAACAAGGTCAGTAATCTGAAGAGCTCCTGATGGAGATGGTACTGCTGCTTAGATGCTCTTCGTGAGCTCACACCTCATCTTGCATGCAAAAATCCCCATAGAGAAAGCAACAGACATCCTTATCTCGGAGATAACAAAGCAATTCTTCCTTAACTCCACCGTAATCTTGTCATGGGTTCAATCTGTGATGTCTGGGCATAAGGCTGCATAAGGTGAAGTGTCTATCACATCTGGCTCATGCTGCTCCCGCCTCTTCCCCACCAACCCCCTCTGCCTCCATCACTCGCTACCCACCCTCTCCACCATGCCTCTCTTCCCCCGCCTGCCTGCCCCACCTTGCCCTGTTTGAGGGCTGCTCTAGCGTTGCCTGCAGCTGGTTTCTTGCTGCCTGTGCGTCGCCCAGACGCTGCCCCTGATCCAAGAGTTAGCTTGCATTCAGGCTTCACACAGCCCGCTTGAGGGGTTTCCATTGGTTCGTGGCCTGCCCGCAGTCAACCAAAGAGATGCCCTCCTTGGTTTGATTGCTTTGGTGACCTGTGAGCTTTTTTGGCTTGGCTGGTTCCTTACCAGGGCTTTTTGGTGGTC
Source organism: Dipteris shenzhenensis (assembly GCF_047967505.1). Classification (NCBI taxonomy): domain Eukaryota; kingdom Viridiplantae; phylum Streptophyta; class Polypodiopsida; order Gleicheniales; family Dipteridaceae; genus Dipteris; species Dipteris shenzhenensis. Next base: position 25,175,624 of record NC_141608.1, on the reverse strand, counting down.
ATTTTGCTGTCTAAATCCTTTTTTTGGCTCTGCTGGTGCCTTTTCCAGCGAGCTGGACAGCCCTCAACTGTGCCTCGTTGCTGCCCAAGCCCTCTGCCTGTTCATTTGTCTGGACTTTAAATCCCTTTTAGCCCTTTTCCCACCCTCCTTCCTTTTCGCAGCGCAAAGCCACTCTAGAGGACAAACAACCAGGTAAAGAATGCAGTACAGTCAGTCAGGAAAGCTTGGTGAGAAGGATTGTTGGACTCATACCCATGAGGAGCCACGTGCGGGATTGGATCCAGGGTGAGCTTAATGCTAGATGGGGACCACATTTAGGCAGTCATCATCTCTGGGAGAGGAGTCTTTCTTCTCCATTTGAGTTCCCCCACCAACACCACCCTAGCCTTGGTACCATGGGTTCACAGTTGATTGGATGACTCGACACATCATGTGCCACACTTCCTGCTGACACTCCCCTTCCCAAGGCTTCCGAGGGAGTATTGACCGGGGTGCCTTTAGTGGAGCAAAGTGCCGTTTTCTTAGGCGCACCTTTTTTATTTCATCCCCGGCACAAGGTAGTCCCTGCCGACTTTAGCGGCCTAGATCATGGCAGATGAAAGGGGTCCCTCGACTTTGGGCGATCATAGAGTGTCATGAGTCCCTTCTTAAGAAGATGTTCCTCGAGTTCCCACAAACAAGGCCCGGCTCCCCCTCCTTCGCAAGCTCGACAGGGGCAGCAAAGGGAGTATAGTGCAAATAGAGCCCAACGTCAAAAACCGTAGGCGACAAGCCAGACTTAGGCAATGGGCAATGGCAAATCAAGCAACAGCTTCTTCACCTTAGGGGGTAGATAGATGGATCCCCCCAGACTCCTAAGAGAGACCTTTGATCTTCTTATAGACCCGCCAAAGGCAATGGCCCAAAAGATTCTACATAGTGTCAAGCCATAGGAGAGCCCGCCGCACACTGGATCCCCCTCTACCCCCCCCCCCCTTCCTCCACACTCTGGTCCCTCACCTCCTTCCATCCATCCCGCTGTAGTCACTCTCGCCACCCTCCCTCTTACCACCTCTTCCCTGCCTCCCCCCCCCCCCCCCCCCCACTTCCTGAATTGCAGCGGTCCCTCTTGTTCCCTCCTCCCATCCTCCCCCCAAAGGTCCCACCCTCCTCCAAGCTCCAATGTGTAAGCCTTCAGGCAAGGGCAAGGTTAAGACTTCTTCCTCTCAGTCCCAACCCAGCCCTCTCCCAACAAAGGAAGCAAGTCTGAGGCAAATGGCCCCTTTTCTTAGCTTCCAAGTATGCGGCCCCGGCTCATCCGTGCGAGTTCTGAAGGTTAGCAGCTTGGAACTACCTCGACGTCCCAGATGATTAACCCCCACCTTTGGACGTAATCTGTAGGGGGGTTCATTGGGACAGTTGACATCCTTTTTGGGGTTTCAACTTTGCCTCGGGAGGAAAGAAGTGGACCCCCGTGCTTTTTTATCTCATGATGAGGGACCACATGATGGAGGAGCGGTTGGGACTCAAGGAGAGGAAGTTAAAGATTTCCATGGGGACAAAGCTATCTTCCAATTGGGTTTCGCCAGATAGATGGGCGCTGGGCCTAGTAGTAGCTATGCTCCATTAGCTCATGCAGAGGTCTCCTTGATGTTGCAGTGGCTTTGAAGGTAGGCATCGAGCCGCGTAATGCCTTTGGCGCAGACATAGACTACTCCCCTTCCAAATCCCCTCGTTCAAGCTCCCAACCACAAAAGGGCTTTGTTCTCGAAACCCCCCCCCCCCCCCCCCCTTTCACTTGTAGGAAATATGTAGATTGTGAGCTTGAGGAAGGCCTTGGCCAACGACTCCCATCTATAAGAATACGCCTTTCAGAAGTTGGCTCTAATAGCAGCTGACACGATCCCAAAGCTCCTGGAAACCCGCACCTGCAAAACACGTAAAAAAAACAATCATGGAAACAACTAGATCAGGGTAGACTATCTCACCAACAACCATGCCATCCACGAGGACTCGTGAATCTGTGACATCCCCTCTAAGCCACGAGCTGAGCTACAACATCCCATACCACCAGGTGGCGCCTAAGGGCCCTTGAACTACTACTTGGTCTTGGGGCTGCGCTAGATAACATGTGCACGTCCGCGCAATATTAAACCGGCAAGGAAACATGACTCGCTCCCACTCGCACCAATACCAACTGAACCCCTAGAATCCTTATATAGGCTTGAGCCCAGTACGCTTGAAATAGCGGGAAACCATAATTCAACCATACCCTTGCAAGTCAACCCTAGAATCGCCTACCTATTCCCAAGCTTCCTGAGCTAGTCTTGTGAGACTAGAGCACACCTCAGATACAGTTCACGCACATGACAAGAGACAAGGCCATTTGGCAAATAGTGATCCTACACCAAGCACAAGGAGGACTGGTCTTTATTGATCCCGAGATGCAAAGCAGAGCACTTTTTTGGCAAGTTGTGATACATGGACTCGCCCTAGGCTTCTAGCCCTAGAAGCTCTTGATATAGCGAGGGCTACTGAGGAACACCCCCCATTAAAGAGGAGAGTGGTAGCAGTCCCGTCGGTTGCTCTTTTCAAAGACTCCCCTCATAAGGAAGGACTCACACCTAATGAGGAGTCTTCACAGGGTTTGGCAGCTTTTCTTTGGTGGACTCATTTGGACCAATCTAACGTGCCTGGAGGAGGCAGCCTCTCATATGGCATCCCGAGGCTCAAGACCAAGAGGGACACCCGGATGGCGGAGATCGACACGGTAATCCCAAGGCATGGTGGCAGGGACTCGCAATGTCTCAGACCCCATCATTGGTATGGGCAGTTTCCAAGGACCAGGATGCCTCTTAGAATCCAACTTCTGCGGTAGTCCCTTGGCTTTTACTAGTGCAGACTTTTATAGAGGGGGGACTGGAGACCTTGTTTCAGCCAGAGACAGTTGGGAACTGTGAGGCTAATGGGATTTTGGGCTTGCTCGAGTAGCAGAGGGTCAGGGTCGTGGGCCACTTGCGCAACACACACAAATATGTGCATGCATATATATACATGCATCTATGTATGTAAATATGTGTGCACACACACATGCACGCATGCACACATGCTTTTTTTTTAACCCATGCACACGCACGTACACACGCACACGCACTTTTTTGTGTGAAACCCATGCACACGCACACGCACACATAGACACATGTACATAGATGTATCCAAATAAATCCAGGAACATGCCCAAACTCATTACCTGAAAACACACAATCATAGGAAAAGGGTCAACTCCCCATTTGTAAGCCCCCAAATGAGGAGAGCATGGGGGAGTGACACATGAAGAACGAAGAGGGAAAATGAACGGATGAACAGACTACCATGTGGACAGCATATAGAATCTTTCCTAGGGTTTTATTTGATATTCCTTTGTAAGGCTAAAATATGTTAGGTATGAGCCTTGTAGGTCAGGTCAACTCGATGAGTTGACTTCTTTGGTCAACCATATGGTTGACTTGGGAGCCATATAGGCCACCCTTTGTATTTTCCTCTTATCCATTTGAGCAGTACTACGTTTTGCTCAAACTTGTTGTTTGCTTCCTGAACTCCAACTCCCATTCAATACTTCTTGCACCAAACAATGGTATAAGAGCAAGTTCTCTTGCTCCTACCTGCCATTTTACTCCATCTCAGTCCAGTGCCTCATTTCATCGCCAAAACCTGTGTTTTGAGCAGAAAAACAGACCAGCGACTGTTTTTTTGACTTTTTGAGATCGATTTCAACGTTTTTTGAAATTTCTGAGCTGCCCGCATACAAACAACCATGTCCCGCACCATCTTGGCCAGAAAAGAAATTGTACAGATGTCCGTACGGCTGTCCGGACCTGTACGGGCAGGTGCGCGATGCTGCTAGGAATCCGTACAACTTGTCAAAAGTTGATTTTGAGCATTTTTGAACTGCTTTTGGAGGTTTTTGCTCAGATCTAGACTCTTTCTAGTCATTCGGGCCTTCTTCCAGCTGCTCCAACCTGCTCTAGCACCATTTGGCTGGGATTCTCTCCCCCTTGACTCAGATCTGCCTCCAACACTGGGGATTTTGGATCTATTGCTGACAGATTGCCGGATATTTTTAGATTTGCAGGTTATTTTGTCACATTTGCTTTATTTCAGCAAAATTTGGGGCTTTTGGTCATTTGCCCCAAATTTGACAGTTTTGCCCTCCAAAAATTGGGGGTTTTGTCAATTTTGTTGAAATTTGCAGTGACATTGGCTTGGTACAGCCAATTTTGGACATGTGGTAGACATTGGCATGCAGGAACATTGACATTGGCTTGGAATTGCAGCACATTGAATCACATTTGCAACTGGCAGCACAATTTGGGGCTTTTCCCAATTTGCCCTCTTTTTTGCATATTTGCCCTCTCAGATTTTGGGGCTTTTGCCAGATTTCCATTGCAGTGACATTTGCTTTATTCACCTCAATTTGGGTATATTATGCATTTACCCCTTGATTTGGGCTTGTTGTCTTGTCAGATTTGAGGCACGCAGCCTCCATCTGGGACATTTAAAAGCTCAACTGATCATTGGATACATTTGCAGACATTTGCCCCTTGTTTTGGGCTGATATTTTTGCACGACACCTATCTTTGGCAGGGGGGTCCTTTGACCGGACAGATATTGTTTTGCAGGTCATTTTTTTGGGGACAGCACATGCATTTAGCTCATTGTTTGGGCAATCAATTTTTGGTTGGTCACTACCTGACATTTGATGTCATTTTTGGACAACCAGCTCATTTTGCAGTGAAAGCCTTGAGGCTACTCTTGAGGATTTATTTTTGCCATGAGAAGCAACGATTGGATGGGTATGTTCTCAGCTGAGAACAAGCTCGATGGACCCAATTATCCCATGTGGTCAAACATGGTGAAACATTTGCTGGTTGCCAAAAAAATCTCAGGATCGGATCTTCGACCTTCCTCTATGGCATCCACTTCTACTACTGCTACAATTGGTGCAGCTACTACAGCCACTTATGGATCTACTGCCACCGCTGGTGCAGCTGTTACAGCCACCTCTGGATCTACTACTACTCTAGCCACACCTCCTACACCCGAACAGGCCAGATGGGATGGTAGAGATGCCCAAGCACATTCTATCATTGCTTTCTCAGCTCTAGAACCTTCTGTTCCAGAGCACTCCAAGGTGCATTGGGATCCTATATAGAGAGGGGGAGGGGACAAGCGCGAGCAGTGGAGAGGGGGGAAGAGTGGGAGAGGGGAGCTGGAGGGAGAGTCAAGGAGAGGACAAGAGAGCGGGGGGGGAGGACTGAGGGAGGAAGGGAGAGTTAGTGAGAGCCGAGGGGGAGGAGGGAGCGAGCAAATAGATAGCTGAAGCTGGGCTTTGTGGGATTAATAGAGGAGCAATTGCGGGTGAGACAACACCTTACAAAGAAACAACGGAGGCAGGGAACGATCATGCGATGAATGAATGAGGATCGTGATGTTGGTGGAGGTGTCAGTTGACGTTTGATCAGTGGAGAGGTATTGAGTGGGCACGCAGGGCGAAGAAGGCAAGGGCGGTGAGGGAGGTGGCGAGGGTAGAGAGGAGAGACCTATGCTAATCACATTAATTAGATTAAACAAAGTAATAACCTTATGTTAATTGAGATCAGGGGAGGCGAAGCACTAATTAATTGATACGTTTGAGCGTGAGAGTGAATTTGCTTAGATATATGGCATGAAGGCCAAATCTGATGTGTTCCCATGCTTCAAACATTGGCTTGCCATGGCTGAAAATTAATCAAGCAACAAGCTCCTTACTCTACACACTGACATGGGGGGAGAGTACATGTCCTGTGAATTCTCTGATTTTTTGGCAGCTCGGGGTATTATTCATCAATGTACAGTGCCTTATACTCCACAGCGAACGGGCTGGCAGAGAGGAAAAATCGGTCAGAGATGGAAATGGGCAGATGCATGCTCAAAGGAAAGTCTTTGCCAAATAAGTTTTGGTTGGATGTTGTCATGTTCTCCAACTATGTGCTCAATTGAGCACCCAAAAAGGCATTGAAGACTATCACACCTTACGAGGCATGGCATGGTCGCAAACCTGAAATTTCTCATATGCGGATGTTCGGGTCATTGGCTTATGCTCATGTGCCATCTCAGCCGAGGCACAAGCTTGAAGACAATGCTGTAAAATGCATATTCATTGGTTATAGCACAGAGAGCAAGAGATACAGGTTGTATCAGCAAAACACGGGCAAGGTCATTGTCAATAGGGCTTTCAAGCCCAAGCCCACAGTCTCTTACCTCTTCATGGATAATAGCTTCTCACAGTTTTCTTGTACCTGGTGCTCCTAGCTCGCGACACCCAAGGTTCTCCACGCTTTTATAATAGAGGCACCCATATCTAAACCTCCCAGCTAAATAATTGTCGACCTTTCCAGCTTGATCCAAGCTCTAATTCGCAAACAATAATTCGTCTCAAGATCTTCTTCCCCGCTTGGTCGTCATCCCGCAGCCACATAGCTCCCTCAAAAAGCAACAGCCCGCTTTCATTTGATCTTTGCCAGCCCACCAAAGACACCCTCCACTCTGTCTGATCACCATATTTGCCTTGCACCCTCCTGCCCTTCCCTCACGCACCTCCTAGCTCCTCTGAGGGATCCCCCTCTGTCGCAATCCTCACCCAAAGGCCTCTCGTTCTCCTCGTATATTCTTGGCCTCCCCGCTTCATGTTCACTCACGCACCTCCTCGCCCATCGACCAGAAGCCTCCACGAGCCTCCTATCCTTCCGTCTGCAACCCTCCAAGCCTCCCACTCAAAGCTTCCCCCAGCTCCAGAACAAACGACCCCCAGCGCTCCCTCTGAGCTTGCATGCTCCCCTACTATATTCTCGCTGCCTGAGAGCTCACCTCCCCCTGTGCTGTGAGCCCACGACCCTGCTGGTCCTTCCAACAAGCTCCTCCCTGCGCAACCATGGACCTCTCCCAGCTCACGGTTTTTCTTTCGCCGTCCCTCAGGTTCTCCTCCTCTATTCCCAAGCGACTCCCCTTCACGTGAAGCTTCTAGCCCCGATCCGACCATCTGTGTAGGATCCTCGTGCCACCTTCATAGTTGCCATCCTCACGTATCACCAACTCACGACCAGAAGCTTCCCTTCATCCTCACGTAGCCACATTTGCATGCATGTACCTAGATGAATCCAGGAACATTCCCAAACTCATCCTCTAAAAACACAACATAGTGCAGTTTCAATCTCATGATAGTCACTCACAAGGTTGAAAACCATAAACTCCATCATGCATAGTAGGGACTAGCTACTATGACATCCCCACTGAACCGACGTCATCAGCGCCCAACAGTGGGTGTAGACCATAGTATAAAAATATGCTCTCACACATACAAATCCACACACCCACACATACTTGAGCATCAATTTATACAAAGTCTTCGTACTGAGTTTCTGTCGGCACTCCGGAGGTGAAGGGCAGACTCAGCCATGATGAAGGCTAGCACTAAAGGAGAAGACTAATCAAAAGGTAGTCCAAAATCTCTTCATTCAAGCTACAACTGCTTGTGAAGTCTAAACATTTTCATTTTAGTCTCTCCCCAACGAGCATCTAAATCTAAATCTAGCTGATAGGGCAACGCACCATTTAAGATAGAAAGAATTATCACAATACCAGCAGGCCGCAACTTGGACGAAAACTTCACAAGGTGAAATTTGCATGTCCGCTAATACGGCAGAAGCATATACCTAGATGAATCCAAGAACATTCCCAAACTCATCCTCTAAAAGCACAACATAGTGCAGTTTTAATCTCATGATAGTCACTCACAAGGTTGAAAACCATAAACTCCATCATGATAGCCACATTTGCATGCATGCCTTAAAATTAGCCACGTCACCTCATGTTCCTTTTTTACCACTCCCAAGGATTCCCACTTAAGGCACATACGGTTCTAGTTAGGCATTCAATCACTTGCATGCCTCCAACACTTAGCATTTAGTTGCCCAGACTACCACATATGGTGAACACCATCCCGACACAATGGATTTTCAAGACAACCACGACAAAAAAAATGTTCATGCCCTCATACAAAAAGGATTCGGGACAACCATAAAGAGTACATGTCATCCCACAACAAAACTCCGTCACACTCTGGATACCATGCTCTGAATTGTCTGGTGCACCCACACTGCTTTTCATCATCTCCCAAAAGTCCTTGGAGAAGCATCTGCCATCTCAAGAAAGTATATCATCAATGTGGAGTCTTTTATGAGAATATCAATAGCTCATTTCCACTAAAAACATTTTTTCATTTTTATCCACACAACGTGATAGGGAAAATAATAGTTACATTATTCGAGATACAAAATAAAGGGAATATCGAAGAAAATAAAAAGAATTGGGATTTGAAAAACAAGTAACTTGTAGGATATAGAACTTAGGAAAGATTATGAGAACATTAAATCAAGGGGTACCAAAGATGAAGCGTGGTCGCTTCACAATTAGCAAGGAGGGGACTGCTACAAAACACTATTTAAAAAAAAAGTGAAGGCTACAAAAGTGGAGGAAACTCGAATGAAGGCTACCAAAGTGCCTCGTCAGAATGGAATACACAATTGCATGGTGATGACAAGGGTCAAATGATTGACCTACTTAAACTCAAGATGAGCATTTAGGACAAAGAATGAATTAATAATGCATTTGCATGTAGGATAATGAAGTAATAAATGCATTTGCATGTAGGATCATACACTAGAAATAAAACTCAAGAATTGAGCACATGCACAATTATTACCTTGGAAATGTACACACTGGTATCGTACAGAGACGTTGGGCAAGCTGGGCTTTGGAAAGCATCCATGGTGCCAAGAGTCTTGAAGTTGGAGTACTAGAGATGGTTAAGTCATTCTCTTAGGTTGGGTTGATGACACAAGGTAGTACTTGGGCTCTTCGCAAGCAAGAGGGTGCTATATTTGGCCATAGGTGTTGGACTAGGTGGTGGATATGTAAGCGCTTAGTAAGGTCTGGTGACCTTAGAGAGATCTCAAATAATTGGTAAGTCATGGACGCATGACTATGGGTGGATCCACAATTAGACCTGGTAGTCTAGAATGAGTACTCAAGCAAGATCTCGTGATCTTGATCTTGTAAGTTACGCCTATCTTGTAAGTTTTGGGTCTAATCAACCTAAAACTAATGGTTCCAAACTGGTCACTTGGAACTTGGACCAATGCATGCATGTGAGAGAGATAGATTAGGAAATGGTATCCTATTGGAAAGGAAAAATAGAACAGAAATGGATTCCTACTAACCCTAATAGATAAAATTAAATTAGTCCTTGTAGGCATGTCCAAAGCACAGCAGTACATGGACAACACAACATGAAAGATAAGTACTATGTCTTTCTTACTAATTTATTTGAAAATTTGATTTAAAGAAACATACTAATGTTGGACTTGTTTGATGAAAGATTGAAGTTGTTGTATGGAAGTTTATACAGGAACCTAAAGAGTGCTAAAGATCATGAAGACAAAGAAGAGTACCTACTAGATGAGGACATCTATGTCCCAAGCAAGAGGGCATGTCACGACACGATTTTGTAGTCTAGAATGTATTAGGCTAGCATGATCAAATGTAATAATTAGTAGGTAGGCTAGGTAGGTTTATATGGCTAAATGCCATATTGATAATGTATTGGATATATGTTAATTGATTAATAAACGGTGCACTCACACATGTAGGTCCTAGGACAGGAATGGGTAGGAATGCATGGGTATGCATTAATAAATGGTAGGCATGAAAGAGTCATAGGTTAAGGGTAGAATAATGGGGTGTGCCCAAGGGATGGATCCCAACAGGCATGAGAGGTTGTGACCTCTCGTATGCATGGAATGTGTGTATGAGGCATTATGCATTCATATGTGGTTTGTTGATTGCATGAGCATTCTAGTTGTTGTCAATAGCAAAAGTACACACGTGGGCACTCCTTCCACCCCATTTGGAGGGCCAATACTTCTCTAATTCTGCATCATCCTTTCACACATGTACATCCTCCAACCGGTACGTGACATCTTCAGTATGCCATTTCCCAACTCAGCAAATACATGCACAAGCCTAGTACACAGCATTGCCAAGCAGTGAAGCGGGTCTTTCGATACTTGAAGGCCACGCAGCATTTGGGTTTACTCTATGGTTCAGAGGCCCCACTTGTTTTGCATGCATTCACGGACAGCGACTGGGCAGGATGTTACGACACTAGGGTGTCACACAGCGGCAACTGTTTTATGCTTGGAGCTTCATGCATCTCTTGGTTCAGCAAGAAGCAGCCTACAGTTGCCACATTCAATTGTCAGAGCAGCTTTCACAGCTACAGTAGAGTGCGTTTGGCTTCGCAAGTTACTTGCAGCCCAACTCTACTAATCTACACCGACAGCCAGAGTGCTTGAAACCCAGTGTTTCATGCGCGCACAAAGCATATTCAAGTCCACTATCACTATGTTCGAGAGCGACTGTATGGTGGAGACATCCAATTGTCCCATGTTCCCACTGAGGACAACTTGGCAGATCTTTTCACGAAAGCTTTACCGCGGCCCAAGTTTGAGGCATTTCGACATGCTTTACACTTGGTTCCTTTTGTTACGTGAGGGATCACTCTGTACATATCATAGGTTGCTATATCCCTTTGGGACGAATATGTGCAACCATGATGTAGTTTCCAGGTATTCCTGAGATATTTCAGGATACTTCAGCCATACCATGGAGGGGGTTTGTTAGCAGTTTGCCCTGGTATGAGCCTTGTAAGTCAGGTCAACTCTATGAGTTGACTTCTCTGGTCAACCATATGGTTGACTTGGTCACCCTTTGTATTTTCCTATCCATTTGAGCAGTACTACGTTTTGCTCCAGCTTGTTGTTTGCTTCCTGCACTCCACTCCCGTTCTATTGCTTTCCTGCACCCAACAAAATATATCCAATCGTACAAATGCAGATTTATATTTGACCCTCTATAACAGGCTTAACAGTCCACATGGGACTGCCATGGATCTGCCGGAGAACAAAGGCTGAGACATTGCTCAGCAAACAGTGAATGCAGCGGGAGAGCAGAAAAACTACAGCAGTACGGTGGCTGGAGCAGATGCTGAGCTGGTCAGCAGTACTGCAGGACTGGACGGGTGCTGAAGTAGGTACAGTACAGTGCAGCAGGGCTGGGGCAGATTCCAGGAGCGGCTCCTGCAGACAGGGCCTTAAGGCTTACATAGGCCTGCAGACTGGTCGGCTGACCAGGGAAAGGACAGACTGGGTCCGCCCAGTCTGTGGGCTGTTCGGTTGGCTGACAGACTGGTTGGCCAGTCTGTAGCAGGCCGGCCAGTCTGTATGGGGCATCCAGCCCATATAAAAGGCCCTCATTGGGGGATTCAGAAAAGCACTTGCAGAGCAACATTGCAGACTGTTTAGGGCCTAGGCACTTCAGGAGTGCATCCCCAGGCACTAGAAGGATCAGGAAAAGGCAGTAGCAAGGGTGCAGCAGTTGACCATCTGTTCCAGGCTTCAGAGGTGCACGAAGGCACAACAGAGGTACCAGCAGCAGCAGTAGACCTTAGCTTGTGTGTAGGGCTCATGCCCTCCGGGGTTGTCCAGATCTACAGACCTGGTCGGCCTGGTCTGTGCCTTCCCCAGTCCTATTTTTCAATTGTATCACACAAGACAGTGAGAAGTACGTCCTCAACTTTAGGCATTTATTAGATTTAACAGCTACCTGATGGAATAAGTGGTGCAAGGATCATTATGATACAGATTGGGAGCGAGCCCAATTCTCAATTTTGCCTCCTCAGTGTCAGAGGATCGAATCTGCTTGAAGTGGCAAACTTATGCAGCAGAACTCTCCGATCTGATCCAAATGGTACACGAGCTATAAACATTCCATCCCTGTATGACTAAGCCAAAGGAGGGCCTATAGCTCAGAACTACTAGGGCAAACTGAAGGCTCTGTTGGCCTCCTGGTGCCTTGTGAAAGGGCTTCAGTAGGATGCCCTAAAAAAGCCAACAAGAGGCCGTCATATAAGGGATCGGTCTTCTTATCATACCTTTCGAATTGACCCAGAAAAAAGACTTGGTGGGCTGTTGCATGGTCACCTCTTTCTGGTCCTTTTGCTCCGTGGGCACTTCTGCCCCATTCTTCATTTGGTTCTTGGAAAAGGCAGATCCGTAGCTGTAGTTGAAGCAACTGCTCCTCTGGAGTCTGGCTTCACGCAATATTTCTTGTGCTGATGGCTGAAGTTTGATAGGTGCTCCCATGAAAGCAGGGGATTCCCTACTAGTGTGGATGTCTCGGATCTCCACGTTCTCACTGGAGCCTGCTGGGTCTAAATTGTCCATCATTGTATACCATGTCATAAAAGAGGAAAGCAACCTAATGCTAGTCACCACAGCAGAGACGGGATTGATCAATCTAATCATACAATCAACCTAGTGCACAAGAGAAAAACCCAATCTGTGATGGAGCACTATAATGTGTAGGCAGTGAGTACACAACTTAGTCACATAACCAGCCAAGTGCTGGACTGACAAACTCAGCCACGTGTGATCTAAACTAAAGGAACAGCTGCTGCTCTTCTCCGCTGCCTGCACACCCATGAAAGCTTGACTGGGTTGAGGACGAGAAGTGCCCATTATATAACCTTAGAAGAAGGCAGTGGGCCCCCAACTTGATGAACCCAAACCTGTTCTAGCCCTGTAAATAGCTGGCTGTTTCAAGCCTCTCAGACCTTCACATGACCTGGCAAAACAGCCCTTTCTATGTGCAGATCCAAACAGGAATGTGTGCACATGTGGCCTCCTCAAAAGGCCTTTCCAACTGCCCTAAGGTCTGGCAATCAATGTTGACCCTAAAGTAAAATTCCAATGCTGCCCTGAAAAGTGTCCACACTAACATTGTAATAAGGAGATCTCCATGTGACTGGAATCTTACGACTTTTGGAGGTAGGCTAATGCAACCAGTGTGAAGAGGGCAGCATTGGAGGTAGGCTCCTTTTGCAAATCAAACCTGATCAGTCAGGCTCTCTATCTCCTTATCTGAAATCTGGCTTCATAAACAGGTCTGCTACTTCTATCCCTTAGTTATGTACACATTTTGGGGACTACTATATCCGAATATCTTGAGTGACGCAGCTGCTTTCACATACAACAGCCTTAAACACCTGGCCAACAAGTTAGTACATATCTTGAAGATAAGACTAATATATCTAAATTGAAACTTTAAACAATTTTGAAATTGATTGAATATCCCCTCCTATGCTAGAAAACCAACAAGGGAAGAAAGAAACAGACACTACACACCTTGGAGGTTTGAGGCCTTGACTCTTGGTTGTAAATCCACTACTGGATCTTCATGTAATGTTTCTAATTTGTCTAGTGCGATAGATACAAGATTCTGTACCTCAGCACCACAAGACAGCCTGTTCACTATACCACGGGCAAGCTTGGCAGAACCTTCTGTTATCGATCCTACCTCTGCTTCAAGTTTCTTAGTTGCTCTGTCTACAACTTCATGAATTTCCTTGTACTTGTGAGTTCCGTTCAGCAATCTATGGCTCAAAGCCAGACGCTGGCAAAGAATATCTACTCTCCTAGCGTCCTTGGCAACCAGGAGCTGTTTTCTCCAGCATCTGTGAAGACCCGTATCAATCATAATCAGTGTCAGGTTTATCCAGAAACAATTCATCAAAACACACACAACAGCAACTAGACATGAAAGATGTTTTGTTTGCAGCCCAGTCATTTGCTGTACGGGTTAAGTAGTTAGCTTATGCATATCTTATACCCGCAATGCAAAAACAAAAGGTATGAAGGCAACAGGATCACAGTCGCCTGGGAGCAACTACTAATTCATACAAGTTTGTGACTATATGCTGTAAGCATCGCATGCCTATGCAACAGAACAACATTATTTGCAAAAAAAAGCATCTGACCCACCCTATCAAGCCACTGATTCTCCGACAAGATCCGCAACGATAACTTCCATCAAGCAGTACATTCGACCCGTCAATTACTACCCCAGCCATGCCATGGTTCATTGCACACTCAAGGTGACAGGAGAGCCTGCAATCACTTTCCCCATCTAGTGGCTCGGGTGTACAGACAATCCAAAGACTAGGATCCTTATTGTCATCAAACTTTTGGCAGATCCAACAGGAGCATCGCTTACAGAAACTAACACCTGGTTGCAACTGAGCCCTGCACGCTATATTTCTGCAAATCCAGGAGAGATCTGGTTTCCTAGCATCCACGGCCACAGGCGTCTGACTTGCAGATGGAATCCGAGAAGGGTGGCCTCCCTTTCTTTGCCGCCTGGCAGGGCTTTGTGTGACAAAAGGATAGCTTGGGGAAACAGGGTCAGAGCTCATCACGTCTTCCCCTAATCCCTTCATGGACACCAATCTTAACAAATGCTCAACCATCTTGCTTTTAGAAACCCCTGTATATTTTCTCTCCTTGCCCATCTCAAGGCACAATATCTGTAACAGATCTTTTCTTGTCCAAGACTCCAGAGCCTCACGGCCTCCCTCAGAACCTTTAGCGGCTTCATAAACAAGTTCCTGCTTCTGTGGCAATGTCAGACCTCCGATCTGTGCAGCATATGTTCCTGGAAAATAGGCCCCTGCAGTCCAATAAATTGCAATTAACCTCTTTGCCAAACATACTGTTCTGCAGTACAGGTCATGTATTGGGAGGAATCATGACGCAAAAATCATTAAATTGTGGTGAGTTTTCTTTAAAGAAATGGCACGCTCTTAGTTTGTGAACGTCAATCTAGGAAGATATCCACAGTATGCTTTCGTCAAATAAAGGGATCATTCAATTCTCGCTTTACAAATATAAAACTACGCAACAGAATGGCTCGATTCTGCCGCAAATTCGAATCTTGCGCACACAAGAAACAACGGGACAACTGGCCAAAGTAATGGCATGCCACATTTCACCGCGCATTCCCAAAAGAGATAGACTCAAAGGGAGCAAGCACAGAAAACTTCCAAAAAACACTTCTGTAACCTTGCGACATCTAAAGTAGTCTAACTGCCCCAGACCGTACCTACACCTCTTCGTTCGCTAAATTGTACCTTGGAAAGGAGGAGAAGAGACAGATGATGAATGTTTATTACCTGAGGAAGGAGAAAACGGAGACGGTTTCACCCGCGGCATGGTTCTCCTCGAAGGTCTCAGAGAGGTAATTCTGCCTCAATTGACGCTCGACTGGGCTGACTCGAGCTTTTGGGGACAAATCCGACAGCAGGGTGTCTGTTCCAGGGCAGCCATGGCCACAACGAAAAGTGTTGAAGCGATGGCAAGGCAGGGCAGATGTTAGCAGGATTTTTTCGCAGAGGGATGAAAATTTTCGGTGAGAAGGTAGCACAGAATCCGAAAATTTGCATCCCAACTCATCTCTACGGGGAAATGGAGATGGAGCTGGAGATGGAGATGGCTATGGCGAAGGAGAAGCAGCAAAAACGATGCTCAGAAAGCACAGAACTCGAACCCTTTTTGCAGTTTCCCCCTAATTACACAATAATTATCTTCCCCTAATGAGAGTGTACCCCTCCCTAATTTCCCTCCGTCAACCTAACCAACGGTCACTCTAGGGAACAGCGGTTAACCTCCCTCGGTCACTAAGATGTTTTTTCCCCACTCACACGCCCTATCGCAAGGCACTCGCCCCGGCCATCGCCCTAGTAGGCAGGCAGGCACCCTACCATTGGGCTGCCGCCGCGGCATTTGCAAGAGATAGTATCCAGCTGAGTGCCTCTACATGAGCTTCGCAAATTGTGATTCGCAATGATAGGAAGAAAGGATCAAAAAGCAATGTCTTAAATAACTATATCTTAGGGACTCTAGAGGCACTCAAATAACTATATCTTAGTGACTATGCCAGGAAGAGTGGTATGTGTGCGCACAACACATGGATGCTCTATTCCAATTCCAAAAATGTAACTGAGCTCAAGTGTCCACCCCCCTTTTTGGCCGTACTAAGTGTCTATGGAAAGTTGGGGATTATTTTCGCTAATCTAGGCAAATGTTTGTTTTCCTTTCTTTCTAGTCAAACTAATCGTGTTAGAAAGTAGATTTTGTGTTGGTTGTTAATGGGCAATAAAGCGTGCCTTTCTTTAGTAGTACATTGTAATTGAAACACAATCTCTCCACAAAAGCACACACATAGAGCTAAGGATAAGTACCCGATTAATAATGGTCTAAGGTTGGGTTCACTTGTTAAGGAGAGGTTTTGCTTTGATTTCCCTCAAAGTCCCCCTCTTGAAACCTTAACACTTGGAATATGGTTACAAGGCAATGATAATTCCATTGACTCCTTAACAACCTATCAAACACACTTTGTGATTGCTTTAATGTGAGCTCCAAACGTTCAAACCTCTTCATCTTAGAATATGGGAATCCTAGGGAGTAAAGGCATTTATTATTTGTAACACAAATTCTTTTCTTCTTTTTTTTAACCTATAACACGGGAGAAATTATATAAGTGGTATTCTTAAGTGGTAGAAATGTATAACTGGTAAAATTTGACTAAGACTGTGGTCGTGGGGCTATTACATTGCCCATCCTTTATTAGTATACCCTCACTAGAGGTCTATGCTCTAGGAAGGACTTTAACCTTTATTAATGTGATATCTTAAGTGTCTTTCATTTTTGGGGAACTCTTTATTACCTAAAGCTTTCTTATTGGATGTGTCTTTTATTAGATAAGCTTTCTTGTTGAATGTGTGTTAATTGATTATGTTTCTTCTCTTTTTACACTTATTTTGAATCCCTCTCCCATGTTGGATGCATGTTGATTGATTGCCTTTCTTCTCTCTTTTCTCTCTTTACACTTATTTTGATCTCTCTTTCTTGGTTGATACATGTTAATTAGTTGCCTTTCTTCTCTCTTTGCACTTTAACCTAAGACCCTTTGTTAGCTCTCTTTCTCTCTCTCTCTCTCTCTCTCTCTCTCTCTCTCTCTCTCTCTCTCTCTCTCTCTCTCTCTCGTTGTACCACTTGAGCAAACGTAGGGCAAAATCCCTCTCATCTCCCAATTTGTGCAACCCAAATCCACCAAAATGCAAAACTAACTCTTTGTGTTCATGCACGCGGTTGAGGGGAGAGAGACTCTCCCATCTCCCAATTTATGCAACCCAAATCCACCAAAATGCAAAACTAACTCTCTATATTCGCGCTGCGACTAGGGGGGGGACTACGAACCAAAAACGATGCTTGAAAATATTCTTTTACAAATGAGAAAAGCAAAGGAATATGGCTGTTTTTTTAACCTATCTCGCAAAGTCCCCACAAGTAATCAATAGATAATGCTCAAGTTACATTATGTTTAATATTTTGACATCTTTCGAATTGTCCTATGCATAAAGCATTGAGTTAGTCTATTCAATCCTTCCGTAAGAGACTTCATGTTTCCCATCTTAACTTCCTTTGAATGGCCTATACATAAAGCATTGAGCTAGCGTATTTAGTTTTTGAGTATCTTGCAGATCAAAAACTCTCTTCGAGCCTTTTGGAATGTTTTGGTTTACATACATCACTGGTGCATCAACCTTGCTTAGATTTGCATGCTTTGCCCCACCATCTCTCTTCTTTGCAAACCAACATAGATTATATAGATTATTATAAGTCAAAGTACCCCTCACTAAAAGCTACATTCTTTCAAGCCATGATTAGAAGATGCTCTTAAATATATTCTTTAGGAACTTCCAAAGTAATAGTTTATCCTTCACATGTTATGCATGCCTATTTTAACCAAGAAAGACTTTCTATGCTTTTGAATGTATGCAATTGTATAAGGCTTTGAATATAGCCAAAAAATACAACTAGCTTAGGGGAATATAGTAAGCTTTTAGAATTTATAATAATGCATTATAGTTTTTAATTTCAATGGGGAAAAGTCCCATTAGCTTCTCGGATTCAACCTTTTTGCTTGTGATCTTATGATGCATAATGGATTTTCCCACTAGATATTTAACATGCCTTAATTTTTGGATCATAGTTCGCATATAACAAAACACCCAAATTTTGATGAGATATAGCAACGTGCATTCTATGCCTTTAGCAATTGTTTATGTGTTTGCATTTTAAGATCTAACAATGTTTTTGCCAAATCTTGCATTGCTCTTGCAACTGAATAATGAAATTTGCTGTGATGTCAATCCTAGGAAGTGACTATTTTGCATGCATCTAAAAGCAACATCAAACCATACCTCATAGGTCTTTAACATGTAACATGGCACATATGCATGTAGTGGTAATCATAGCAATCTCAACATTAGTTATGTGTAAATTAGGCTATACATAAGTGTGTATAAAGCATGGGGGTACACTATTACTATATACGATGTGTGTTTAAGGGATATATAAAGATTCCCTTTTTTGTAAATTTTGCATAAAACCTTTACGAACTTATCGCAGTGGAGGGGGGTGTCCCCATAATTCAATTTTAAAAAACCTATATGTAAATAAATCTCTATAAAGTTACCTTAAGGGGGGGGAGGGGGCACTGGGGCTTTCCCATAATTCAATTAAGAAAATCAATATGTAAGTAATATTCTATACCTAAGTATTTTAATTACAACACCATAGAGTGGTATTCTCTATTCATCTAAAGAGCCTTTTTTTTTTTTGAACTCACCCACCCCACACTCACGCACCCATGACCCTATCGAGGAACACCCTGCCCTGGACTCTGGTGGGCAATGGTGGTCCACTACTCACACACACGCACCCAACCACAAGCTAAGACTCCATACCTCAGCCTCCAAGACTTGGAAGCCCAACACTCACTTGGAGGCATCTAAAGAGCCTCTTATATAGGCTAAGATTATAATGCAAATACATCATCACTGAGATCATCAAATCCAATATCTACTCCTTGAGTATCTCAACCATCCCCATGATTCTATCCAATTATCACTTAATCATACCTATCAAGACACCACACACACATGTGCATTCGTAGAGTCTCAAATACCCAACAGACACCCTTTAGAGTGAAGGTAAAAATGTTTGAGAGGCCTTGACATGGAAATTTGGGCTCTAAGACTATACCACGTACTCCACCATAGCAAAATCATGGCATGATATCTACTTCAAATTTTGAGACTCATGAGCAAGGCTTAAAGGCTCACATAGGGCATGGCTTAAAGGTTCAACAAAGCATTAATTGTGCAAAGATTCAAATTTCATGTAAAGATTTATAGACGAGCTTGCCCATGCTTGTATTAGTCTACCCAAACACAAACCCTCTTTCCCAAAGAAGCAATGACATGGAAAGAAAATGATGGAGCCTTTTATGACATTACAAACCAATAGGTGGTAAAAAAATACAGGATTATTGCATTTATTTTGGGGCACATTCCGGGTAGAGGCTTGACTCACCATGTGTCATAGCACTCTCTTCCTATGACAAATTCCAAGCTCCCATTTCGATGATGACATGCTTGTTGGATTCCATGTGGATGATTAGCACACTGATGTCAATGACAATCTTCTTGCCAATGGTAATCCATGATGGTAGTTGAAAAAGATAATGATGTCCAAATGCAAATGCTTGGACCCTCCATGGTATTGTAGAAGTTTATTTTTAAAAACACCAAATTATTATTGATGTTGCATTGACGTGCAAGCAGTGGTAGAGTTTCTTCAGTTGTTGCTGATGGCTACTATTGTAGATGGTGCACAAATGTAGACCTAATAGCTTAGAGGTTGCATAGATAGAGGAACATCTAATGTAGAGTGTGTAGAATTCTACAACACTTGGCCAATCATAGTAGTGAGGACATGCCTTTAATGAAAATTCTCAAGACAAAACTAATAAGATTGTCTACAAATTTTCTCAACTTGGCCTTGCCTCTTTAAGAGAACAAAGACCCATGTTAGCTTTCAAAAACCCATGGTGAAGGCATTGAACAAGCATGATTTCCTCTAGAACCTGAAAGCACTAAGGCCCATGCAAGCTTTCAAAAACCCATGTGAAGGCATTGAAGAGGCTTGCTTTCCTCCCCCTAGAGAATCATATTGTAATCAGGCCCATTGAATCCAACTACAATTTGCATCCACAAATAGCACGCCTCTCCCAACACACAGTGTCACTAGTATTGATTTTCCAACAACAAATTTAGGCTATCATTGTGAACAATAGTGATTTTTGAGGGTTGATTGTATAAGACCTATTAAAGCTCTCCAAAATGTAGGTTCAAGGATTTATAAAGTCGGGCCTTGAGCTAGTTCTCAAAGATAAGGCAGTGTGATAGTCCAATTGTGTGAGATCCTAGGAGTCTGACAGAATCTTCCAAGGATGAAGAGAAAGGGAGCTAAACTGAAAACTAAAGGGATCCAGAAGGTGACTAAGCTATGGAAAGGTTGCAGCCGGCCAACTCTGATACTATCTATAAGAAATTGAGAGATCGATGAGATAATGGCCATGGATGGTTGTAAACAAATGTGGATTTCAAAATGAAAGCAATAAATGACAATACAATAGAGAGATACTTAAGGGTGACAACACTAATTCAAGAGCTCTTCATCAAACTTAATGACGAATTACTAGGCAAGCCTTAAGCTAGTTAGACTTGATCGAACCTCCTCTATCGTTTCTTTATAGAGATCACATTAGACTTGTCATTTCCAAAAAGTTTCATTTCTAGAAGGGATTTAGGGAAGATGATCTCCTATCCATCAATAATTATACCAAGAGATACAAAGAAATGCAATCACTATATTAGTTTTAGCCAAATACTATTCTAGGCATACATGAGGAGCCCTACTCCAAATGAAATAAAAAAGTTACAAGATAAAGTTAAGGATACAAGTAGACTAGCTCACAAGCAGCCAGTCCCATTCCATTTTGTTGTGCAAAACAATGTTTAGTATAGATACATGGTGTGGCAATTAGGGGAGATTTGGACTCAAAAGGGCCTCTTGGATTAAAATTTTAAGAAATCCTCTAATCTTGAGATTAGAAAAGTAGCCACTAGGAAGGACTGGGCATTTACAAACCGGAGGACATCATATTGGCCTCTCAGTGGTGGAGAGACCACTGTTCCCCCTCTTAGCCCTCAATCACCACCTTGAGCATTTATTCACTTGGAAGGTATCCAATTGCTTTTTGGGTGGTCCCCTCAAACTCTCCCCCCTCTCTTGGTGGGCCTCAAATATCGCATGACATTTCCCTCTTTAAAAAATGAAAATTTTCCAAAAGTCTCCCCACTAGCCCAAACACCTCTCAAAAGTCCTCTCAAACTATTCCCACTCACCCACACCCTTTGCTTGTGCGAAAAGGGTTGTTCTTGTGGTGTAGAATCCCACCAAACCTCTTCTGCCTCAAAGACTAGGGTAGGTTCTAAGTTGTGCAATTGATATGCCCAAGGTTTCACTTAAATAGGTAGGGGTGGAGGGAGAGTGATTGATTCAGGAAGAAGGAGCTCTAAGCAAGAGGCCTAAAACGCAAAAGGCTGATGTTTCAAAAGCAACACTAACGCTGCTTTTAGTATGACTTAAAAATCAAGGAAGAAAGGTTAAGCTTTTCTTTAGAGTATTCATAGCCTGAGACTTCATTGGAGGGATAATGTATATACTTTGCATATGGCCTCATGTTGTGCACTTACTAGGCTATGCGAGCTTATATCTATTAGTCCAGTTTAGAAATTGCATGAAGATCTAGTATGCAAAGCAGATACATTTGCCCCTTGAAGCAATGATGGTTCTTCTGAAGCCTGTTGTGGCCATTGTTAAGGCACCTTGAATGGTCCTCTCAAACAAGCCCACTATTTCCAAATTGCTTCTATAATATCCATACATGGATCTATCTTGTTAGAAACTTTGACATATTTTGGTTATAACAAGTACTTGTGGAATAAGTCCTTTTGGCTTTTCCAAAACAATCCAACTAGAAAATCATCCTAGCCATGAAGATTTAAGTGTATTTACTGAGTTAGTACCTCGCTCCAATACTTAGATAGTAGGATAAAGTTGCCTTAAAATTTTGTTGTTTAATCTATTTTTAGTATTTGAAGCTAATCTATGCACTGCCATTATGCCAATTATTGCTATTTGAGCTAGAAAATTTTAAAAGTTTGTAAAAAGTTCCCTACAAAATCACAAAAAGAATCTATTGCTACCCTTCTTGCTTGTGTTGCACTCTTAATGTGATTGCATGAACCTCATTGCTTGCTAAATCAGTACATGGGGTTACAATAACCTAGTTTAGCACCTTGATCCATTAGCTAAGGCTTGAATTTATTCTATAGAGAAACATACATATGACATGAAAAGCATTAGGGACCACTATGTATGAAATTCCATTTGGACAACAATCTCAAATGTCAAATGAATTGCTTTATGGCTCCCTCACCCTAGTCCTCTCCAAACTCTCTTTCTTTTCTTGTGTAAAACTATCCACAAAACTAGACTCATTGCATGCACAAATTGTGTTTGCTAAACTAGTCTTTCAAATGAGTCTTAACACAATAGTATTCTCATTCAACCTAGCATAAGCCATCATGCAATTACTAGAGCAAAGCAAATGGATAATAGTTGTCAATGCAAATATTTGACAATTGAACACAACCTTTTTAGTGACTCGCAGTTCATGCGTTGCAAAGTGGCAATGAATTTCATTTCAGGCTGCATTGTGGGCTTAATAAATGTTGCTAATACACGTGGATGATGCAACCTAACCTAACCTACCTATGCATTGAGTTTATCACATATGGGATCGACATGTTAGCCCCGCCGATCCGAGCAAAGCTATTCAATGATGCTGTTTGCCTTGGCTTCCCCTGCACTGGACACTCAACACCATCACGCCCATCCGCAAGGCAGGGAATCCCATGGACCCAAGTAACTATAGGACTATCATGATTGGACATGTGATGTCCAAGATCTATGCAGCTATATTGGATGCGTCGATCAGCCTATTTGCAGAGATGAGAGGGCTTAGAGCAAAGGGTCAGGCCAGTTTCAAGCAAGACCATGGGACTATGGATCACATACTCACACTCAGGAGCGTCATTGAGGAGGCCAAATCATGAAAGGAGAGGGTATATTGCTGCTTTGTGGATTTTCGCAAAGCCTTTGAGATAGTATCTCGAGCTCGTCTCATCACACGCCTACAGACACTGGGATTTGATCAGGAGATCATCTGGGCAGTCATGGCACTGTATGAGAGAGTCTCATGCTGAGTTCAGACAGGCACATGTTGGACAGTTGAGATCTTGAGTACCATAGGGGTCAAACAGGGTTTTCCTTATCACCGACCCTGGCCTCTACATTGATGAGCTTAAGACTTTCATAGGGGCGTTTGGAGGGACCGGTTGCTCACTTGCTAGGATCATCATCAGGATTCTTCTTTATGTAGATGATGTGGCACTCTTGTTGTCCACACCCGAGGGGCTCCAGCAACACCTAGATGCACTACAGGCTTTTTGTTTATCCCATGATTTGGAGGTCAACCTTGTCAAGACCAAGGTCATGATCTTTAACACCTCTCGAGCAAACATGCAATGGAAGCAGTTTACTTTTACTTTTGGTGGGTCACTAGTTGAGATTGTATCCTCATACACTTACTTGGGGGTCATCTTCTCTGGCTCGATCTTCATGATGAGACTTGCGATGCAGGCTAGACTGAGCAGGGGATATGCCTCACTGGCTCGGCAAGAGAGACAATGCTTCCACTCCCACTTCCAAGACCCTCGGACCAAGGCTCTTCTCTTCGACTCCTTGGTCCGACCAGTTGGTATGTATGGCAGCCCTTGTTGGGGGCCTAACATGTTAGAGATAGAGTGGACACGGGTGGAGCGCTTGTAGATCCTCATGCTCTCACGGATGATCCGAGGGAAACCATTTGTACCACATCACATCATTCAGGCCGAGTTTGGTGCTTCTCTACTCCAACTAGATGTAGCCTTTCAGACCATCACATATCTACACCGGGTTAGATCATATGGGGATTGCACATCAGGGAGACAGAGGTTGCCATGGTTGGCTCTCGATTCCTCCATGAGGTTGGGAGCAGAGGGAAACGAGCGATGCTGGTATGCACGAACTCATAGATGGTTTGTGAAACTAGGGTTCCACATCGATAGGATACCTCCTTTTCAGTATAGTTTAGATGCCCCTTTGGTACTCCCACCCACCATCCCGATCGGGCCACACACCACCAACTAGGTCATTCGAGAGGATCTCCTACAGCTACACACCTTTAGGACCTGGTTGGAGCCAAGGGAGCTTCCAGTGAAGCTGAGTTTCTACAGAGATTACTGTCTTCGTATTTCAGAGGAGGGATTCATCACACCACCGGGGTACACTGAGCTTCATATGCCTCACTCAATACAGATCTCCATCAGACAGTTTTGGGTATCATCACACCGCCTCCGCATAGAGAGCGACTGAGCAGAGGGGATTCCTAGGGAGCATCGCTTATGCATATTGTGCAAATGTCAGGAGGTTGAGTCAGAGGAGCATTTTATTTTCAGGTGCCCAATGTACTACAAGATCCGAGGTTGCTACCACTGCCTCTTCAGAGATAGCTCCAGGCTCCTTTCTAGATTCTCACCTACCCAGATCAGAGATGCCTCGCGGCTTTCATTCATGAAGGGGGTCCAACACAGAGAGTACTTACTCAGGTGACGAGGCTTGGCCACATCATCAAATGCCTCTCAGAGCAGGATCACAGAGTTCTTCCCATCGAGTGACATTGATCGTCCAATCTCTAGTCGCAAATGTGACAGAGACCCCGACCCAACGATTGCAGCACGACACACAAGACATCGAGGGGACACACATATCACTCTAGGGGACCTCCCGTCATTGTTTAGACCCGAGATACATTTCACGAGAGTCACGATGGCTCTGGTCTTGCATCGAGCCTCGTCCAAGAGACCAAGACACATGGCACCCCTTAACGGGGGCACCAGCATCCCATCATCGGGCTATGCACCAGCTAGGGCGACATGACATACGGAGGATTCCGCTCCACTCCAGTCCTTTTCTTTTCATTGTTACATCCAGATGTATTTGATTATGTATGATCAGACTTAGGATTCAGCATGAGTGATGATGCTCGTTTCAATAGCTCCACCCTTACTATGATTTGTATCAGGTTTTCTTTCAGTCTCATAGACCCATTGGTCTTCCGAAGACTCTAATAAAATTTCTTTCTTTTTCTTTCATCTATTAACTCAAGCGAAGACTTGTTATATGATTAACCTCCCAAAGAAAGAACATCTTCCCTTGAGTTTTTCAAAGCGAGGTTCTCTTTCAAGCTCTCTTTCAAAACTCATCATCAATTTTCCTCCATAATGGATCCCATTGAGCTTTCATTGCATCTGTGACATCTAATGTGTTTCCATCAAGCAATCTGACAAAATGAATCTCCCTTTCTCTTTGATATACTTTTCTTTAGCAAAGGCACCCTTTAATTCTGTTAGCTATTGTAGGCAAATCAACAAACATGGCCAATTTCTATAGCAAGTCCTTAGCATGTTCTTGCTCAATAGAGACTAGTATTTGCTACCAAAGATCATCATCCATGTGATTATTTTGAATAACCATCTCCATACCGGGTGCTCCTTCCATTTCATGACCTTGGATCTCATCTTCATCATTTCCTCCACTTACATCACGATTCTCAACTAGTGTATTGATATTTGACAAGGAAAGATGCACATTTGTGTCCCCACCAATGTGCAAAGAAGTTTTCCTCCAGCTTTATCAATTAATATAAAGAGATTTCCACATTGAGTCTCTCTTCCACCAATTCTACCCACTCTATTTCTCCCTCGTTTTTGTCCTCCTATTGTCTTCTTTGCTCTTACCATAGCTCCCACCCTGCACACTTGTAAACAAATTTCACATCAGCTATTGTTATGTTGATATGATTAAGATAAAAAGTTTGACTATGACCATGGTTTTGCCAGCAAAACCATCTGCATAGTCAATTTTCTTTTCTTCTTCACCACAGATATCCATGATAGAAAAACAAAAGTGATGATAGAGTAGGGCAAATTAGTCATGCATATTTCTATTGTTACACTTATTGAACTACCTTCAATGAAGACGTTGGGATGAAGAAGTTGCCTACTTGTGTCTAGCTCTAAAGTGTGTGTAAACTTAAAACTTGCTTAAAAAATTTGACTGTGGTGATGGCTCCACAGACAAAATCATCTCCATAGTGAATTTCCTTTTTTGTTTCTGACCATGAATATACATGATAGACAAAAAAAGTAATGATAGAGTTGGACAAATGGATCATGTACGCTTCTACTATTACACTTGGTTATGAACTACCTTCAAATAAAGGTGCTTGAATTAAGAAGTCGCTTGCTTGTCTAGCTCTAAAGTGCACAAAAATTGAAATTAAAAATGCAAAACTTAAATTTTTTAAAAAATGATTGTGGCAATGGTTTTGCTACTGATAGAACCATCTCCATAGTTACTTTTATTTTTTTCTTCCAAGCATGTTTATCCATGATTGACAAAAAATGTGATAATAGAATTGGTCAAATGGATATTGCATGCTTCTTTTGCTATACCCACTTATGCTCTTCCTATGAAATACCTTCAATGAAGAGACTAGAACATAGAAGTTGCCTACACATCTAGCTTTGAAGTTTATAAAACTTTAAAATTGCTACATGCCTCTTGTTGGACTATGCAAAACTTAAATTAAAAAAATTTCTTGTGGCGATGGTTCCACTGACAGAACCATCTGCACAATCAAAATTTTTTTTCTCTTCCACCATGGAGAGTTTAAAAATATACAGTGTAAAGAAAAGGAAAAGAAGTGAGAGCTAGAATGACTTGGGGATCCCACCTCAAAAGTGATTAGAGAAACATAGGAGGGTCGATGCGGTGTAGAAAACTCAAGAAATAGACTAGAGGGAGACAAATCTAGACTCAACTAGGAGGAGGAAAGAGGCTGGCCATGGACTCACCACAGAGTAATATGGTGGGAGAAGAGGCTACGATAAACGATTAAAGTAAAGAGACCTTTAAAGGGGTAGTCAAGGAAGGGTAGAGTTTCCAAGGAGAGGTGCCAAGTCCATAGTGTGGAAGGCAAAGGATATGAAACCACGAGAATTCTCACTACAAGAAGTAGTACTTCACCAATGCGAGAAGCATTCTCTCATAACGGTGGGGACTGTCTTGATGATTCTTTTCCCAAGCTTGAGGCTGGGTTTTTTTTCTTATTTATTTATTTATAAACATTGTCGACTTATACTAGTTGGGAGCGTCAGCAGTCCCAAAAAAAGACCCTAGTTACAAAAATTAGCCTAGAAAGGGCTAAGGCTTAGGGCTAATGCTAGGAAAGGAGGGTAGAAAAACTAGAAAGTGGAGAGACCAAGAACTCCCTAATACAGTAGAGATTTTAAATAGCCAACTATCAACAAGTAGATCACATTTAACCACTATTTTTGCCAGGTCCCACAAGCAATATTTCACTGATCCCATCAAAACACTCTCTAAAACCAACTACCATCAACCTTTGAAACACTACCTTGTTTCTAGTAAGCTAGATGGAGCAAGTTGTACATACTGCTAGCATGAAACAAGTGTATAGGGGCATCTTAAGGCATCTCTTAACAAGCTCATTCACTAATTGGAGCCTAGGTGAAATTTTGACATTAATACCACCTTTTGGATTGCACTCTCAACATGAGACCAGACCCCTCGGCATAGGGCAAGACCACATTAGATGCTTATTGTTCTCTATAAATTTATTGCATATAGTGTGCACACTGGATTCATGGCAAATCTCTTGGTGAGCTTAATGTGAACAGGAAGCCATTGGTGCACCTTAACAAATCATGGGCTCCTTTGAGTAAACTTGGTCAATCAGGCAGGGTTATCCTATAGCTCCCCTTCTATTTGCAATATGCTCAATTCCCATGATCCATCTCTTAAAGCAGATGATGGCTATTGGTCGCTTGAAGGGCTTGAGCCTCCCATCTAAAGAGGAGGTGTGTGCTTAGATCTTCATAGATGTACATCATGAATTTTTGTCAGGAGTAATATTTGCCTTGATGAGCTAATGAAAGTGACAAGTTCCTTTTGTTATGCCTCTGGGTCGGTGTGTAGGTGGTGCTCTTAGGACGAATTTGCCTTGCCCGATTGGCATAAATTGGTCCCTGTTCAATGGAAAAATAGAGGAGATGTAATTCACCATTTGGGTGCTCCTATAGGTCTGAAAAATTGTGTCAATTGGTTTAAGGATCGTATCAAGGCTAAGCTCTAAGGATGGCATGGCCTCAGTTTAGGATGGAATGCAAGGGCCTTGATCATGAAGCATGTCTTATCTACATCTATCATGTATGTTGCTACAATTTGGAGTTTCAGGCACAATCATTGGAAGGAGATTAAAAGACTTTTCAAGGTGTTCTTATGGGCAGAGGATGGAGATAAAAGGAGAATGCACTAGAGGCACTCAAAGCTCCAAAGCTGTAGAGAGTTTTATGAATGCCTAATATTTCCCTTAAAAATATGTCGCTTGTGGAAAAGTGGATTCTACGTCTGTTTGCAGATGCTTTGCCCTAGGTTGAACTTGTCCACTGGTTTGTGGAGCAAGGGAAAGGTGATGGTGTTGGGACATGGAAGGATCTCCTTTGCTATGCAAGGCTTTTCTCTTATTTTCCCTTGCGTATAATGGGTTCAGATCTAATGTCTAGTTTAGTTTGTGCCTAGGAAATTTGTATGAGTAAGATGAAGTGGATTGGTAATGGTGGGCTACATGGTGATGCAAGACTTAGTGAATGCATTTGGTGTTCGCATTTGCTTGCCATAGTTTGGATACTATGGGGTTGAAGTTGTTGGTGTATAGGTATTTTGGCTCCCTCCTGAAGAAGATTGGTGGTTGGGTCATACCACTTTGCAATACAAGTATATACTTGCCATTTGTCATCCTAATGTCTCAAAAGAACGCATTGAAGTTGAGTCTCAACATAGATGGTTGCACCAGTAAGTTAGAGATGTATTTGAATTTTGCCTTGTATGAGCTTAAATCTACAAAGCTTGCTAGAGGTTCTAGAAATTGAGTCCTCACCATGGATGGCCATGGGAAGCTGAACCTACAAGCTATGCCTCGTTTCTTGCACGTCTTTTGATGTTTATGTGTTTGAATCTATTTCTCTGGTAGGTCTAGGAGCGACAAGCCTGTTGTGATGTACTTATCAATGAATGCTTCTATGATGTCATTTTCTTATGAACCATATGTTGGTGCTCCCCAACGCTCTGTAGCAAACTGTGGTCATGTTGGCTGGCTCTATTTTGGAACTCAATGGACAAAGAAGAAGTCAATGATTGGGCCCAATATGGAGGTACCTTGTTTCAACACGCATTTCATAGCTTGGAATTTGTGAATGTAATATCGAGCCGTTGTTATCGGGACTAAGCGAATCATGTCACAAATGTCATTCTATAGGTCTGCATACGAAGTATGGGTATGTGTTCCCCACAGCACAGACAAGGAGTGAAGTAGGGGTTGCCTTAGTCTCTGTGTGGTTGAGAACGTGACAAAAAAAGTTGGTGGCACAATTTGGCATACCATTGCAAACAACTCCTTCTTTAGACACTGCTTTTAATCTATAGATGTACGCATGCATGTGAAGTCACAATATTCAATTTTAGATTGCAAGAGTTTCTCAATGTTTGTATTAATCAATGGATCTTTGGCTTGTAGCATTGTTTTTCTCAGTTGACCTTTGCGCATTCATACCCATGTTCTTGAAAGAACATATCAAACAAAAACCTTCATTGTTTTAAAGAATAGGTTCTCTATGCAAGTAGCAAACTGACTATCCTTATTTGTCAACTCCCACTTCACAATCCCTTGATAACTTGTCCATTCAGGAATGTCGTGCACGTGGGTGACCATAAAATAGTGTTGAGAATGCTAGCTCCTTAATGGTGGGAAGTCTTCAGATGGAGTCACGACAACCAATTTGTCTTGGAAGTCAACGGCTTGTTGGCTTGTGTATAGACCATGTACCAGAGTATCTTTTTCAATGTAATTTTCAAAATGAGGGGCATCCTTTGGTCCGTGGCTACCATCATCAAATCCATTGCTCTCTTGCAATGCAAATATGTGGGCCATCCAAAGTGGGTTGATTTGATCATTTTTTTGCTTATAAAGTGGTGTCTGAAGAAGTTCATGCATTGCGTACATCTAAGGGTTCTCTAGAGTGCTCATATGGATGTGTTTCTATGCTTTTGAGTTTGTTGTGTGTACCAATGTAGTTGGATGAACAAGCCCATTCATGTAGTTGTGTAAGTAACATAACCTTCATTTGATTGTGGCCAACACTGTTGCATTATCTGAAAGAAACCATGGCAACACAGAATGATGGCCAATCCAGATGTGGCGATGCTCTTATGGCACTTGCAGTTTCATGTTGTAGGACCGGATTTCATAGGCTTGGGATTGCTACCTCTAAACAAGCCCTTCTACCACGTTTTTTGTATGACGAAAAAACTAAAGGACATGGGAAACATAGAAGAAACCAGCATAAATGAGGCAAAGAGCAACAACAAAAAACCTACAAAATAAGGATGAGATGGAGATAAAAAAGGTGTTCCTATTCTGATTCCACAACATAATGTAAGCACTCGATATAGCCATTGAGAAGTCACACATACAAAGCCCTAGATGGATATAGAGAATATTCTCCTCTTTCATATTGGAGGACCTACATATAGCATTATTTTTCACTTAAGTGTAGGACATGTTCCCCTGTCATGCAATGTCTTTCGAACTAGGGAAATGAAGGCAATCCATGAGAGCCTTGCTTGCAGAACTAGAAAAGATTGGCAAGGCGACATTTGATCCTTGTATCAATGATGCAACTTCTCTTGACATTAGCATTGAAGGTGGAGGCAATGCAGTAGGCACAAAAGTAGTAAGGGAACCTGACGTTGATTTGAGCTGCTTACATTGCCAAGTAACATGGACACTAATATGCCCACAAAGGTGGTGTGGTTTTGTGTTCGGCCACTTGCTCCATCAAGACGTC
The DNA here is from genome assembly GCF_047967505.1 of Dipteris shenzhenensis. NCBI lineage: Eukaryota > Viridiplantae > Streptophyta > Polypodiopsida > Gleicheniales > Dipteridaceae > Dipteris > Dipteris shenzhenensis. Next base: position 25,144,588 of record NC_141608.1, on the reverse strand, counting down.
CGTTCCACCTACCCGAACTTGGTTTCGGTGGCCACCGTTGTTGAATCCAAGTGACCCTAGAGGGATGGCTCTCTATTGAGGAAATCTAGAATCTAGAAGACCTCTAGGAGGTTGCTGAAGAGAGTGTTCCACGCCATTGCTTTGCAAGCATTCATTCAGGATGAGCCTCTTGACATCTGACTTCTCTTCTGCCAATTCCTCTCTCGTGTGTGTTTGTCCCTCTATAGAGGGTCCATATCCGGCTAAACTATTCTCAGCAACCCCAAGACCAGAGCGCCCTTCAAAGGAGGGAATTTGAAAACAGAACTTGTAAGGGAATTAAAAATCAGAAAATCAAACGTGGAGGTCACCTCTGCCGAAGTTGCCACTACCTATGTCCATGGACTTGATTGGAGCCTCAAAGTCGCAGCCATCTCTACAATGCTTGATTCACAAATGCAAACTGGAGCTACTGTCAATGCAATCTCAGAGCAAAGGGCACTGAACATCCGAAGTGGGAACTGTAGGTGGAGTGGGCTTCCCTATAGCTTTCGTAGATGTAGAATTTCAAGGACTTTGGAAGCTTCCTGCTCCCGTCGGTCGCCGTGTCTCTGTGGAAGCTCTAGACAATAAAAAGCTTGCCATCGGTATCATCTCCTTCACCAATTCCTTGTTTAATCGTATATACTCATGATTAGCCACATGGAACACAGAACAGTTCTCATGGAAATGAGCCGAATAGACGCGAGTATCCGGATCATTGAGTTTATGAAGGCTATGTGAGATGACAAGGGATACATGATAAGGAACACCCACTTGCTCAGTTTCTTCCGGCATAGGTCACCATAGAATAGCAAATCAATGCCACCAAAGGGTTGATCATGGTTGTGCTTTATTCTTGCAAAGGGGTTCACTTTGACCAGAGAGATCTCATTGATGACTAGTAGTTCCAGGTCTCTGTACAATGGTGATAGTGTTTGGAGCTTGTTAGTAGTAGAAAGGGCTATGTATGAGGATGCAAGCAGTGGCACATGCAATGCCGAGCATATGGTCATTCCTCAGATGGCATGTGCTGCACTTCTAGTATAAGCAAGCAGCAACACCCTAGGAGGGTCCACATTTGAAGTTTGGCTGTGCCAATAAAATCGCAGCTATGCTTGTACCAAAATCATGAGTGTGAAGGTATTTCCTATCCATGCCTCCCTCGAAAGGAATAGGTGGAATCTTTTTCGTGGTTGTAATCTGTTCTTGAGCATGATGTCCTCCACGATGATCCTTTGTTGGATGTTCAAGTTTTGTAGGGAATCATAGTACTTGTCGGTGGGCATGAGACTTTGCTTGTACTGTTGCGGTTCACGTGTTGTGGTTTTCTTGGTTTGGATATTTTATTTTTGTTGCAAGGTCAAAACTGTCCCTACCCATAGTAGGTTTGTTGTTGTTGAAGCTAGAGTCTATTGTAAAATTACTATTGATAGACATGGGTAGGTATGAATAAATTTTGTCGAACATTGCACGATTAGATTCGATCGTATCCAAAGTGGGAATTGTAAATGTCATGCCAAGTCGGGATTGCATCAGTGAGGGTGTGCTCTTCGGTATGCAAAGGCAAGTACAACATGCATAGTTCTATGAAATGGTTCTCAAGGTCTTTCAATTTGTTGCAATTGTTGAAGCGTATAATTTTGCCTCATTTTCTTGCATGCTTTTGCTTGGCAGGGTCAATGCTCTCACTGTTGAAAGTCTCTAGGCATGCATGTTCAAAGTTGCTTCTATGGGGTGAAGGTACTTGATGACAATGTCATCAAAGAAGATGTTGGTACTGTGAGGGTCCATTTGCTGAAGTTGTGATCAGGGGCACTCGTGTTAATGGAGTAGAATTGCCTACTTGGGCTTGTGAGAGGGAGTGATAGGCATAGGTAAGCAGCTTGTGGTGCACTCATGTGTTGCATGTTAAGTACAGCATTCTCGACCTTCCTTATGCACTTGTTTGTAGGTGCATTGCTTTACATGCTTGATATCAGAGCATTTTAAATGGCATTCTTTGTCTCTTTATCGTTCTTGGTCATGTACGATATGCAATATGAAGTTGCTCCATGAGGGTTCAAGACAAATTGAATCTCCGTGTTTGCTTGCCATAATTTGGATGTTGTGGGGTTGAAGTTGTTGGCATATAGGTCTTGTGGCTCCCTCCTCAAGAAGATTGTTGGTTGGGTCATGCCACTTCGCAGTACAAGTATGTACTCATCATTTGTCATCTCGATCTCTTGGAAGAATGCATTGAAATTGAGTCTCAATGTAGATGGTTGCACCAGTTAGTTAGAGATGTATTTGAGTTTTGCCTTGTACGAGCTTAAATCTACACGGATGGTAGAGGTTTCAGAATTTGAGTCCTCACCATGGGTGGCCATGGAAAGCCAAACTTGCAAGATGTGCCTTGTTTCTTGCACGTCTTCCAATGTTTATGTGTTTCAATCTCTTTCTCTGTTAGGTCTAGGGGCAACAAGTCCATTGTGATGTACTTATCAGTAAATGCTTCTATGATGTCATTTTCTAATGAGCCATACATCAGTGCTCCAACATACCACAACACACCCTAAAATGTAATATTTGAGAGATTTTGTGGCCTATAACTTCCTCTTTCTTGGGCTATAGGGTCGTGCATGTTGGATACAAATAAAGGCATTTCACTTGGAATTTGATTTATAATGATTGTAGATACAATCCTTAAGAAAAGAATGCTACATTCTTGGTGATCACACACATGTGCATTTAAATTAATGGTATTCCCATTCTTCAACCATTAGCTTGGATTGCACATTCGAACAAAATTTCAATGTTGTGGTCATTGTAAATAAGAGCATAGGGCACTGATAAATACCGTGCATAAGAATATGAAATGCTGATTTTGTATGCAATTGGCACACATGCAATCCTTGAAATGTTGGAGTGGTGTATATGCTATGTGACTCTTCTTAAATACCATCTCAATGTTGTGCAATGCAAATGATGCTGTTGTATATGCTACGTGCTTCTCTTCGATCCTATGATGAACTTGGGATTGCCTCTAAACAAGCCCTTCTACCATGTTTGTTGTACGACGAAAAAACTAAGAGACACGGGAAACATAGAAGAAACCGCTGTAAATGAGGCAAAGAGAAACATTGAACAATCTATAGAGTGAGGACGGGATGGAGATAAAAAAGGTGTTCTTGTTCAAATTCCACAACGTAACGTAAGCACTCGAAGAGAGCCATTGAGAAGTCGGACATACAAAGCCCAAACTGTATATAGAGAATCTTCTCCTCTTTCAGATTGGAGGACCTATGTGTAGCATTAATATGCACTTAAGCATGTGACGCGTCTGTCACACAATGTCTTCTAGACTGGTGAAACAAAGGCAATCCATGAGAGCCTTTCTCACAAATCGTTGAGAACATTTCAACAGGATATGGACCCTCTACATATGGACAAACACACATGAGAGAGGAATCAACAGCAAAAGAGAATTCGGATGTTAAGAGGCTCACCTTGAACATATGCTTGAGAAGCAACGGCGTGGAGCGCTCTCTTTAGTGACCTCTTAGAGGTCCTTTGGATTTCAAATTTCCTCAACAGAGAGCCATGCCTCTAGGGTTGCTTAGATTCAACAACGGCGGCCATTGAAATTGAGATTCGGGTGAGTGGAATGGATGTCTCGATCGAGCAAGTGGTCGAACACGAAACCACACCACCTATGTAGGCATATTAGCATCCATGTTACCTGATAGTGTAAGAAGCTCGAATCTGTCAACATTTGGTGGATTGGGGTTCCCTTACCTACTTTTGTGCCTATTGCATTGCTTGCACCTTTAGCTCCACTGTCAGGAGAAGTCGCATCGTCAATGCAAGGATCAACTGTCGCTTTGCCAATCTTTTCTAGTTTTGCAAGCAACTAGTTACGTTGTCTGCCCACGACCAGAGCGCCCTTCAAAGGAGGGAATCCAAAAACGGAACATGAAATGGAAGAAATGGGAATGAAAAATAAAAAATTCAAGCATGGAGGCCACCTCTGCATGTGTCCATGGACTTGGCAAGAGCCTTGAAGTTAGCTATCTCTACAATGCTTAATTCAAACCGCAGGTTGTAGCTACCATCAATGCAATCACAGAGCAACATGCATTGAACATCCGAAGTGGGTACTGTAGGCAAACTAGGCTTCCTTATAGCTCTCACAAATAACGAAGCATGGAATTGGAATCCATCCAATTCCAACTTCCTCTCCACCAGGGCTCGTGCCACACCAAAGAATGGCAGTGTTCTTACGTTCCCAAAAAAAGGGTACACGTGGACACAGACCAATCAGAAGGTGACAAAATATGGCACTCAAATTTTCCACGAATTTCCACAATTGCGTTTTACGTGCCCTGGATTCATTAGTAATGAGTAGCATGACCCGTCTATGACAGGCTAGAGACCCGCTCCGCTGGGTCTCAAGTGGGATCTAAATTTTAAGAAAATAAAATTTCAACTTTCAAAACCCCTCTATCTCTTCAATTTGTTAGCTGTGGTAGTTGTGATTGTGCCATAAATTTAGTATCAATCTCATTGTGGTGCTAGCAACTTAGGAAATAGAGGAAGCAAAAATTTTGAGTAGTTATAGTGACCTTTATTCCTATCAAATGCTTGGAATATTATGTGTTATGCATCATGGTTTAGTAGACTTTTGAATGCCCCAAGTGGAAACATGGGTTTCATGCAAAAAATTCATCATGTCTAGGGCAAAGCCATCATCCAATGGGAGCAAGAACAAAAATCGATAGGGAAGGGGGATAAGCACTCCAAAATGGAAAATGTATTTAACATGTGTATGTGTTGCATTCATGTATGTGTGCATGTGGTGTGGCTATACATGTGTCTCTATGCTCTATGTTTATGTATGCGTGCATGCATGCGTGTGCACAATTGTGCTTCTGTTTACATGGCATTGCAGGGGCAACTCTTGTTTCTATCATTTTACAAAAAATATGGCAAACTTCTTGAGTTCCAGATTCTACATCCTCCATCCTACTTGTGCAATTGATTACACTTTGATCATGGAGGAGAGACCTACCCTGAGCTGAGCAACGTCATGCACGCCACGTTGTATCTTAGACCAATCAAGAGCTCCTCACCTAGATGCTTGCCAAGTTCACCAAACGTGGCAACCTATCCTCTCTATTGCATCCAATGCACATTGGGATACAAATCCTTTGTCCCTCATGACAATTTGTATGGGTGCTTGTGGCTAAAGTTTCTTTATGATTGAGTGCTTCTACGTATGAGATCATGTTAATCACTATTAGATGTCCAATCCCATTGTGACCACTGTCGACTATAGTAAGAAAGTTGTCTTTCTCTCATGAAATTCATCAAGATCACTCGCCAAAATTAAAATTCGAACTCAACACTTAAAGACCAGGATGCATTGTTAGAGCAATGCAATTTTAAGCAGCTCCAAAGAACATTATTTTGTGGCAAAGATCTCCAAAAGATCACATTTGCAAAGTTTGCATGCTTCATTGAAAATACATAAAGTCCTCACACCATAGATACATTCCATAATGGTTGTCCTAAACAATTGGTTATATAACCACTCTTCTTCAAAAAGATGTAACTATCCATGTAGCAAAATGATCGAACAATACAATCTTCTTTGTCCTATATCTCTATCGTGTCCATATCATAGAGTTAGAACTTTCTTCAATTTCTTGGCTTGCCTTCCAACATTTGTCCCAAATCTAACATGGTATCATTGCAACCTATTGATCCATCCCATGATGGTCCTCAACACTTTATTGCACATGCCTAGATGTTCATCTTGGTGACCTTATGGCCTAAGCCCCAACTACCCCTATCTAATTTATAGATGTCCATTCTCGCTCACCAATTTTTGCAAAAGGAATAAACAAACTCTTTTCAAGGCCACCCCTACTTGAACTTGTCACAATTTCCATTTTACATAGGGTAGATGGGCTAGTAAAGGGGTGATCATGAGTAGGGAGGCAAGTACCCCCTAGTATTATCCACCTTAGGATTGAATATTGGTCATAGAGAAAGGATGAAAATGTTGCATGTCAAGCTCTCCTTTCTGGAGAAATGATGCCTTTGCATAGACTACCCAAGTATTCACTCTCATGCCTTTAACATGTTTCTATCTCCATTTTACTCGACGATACCCTTAGATATGGATTCTAACTTCATTAAGGCCATTTCCTCCAGCTAATAGTGCTTAAAAGTGAGGCTAGGGTGCCGTAGTAATCTTGAACCTAAGATAGCCCAAATGGCTGTAGTGGCGATGAAAATTTTGATGGCATTCCCATCAATGCCCATTGCTTATTGTTCTTTTTCCCCATCAATGGCCTCTTCCAATATTTGATGTCATCTCAAGCCTTATTTAAGGTGACCTACAAATATGTTAGGATGTGTTCCAATCTGCACTTTATTGGCATTTGCTTTATGAATAACAGCAAAGTCAAACTCTTCTTGATGAATATGTGCTCACAATGTCTCTCGGATGACCTCCATATGTGCTCAGTTCTCTACTACGATGCAAGACTCATGAAATGGCATCTCCCTAATTACCTTTAGTGCCTCCCATCAACGGAGATTTCTCAAACCCTTGTCAAGGCTACCTTTATATATATATACATATTCCCCCCCACCCCCCCCCTCTCTCTCTCTATATATATATATATATATATATATTTATATATATTACTAACTATATGTATATATATAAATAATTTCATTTATATAAACTATATAATGTATACTCCCTCTCCCCTTACCATGTTGCAATCTCCCTCTCTCTCTATGCATAAGTTGTCCATTTGTTCATGGGTTACAACATCATGGCCCATGCTTTGGTGGCATCAATTTGTGAAACTGGGATCATGGGAACATCACAGGAACATTGTAGGGTATCCATTTGTTCATGGGGTACAACATCATGGCCCTTGGTTAAGTGGCTTGTGCTTTGGTGGTTACTTTTTTCTCATCTAATGTGCTCACATTCGTGTCTAGGTTGGTTTCTTTCCCTTATCTTCCCACTGCATTTGCTAGGGCCATTCCTTTGCTGGTGGTGCCTCTTTGTTTCATTATTCTTATGCCTTGGTTTTGATCAGTGGGAGTGGCCACTCATTTCCCTCTTTCCCTTGGTGTTTCTTGGAACAAATCATATGACCTTTGTTGGCTCTCACTTCTTTCCAATAGATAAAGGTGCATGTCCATGATTCCTAACTTTTTCCACCTTGATTTGATCTTCACTACTTGGTTTTTTATTTGAAATTTTAGTAGCTTCACCTAGTTGACTCATGCTCTACCTATGGAGACAAGGGAGTTCTGACTGCTTAGAACTTCAATAAGAAAAGTGAGCTCCACTTCTTCAAAGGGGTTTATATATGCGGGCATGTAGGGTTTGCCACCCCAATGGTCTACCAACTATTTGGATTAGTGCCCTTTTTACCTCTCCTTTCCATCATTAGGTTATCCCACTTCTCTCTCTCTCTCTCTTTGGTCACTAGGTTGTACCCTCTACCACTGCCCTCGCATTGCTCCTGTGCCATGTGTCATTTATTCTTGCACTGCGCGCTCTAGCCTCTACGCTATGCCACTGTCCTTGAGTTCTCGCGACACCACATGTTCCCTTGCAGGGCTCCAACCAATCGTTTCGCGCGTCTGCATTTGCACTACACATCCGCGTTTGAACTTTGCATTGCTCTGCCGTCTGCATTCTGCACGCATGGCTACACATCTAACTCACGCCAGACTGCAGGTCTGATGTCTCAAACGTCCGTGGGGACACGTGGCGTGACAACATGCCTCCTCCGAGTTTGCAGTTTGAAGTCTCAGACTTGCGCGAGGACACGTGGCGCGACAGCTGGCACTCCTTCGAACCTCGATGTATGCCCGAACCTCCCGTGAAGCTGCCTTTTGCACATCCCGAACCAAGGTGCCAACACAATATGGGTAAATGTCTCACTGTGATCAGGCTGCAATTTCGTTTTAAGAAAGTCTGCTTTCTAAGAGTAAAATTCACTCTTAGCAAGTCCAGTTTAGACGGGTACCTTAAAGGGCAACTAGGGAAGTGCTAATAACTAGAAGCATGTGTTTGGAGTTTCCGTTACCATTGCCTTAAGGTAAGAGCTAACAAAAGGCAAATATGGAAGGTTGTCCAAGTAAGGCAATGCCTTGTGTTTGCGGTGTTGGGCTTGCACCCACCAGACATCTCATGAAGAACTCTTTCCCCCCACCTTATTTATTCGGTGCCACCTCAAGTGTGGACCCTTTGTCAATCAATACACCTCAGAGAGCGGAGAAGACACTAGGGCCTTGACGAACCTAGGCATGCGGGACTTGCCTCCGACCCCAAGACCTTGGGCAATGCCTTGTGCAATAATGGCTTCGCACAGAGAAAGCCCACAAGAAAGATGGTGTGAATGCATCTGGGCGTTGGGCAGGAGCGAGTTGGGCGTGCCAAGGGTCGGGTGGGAAGAAGCTAAGGCAGGAGCATGCGAGGTGGCAAGAGAGAGGTGAGGTGGCACTTGGTACTCTAAAACTAAGCAATTGTGCACATTCTCCTCTAAGTGTAGGATGGGAGTTCAAGGACTCTGGGAGCTTCTTGCTCCCGTTGGTCGCCGTGTCTCTGTGGAAGCTCTGAGCGGTAAAAAGCTCGCCATCGGTATCTTTCCCTTCCCCAATTCCTTTTTTAATCTTACCTTCTCTTATGATTTAGCTTTCACATCCATCTCTCACCTTTTCCCCTTGCAAAATGAGCTCCCCAGACGCCAGTATCTGGATCGTTCAGTTCATGAAGGCCATGCGCGATGACAAGGGTGACATGATCAGGAATGCCCACTTGCTCGGTTTCTTCCGTCGTATTTGCAAACTTCTCTACTTGAGGGTGAAGCCCGTGTTTGTGTTCGATGGCGCGACTCCAGCTTTGAAGAGGCGGACGATCATTGCCCGACGAAGGCAGAGAGAGAGAGCCCAGGGGAGGATTAGGAAAACGGCAGAAAAGCTGCTGTTAAATCATGTGAGTGTTTAGCCTTCACGCCTCCTTACAAAAGTTTGGCGCATAAGTTTTCTTCAGCCAGGTTTTTCTGGATGCTCCTTTTATATTGGAGCTCATATGTGAGTGTGGAACCACTCGCTAAAGTCAAACCCGGGATTTGGATGCAATACTCTTCTCAAAAAATGGCTTAATTTTAGATTTTGCTTGATGATGCTGAGCAGCTCAGAACCAGGAAGCTTGAAGAAATAGCACAAAATATTGGGCTACCTCAGCTCGAGAAAAAGGGGGAAAACTTGAAAACGGAAGGGAAGAGAACGGAGGATTATAATGGCGATGATACGGATTGTATGAAAAAAAGTTCACCGACTCAATCAACATCTAGCATGACGGAGGACGCTTTTTTGGAACAATCAAGAACTCACGGCAACCTTGTCACTGAAGCTACTAGTAGCATGTACGTGCTTCGTTTAGCTCTGCTCTGTGGTTGGATATTTTATTGTTTTAGAGGTGTCAAACAAAGGTTAATTTATAATGACAGGTTGAGAAGTTCTTCGATAGCAGAGTCAGAAGAAGGTGAAAATCAGTTGAATCCTTCAGATGGCACAACTTTGATTCCAAGTCATGAAAGTGACGATGAAAATGACGAGTATTTTATGCTTGTAAGCTTTAGGTACCCTATACATGCTTTTTCTGTGTCCACCATGTCTATGCTTATCTGCCTACTACTGCAAAGCACTCCTAGACATATATCTATGTGGCTAGTCCACTGATTTTGAATAAATGTTGTTGTTATGCAGCCAGCCACACAAGGGCACGTGGATCCTGCAGTGCTGGCATCACTGCCCCCTTCCATGCAGCTCAACCTTCTTGTCCAGGTATGATGTTGGCTTTGTAGCATTTTTGTTGGAGACTCCATTCAATGGGGATAATCAATGCTTGAAACTTTGGCTGTGCAGATGCGAGAGCAGCAAGTAGCAGAAAATAGAAAAAAGTTTCATAAAGTTGCACAGGTCTGGAACTGGAATTGTCATTTGCTTACGTTATGTTATATGGGATTGCCGAGGCTATGCAGATGCTGAGCTTTACTAAATTTTCCTTGTTTGGACAGAGTCCTGCATCTTTTTCACAACTGCAAATTCAAGCATATCTGAAAACAGTAGCCTTTCGACGTGATATTAATGAAGTGCAAAAGGCAGCCGCTGGCAAGGGTATCGGTGGGATACCTAGTGCTCGAATAGCTTCTGAGGCAGACCGAGAATATATTTTTTCTACGTCGTTCCAGGTGGAAAAAGATACACATGCACTTAACAAAGAGGCAACTACTCGCGTTGCTCAAGGTGAAAACAATGTCTCTGTTGGCTCCACCGGAGATGAGGCACATAGAAATGTGCCTATAAGTATCGAGATTGATCAAAGTGCTTTTGGGATAGACTTGCAAAGGCCTTGTCCAGGTACTGAGCTGGATGATAGAGATGGCTCTGGGGAAAGTGACGTTGAGTGGGAAAATGGGGTAGCTGCCAAGGATTGCGGAGATAGTGAGATTGAATGGGTGGATGGAGGTGGAGGTGATGCTATTTGCAGAGGGGATAGTGATATTGAGAAAGAAGATGGAAGTGGAGCACTAACTTCAAGAACTGAGGGAGTCAGCACAGGCAGTGAAGAGATAGCTGGCACTACACTAATGGAAATAGAGGCAGCAGAGCTAGAGGAAGCAATACGCAGGAGTTTGGAAGATTTTGGGGCTGCCAAGCCTTTTGGATCTTCTCACATAGTAATCAGGGATGAAAGGGACCAGCTTTTGGAAAAAAGGAAGCTATCCCCTGAATGTGCAGTGTCCACTGATGCTCCTAACTCCGAAGATGCTTTTCTAGTGCGTGAAAGAGAGAGAAAGGGCAAAATGATAATTACTAACTGGAATGAATCAAAGGCAAACTATGCGCAGGAACAAATCACTCCTTGTTCTCCCAAGACTCAAATAAAGGTAGAGCAGATGCATGGACAAAAGGACTTGCGTATAAATATGCATATGAGAGTTGATGATGTTGGAGTCAGTGAAGTGCAAAACTCACCCAGCATGATGAAAACAGGGGGAAATTTTGAAGACGAGCAAGCATTTGTTGATCTTGGTGATGTCCAGGATGCAGAGCTAAACACAGTCCCAATGTGCGAAGAAAAGAGCGATACATCTTTTCCAACATTTAAAGGTGAGGATTCTCATTTTTCTCAGCAAGATTTTTTACAGGATGTGGTGCATAAAGATGGGGAGGAGCTTCATGTCTGCAAGGAACAGAGGGAAATCAATGTATTTACAGAGAGGGAAGACCTCCCTCTGCAGCAAGCACAGCTCCATTTAGAAACTGAAGCTGGAAAAACTGCAATACAAACAGAAATTATAGACAGCGTGAATGAAATCGGGAAGAAGCATGGGGAGGACCATGCTTTTGTGAACTATCCTGAAGCCCAAGTTATGAGGTTGGTGTGTGAACAGGAGAGAGATGCATTACGTTCAATGTCTAGAGACCACAATCCTGAACAGGATGTTTTTCAAGATGCTTTACTGAGGGAAGCAGAGGAGCTTGATGTTCACAAGGAGCAGGAAGCGTTCGCAAGGAGGGAAATGGATGTGCGTGCAGAGAGGGAGGAACTGTCTCGGCAGCAAGCAGAGCTCCAAGCAGAAATTGAAGCTGAACAAGCAGCTATTCAAGAAGGTCTGCAGGATGAAAGGGAGTTCTTGTTACAAGAGGAGATGGAATTGCATGCAACTCAAAGAAAGAATCAGCGGAATGCAGAGTCTGTGACTGGAGAAATGTTTTCTGAATGCCAGGTACTAGATCTGAGAATGATACATACAAGTGCAGAAAGTTATCGAGTCTTGCACAATGTATCTGTGATATCATAGTAACCTCTGATTAGGTAGAACTATTCTGTTGTAATTATATAATTTTAATGTGAATTAAACAAACAGGTGATGGGAGAGAAACAATTAGTCTACTAAACACAGCTGCCAAGCGAAGTCTGCAAAGGCGACAGATTGAAGAAGAGAAAAACCAAGGCTATTTTTACGTTTGTCGAGTGCACAAGATTTTCTCATAGAAATGTGTGTTCTGGGGCAGACAAAAGAGTGACAAGGCACATGTTTTGCAACATGGACAAATTATGTGGAAAGACACCTTTAGACCATTGATCCTTTAAACTTCCTCTAATGTGCAGGAACTGCTTCAAATGTTTGGATTGCCCTATGTTGTGGCTCCGATGGAGGCCGAAGCTCAGTGCGCTTTTATGGATTCCATTGGTCTGGTTGATGGTGTTGTCACAGATGACTGCGATGTCTTTTTATTTGGTGGTCGGAATGTTTTCAAGAATATATTTGATGACCGGAAGTATGTGGAAACATATTACATGAAGGTTAGTCCTCTTCCCAATTTGTGTTTTGTGTTTGACTGGGGAATCAGGCTGAGTCTATTGATTTTCATTCAACACTGATGCTTAATTCTTGACTGCTCACAGGATGTTGAAAGTGAGCTTGGTTTGGACCAGGAAAAGCTCATCCACATGGCCTTGCTTCTTGGAAGTGATTATACAGAGGGCATCAGGTCAGTTGTGTATTTCTTTCTCTCTTTTATGTAATAGAACTGCCCTCCACTCCCAAAAGTGAAAAAAGAATGTCTTATATTTTGCTTGCGAAGGTCCATAGAATAATCAACTATCCCCTAGGGTGCTGACAAAAAGGAAAGAGATCGGCTTTCTGCATCTCAGGGTTCCAGCTCACTATGTGAGGTAACCCTCAAGCAGGGGTAACACCAGTGGATTCCTCTATCCTTGAAGATACCAAATGTAGGCTTTGCAAAACAGGTGGCGCCCTGAGGTGCTCTTGGTACATTTCTGACCTGCTTCCTAATGGAGTACAGGGTGTAAACTATGTCCAGCTTGGACTCCCAGATCTGCCACGCTATAGCACCAGTTATCGACTCCTAGACATCATCCTCTGGTAGATGGGAGAGGCACTATGTGGAGATTGATGTGACTTGAGTGATCTCATGACACATTGCGGACTCCCGACTCTCAATGTTTGGTTGGGACTTCCCTCTGCTGCAGATTGGAAGGCCTTGATGCCCTCTGTGGCCAAGCTGTCAAACCATATGTGAGCACCCAAGGTACCAGCCAAAGTTGAGCAATGATTCTAATTGTGCTCCTCCAGGTTTTTTGAGATGAACATTGCCGTAGGCAGGAGTGCTGCATACACTCCTGGCAATCCATCTATCCCTTTTCACTCTCGTCATAGGTGAGTGGGGAGTCATCGATGTGCAGCCAGTCAGAAGAAGTATAATCTTTTGCAACGAGTAATTGGGCCAAAGTGAGGTCCATAAACTGGAGAGGTGGTTCCAATCCTTTACTAGCTCAAGTCTCAATTATGCCTATTGGCGTTAAGGAGTAAACCATTTATGGTTATTGCAGGTACATTGTACAGGCACAAAATTGACTAAGTCATCTGGTGTTGTATCCCAGAACATGAGAAACATGCAGTATTACAAGAAGATCATTAGGAGGCGGCAGGCAGACACTTTGCCGGCGAGATTACAGGAGAGAGAAGTTTTCAGGCCATACTTTGGTGGCCAAGGATGCTCAAGGATTCTCACAAATTTGCGGCCAATTGTTGGTATTGCCAAAGGGATGGACAACCTACTGATGTGGACCAATTACCTCTGAATCCCATCGTCCCAATTGATCCATTTTAGAAATGGGGATTAGATTTCATAGGTCCGATAAATCTTGTGGCACAGATCATAAGGAATCAATACATTTTGGTAGCAAACTAGGTATTGGTCTACCCTTGGTTAGACCAGGCCTGGGTATGAAATGTATGGGATTCCCCATTTCTAATATCAGAGAAAGCAGCGAACATGAATCCGAAAACAAGGTGGCTCAAGCTATCAGCCATCTCTATAAGTCTCTCTTAGCCAGGCCTGGACTAAAAGAAAGCCAACCTTGAAGGCGTGGGGTAGTTCAGCAGAACATGCATATAGTCACAAGGCCCTAGTCACGAAAAATTTGATAACTTGCACAACGATGAAGGCCTGCTCATGTTGAGGATGTTAATGAGAGAGAAGGGAATGGATAAGCTTTCGGGGGAGAAGGCTTGAGCATATGTTTATATTATGGTCTATACCCACTGTTTGACGCTGATGACGTCAGTGGGGATGTCATAGTTGTGTGATGGAGTTTATGGTTTCATCCTTATGGGTGACTATCATGAGATTGAAACTGCACTATGTTGTGTTTTTAGAGGATGAGTTTGGCAATGTTCCTGGATTCGTTTAGATATTTGAATGATGCTGGGAATATGATTACAATAGCAATCTCAGAATTCCAGAAGGAACCAAAAAGTTGAAGTTCCTAAACATGTATTGTATATCAACCTTCTCCTTGAATGATGATGAATAATAATAACAAAAGGGTCTCCAAAGGGTGTCCCTAGTGAAACCAAGGAGTAGAACTTGTGCCAAATATCAAAACTCAGCCCGAGAGAATGGCCAAAGTACACCTGTATAGCTCTTTCCTGAAGACACTGCTACACATTTACTGAAGATACTCACGGGTATATGAAGTCCCAAAACATAAATTCACACACTCACATGCGCTTATTGAGTACACATAAAAATAAATAATAGATAAGTGAATCCGAAATCTGAACTTGTATGATTGGATATATTCTAGTCTTACAAAAGATATATAAAAATAGATAAATGAATCCAAAATCCAAAATGGAGAAATGAAAAACCATGGAAATGAAGGTCTATTACAAGGGGACAGGATACAATGCACGTTAATGGGGGAAGAAAGGAGAGCTGGGCAAGGGGGGCGGGAGGGGGGGGGGGGGAGAGAGAGAGAGAGAGAGAGAGAGAGAGAGAGAGAGCTTAAATTGTAGGAGGCTGGTGAGGAGGAGAGCAGGAAGCAAGGAGCAGGGAGCTCCATCAGAATATGGCTCCATTCCTTGTGTCAACGTATGAATGATAAGCTTGCCCTTCACATGAGACTTAAGTACAGTCAGGTGTTTGTTTTTGTACGTTTACAAATTTTGTTCAATGACATGGCTTTTTTCATAAGTGTAGCTTTGCTTACTAAGTTAATTATTCTTTTTTATATTTCTCATTTAGTCTAAAGTCGCTCACAAATACCCTTCTTGCCTTTGTTGTTTTGCTTGGTCTATAAAATATTTAATTTGTAGGATTGGATATATTCTAGTCTTATGAAAGTATATGGTTTTTTTACATTGTCATCTTCTCACGTATGACACTCTCATCTAACTCTGCTCGTTGACCAGTGGGATTGGAATTGTCAATGCCGTTGAGGTTGTAAATGCTTTTCAAGGAGAGACTGGTTTGGAAAAGTTCAAAGACTGGCTTGATGCACCAGATTTGTCATTGCTAGAAAAGGTGGGTCAGAAGAAACAAACGAGGAGGAACAAAAGACAGGAGGGAGTTGCAAAAGACAATCATAGAGAGAATGAAGTTGAAGATTGTGTGACAGAGTCAGTAGCAGATGTAGAGGATCACGATAGAAAGGAGTCAGAATCTTCAGATTATAACTACCAGCAGCATGTTTTTATGGAAAAGCATGTGAGACTTTCAAAGCTCAACTTTTAGAAGTCTGCATGCTGAAGTTTTTAAGGTCTTGGTTTTCAAGCTGCTAAAGATGATTGCTTGTCTATGGGTACTTGGTTTGTTTTGAAATTAGTAACGTACATGATTTGTGGAGATCTTAAAAGATAGATTGTCCTTTGTTCTGTTGTAAGGCTGATATGCCCTTGTGCTAGATTTTCACTGGTTTGATTTTCTAAAGATCTGATATTCATGCAGCTGATTGGAAAAGCTCTAGTACAGGACAACCTTACGTGCTTATGTCTGTTCCTTTTTGTAATCTAAAGGGGACTTATTGTCTTCAGCGTGCAGTTAGCAAGAATTGGAATATTCCAGAATCCTTTCCAAATGGTGTTGTTATCAGTGCATACAAAGTACCTCAAGTGGATAGATCCACAGAATCTTTCTCATGGGGGAGGCCAGACTTGGAGGCTCTTCGTGGGTAAGCTTTTCTGTCTTTGAAAAACTTTCATATGATTAGAGACGTAGAGCATATGTGATGCATTGCTGGTTCTTGTTCATACCTGCCTTTTTCCTTAGGTAGTGCAAAGGGGGATGATGAATACAGGAAGGTGTTGTTGTTATTCGTGAAAGATTATATATTGAACCAAAGGGGGTAGCTGTTGTAGCACTAGCTGTCGCTCTCTTTTGGAAAAGCAGTACAAGGTATTAAATGTCAAACACACCTTTCTCCATCAGGATGAATCTGTTGGTGCCAGGTGGCAGAAATTGGTGCTGAGACAAACTGCTGAGACAGATATAATGTGATTCTTCTTTTATGCCTTAGCACAAGCTGAGTTGCATTGCAAGCACACCTTTCTCCATCAGGATGAATCTGTTGGTGCCAGGTGGCAGAAATTGGTGCTGAGACAAACTGCTGAGACAGATAGATATGTGATTCTTCTTTTGTGCCTTAGCACAAGCTGAGTTGAATTGCAAACACTTCTACCTCTTGCTATCATAGAGAAAGTGTCATAAGGGCTCTTCCAGCCATCTTTCATGCGGTGACTTGCATGCCATGTTCTCCAGTGTTGACTGGACAAATTAATAGGTTGCTTGGGACTGGTGTTTTTTCAATTGCTGTTCTTTAGAAGTCATTAAGAATGTCCACCCAACCTGGTGTAAGAGATTTGACACCCTTAGGAACTTGCCAAGCTGTCTTCATAGATGTTGCTCTTGACAACACAATAGTTACAATTAGTCCGTGAGGGATGACTCTTTTAGGTATTTATACATGCTGCTATATTGCCATGGAGTTTGAGACACTATCTATGTAGTATAGATCAGATTATCTTGTAATGTCTCCATGAGCCTGCCTACCTCTTTGGCACTTAATCCCTGAACCCATCTGTTGGTTACTCCTTAGTTTACCTGGTGCTACCTATCTTGGTCAATGCCACCACCATTTGGAGTGATTTAAAGCAACTTCTGGCTGCAACTTGCAGCAAGTGACATCTCTCTAGAAAGAAGCATACACCTGGACATAATCTGGTACCTGTTATGGTGGGATCAACTCACCTGAAACCCACAGCACGTAATAGATTTTGATTTGCTGATTTGAGCACCTGATACATGCTATTTTGACGGATCACTTGTTATTTGAAGCATCTGGAATCAAGTGCGATTTGGAATAGGGTGTCTTTTTTGGATTCCAATTTGACCTGGAGGCTTTTGGGCTAATCCCCTTGCTGTGTTTTGATTGGGGACCATAGTCTATAGATTTGGTGTTCTCTGACCTGGTTTTCTGAAATTATATCTGATGTTCTTCTCCTTTCTTGATGAGAGTCTGCTGCCCTGCTTCTCCTACTTTTGAGAGAGATAGTGAGCTCAAAGAGCATTTGTGGTCCTCACTTTTGAATGAAAAGACCTTTGAATTGCAGGATCAGTAGGATAAAGAGTAATGTATTATGTGAGGAAATGTTGCAACTTTTTCTCAAAGGTGCTTGGTGTTAAGACCACCATGTTACAACATGCATTCACTGCATTTGTTTTCAAATGCTAGGTCAAACATGCTTTCTTGATTCGGATATGTTACACTGTGTTTCATTATCTCAAATTCTTATAGAGCAAGCTTTAAATTACAGAATTTCATGCTTTTGTGTAATAAAGAATTTAGATCACAAGACTATTCATGTGTACCATCTTTTTTTTGTACTGCATCTATTGGGATTTCACAATTAGCAACTTGTCTTTGTAGGATTACTCTTTCAGTGAATGGCCTTCTTGTGAACTTTTTAAAAAGTTCTCTACATATTCCTAAACAAATTCTGGATTCTCTTTATTTTTTTAATAGATTTTTCTTACAGGTTATGCTTTGAAAGATTTAGTTGGATCAAAAGTAAAGCAGACGAGCTTTTGCTTCCAGTGCTAAAGGAGTATGACCGCCATGAGGTATGCTTTGTACTATTACAACTGTTTTCTCTTTCTTTCAAAAGCTATATAAGCACATATTTCAGCATATTGTCATGTTTTGTTTTTCTTTATTTGATAATTTAGAAGAGCGGTTTCTATGCAGACACAACTACGTCTTGAGGCCTTCTATACCTTTAATCAGCGCTTTGCAAAGATTCGAAGCAAGAGGATTCAGAAAGCTGTAACTCGCATTACAGGGCGTAGGTCATCAGAATTAATGGATTTCCCACCAAATGCTGATGAATTTTCTCCAACAAAAGAGACTGATGTCAGATTTGAAAAACCATTGGAGGACAAAACTGCAGGCTTGAAAAGAAAGAGAGGTAAGGATTCATTGCAGGTTAAAGCATGGGCTGCAGATTCTTGTAAACAAGGCAGAGGAAGGGGACGAGGTAGGATGTCAAGCAGGGGAAGGGGTAAAAGTCAAGGGAAAAATGCTAGAGGATCATTATCAAGCGTTTCTGCAGAGTCCTCAACTGACAAGAGTTCAAGTGAGGATACTTTAGACGTAGAAAAAGGGCAGCAAAAGAGTTCTGGTATTAATGGAGAGCAGCTACGACGGGTATGGAACTCTCTCTCTCTCTCTCTCTCTCTCTCTATCTATCTATGTGTGTGTGTGACTAGAAGTCCCACCTTTTGGGACTGATTCTTGTAATATAGTCTTCAATGGATTTCACCAAAAGAAAAAATGTGTGCACGGACGTGTGAAATGTACATTTTACTGAATGAAATCTCTCTTTTACCCCCAAAAAAAAGAGTGTGTGTGTGTGTGTGCACGCCTGCTCACATGCGCGTGCTTGTCTTGTATTACTTTATTCCATATCCATTGCTTGTCCTAATCCTTTTCCATAGTTGTGGTGCCATTCTTGTGGCTATGCTTGAAGAAAAGTTTATGCACAATACACGCTATTCTGCAAGGTTTTTGGACCATAAATGACAGCTGCTTAACATTTTTTCCATCTGTAATATAAGGATAAAGGTCCAGAGGCATTTGTTAGCGAATTAAAGTCTGCTTGCTGTAGCAAACTTGCAGCAGAAGACTCTCAAGAAAGCCTCACCCTCTCTCCAATGAACACTCTAACACAAGAAAGCCCCACACTCTCTCCAATCAACACTCAACACAAGAAAGAAAGAAAGAAATAAAGAAAGAAAGTTTATTAAAATTCTACAAAAGATCGAAGGATCTATGAGACTGAAAAAACCAGATACAATGAGCTGAAAAAGTGGAGCCTCTAAGCGGGCATCTACGCCCAAGACAATTACAATATGAACATAGAAACACTAGTACATAAATGTTTGAGCCCATGGAGAGGATGGAAGCCGTGGTGTGGCATCACTACGATGGTCCTCTGGATGTTGATGGAGGGGGGAGATCTCGGCAATGTACGAGGCGGCGGTAGTATAAAACCTCTGATAGATTGGTGGTGAAGATCAGTGTGTGTGACCTGTTGTGATCTCCTAGCTGTGGAACTTTGTCAGACTAGTGCCAGTGTCACACCCATAGGTCCTGTCTATGGTCTGGTGGACATGGAGGGAAGATTTCCAGGTCTGATTTGTGCATTGGCGAGTCTGTCATGTCTCTCGCTCTGGGCCTTGGCTACGCCGTCTCCTGGGGCCTGTTGGTCTGTGCTATTGGCTGGAAAACTTGATGATCATGCTCTGAGTGGAATCTGGCTGTACACCCTAGGTGAAGCACAATTTGGGTATTACAGCAGAAGTCGAGAGGCAAAAAGTCGGCATAAATACTCATCCCTTGGTGTGGCTCAAAGGTGAACAAAAAACATCAAGCTCAAGAACTTGGAGTACTACATCAAAAATTGACAGCATTTGAGATCTAGAGAGAGCATGGGGCTGCTCAAGGGAAAAAAGCCCTCCTTATGTAGGCCTAGGTAGGCAAATGCTGGATGCGATTAGGGGAAGGTTAGGGTCGATCTGAATCAGCTGGCCTGGCAGATCTGGCTGACTAGACTGATGAGATCTGATCCATAAATAGGCTCATACCTGGCCCCAAAACAAGATGCAATCTGCAGCCTCTAGCAGTTAAGGATGACCCACAAATGGGCTTTTTAATCCTTCCATTCACCCCTTCCATTCTATTAAAAGTACTACCCTCATATCAGGGCTCACAGGTGAGGCAGTGACTTCTAACATCCCCTTTCACAGTCACTGTGGGCTTACATCTATCAAGGTTGCAAGAAGATAGTGACTCCAATGGAGGTTGGGACCAGACTAAGTAAGGAGGATGCAACTTAGTTGGTGGATACAAAGACATATCGGCCATTGGTTGGGAGTCTTTTCAACACCTGGCCCGATATTGCTTTCTTAATTGGATTTTCTATGCCCAGTTTTCTTCACAGCCGCAGAGGGAGACTCACTAGAATGTGTGTTTATGGAACTCGATATCTCAAGGGTGCCTCTACCACATGCCACACAAGAATTGAATTTTACGAATATTGTGCTTCAAATTGCTAGGATAACCGACGTTCCACTTCTGGCTACTGTTACTTGTTGGGGTTAGGAGTCATTTCGTGGCTCAGCAAGAAGCAATTAACATATACCTTTGTAAGACTAGAATAGATCCAATCGTACAAATTCAGATTTTTGTTGTCCAAATTTCTAGAATGAAATAAAGAAGAAAGGAAAAAGCAGGCAACATTTGCTCTCTTGTCCACCGAGCAGAGTACAGAGTGCTGCTTGCTTGGCATCATGTGAATCCTTTTGGCTTATATGGATCCAAGGAGTTATGGACATTCTTCAAAAGATCTATTGTGAGAACTAGAGCCGCATTGCAATCACCAAGAACCAAATGTTTCATGCTCGTATGAAGCACATTGAGGTTCATTTCATCAAGGAGATGAGATAGGACAAGTTAATTGTGTTCATTTACTGCCCCAACAAAGGAGAAGGCATCTGACTTACTGACCAAGGCTCTTGCACAAGAGCAAAGGAGTATCTCGATGCCATTCAAATATGCTTAAGGATCTCCAAACAAAACTTTTCCTATGAAACAAAAATTTAGTCATATTTCTACGACATCTCAATGCTGAGAAGTAATGAAGTCCTAGATCAATCACATATCAAACTCCTCTCTTAGAAGAAGTTTTACATTCTTAATCTTGTCACTGGTCGTGATCCAATCATTCACATATAGAATCACTATCATTCTCCCGGTCACCTTTGAATGGAGACAGGTTGAAGTTTGAAGGCCAAATGTCTATGAACTGGTCATGTCGATGTGCTGGTACCATGCCCTAGGGGCTTGTTTCAGCCTATAGAGAGTTTGCACAATGTCTTTTACTTGGGTTGAGAGGCTTGTGGCTGTTCTACATAGAGTTCCTTCTCCAAGTCCCCATTGAGAAACATAGACTTAACATCCATCTCGTAGATAGGCCATAAATAGTGGGCAGCCAATGCAATCATTGTCTTAATAGCCTTCATGCGAGCTAGTGAGATCACCGATTGTGATCCAATCATATACATATAGAATCACTATCATTCTCTTGTCCACCTTTGAATGGAGATATAGGTTGGCGTTTGAAGGCCAGTCTCTATGAACTAGTCTTGTCGATGTGCTGATATCATGCCCTAGGGGCTCGTTTCAGCTTGTAGAGAGTTTGCACACCATCTTTTACTTGGGTCGTTTACTTGGGGTTGAGAGCCTTGTGGCTGTTCTATGTAGAGTTCCTCCTCCAAGTCCCCCATTGAGATGCACAGACTTAACACCCATAGTGGGCAGGCAATGCATTGACCGTCTGAATAGCCTTCATACAAGTTGTCGAAGCAAAAGTCTCCTCATAATTGGGAACTAATGTTGGTGCATAACCCTTGGCCACCAACGTGTCTTTGTACTTGTCAAGGATTCCATTTGACTTGTACTTGGCTTCGTGTAGATCCACTTGTTCCCAATCACCTTCCTCTTGCTTGGCTGGTTTGCTTCAATGGCCTCCATTTATGATTCCGTTGCTGCCCGTCACTCTAAGACACCCTTTGCTTCATCAAAGTTTCTTGGCTCTTTGATTACTTGCCTTGAGTGCGTAGTTCGCAATGGCAGTCGCTTGAACTTGATGAGACCTTCTCTCCAGGTCCCAATTACTCTTATGGATGTCTGTCACCCATTAGTTCTCCAAGGTCTTTAGATCCCATTATGGTACCCTTCTCTCCTTTGCAAGAGTCTGCTTCTTTAGCAGCTCTAGTTCTAGATTTGGATAACCATGTCTTTATTGATCAACACCTATTTTGTCTCCTTGTTGTACAACCGATAAGCTTTAGACTATGTGTGTATCTGGCAATTATGCACTTCGTGCTTCTTAGATCCAACGTAGAAAATCCTCAAATACTAATGACATGTTTCTTGCCTTAATATGGCTCCAGTGGTGTCCACACTCCCTCTCACGACCCACTTTGGGCCAATATATGCGTCCATGCATATGGGCCATCAACTCCCACTGAGAAATTCTGAGGAAGAAGTCGGAGATGTCATTGGTCATCAGTCTTTGAACCCGCAGGTCCTGCTCCTCTAGGTCAGCCCCATGCAAGCAAACCATCCTTGAACACAGGTACAATCTAGGTAGCACTAAAAGTTTATGACAACACCATTCTCAATCACAAATATGCTATCACAGGCATCCACAAGCTCGTGGCCATGCTAGCTACTACCAGCGCAAGCAGCCAGGTCAACGGCCACGTAGGCATCCATATAGCCATGCAGGTATCCTTGCGCAATTAGCAGTCAGCACACAATCAACGCCTCATCATCGTAGGTCAAAAAACACAAAGTTGACTTTTTGGTCAAAAGTCAATGTTGGCTTTTTTGATCGACCTGGTCAACGGTCGGCATTGATCAGTCGACCAAGGTCAACGGTCGACGTTGACCAAGTCGGCCAGGTTGACCTTACGGCTATAAAAGGGCAGCCTTTGGTCCTCATTCTTTGTCATGTGCATGGTGTACCTAGGGTTGGATAGCAGGTGAACATGGGTTACGGGATAGCTTAGGATTGGATGGCTATTTTTAGCTGAGATTGCTATATATAGAGATTGATTAGTGCTCACTTTATATGGAGGGAGCTATTCATAGCATTGTGCTATCTATAGCGGGTTTCCTTCTATATAGAGGGAGGGCCAGTGCTATTGTGTAGATCAGTTGAGCGCTCCTCAACTGATGGATGGGGCTTGGACCCAGGCCGAGACTCTGGCCATCTACATGGCGGATCATAGGTGGTGTATCGAAGGTCCTCTGGACGGGCTCAGGTGGTATGGGACGCCTAGGTTAGATACGGGCCTATGGATGAGTCGAGCTGTAGCCCACGTGCTCGGGGGTGGTCAAGAGGATTGAGGCACCTGCGCTATGATTCTGGTTGTATTGACGACGAGATTCTAGGTCAGTGATAGGGTCAGATCTTGCGAGCTCGTGTCATTTGGTATCAGAGCCGTCCTATCACGATTGAATTCAACGCGAGGTATACAGAAAAGATGTCTTCTAGGTACGCTTTCTGAGATTGCTCTTGCAAAACTGAATTTTCGCTCATGTATGGGCTGAATTGTTGGTTGATGATGTGCGCTCATGATTGGGAGAGTTGTGGAAGAAATAGAAGTCCATAGGCTGTGTGCTGTCTCTCTCGGTTGCTACGTGTTTGGAAATCGAGATTCCCTGAGAAGGGTAGGAGATGAGAAGACTTGATGATTCAGCAAGAGAGATGAGTATGTGTTGTTTTTGACCTATAACTTCCCACGCTTGGGTTGTTGATGTGATGGGCTGCGTGGGGAAGAGTAGGCTGGTTAGGGAAAGAATTCACTCTAGGTTCTCAAGGATGAGATTCCTTCCCTAGAGACCTAGATTTGCTGCAGTTGAGAAGGAGGAGGAAAGAGAGGGCGTTCATAAGCCGGAGAGCGGCTTGTCTAGGAGATTTGGGCATGAGAGACAGGGGCGATATGATTGGGGCAGGCGCTTGGCTTTGGGAAGGAGTGTAGCAGTTGAGAAGGAGGAGGAAAGAGAGGGCGTTCATAAGCCGGAGAGCGGCTTGTCTAGGAGATTTGGGCATCAGAGACAAGGGCGATATGATTGGGGCAGGCGCTTGGCTTTGGGAAGGAGCGTATGGCCTGATTTTAGCGCGTTTTGGCTATTTTTGGCTGGCTGGAGAAAAGCGGAACCAGATCTATTAAAAGCAAGACTGTTTTTGGTAAAAAAAAGCAGGTTGCTTTTTGGTTGTTCTCTAGCGAGGAAAGCACTTGCTCTAAATCAAGCACTCACCCTAAATTCGCCTAGCTTTTGATGGCCCGTCTTGGCTATTTATATACCCGGGATTCCTCTCTCTCTCTCTCACTTCAGCACTTCAGCGCATGAAGGCGAATTTCCCACCCTCTTTCTGTCTGAGATCAGCCTATTAGATTCCGCCATCTTTCTTGCTGTCCTCTACCCGCCTTCTTCCTTGATTTTACGCAGCACGAGATTCTCTTTTGCCAGTGTGAAGAGCACGTGTTGGACGCAGCTGTTTTTCTTCTAGTCCCTCTCCCGTGCGAGATATTTTCCAGCCATGGAAGGACATGAAAGTAATGAGACACCTACGTTGGATTACTGTTTTATTGAGATGGAGGACGAGGCTACATCGGAGGTTATTCCTTGTAGACCTCATGACCTGCTACGAGAGATGGATTCCTTGATGGATGAACTTTGGGCAGCTCTTCACTACTATAAAACCCCTCAGTACCATAAATATATTGAAGAAGGCTCATGCTGTTCTAAATGTAGACAGCTTGTTTTAGAGTTGTTGTACCGCTTTCGAGTTATTGAGAAGCGATGAAGAGGTTGAAATCCTCAGTTTTGACCGACACCCAATTATTTTTGGCTCGATTGGATCTTTTGAACCACGTTTGGTTCAAGATGTTTTCCAATTTTGTATGAATTGTAAACTGTCTTGTTATTAAATTGACCAAGTTTTGGTTAATTTGGGTTTGATTTGTAACTAGTGGCATTTATAATTTGATTGGTTTTTTCAAATTATATAACGTGTACTTTTGTTCCATATATCTTGCAGTTTTTTAGATATATGGTACATTGAGGATGCCTGAGACTTTGTTACATCTTAAACTGGACTTAACTAAGACAATTGGATTTCCCTTTCTCGAATCTTGGTGCGTAGATTCTTGTTTGGTTTCTATTTGAAGTTTTGATCTCGATGTGATTGTGAGTTATGGCGTTTCTTCGAGTTACCGTTTGGACATATAAAGGTTCTTATTGATTAGACCAGGATGAGTCTTGTTGGATACCTTCTTTGAATCATGTCCAAAAGCGGGGTCATTTTGATTCTCACTCTTTTAGCCCGAGGTCATGGATAGTCAGGATTCAAGAGTTGTTAGGGATACTACCTACTGGGTTTTCTTCTTTGACCTATTGGTTGGGGTATTGTAACACAAGGGGGTGATGAAATCACATTAAGAAAAGGATTGAGAACGGATTTGCCACCCTGACTCAATCTGGGATCATCTGAGTTGAAGAGGGATTGGCTACCTGATTCACTCATATTGTCCACCAAGTTTTTTATTTGCAGTATCCTTTGGTGGTATGGGACACTAAGGTATGTTACATTTAAGATTCTCTGATGTGGTGGTATAATCTAGCGTGAAATTATACCCAAGGACCTCTAGGGTGAAGTACAAGTAGGCTGAATTGAATTGGGGGCAACCTGATTAGATTTTTTACGAGGGCTGACTAAGATTCTTTACCTTGAGAGAAGCCATGTATTTTTTGGGTTCAACCCTGGAGCTCCATAGTCTAGACTCAATCTCAGGGAGGATTACCACATCTCTTCTGATGATGATCTGTCAATGCCTTGTTTGGAACCTGGTGTTCCTAGATAAGAGATCCTAAGAATTGGATGATCTTGTGATCGGAGCGGTTTATTGTGCACAAGTTTATATTGGATATTCGATAGTGGATCTTATTTTAAGAGATTTCGGATTATATGCTTCCATAGTCTTTGGATCACATAGGATGTTATTCCTATGATGGTTGACTATATAATTGTCTAGAACAGTACCATTGACTGGATATAGCCAACTGAATTTTTACTGATTATCCTCATGTAGGGACATTTGGAGGATAGATCAAGGGGACCATATCTTTGGTCAGGATTTTGCCCATTGATACTTCCATGAAGATTCTTCCATCATGAGTTATGAACGGATACCTAATGGTTCTGCGATGGAAAGTTTGTCATGTATTTCAACCTAAGAATTTGAATTACAAGGGTATTCCGTTGAGGGATTTTCTGAATACTAAGTAATTCAGGACATTAGGGTTGATAGAAAACCCAAAAGTTCACCTCGAGGGGTTCAATTGATGGGGTTGTTCGAACAATGATTCCTCGATCTCAACCTAAGATTTTGAGTTCAAGGATACTCAATAGATAAGGTTGATAGAATCATTTACCTTCAGGTACAGATTTTACCATGCTTGTGTACGGATATGTCAACGGAATTAACTCTGTGGATTCAGGCGTTACTTGATTTCTCGAGGAGACTACTCGACGATATGTAACCTTGTTTAGATTGAGAGATTTACTTTCCTTGGGTTAGTTATCAAAGATTGTGGCTTAGGCCTTAGATTCTCTTTGATTTGAATCTCATGGAAAGTATAGCACACTCAAATTGATAGTCAGAGTATAGTTATTGGCATTGACTCATCTTCAGAGAGAGTTTTCGGGCTTTCTAGTGAACTCAGGAGTGAGTTCTTATAGGAAGGGAGTATGTCATGTGCATGGTGTACCTAGGGTTGGATAGCAGGTGAACATGGGTTACGGGATAGCTTAGGGCTGGATGGCTATTTTTAGCCGAGATTGCTATATATAGAGATTGATTCATATATAGTGCTCGCTTTATATGGAGGGAGCTATTCATAGCATTGTGCTATCTATAGCGGGTTTCCTTCTATATGGAGGGAGGGCCAGTGCTATTGTGTAGATCAGTTGAGCGCTCCTCAACTGATGGATGGGGCTTGGACCTAGGCCGGGACTCTGGCCATCTACATGGCAGATCATAGGTGGTGTATCGAAGGTCCTTTGGACGGGCTCAGGTAGTATGGGACGCCTGGGTGAGATACGGGCCTATGGATGAGTCGAGCTGTGGCCCACGTGCTCAGGGGTGGTCGGGAGGATCGAGGCACCTGCGCTATGACTCTGGTTGTATTGAGGACGAGATTCTAGGTCAGTGATAGGGTCAGATCCTGCGGGGTCGTGTCATTCTTCATCCCACCTTAGGCCTTCCACCCTTTAGTGAAGTAGCACCTAGGCCTCCCCGTAGTAGACGAGCAGGGTAGCCTCATCCTGTTCAAGGATCTAGTGAGGATTCACCTCCTCTAGGTAGTCTACTCTTCGCAGTGAGGGTTTCAGCCCCTTCATACAGTTGCATTCAGCCCTTTGGGCATTCATTATTCAGTTGTATCTATTTTTCTCTTTGGAGGTCCACTACATTCTCTCCCTCTGATTCTCTCACACACATCCACAGCATCACTTTGTGTATTAAGTGAATCATCTTGCAATTGTAGTTAGTATTGAGCAAGAGAGAGAGTGAGGATAGTCTATCTCCCACTACACCTACCAATGTCCTCGAGCAATCCTAGCACAAACATCGAGTCTATATGGCTATCAATGTCACGATCTGTGACGTATTCCTTTCTCTATACCTTAACTTAAAGGTGAATTTTTCTTGACTAAAGACATACATTGCAGGCGATGAAGCAGTTTCTCTTGCAGGTGATTATGTCCCAGAAATTGAAGACGATTATGTTCTCCTTATTCTTGAGCGTATTCTGGACCATCGACAGTGAGAGACTCGACATCAACTTATCACGGAACTCCTTGTTCTTTGGCGAGATCTGAACGACTCCGATGCTACTTGGCAATTTGATGAAGACTTACAGCAGTATCCTGACATTTTACAGCAGTATTTTCAGAATGTTTTCTACACCAGCTCATTATCTCCACCAAGGTCTTATTTTGAGTGGGAGGGGATGTCACGATGTGTGACGTATTCCTTTCTCTATACCTTAGACTTATGGATGGTTTAATGAATGGACACTTGTGGAAGGGTATGTCCTTTCGACGGGACACTTCCTATGAGGCACAACCCTTCACAAGAGACATTCTATTGAAGAGACACTACCATTGTAATGTACCCTCTCGTCAAGGGTCACACCCTTCACAAGGGGTACACACGTCTTCATGCACATACACTCTGGAGTACACACCTTTTCATGTATGACTCTTCACTCTATATATAAGAGAGGCCCAACTGTATGGATGACAACTACAGACACTCAAGCAATACAAATATTCCTTGTTCTCTTAGCACATTTCTAAATATTGTAAATCTAGGATTTCTTACAATCAACCCATCTCCACTCTGGCAACATTTGTAACCAAGTGTCCACCTAAACAATGCTGATCCACATAGATTCTTAAGGCCAAATTTCTTTCCAAAAATCGTGGACCATAAGCTCTAGATGAGCTCACAAGTGAGTAACCCTCCAGCAACAATACACTCTTTAGATTTGTAGATGTTCCCGTCTCCACCATAAAGACTTCAACAGATTCACCTTGTTCTGCTTCCAGTAGGCTGCAGCTGAGCTTTGTAATATCGTGTCCTTGTCACCAAGTCATGCTCCTCAAAGCAATCATCACTGCCTTTGACAAAAGTCATGAAGTAGGCATGATGTTCTTTGACAAAAGTACACCAACCGGTCCCCAAACACACATACCCCCTTGTCCCAAAGATGTACGCATGCCTTAGGAGATGTATGCTTTGTGAAGTCTTCTCAAAACACCCTTGATCATTGGCCTACAGCATCAAGGATGCCGAAAAAATGATTCTGTTGATCATAGTCTAGCCTTTCATCTTTATGCTGAAAAGGAGTACTATGCATCTTGAACTGTAACATTAGTAAAATGTTAGGAATGTTTCAAGGGGCTACAATGTAATAGGTTCCCATTTACAGTTCTTTGAATACTTAGTAGTCTCATAGTTATTTTGGGAATAGAATGTGTGCATGCCATGTGTCATAGGGCAGCTTATTGGCCCATATCCAAACAATGCTGGCCCTCTAATTGAATTATATAAAGAGGGCTTCAGCTAGATCATCTTATGAATGGCAATATCTTTTCTTGTACTTTCAAAGTATGCTTGCGACTCTCTTTGTGGTTGAACATACAAGCAGGATAACACTTGCTGTTGTTAGCCAGCTCCATGTGAGCTGCCATTGGTTACAAGGCTCTTACCGTCCTTCCATTTGCCTTGTCTCTCTATGTCTTGCTAGTTTAGTAGTTCTGTTTCATAAGCTGTTAATTTCGTGGAAACAGCGAGTTAAGAGGGATAAGGAATATGCATGGGGGCAATTACTCTGCTGGAATCAATCAATTTCTGTAGAGTCTTGCTCATTTTGATTTTCTAAGACTTCCCGTTGGGTTTGCAATGCAGTCGACCCGACTGTCTCAGAGAGGCACGTACAGGTTTTCTGACTCTGAAAAAGATGGGAGCGGTTATCTGTCACAAGCATTGGATGGGGAAACAGTGACAAGCAGGAATGACTGTTCTGGTGGGAATGTACCAAACTCGTTATATCAAGAGATTGGAGGGTCTAGAAGTCCCATACCTTCGAGTGATGGAGTCGCTGATGATTTTAAAGAGGTTCCTGTTACGGAAGAAGCTGTATTGGCTAATGATTCAAGTACTCCATTCAGATTACAAGGGCAGCAAGAGGATTCTAATGGTGTTATTGGTAAGGAAGAATCTTTATTAGCTAGTAATTCAATTGCACAGCATCCATCTGGTGTACAAGGGCAGCAAGAGGACACAGATTATCTGGTCATGGGTGGTGGTTTTTGTTTTACTGATGACAAAGCTCAGGAACCAATCGAGAGCGCTTCCAGATCTAGTAATAATTTTTTGAGAGACCAGCAAGAGGACATTCCTGGTCCTAGTAGTGCTGGTCTCTCAAGTGTCAGCTGCCCAAAACAATCTCCAAGCAGTGTAATTGAACCTTCTGGAGAGGCAAGGTTTGCCCTGCGTGCTGTTCCCTTTTTGAGGCGAAAGAAACACCGACTGAATTGAGGGACGTATGAGAGTTATTGCATGATAATCTTGGTCATATAGACTGGCTGCTCCTGGTGCATGTCATTGTCATTCGGAATATTATGTGTGGTGGATATTACCGTGCTCCAGGAGATGTATTTTATTTATACCATTGTGCTAAAAAAGCCTGTTACCAAAATCAAATTATTTGTACGCTGTGTTGCCATACTTTTACTATCACTCTGGGATTTCCCAAGCTCTGCATTTGGTTTGCATCTGCTTCCCTTTTGAGTTTAAAGAAGTGCCAGTGGAACTGAGGTTTTCAACTGTGGAACTGTGCAATAAAATTAGGCATCTCGACTGCATACCAGTTCATGGTTATACTACAGCTTTTTCTGGATTACTATCTGGTGGATAGTAATGCATTTTAAGCTACATGGCAGAGGTACCTCATGTTGTTGACATGGCACACTGCAATGCCAAATACTAACAGGAAGTTAATGGATTGTGCTTTGTCTGTTGTAGAAAAAAATAGTTTCTATATACCTGATCGAGTTTTTGGTGGGGATATTACAGATATCTTTACCTCTTGAAGATTCATGGTGTCTTTGTGATCCAATACACTTCGATCCTTGTATAATTATTCCAAGATCACGGAAAACAATGCAAGACTAGCATAAGGCCAAAACGGGAGAGTGGCAAAGTCCAACTAATCACTCCATGTACTCCCAATCGTAGAAGTGAGATAAGTCACCTATATTCCACCGCACGTTAGGAATATTCTGGCAATGTGGTCCACAATTTAATTCTTCAATGACGTCCGAATTCCTTGTATGCATGTGCAAAGGTCTCATTGCCTAGTGATAATTTGGTTCATCTTGTCGTTAATTGAATGGTTCCCCTATGTGCAACTCCAAGGTGCTATTGTTCCATTTACCCACATGGATTAATTGCTTGTAACTAATGGGACCATATCATTGGCTTCATGATTCTTGTTTAGTAGGTCTACAATACCTAAAGCCCATGACCATTGGGTGAACCAAAGTTTGGGGTCATTTGGCAATTGCTACTATGTACTATGCTATTGGTACTCTAGCTCATAATACTCAAATCATCTAGTCACAACTTTGTGTATGAATTGAACTAGCATCCACAATTGTGGACCAGTATCCCCCATGATTCTACTTTGAGAGCCCTAACAATTACAATTGGAGAATGTTAAAGGAAATCTATAACACTTATCTCACATTCAAGTCTATAACTTGCCTAGAGTGCACAAAAATCGCATCCACAGTGCATAGAAGAGCCATGGCTTAGAGGTGAGCCAACTGTCAAAGTCAGTTTGTGAGACTAGCTCTTGAAGCTACTAGACACTTTTGAGGTACAAGAGTGAATTTTGAGTGATAAAACTTGACAGAAGCTACAAGAGAATGTTAGAATAGCTTAAGGCCAGAGAGATGGACACCAAATACAAAGGCACACACACACTTTGAGTTTCCACCTCTACTTAACCTTAAAAATTCACATAATGTCATACCTCATCATAACTTAGTACTAAAAGATGCAAACATAGATGCCTATGTATTTTTAGTCAAAGAGTACAAGGCTAACTAAAGTGTTAAAAATCCCAATATGAGCAAAAGTCAATCAAGGGTTGACCTCTACACGTTTGTGTACTTTGAGGTAAAGAATTTGACGAAAAAGCATCCAAATTATATAGAATCTTAAGGCTTTTATGCATCAGATCTAGAGGTTTAATAGCTTGGAACCACCAAAAACTGTGGTGTTTATAGTTTAAGCTAAGAGGCCATCTATGAGCTTCAAAATAGAAAGAGTGGCATAAAACCACATGAAATATCAAATGATGCTCCAAAGTTATACTCTTAAGTCATTTTAGAATCTATTTGCTAACATAAATAAGATCTACAATGCTACCTAAAGCTTGTAAACCTCATCATTGGTGAGAGGAGTCTCAAAGTTAGAAAGTTTTTTAGTTAGAGGCAACCTAAGCCATAAAGCATACAATTTTGGTTGGATAAAGAATGATCCAGAAGAAGATCTAGAAGAATAAAAATTAGAAACATAAAAAGCTTGCTCACATATTCTCCCAAGTGAAAAATCTCAAGGAGATCCTACCATCACTCTAAACTAAGAATCAAGCGTAAGGGTTGAAATCTCTCAAAGTTGACTAAGAGTAGATGTATATAGAAAAATCACAAATCTATTAAGGCACCATAAGTTAACAAGGAAACTCTATAGGATCACCAAGTGGAAGCCATCAATAATACCTACAAGGTGTAGGTAAACATCATTGAAATTTGTGAATTTTTAGGCTTCACATTTATGCTTTCATTTTCTCTCTCATAAAATTTTGTAAATATTCTTATGGGTATTGGTCTACATTAATCATGAAATGGTAGGCTCTTAAAAATTAAAAGTGAACATTTCTTGAATTTCAAGTGAAAGCATCCCTACACATGCCATTCCTACTTTGAGTTGGGTGTAGATAGATTCATAGATTGAAATGGCACTTTGCACACATATGTGTTATCATTACTAGTAGTATATAAATGATAGACCACTTTGAATGCAAAACTATCAAGAAGTTACTCAAGTTTTGGGTTAGACCTTTCATCTCAAAAAAATTTGACTCCTATCTTTAGTAACTTCTTTTCAAATATGACATGCTCATAGTATGAAAAGGACCAAGAGGAGATATCAAACGGTCAAAAGTGGAATTATGGTCAACTATTCAAAAGTACGCAAATTGACTTGTTTCTACTCGTACGAATCATAAATTCTTATGAATGCCACAAGACTTTTAGTTGTAATTTGGCAAAATTTTGTGGAATGAAAATGGTCTCAATGCACTTGAGTTATCAAACCTCTATAATTGATTTATAAATAATCAACACTTTTATCAAAAGAAAACAACATTAAAGAAACCATACTAATGCTCCCGATCTAAGTTTTGGAAAACAGAGTCATGCTTGAAACTCTGGTAATGTGGAGAATGCATTGAAGAAATCTTATAGGACAATGTAGCAATATATATTCTTTTCATGTGTTTATGTAAATGATAGCCAATCAAAGATTGCAAACACTTTTAGAGGGCTCAGACACACGCATGGCACACTTTAAGAATTCAATTTTTCTTCATAGATAACTAAGGGGATTAGAAGAACTCCTGGAGGCCAGCTACCAAGTATAATGGTAGGGTTAATCCCATAAGATTCACATTGATGTTTGTCATGATACTCGAATATAGCAGTGATGTAAGGAACACATTAAAGGTAGCTTAGCTACCTATGTCTTTTGTTGAAGAAGATTCAATTTGCTATCTATATCGTTACTTAAAGAAAGAATAAAGTATCCATATGATGGTTCAACAAGGTGGCCCTTCACCAACATTGCATCTATATTGCAACTAGCAAACATTGAAGGAGAAAGGAAAGAAACTTTAGAGCTTAACTTGGTAGAATTACAAGATCCATATCCGAATGTGATCCTTGTCCAAACAATATATGCATTTAATCATATTTTTATTAAAATATAACTACACAAACCAACTTACAAGGATATGAAAAAGCTGAGTTACTTTCATAGCTACATGCATTTGGATGATGCGCACCATTCACATAGAAGCATTCACATAGAAGACATAGTGTTAACGTTAACATGAGCAACGATCATGAAAATTCAAATACCTGATGACAAAATCATTCAGACAATCATGTAGTTTTAGCAAGGAAATAATATAGACAAATACTTAAAGAAGAAACAATCCAAGCCAAGGCAAATTTTGTAGGTTTGGATCCTTGAAATAAACATCATTTCTAAGCTGAGAAAATGTGTGCTCAGATTCCATTGCAAATTATATCACCAGTGGATGCCAAGTACTAAGATTAACACTAAATCCTCCACACTATTATGGAGAAACCAAAATTTATTTTGCCAATAGTGGCATCTATACTTGCAAATGTGATAACAAGAGCACATTTGGAGAAAGTTGGTAAGAGGCTTCTAGTGCATGTCAAACCAAGCTGCACTAATTGAGTTCATGAAGGAGATATTGTTTGAACATTGATTGACTTTGAGAATGTACCTTTGGCTACTTTTGGTGATACTTTATTGGGTGGGAATACCATAACATAGACACCAAGTAAGCAATTTTGTAGCACTTAAGAAGCCATTAAATCAAGAGCAAGCCAAGTACGATGTTGACAAATATGACCACAAATAATTTGAGGAGAATACAATGAAAATATAACAGAGGCAAATCCATATTGAAATCTTCAATCCAATGATTCCACAAGAGGTAAAAATTCCACTACTCTATGAAAAGAATTTGATGGAGCAACATGAGCAAGTATAATGAGTTTCCTAGTTCCCATACCCCCAAGAACATTGATGAGGCATTGTCCAAAAAGGATTTAGAGAATGAGCGGAGATTAGTACAACTCTACCTCAAGAGGAAGCCCCTAAGATACGAGTAGATTTGGTGACAAGGAGGATTTTGCAATGGTACAATAGTACAAACACAAAACAAAGTAATTGATCAAGTCTCAAGCATAGCCGATACATCCATCCATGTCAACATCCTATCAAATCAATTGTATGATGAGTAAGATTCAACCAGTTCTATTGTTGAGCTTCAATATCCAACTTGCCAATCAATCATGCAGATACTATTGGAAATTTGTGAATGACATACCAATCAATGTAGCAAGAGTAAATTCTCTATGTACTTCACAATTCTAAAATTATGAAGACCAACAGGCATGTATTAGGATATTTTGACAAGGAAATTAGTGGCGACATGTAAAGTCACACCATGATTGGGATATGGATACTAAATTCTACATCATAAAATGGAATAGTGATGAAGCAGCAAATCCTTGCAATCTAGACAACATGTCATCAATAACATCTTCTAGCAAGACATTAGTAGTAGATATCACAACGTTGTTTAAAGACACTATTGACATAAACAATTGCCTTCAGGCTTTGGAAAGCATTGATAATTGCAATATATAAATTCAATGTAAAGTGAGATCACCTTGAGAGACTAACATGGGATGTGAGAAGCAAATTTGCTTTTGATATGCTAAAAATATTAACATGGGATGTGAGAACCAAAAGAGGAAAATATCTTAATTTCATGATTGATGTGGAATGTGTTACATACATTGGATAACTTTGGGTTTCTAGTAGCTAGCCCTAGGTCTAGGAGAGACCCTAGAAGGTGATGCCATTAGCCTAGGATGGAAGGCCCTAAAGCCAAGGTTAAAAGAATATCGATTGGATTAGAGGTTAAGGGGTAAATATCATTCAAGGTGTATATAGCCATGGCCAAGGCTATCTATTGGCATTAATGTTTGGGCCATGACATTCACTACCCAGTACCTTGATTGTGGATCTTGCCCATAGTCATTGAGTGTATGCATATACAACTTCCACATGATAATAGCTTCACATTGCAAGTCTATGATGTTATACACTAGTCTTAAATCCATAAAGACATTAGATAAGTGCTTTAGCTTTCAAGCAAGTCATGAGTTGCAATAACAAGGTCCAGCAAAGGTAGATAATTTTTTACGTAGGGTCTAGAGTCTTTTAGGAGTCCTTAGACCATGAACCTTAGCATGTAATGAGAGCACTTCTCATAGTAGCATAGTAGCTTTTTTTTTTGGAAACTAGACTTGACCAACATGTGTAGCAATTCCTAAAGAGAAACAAAAGAAACCAAGGCCATAAAGTCCTATATCACATCACATCAATGCATGTCTACATAGCCACAAAATCATGAGCCAATGGAGAACTACAAAGGAGCTTAATAAAGATTTGCTAAGAGAGTGAGCAACTAAAACATGTTGTCAAGGCTCTTGCAATAATAGCTAGACTATACAAAAATGGTGGTGGAACATGCAAGGATGTACAATTGAGTCTCAACAAACCTTTTGAAATCTTCCCACAATGGATGCGATGGAGCACAAGTATGATGGTCAACTCTGAAGAAAATCATGCACAAACAATGCTGACGAATTCATAGGGTTGCACATAAGCTTCTTTGTGAGTGTTTTGCAGTCGTGCCAAACGTCATTGTGCCCATATTACAAGGCATCAAGGAGGCATAATTGGTCATGCTTCAAGGATACCATGAAAACTTGGACTTTCAACTGACACCAAAGAAACGATTACTTGCTACCATTACTATAAGAGGCTAGGGATATGCATAGCGACATGTGGGCATATGTGTATTATTCCATGCCACATGAAAAGGATATCACACATCTTATGATTCATGCCAATGATACCACAAACACTTTGTGAAACCCAGCACATCCAAGTTAATAATGGACAAAAGACCTAGTCTAGTCATTTGTCAATCATGGCAATTATATTGGTGCACAAACAAATGACAACCACAAGGGACATATTTGTGTCAAGCCTCTATAAAGGCAAGGTGTAAAAACTTAGAGAGAATATGAGAGTAAGAACTATTTCACATCCTAGAGGATCTTGTGTTCATGATAGAGAGTAAAAGGTGAGGCTCATTCCTATAAAATAATTATTTAAAGGATTGACTGTGGAATTTGTCTCTTACCCATTTGTTAAACACAACTTTTGAAGAAGGGTTAGTAGGTCTTAAACTTGAGTAGTTGAAAGCACACAAGGCCACAATAATGATTCGTAGTTGAATCAAGAATCCATCTGTGAAATTTTAATGGTAGCAAGTTTCTAGGCCAAGAGTTGCCTAAGGGTAAGCGCTTTGTCACAAAGATGTCCACAACGAGTTTTGCCTCTAAAGAAGGCCTTGTTAATAGGATGCAATGGAATGGAAGTGGACAATGTGATGAACTTGGGTCCAATCTAATCACATGAAACTCAAGACGGTTGGTTACCATGTGTATTATCCAAGGTAAGCTGTCTCCATTTTCAAAACTTTTTGATTTGTATGCCTTCTTGTAGTGGGGTCTGGGAAATGTCAAGTGCCCACATCTAGCTTGCAATAGCTACTTACTTTCCCTAGATGTGAAATGGATGAGACCAAGCAATCGTATGTGCTATTTTGGAAGATGTGGAATGAATGAATAGCATGAGTTGAGTATGATGATGTGATTGATGTCTTTGGACTTAAGGAAAACAAGGCACAAGATAATTGGAGTTCATTGCACACAGGGTTGTACAATGATGGTCTCATAGGGAGCATTCTTACATTTTCCACTGGGAGCAAATTTTGAAACTACACACATGAAGTACATAAGGAAAACAAATCAAGAAGAACACAATGGAAGAGGTGGTAGCAACAACAATGCATAGATCTCTAATAAGACTCTGGTGGATGGTACGTCGAATGTATGATAGGAACATCCCTATAGTGGACTCATGGTTGAACTGGTGGGAAGTGTGGATAGTGCATTGAGAAAACAATATGATAGCAGTAAAAGGTAGTCATTTTGTAAGAAACCAATTGGGAGGGAATGTTTGTGTGTGTTATAACAAGAAACTCTTTCTTCTAGGGTGAAAGGAGTGGGGATAAGGTGAACATATTATGCACTAACATGGCAGAGTCATAACATGAGAGCTTCATATAGTAGAGGATTTGGATTTAGGAGTTATATATTTTTATATGTGACTTGTTCTCAAACGTTGTGAATTTAGTGCTCAAAAGAGGAAAGCAATATGCTTACACCATAGGAAAACATATTGGAGAAGGACCTTCTTTGAAAGGAGTTCAAAGGCCTCGGGTAAGGCACCAACACATCCACACCTGTAGAGTAAGGACAATATAGCATGTTCTCAAGACTCCAATTTTCAGAGGTCCATCCACGTTAGAGGGGGATAGGGAGATCTCACAATGCACTAAATGTAATTGTTGATATGTACGGGATGAGATCGCATAGACGATAGTTTGTTATGCACATAGTCAAAACCGTAAACCAAGCTCAGATGAATATAATTCTAAGAAGAGGTGGGGAATGCAAGGAGAATGTGATCATGTATCCATTGTTGTGAATGAGGAGCCTATAATGGAGTAGTCCCTACACAAGTCATTTTGGGCATTGAGGAGGATTCACGTGAGAAGGCATTGAAATGCCACAATGGAATTGGAGACTTCATGTGGTTTTGTAGTGGGGAAGTGACAAGCACCTACAGCCTACGATAAAGCGATAGCCCCATACCCTTGCTCATAACCTCCAAATGCCTATGGCAAGTGATACTAACATCACACAAGGGGTGGTCAAATCATCACAAAGGGACACAAGGAGTCCCCTACAAGAGCAATCCTCCTAGAGAGAGAAGAATGAGCAAAAATCCTTTTAGATTTTCTCAAGATTTTACATTCTTGTTTGAGCCACCTAGATTAGCTTAGACCTAGCTTGAGCACCAAGATGCCACTAACAAAACAAATATATTTTGGGAGAGAAACATATCAAGGAAGCAAACACATCGAGGCTCATATAGATGCTCATATAAAGTCCTCATCTACGTAGTGGGAAACAAGGCATCCAAAAAGTCCTCATCTACATAGTGGGGCACAAGGCATCCAAAAAGTTTTCAACTATCCACATTCATTACTTGAGTCATGTGCCTTGATCTCAGCATACATATCTACATGCCTTAAGAATACAATTCATTTAGAGACCCAATTCATTGAAAGACCATGCATATTCATGCACTATAGAGCAATAAATGTGAGATAGATCAAACATTAAAGGAAGTATACTCATGTGGATGCAAAGAGCTACAAAAAAGAGTTAAACTCTAAAGATTCATTGCTCAAATCCTAGATCAACCCATTTCCCTTAAGTCATTGCATACGCTCCCACCTCATGTGCACTAGCATACATACCAAACTAAGTTAAAGTGCAATAAGGGCCAAGAAAAGCAAGCAGATTGCAAAACTTTCATGCTCATGCCATTCAAATCTTTGCTCCAATCATATGACTTCAGCTAGTATAATTACAAGGATAAATGCTCCAACCATCAACGACATAGCATAAAGTTGGTAGTAGAATCCAAATTGACTTGGTGTGGTGCATAAGGCAAAGGCACACATTCCAAACTTCTTCCATGGAATCCTTGCTTAGGTGACTCATACGCGTAAGAATATTGACCACCTTATGTGTATGGGGAGGAGAGATCTAATTGCAAACAAGCACTTTGGTAATTACACTCATAATGAAACTCTCAAAACTTTACCTAGTTATCATTTCAAAGAATAACAATACTATTACCCATGTATTGGAATAACTATATAGGAAACCCTATGATTCTCTTCTCTAATACTTTGGATTTGAGAGGCTATTTTCTTCTCTAATCTAAGCCCACCCCAAGGCCTATCCTAGAGATTAGTTCCTTGCTACTATGCTCACAAGGTAGGGGGCTAGATGGGGATTACCTCTTAGGTGCAAGTGCCTTCAATCTCCCAAAGGGAGATTTTTTAAAATTCTTTTACTTTACTCACATCCCTTGCATGTATAAAACGAATTATCATGTTGCATGCATGTACTTTGCATTCTTTGAGCTGTGTCCACTATTCTACATTCAAAACTTGAATCATTTCATAATTCATTCATGTTTCATATGTCATGCGTGCATAAAATCATGTGTTTATGTCATTATCATGTTAGAAGAAACTTGTCTAATGAGTAAATATGTAGATAGGGTATGGTAGTTTCGAGAATCATGGAGGATGTCCATTCAATAACAGTTGTATAGCACTAGTTTGCATTAACATGTGGGTATTGTGAATTGCCATATGCAAACATTCAATGCAATTTTCAAACTTCTATAAGCACGAGTTTTTGCAAGATTGCATCAAGTCAAATTTTTGCTAGCTCTAAGCACAAGCCTAGTGCTTTGTTAACAAAGGCTCAACAAAGCTATTGAACTGAAGAGTAGATAAACATGTCTAAAAGAGAGATGTAGGGCACCATAGAGATCATTGATAAGTTGCAAAATTTTAAGACCAAGTCTATAGAGCACACAAATAGGTTACTAGAAGTAGATGTGCAAAACAGTGAGCTTGTTAGTATAGTGAAATGGGAGTCTAATGGGTTAAATCTTACATGAATAATGTTATGACATGGCTCCTAGAGGCTTGTGGTGCAAGACTATCACTTACCAATGATGTTAGGGCATCATAGACGGAGCAATGGGATACACTATGGGCTTGCATAAGAGTGGAGTCGTACATACCAGGAAGAAAGCCCTCAATGTTGAAAGTTGAGAGAAAATTTATGTATCAAAGTTCACAAGGAGGCAGTGCAATATTGAAAGAAAAGATGCATCGAGGTCAAGCACAAAAGCTACAATAGCAGGCCAGCCATATATAACAAATAGAGTTTGTGAAATGCGTCATAGAGAAGGAGAGATCCATATTGGTGAAAAGATTGGATCTGAAACATACAGGATAGTACACTAAACCTGTTTGATAACACAACAAAGATGGTATGCTTGCAAGCAATACAAGGTGACGTTGGGGCTTGTAGTAAAAGAGAGACACGAAGAGAGGTAGCCATGTAGATAGCACACCTTACTCTCATTTGAATTATCATTTGAACCCAAGAGAAACCCATATTGGACCATAATGCCATCCTTGAATTGTAAGATTGTGCTTCATTTCTTCCTCATGCTACCATTTGCTTAAGGATCCTTTAGACATTACGTGGATATTTCATTGAAGGGAAGTGTAGAGATGAGGATAAAGGTAGAATGCAAGCTAGACGATGCAATCATAAGGGTCAAATTCTTTTGCACCAGTGTGCACCATTTCATTCAGGCTCTCCTATGCCTACACAAGGCTCAATGGTTCCATACCAAATTGCACCCTAAAACTATTGCAATAGATGGTGCATGTCAAGTGGGTATCATTGATTATGGAATGGTACAAGACATTTTGAGGACCTCAAGAAGGACTTTAGAAAATTGAAGCAGTAATCCTTAGAGAATGAGTATTTGGCAAAGTAGATCCTCAAAAACAAACAAGACCATGCTCAAAGGCACTAGCTCGCACCAAAGTTGTGTTTTTTTGAAATGCAAGGTGGATACATCCCACAATCCAACATATATATATATTTAGTTGGATTGTTCATGAAAGAGATGTATGCATGCTTGACCAATATCTTCTAAAGTCCATTGCACAAAATATTGGTGACAAAGATGACTGAAACCAACCATATGGAGAGGATGACCCCTTAAGTCACAATAGAAAATCTCAAAATGTTTGGTTGTGATGGGGAGCTAGCCATGCGGCCCATTAGAGAGATGGATCTTGCACTAAATCTAGAGAACTGATTTCTCCGTTTGCAATCACAATTCATGATGTAATATGATCCATTTTTTGCACTAAAGAGATGGATCTTGCACCAGAGTGTGTGGACTAATGTCTCCATTTTTAATCATGATTCATGATGTAAAATAATCCATTTTTGGCCTACCATGATTGGAGTAGATGTGGCATATTGAATAGTAACGTGTGAATATCATACGTCATATTTCATGTAATAACTTGTAAAAAATTGAATTTAATATACCACATATTGTCTAAAACTTGGTAGTTTGAAACATTATGCCTTTGGTTCTTATCGACTCTATAAAACTTGAAACATCATTGCATGCAATAATTTAATAAAACTAAAACTTGACATGTAATATGCCCAATGCCCACGACTTGAAAATGTACTTTATGCTTTTGTTAACTTCATGCAAATAGCTATCACATATATGTAACTTCATACAAGCCCTATCCATCCTTCTCGATCAACCACATGTCACAAGTCTAGGGGCCCCCACTTGAC
Source organism: Dipteris shenzhenensis (assembly GCF_047967505.1). Classification (NCBI taxonomy): domain Eukaryota; kingdom Viridiplantae; phylum Streptophyta; class Polypodiopsida; order Gleicheniales; family Dipteridaceae; genus Dipteris; species Dipteris shenzhenensis. The sequence goes on along the minus strand of NC_141608.1, from coordinate 25,102,661 downwards.
AAGAGAGCCCAAATTGTAGTTAAGAGAATTCTGACACAAGAGGAAGCATAGAAGGAAGAGACCCATGATTAAGTAGCTTGTGCATAATGTGAGCACCGACAAGCACCTCTATAACATTTGCAAGACACAATCCAATGCATGTCAAAGTGGGCTGATCCAAGTGTCCATTGGAAGGATATGAAAAATGTGGTGTCTTAGGAGGACATTCTTTCGATTTGAACCCTAGAAGTAAAGGTTGATCACAATGCAAAGGGAAGCCAAAGAAGATGTTGGTGCTCAAGGTGGGGTTTACACACGGGGGAAAGAAACAAAGTGTGGCCCAACTAGTTGAATTACATGCTAGATCGAAGATCACAAAATGTCAACATCCAAAGTTCCATGCTTTATGGCAATGAGCATTTAACTTTCAAAATATTTATCTCAATTGTCAAAGGAGTCCCAAATTTCATTGTATTTTCAAAAGTCATCAAGACTCAGACCATCAGAGTCATCACAGTCTGTGGTTTCGAAGGCCAACAAGGTCTTCCTCATTCACATCTTGTACATCGTTGTCATGAGTGGTGTCACCTTCTACCTCTTGCTCCTCATCTGATTAGATTCTTTTGATAGTTTTAATGATTATTGTCATACTAATCACTTTGCTCCTCATCTCAAACATCCATCTTTAAAGTATCTAACAATGGAATATCTCAATCAAAAAGTATTCTTTTTTCATCAATGATCGTATGTGTAAAAGCATGTTCAAAACCTTGTTGGTAAAAGCACTCGTCACACCATAGATCCAACCCTTGTAGTGTATATTGTCTCAAGTGGTTGGGGCGATCATACAAACTTAAAATTCTAGAAGCATCATGTAAAATCTCTGCAAGCCATGGCACATGCTTGTACTAGTGTTTCAAGCCCAAGTTCAAGGTGTAGGTGCAAAACACTGATGTATCGAATACCGAAACTCCCTTTGTAATAGTCTACCAAATTTTTTATTTAGGACACTTTACATAGTTCCTAATGATCTGTATAACTTTGTCTAGGCATATCTCCCTTATTGTTTTTACCAAATATACACATGCTTGTACTAGTGTTTCAAGCCCAAGTTCAAGGTGTAAGTGCAAAACACTTATGTATCGAATACCGAAACTCCCTTTGTAATAGTCTACCAAATTTTTTATTTAGGACACTTTACATAGTTCTTGATGATTTGTATAACTTTGTCTAGGCATATCTCCCTTATTGTTTTTACCAAATATACTTGTTGTGTAAGTCCCAAATGCTCATTTTCTAAAATCAATGGACTTATTTAAGGCCTCCCCTCTTGCTAATACAATCATTACATTCAATAACAATTGTCTTTTCATATTTGTCCATCCATAAGAAACAATTGTGCACTTGTGTTATGCAAGAGCTAAAAAATACTATGCATGATATGATCTTTTTGCTTGATGTATGCTTTATCTAGTATTGAATTTTGGAAAGCATTATAAGCAAGTATGAAACCTACTCTATACCTTGTGATGCAATTCCATGCATCTTGGTCTACAATGGATAACTAGAACTTAATCGACCAACCAAGAATGTATTGAGCAATCTCCAAGAAATGGGTTCGAATACTCTATAACTCATGCTTTGACTTTTACTCCCAAAAATAAACTTTGATTCTCTAGAGTATAGATACAAGTGTTTCTTAAGTCCTTAACTATAGGATGCTTGCACCAAGATTGCTAAAATGGGCTTGGATAGCCTCACTACTTGTATAAGGTAGTATTATCCGAGATTGTGCTAGAATGATGGGACATGTTTCGTTGGAACTATCACTCATAACATCTCGAATTGTTCTTTATGGCCTTTTCCATCTTCCACTAGTTTATCTGTTAATTGTCACATAGCTACAACTACCCTTGGAGCATGGCAAAGTGTAATATGTTTATTTGTGGAACTTAGCAACTAGCCCCGAATACAAGGGGCACCTCTAGATATCTCCCTATGAAAAAATTTGCGTTTCTATTCAGCATGGCATGCAATTTAATTGTTACAAATCCCATTCTAGCCCAATAGACTTATGTTTTTCACCCCCACCGCTTATTATGTCCCTTGCGCTACTCGAGAAGCCTCAACGAGTACACATGTTGGCTAGAAATCTCAGAATAGAAGAAGCCATCGAAAAACATAATGCAAGGATTGGTAAAATCCTCGGTGGTGACATTTTCAAAAAATCAAAGAGAGGAAGAACCTGCAAGGTTTTAGCTCCAAGTCATCGACATCAAGGGGCCCATTAGTGCCAATAGCCAACACAAAGGAAAGTACCAAAGCTAGATCAAGATTTGACAACAATTAATGTTGTCATGCCATATGAAGAATCTGAAAGCAACAACAAGAAAAAAAGAAAAAGAGATCCAATGGTAGGAAGTATTCCCAACTAACAAGTATTTTTTGTTTCAATCCCTAAGCTTACACACGAGGCGTAAGTAGTGGGGTCGACAACTTTCAAGAACATCAAGAGCCACCACCAGTGAAACTACAACTACCTAGCAACTGCCACGTTGAGTCTTGAGATGCATCATAGGGAGCAATGAAATAAATGGCCAAATCAAAAGATAGAAAAATTATAACTAATTAATGAATTTAAAAAGACATGAGCATTTGACTTAACTAAAAGTGCAACTGCAATATGGCTAAGAACAAAGAACAAAGCTCACCTATGCAAAACCATCTTATAGACCTGACATTTCTGAATTAGAAATTACAGACACTACATTACAAGATAACGCAAGACATATTGTCAGTCCAATTCAGATATAACCATAACCAAGATATAAATTGCCAAGGCAGGGTGAAAACTGCGTACGTGGTCCAATCAAAAGTAACTCGCTCTGCAGAATCTGAATCCAGATACTGACTGTATGAGAGGTGGATCATAGAGTCCACAGAAGAGGTGAAACCTTGGGTGGAGTTATTTTAGAGCAACAACAAGACCCAGTAATGAATAACAGCCTTGATATCAATGACTAGCAGCTTACCCCAGAGCCCAGCACCATGACCCTGGGCCTGACACTAACACTGAACCCCCTGGGATACGAATTCCAAATGGCGTGTGACCAAACCTAAACTAGCAAACCAAAACTTAAAATCAACCAGCCTAAACAGGAAACAAGTACCCAATGGGGTTCGTCAATGATAAGAATATCTGACAAGCTGCTGTGTAGTTTACTTTCAAAATGTAAATACCTGTCTCTTGGTGCAGAGAATGAATGTCAAATGTATCCTGTGCAAAATTTCTCTTGTCAAGTTTTGTTCTTTTGATGTTACAGGATGTGTACATTGCTAGTCACAAGGGCAGCCATGTCAGAATATCTAAATGCAATTGCTGGGTCTTACACAATCAAATGACACATGCATGGAATAACACTGCATTTGATAACACATTTCTTCTGTATAATCATCATATACCGCAGTACGATCCACGGACAACCATTACTGAAAAGAAGGAAAAAGGGTCTGCTGCAGGAAGGTTAATGGCATAATATGAATGAACAGTCATCTACGTAAGGCCTGCAAAGCATAGCTGGTATAAGATCAAGACAAATCATCAGAATGATAAACATTTATCATTCAAGCAGAGACCAAGGCAAAGTGCCCGTTGTCCAATCCCACCAGGTAGACGGACATGGGAGATTACCTCTTCAAAGAATAACCTCTTTTAACATTTACTAGCCCACAATAAACTACCACTGCCGAAGGGGCATTGTCTGCCTTGCACCCCCTCCCCCCCAAAAATGATAGCCCGCTACAAAATTTTCTTGCACTATACTAACTCCTCATCTGAGTTCTCAAACTTGACAGAATACGACTGCAAGTCAATAGATCCACCTCTGTATGTACCACGCTTCTTCTTGGTTTTTTCATGCCTGAAGTTCCTGCAAAGGAACAGACCTTTGATTACAAGCACAAACGTTCTTTTCAATTTCATAAGAACTACACTATGATACGTTACAATTATTACAATAAAGCCACTGTAAACATCAGTGAAATTCATGCTGTAGTACATAATCAAAAGATGCCCTTTGTTAAAAATACATAGAAAGGCATAAAGTTCCAAGTGTTACCTTCCTCGAACAAGCCCAAGCACCTCTTGTGCCTTAGCACCATAGCCCTCCTCAGCTCCATCCTGCATGATTGTACAAGATCTTCGTATTTATCCTCATTATCTTCTGAAATGACATAAAATGGTATAATGAACATGAATCACAACATCTACCCTTGCACACTACATATTGCTTTCCAATGCATTCAATTACCAACCTTGGCCCAGTATGAATTATTTTTCAAACGCGGATCAGAGAATGCCACCTGCAGCATTAATATGAGAGACTGAATCAAATCATTGCTCCCTGAACCAAACCATGTCACTTCCCTTAAGTGTGTAAACCACATTCTGAAAATTTGTTACCAAAGGAAAGCATTTAAAAGACAGGACTCATAGGAGCCTCACCTTCTTAATATCCACTCTTTTGAAAGCCAAAGCCCCAGTAGGCTGCAAGACAATAAACATCATTCCTTTGATAGCTTGTCATAAAAGTAGAGGTCAATTTTCTACACCTCTCTCTCTCTCTCTCTCTCTCTCTCTCTCTCTCTCTCTCCAGACACTGTATCCCATCTTACTGGCTGAGACCAGTGGAGGGGGAAGCATTATGCCAATTCATGGGGTACCTCAACAAACTTGAGAAGATAGATGCAAGTTGGATACCACACACAGCCATGGAAGGCTACAAAGACCGTGGGCTGGTACAGAGATGGGGAGGAATGCATGGAGCTACCAGAAGACTCAAGTGGAATCAGAGAACTAGTAACACGGAAAATGCTAGTAAGTGTGTTTGTGTGTGTGTGTGTGTGTCTCCAGCTGTTTGCCGTAGATGTTTGTCTCCGCGGGAGTCTGTGCCTCATCTTCTTTGGCATTGCCACCAAAGTTCCAATAAAAGGGTATCAGAGAATAGATCAATACAATAAAAAGGAAAAAATAGGGGGAAGCAAGGGTATGTTTGTGTTTAAAAGGGAACCCAATAATCCAATACCCAATACTTTTTAGGGATGCAAAGGAATGCTTTAAAATACAAGCCAGTAATCCAATACCTAGCTTAATAAAATTGTAGACACGTTTGAAAACCAATTCATGCAGATTGTCAATGATATAAAGAACCTTAAAAATTAGCCAATATAAGGTAGAGAAATTATGAAGCCAAAATAACTAGTTATCTTTACATATATTACAGCAAGACGACTCGCTTCCTTGGGCAGCATTTGAGAATTCGCTTTCCTAATGCTACCTTTGGGAAGTTTTTTTGGCTTTTTGGGTTTCATCCACCCAGACAGGAGTTTGATTTGTTTTTCACTTAGGTTCGTTACTGGGCACTATGGACTCTATGGAAGGATAGAAATCATAGAGTCTTTGGTGATCTTACATTTTCCACTTTCTCTTTTTTTAGGCACTTTTTGCAGCAATCTCTCTTTGATTGTCTGCAAACTCATTATATAGAGCCTCATGTATACTTGTCATATAGTGAGATTTTCTGTTGATGTAATTTGGCATATCTCGTTTTTGGGATAGCCAAACTGTAATATAAAGTATCAAAATTTTCACCCTGTGTGTGTGTGTGTGTGTGCATTCCTCCATCGTGGATGAGTCTTTGCACAAACATAGGCCAAGCTTATATCTTTGAGGGGCAATTACAATTATACAGGAAAAGCATGAGCACAGCTGCAGTCAAAGGTCTAGCCCATGCCTAATTAGTCTTTACTTCATGCTTGAGAAAATCCTCAAATACTGCTGGGATGCACCTAGTATGGCAGTTGAAGGGCCAACATAAGACAAGTACAAAACATTGGCTAGGTTAAAAACTTAAGCACCTCTAGCTGGACTCACCCAGACACTAACTGTTCTTCACTACATACCTATGCTTCAAAGATGAATACCTTCCCATGTGTGGCTACTTCAAATACTCGTTGCAGCATGTTAACATAGATGAAGAGATACGAATGCATCAAAGATCAGCCTCCCATCTCCATCATAGATGGGGCAGCATATGGCAGCCATTGCAATCTGTTTATGTGGCAGAACAGCCACATATGAAGGCAGCGATGCATCCAAGTGGCATATTAGCCACAAGGGGAAGTCAGCATATGACATGGCATCAGCCATCTGGCACTTGGCTGTCTAGTTGGCTCTAGGTCGGCCTGTGTTCAGCTCCAAGCCAGCTAGGTCAGCCATCTATCAAGGACTGCTCAGCCCTGGCCTAGCCCTTTCATGGCTTTACGTGGTACATCATATACACAAGTGACTCTTCATCACTTGTAGAGTGCAAGCGTGATCAGGTAGTGTGCGGTGTTGCATTTGGTTACTTCACTTCCTGTCTTAGGAGTTATGTAAGGAATATTTCCCCCCCCCCCCCAAAGAAAGCCATTTTCTATTAAACTTGGAAAAACAACCATACCAATCAACAATCTCTGAGGTGCTGATCATGAGAAAAGAAACTGGTTGAAAAGAAAACCAGTCTGTTTCCAGACAACCCAACTCACTGCCTACACAACCTCTAAAACAGGAGCTAACAACCAAGAAGGAGGACCATGCAACCAGTGAATCCCTCGCGGTGTGAGAGTAAATAATATGCATTCAGGCCAAGCCTTACAAAAACGCTCCCGTCTTTCGACAGTCGCTCTAGATCCCGTCATCCTGCACTCCCATGTGGCACATAGGGTTAAGATGATATCCTGCCAAATGGCGACCAAACAGTGCAACAAAGTGCTCACCAAACTATAGTGCGCAACCTAGACGTTCCACACCGTAATGCTGGCCAGTGTCTCCCAAACACTGTCCCCTGCAAAGGAGAGGGGACAATGCCAAGCTAGTGGGGTCGCCACATGTGGCTCAATCTGGAGGATGCTCTAACCATGTATCCTGTAAGCTGGGGAGACCTCGTGATGGCGAAGGCATGACCTCCATCTGTCAACCAGCCACCATGCCCCACGTGAAGTCCCTCTGAATCCTTTGCACCTGAGCCACAATCCGTAGGGACCCATCCAGAACCTTTGTGCGATAGGACAGCTCCATAAGCAATGAGGAATCGACTCAAGAACTTTGTCAATGCAGCAGTGACACCGGCCAATCCACACACATCTGCTCCAAGTATGGGCCGATGGAAAGACCCACATGGGCAAACAAACCAGGAGAAATAAGAGATCTTCCTTAACCACAATCACACCTAGAATCTAGCTCTAGCCTCGTGAGACACCTGCTGCTTTGCCTACTTTGGACGGCCAAAACCACTCTCTCCGATCCCATGAACCTCACGAAGGAGACGACCCTCCCAAAGCCACAAGCACCACCCATGTGAATCCTAATCCGAAATGCGAGAAGGGTCGATGGACCACTCCTTGCCCAAACGGCCCACTACCAGGTACAACAACAAGTACAATGTGGAGATGTGGTACGACATATATGCGCTCCCTCATGTCTTTCTCATTTGGGGCCAGGGAGGTGACTCTATTATTCCAACAGTAAGAGCCACCATCCATTTGATAGTAGTGTCCAGTCCCATAGATCTTGAACGGTCTCAAGCGGCATCTCTCTCTCGCGCTCTCTCTCTCTCTCTCTCAAGTGACAGGATACACGTGGGAGTCTGCCCACAAGGAATTGAGGAGGGATAGTGGGGTACGAGGATCCGAAGGTGTGGCTATTCTTTTCAGATCACATCTGAGGCCACTCCTTTCTATGATACGAAAGGAGGAGCATGCACGACACATGTGGATTCGGGTCCAGCTACCAGACAAACAGCCGACTTTCATTGCAGTATGTTACTTTCCTCCAGACACATCATCCTATGCACGCGAGAAGTCACCACTGACGGACACAACCCATATGAGACTATTCATGATGATATCACGGAGTTCTCTAGACACGGGGACACTCTCCTCCTTGGTGACTTCAATGCATGTACCGGGAACAGATAGGTGGGCCTGTTAGATTTCGACGAGGATTCCCTCATAGTACAGGAGATGGATGCAGCAGAGTTGGGGATTGTGAGATAGTCAGCAAATGCAGATGCACCAATGACAGCGTATGGGACACTTACTCGAGCTGGGGTCTATACATGACTTGATCATATATAGCGGTCTCCGAAGATGGCCATCATTTGGCGGACTCACCTGTTTCCCACATGAAGGGGGGGGAGTAGTACGATAGAATATCTGCTCGGTCCACTTGCACCAGCCCCACGGATACATGACTTTATTATGCCGCCCCCCCTCGGAGCCGACCACTCATATCTCACTTTTTGTATATCAATTGCCACGCCAACCATGAGGAGGGCCCCCCTGCCACCCACTCGTGTTCAGATCCATTTTGACCGTGCTCTTGACCCGATGTACGTGAGCAACCTGGCTTCTGAGCTTCCAGTACTACTTCATGATGGGATGGACCTCGCACATGCATCAGACACTTATATCGGTGATACAGGATGTTGCCGCCAGATCCTTTCCCACGACATGATATGCACGTGTTCCAGATGGGAAGATGCCCCAAAATTCATGGTTTGATTATGAGTGCAGAGAGATAAGAGCCCACCTTACACGTGAGATAGCATTGGGACATTTGACTCCGCCAGAGGCACACCGGGTCTCATGCCGAGTGACACGGTGTAAGAAGCGGGCTTTCCTCATGCACAGAATGGATGAGGTGATCAGTTCTTTTCGCGGAGGAGATCCTACCACGGGATGGGAACCGGAACTCCTATCAAAAGGGAAGTCACCCATTCCCATCACAGACCCCGCAGTCTGGCACACATACACTTACTATCAGTATGATGTCCCATCTCAAGCACCACTTGATGTCCTCCATGCCCAGACCCACTACATGTCATCTGTTTACTTCGCAAAATGTACAAGCTGCCCTTCTTCGGCTTCATAACCGACGATCACCGGATCATGAGGGAGTACGCACTGAGCATTTTGCGCATGGGCAAGAGATCCTAACCCCGATATTAGCACAGCTGTTCAATCATGCCGTATGCCATGGCTTCCCACCTACCTGGAGCACCACCACCATAGTACCCATACACAAGACAGGTGATCCGATGGACACTGGGAATTACCGTACTCTTATGATTGGCCACACCTTGGCTAAGATATATGGATCGGTCCTAGAGAGGGAGATCAGCCAGCCACACAGAGGGTCATGGAAAACGGGCACTTGGGCAAGCAGGATTTCGGAGATAGCACTCCACCTTGGATCACATTTTCACCCTGAGGGCTATTATTGAGGCGGCGAAGTCAAGGCATCAACATGTCCACACTTGCTTCGTAGATTTTTTGTAAGGCTTTTGACACAGTCCCATGCTCTCGCATGATTGCTATAGGAGTTACGGCTCCTAGACATCATGATTTGGGGCATCATGAGTCTATATGAGTCTGTCAGAGGGAGGATACGTGCCCCAGGAGGCTTATCAGATTGGATTGAAAGCACCATCGGAGTTAAGCAAGGCTGTCCCCTATCACCAACTCTCTTCGGGCTCTATATTGACGAGATCATTTCTTTGGTCAATTGACTAGGCGGAGAGTGTTCGCTCCTGGCTGACCTGATGGTGCAAATATTGTTGTATGCCGATGACATAGTCCTCATATCATCCTCAGCAGGAGGGCTGCAGAGACATCTAGAGGCTTTGGAGGTGTTCTGCAGGGAGAGATTTGACTGTTAACCTTGGGAAGACCAAGGTTATGGTCTTCAACACCTTGCAAGCAGCATCCCGTCATCATAGTTTCACATACCGTGGTGAGCCTGTGGAGATAGTGCAGTCCTACACATATTTGGGGATAGAGTTCACTAGACCAAGTTTCACGATGATCCATGCGGGTACGGCACGACTCACACGAGGACGGGGTACTCTGGCCTGACTAGAGAGGAGATGCTTCCAGGCACACTTCCAGGACCCCCCGACGAAGGGCTGGCTCTTCGACACGCTGGTGAGACCGACTGCCATGTACACAACACCTTTTTTTCAGCGACGGAGTGGACGAGATTTGAGAGATTGCAGGTGACCATGGGATGCAGGATGATTCAGAGTAAACCCTCAGTCCCCCATCAAATTATATAGGCAGAGTTCGACATGACCCCTCTCCAGGTTGATGCCATCTTCCAGACAGTGACATTCCTCCACAGAATTTGGACCCTAGCCCAAGGGAGACTACTGAGGTTAGCACTTGAATCCTCCAGGCGACTAGTAGAGAGTGGTGTTGATACGGCATGGTACGCACGGATATCCACATGGTTTGGTAGTCACGGCATTCAGATGGACAGACTTTCCCCCTTTCAGAGAACCTGGACGCACTACCCGAGATGATCCCACGAGATGAGATCAACCGTATCATACGGTTGGATCTCCTCCAGCTCCATACATCTAGGGCTTGGGGGGAGAGGATCTCTCCACCAAGCTCCAGTTCTACAATGATCACTTCATGAGGGTCTCAAAGCACAATCTTGTCATCAGACCTCAATATCTGGAGGATAGGAGAGTTTCACATGCACTGAGGATCGCCATTGGTCAGATACGAGTCTCATCACATCAACTGCGGATTGAGATGGGGAGAGCTGCAGGCATACCCAGAGAGCAGAGGACTTGCACACTATGCCAGATGGGGGAGATCAAGACGGAGGAGCATTTTCTATGTGTCTGTCCGGTCTACTGTGATATCCGAGGACGATATCATTGTCTCTTTCAGGAGGGGCATGGCTTTGGTCCACTCACACGGTTGATACATTTTCATGATCAGGTTTGTGTTGGGCTCTACTTGCTTGAGATGCGCCGACAGAGAGACACACTGATGCGACAGACCAGAGAGCAGCATGGACTGATGCCACAAGTCACCGTCGACAGATCACAGACTTTTGTCACAGACTTCTATGCATCGGAGTCAGCTGCCAGTGTAGCTGAGGGAGAGGAGCTTGATGAGATGAGAGCATCATGGATCAATAGTAGGACTATCCACCAGGATGCAGTCAAACGAGTGGCGCACACTTCACGTATGACACGAAGAGAGCCCAGAGTATGCACGATCGAGGTTCAGCCTATCTCCTCCCTTCTCAGAGGTGACCGCTAGAGACGAGGCATCATGCTTGACGTAGCCCACACCCTCCCCCACGTCGCGAGACAGCTCTACAGACACAGATACGAGAGCTTCTCACATCTCATCAGAGTGCCACCAGGTTACCTGTATATATGGAACCTGAGCACGTACTAGGAGTGCTAGCCCTGAGCGCCTGACAAGCTTATGTCACTTTGCTACTCTAGTGTCTTGCTTTGCTCACTAGATGAGCATGTTAGCTTTTGCTTTCAGTTTTTCAGTTTTCAGTTCTCAGCAAGGGTCTTAGTGAACCCTTTGCTTCAGCTCTCAGTGGCTTGTATGAGGTACTTCTTGGGTTCGCACTTTGTCTCATAGGCTGCGAGGCCTCTCGCAGACGTTAATATATCTTTCTTTTTTTCTCTCTCGCATTCATACTTTCAGGAGGACCCTCACGTCCAGCATGCATATAGAATCCAGGCTTCCACTAGATTGGAAGCAGTATCTAACACTCTTAAATTTTCAAAAAAGAAAAAGGAAAAAACACTGTTGAATTTGACCGTGTGCATGACACTATTTGCAAGCATTAGTTGACAGCAGTTTCTACACAGCTATTGCATCTATCTCATACAAAAAGCTCAACTTTATAAAGAAAAGAATAGGACACATGAATATAGGAAAGCTTCCATCTCAAACCAATTAGGTAAAAGTACACATTTTATGAACCAGTTACCGTATTCCTATCATGGCTTGCACCATCCTGCTTGTTTGCTTTCACAGAATCCTCTTTAGGCTTCCCCACCACCGAGTCTACCATCTCTGACTTCCCTTCATCAGCACCCTCTACTGAAGGTTCAGTTTCTCTCAAATGATTACTGTCATTTCTTGCAGCTGAAATCACGCTGGCTTCAACATTCATATCCTCATCGATTGCATCCCTCTCTTTTCCACTCTCTGTGTTTTTCTTCTTCTTCTTCTTCTCCTTCTTTGCAGACATGCCCAGAACTCCTTTGCATTTTGCAGATGCGTCAACTTCACCATTTTCTTGTGTACTTTCTGTAGTCATTTCCTTTGAATCAACAAGTATAGAGTCACCATCATCTGCCTTCAGAGAAGACTCTTTCCTATGCTTTTTTACCCTGGCATTCTTTCCATCTCTTCCTATATTTTCATGGATCTCCATCACTTTTGAATCATCCTCCTCATTTTGCAATATTGATTTAACAGAGGGGATCAAATCTACTGTAGATTTTTTCCGCTTCTCCTTTACTTTCTTCTCTTTGTTGGCTGACTCCTCCTCAGGCTTCTTTTGAAGAGCACAAGACTCATCCACATTCTTCGCTCTCAGTTTTCTCTCTGATACCCCACCATTTCTTGTGAATTCTTTCTTGCTCTTCTGCTCCAAGATTTCTGTGGTCTTCTCTCCTCCATCTAAAGCTCCACCAGGTCTTTCTGTATGCCAATGTTTCTTTCCTTTTTGCTTTTCCTCTGTAACCGTAGCTCTTTCAAGCTCCTTTATATCAGCTGCACTGGCATCAATTTTCATCTTCTCCTTCTTCGACTGCCTTTGTTTCCCATTACATGCCACACTCTCTACCGCAGCGGCTCCTTTCTCATATTCCTGCGAGACAAGTGTAGACTCATTTGCAGTAGCATCATCTTTCTTCTTCCGTTTCTTCTTCTGATGTACAGTTTCCTCAATTCCATGCTGCAAAATTTGCCCCTGCATGTTTCTTCCAGGCTCCTGTAGTCCATCTCCAATCACCTATATGCACAAACAAGAAGCTTAAATTTAGCAGTTCAACCCACAATATGCAGAGAAAACCCAACATTTACAATAGCCTTTACAAGTGTTTCCCATGTTACCAAGATAACACGAGCAAAAAGCACTGACTGACCAATTCATACCATGCTATGACCAATTAAGCACAACTCAAAAAATTTCCCCAGAAACAGGACAAACGTGGACAGTTTCTGTGCCATCCAAAGAAAAGCTCCATGAATCTCCAAATATCAAAACAGTAACCCAACATAAAGGTCGAACACCAACCATAATTAAGCAGCCTTTAGATATCAAATCCCAGGATGTACAGGCTCATATCTTTGTATCCATAGACTTTTATAGAAAAGGAATGGAATGTTCAGCCAACAGAAAAGTCTTTGATATCGACATGTCTGCAAACAAACTATGTGAAATTGAATGCTCACCTTGATCAACATACCACAAGATAGTTAGATCAAGCACTATACACAACATGGTAGTAAATAACCATGGACTACCACAGTTCTTTAAGTAAAATTGCAAATACCTCCAATAACCTACAGCTTTCCAACTACCGCCCTTCAGGCTTTCAAAGCAGATTATAACAGAGTTGCCACAAAACATGTTTCCGGAGTTTAGCAACCTTTGCAACGTTTCATCCAAACAGAAAAAAGGCAGCTTGCCTGTGGACGAAACACTGTACGGGCCACCAGGCCACTGATACCCACCAGTCCCAGCCCTTCTGCCACATCAGCCTCACTATTGCTCTTCCCTAGGTACTCCCTCAAGCCTTCGCCTTTGCTTCCACCTTCACCTCCCTTCAGATCCTCTTGGCCCAGCCCCAGCTCTACGAGTTTCAAAACAGCTCTTGGGTTGCCAAGCCGCCTTGGCTGTGTTTTTGGGCAGCAAGGTTATCACTGTGAGAAAACAAAATGGAAGCAAGAGTGAAAGAAAGAAAGAAAGAAAGTTTATTAAAGTCTTCAGAAGACCGATGGGTCTATGAGACTGTGAAAATCCTGATACAACAAGCTGTGGTAGTGGAGCTACTAAACGAGCATCCATACCAATGCAAAATGCAAAAATGCAGAATGGCAGTACTAAGTCCTAAGTACAACATAGTCAAGTCCATGGTTGACTATATATCAATCTCAGCATCATCATCAACATCATCATCATCAGCAGCAGCAGCAAGATATCAGGATGGATGAGGCAGTGGAGGCATGAAGTCAGCAATGGAGTGCCACTCAGAGGTGCGGTCCTGGCCGTCTCCTGGTCGTAGCTCCGCATCTGACCAAGGCTACTGTGACCCCCGTCGGTCGCGCTCCGACCCTAAACAAGGAGGGGATGTCTCCAAGTGTGATCTGTGTGTTGATTCTCTGACTGAGCTGTCGGGTCACAAGCTCCGGGTGACAGACATATCGAGGCCTCGTCTCGTGGGGATCTAGCTGAAAGAACTCCGTGATAGAGCTTTGAGAGGGATCAGCCGAGGAAGAAGTATGCTCCTATCTCCGTGCTCGGAGTATCCTCTCGCGGTGTCTAAGTGCCTCATGAATGAAACCTGCCAAACACCGCTGGTCTGGATAGGAGAGGAAACGGGCCAAAATCCCATAGCTATCCCTGAAGAGGCAGTGGAAACGCCCTCGGATCTCATAGTAAACAGGACACCTGAAGATGAAATGCTCCTCTGTCTCAACCTCCTGTATGTCACACAGTGTGCATATGCGCCTCTCCCTGGATAGTCGCTATGCTCTGCCGCTCTCGATGTGAAGTCTGTGTGAAGAGATCCAGAACTGCCCAAGAGAGACCCTCAACGAGTGGGGTAGGTGAATTTGCGTGTATCCTGGTGGGTCAATGAAACCCTCCGCTGTGATATGTAAGAAGTGATCTCTGTAGAAGCTAAGCTTCACTAGGAGTTCACTCGGTCCCAACCAGGTCCGAAACGTGTGTGGCTGTAGTAGATCCTCATGGATAACCTGGTTGACCTCATGTGATAGGAGGGGAGAAAACGGAGCATCCACGCGGAAGGGAGGTAGTCTATCCATGTGAAGCCCCCGTCACTCAAACCATCTCTCTGTACGTGCATACCATCACCTCTGGTCCCCTCCCGCTCCAAGTTCCATAGAAGAGGATAGAGCTATCCATGGTAGCCTGCTACGCCCCGAGGTGTAATCCCCATATTCCCTAACTCGGTACAGATACGTGATGACCTGAAATGCAGCATCTAGCTATAAAGGTGGTGACCTAAACTCAGCCTGAATGATCTGACGAGGAATAGATGGCCTACCACGAATCATCCGTGATAACATGAGAACCTGTAGCCGCTCTACACGGCATTGTTACTAGGGAACGTGAGCGGCAACGAAACGTCGATCCCTTGGGGAACGGGAACGCCCAAATCCTAGGGAATGTGAACGGAAAGGAAACGCCACGTCACCATACCCATAAACAAACATACTATTCTATACATTAGAAAGCTTAAACTTAGAATCCAAGACTCAAAAACATTGCAATTGCTTTTGGAGTAAGCCTTAAGGACTCAAGACTCAGGACATAGTTCACGAATAATCATTGATAATAGAATCTAGATTAATCATTATAGCTTGCCAATGGCATACAAAAGCAAAGTCCATCAGAGACAAGGCACAAACATATGAGATTATCTTGAGTCTTGGAATCTACTATTCTATACATTAGAAAGCTTAAACTTAGAATCCAAGACTCAAAAACATTGCAATTGATTTTGGAGTAAGCCTTAAGGACTCAAGACTCAGGACATAGTTCACGAATAATCATTGATAATAGAATCTAGATTAATCATTATAGCTTGCCAATGGCATACAAAAGCAAAGTCCATCAGAGACAAGGCACAAACATATGAAATTATCTTGAGTCTTGGAATCTTGAATCTGGATACAAGAAAAGGAGAGTGACACCTCCTACTACTGAGGCTCCTAGAACTTCAAAAACTAGCTGCTACATGCATGATCCACTCAACACTATCAACATCAATGATCAATCTAAATCTGCAACATTGTGGTTACTGCCCCCTTCCTCCTCTTCATCATCTCCATCATCTGGATGATCTCCATCTTCTTGGTCATCTCCAACATCATCCATGGATGCACCCACCACAGGAACAATTTGCTGGCATGTTGCCTTACCATTCTTCTCCTGCCATCCAATGAATTCCTCATGGCTGTACCTAGCATTCATCTTCTGGAGAAAACGTAAGTTTGCATGCACAAATACAAGGCCACTTGCCTTTTGTGTCCCAAGTCTGTTCCCTGTGTGTGTTGGAATGCTTGCATGCACTAGGCTAGCGTAGGCTAGCTGTGCGTAGGCTAGCTATAGCGTAGGTTGTAGCGTAGGCTGCGCGATCGTAGCGTAGGCTAGCGTAGCTTGATAGGCTATAGCGTTAGCAAGCTGCTAGGTGTTGCATGCAGCCTTGCAAGTCGAAGCAAGCTTGCAAGTGGCGAACACAGAGCATGGAGGCCGACTGCAAGCAAGGAACACATAGAGCAGCGAATCGCACCGATTAGATTAGGATTAGATAATTTGCCCCAAATCGTTACCTGCATGAAGGGAACGGCTTAGGAAACATTCCCTAGACGTTCCACAAGGGATATGGAACGTTCCATAGCCGTTCCAGAGGCCAGACGTTCTCTTCAAGCTGAGTGAAGAGAACGCCGTTCCACGTTCCATAGCTATGGAATGGCGTTCCCTGGTAACTATGCTACACGGGCCCACTTTGTATCCGACAAGTCTGGCCCCCAACAAGGGCTGCCGTACATCCCCGTTGGGCGAACCAAGGAGTCAAAAAGCAACCCCTTGGTGCGTGGATCCTGAAAGTGCGAGTGGAAGCACTGCCTCTCTAGTCTGGCCAATGAAGCATACCCTCTACTCAAGCGTGCCTGCATCGCGGGTCTGATAGTGAAGCTGGGTCCGAAAAAGATAACCCCAAGATAAGTGTATGATGAAACTATCTCAATAGGTGACCCCTTAAATGTGAATTGCTCCTGATGCACGATGACTCGAGATGTATTGAAGATCATGACCTTGGTTTTACCCAGGTTGACCTTCAAATCATGAGACTCACAAAAGGATTGTAGTGCGCCTCGGTGTCTCTGGAGCCCCTCTGTCGAGGAAGACGAGAGCCACGCTATCTGCGTAGAGCAATATCTGAATCAACGTGCCCGCAAGAGAGCAACCTACACCCCCCTGTGTCTGCATCACTGTCTCAAGCTCGTCAATGTAGAGGCCAAACAAGGTAGGCGACAAAGGACACCCTTGTTTGACCTGATGGTGCTCATGATCTCGTCTGTCTATCCAAATCTTGCCCGAACTCTGCCTGAAACTCTCTTGCAAAGTGCCCTGACAGCCCAAATGATCTCTTAGTCTTAATCCAAGTCCAATAGGCGCCGTATGAGGCGGGCTCTCGGAACCGTGTCAAATGCCTTGCGAAAATCCACAAAGCAACAATAAACCCTCTACTTCCGTGCCCTCGCCTCCTCGATGATACATTTGAGCGTGAAAATGTGGTCCATGGTTCCACGATCACGCCAGAATCCGACCTGTCTTGCTACTCAAAGTCCTCGACACTCTGCAAATCTGCTAACCTCGGAGCCAAGTACTGATGTATAAATCTTGGATATGACATGTCCAGTCATAATGGTCCTGTAGTTCTCCGGGCTCATGGGATCCCCTGCCTTGTGGATGGGTGAGATAGTGTTAATGGTCCAAGTGTGTGGAAACCCCAAACAAGCAGCTTCATTAGAAAGCTTTGCTAAGATTGGGACTAGGAGGTTAATCCCATATGCAATGAACTCAGTGCATAACCCCTCATGATTCTTCGCTCGGCCATTATGAAGTTTCATTACGACATCCTTTACCCCTCCTCTAGTGAAGAGGGTGCAGGATGTGGGGCGAGGCATGTGTGAGAGATTAGGGATTGGTTGATTTGGGATGTCATAAAGTGTAAGTGCATAATCAAACCAAATATGAGTGTCAGTGAGTGGCGGAGGGGACCGTCCTTCTAGAAATCTCTACTAGGAGTTGTTACTAAACAAAATGTTTAGTAGCTCCTCCTCGTTCCGACGAACGAAGTCTAGTTTCTTCCTCCGTACCAGTCTATGGTACTCATGTAGCGTATCTGATGCGCTCGGAAGACTGTTTTTTGTTTCGAATCTGAGATGACGGCGTAAAGCCTTACACTCATCATCATACCAACTATTACAGGGTATGGTCCCAGGGGGTGATGGGCGGGTGGAGCCGGTGGTGTGGGAGAAAGCGTGAATGGCAGCCTCGTGTATGACAAGGGTAGCACGATCCTCTAAAAGGGGTGAGCAAAGAGAGAGTGAGCTGAACGTAGTTCACTCCCCAATGTCAACTAAACTGAAGTGAATGAAGTGTGAGTACAAGGAAAGAGATAAGGGTTTTGTCTAAGTCTATCTAATCACTAACCGTAGTTAGAGATTAGACCGTGGTTAGGGGAAAAAACCTCTAAAAGGGAAAAGTGCCCTTACGCAGTTATTACATTACATTGGCCACTGCCTAGAATATATTAAAAATTCTATTCCCCTGCAGTGCCAATGTGGTGTACAACGTAGTGATCAAACACCAAAAGGAGATAAGTTTAGGGCACTGCGAAATGCCTCAAACTTCTCACGTGGAAGTGCTTTAGTGAAGATGTCTGCAACATTGTCATGTGTTGACACATAGATCATACTGATCTCCCTTGCATGCAACTTCTCTCTGACATAATGATAATGAACCTCAATGTGCTTCGTACGAGCATGAAACACAGGATTCTTTGCCACTGCAATAGCACTCTGACTATCAGTGAGAATAGGAGTAGGACCCTCCAATATGAGACGAAGATCAGCGAACAAACATCGCAGCCAAACACACTCAACTGTCGCTGTGAAAGCTGCCCCGTACTCAGCTTCACATGAGGAAGTAGCCACTGTAGATTGCTTCTTGCTCAGCTAAGAAATGCAAGCATTGCCCAAAAAGAAACAATTACCACTAGTGGACTGCTTGGTATCATAGTCTCCAGCCCAATCTGAATTACTGTAAGCATGCATCTGCAAGTCACCCCCCCTGGGAAACATCAAGCCAAAAGACTTTGTGCCTTGCAAATATCTGAAGATGTGTTTTACAACTTGCCAATGTGTTGTCTTTGGGCTTCGCATATATCTGCTCACCTGAGATACTGCATACTGAATATCAGGCCTAGTATTGCACAAGTATATAAGGCATCCAACAGTCTGGCTGTAAAGTGTGACATCCATTGATTCACCAGCATCATACATAGTAAGCTTCAGCCCCGGCTCCATGAGAGTGGCAATAGGCTTACAATCATGCATGTTGAACCTATCCAAGAGTTTCTACACATACTTGGATTGAGACATAACGATGCCACGCTTGTCTTGTATAAACTGGATCCCTAAATAAAAATTTAACATGCCCAAATCTGTCATGTCAAATTCAGCTTTCAACTCAGCTTTGAAATCTGCAATTATATCCTCATTTGACCCCATGAGTAGCATGTCATCTACATAAAGAATGATGACTAGAATATCCCCCTCATCCTTCTTGATATAGAGGGTGCTTTCCGTAGGACTATTGTGTAATCCCTTACTTGCAGCCCATATAAAGCTTTGTTAAGCTTGCATACCTGAAGTGCATTGCCAGAAAGTTCAAATCCAAGAGGTTGCTTGACATAAACCTCTTTCTGCAAGTCCCCATTAAGGAAAGCTGTTTTTATGTCCAACTGCTGAACATTCCACACAAAATTTGCAGCCATTGCAATAACTGGCCGTACGGTGGTCATCCGGGATGTAGGAGCAAATGTCTCCTCATAATCTATGCCCTTCTTCTGTGCACAACCTTTGGCAACCAGCCGTGCCTTGTACTTGTCAATAGACACATCTTGCTTTCTTTTTACCTTGAAAACCCACTTGGTACCAATGGCATGCTTACCTGGTGGCAAATCCACAACATCCCAAGTCTGATTTTTCTCTATGGACTACAACTCATTGTGCATGGCATGCATCCAATGCAAGAAAATCTGCCCACAGTGACAAATACTGTCACAGCTATCAAAGGGGCTCAAAATGCACTTCAATGCTCTGTTGAATGCCCAACAATCTGCAAACAGAATCTGCAAAAAATGGCAAAAGTCTGCAAATGGACTCGTACTGAGTCCAAAACTGCTTGCAAACTTCCAAACTCTTTTACCTGCAAAATTGCAACCAAAATGCAAAAGCCCCAATTTCTTGCGGGAAATTGCATACGAAAGAGGGCAATTGAAAGCCCCAAATGTTACACAAATTGCACTCTGCCTGCAAAAGCCCCAAATTTCACTGCTAGATTGCAATGCAATTGCAAAAGCCCCTAAAATTATTCAAAACTTGCAGATCTACTGCAATGTCTCCTACAGCTTCAAATGTGCTCCCAAAAGCGAAGCCAAACAATGGCTGATGCACTAGTGAGCATGCAAATGAACTCTGCCTGCAAATGACGGACACCGAACACCTTCAGCCTGCAAAAAATCTTGCAAGTATAGAACTGTACGAAATCGTACGGACGTTCTGAACGGACTGTACGGACAAAGCTGGCGCAAAAGTACGGAATTGTACGGACAAAAACTGTCGCGCAGTACAAAACTGTACGGATGTCCGTATGAAACTGTACGGATGGTCGTATGAAACTGTACAGACGAAATCTGACGCATAGTACGAAAATCCGTACGCCTGTACGGACGAACTGACGCGCATGTGTACGGACGAGAGCGGGCGTTGTGCAGACTGTGTGGACAGCACGTTGCGTCGAAGCTGTGCAGACATCTGGGAGCTGAAGCTTGGCAATGGAGCAGGAATGCGAGAGCTAGAAGCAAGAGGCTAGGAGTAGGGAGCAGGTCCGGGAAGGAAGTGCTCTGATACCAAATGTGAGAAAACAGAATGGAAGCAAGCGTGAGCAAAGACAGAGTGAGCTGAACGTAGTTCACTCCCGAATGTCAACTAAACTGAAGTGAATGAAGTGTGAGTACAAGGAAAGAGATAAGGGTTTTGTCTAAGTGACAAAACCCTATCTATTCACTAACCGTAGTTAGAGATTAGACCGCGGTTAGGGGAAAAAACCTCTAAGAGGGAAAACTGCCCCTAACTCACTTATTACATTACATTGGCCACTGCCTAGAATATATTAATAATTCTAACACTCACTCCAAGGCCATGGCTGATATGATTATGACAAATTACAAAGCCATTGTCTAGACTCCTTGTGCTTCCTACTCCCTATAAGGAAGGAGATTGGGAAGCTTCCCTAGGTAAGTGGTTTTCTTGAGCAAGCTCTACAAATCATATGGTTTTCACTTGGAAGCCCGCTATTTTTCACGTGGGATCTCCTAAAGCCAATAAAGTTCCACTTTTCTCCAAGTATGCTATGTAGTACCAAGTTCTTATCTCTTCTCTAGATTGTCTTTTGAAGGTTCAACTTTCAAGTCCTAAGTGTTGGGATATCTCAAGGTGTATGCCTCAGGCACACCTTGGTTTCTATGTGTGAGTGCTAGAGGCACAGTTAGGTGCCCATAAGCACAGTTAGGTGGTGGTAGAAGCCACATAGGATGATTGAGAGAATCTAGGAGCAGATTGAGGAGATGATTGTGGAGCTCTGAAGTCATCAGTGATGTCAGTGAGCATGTAAGAGGTGCCTACATAAGGACCTCACTCTTCTTCATTCTATATGCAAGTATTCTGAGTTTGTGTTCACTCTATGCTTTCCTTTCAGTTTACCAACATGGTATCAAAGCCCTTTGATCCCCCTTGATCCCACTTCTGCCACATCATCTTCTTCTTCTCCATCTCTTCCCCTTCTTCCCAAATCTTGCTAAAGCCTGTTCTCCTCCGTTTCTCTGCCATTCTCCAAGCCCTTCCTGCTGGAGATACATCTCGAAGGGGCTAACCTCTTCCTGCAACGAATTGAAGTATCATCGCCACTGCTAGACGACATTGCATGAAAATCGGCGACTCTCTTTCCTGCGTTTTCTCTGAGTCTCCTTCATATTTCTCTAATTCCTTTCAAGGGAAGATTCTCCATGTCTTGAGCTATCCTGTGCTGAAATCTGAGCAGCAATGGCTGCATATTCAAGGTGAAAACTGAGAAAAACCAGTCGAATTTGAAGAAGCGAGCTATGGCCATCTAACGCGGATTTGCGCTCCTCCTCCTCAGTGGACCTTCTGTGGTATATGAGCTTTCTTTTGCCTCAGAAAGCCCCTTTTTCTTTGCTTTGGAGAGTGAGATACAAGCCTCCAAGTTCAGGCCTTTGTTTTTGACAGTTTTGACAAGGTTTTGAAAGTGATGCTACATTAGATGCTACTTTAGCATTTCTGAGGTTTTGAAGTTTTGAAAAGCATTAGTACAACTGTGGCTACAACTTTCTTTTAAGTTGCTATACCTGGTTTTGATTGGAAAGCTTTCATTTAGCCACCTCTGTGAAGCATGTAAGTGAAAACATCATTGATTGAAATTTGGTCACAAGTCTTTGCTACATTAAATGCTTATATTTTGAAGCTTTTCAGTTATTTTTCTAGCCTTGTATGAGAGAAGACACTGCCCAATACCTGGGTTAGACCCTCTCATGGCTACCATATTGAATATAGATAAGTTCAATGGTAAGGGCTTCCACACATGGCAGATGAAGGTGAAATTTGCATTGATGAGAGAAAACCTCTGGGGACTTGTCAAACCGGCTTCAACTTCTTCTTCAACAGCCTCCAATGCTGGAGAATCCTCAGCTCCGACACGCCCGGCAAGGGATCCCGCTAGAGAGAAGAAAGCATATGGTATCATTGCTCTTGCTTTAGGAGAGGATTATATTCATCACATCTCTGACTTAGAGTCTCCTTCAGAAGCTTGTCAGAAGCTTGACATGATTTTTGGTGCTAGCTCTCACATCTCAAAATTATCACTTAAAATTTCTTTCTTTGAATTGAAGATGGTTAGTGGCACTCCTTTGGCTGCCCATGTCAATTACATGCGGAGTCTTATGACTCAACTTGCTTCTATCAACTCTCCTATCACTACAGATGATGCTATGGCAGTGTTGCTTAAGAGTATGCCTGAAGATTATGATCATATTGCTACCACTTTGAAAAATCTTCCTAATCCTAATCTGTAAGGTCTTATCTCTGCTCTCCAAGAAGAAGAAAGACACATGGAGCTCCGGAAAGGCAATGACACAGCCT
Source organism: Dipteris shenzhenensis (assembly GCF_047967505.1). Lineage (NCBI taxonomy): Eukaryota > Viridiplantae > Streptophyta > Polypodiopsida > Gleicheniales > Dipteridaceae > Dipteris > Dipteris shenzhenensis. The sequence continues at coordinate 25,079,555 of NC_141608.1, read as the reverse complement.
ATGCCATAAAAATCCAGAAGGGCAAGTTTTCACCTTGCAATCATTGTGGGAAGACTAATCACCTCTCAAAAGACTGCTTCAAAATCAATCCATGCAAACACTGTGGCAAAAACAATCATCATGAGAAGTTTTGCAGAACCAAAAAGGAAGCAACTTCAAAGAAAGAAAATGCCAATCTACTTTCAGTTGATGCGCCTCCACAAGATGAGGCATCCTTTGAAGATTATGCTTTTTAAATCATCTCTATGTATGCTCCAGATCTCTCTTTTTATGTTGAGTCAAGGTACTCAGCCTAGATAGTCCTCCAATGAATGAAATAAACTATTGTGTTTTGTGCATTTTGTAAACACCTCTGATCACCTTATGATGTAGGCCATGTGTATGTGTTTTGCTCCATGGTACCTCCTGCAGACATTGTGTGCATGTACATGCAGGGGAGATAACCATTGGAAGGTCTTTTGTATTCCTTTTGTTTACCTTACACCCATGGGAACCCTTGCTAGCTTGAGATCCTAGCCATTGATAGATCCATGACCACCATGAGATGGCATGAGACACCTTGTGCTAGCTGTATCCTTGACATAGCCTGAGGCATTCCCTTGAGGGGGGGTTTGTTGGGATATCTTAAGGTGTATGCCTCAGGCACACCTTGGTTTCTATGTGTGAGTGCTAGAGGCACAGTTAGGTGCCCACAAGCATAGTTAGGTGGTGGTAGAAGCCACATAGGATGATTGAGAGAATCTAGGAGCAGATTGAGGAGATAATTGTGGAGCTCTGAAGTCATCAGTGATGTCAGTAAGCATGTAAGAGGTGCCTACATAAAGACCTCACTCTTCTTCATTCTATATGCAAGTATTTTGAGTTTGTGTTCACTCTATGCTTTCCTTTCAGTTTACCAACACTAAGTCCAAACAGTCAAATCCAAAAATTTTTAGAAAACACTTTTCCAAGTAGTGCAATGCAAGGATCAACTCCAGCATAAAATGGTGAGTAGGGAGTGGTTTGATTGGCCCCACTAGCGATCTTGGTGGGGAAATTATTGAGGCCATTTTGTTTCACAATAGGTTTAGCATTACTCTATTAAAGTCAAAGTCGATGTCTGACTCTATTAAAGTCAAAGTCGATGTCCCGACCTTGTTCAATTATGTGAAAGTGCAACCTCTTCCTCCATACAAGTAAACCTATTACCTGTGGCTTGAAAGATCTTGAAGTGGGCACAGTAAATATTAGTTTTGCATTTTGCAATTAGTTATTATCATTTAGACATGATGATTCGAATTGCATGTAGCAAAACAATGAGATTGCTATTGTAAACCACAATCCATGCGGTGGCCCACGTGCAACATCCCATATGAAAGGAGGAATTACAATTTAACAATCTACTGCTCGTTACAGACTCTATCTATCATAACTTTGATTCTTCATGTCAAAATAGGTAAATGGTCTAAAGTTAAAGATTGAAGTTAAACTCGAGAACCAACATGTCATCCTAAGCCTTTTCTCTTACTGTTAATTTGGATTCCACCTTAAACTAGACTATTTCAGCATTGCGGATGACATGGTGGATCTTTGCAATGGCATGGGTCGATATTACCAAGGAGAGAAAGAACGCGTATTTGCTCTGACATGGTGAAGATTTCGCAGTCTTAACACCGACTCCCAAAAGGTAGTGCTCCAAATCTTCTCACAAGCTCTACATCTCAAGTATATCCAAGATAGTTTGGCATGTTTAGAAAGAAAAGGAATATATAAGCAATGATTGATGAGCATGTTTTTCACTTTCAAGTCTATCGCCAAATCATAAATGTTGTAAATGATCATTGATCATTTTTAACATTACTTCTTGAATCTTACATTATTTCCCCTAGCAGCTACAAAGCTCTAGATGGTTCTAACTCCATTGAGTGAAAGGCAAAGCATGCTAACCTGTACAAGCTCTCCATTTGTAGCAACTGATGAGTCAGATCTTCAACAACACGCAAGAGAAAAGGGTGTTGATTATTTCTTAAGAGATGGTGGCTTTCGAGCATGGTGTACAACTTGATCCATGATGAGAGGATGTATCCCTACGGCAAATGATGTTGACATGCATCATCTCAAGCGTTCATGACACTATATTAATGAGGGTGAGCATAAGTAGCAAGAATACAAGGTGGGGACCGTCAACATCAATGCAAGTTGAGCAAAGATTGAGCATCAAGATTATGTTGAGGATCACAAAGAAGGATAGGCATAAGGAGAAGGCATTGACAGGTTGGCTCCTTGACGACTTAGACTCACGCTGAAATGAGATGGCGAGAATGAGAACCAAGAGGTGCTAGGACAAAAGTGGGGATCGAGAAGCACATGATGAAATTGCTATTATACACTCAATAATGCACAAGCATCAAGCTATAGATCATTCTAGAATCTAGATTTTGGGTGAATTGTCACATGTTAGCCTTATCATTTGTCACTTCAATTTTACATCTTCAGTATTGGCATCTACGTCAGAGACTTTGACATTGAGACTCGAGTCCTACATTTTGACCTTGGAAGAATATTTGAGTATCTTATGTTCATTTTGCTTCAAGATTTGACTTTGAATCTAGTAGTGGAATTCAATGTACTTTATGTTCATTTAAAGAAACAATAACGGAAAAGAAGCAATGCAATCATCATTATGGTAATATGCAGGTCCAACAACAACAATGGGGTGGATGTGTGTGCTTTTTTTTTTCCTTTTTTGGGAGAAGGGAAGGGGGAGGGGGGAGAGAGTTTAGTAAAAAATCTTCAATAAGACTAAAAGAACCAGATACAATGAGTTGAATGGGTGAAGCCTCTAAGCAGGTATCTACACCCAAGGCAAATACAACATAATATTAGAAACATTAATACATAAGAAAATGTTTGAGGATGGAATGACAAGTTTTTGATAGAGAATGTGGCTGTGTATAGCTCCATGCATAGCTTTTAAAGATGTAGTGCATGATTGGCAATAGCAACAAGTCGAGTGCTTGTTGAAGATTATGGAAAGAGACCTTGTTGTGACGACAAGACTATGGGCAGCAGTTGGCTTAAAATACTGGGCTTCATGGAGTCCAAAGGTGCAATTCCACAATGAAGATGACATACTGTTGGTTGAAGAAATGGCTCTATGATTGTCACCAACTTGATCGTGGATCTCGCAAGAAGAAGACTGGCCGATTGCAGTCTGGTATCATAGGAAGGACTTGTGTGGAATTCTTGGCTGCTTATGTTGCTCTCAGTGTGGGTTCTCTCACAGAGTTGTGGCGGGTTTTAATATAGCATGTTGTTCATGAAGTTTGCTCATAGGCTATGCGGTAGTAGTGTTTGATGGCTATGTGCGAATTGAAGAACTCTTAGTAGTGTTTGATGGCATAGAAGAGGGGTGATGGCTTTGAGTATATGAGGCAGATGATTGACTTGAAGTCAAAGAGATCCAGGATTGTTCATGGATTTTGTCAGGGAAGATATGAGCATGGTTGTTATACCTTGAGCTATCAGGATGTGTTCATGGTAGTTATGCAGTCCTGAAGTTGTCATTTTCTGGAGTTTTATGGTTCATGGGTCATCTAAATGTAACCAAAATGTGAGATCTGTCCGGAGGTATGTAAAGAGACGAGGATCTTGAATGAATGCCTTTTACCTTGTGATTGTGTTGTTCGGTTGTTTTAAACGTGGATGAGGGTGGCTGTGAAGGCGGATTGGGCTCTACTGCTTTTGTCCATCCAACGTTTAGCCGAAACGCGTGAAACGTGGCTGCCTCAGGCGAAACACCCGGCACAAAAGTTGACGCGATGGGCTTGTGACTTGTCACCTGTAGGCTATAGGCTACTAGGTTGCCTCTTGAATTTTCAGAGTGCCCACTGTGTATGTGTGTATCTAAGGTATGTATGCACTGTGTTTATGTAATATATATATGTTTTATATAAAATACATATTTATAGGCGTTTCTAGACGAAACGCCTGTAAAATTCTAGAAACGCGTTTCTAGAAATGTTTCTTGTGACACTGGCAGAGGTACATAATACCTTGGAATGCTGCATCAAGCTGTAGTGAAGATGCCCCAAACTCAGCTAGAACCATCTGATGTGGAATTGATGGCTTACTATGGATCATCTATGACAGCAAGGGAGAACCAAGAGCTGTTCCACTTAGGCCCAATCTGTCTCTGATAGGTCAAGGCCCCAATAAGAACTGCCATAAGAAAACGATATTAAACGTCTACAAAAGGCTAGAGGTCATTTGGCATTCAGCCAAGAGCAAGTCAGGGCACTCCATCGTGCAGACCAAGTTCCAAGACATGGTTGGAGAGCAACTGGGCTATATATGAGCAGCAGAGCTCTTCCTTGAGTAGGGTAGTCAAGCCTTTGGAGGCACACCGCAGTAGGGAGAGTTCCAACAGAAGTTGCTGCAGCATACTCAGCTTGTGGTGATCCCTTACCTCAGCTGAGATTTGCTGCAGGTGTTGGTACACTTTTGGAATAGGTTTTGTACTTCATCTACAAGAACAACTTGGTAAAGGTAAGCAGAAGATCGTTGAGGAGCAACCTCCCCCTTCTACTATGCAATATGGTACATGGACATAATAAAAGATTCTGAAATACAAGAAACTCCAAAAACACCAACAAAGGGACCTAGAAGGTGTGAAAAATCTCATTGATGGATATTCTAGTTATTCCAACATAGCATGCATCATTTGTGGGAGATATGCGATTGGACAAGCAAGTGCGCCAAGAACCTGAGTCATTTATAGAAGTTGTGAAAAGCCAAGAATGGCAGGACGCTATGCAGTGTGAATTTAACTCCATCATGAAGAATCAAACATGCGAGTTTTTAGAGGTACCAAATGGTAAACCAGCAAGCTATACAGAAGCGCATGACCAGATCCAGGGCTGGAAAAGAGGCTGAACAGAGATCAGAATTGCGCTTGGTTTGTAGAGGCTATGGGCCTGAAAGCACGCCTGGGACAGGTCGGGGTATGGGCAGGACTGCCTTGGCCAGTGGCAGCCTGCCATGTGGCCAGGCGGGGCCTGCAAAGGCCTTGGAAAAGGCTGCCCCCCAGTCGGTTTGTCAAAAAAAGCCCACAGGAGGCTGCACACTTAGGCTGACATTCAGGGCAATAAGGTGCAGGGATCAAGGTACAGAGACTAGGACAGAGGACCACGCTCTGGGGGGACTCTGCATTCTTTTGTATTGTGTCCATTGAACGGAAATATATCTTTTTGTTAGTTCTATATATCTCTTGAGCATCGTTATTTACTGGCTTGCACATATGGATGTTGAGTACACAAAGTAAAGAAGTTTTGGAGTCCGTAATTATGTGAATTCCTGGGCTATCTATCAATCTTCCACTGCGTAATACCCTCTGTTAGAGGATTAACATAACATGAGCCTTGTCATCATCTCCATCATCAGACATCTTGTCTCCGGCTTCCTTCTACTACTACAAAGGACCTGTCTCCTCAAAATTGAGAAACATGGAGTATTCTGTAGTTGTAATGGCTGTAGAGAAAACCTCGAAGCTCCTTGGAAGCATGTTGAGCCAATCGTGACAGACTGATGTGTGTCCACCTGGTAACCCCATGCTTGCAGCTGCTCCCTAATGATCTCCACCCTCACGAGATCTCTTGTTCCTCCATCCTCATTATGAGCAGCTGATTTTGGGGGGTAAGGATTCCTGCTGTGGTTAAAGTGTCATACAAGTCCTTAACATTGACTTTGCCTCAAAAGCCAAACTTCAAGCTAAATGTGCAAAATGACTGAGTCTGCTGTCAAGTGCCTTGATGCCTTCATCCTCCCACTCTTTGACAGCAACTCAATTCACAGGCGTAGTTAACCGCTGTGGCATCCACCTGAAGGAAATGGAGAGAGTGAGAGCTAGAGAGAGTGAGAGAGTCGAAAGCTTAGAAGCTGTAGTTGCAAAAATAGAGTGTAAAAGAGTACAACGCAAAGTGAGTAGGATAAGGTTTTGTCATAGTGACAAAACCTTAGTAGTCACTAACCGTAGTTAGTGAACTAACTGCAGTTAGGGGGAAAAACCTCTAAATGAGGGAAAAGTGCCCCTAACTAACTTATTATATTACATTGGTCACTGCTGAATTATATCTATAATTCCAACACCCCCCTGCAGTGCCAATGTCATGTACAAGGCTGATCAATCACCAAACGGATATAAGTTCAGGGCACTGCGAAATGCCTCAAACTTCTCACGTGGTAGTGCTTTGGTGAAAATATCTGCAACGTTGTCATGTGTGGACACAAAGATCATACTGATCTCTCCTGCATGCAACTTCTCTCTGACGTAGTGATAGTGAACCTCAATGTGCTTCGTGCGAGCATGAAACACTGGATTCTTTGCCACTGCAATGGCACTCTGACTATCAGTGAGAATTGGAGAAGGACCCTCCAAAGACAGATGAAGATCAGCAAATAAACGTCTCAGCCAGACACATTCAACTGTTGCTGTGAAAGCTGCCCTGTACTCAGCTTCACATGATGAGGTAGCCACTGTAGATTGTTTCTTGCTCAGCCATGAAATGCAAGATTTTCCCAAAAAGAAACAATTGCCACTAGTGGACTGCCTAGTGTCATAATCACCAGCCCAATCTGAATCACTGTAGGCATGCATCTGCAAGTCACCCCCCCTGGGAAATAGTAAGCCAAAAGACTTGGTGCCTTGCAAATAACGGAAGATGCGCTTAACTGCCTGCCAATGCATAGTTTTGGGGCTGTGCATGTACCTGCTCACCTGAGATACTGCAAATTGAATATCAGGCCTAGTATTGCAGAGATATATGAGGCATCCAACAGCTTGACTGTAAAGTGTGGCATCAACTGATTCTCCTGCATCATGCATTGTGAGTTTCAGCCCCGGTTCCATAGGAGTAGATATGGGCTTACACTCTTGCATGTTAAATCTGTCCAAAAGTTTCTGAACATACTTGGACTGAGACATAACAGTGCCACGTCTCTCATGAGAGAACTGGATCCCCAAATAAAAGTGAAGCAGCCCCAAATCTGACATATCAAAGTGGGTCTGCAAATCAGTTTTGAAATCTGCAATTTTGTCGTCATTGGACCCTGTGAGCAGTAAGTCATCAACATAAAGAAGGATGACTAATATTTCCCCCCCATCCATCTTGATGTAGAGGGTGCTCTCAGTAGGACTATTGTGCAGCCCCTTGCTGTTCAAAAAGGCATGTATCTTGGCATACCATGCACGAGGGGCCTGTTTCAGCCCATATAAAGCTTTATTAAGCTTGCAGACTTGAAGTGCATTTGCTGTAATTCCAAAACCCGGAGGTGGTTTGACATACACCTCTTCCAGCAAGTCCCCATTTAAGAAGGCTGTTTTGATGTCCAACTGATGAACATTCCACTCAAAATGTGCAGCCATTGCAATTACTGATCGGATGGTAGTCATCCGGGATGTAGGAGCAAAAGTCTCCTCATAATCTATGCCCTTTTTCTGAGCATAGCCTTTAGCAACCAGCCTGGCTTTATATCTGTCAATGGAGCCATCTGGCTTCCGTTTGACTTTAAATACCCATCGTGTGCCAATAGCATGTTTACCCTGTGGCAAGTCCACAGCATCCCAAGTCTGATTTTTGGCAATGGACTGCAACTCATCGTGCATGGCATTCATCCAATGCACATTACCTTGTGCCTCTTCAAATGTGGCAGGCTCCTCTTCATCAAGGAGAGTACCTGCATATGCTGATTCCACTGAATTAGCACCTTCCATGTGCCTTGCTGCACTGCGAGTCCTGCCAGGTAACGGAGCATCAAGTTTACTCTCCCGGAGAGTCTGTAACAGCCAGTTTGGGACTGTTTTTGCTGCATGTATGTCTGCAATTTCTTGCTGCACCACTTGTTCCACTGCCTGTGGAGGAGGCATGACATCCTGTGGCGGAACTGAAGCATTTGAAGGTTGCTGTAAATTCTGATTTGGATCAGAAAAATCAGCAGGGGAACCCAAAGCAATGGGTAGCAACCCTTGAAAGACATCTTCTGAAGGTGAAGGCATTTGAAAATCAGCCTGAGTGTGAGCTGAATTTTCAGAAAATATCACATCTCTACTTACAATGATTTTGCGTGTAGCAGGATTGTAGAGACGATACCCCTTGCTTTCTGCACTGTATCCAACAAATATGCATTTGATGGCTTTATCTGACAATTTGTGCCTAAATTCAACTGGCACATGTGCATAGGCAAGGCATCCAAAGACTCGGAAGTGTTCCACTGAAGGCTTCCTGTCATTCCAGACCTCAAAAGGAGTTTTTGTTTTTAAAGCCTTAGTGGGAGCCCTGTTCAAAATGTAATTGGCACACATCAAACCCTCTAACCAGAATTTATGAGGCATGTGTTTGCTTTTCAGCATACATCTGTCCATCTCCATGAGGGTTCTATTTTTCCTCTCAGCTTTGCCATTTTGCTGAGGGGTTAGCCTGACTGTGAGCTGATGCACAATACCCTTTTGTTTGAGGAAAGCATCAAATTCTGCAGATAGGTATTCCCCACCTCTATCCGTGCGTAATGTCTGGATCTTGAGCCCGGTTTCATTTTCAACCATGGCTGAAAAGTGTTTAAACACTGTGAACACTTCAGATTTCTTTTTCAGCCCATAAACCCAAGTAAAATTGGAGTAGTCATCAATAAATGTGACAAAGTAGAGATGACCACCCAATGAAGGAGTCCTCATGGGACCACAGACATCACTGTGTATAAGCTGCAATTTGCGAACAGCTTTAACTGAACCATCCTTCTTGAAGGGAAATCTATGCATTTTACCTAAAATGCACCCTTCACAGGCATGTGGAGGAGGTATCTCAAGAGGTGGCAATGCATCAACCATTGAAAATTTCTGAAGTGTCATTAAGCTGTTGTAATGCATGTGGCCATATCTGGCATGCCATAATTCTGCATTTTGCATGGCAACTGTAGGGGTAGAAATTGCCAAAGCATGAGCTGCTCTTTTCTGAAAAATATCAAGCTGAAAAAGCCCACGCAGCAGAGTACCAGATAACATTAAGGCATAGTTAGCTTCCCTGTCCCGGACAGCACATTTGTCATCCTCAAAGATGACCTGAAATCCCCCTCTGTTAAGAGTGGACACTGAAAGGAGATTTTTGGTTATGCCAGGCACATATAAGACATCAGAAAGTCTGAAAATTGAGCCATCAATTGCAGTGAGCTCAACTTCTCCTGTGCCACGTACTGAATATGAGGAGTTGTTGGCACAAGTGACTTTCTTACCAACAGGAGGTGGATGCAAGGAAGTAAAGAGAGACTTCCTCGAAGTGATGTGCTTGGATGCACCGCTGTCAAAATACCATGTGTTCAGTGTTTCATCAACACTGAAAGCAGATGCATCTGAAGGAGAGTCAAAACTGCAAGTCAAAAATGCATATGTATCATCACTGCAAGAAGCTGTACTATCCCGAGCATCTGGAACAGCCAACCTAGAATCAGAAATGCAAGATAAAAAGGCATAATCTTGACCAACAAAGTTGGCTGCAGCATCCCCACTGTCAGATGCACAAGGGGCTGAATCTGAAACAGCCATTCCTGAGCTGTTTTTCTTTTCCTTTGCAATCCTTTTCCTGCATTCTGCTATGTGATGACCTGGCTTTTTGCAGTAGTGACAAAAACCCTTCTTTTTGGGCTTGCTTGCATCACTTTTAGCCTTTTGTGAAGGCTGTCCTGACCCACTGGAAGGCTGATTTGCTGCTGTTTTTGCCTGTCCCTTTGTTTTTTATTTGAATTTTGAGAGCATGGCTTGTTCACCTGCACGTGAAGCCAAATTTTTCCTGGTCTGCTCTTCCTGAAGCAGAAGTCCTATCAGCTCATGAAAAGAAAGAGGATTTGCACCCCCCCTCAATGATAAATTCAGCGAAGTGTGAAAGCTGAGATAAGACTCAGGAAGAGAATTCAGAGTGGTTGTAATCATCTCTGAATCAGGAATAATTTCATCTATGTTCAACAACTGCTCTCTGAGATCCTGTAGCTTAGTGAGATGGGCTGACATGGAGTCACCCTCCTCCATATGTGTATTGCTCAACTCTCTTTTTAAAAAGGATACCCTGGCATCATTCCGTGCTGCATACATGCTTTCCAAAATATCCCACGCTGCCCTGGAGGTCTTACACGACCGGATATGCGGAATGATTGATCTTTTCACTGAAAGAGAGATGCATGACAAGGCTAAGGCATCCCGTGAATCCCATCTCTTTTGCTCAGGAGTATTGACTGTAGCTGCACCAACAACTTGTCCTGCAGCTGCACCTTGTGCACGACCTCTTCCACCTCCTTGCTGAGGAGGGGTAGCAGGTGCAATATCTGCTGGTCGGATTTCATCCCCATTGACATAATCCCATAAATTGCGAGAAATCAGAATATTACGTACCATGAAACTCCAGAGGGAGTAGTTGGTACCATCCAATTTGTCTTCCTGTGAAAGACCACCGAACTGGAACTCATTCTGATTTGATGGGCCATATCTGAAAAAGAGATTGAAGCAGATACAAAGCTGAATTCCCTTACTGGGAATAAAATGCACGACTCCCAAAAACACAGCCAAGCACGGGCTGTATATGCAACTTAGATTTCTGCAGTTGAGCTGTCAGAAATCTGTCCAAGCATAAAACACTCTCCAAAATCTGCCAAAAGTGTTCCAAACACTCCAAGAAAGGCAGTATGTACTGAATACTCCAAAAAATGCTCTCCAAACACAAAAGCCTTAATTTGTGGCTAGAAATTGCAGCCAGAAAGGGGTAAAAATGCTAAAAGCCCCAAATCTGCAATTTTAATACAAAAGCCCCAAATTTCAGACTATATCTCCAATTTTTCTCCAGATGTAGCTCCAAAATTGCACAGTGATTGCAATGTCTGCAATATGCAAAATGCCCCAAATATACTCGCAGAATACTTAGCCAAACAATGGCTGTCTGCAAAATTAGCCTGCCAAAGATCACCTGCTAGTTCTCTTGTACAAACCAAGGAGGTACCTGCTGCTGTACTGAAGCAGATTCAGTACAGATTTACTGTACTGAATACTGTACGGAAATGCCGTACAGTTTGTACGGCACTGTACGGCTAGTACGTCGACAGGTACGTAGACTATACAGAAATGATAACCTGTACGAAAAACAGGTACAAATACGATACGGCGTCGATGTACGGGAGTTGTACGGCGACGGTGTACGGTACTTCACGGAACTGTACGGCCTTCACGATGTACGGCGACGATGTACGGTGAACAGGTATGTACGACGGCGTACGGTGTACGGCACTTCACGGACGACGGTACGAATGTGGTACGTCGATGTACGGAAGCTCGGAGCTGTACGGCAGGCGAAATTGTACGGCGAGCTCGTGTACGGCGATGTACGTCAATGGACGACACTTGTACGGCGTCAGAATTCCGTACAGTCGTACGGACTGTACGGACAGATTGGCGCAGGCTGAAAGTCGAGGCTGAGTGTTGGAACTGAAGGGAGCAAGGAGCACCAAGCTCTTGGACCTGCTCTGATACCAAATGAAGGAAATGGAGAGAGTGAGAGCTAGAGAGAGTGAGAGAGTCGAAAGCTTAGAAGCTGTAGTTGCAAAAATAGAGTGTAAAAGAGTACAACGCAAAGTGAGTAGGATAAGGTTTTGTCATAGTGACAAAACCTTAGTAGTCACTAACCGTAGTTAGTGAACTAACTGCAGTTAGGGGGAAAAACCTCTAAATGAGGGAAAAGTGCCCCTAACTAACTTATTATATTACATTGGTCACTGCTGAATTATATCTATAATTCCAACACCACCGTCCTTGGGCTTAAGTTCCCTTCCTTCTATCACCTTCCATATCTTTCTTGCCACCAGATGGCTTCGAATCTTAACCTGGTTGCACGACTGTTCCATAAATAATTAGAATTCACAGGCTACTTCTCCTTCTATGCCTTTAGAGTGTGCATTAACAACAAAGGGTCACCCTTCCTCATCACGGGTACATACAGCATATTTGTTGTCTTAATGTTTTGCATCAAATCGTGCATGCACTTATTGCTAAACCAAAAGAGTAGCATGTATGAATAGAATCTATACGACTAAAACAGCCAGAAGATTTTACTAAGTCCATAGTCTGAATCCACAGACAGTATATTAACTAGAAAGATTCCAATTCAGCTCTGCAAGCATATGACAGGGCCAAAAGAAAATCCAAAAGCAGACTTAAAGGACATATCAAGATTCCACCTTCACTACACAAGTTTTCCAGGCAAAAAAGGTTTTGACAAAATTTCTGCACTGCACAAAGTAGAGAAACATGTAGTCCTTAAGAACATAAAAAAGAGTTTGTCCGTCAAGAACTTATACCCTTAGGTTACACTAATAGAGCTAGGCTCCCTTCATAACTGTGATGAATTGCAGAATCATAAAGTTTGATGCCTCACACAGAGCTTATCTTTACCTCAACTGAGAAGGCTAAACTTTGAAATCCCTGGTTGTTCTCTTCATTGAGCTCATCTGTCGAGTTGATTACTCTCTCAGATAACTTATCGGCAGTTTCTGATTTCCTTTTCTTCTTTTTTGAGGTTCCACTGCCAACAAGTTCAAGGCAAGTCTACTCAATTCCAAAGATGAACACTGTCCAGAAGTTAGAATGGCTGATCTAAATTTAGTTTGGATAACAAAATTACACTTAAAAGCTATCAGACTGCAATTTGATCCAAAGAAAACAATCAGCAAGTAATCTGGTACAATGAACATCAGTCAATAATCAACAAATTCCATTACTTAAAAATTAAAGTCACTTGAAAAACATTATTTAGCAAGCATGGCCCTGCATGGTCCACAGGATGCCATAGATCAAAAGCTCCAAATGTTATGATCAAGTTAAGATAACAGGACCTTGGAAGGGTCAGTTGGCATTTTCCCTTTAGAGGACAGACAATTCTAAATAATCTGCATTGCATTTTATGTATATGGCCGAAGGGATTTAATGTCAAGGTCATCGATGAGGGCAGTTTGCATTCTGGAAATTGTTAGGCCGTTTATCAGTTGGTATCAGACACGCAGAGTTTGAATTTGCGTTAAGGTTGAGAGGAAGTTCACATTTGTTGGGAGATTTTACGTTGAAAGGCTCAAAAGATTCAAATAAGAACCATAGTGGTCGAGAAACCACATACAAGTTTCTTCACGAAGGCAAAGATTGCTTGGGTTGAAGCGATGTGAGCAATAGCAGAAAATTACTACGGACAAAGGATCTCAAGTTAGCACTAGACTAAGTGCAAGGTTATGTATTTGTTGATGTAGATTTTCAGCCGAAGCCAGATTTCCTGAGACACATAGTCTCCTATCTCAAGACTCGATTGAACCTTCTAAGTTTATGTCAGAAGGAATACCTTAATCACCTGATCTCTGGATATGACAGCATATGGGAGATACAACCACGGAATCACATGACTCTTTGCAGAATCTACTCGCTATTTTTATCAACTTTACAGGTGACGATCATATGGTTCAGAGTGAAATATGCAATCATACTGCACATAAGGATCCACGAGGGTTGAAGAGAATGCAGCTATGTGACCGGATATGATCAGTGGAAAATAGGTGATTGTTGTCGAGTCTCCATCAACATTATACGCTTATACTCACCTCAGTGTTCAACGATTAAATTGTAGCTCAAATTCCTAAGGCTCCGGAACATGTGAAGAATCAAACTTGTTGCCTACTTTAGAATAGTTCGTGGCTTTGTTGGCGAGTTTAGAGTCTAGTGACCAGAACCTACACAGGAGAAATTGGAACTGGGGAGCTCTCTATTTTTTCTGTTTAGTTTGTTTTAGTTTGGTTGTGTTGCAAAAATTTGCAAATCCTCCAGCAGGGTGAAATTAGAGTTGCAGAGTTTGGCACATGTTGGTATATAGGGCTATTTTTGCAGATATTTCCCTAGCATGGGGAAAGAATAATTGGTTTAGTGGACGTAAATATTTCAGAGTATGCATGTATAGCTATGAAATTGGGATTCAAGGCAAAGCAATTCCAATGGAAGTTGAGGAAGAAGGTTCATGGGTGGATCCCGTAGAATCGGGAGTCCCGCCGACACAACTAGTGTCGCGCCCTATGGCCCATACATTGTCAGGTAGGATTGCTTTGTTGGAGGATGCCTTGCAACAAATTTTGACTCAACAACTACATGCTAATGTAGTGCAATCCGAACTTAGAAGGGTGGTTCAAAGTATATCCACGAGACCATCCAAGGAAGAAAAAGGAAAGGCTCTTATAGAGCTTGAGACTAGATACATACGGTCGAGTCTGGGAAGGCTGAAATACCAGATATCGCCAATTATAGACCAAAAAAGTATTCTGGTCGGATCACAGACCGTAGTTCAAATATCATAGACAGCCGGTTGCATGAATGGGATGAAGCATTTGCCATTTGTGAAATCAGGAAATGATATGACGAAAATCTGTGAGACCGAGACAATGGATAGGTAGTGGATCAAACAACAAAAGGATAATGTGGCATCCACTACCTGGGAAGGGTTCAAGAAACAGTTTAAAAAACTTTTCTTGCCACTTGACAAAGCATCTCAAGCTTGGGCTCAATAGAGGTACCTTTGTCAAAGAAATTTGTCAGTGTCTGAATATATTGACAAATTTAGGGAACCTCTTCCTCAGTCGGTGCAAGTAAAGGATTTTATTTTTTGACTGAATGATAGAATTAAAATGGAAGTTCGAACTAAGTATATGCAAACACATTTAATGAAGCAATAGATATAGCCCTGAACTACGAAGATGCCAAAAGCAAGCCAAGTGGGTATTTGCGGAAAGGGACTCGGTATGAGTACCCGAAAAAGAGTGGGTCTAAAAAGAGGTGGATTAGAAAGTCTGGTGCCCCACAATTAAGTGGACAAGCCAGGGAGGTAAAGCCGACTGGGGCTCGTTCAAAACCAAGTACCACCGTTGAAATGAAGAAAAGCGACTCCTATGGCAGCCCAAGCTTTGTCAAAATCTTCTTTACCTAAAAAACAAAGGCATATGCTTTGGATGCCTTCAGCCTCATCAGTGGAAAGATTATCCACGAAACAAGGATTGTCGGATGGCTCAGATGGTGGTCTTAGAATGCGACATGGAATGGAGGTAAGTCCCAAAGCCGACTACATGCAGATTTAGCTAGCGGGATCTTCTTAGAGGTTAAAAGTTAAAACATGTGTTATCATGTGTGTATGTTGCTAAGTTGGTGAATAGTGTATCCTGTCCAAGCCCATAGCAACGGGGGATACAACTTTTAGTGATACAGATTTATTAAAATGAAGGAGCCAGTGGTCAATCATGATGTTATTGTGTTGCTTGACTCAGCGTCAACACACAATGTAATTAACTCCAAACTCGTGAAGAGGACAAAACTAAAAACTACTCCATCTAACTATCGGTGTACAGTCAGAATGGTAGATGGGAGTTCTACCGAAATATGAGACCAAAGGATTACCTAGTTAGACCTTTTGATTCAGGGCTACGCAGACAAGCTGGATTTTGAATTGACCAAGCTTGCTCATGCAGATATAGCCCTAGGAAAGACATGGCATTCCAGGAAGAATCCAAACATTGATTGAAAAAAACAAATTTACCAATTTATGATGAATGATGTGCAATACGTTTTGCGAAGTGAAAGGATTTGTCTCAAGTACTGTTGGTTTCCATGATGGAAGTTCGAAAAACTTAGAGAGATTTGTCGTTTCTTTGTATGGCATCGGTAGAGTCGATTAACGATCCATCGACTAGCACTGATGCTACCCAAGATGGGAGATGGCCAAGTTGGCTTATCAGATCACAGAGAAGTTCTCTACTTGTTTTAAAAATGAGTTACCTTATGGTTTACCTCCAGAGCGGAATGCTCAACATAAGATTGAACTTATGCCAGTTAGGGACAGAACCCGTAAATAGGCCCCCCTATTCCCACCTTTCGCTTCACCAGTGATATTGAAGAAGGACAAAGATGATATCTTTCATCTCTAAATTTATTATCGAGGATTAGACAATATCACTATTAAGCACAGGTATCCAATGGCTCGGATTGATCATTTGCTAGATGCATTACATAGAACCACAATTTTCAGCAAGATAGATCTTAAGAGTGGCTACCATTAAATCCGGATTCGATCCGAGGATGTGCATAGAACCGCTTTCAGAAGCAAGTTTGGACATTACGAGTTTCTGATAATGTGATTTGGGCTTACCAATGCCCCGGCTACTTTTGTCATGCTTGGGAATGACCTACTACGCCCATATATAGGGAAGTTCATAGTATATTTTATTGACAATATTCTTGTTTACAACAAGAGTATTACTGAGCATCTTGAACACTTATGAAAAGTGTTCAATACTTTGAAGAAAGCCAATCTTTATGTGAATAGAAAGACAACCGTGCTATAGATGGTGAAGCCTGAGTATTTGGGATTCATTATTACACCTGATGGGTGAAAATGGCTCCAAAGAAAGTGATTGCGATATTAGCGTGGCCCATTCCTCAAAGTCAGACCGCATTGCAATCATTCTTAGGATTTGTCCAGTTTTAACAAAGGCATATCAAAGGATATTCCAAAATAGTGTAGTATCGCCTTTGACTGCGCTGACCTCAGATAAAGTGCCATTTGTGTGGAGAAAAAATCAATAGGAGAGTTTTAATGCCATGAAGAAGGCCGTAGTCTCTGGTCCGTTGTTAAATATTATTGATTTCCAAAAACCGATGCAAGTGGCATTGCAATAGGTGTGGTTCTTCTCCAAACGGGAAAGCCAGCAGTCTTTAAAAGCAAGGAGCTTTCTCCTTCTCAACGAAATTGGCAAACTCATGAATTAGAGTTCTACGCTATTATACATGCTTTGAAAACATGGACGCACTATTTGTATGGATCAAAGTTTTTCGTGGATGTATGCCACGACACTTCAAAGAATTTTTGTAAACAACTTGACTTAAGAGCCGCCAAGCTAGGTGGGCAAAGCTCATGCATGAGTCTAATATGAAGATTCGGCTTCGAAAAAGGGAAGGAGAACAAAGTTGCTAATACATTATCCTGCATAATGCATAATGTGAGTTTCACTGTATTAGAGAGTGCTCTAATGACCAAGATTAAGAAAACTCAGAAAGTGGACGAGTTTGTCTAGAGCCTTTGGACTAAGGCTCATGTAATTAAACCCGGGGAAAAAGATGACCTCGCATCTAGAAAGTCAAACTTACGCAAGATATACCATAGCGGGGTATGGTATGATAAAATGTAATAGCAAGGTAGTTGTACCTAATCAAAATGATTTCAGGCAACGGGCCATTCAACAATGACATGATAGTCCATTTGCGAGACATCCATGTGTCGAAAAAACATATGATCTTGCGAGATTTATTTTGTCCAAAGATGATTCTTGTGTCAAGTAGGTAAAGTAGAGCGAGCGAAGCTATCTAGCCTTTTACAACCCTTGGAGATACCATCAAGCAGATGGGATAGTATTGTTGGAAAGGTCACCTCCCCATCTGCAAGCCCCCATATGAGGAGAGCATGGGGGGGGTGAACCTAGGGTTCGAGGGAGTGCCACATGGGCAGCATCCTGGCTGCCATGTGGCTGCGTCAGAAGACACCTTAGTGAAAGGGAGATGGCAGGGACAGGATGTCTTGGATCTGCCCTGGCAGAAAGGATCTGATGAGGAGCATGATTGCACGGTGATCCAGAAGAAGAGGCGCTTGCATGACGGAGTCCTTGGCAAGGTCTATGGCCTGCAAGCAGGGCTGGCAGGTGGCGGGGTAAGCAGTCCTAAGGGGCTGGGCCCTGCATGGAACAAAGGGCCAGCAAATGGCCCTAGATAGGGCTGGATAGGCAGCCAACCAGCCAACCAACTGGTCAGTTGGTAAGGGCTGCTACAGACCAGCCAGTCGGCCCAATTAGGGCTGGCTGGTCGGTTGGTTCAAGGGGGACTTGAGCCCTATAAAAGGAGAGGCCCTGGGCCTCATTTCATAACATTCAGCAAGAAAAGGAGCAGACAGGAGCAGCCAGAAGCCACTCCCTTGGGCCTCACACTAGGGGTGAAGGAGAGTGGAAGGTGTGCTGCAGACTGAGTTCCCTAGAGGCTGGACCTTGGCTGTCTTCTAGGGCAGCAAGGTGTTGTGATCATCATATTCTCTCGAGCAGCCCTCTGACAGCAAACAGGAGCAGCAAGAAGGCAAGCCTTGGGCCTATCCACAGGAGGTGAAGGTGACCCTGAAGGAGCTGCAGGCTGAGCTTGAGTGGCAGCCCAGTTAGGCTGGTTTCCAGACAGCAAGGTGGAGAGGATCGTTCTGGACGGAAAGTCTACAGACGCTCGAGGTGGAGCACGCGGGCTCGAGTCTAGAGATAACTGGCAGATAGGAGAAGGACCTTGTGGTAAGATCAGAGGACCACACCGTTGGTGGGACTCTAGATCTATCTCTTTTGTATTGTGTCCATAGCTTTGGACAGAAATATATTATTTTCGTGGTTTCTCTATCTGGCTGGTTCATTGTCTATTGATGAGTCTACACATGTATTTTATGCACATAAGTTAAGAAGTTTGTGATTCCACACCCCACACGCACACTGTGTGAGCTCCTGGGCATTACTATCAGTCTTCCGCTGTGCATACCCTCTATTGGGTCATTTCTAACATGGTATCAAAGCCCAAGTAGGAGGCTCACAAGTGTGGGAGCCTGAAGGTAGGGATCTTGCTGAAGGACGACCCTGATTCAGAAGCTCTTGGGAATCGACTTCCACAACTAGAGGATTGTGCCCTTGCGAGAAGGAGGGTGACTCAAGTTCAGTCAGGTGCGTTTAAAGTTCACGGTCCAGGTTATCTGGAGATGTACTTCTGTTGCAGACCTTGCCAAAGGACGGATGGGTTGAAACAGACCCTCAGAGCATGGTGCCTGGAAGACTGCAGGTTGTTCACTCATTATGAGGGGGACAATTGGAAGATTGTAGAGGCTGGGCTGCTCAAGTTTGAAGGCGGGAACGTGACTGAAGGAGGTGGTGCCAGGAGGTGGTACCAAAGATGGACCTGTGTACGAGGATGGTATGCAGAAGCAGAACCAGACCTGGTGGAGCAGGAGCCACTGGATGGAAAGCCAAGAAGAGAACATCGTCATCGACGTGTTGGCATTGGGCCGAGATGTGTCGGTGAGAGGGGGTGTTGAAAAGGCCACCTCCCCATCTGTAAGTCCCCATATGAGGAGAGCATGGGAGGGGTGAACCTAGGGTTTGAGGGAGTGCCACATGGGCAGCATCCTGGCTACCATGTGGGTGCTAGTCAAACAACAAAGAGTGTCCTCATTGGGCCACAGACACCATTGTGCACTAGCTGCAATTTCCTTTGTGAGAATTTTGGACAATTCTTTTGAAAAGGAAACCGATGTATCTTACCCAAAAGACAACCCTCACACACATGTTTAGAAACTGTGTGAGTTTGAGGTACATCATTTGCCATGCCTTGTGAATGTAACTTGGCAAGAGCTCTGTAATTGAGATGACCCATTCTCTCATGCCAAAGATGAGTTTCAACAAGCTGTGAATCTGAAATAGCAAATGCTTCAATAGAGAGTGCAGCTGAGTGATCATCAAGGTGATAAAGCCTCTTTTTCAAAGTGCCAGTGAGAACTATGGAATTGTCATCACGAAGATCATATACTAGGCATTTGTATCCATCAAAAATCACTCTGAAACCTGAAGTGGCAATTGCTGAAATTGAAATCAAGTTGACTTCAATTCCGGGCACAAAAATAACATTAGTCAGAGTGATAGGATGGCTAAGGGGGGGCTTGAAATGGATGTGAGCACAGCATAGGAAGCATTATTAGCACATGTGACGGTCCCCCCTCGAGGTGCATTAGCTAAGGAATGAAACAACTGTCTGCAAGATGTGACGTGCTTGGAAGCACCACTATCAAAATACCAAGACTGAGAAGCATTAGCAGTAAAGAATGCATCAACTTGGGAGGGATCAAAGGAGCAATGGACAGCCCATGCCCAATCATCTTGGAGAGCATGTGCATGTGAAGCATCTGCTGGCTCGTGTTATTCAATTGCATGTGAGGCATTAACTGTCCACCTGCTTTCTTTTTCTCCGAGGCAATGCGCTTCTTGCATTCTGAAATTTCATGCCCTGGCTTGCGACAATAGTTGCATCTTTTCTTCTTTGACTTATTTGCTGTATTTTTAGATGCATGGGAGGAATTGCCACTGTTAGGCGCATATTTAGGCTTGCCCATAGGCTTGGAAGCCTTGCCTTTTCCTGTCTGCTGTGAAGCAAATGCATGATTAGGAATAATAGCTTGCCTATTAGCACGACTTTGCTCTTCCTGCAAAAGCAAAGTGACTAGCTGATCAAAAGAGTAGTGCTCTGGATCACCCATGGCCACTAATCGAAGGGTTGCTCCTTGATATGTATCTGGCAGTCCATTCAATGTGGTACTGACAAGCTGAGAATTTGGCAAGTTGTCCCATGAGGTCCTTGATCTTTGTCAGGTATGCATCCATAGAGTCACCTTCATTCATACTGACTTCCTGCAATTGCCTTCTTAAATATGCAACACGTGCCTCATTGTGAATCTGATAAAGAGAAGCCAATTTGTCCCAAGCATCCTTTGCTGTCCTGCAAGACCGGATGTATGGAATAATGATTCTCTTGCATGATAAAGCAATACATGAATGTGCATTTGCATCTCTTGCATCCCATCTTGTTTGTTCTTGAGTTGGAGGAGCAGTAGCAGGTGTGCTAGAGGATAAAGCATCAGCAGGAGTACCCTCTGCAGAGGGACCAGCAGTAGGAGCAGCCACTGTAGCATTGGCTGGCCTCAAGTCAACCCCAGAAACAATATTCCAAAAGTGCCTTGCAACAAGAATATGTTTCATGAGATAAGACCACATCGGATATGTCATGTGCACGGATTGGTATCTGACGTGTACTGGGTACACAAGACTAGCTCAGGTAGCCTGGGGAGGCTTAGAGCTAGGCAGGCTTGATTCTCTGGTTGAGTGGCAAGGGTACGAACCAGTTAGGGGTCTTTGATATTTTTGGCGCTTGGGGCCCGAGTCTATAAAAGGGGCCCAGAGGTTCGATTCTCAAGGAGCCGATGGGAGCAAGTTTTGTTCCCAGGTGCTAGGTCTGATCCTGGATTGAGTCACGGACGCGCGCCTGCATCATAGCGTAGCCCAAGGCCCAGTAGCACATCCCAGGCTTCACAGCACCACCTGGTGGTATGGGACACCAGGCTGGTTAGGATCTGGTTGGGAGTTCGTGCCAGTAACTCAGCTCGTGGCTCAGAGGGACATCTCTTGATTCGGGAACGCATCCCGTAGATGTCATGGTTGGGTGGTGAGCAGCCTGCTCAGTTTCTCACATTGTGTGTGTTCTTGTGTTTGTTTGCAGATCAGAGGTTTCAGGAGTGCTGGGGCGTGTCAGTTGGTATCAGAGCCAGCTCCTGAGGTAGGAACTTCTGTTCCAAGAATTTTAGACGATTTGTTCCTCCAGGTATGCCCTAATTTCAAAATTGGTGCTGCAAGTTCTTGTTTGGTTCATCGGTTATGGAAAGTGGTCAGGATTTAGGGAAAAGGTAGGAAGAAGAGAGTGAGTGATGAATTCGAGATTGCTGAAGGGTTTAGGTGAGAGAGGGTGTGAGGTGTAGCTAGGAGAGAGTGGAGAGGATTGGAAAGGCGTGAGAGGGGCTGTTGGGTAGGCGAAGGGTTGAGGGGAACCCTAGGGGATTCCGTGTATTGGTCAGGGCTGCGCAGTGGTTAGGTGATGCAGGTAGGTACGTGTAGAGGGGTGCGCCATAGGCTGGAGAAGGATTCGGCCAGGCTGCTGTTCGGGGAGGCTGATGCGAGAAAAGCACCAACCCTCCAAGTTTGGGAGGGTGGGCATGCTAAAAAAAGCATCGACCCTCCAAGTTGGGAGGGTGGGCTTTTTTGGAAAGCATAGCTTTCTAAAATAGCTGCACCTTCTCCTTTATAGCCTGGCTAGATCCTAAGCTCAGCCACAGCTTATGCTAGTGTGCGCAAGAAGACCCCTCCACACCCCTAGCGGATTTTCGTCACCTAGGTACGGCTTGCAGCAGATTTCTGTACGGTACAGCCAGCAGCGGAACCAGCAGGGGGAGTCTCCGGGTTCACCTACTCGAGCTGATCGTCAGCTTTGTACCCCTTCTCTTCGGTCAGCTTCTCTTCTTTCGTCACCTCCTCTTGGGACAGTTTTTCCCTCTGCTCTACTCTCCTTCAAGCTTCGATTCCACCTATCACTTCTCTAAGTCCACTACTTTTCAGATCAGATTTCAGACATGGCTGATTCTGTAAATCCCGAGTTTGCGATGGGTGACCAGGATTTGAACTACCCTACGGGGGATGACCAAGGTCTCTACGACGGTCTGATTACGAAGAAAGCCTTCAGTGAATTCACCACTGCTCTTGATGGAAAGTTTGAGCAAGTTAACGTGAATCAAACGGGTTTGACGCAGCAACTCCAAGGGATTCAGACTACCCTCACACTTCTAACTAGCACTGTTCAGGCACTCACGCATGTGGATGCCATGGCTTCAGTGTTAGGTCCGAACATCACTCCAAATCCTTTTCCCGGAGATCAAAAGTCTCGTACCAAGGAGGTTGTTGACACTTGGTTGTGAAAGGGACTGAAAGGGGAAGAAGAGCAAGAGGGAGAGAGTGAGAGAGAGAGAAGACTCAAGGTGTGCGGGTGTGAAGTGATGAGCCACACCACAAACTCATTAGTTTTATTAGGGTTAGGTTTTGCCCTATGACTGTCTTAAGACAGTCATAGGTGTCCTATCTTTAATAAAGGGGTGGCAATGTGCCTTTACCCCAACAACCTCCCACCTAAAGGCCAATGTGCCAAAAGGGGAGAAAAGAATAAAAATTACAGCAATATACAGTTACTGTATACAAGACCATAAAATAAGAATGGTCTTATCCTAATCCCATGATGTGGCGGCAATGTGCAAACCGCTCTGTTGGCAAGCTCTTAGTGAGCAAATCTGCAGGATTATCATCAGTGTGCACTTTCACAAGCTCAAGTTGCTTGTCTTCCAGTACCTCCCTGATGAAATGATATTTCACATCAATGTGCTTGGTCTTTTGATGAAAGACCGGATTCTTTGCCAACATGATAGCACTCTGACTATCACAATGCAAAACTGGCATATCTCCTGTAATGCCCAAATCTCCCACCAGCCGAGTAAGCCATATTGCTTCCTTGCAAGCCTCAGTGGCTGCAACATATTCAGCTTCAGTAGTTGACAGTGCAACGCATTTTTGCAACCGAGACACCCATGATATAGCACCTCCTGCAAATGTGAAAATATAACCGGTAGTAGACTTCCGGTTATCTGCATTCCCTGCATAGTCTGAATCTGTAAAACCATGCACCAATGCATCCTCCCTACCATAGCATATGCACAAGTCTTTGGTACCCTTGAGATACCTCAAGACACCTTTCACTGCTTCCCAGTGCCGCTTGCCTGGATTTGCCATATACCTGCTGATGACTCCCACCGCAAAAGCAATATCCGGACGAGTGGCAACCATGGCATACATCAAAGAGCCAACTGCAGATGCATACGGAACCTTGGCCATTTCAGCCTTATCATCATCTGATCTGGGGCTGTCCTTACTGCTGAGTTTTAAATGTGGAGGCAACGGGGTATTAATAGACTTCCCCCCCTCCATTTTAAAGCGCTGCAGTACTTTGTCAATATACTCTTTCTGTGACGGAAACAAAAGTCCCTTGGACCTGTCACGAGTAATCCGCATGCCAAGAATATGATTTGCATCACCCAAGTCTTTCATGTCAAAAGACTTATGCAGTTGTTTCTTCAAACCACTAATCTCATGTTGAGATTTACTGGCAATAAGCATGTCATCCACATATAGAATGAGTAGCATCAAACTGCTATCCTTTGCCCGTTTGGTGTACAAGCAATGATCGGTCTCACACCTATGATACCCTTGGGACTGCATGAAGGCATCAAACTTCTTGTACCATTCTCTTGGCGCCTGCTTGAGTCCATACAAGCTCCTCTTGAGCTTACACACAAGCTGCTCTTTCCCTTTACCAGCATATCCCTCTGGCTGACTCATATAGATCTCATCATGGAGATCTCCGTGAAGAAAGGCTGTCTTCACATCCATCTGACATAAATCCATGTCGTCATGAGCAACAAGAGCTAACACTGCTCTCAAAGTAGTCATCTTGACTACAGGGGAAAAGATCTCATCAAAGTCAATGCCCTTCTCCTGCTTAAATCCCTTGGCAACCAATCTGGCCTTATACCTAGGTAAAGCATTTGAATCCACTTTGACTTTGTAAACCCACTTGCATGGCAAAACCTTTCTGCCTGCAGGTAACTGCACCAAGTCCCATGTATCATTCTGAAGTAGGGAGTCCATTTCTGACTGCATGGCTTTCTCCCACTTCTTTTTCTCCGTTCTTCCCATAGCTTCCTTGAAGCTGGAAGGCTCACCACAATCTGTCAACATGATAAAATCAGCCACATTATTGGCTCCTGGAACAAACCTGGCAGGAGGCCGTTGTACACAGGTGCTCCTCCTAACAAAATGTTCCGGATTAGGCTGCTGTTCAGCCTGTTCGTCATGCATGACGGGTGGCCATACCACCATATCTGGCTGTTCTACAGCCCCATCTGCTGGCATATCCAGTGGTGCATCATTGGCAAAATTATCTGGCTGATTTTCAGCCTGTATACCCTCTTGAACAGGGTTATCTGCAGCAGCCTGCTGCTGCATATAAATGGGCATTCTTTGCTGTCCAACATCATCATAAATAACCCTCCTGTATTCCACAGGTTGCACGGGTTCCTTGTGTACACAATCCTCTTTAAAGATGACATCATTGCTGCGTATAATCTTCCGTTTAACGGGATCCCATAACCTGTACCCCATTTCACCTTCGTCACCATAACCCATAAAGATGCATCTGATAGACTTTGGATCCAGTTTGGTGCGTAGTTCTTTGCGTACATGAGCAAAGCACTCGCAGCCAAATACACGTAAGTGCTTATATGAAGGTGGCTTGCCAGACCACACCTCTTCTGGCACTTTCAACTCCAAAGCCTTGTTTGGCGACCTGTTAATAATGTGAACTGCTGTTTGCACGGCTTCTGCCCAAAAGCCATGGGGTAATGCAGCATAAGACAACATACATCGAACCTTCTCCTGAATAGTTCGATTCATACGCTCACTTGCACCATTTTGAGGTGCATTATGAGGAGCTGTGAGTTCCTGTTTGATGCCCTTAGCTTGGCAAAACTGCACAAAAGCATGTGACACATACTCACCCCCATTATCGGATCTGAGGCATTTCAGCCTGTAACCTGTCCGATTCTCAACCTGAGCGACAAACTTCTTGAAAGCATCTAAGGCATCGCCCTTATGCTTCAAGAAATAGACCCACACTTTGCGTGTGGCATCATCAATGAAAGTAATAAAATATTTTGCACCCCCTAGTAATAACTGTGGCATCTCACACAAATCAGTGTGCACTAGATCAAGTGGTGCTCTATTCTGGGGAGTTCTCCTCTTATGAGGAGTCACAAAATGCTTGCCAAATATACAATGATCACAAGTAGGCAAATCTGAAAAAGAAAGAGGCGGCAGATAACCCAAACGTGACAGTTCTTGCATTCCTTTAACAGACATGTGTCCCAACCGGCTATGCCACAATGAAACCTTTGGCAGCTCGGTTATGGCAACAACATGATTACCCACACTGGAAACATAAAGAGGGTACAAGGTATCACTCTTAAAACCCTCAGCCACTACAGTCTGGCCATCAGTAATCACCCATTTGGAATCCCCAAATGTGGTGTGGTAACCACTGTCATCCAATAAGTCAGTGCTAATCAGATTTTTCTTGATTTGCGGCACATGGCGGACACCATCAAGCATGAATATGCGTCCATCAGGAAATACTATCTGTATACTGCCAATCCCTGCAATCTGACATGCATAGTTGTTCCCAAGATGAACAACTCCATGAGTACCTGTGTGGGAAGTAAACCACTCCCTATGAGGAGTAACATGAAAAGAGGCACCTGAATCCAAGAGCCAGGTGTGCATGTCGTGACCATCAATAACCAAGGCATGTGCTATTACAACAGAAGAGCATAAAACATCATGTATGTCACTGTCACTGTCCTCTGCTGCAACATTCACTGCATCCAAGTCATCTGCCTTGGCCTTGCCTTTGCCTTTGCTTGCATTTCCTGCATCCTTTGTTTCAGCCTTCTTGGCTTTCTGATCCCGTATGAACTTGAAGCACTTAGACTTCACATGTCCCTTCTTGCCACAATAAAAGCATTCAATTTCCTTTTTACCACGGGACTGACTTCGGGATTTGGACTTACTAGCAGATCTCCCCTTCTGCTGAGTCCTGCCTCTATCCTGTACCTGCAAAGCATTTGAAGACTTGCTGCCCGCATTATTCTTCCTGCTCATCTCCTCCATAAGGAGAGAGCTCTCTACATCAGCATATATAAGAGTGACATTTGAATTAGACAGGGTGGTCTTGAAAGTGTCCCAACTCTCAGGGAGGGTACACAACAAGAAAGTAGCCTTGAACTCCTCATCAAGGTTCAACCCCTGTGCAATCAGCTGTGTTAAGATGGCATTGAACTCACTCAAGTGTGAGGTCATAGCTGTACCTTCCTTCATGCGAAGATCAACCAGCTTCTTCAACCAATAAACCTTACTGGCTGAGCTCTTTTGGGCATACAATTCTTCTAGCCTTTGCCATAGACCATAAGAGGTCTTTTCAGCCTGAACATTGAACACAAGAGTGTCTGAAATAGTGAGCATGATAGCTGCCCTTGCGGACAAATCAAGCTCTTCCCAGTCATCAGCTGCCATGTCAGATGGCTTGACACCCTTCACCCTTATAGGCTTAGCAATCTTCTTTAACAGAAGTACATTCAAGCACTGTCCTGCCCATAATGCATAGTTGTGTGCTCCTTCCAGTTTCTTTATGTTCAGAATTGAAGAATCACTTCCCCCTGATGCCATATCAGATAAGGAGAGTACCTGACTCCCTTCTGACACACTGTACCGTGCTCAAAGAGGCATAAAAAACAGTAATTTCAAACTGCTGCAGCTGCTCAACAAGTGCTTAACAGTGCAAAGTGCTTAACAGTGCATAATCATCTGACAAAGCAGAAACACTGCTGTAAACCCTGCTGTACTGACTGTACTGATCACTTCTCCCACCTCAGATGAGGTATTGCACTGAGTTAATATGCATAAACCGCTTGGCAAACACCCAAAAAAAAAAGGCACTTCAGCCTGTCACACAACCTGCAACAGAAAATGGGATAAATCCCAAGCAATCACCCTTATACCAAGGGGATAAAACGCATCTGAAGATCTCTGTCGGTGACCCAAGTGCTATCAAACAAAGTCTGGGCAAAAGCCCCGTGATCTGACACCTGAATCAAGTGGAGAACACCTCAACACTGAGGTAGCATGCAATATGAAAATCTCTCTGATAAAATCATCCACCAGTGTAATGCATATACTGCCCTGTGTAGAAATGACATACACAGATCCCAACGTACAAACACTCAATGAGGAACCTTTTGAGCACTGTCAACGATGGACAGTTAGGGACCGAGTAAACTCGATGCGCCCTGGCCAAGCGTGGCTCAACTGAGGTTCTCTGAGTGTGGCACAAGAAATGTGACCTGCAAGAAAATGTCACCTCGACACTGCGGAAATCAAGACAAATGTGTGCTCTCTGGCACCACACTGCCTCAAGGCATACAATGCATCACCTTCCGGGCAAAAGCCCTATGATCTGCTCACCTGTAAACTGAGATTCAAACCCAGTAAAAGCATATGTCCTCTTGCAAAATCAAGGCATTACCTTCCCAGAACAAAATAGCTGTGTAATCAACCACACACTGTGGTTCTCTCCACCTCAAGCACAAGATGAATGAAAGTACTTGCTGTACTGTCAAGATAACACAGTTTTGTGAACTGAAAAATGACCCTGAATCAAGAGGAATGAAGAGCAGAATGCGCTTTCACCTCTCTTTCTTCCCCAAACAAAGAAAATGTAC
This sequence comes from Dipteris shenzhenensis, assembly GCF_047967505.1. Taxonomy (NCBI): domain Eukaryota; kingdom Viridiplantae; phylum Streptophyta; class Polypodiopsida; order Gleicheniales; family Dipteridaceae; genus Dipteris; species Dipteris shenzhenensis. The sequence goes on along the minus strand of NC_141608.1, from coordinate 25,051,434 downwards.
TCCCTGCTGCAAAAATAGGAAGCAGCTCCCTGTACCTGCGCTGTGGAGATCCGTACAGATGTACGGCTCCTGTACGGAATCCCAGAAGAGGGAAAAACAAAAAAATGTCGAAAGGTGTGTCCTGATGTGACTCCCTGCAGGTGTGGCGGCGTCGTCCGTACAGCTGTACGGCAGTCCGTACGACTGTACGACAGTCCGTACGGTGTGGTCTGTGCGACGCCTCGAAACAGCTAGCAGCAGCTGCTGGCTGCTGGCGTGATGCGACGCTGCTGTGCTGCAGCTAGCAGCTGCTATACGAAAAAGCCCGCGCCCGCCCGCGCCCGCCCGATGACCGCGCCCGCTCCCGCGCCCGCTCTGCTCCCGTGTCCTGCTCGATACCCGTGCCCACACCCGCGCCCTGATTCGTGCCAACGCCCGAACCCACGATGCAGTGCCGTCGCGCGATGCCCGTCCGTACGGATGTACGGACGACGTACGTCCGTACGGGCCTGTCAGTACTGCGTTGTACAGAGGGGGGTGGGTAGGCTGGTCAAGGGTAGAAGGCTCTGATACCAGGTGAAAGGGACTGAAAGGGGAAGAAGAGCAAGAGGGAGAGAGTGAGAGAGAGAGAAGACTCAAGGTGTGCGGGTGTGAAGTGATGAGCCACACCACAAACTCATTAGTTTTATTAGGATTAGGTTTTGCCCTATGACTGTCTTAAGACAGTCATAGGTGTCCTATCTTTAATAAAGGGGTGGCAATGTGCCTTTACCCCAACAGGTTGCACAAGTGGCAAGTACACTTCCAGTTTCACCCTTATCCAGATGACAAGAAAATACAGCTTGCAGCCGGGTTCATGTCAGGAAAGGCTTTATTGTGGTGGAAGGAACTCCAACCCAAGCCTGCAACATGGATAGATTTCGAAGGGGTCTTTAGGAAAGAGTTTCTGAAGACGGAGGAAGATTATGATATCGTAGGCAAGCTCAAAGCCCTCGATATGTCCAAGCTGAACTTGACTTTTGAGGTTTATCTTCAGAGGTTTCGGGATTTGCAGACCAGAGCTACAAAGATGGATCCAGTGACCTTGTTAGGTTTCTTTGTGGATGGTTTGCCTGACTACTACAAGTTACAAATCAAGAACAACAAGTGTACCACATTGCAAGAGGCCATGAATTACACGCGTATTTATGATGATACCATGGCCAGTGCAAAGGGAACCACAGTTTCCGACACGAGTGGGAAGAACAAACGGAAGTTCTTCCAATCTACCACTGGTACCGGGGAGACGAAGTCTTTCGACAACGCCTCTAAGAAACACTTGACTCAGGCAAAGAATGCTCGAGCCCGTTTCCTTCGTACCTTGAAGCTAAAGAAGGAAGGACGTTGCTTCTTCTGCGAGGACACACTAAGAATGATTGTCCTAAGCGCAAGAACCAAAAGCAAGCGTTGGGACCGAAGCTCCAGGCGGGTCCGGATACCAAAGCCAAGGGAGCTAATCAAGCCGCAATGACAGGTATTTCTGTAAATGTCATTACCTGCCCACTTTCTTGTAATTGCACTTATTCATGGTGTTCAAACATACTTAAATCATTCTTGTTATTTACAGAGACAACAAATGAAGAAAGCGGAATTAAAACACACTGATAGACATCATAATGAGAAGTGTTTAATATATTCCGAAGTTGCATCGCAGATACAATAGGTCCCTGAAAAGAGGGAATATTATCACACTGAATACAAAATTGGGTGTCCTTATCCAAAAAAGAAAGAGTATGGTCCTTCCATCCAATCCGAATATCGTGGGTTTTAAACCACTCTATTCTGATCAACAAGTCCACATGCTCCAAGTGCATGACATAGCATGTAAGAGCCGCTGTGTATTCTTGAATCCGGATAGAAAGGGCTTCAATCTTGCGATCCCAAAACTGCTTTCCAGCTGGAAGCTACACCTCATAGGTGTGATCGCTAGGTATCGTGGACAGCCCCATCTTCTGCACAAATTTGTAATTAACAAAGTTGTGAGAGCTGCCCGGGTCAAAGAGAATGTGAACTCTTTGGTCCCTAACTTCTCCATAAACTCGGAAAAGATCATGGGAACCAAATAAGTATCAGGTTACTAAGGCAGAATGCCTTAGAAGCGCGGGTTTATTACAGCCATTGCAAATTCCAGGTAATAAATGGGAAAGCATTTCCATGGATTTTATTACTGGTTTGCCTCAAACGCGCAAGGGTCATGACTCCATTTGGGTCATAGTCAACCGTCTGACAAAAATGGCTAGATTCTTACCTACTAGAACAACTATTTCAGCTGTTCAGCTGGCTCACGAGTTTGTGGACCACTTGTTTAAGCTGTATGGTTTACCCTCTGACATAGTCAGTGATAGGGACTCAAAGTTTACAAGTAACTTTTGGACACTTGTTTTTGAGAAGTTAGAAACTACTCTAAGTATGAGTTCCTCAGATCATGCACAATCCGATGGCAGTACAGAGAAGGTTAACCAATTGGTTGAAGATATGCTTCGGGCATATGTATCTAAGAGACAGTCTTCATGGGAAGATTATCTACCTATGATAGAATTTGCTTATAACAGTGCAAAGCATTCGAGTACTGGTTACAGTCCTTTTATGCTTATGTACGGGTTTCAACCTACGTCACCAGTTATGGTTGGGTTAAAGGGAATCCAAAATGATGCTGCAAAGACCTTCTTGCAAGACATGCAGGAAATGTTACAGTTTGCCAAGGAGTCTATTAGAAGTGCCTAAGATCGGGACAGATTTTATGCTAATAGACATCGTTCACCTAGAGAGTTCTCTGAAGGAACGATGGTATATTTGCGAATTCCCAAGGAATCCAAGAGCCTAAGTACTGGTTTGGTTCCGAAGTTATCCCCCACATATTGTGGTCCGTTCAAGGTCATTAAAAGAATTGGACCAGTTGCATATCGACTAGAATTGCCTCCTGATGTTAAAGTACATCCAGTCTTTCATGTCAGTAGACTGAAAGAAGTCTTGGGTGCGGATGATCAACTTGTTTCTCCTCACGAGATAATAGAAGTTACAGATTTGACTCTTATTCCACACGAACCTGAGTGTATTCTTGGATTTCGTGAAAGATAGATTCGAAATAGATCTATCACGGAATACAAGATCAAGTGGAAGGATCGTGTTGAGGAGGATGCAACATGGGAGACATTACAAAACCTCCAGAGAACATTTCCGGGTTTTTTAGCGAACTCAGGAGTGAGTTCTTAGAGGAGGGGAAGTATGTCATGTGCACGGATTGGTATCTGACGTGTACTGGGTACACAAGACTAGCTCAGGTAGCCTGGGGAGGGTTAGAGCTAGGCAGGCTTGATTCTCGGGTTGAGTGGCAAGGGTACGAACCAGTTAGGGGTCTTCGCTATTTTTGGCGCTTGGGGCCCGAGTCTATAAAAGGGGCCCAGAGGTTCAGTTCTCAAGGAGCCGATGGGAGCAAGTTTTGTTCCCAGGTGCTAGGTTTGATCCTAGATTGAGTCGTGGACACGCGCCTGCATCATAGCGTAGCCCAAGGCCCAGTAGCAGATCCCAGGCTTCACAGCACCACCTGGTGGTATGGGACACCAGGTTGGTTAGGATCTGGTTGGGAGTTCGTGCCAATAGCTCAGCTCGTGGCTCGGAGGGGACATCTCTTGATTCGGGATCACATCCCGTAGATGTCATGGTTGCGTGCTGAGCAGCCTGCTCAGTTTCTCACGTTGTGTGTGTTCTTGTGTTTGTTTGCAGATCAGAGGTTTCAGGAGTGCTGGGACGTGTCAGGATAGTTGGTGCCATCCAACTTATCATCTTCACGAAGAATGCCAAATAAGTTGTGATTGTTCCCAGCCATTGTAGATAGTACAAGTAGAAATGCACTGACAAAGTGACCAAAGAATAGCCTCAAGGCTTTCGACTGCAAAAATATATCTTGCTGTCCCAAATACCTGTAAGCCAACAATAGATATTTCTAGGAGGCTGCACTGGGCCTCAAGGCAACACAGTGCCTTTTCTTGCTCAGATGATAAAATAGAGAGAACAAATAGACTGAAAATATGTGCAGCAAGGTATAGGAACAGAGTTACCAGCTGAAATTGAGCTCCCAACACAAAAGCCCCAAATTTGGAAACCTTGAGTGATGACGTGGCACAATGTGACAGTCTTGAACCTGAATTTGACTGAAAACTTCAATTTTCGGAAGGATGTCAGTTGCCAAGCTTGTGTAATGTGTTGTATTGACAAGTTGAAGGTCCAAATGTCAAAAGCCCTAAATTTTCCTGTTGGAAATTAGGGTTTGACAGTCAAAAACTGTCAAAATGCAGTAGGTTCAGCAAAGGGGGCTGAAACTTAGCAGATCTTGTTGAGAACAGGCTGGACAACCCGAGAGAGACTCTTGGAGAACTCACGTGGAGTAGACGCCTGCTGTAGATGAGGATTCGTCTCCTGGAGGTGCCACGAGGTAGAGCTTTGGGCAGATTGCGAACTGGAAAAGTGTATCCAATTAGTTGCCTAGCTGGGAGAGGTACCTAGGATGGAAATAGAGTCTCCAAAAGGGCAGCAGCAGCAAGTCGAGATGAAGGAGCAGCTACAGGGTGGCTGGAACTGCCTTAAAAGGCTTCGAACTGAAGATGTAGCTGCTGGAGAGCCCTGGAGAGTGCACTAGACAGGTCGCGATTTGCATACGCTTGCTGTAGAAGTGACCCGAGTTGAAAGGACAGCCGTACAAGGCCTAAACCAGCTGATGGAGATCTTTGAAGTGCTTTAAACAGCCGCCTGTGAAGTCACCTATCAAGAGAAAGCTGGAGAAGCCAAGTTACTGCGATGAAAAGCTCCTGGAGGTCCCTAGAACTGCTCACGAACCCAAAAACGAGCTGTTGAAACAGTCGACCAGCAAGTGACTAGCTCCCAAAGAGCAATGGAGGGGCTTGGGAAGGCTGGAGAGTGCTGGGGAGGTGAGTAATGCCCGCTCTGATACCACTGTAGGTGCGGTGAGCGTGGGAGCCAGCACACGAGTTGAGGCTGGAAGACCATCACGTCAACCAAATAGAAGAAATGAAAATACAAGGTACATAAAGATAGACCCTAGGACTAAGTGTCCTAGGTGTCACATGGGACTAAATGTCATATGTGGCATAAAAGGCACTAAAACACTAAAGTGCCTATAACTATGCCTACAAGGCACATATCAGGGTCCATAGGGCATCACTACGACCGGGAGAAGATGGCCTACATCAATGATACCATATGTTCTAAGCATATCCTCTAAAGTTTGGTTGACTATCTGTGTCTTACCATCCGTTTTAGGATGATCCCCATTAGTCATTCGCAACTCAATCCTTAGCGCCTCAAATAATGTAGTATAAAAATGACTGGTAAATTTAACATCACTGTCTGACACTATTGATCTAGGCAGTCCATGGAGACGAAATAAATGCGTAAGCAATAATCCGCAACTTGTGGGGCATTAATAGACGCTCTACTCGGAACGACAGTGAGCCATCTTGGTAACATGGTCAGCTACTATAAGGATAGAATCATATCCACCCTTTGTCATAGTCAGACCAACAATAAAGTCCATGGAAATACTTGTTAGAAATGACCCAACAGAGGGTACGCAGAGCGAAAGACTGATAGTAATGCCCAGGAGCTCACACACTGTGCGTGTGGGCTGTGGAATCACAAGCTTCTTAACTTATGTGCATAAAATAGATGTGCAGACTCATCAATAGACAATGAACCAACTAGATAGAGAAACCACGAAAATAATATATTTCCGTCCAAAGCTATGGACACAATACAAAAGAGATAGATCCAGAGTCCCACAAACGGTGTGGTCCTCTGATCTTACCACAAGGTCCTTCTCCTATCTGCCAGTTATCTCTAGACTCAAGCCCGCGTGCTCCACCTTGAGCATCTGTAGACTTTCCGTCCAGAACAATCCTCTCCACCTTGCTGTCTGGAAACCAGCCTAGGTGGGCTGCCACTCAAGCTCAGTCTACAGCTCCTTCAGGGTCACCTTCACTTCCTGTGGATAGGCCCAAGACTTGCCTTCTTGTTGCTCCTGTCTGCTGTCAGAGGGCTGCTCCAGAGAATATGATGATCACAACACCTTGCTGCCCTAGAAGACAGCCAAGGTCCAGCCTCTAGGGAACTCAGTCTGCAGCACACCTTCCACTCTCCTTCACCCCCAGTGTGAGGCCCAAGGCAGTGGCTTCTGGCTGCTCCTGTCTGCTCCTTTTCTTGCTGAATGTTGGATATGAAATGAGGCCCAGGGCCTCTCCTTTTATAGGGCTCAAGGCCCCCTTGAACCAACCAACCAGCCAGCCCTAATTGCGCCGACTGGCTGGTCTGTAGCAGCCCTAACCAACCGACCAGTTGGTTGCTGGTTGGCTGCCTATCCAGCCCTATTTAGGGCCATTTGCTGGCCCTTTGTTCCATGCAGGGCACAGCCCCTTAGGACTGCTTACCCCGCCACCTGCTTGCCCTGCTTGCAGGCCATAGACCTGCCCATATACCTTGCCAAGGACCCCGTCATGCAAGCGCCTCTTCTTCTGGATCACCACACAATCATGCTCCTCATCAGATCCTTTCTGCCAGGGCAGATCCAAGACATCTTGTCCCCGCCATCTCCCTTTCACAAAGGTGTCTTCTGACACAGCCATGCTGATGTCTCCAAGTACTGTCACGATCTGTGACGTATTCCTTTCTCTATTCCTCAAACTTCACAAGAGACATTCTATTGAAGAGACACTATTATTGTAATGTACCCTCTCATCAAGGGTCACACCCTTCACAAGGGGTACACACCTCTTCATGCACATACACTTTGGAGTACACCCCTTTTCATGTGTGACTCTTCACTCTCTATATAAGAGAGGCCCAACTGTATGGATGACACACTACAAACATTCAAGCAATACAAATATTCCTTGTTCTCTGCTATTTCAGTCTCCTTTCTGTTCCTTAGCACATTTCTAAATATAGTAAATCTAGGATTTCTTACAGTGGTATTAGAGCAAATTTCGCTCTTGCTTGTAGGAAATGCCCCCCACCTTCTAGCGCCTATCTGATACATCTTTTTCCGCTAGAAGGATATCCACGCACATTGTGCATGGAAGAGATGGAGAGAATGAGCGTAAAATTTTTTAGCGCCAACCCCACCTAAGGTCATCAGTGGCCTCTCCATCTCCCTCACATCACGAGTTGATGTGAATGACACGACAAAAATCGTGTCTTTTGATGTGCTTGGGCTGTCCCAAAACCAAGGGACGCACCTTTTCCACCATCGGACACACTCCTCACCCAAGGGACACACCCCATCATGGAAAAAAGGACACATCTTTTCGTGTTGGGACACCCCTCTTTAAAACAGGGTTACACCCCTTCATGAAAAGGTACACCTATTCCAAGGGTCACACCCCTTAGAATAGGCACACCCTTTGGCACCAAGCACCACCCTACAAAAGGGTACCTAGAGAGCCTAAAAAGAACAACCAGCCCTAAACCTAAGGCCCAACCCAAGATTACCCTTGCGTTCAAGTAACCCAGGCTTTAATTTTTTGGGAAAAGCAAGGCCTAGCAATTATTGCAGCCTTCGCAAATCGGCCTTTAGCGTCTCGAAAGTCACGCCCTCTTCTCGAAAGTCGCACCTGCTGCTCCGTACAGTCTATCATGCCGATTCTGCCCCTCCGTTGCCGATTTATGCTTGCCAGTCCACGCCAAGCCCACGCCAAGCTTGCCGTTTTCTGTTTCCAGGCTTTGTTCAGCCTTTGGCGGCCTTCCATAGTCACGCCAATCATGCCCTCAGCCTTTTGAATCTGTTCGCCAACCTTTGCTCAGCCATGGATGTGTTCCATCGCCTCTGAAGAGTGACAGCCTGACGCCAATCTCTGCACAGCCTACTCTATCTCTTCACCTCGCCATCTCAGCCTGCGAATAGAGGCCTTGCTGTCCAGCAAATCCCCTCAGCCAGCCCCTCTTGTACAAGAAAATCTCGCCTCTACACAACATATCGAGACCCTAGGTGGTTTGTGGTTTTTGCTGGCAACATATTCTGCCCACCACCGGACTGTTTCGTCGCTGAATCGCCTCCCTCTACAACAAACCCTAATTTCAAAATTTGAACTTTGAAGCCTAACATCAGGACCTCCTTCAACTCGCAATTGATGCTGTACTTTTTCCAGCCCGAAGGCCACTGCTGCTACACGCTTTTCAGCACAGCCTGGCAGCTCTAATCTATGCCAGGTGGATTCTGTCCATTCTATTTCTAAGGATTCTCTTTCATATTGTTATTTGCTGCTCATTATCAAATTACAGCAAATGAAAGCCCCCCTCCTTAAAGCATGAAAACACCTGGTAATGCTTCAGTCCCTTCAAGGACACCTCAGGCATCATCTATCACACAATATTGTGTTCAGATTGCACAACCAGCCCATTTCGGAGCTTTTGCATCGTGGGTCTTCTGTGTCACATGCCCTTCCAGTGACTTGGACCACATCCTTTATCTTCTGCGTGAGGCACCTCAATTACATTACTTCCTCAGCACAGTCCAGATTGTGTTTCACGAGACACGTAGATACCCAGAACCCGATATTCCTCACGAGTTTGTTGTCCATATTTGGAGAGACTTTTACCCCTCAGCTTCAGCATCTCCAAGGTACGGGTCACACCCTTCACAAGGGGTACACACCTCTTCATGCACATACACTTTGGAGTACACACCTTTTCATGTGTGACTCTTCACTCTCTATATAAGAGAGGCCCAATTGTATGGATGACACACTACAAACATTCAAGCAATACAAATATTCCTTGTTCTCTGCTATTTCGGCCTCCTTTCTGTTCCTTAGCACATTTCTAAATATAGTAAATCTAGGATTTCTTATAGGTAATTCAATTGCCATTGGGGGATACAAATATTTCATGACTCTCATTGATGACTTCACAAGATATTGCTGGGTATATGCTTTAAAAGCCAAATCTGAAGTGTTCTCATGCTTTCAGAGGTGGCTGAATATGGTTGAGAATGAATCAGGATGCAAGCTTGTCACCCTCAACAGATAGGGGGGGAGAGTATATGTCAAAGGAGTTTGATGCATTCTTGTCTTCACGGGGCATTGTTCACTCATGCACTACTCCTTACACTCCTCAGCATAATCATGTTCCTAAAAGGAAGAACAGGTCCACTATGGAGATGGCCAGATGCATGCTTAAGGCCAAGTCCTTGCTAAATAAATTTTGGCTTGATGCAGTGATGTGTGCCAACTATGTGCTGAATAGATCACCTACAAGGGCATTGAGGACTGTTACACCTTATGACGCATGGAAAGGCAGGAAGCCTTCACTTTCACACATGAGAGTTTTTGGGTCTCTTGCATATGTTCATGTACCATCTTGTAGAGAAGCGGTAGGGTTTGCAGTGGAGCGATCAAAATAGACGATACTCAGACACAACTGAAGAACGGAACTCAGAAAACATAGTGCCCGCCGGTAATATGAAAAACTGAATACAAGAACCTCAAGCCGTCGTGTCTCAAGGCCGTGGCTGAGGCGAATCAGAAAGATGATACCATGTAGAGAAACGGTAGAAAAGATAGCAGCAGAGGGAGCGAAACGCAGTCCTCCGTGTAGCTCGATGATGACGAAGATGATGAAGGGCTGGAGCTGCACTGAAATGGCTGGAAACAGTGGAAGGAACCTTCAGGCTATTTGGAATAGCAACATGACGAAGAAAAGGAGCTCATCTGGCTGTAGATTTGGAGGTGTATGGCAGCAGATGAAGAGGAGAAGTGGAAGCTCGTCGACAACCACTCAAGAGCAGATCTAGAGCAGCAGCTGGAGGTCCAGGGCTAGATTTGGAGGAGAGGAATAGAGGGGCAGAGGATGGAGCAGGCCTGTCGCATGAGAGTGAGGGGGGTAGGGACTGTTTTATAGGCCTGACCCAGGAGGTCCGCCAGCTGGTCGGCCAGTTCTAGGTTGGCCAGACCCGCTGGTCAACCTGATTCTGGCCGACAGTTTATAGGCCAAAATCTAGGTCGGTCAAATCTGGCCCAAATCTGGCCGACAGCCTGGCCCTGCTGGCTGTCCTTTTGGCTGCCCTGTTTGGTGCCTTTTGTGCCTTTGGCTGGCCTTAATGCCCCTAAAATAGGGATTGCTGATAGCTGGTATGTTTGCCCCTAAAGTGGGGATTGTAGTTGCTTAACACATCTCAGCTGAGACATAAGCTTGATGACAAGGCAATCAAATGCATATTTATTGGTTACAGCCAAGAGAGCAGAGGGTATCGATTATACCAACCAAATATTGGGAAGATTGTTGTCAGTAGAGATGTAATCTTTGCTGAACATTCGGCTTCTCCTCTTGTGGACTGCAAAGCCAAGCCGGAAATTGACATGTTTGATGCCTTTGACTCTTGGTTACCTTTGCTTCCCTCAGAAGGAGACTTTGACCAGCAACATGAGCCTCCTGCAAGCCCTCCAACAAGCAATGATCAGCCAGTACCCCACGCTTCCAGCACAGAATGATCCCACTATTCATGATGCAGTGATTGAAGAAAGAGCTATCAATAGACAACAAAGGCAAGTTCCCAAATGGCTTTTTGACACGTTGAGGGACAGCAAACAAGATCAACCTCTTGCTGCCCGGACAAGATCAGGGAATAGACAGATGCATGGTCACTTTCTTGAGTTTGCACTCCTTGCTACAGCTTGCAATGAAGAACCTTTATGCCATAAAGATGCTTTTGACAGCAACGAGTGGATGGATGCAATGAGAGCTGAGTTACAATCCATTGCCAAAAATGATACATGGGAATTAGTAGATCTCCCTCCCAGCAAGCATGCCATTGGTACCCGGTGGGTCTACAAGTTAAAAAGGAAATCTAATGGCAGCATAGATCGACACAAAGCCCGTCTTGTTGCAAAAGGGTATGCCAAACAACAAGGCATTGACTTTGAGGAGACCTTTGCTCCCACTTCCAAGATTACTACTATTAGATGTGTTATTGCCATTGCAGCCCATCACCATTGGCAAGTGCACCAGCTTGACATCAAGACTGCCTTTCTTCATGGGGATCTACAGGAAGAAGTTTATGTGACACAACCTCCCAACTTTGAGGTTGTTGGTTCTGAAAGCTTAAGGGGCTTTGACCAAGGGTCGAGGCACCTTAATTATAGTCAAGTCTCTCCAACCGAAGTTGGCACATCTTGGTTAACCGTAGTTAACCCCTTGGCGCATGCCAAGTCTCGTTGACCGAAGTCAACACTCTCTGACCGTAGTCAGCTCTGTGGTTCTCTAATTAACCGCAGTTAATCCTCTTGGTAATAAACCAAGTCTTCCTGACCGAAGTTAGGCTTACTTGACTGAAGTCAAGTATCTTTGAACGTAGTCAATTCTTTGACCAATAGAAAAACTCATTTGACCATAATTAACCCAGATGGAAAACTCTTTAATTATGATCAAATAAATGGTCAACTGTACTTTGACTTAGGATATTTACATTGCGGTGACATCCCCTCGGCTTCTATTCAATTGACCTCAACTGAAAAGCTTTCTTGTAAACATCCAAAAGCTGTGGATGATCGGACAACATGTCTTCATCCATCCACTTAGGCATACCATGGTACTTAAAAATCTGTGCCATAAAAAGCTTAGCCATATGATCTGCCTTTATGGTTTTACGAACTAGAATGAAATGAGCTTGCTTACTGAATCTATCAATGATAGTCCAAATCCCATCATTCCCTGACTTTGATCTTGGCAAATTAAAAATGAAGTCCATTGTAATACTTTCCCACAGTGCCTGAGGCACAAGAAGAGGCATAAGTAGGCCAGGTGCCTTCCGTCTATCATACTTCACTTTCTGACACGTAAGGCATTCAGTAACAAACTGATGTATATCTTTCCGCATCCCTGGCCAAAAGAAATACCTCTCTAGTGCTAGAGTTGTTGTTGTAATTCCTCTTTGTCTAGCATAGGGAGATGCATGGCATTCCTCCAAAATCTTTTTCCTCATCTCCTGGGTGATGCATAGGCAGTTATCTTTCATTAAATACCCATCTTTCAGGGAATAGTGACTGGTGGATTGCCCCTCTTGCATTTGCTGTAAAATCTCGCCAAAGTCTACATCATTAGCATATTGCTCCCTCATGCCTTCCAGGTCCTAATGATAAGCAATAGTCACATTATTGACTTGGGGTCTTCGGGACAAGGCATCTGCCACTCTGTTCCGAATTCCTAGGGTATGGACAATCTGAAAATGATACATTGACAGCATATTTGCCCATTTCATATGCTTCTCGGGAAGTTTTGTTTGAGTTAAAAAATATCTCAAACTTTGGTGATCTGTTTTAACTGTAAAATCTACACCCAAAAGATAATGCTTCCATGTATGGATGGCATGGATTACAGCCAATAACTCTTTCTCATAGATTCCCAGATATCTCTCTCCATCCCGGAGTCTCCTACTCTCATAGACCACTACATGACCATTCTAATGCAATGCAGCCCCAACACATTCCCCACAAGCATTGTTAGAAATTACCCAACAGAGGATACGCACAGCGGAAGACTGATAGTAATGCCCAGGAGCTCACACGGTATGTGGAATCACAAACTTCTTAACTTATGTGCATAAAATAGATGTGCAGACTCATTAATAGACAATGAACCAGCCAGATAGAGAAACCACCAAAATAATATATTTCCGTCCAAAACTATGGACACAATACAAAAGAGATAGATCCAGAGTCCCACCAATGGTGTGGTCCTCTGATCTTACCACAAGATACTTCTCCTATCTGCTGGCTATCTCTAGACTCAAGCCCGCGTGCTCCACCTCAAGCGTCTGTAGACTTTCCGTCCAGAATGGTTCTCTCTACCTTACTGCCTGTACATCAGCCTAGGTAGGCTTCTCAGCTTTGTCTGCAGCTTCTATGTGCCTCCTTCACCTCCTCTGGATGTAGGCCCAAGGAAGGTCCTCCTGCTGCTTCAATCTGCTGGTGGTTGGCTGCTCCAGAGAATATGATGATCACAACACCTTGCTGCCCTAGATGTCAGCCTAGGTGTGCAGCCCTAACTTTGCTTGCCTGTAGCCCTTCAGCCTCCTATACACCTCCTGGATGTAGGCCCTATAGGTACTGATCTGCTGCTCCAATCTGCTGAGGCTCTGCTGCTCTAGACGATACCTTGCTGCCCTAGATGTCAGCCTAGGTGTGCAGCCATAACTCAGCTTGTCTGCAGCTCTTCAGCCTCCTAAACACCTCCTGGATGTAGGCCCTATAGGTACTGATCTGCTGCTCCAGTCTGCTGAGGCTCTGCTGCTCCAGATGATGATCAAATGAGGGCTGGTGGCCCTCCTTTTATAGGCCCCAAGGGGGCTGACAAAAAACCGACCAGCCTGCAGCAAACTGGCCGACCAGTCTATGGCTGGTCCAGCCCTATAAGGGCTCACAACCCGAGGCCTTTTGGGCCCACACTTCTAGGCCCTTGGCCCTCTTATCAAGGCAAGGGCCCAGCTTATATAAAGGCAGGTCCCTGCCTCATGGCAACCTCGTTCTCTTCTCTGGCTCCTTAACACTCGACTGGATCTCGGCTTCTCTGTCGGCACCCTCAGTACCTTCATGCAAACCCCTTCGCTTTCTCATTGGCAGGCTGCTCGACGTCTCCTCCGCTATCTTCAGGGGACCTCTACTTTCGGGCTCCTATATACTGCCGGTGGTTCCTCTCCTTCCCCGCTCACTCTCCGAGGTTGGAGTGACTCCGATTGGGCTAGCGACCCCGATTCTCGCCGCTCTACCACGGGCTATGTTTTCTCCTTTGGCTCTGCGGCTATCTCCTGGTCCAGTAAACGCCAACCCACGGTCGCCCTATCTTCCACCGAGGCTGAGTATCGGGCTATGTGTAGTGCCACCTGTGAGGCTGTGTGGCTTCGGCGCCTTTTCTCGATTGTGGTTTTCAGCAACCCGCTCCTACCACACTTTTTTGTGACAATCAAAGCTGTATTGCCCTTGCTCGCAATCCGGTTTTCCATGCTCGGACAAAACACATTGAAATTCAGTACCACTACACGCGAGAGAAGGTTCTTGACGGTACCATTTTGCTCCTATTCAGCACCACTTCCGACAACGTCGCCGACATATTTACCAAACCTGTTTCCCCTCCCCTTCTCCAACGTCATACCAGCTCTCTGGGTCTTGTGCCACACCCTGGAGCTGAGAGGGGGTGTTGAGACTAGGCTTCTCCAGGGGTGGCTGGCCGACCAGCTCCCACGCAGCAAGGGGGGCCAGAGGGGGTAGGTTGGCCAACCAGCCAGGCTTTGGCCGACCAGCTGGTCGGCCCAGTTGGCTAACCGACCAGGCTGGTCGGTCTAGGCCATCTGGCCGACCCCCCCCTGGCCTTCCCTATAAAAGGGACTCCCTCCCTTTCACATCCCTCACTTCTCCCTGCAGCTCCTCAAGGCCCTGGTACACAGCCTGCTCCTGACCATCCCCTTCAGAGCCTCCTCTCAGCTGCTCAGTTGGCTGCCCACGCTCCCGCAGCAGATCTTCCCTCTTCGGGGCTCCTGCCTCTTCGCTCCAGGCCTCTACAGCTCCCTTTGTTCCAAGGTTCCTGCCTCTTCACCCAGGCTCCTTCAGCCTCCTCTTTTCTAGGCTCCTGCCTCCTCGGTTCAGGCTCCTCTAGCCTCTTCGCTCCCAGGCCCCTGCCTCTTCGCTTCAGGCTTCTCCTGCCTCCGTGCTCGCAGGCTGCAGCCTTCTTGTGCCCCCTTCTTCTGCTTCAGCTCAGCCTCTTCTGCAGCCTGCTTGTGCTCCCTTTCCTCTGCTTCAGTACAGCCTCTCCTGCAGCTCCTGTTTCTTATCTTATTCAAGATACCTTGTATTTCAGTTGCTGCCTTGGTTTAGGGGCTGAATTACAGCAGATCAGTTGTGGCACATTTTGTTATCTCTGTGTGGTTCTTTAATTTCAGTTTGTTTGCATCTTCCGCTGCCATTTTAATACTCCGGATCTCCCTCGGCCAGTTTAGGGTCTCGTCACACCGATTACGGATCGAGAGCGGACGCGCAGAGGGTATCCCACGAGAGGACCGCCTTTGCCCATTTTGCGACTTGCAAGAGATCGAGTCGGAGGAGCACTTTGCTTTCAGATGTCCTATCTATTATGCCATTCGAGACCGGTACCGCTGCCTCTTCCGCGACGGATTCGGCCCCCTCCCACACATGCTGCAGTTCCCGGATCAGCGATGCCTAGCCGCTTTCTTACATGAGATGACTCGCCACCGAGATACCTCTCTCCGAGCACGACGACACGAGCAGCACACATAGCGTGAGGACACCCAACGGCCTATCACTGATTTCTTCCAGTCACAGGATACCTCTCCTCAGTCTAGCCGACGACGCAGACGTGAGCCAGAGCTAGAGCCACAACAGCTGCGCCAGCGGACAAACTCACACATCCGGGTCCTGTTGGGGTAAAGGCACATTGCCTACCCTTAATTAAAGAATTAAAAGTTAGGACACCTATGACTGTCTTAAGACAGTCATAGGGTAAACCTAATCCTAATAAAACTTAAGTGAGTTTGTGGTGTGGCTCACTCATCACTTCACACCCGCACTAGTGTGTCTCTCTCACTCTCACTCTCTTGCTCCCTTCCTTCTCTCTTCCCCCCTCTCAACTGGTATCAGAGCCTACTTTGCTCCCCCCTTCCCTACCCAGCCCTCTCTACCTCGACCTAATCCGTACCGTACGGACGTACGGACAGTTCCGTACTGCCGTACTTCGTCCGTACGACCGTACGGACCAGGGCGCAGAGCCGTACGGCAGTCGCGAACTGCAGGGCGGCCAGATCTGCGCGGGCATCGTCAGTTTGCAGGCGGCGTGTTTTTCCGAGGGCTTCAAAACGGCGGCGCATTTTTGCAGCTAGGGCACGCAAGGCGGCGTTTTTTCGCAGCTAGGGCACGGACTGCGACAGCAGCAGCAGGCGGCGCAGCAGTCAACGGCGCGGGAGCAGACCAGGGCGACGGTGCGGGAGCAGCTAGGGCACGGGCTGTGTCGAGGGCAGCTCCAGGGCGGCGGCGCATTTCTCAGCTCCTCTTAGCAGCTGGGCGAAGCTGCATCAGGCAGCTGTACAGCAGCTGCTATAGTTGCAGAGCAGCTGCATAGCTGCTCAGCGACGCTGCGCAGCGGCGCACCTACTCCAAGGGCAGCCGTACGGTCGACAGTCGTACGGACTGCCGTACAGTCGTACGGATTTTCGTACAGCTGTACGGACGACGCCGCCACACCCACAGGAAGTTACACAGATTTTTTTTCGATCTGTGTGCAGCAGGGAGGTACATTTTCTCGGGATCTGTGTCCAAAGTTTTTTTTTCTTTGGATCTGGCTGTTGCAAAAGTACAGCAAGTACGAAAGTACAGAAAGAGTACATTTATTGTTTGGGGAAGAAAGAGAGGAGAAAGAGCATTCTGCTCTTCATTCCTCTTGATTCAAGTCATTTTCAGTTCACAAAACTGTCTTATCTTGAAAGTACAGCAAGTACTTTTCATTCATCTCGTGCTTGAGGTGAAGGAACCACAGTGTGTGGTTGATTGCACAGTTATTCTGTTCTGGGAATGTAATGCCTTGATTTTGCAAGAGGACATATGCTTTTACTGGGTTTGAATCTCAGTTTACAGGTGAGCAGATCATAGGGCTTTTGCCCGGAAGGTGATGCATTGTATGCCTTGAGGCAGTGTGGTGCCAGAGAGCACACTTTTGTCTTGATTTCCGCAGTGTTGAGGAGACATTTTCTTGCAGATCACATTTCTTGTGCAACACTCAGAGAACCTCAGTTGAGCCACGCTTGGCCAGGGCGCATCGAGTTTACTCGGTCCCTAACTGTCCATCGTTGACAGTGCTCAAAAGGTTCCTCATTGAGTGTTTGTACGTTGGGATCTGTGTATGTCATTTCTACACAGGGCAGTATATGCATTACACTAGTGGATGATTTTGTCAGAGAGATTTTCATATTGCATGCTACCTCAGTGTTGAGGTGTTCTCCACTTGATTCAGGTGTCAGATCAAGGGGCTTTTGCCCAGACTTTGTTTGACAGCAATTGGGTTACCGACAGAGATCTTCAGATGCATTTTCTCCCCTTGGTATAAGGGTGATTGCTTGGGATTTATCCCATTTACTGTTGCAGATTTTGTGACAGGCTGAAGGATCATTTACTGTTTTTGGGGTGTTTGTCAAGTGGTTTCTGCAATTTGAGTCAGTGACATACCTCATCTGAGGTGGGAGAAGTGATCAGTACAGTCAGTACAGCAGAGTTTACAGCAGTGTTGGTGGTTTTGTCAGATAATTATGCACTGTTAAGCTCTTGTTGAGCAGCAGCAGCAGTCTGAAATTACTGTTTTTATGCCTCTTTGAGCTCAGAACAGTTTGTCAGAAGGTACAGTATTTGCAGGGACATTTACTGTTTTGCTGCAGATTTTACTGACAGTAAAAACAGCACTTTTGAGAGTGCTTCTGGCTCTTGAATAGAGCAGGCTTTTTCTGAGAAATCAGAACTTTTATTCAGTCTTTTTTACTTCCAGGGAGTCGGGTACTTTCCTCATCTGATATGGCATCAGGGGGAAGTGATTCTTCAATTCTGAACATAAAGAAACTGGAAGGAGCACACAACTATGCATTATGGGCAGAACAGTGCTTAAATGTACTTCTGTTAAAGAAGATTGCTAAGCCCATAAGGGTAAAGGGTGTCAAGCCATCTGACATGGCAGCTGATGATTGGGAAGAGCTTGATCTGTCTGCGAGGGCAGCTATCATGCTCACTATTTCAGACACTCTTGTGTTCAATGTACAGGCTGAAAAGACCTCTTATGGTCTATGGCAAAGACTAGAAGAACTGTATGCCCAAAAGAGCTCAGCCAGTAAGGTTTATTGGCTGAAGAAGCTGGTCGATCTTCGCATGAAGGAAGGTACAGCTATGACCTCACACTTGAGTGAGTTCAATGCTATCTTTACACAGCTGATTGCACAGGGGTTGAACCTTGATGAGGAGTTCAAGGCTACTTTCTTGTTGTGTACTCTTCCTGAGAGTTGGGACACTTTCAAGACCACCCTGTCAAACTCAAATGCCACTCTTATGTATGTTGATGTAGAGAGCTCTCTCCTTATGGAGGAGATGAGCAGGAAAAATAATGCGGGCAGCAAGTCTTCAAATGCTTTGCAGGTACAGGATAGAGGCAGGACTCAGCAGAAGGGGAGATCTGCTAGTAAGTCCAAATCCCGCAGTCAGTCCCGCGGCAAAAAGGACATTGAATGTTTTTATTGTGGCAAGAAGGGACATGTGAAGTCGAAGTGCTTCAAGTTCATACGGGATCAGAAAGCCAAGAAGGCTGAAACGAAGGATGCAGGAAATGCAAGCAAAGGCAAAGGCAAGGCCAAGGCAGATGACTTGGATGCAGTGAATGTTGCAGCAGAGGATAGTGACAGTGACATACATGATGTTTTATGCTCTTCTGCTGTAATAGCACATGCTTTGGTTATTGATGGCCATGACATGCATACCTGGCTCTTGGATTCAGGTGCCTCTTTTCATGTTACACCTCATAGGGAGTGGTTTACTTCCTACACAGGTACTCATGGAGTTGTTCATCTTGGGAACAACTATGCATGTCAGATTGCAGGGATTGGCAGTATACAGATAGTACTTCCTGATGGACAGTCATTTATGCTTGATGGTGTTCGCCATGTGCCGCAAATCAAGAAAAATCTGATTAGCACTGGCTTATTGGATGACAGTGGTTACCACACCACCTTTGGGGATTCCAAATGGGTGATTACTGATGGCCATACTGTAGTGGCTGAGGGTTTTAAGAGTGATACCTTGTACCCTCTTTATGTTTCCAGTGTGGGTAATCATGTTGTTGCCATAACCGAGCTGCCAAAGGTTTCATTGTGGCATAGCCGGTTGGGACACATGTCTGTTAAGGGAATGCAAGAACTGTCACGTTTGGGTTATCTGCCGCCTCTCTCTTTTTCAGATTTGCCTACTTGTGATCATTGTATATTTGGCAAGCATTCTGTGACTCCTCATAGGAGGAGAACTCCTCAGAATAGAGCACCACTTGATCTAGTGCACACTGATTTGTGTGAGATGCCACAGTTATCACTAGGGGGTGCCAAATATTTTATTACTTTCATTGATGATGCCACACGTAAGGTGTGGGTCTATTTCTTGAAGCATAAGGGAGATGCCCTAGATGCTTTCAAGAGATTTGTCGCTCAGGTGGAGAATCGGACAGGTCGTAGGCTGAAATGCCTCAGATCCGATAATGGGGGTGAGTATGTGTCACATGCTTTTGTGCAGTTTTGCCAAGCTAAGGGCATCAAACAGGAACTCACAGCCCCTCATAATGCATCTCAAAATGGTGCAAGTGAGCGGATGAATCGAACTGTTCAGGAGAAGGTTCGATGTATGTTGTCTTATGCTGCATTACCCCATGGCTTTTGGGCAGAAGCCGTGCAAACAGCAATTCACATTATTAACAGGTCACCAAATAAGGCTTTGGAGTTGAAAGTGCCAGAGGAGGTGTGGTCTGGCAAGCCACCCTCATATAAGCACTTACGGGTATTTGGCTGCGAGTGCTTTGCTCATGTACGCAAAGATCTACGCACCAAGCTGGATCCAAAGTCTATCAGATGCATCTTTATGGGATATGGTGATGAAGGTGAAATGGGGTACAGGTTATGGGATCCCGTTAAACGGAAGATTATACGCAGCAATGATGTCATCTTTAAAGAAGATAGTGTACACAAGGAACCCGTGCAACCTGTGGAATACAGGAGGGTTATTTATGATGATGTTGGACAGCAAAGAATGCCCATTTATATGCAGCAGCAGCCTGCTGCAGATCACCCTGTTCAAGAGGGTATACAGGCTGGAAATCAGCCAGATAATTTTGCCAATGATGTACCACTGGATATGCCAGCAGATGAAGCTGTAGCACAGCCAGATATGGTGGTACCGCCACCTGTCATTCATGAAGAACAGGCTGGACAGCAGCCTAATCCGGAACATTTTGTTAGGAGGAGCTCCCGTGCACAACGGCCTCCTGTCAGGTTTGTTCCAGGAGCCAATAATGTGGCTGATTTTATCATGTTGACAGATTGTGGTGAGCCTTCCAGCTTCAAGGAAGCTATGGGAAGAGCAGAGAAAAAGAAGTGGGAGAAAGCCATGCAATCAGAAATGGACTCCCTACTTCAGAATGATACATGGGACTTGGTGCAGTTACCTGCAGGCAGAAAGGTTTTGCCATGCAAGTGGGTTTACAAAGTCAAAGTGGATTCAAATGCTTTACCTCGGTATAGGGCCAGATTGGTTGCCAAGGGATTTAAGCACGAGAAGGGCATTGATTTTGATGAGATTTTTTCCCCTGTAGTCAAGATGACTACTTTGAGAGCAGTGTTAGCTCTTGTTGCTCATGATGACATGGATTTATGTCAGATGGATGTGAAGACAGCTTTTCTTCACGGAGATCTCCATGATGAGATCTATATGAGTCAGCCAGAGGGATATGCTGTTAAAGGGAAAGAGCAGCTTGTGTGTAAGCTCAAAAGGAGCTTGTATGGACTCAAGCAGGCGCCAAGAGAATGGTACAAGAAGTTTGATGCATTCATGCAGTCCCAAGGGTATCATAGGTGTGAGACCGATCATTGCTTGTACACCAAACGGGCAAAGGATGGCAGTTTGATGCTACTCATTCTATATGTGGATGACATGCTTATTGCCAGTAAATCTCAGCATGAGATTAGTGCTTTGAAGAAACAACTGCATAAGTCTTTTGACATGAAAGACTTGGGTGATGCAAATCATATTCTTGGCATGCGTATTACTCGTGACAGGTCCAAGGGACTTTTGTTTCTGTCACAGAAAGAGTACATTGACAAAGTACTGCAGAGGTTTAAAATGGAGGGGGGGAAGTCCATTAGTACCCCGTTGCCTCCACATTTAAAACTCAGCAGTAAGGACAGCCCCAGATCAGATGATGATAAGGCTGAAATGGCCAAGGTTCCGTATGCATCTGCAGTTGGATCTTTGATGTATGCCATGGTTGCCACTCGTCCGGATATTGCTTTTGCGGTGGGAGTCATCAGCAGGTATATGGCAAATCCAGGCAAGCGGCATTGGGAAGCAGTGAAAGGTGTCTTGAGGTATCTCAAAGGTACCAAAGACTTGTGCATATGCTATGGTAGGCAGGATGCATTGGTGCATGGTTTTACAGATTCAGACTATGCAGGGAATGCAGATAACCGGAAGTCTACTACCGGTTATATTTTTACATTTGCAGGAGGTGCTATATCATGGGTGTCTCGGTTGCAGAAATGCGTTGCACTGTCAACCACAGAAGCTGAATATGTTGCAGCCACTGAGGCTTGCAAGGAAGCAATATGGCTTACTCGGCTGGTGGGAGATTTGGGCATTACAGGTGACATACCAGTTTTGCATTGTGATAGTCAGAGTGCTATCATGTTGGCAAAGAATCCGGTCTTTCATCAGAAGACCAAGCACATAGAAGTGAAATATCATTTCATCAGGGAGGTACTGGAAGACAAGCGTCTTGAGCTTGTGAAAGTACATACTGATGATAATCCTGCAGATTTGCTCACTAAGAGCTTGCCTACAGAGCGGTTTGCACATTGCCGCCACATCATGGGATTAGGATGAGACCATTCTTACTTTATGGTCTAGTATACAGTAACTGTATATTGCTGTAATTTTTATTCTTTTCTCCCCTTTAGGCACATTGGCCTTTAGGTGGGAGGTTGTTGGGGTAAAGGCACATTGCCTACCCTTAATTAAAGAATTAAAAGTTAGGACACCTATGACTGTCTTAAGACAGTCATAGGGTAAACCTAATCCTAATAAAACTTAAGTGAGTTTGTGGTGTGGCTCACTCATCACTTCACACCCGCACTAGTGTGTCTCTCTCACTCTCACTCTCTTGCTCCCTTCCTTCTCTCTTCCCCCCTCTCAGGTCCATGACATCTCGTCTCTGCTCTCTGCCTGCCCCACCGAGGTTACCGTTGCCCTCATCCATAGGGCCACATGCCGCCCGACTAGGCCGCGTGACGTCAGAGGCCAATCATCTATCGCAGGGTTTTTTCCGACATCTCGCAGGGTTTTTTCCGACCTCCCATTTGGCGGCCCCTCTATGATTGGTCTCTGATGATCACCACCTGCACATATATATTGTATCTCCCCCCTCTGCCCCATTTTTGGTGCCCCCCCCTTCTTTTTTGTATCATCTGGAGGTAGACACATATTTTTTGTATCAGGACTAGACACACCGTCCTTCATAACCTCTTTTTTGTAGAACGGTTGGCTGGCCCGTTTTGAGACCGCCACCGTTATGCTCATTGTATCAGTTATCTTTAGTCTCATAGACCTTCACGGTCTCCTGAAGACTTTAATAAACTTTCTTTCTTTCTTTCTTTCTCTCAACAGAGACACTAGGGCCCAGGACAATCATCGGGCTGGACCCCCCCGAAGGTATTTTATTACTTGAGAGAAAACTGAATACACAGATCAGCGTGGAAGCTGTTTATACATAAATCCAAACGAAAATATGAATCATTACATGAGCTCTTAGGCTCCCTTTCTTGGCAACAAGCCACTTGTCAAATTTTACATTACTTTCCTAATTACATGCCACTAAGGGCAACTCTGGAGTCTTTGAAGCACTTGGTCACGCGAACCGCCTCCTAGACTCTTGTTAGGCTCCCGTAGCGCTTAGGAAAATAACTCTTCCTAGTACCTGCAATAATTAATTAAAGCGCACCACCATGGTACCCATTAATTGTTAGCGCTTTGCATGCAAATAACACACTGTGGACTAATTCTAGTCACGGTGGGCATCCCCACTGTACACATGTGCACACATAACAAATATAAAAATATATATTTATTCTCTAGTTGACCGAAGTCAACGCTCTTGATCATAATTAAGGGGCTTTGACCAAGGGTCGAGGCACCTTAATTATAGTCAAGTCTCTCCAACCGAAGTTGGCACATCTTGGTTAACCGTAGTTAACCCTCTTGGCGCATGCCAAGTCTCGTTGACCGAAGTCAACACTCTCTGACCGTAGTCAGCTCTGTGGTTCTCTGGTTAACCGCAGTTAACCCTTGTGGTAATAAACCAAGTCTTCCTGACCGAAGTCAGGCTTACTTGACTGAAGTCAAGTGTCTTTGACCGTAGTCAATTCTTTCACCAATAGAAAAACTCATTTGACCATAATTAACCCAGATGGAAAACTCTTTAATTATGATCAAATAAATGATCAACTGTACTTTGACTTAGGATATTTACATTACGGTGACACACCGCACCTACAATTGAGGCAACATACATGGGACAAGTGGTTACCATTATTAGAGTTTGTCTACAATGATAGAAAACATTCCTCTATAGGAATGAGTCTGTTCGAGTTAAACTATGGTTATAGACCAACAAATCCAACCACGGTTGGAATACCTCTGAAAGTGCCTAGCACTGCGAACTATGTTGTTCAAATGCAAGAGATGCTAGAATGTGCAAGAGCTAGCATCTGCCAAGCTATGGGTAGAGTGTTGGAATAGTACTGGCACCTTCCCACTTAAAAACACTCTCTGCTTTTCAACACTTTAAACCAAGGAATTTATATGATGTTTTTACAAACTTTTCAAGATGCACATAGATGCAAGTTGGAATGGGAGATTGCATGAATAAGAACTTGCATAACTAAAATGAACTTTAGAACATCATATGAGAGAGATACACAGCTGCAATTGGGTTGAGGGGCTAAGACACCCCCCCCTTATCCAAGCTCTTTTGTTGCTCAAATGGAGATACAAGACCAAGGTGCAATGCACCTCATAAATTTAGACTCGGACTCTTAAGAGAGAGAAGCCATAGACACAACTGCAGAGAAGAATGCTCAAGTTGAGTTATATACAAGAGATGTCTCAAAGGCTGGAGCTTAGTGAGAACTGAACTCCAGAGGCACCACAATCAACAAGGAAGATGCCTGCATGATCACCACTTCAACCCACATTAGTTGCACAATGTAGATCTCTTCTCTCTTGCTGCAGGTTCTCTCTCCTGCTGCAGTCTTTCATCTAGGAACATTCCCAAACTCATCCTCTAAAAGCATAACATAGTGCAGTTTCAATCTCACGATGGTCACTCATAAGATTGAAAATCATAAAACTCCATCAGGGACTAGGTACTATGACATCCCCACTGACGTCATCAGCACCCAACAGTGGGTGTAGAGTATAAAAATATGCTCTCACACATACAAGTCCACACACCCAACATAATACTCGGAAACTTATTATTAACCATTAGTCATGGAGACATCTTGAAATGAGAATGAGGATTAGAAAAGTGCTTGAGAACAGTGATATACGTTGTCGAGGCTTTTCTGTGCGTGCCTTGATTGAGTTTCCTTCTTCAACTGTTGGGTTTAGTCTCTATACACCCTTTCCATTTTTTAAAATTTTCCGGGTTTATTCTCCGTGCACCTTCTATTTGTTTATTGAATTTCCTTCTTTAACTGTTGGGTTTATTCTCGGTACACCTTCCTATTTTTAAAGATTTTTTACATCTAACTATACTTTTTTTCTACACCTCTCTAAATGAGCCTAAAGACAAAATGATCCTGATCATATCGAGGTCTAGTATTCCGTGCATAAAACACAATTCCCTTTGTGATCAATCACACTAGTTAGCTTATGTAAAAGTTCCACAATAGGGGAAGAAGCATACTTGGTCTGCATTGATGAGTAAAAGGTATAGAGAGACTCCAAATCCACTTCTCCCATCTCATTGTTGATTTTCTGTGCAAAACAGATCACAATGCATTAATTTCTCTCTGACTTACTGAACCTAAAGCAATAATACATTAAAAAATGAAAAAACGCTTATGCCCTACACAGTAACTGTCAAGACTGCAGGCAGGACTAAAGTCTAAAAGCACTTCCATAAAAGAAAATTTCAGAAGTAAAACCCAAACTACTTGGCCCATGTTGGTAGTAGAGGTAAGTATGCTACTTTGCAGGGAGAGGCACTTGCCAATAGCGGTGAATACTGAAAAAGGGGGTTGGAAAAAGAGAAATTTCAAGTTGCCAGGAAAAGCAATGGAGCCTACAGGAAAAAGGCTGATACAAAATGGTGTTGGGATAAACAGGTCAGCTCCCCACTTATGAGCCCCAGATGAGGTGTGTATGAGGGAGGGTCACCTTCTAAAGTTATTGGACAAAGAGGCCTGCCACATTGGCAGGACAGTAAGCCAGCCATGTGGGGAGATTTGGTAGCACAAGACAAGCAAAATGGACAGCAGTATGCCTGCCATGTAGATATATATATACCTTTGTAAGACTAGAATAAGTCCAATCATACAAATTTAGAATTTTTGTTGTTCTAAAGATCAAAAATCTACAAAGAAAATAAAAGAGAAAATGAAAGAGAAGAAAAAAGAGGTAAACAAAAACATTTATGAAAGACATACTTAGCAAGCAAAGCAACACTTATGTCGTCATCAGTGCCCAAGCATAAGCAGCTATACTGGGTTTCTAAAGACCCGCGGTTTCTAAACAGCAGTATGCCTGCCATGTAGATGCATCCACACCTCCCATGTGGAGCAAATGAGGCTGCCACATGGGCAGAGGATTGGGACGCTTCTTAAATTTGATGGGCTCAACTCATTAGGCCAGAAGAATTTACATGGGACTGCCATTGAGCAAGCCCACCTTTGGACTGCTCATGAACCCAATGTAAAGAGGCATAGAAGGCCCTCACAAAGGAGCTGAGAGAGGTGACAGCAATCCAGTATATAGGATGGGGGATAGGAGTTTAAAAGGCCCCCAAGGGCTGGCAAGTCAGCATGCAGTAGGGCTGGTCGGCCAGCCTACAGACAGGGGTTGGCCAGGCTACAGACCTTCGTCGTCCATGGGTCAGGTTGGCTGATCTAGAGGGGCCAGTCCACCACCTCTTGAGGGGGGAGAGCTCAGCATTTCCCTATATAATGTCAAAGAAGAGAGCTGTTTGCTGTAGTAAACTTCCATGCAGCGGAAAGAGATCACACAACCTCACACCAGCGACCAACTCACTCTGTGTGCATGCATGTATGAAAAGACACTTCAGATCTAGAGAGAGAATACTCATATATATAGCCAAGAGAATATTTTTTAATAAGAAGAAACAAAAGCAAAATATGCCAATAAGCGTATCAACACCTTTAGCACACTGTGTAAGGTACCAAAACTGGCTCCAAATGCTGTCCTACTGAGGTAGACGACTCCTTTCTGCCTTACTGTAGGCTTCAGGAACTACAGATGTGAGTCCTCCTGCTTACCCTCTTGGACACCCACTCTGGCTCTCTACCTGAGTGTGGATATGCCTCTGATGTGTGTTTGCGAAAGGCTGAAGTCCCTGCAGACTACTGCCTGGACTGCTTACAGAATGACCTGCCTGGAGAGGGCAATACCTCTCCTTTTATAGGGGCTGATTGCCCAGGACTGGCTCACCTGGCCAGTCTTGTGAATCTGACCAGGCCAACCTGGCCCCTACTGCCAGCCAGCCTGGCAAATTTCCAACCTGGCCCCTACTAGCCAACCTGACAAATTGCCAACCTGGCATCTGCAAGTTTGCCAGCCCTATGTGGGCCCCTACTCCTGCTGCTGGCTGACCTGTCTGACCGACAAGACTGGTCCTTGGAGCCTATAGAAGGCTCCCTACTCTGCCTTCTGTCGCTGGCAGCTCTCCAGCCCAATGGCCAGTTCTAGGGCACATGGCTGGACTGTTTACAGCCCCACAGACAGACTTAACTGAGGGGATCACGTCAGCCATCCATGCTGACCAGGGCAGCATGTGGATGACCTAAAATGAATACAACAAGGAGATCCATTGCCCAAGTGGCAGCCAGATTGCTGGCCACATGGCAGCTCTAATTTATCGCCCATCTAAACCTCTGCTCTATGTCACCCCCCCCCCCATGTCCTCTTCATATGGGGGCTCACAGTGGATTCCGAAATATAGGGGCATAAAGCAGTTGTGTAGAGCATTTCCAAGGGTGTATGGACAGACAACAGGAGTGCTGAGAACTTTTGGACTACTCCCAAAGTCACTGAAGCCCTCTATCTAGAGGCAAACATAAGCAGGAGAGAACTGCAGATAGGGCAACATTCTCGAGGCCTTTTTCAAAAATCAGTGGAGCAGCATCCCACTGTCCATGTGGTGGTAATTAATTGGAGACTGTGTACTGATGAGATGCCCTAGAGATTCGAAATTGATATCACTACTACTTTGAGAAAGGTTTCTAGATTTGATCATATCTACGATTACCCTACAGAGCACTGCGCTCCTCTCTGTGTTAGAGAGCATGATACACAAAAACATAATGATGAGGCGTATAGCCAGTCACTGAACCAGACAGCAGAAATCACTTTTTCTTTTCACAAAAAATTCCATTTAAGTGGACATCACAATGCCAAACCTGTTCTCTAGAGCGCCAGACTTGCAAGAGGTTGGACACAAGACCTGCAATATCATAGCCTGAAGCTACCTCACAACACCCTGCTAAGCCGAGCAAAGGAAGACAGCAGACACCAAAAAACCTCTGACATGTTTCAGGGACACCAAGAACCCTGGAGGCACCCCAGCTAGACCCACACTGAGCTCAGCTCACCTATAGAAAGTACCTAACAAAACGACTTTTATGGATTCCACACACATTCAGTGTATGTTTTTGTTATTTGTTTCTATTTCAGTTTGCATGAGATCTTTATGCACAAGCTTGTGTTTCATGCCAGGATTGGTGTCCTTAATGTTTATGCACCTGCATGTCGAGCAATAGAGGGCCCTTTTGGTGTCAACGTATGGACAGTCTACCAAAGGTGGACTCTTGGATTGTTGAAGGTTTGCAGAGGATAAGCTGGGAGGGGCTTTGTTCTCTGGACGCAGGAGCAGTTCATTTTCTCCATCAGTGCAGGATTCTTGATCGTACTTCCGACGGGGGCATAGGCTAGATGGAAGGCCAAGGCCATTCATAGGAGCAGTACAGAGCTTCAAAGCATATGCAATTCAGTGCAAACAAACCTTCAGGAGTTTGAGCAAGCACTCATGTGTGATTTGGCCTCCATCAAGCAGCTTAGAGAGCAGGAGCCAGGCTCACAGTGGCTAGCAGATAGAAAAGAGAATGCCAGACTTGGACTGTCATGGGCATCCTCAGCCCGTGGCATGCTGGACTGCCACATGGGCTGCCCAGTCAGCACGCAGCAGCCACACAAGCAACCACGTTAGCCGGTGTGGACTACCACACAAGCAGCAGCCAGATCAGCAAACCATATAGCCAGCGTCAGCAGGGCGCCACGTCGACAATGACGTTAGTAGGTCGGCTGCCATGTCAGCAACAGCAGGTCAGTGAACAAGAGCAATCTGGTCGGTGGGCAGAAATATGCCTGGTCGGTCAGTTTAAGGCCCAAGGGGGGCCTATAAAAGCAGGCCTTCTTGGCCTTCATTTCTCATCCACTCCTCAGGCCTTCAAGCCTTCACAGCAGCAGAGCCAGGCTTCCCCTTAGCAGACCAGCAGGGTGCCTCAGTCTCTCCAGGAATCTAGTGAGGATTCACCTCCTCTAGTCAGCTTAGTCTTTCCAGTCTGCAGTTGAGAGTTTCAGCTGCTCCATACAGTTGTGTTCAGCCCTTTGGGCATTCATACATGTCAGTCATATATTCCTCTTTGGAGGTCCACTACATTTCTCTCCTTCTGATTCTCTCATTCCCACAGGATCTCCATGTCTGTCGGAAGCTCCAGCCAGATCCTCATTGGTGGACACATGGGGGAGGCTTTCTCAATCTCTCATTCCATGAGCCAGGCCACTCACTCCTTTACTACTGATATTGCCCAATTTACATCAGTAAAGCCCTGAACCTCAACATCTACACATCACGGAACCCTTTAGATACTTCAAACATTCTTGCTTCCCTTGGTTGTTGCATAAATTGACATGGACTGCCTAAGATACGTTTGACCTCATAATTGTCAAAACTTGTCATGTTCATCTATGAACAGCTGAGATTTATCTTTTGCACAAGCAACAGAATGTCATTTTCCCTCTTTGCCTGGACTCTTGGGAACCCGTCTCTATGTTGTCTTCCATAACAGAATGCCTGACACACCTTTTCGACTTTAGCGGAAATGAGGTCGCCCATTAACCAATACATTGCCATGCCTCACTCTCCCAGTAATAATAATCACATTATTTGCTTTGTCCAAAGACAAGCATTCCTTGTCATCAAATTCTAATCTCTTTTGCTCTTCTAAAGTTTAACTTACAGATCTGGCGCATCATGTCACCATCTGGAAAAGACGTAGGAAATATCACCAACTCCCATAATCAGCAATTTCTTGTCCATAACCTTGGTATTGTCCAGCTGAATATCCATATTCAAATGACTGAACCAATAGTTTCTAAGTGTAATGTGACATGAGGCTCTTTAATTCACTGCTCAGCAATAAAATCAGAGTGATTTGCAAACTGGGACGTCTTATGATTACGTCCAGAAGAGGACTTGTCTAACATGAAAAAGGTTTCAGTCCGTGCTTTAAGCATGCTCATCTCTGGCAATCAGACCCTGGCCGTCTTGGGTTTCCTCTGCCATAAGACTATCTAAGAGACCTTTCCCTGAATGTCGAAGCCTTTCTCTTCTGCTTCTTCTGCCTTTGTCTCTGCCTCTTGCTCTCCCTCTTGCAAAAGTGCTTTCAGTCATAGCAGCCTTTTTCTTCTAGCATTCTAAAACCCCATAATAAGAGTTGTCCCTTTATTATCCTGGCCTTCATCAGTTTTCTTGAATAGCATGGAATAGCATGAACTTGTTGCCATGAGCGGCACTTGCCTTATTCTCGGTACCCATTTCCAATGGCATGGACTAGCAACAAGTGCCTAATCCTCACTACCTCATTTCCAGCTGAGCACGCCTTTGCTTCATGTTTCCTCTTGAAGCAAATAATCCATTTCCAAGAGAGGGGTTTCTCGTATGCAGCAAGACTCCTCGCATAGAAATAAAACGTACGTATCAAGGGGAATGTCCAGAAAAATCTTAATCAACAACGAAGTATCTTTGGCGGGTGACAGGATCGAATGAAGAAGATACCTCCACAATATTCAACTTTGGCAATGAGAATACACGCAACGGAACAACCAGTGAGACAGTCAACATATCATCTCTCTCTCTCTCTCTCTCTGTGTGCGAAGGTTCACTTACGCCTTCACTTTCATCGAGGAGGGTGTCAATGGTCCTAGTAAAACCACACTTTCCGAGATACGATGTGATGATTGAGAGGAGGTGGGCAGCATTTTCCGCCGCCATGATGCGGTGCTGTGAACGGGAAGGAGCTTGAAGAGTGGCAATGCGGAAGGATTCACGAGCGGGTTTGAGCAGGTGCTATAGGTGGGCAGCAGCCATAGGTAGAAGCACAGCCCTTCTTTCGAATGTTGTCAATCTACGTGAAGCTTTATTTAGCCCCTTCAAACCGACCCTTCCATGCATATTTGTCCTAAAAGGTGTGGGTGTGTATTTGCCAATCCTCAGTCCCTTGGGCACCCAGGATTCTATCTTGGGCATTGTTGGCACTTTCAATTTTAGTACAATGCAAAAACAAGAGGCACAAAGTGCCGGGCGCACTACCCTCGAAAAAATAGGTTTTCCTGCTCAAAAGAGGGAGATGGGGCAAGAAGGGAGAGGAGAGGGAGACAAGGGGCGAGGCGGGACTAAGTGGAGGGAGAGAGGGTGGGGCTAAAGGGAGGAAATTCTACTAAGGTTAAAATCACTTTAAGACGTCCACTTTAGACGGGTATCCAAAATGGCAAGTTTGTGGTTGCTATAGCCTGCCCCTAGTGGGGCAGTGCTAACAAAAAAAGATCTCTTTGTACACCATGTTAGATATGCTTGTAAGAATCTCTTTATACACCAACATGTCCACATAAGATACGAGACATTAGAGCAATACAAGATGGAAGTGCTTTGCAAGCACTATAGAATGGTACTCCATCACATTAGAGCACTACAATCGTTCCACTCGTTTAGGTGAAGATGGGGTGCGTGCTCCCAAGATGGAAGTGCTTACACTATTGAATGGTACTCAATCATCAACTCTAAGACAAGTTAAGAAAAGGGCAACAACTAAGTTTGACATAGAGAACATTAAGTCCTTCCCAAACACATTTTAAAAAGTTATATGTGGTCCATGAACCTCTGATAAGAAAAGGTGGTCAATTTTCATGAGCATCCTTACTAACCCATAAACTTACATCTCCAATTATTGAGACCTTGATGCACATTAAAAAACCATTCATAGAATTTGAAGTTGTGAGACAAGAGTGCACAAGTGCATATGGACATTGCCTCATAGTTGTTCAAGGTTGATCCAGCCCTGAACATTTGTAAACTAAACCTTTCTCACCATTGACGTGAATCAAACACAGCTATACACAGTCAAAAGACAATCGGAAGATGAACAGTAATCAAAATACAAGTTTCATCAGAGACCAATAGTGAACAACAGAACTGCAGCAAAGATAATTCCTTTCATTCAGGAACATATACAATAGTGCATAGCATCAACATAGAAGTTGTCCAAAAAAGGTATATACAGTCTTCATACTCCCAAACTACACTCCGAATACCATAATTCAAAATGCAAGATCTAAGGCATCTATGACTTAGGCTAAGTGCCAAAATACCCCTCAACACCTGGCACTTCCAATGGAGAGGATCTTCCAAAAGTCCAAAGACTCAAACCCTTTAAATTAAGTATTCTTTCACGCATTTTAGGTCGATGGTTTGAGAACACTTGAAGTCGATGCTCTCTTTGACCGCTATCAAATTAGCAAATTTAGAGCTAAACATTGGAGCTTGTTGGTCTACTACACCACCGGCTTCACTAGTTACTTTGGATTGTTGAGTGTCTTCAACCTCAACTACAACATCAGCTTTGACCTATTCTAGTTCTTCTTTTTCTATGATTGTCTATAGATCTACATCCTCCTAGTGAGCATTAGCATCATCCTCATTTGTCTCCCTTGCTTCCTGCACAAAATAAAAATGAGTGGTGAAAACATCAGCTGTTTCTTCAGCTTGCTGCAAGCTTTCTCCTATAACATTTTTCAGCTTGTTCTACAATTGTTGAATCTCCTTTGCCATAATCTCATAAGTGTATGCTAGAGAAGCAAAAGCTTCATAGGATCTTTTTGCAACAATCTATAGTCGATTCTTTATATTCATCCATGATGTTTCCATCAGCTGCATTTTTAAATCTTGTATGTCTGTACTAGACATAAAGGTTCCATCCACTTCCTCAACCATTGACTACAATTGCTCTTCAACATTCTCCAGTGCTTTGATTCTCTCTTTAAGTATAATATTGCCCACCTGCAACATGACCTATCCCTCTGTAATCCTTTGTGGGTCACTAAAGAATTCCGATTTCATCTCTTCCAGCCATTTTTGAATGGTAGGTAAACATGTATGTTGGACAAACACACTTTTCTACAATTTCTCAAACTGATCCTCTTTTTGAGACTTGTGTTCATCATAATCTATCTTCACTGCTTCCAATTTTTTCTTCATCACTCTAAATTGTTTGTGCTTCTCTTTGTGCATAGCAACCTGGTGCATCAATTCCTCTTTGTCCTTCTTCAATTCCTGCAATCGAAAAACAAACTTTTTCGTATCCCACTTTGTTGATCATGAATGAGTGAATGATTCCCATAGCATGCTCCACCTCCTTAATTGAAACAGTCCTAAACAGGCGTGCACTCAAACCTGCCCCCGTAGATGAAGATGATATATTCTATTTTTGTAGAACTGGCAAAAAAGGGTCTTTTGTAGCAAATGAATCCTCCTGTACTTCAGCAGTAGATTTATTCACCTTCAATTTTACCTTCTTATTTATTTTATCATCCATACTCATCCTCAGTAACTCGACACCCCCAATCGGTGTATCCCACAAGGCATCAAACAATGGTGTTCCAAACGTTGCCATATAAGCCTCATATGTGCTAGACTTAGCTACCTTGTAATCGTTGAAAGGGTGCCACTTCTACTCCTCTTCAGTGATATCATATTTTGTTTTTGTTCTAGTCTCCTCATTCGGATCTGGAATTTCTCAAATCAACACTGAAGATCTTTTACTGTAATTATAGAGAGCAGATATGAACAGACCCACCTTGGAGTGGTTGTTTGTGAGTGACAGATCCTTTCTACTGACCATTGCCATCAAATTTTCATAGAGCCAATTCACCCATGATATCTTGCATCCCTTTACTATAGCCCTAAGAATTGCATAGATTTCCCTAGACATGAAATTAGTCTTCACCAACAACTGTACCCGTTCAAGATACCATTCAAGTTACTACCTACAATATACATCATTGACATTGTACAGTAGAAAACAATTATTTGATGTTGCCAAAGGCCCAAATTCCCGAACCATGTCGGCTTCAACATCCTTCTCATAGGAGATTTCCTCCTCGATTAAGGGAAGCTTGAAAACATGAGAGTTCAATCCTAGATTCACTACCAAACCAGATAGGAGAATGCCCTTGTTTGTTGAAAGTGCCCATACTATTCCAGCACATCAGGTTAAGCTTTCTACATATTCCATGGCAAGCTGGCATAGCTTAGAACTCCTATCATTTTTAACCAATGGATATTTTTTTGCAAATCAAGTGAAATTCAAAAAGTTTTAAAGGGACCTTGTACCAATTACTTCTTATAGGGTGGCGCTACTATCTCCTCCCCCAATTCTTCATCAGGCAATGCATGTGCAACAAGAGTTGCATCCTATAGCTCTTTCTTCCTGAGGCTTTTGCAAAGTGACTGTTGATGAACTCGCTTATGATCCATCTCACGATGTTGTTGCATTGTTTTCCCTTGTAATGGCACCTCTGAATGACGCGCAAGCTCCAAACTATTAAGTGCATGTGGGGATGGTACTGAACCCTTGCCTATGTAAGCATTGAGAAGTGAGGAACACAACGCTTGAACAATTTGTTCGAAGCGAATCATAGCTTGAGTGAAGTGGTAGAATGGGGATATGCATGGAGAGCTTGGCACACTCCACCGTTCAAAGTCATCGCGCACAAGTACCAATTGAAGGACAACACTCGCTACACTCACTTGGCGATGCAAAAATTGATGGTTCTGATTGAAAGTAGACAAATACCTCGTACCAGCTTGCACTTCAATAGATAGAATCGGCATGCATGATATATAATGGAATGGTTCGATAGTCGGACTATTCAAGTCGGATAGTCAGATACTAGTCCGGATTGCTGTAGGACTTCGCCCAATAGTTGAACTAAGTCAGACAAACATTGGACCCCACTAGACCAAATCAGATTACATTGAACCTTTCCAAAAGAAGATTGGAGTGAGTTTGGATTTGCATCCAATACAAAACCTACTTTTATCGAACCTACTTAGACTGTGGTCGGACATTATTAGAAAAAGAAAATTCTTCCCCGTGTAATCAGATACTACTGAAAAGTGCTGAAGAAAATTGGACTCCATTAGACGACATCATATCAAACTTGGATCTACCTGGAATTAGATCTGACAGAAGTCGCCTTTGCAAATACGTCAATTCTTATTATGTGGAACCCAATCGGATTGTGGTCGGACTTGACTCTGGCTCCTTTTTTCCACCTGGATCTTATAAATCATAACCACACCTATAGTGGTGCTATGGGAACCTTTTATGCTCACAACTTTTGGACTTGGTTGGGATGGATCAGGTCCAACATTAGGCTTTAAGAAAAATCCATTCACAGGCATATTAAAAATATTTCCATGCAAATCATTGAGTTGAAAAGTTCCCTACTCAAACACTTCTACCACTTTGAAAGGACTATCATACCTCAACTTAAACTTGCCTAGCATTTTCCCCAATTTGGTATTGAACATGAGAACTAAATCTCCCTTCCAGAACAACTTCAATGTAATATTTCTATTTATCCAAGTTATTTTTCTCTTCTGAATTATGTCAGAAGTGTATGAACTCAACACCCTATCTTCATTTAATTTCAACAATTGCTCAAGTCGATAATTAGCTGAATCCTTGAGAGAAAGCCTATGCTCCACAACTACCCGAAGACTAACAGTAAAATAAATTCCATAAGTACAACAGCCTCACACACACACACAAATTGGAAAGGGGTCATACCTGTAGTGACCTTGTAAGCTGTTCTTAGAGCCCATAAAGCTGAATCCAATTTTTGATCCCAATCACTTGGATTATCTGCCACTATTCTCATGAAAATCTTATTTTGATCCCAATCACTTGGATTATCTTCCATTGTTCTCGTGAAAATCTTTGTCACAATTTTATTGGAGCTTTCTGCTTGACCATTCTGTTGTGGATAATAGGCTACTGATTTCTTGTGTAATACCATATCTCTTGGGAATCAACCATTAGTGACGAAAAATAAGATCTTATCATACTAGTTTGTAGGATCTTCAAGCCATACCATAAACACATTTGCATTAGGTAAATGATTTGGAATTTCAATTGGATCTTCACCAGAAGTCAGTTTGCTCAAATAATCTACAACTAAATGTTGTTTTCCAAGTATATGGACCACTGTGTAATCAAACTCCTGTAAAAGAAGCATCCATCTAGCAAGCCTACTATTAGTTGGGGCTGACTCATCAAATAAATCAATGCTTGGTGATCTACATGAAATACCACCTTGTTTCCAAGAAGGTAATGCCCGCATTTGTGCAAAGCATAAATCATTCACAATGCCTCCCTTTCAGTGACAACATAGTTCTTTTCTGCTTTTGATAGGACTCTACTAGCATAGTAGACTGGTCGAAACTATTGCATAGTAGACTGGTCGAAACTATTTTTTATGTTTAGGTTGCATTAAAACTGCTCCCATAGGTACCTCTGATGCATCCACAAATACATCAAAAGGGAAAGACTAATCTGGAAGCTGGAGAATAGGAGCTATCACCAACATTTTCTTAAGAACATTAAAAGCTTGCTGCTACTCCAATCCCCACACATATTTCTCCGATTCTCTTGTTAACTTTGTGAGTGGCGAACAAACCTCAAAAAGATACCTCAAAAATTGACTATGCCATTTAACTTGACCCATAAACCCATAATTGCTTCACATTCTTTGGAGGTAAAGCTTGTTGTATCGCATACACCTTTCTAAGGTCAATTTCCATATCTTCCTCTAAAATAATATGCCCCAATACAACTCCTCTTTTGACAACAAATGCACACTTTGCTAGATTTAGGCTCAACCAGGCCATCTAACACTTCTTGAAGCATAATCTGAGTTGGTCAAGATGCTCAATCCTCTTACCAAAAGTTGAAAATTTGTCAAGAAAAGACACTCATAAAAGAAGTGAGATACTCTGCAAATACCTCTTGAATCCACTTCTGGAAGGTTGGTGGAGCATTCTTTAATCCAAAGGTAATCACATTTCTTGCCAAGAACCCCCACTCAGTTACAAATGCTATTTTGTCCTCATCTTCTGGAGCCATCCTGATTTGATTGTAACCATTAAAGCCATCAAAAAAACTATATATTTCATGGCCTGCAACAACATCCAACATAGTATCATAGAAAGGTAATGGAAAAGGATCAGTGATGGTGGCTGCATTTAGCTTTCTATAATCAACACAAATTCGCAGCTTTCCATTTTTCTTGGAAACTATTACAATTGGATGTAGCTAAGTAACATGATCCAAGGGATAGATAAACCCCACTTTCAGGAGCTTGTCTAACTCCTCTTTCACTTGCTTTGCATAGTTGGGATTCATCCTATACCTCTGTTGGACTATTAGAACTGCATCCTTTTGTAGATTTATTTTATGTTGACAAAATGAAGGATCCACTCCTTTCATGTTAGTGTAATGCCATGCAAATATGTCTTTAAACTTTATCAACAACTTATTCATATGCTCCTTAAATGGTTCTTGAAGTTCCGTACTGACAAACACCATCTTTGGATTATTTGGTTCTCTAAGATTCATATGTTGCAAATCATCCTCCTTAACACAAGCAATTCTAGTCATGTTTTCTTTGAAAACTTTTTTTGCTTGAATAACAACTTGAACATGTGTTTTAAGATTCTCCTCTAATAAGTCATCATCACTATTTGACTCCTTGGTCTACTGGTTTTCTGATTTGTTAGTAAGTGCATCTGACTTTTGTCTGTGACACTGTCTACCTAGTCACTTTGCACAATCTGTTCTGAAGCAGTAAACTTGTGCTTATCATTTGTGTACTCTTTCACAATGCTTGCTACATCCACTTTGAACAAAGGGACCATGGAAGGATTTCTTTTGAGAAATAAATCTTCCTCATCCTCCTCGAATTGGGCTACCATGTTTACTCCTTCAGCGTCCAAAGGTTGCATGTGCCGAGGAAGACTTTTCTTTGCAGTTAAATAAATTTTGAATTTCTTCCTACCTTTCCTTATAATAATCCTCTCAGCTCCCCAATCTTGCTTGACTTTTGAAGCTGTGAGCCAAGGTCTTCCCAGAAGCATGGGGTAAGAGCTATCTTTTTCTTCCACTTTGAGGACCACAAAACTAACTGTAATGGTGAGTCCCCATATGCTATTCTCCTGTCCTCTAATTATACCCAATGGTTGTATCCTTCTTTGGTCAACCATCCTCACTTGGAAAGGTGTTGGGATCAACTCATTAGAACAAAATATTTTATATAGTTCCTCAGACAAAATATTTACTCTAGAGCCCTGATCAATGAGTACCTCAGGGATTAACTGCCTCTTATATTCGATATCAATGGAGGTACTTTGTAATCAACATCTTCAATAGTAGAGGTATAAATTTTGGCAATATCCTCCTCTCCTTGTTCCACCATTTTGAGTGGTATAGAAGGCTAATCCTCTTGCAAACCTTGAAACAACTGCTCCTTGAATGCAGGAACCAAATTCAGCAACAACTGATCCAATATTATATGCACTTTAGAATGTAAAAATTCTCGAAAGAACTCATCTGGCCAACCATGAGGCTTTGGCTTGTTAGAACTCTCCTCCTTCACAGCCACAGGTTTCTTTTGCATACCTAGGGTTTCCCCTTCTTTGAAAACAGGTTTTGAATGCTTCATGGTGTTGCTTACCACTTGCGGGACACTGTCCAACCCAATATTGACAAGAACCCAAACATCTACATCTAAAGACTCAAATGGAATTGACATATCCTGTACTTGTGCTTATTGATAGTTGGATTCATTCACTTCATCTTGCTTATTAGGAACATCTTTAGTATCATCCTTCGTTTGCATATGACTCCCATGAGACTGCAACAAAGTTGTGTATAGATTGAAATCCGCCGGTAGTCGAGTCGAGTTACTTTATCCTTACCCAATTTATGCTCTTTCCTTGGCTGCATTCATTTCCAAAATAGCTTCTAGGGCTTTATTTCAAATAACCTCCTATTCAACCCAATTAATTGCTTGTTTAGCACCCCTAGGCGACTCCCGAAAACCTAAAAGTGGCTCTTTACCCTTTGATCTTGTCACTACTAGTGATTCCACATCAGCTTGAGTTACATGCAAATCTGCCTCCTTTTCCCATGCTGTATAATCACATTTCACATTTGGAAATAGATTATTATGCTTATGCTTATGAATCGTTGTTACTGTCCGAACAATCTCCTCATGTAGAGTCTCCTCGGAATCTTCCATGATTGTCTCCAATACCACAACATTCACCCCAGTTGGTGGTTGTGCTTGAGGGTTTGGATCAGGGCAGGCATTACAATGCACTATAGGAATGCCTCTCTCCCCCCTATGTTTACACCACAACTCACATTGCGGACCCTACCTATGCCCTTCCATTCCACATAGGTACAAGCCTGATTCATATTCTCTCTGGGCTTAGCTCCCCAATTTGGATTCTATTGTCTTCTAGGTGCTACATTGTTGAACCTTGGATTTACTGGTGCTAGT
This sequence comes from Dipteris shenzhenensis, assembly GCF_047967505.1. Classification (NCBI taxonomy): domain Eukaryota; kingdom Viridiplantae; phylum Streptophyta; class Polypodiopsida; order Gleicheniales; family Dipteridaceae; genus Dipteris; species Dipteris shenzhenensis. Next base: position 25,012,429 of record NC_141608.1, on the reverse strand, counting down.
ACTCCCACTTGATTGACCACTAGCAGTGGGGTTGGATGATTTGCTCCTTGCAATTGAGGGGGTAACCTCTCTAAATTTTGGATTATACCAACGCTTCTCCTTGTCATGATTGTCCTTTAAACAGTATTCACAGGGAACCTTATCCTTTTGTGGTGAAACTCCCAAGTTTTGCAATTGCTCCCTAATGAGCTACTCGAATCTTGAGTCTACTTTAGAGCTCTTTTCCTCATGCTTGTTGTGCTTAAATTTGTCTTTTGACTTAGACTTTTTGTCTTTAGCCTTGTTCTTTCTGGCTCCTTATCATTGAAGTCTTCTTTAGAACTATCTGACTTAGATTCCTCACTTTCCTCATCCTCTGTATCGGACTCGCTTTCTTCATCAAATTCCGTATAGAGTAATGGGATTTCTTATTTTTTCCTTTCTTGTCTTTCGTTTTGTTGTCAAAACGTCTTTCCGCTCTTTGGGCTGCTCCTACCAAGTTGTTAAAATCACTGGCTTCAACCAATTATGACGGCATGCGACTATGGTCCACAATTTTGTGTTCAGTCCTTAGTAAAAATAATCACCTAATTGCTCTTCAAAAGGCCTCTGTGGGGCCGCTAATCTCTGTTTCAAATTCCCAAACTTCTAAGCATAGTCCTCCGATAACAAGTGCTTTTGTTTCATATTTCAACGTCATTTAAGCGCTGCTTCCAGTGTCTTATCCTTTCGAAATCTACTAAGGAATGACTACTTCAATTCATCATGAGTTAGAAAATGTGCCAGCCCATATTGCATGAACTAACTCATTGCTTTCCCCTCCATTGTAGCAGCAAACTGTTCCTTCTTCACCACATCATTCAATTGCCCTTGGAATCCACTAGCAATCCAACAGGTCTCGAACTCCCCGACATGGCTGTCTGGTTCTTGTCCTTTCTTCCCATCAAATTTTGGTAGCCTCACCAATGGATTCTACATTTTGATAGGTGGTGGAACAAGAGCTCTCCTTTGTGGTTGAGGTGGCAAAGGGTTGAACAAACATCTACAAGCAGCAATATATAAACTAGTAGTCAAATGCATACCATATGTAATTTGGATAAAGGTTTTGGGACGAGTGAAAGAAGTTAACACCCAAAGTTCATTCACAACATCTTGATATTCAAGAACTATCAATCAAGTTCGTAGAAGAACTCGGCTCACTTGGAACATAATCCGGACTTTCATTAGTCTTCTACTATCAATGGTTCCCCATCTGTCTAGATTTTTGCTTCAACTCTTGCTCTATTTCTTGTGAAGTAAAGCATGCCAACTCGATTAGGCGAAGGTGGTTGATCCCCATCGTTTGGGATTTGTCATAGCTTTCCCCATGAAAATGAAGAAAAGTGTCAGAATTACTTCCACGTGCATATTCAGCATACCACCCAACACAAGTTGGAAAGTTGGGTTGGAATGATTCTGGCCATCCTCCACCACCTTTTGTTTTCTTGTTCTACTTTCTTCTTAAAGTAGATGTCCAGAATAGTGGTTGCAGCAGCAGAGCTAATGACCTACTTGCACCACATTGCAACACAAAATGAACAAGATGATGATGCGTTCTTAGTTGAAGAAACTGAGCATAGTCTTCCCTTCTTCTTGTTTATGACCTCTGTCATAACTTCAGATTGACGAACCTCAATGCAATAGTGCTAGAATCTCCATCCAATCATTGTCGACCTCCTTTAAGAAGAAATCTACAAACGGAGAATCCAACTCTCCACTCTTCTAAGAAGGCAATGCTAACAAATTGTGTAATCGTTGCCCAATGTTGGATTACTCTAGTTTCATGAAGGTTTATGATTATGATGAGTACATATCTAGATCATACCAAGTGCCTATGTATTACTTGTCCCATGGATCCAATTGACTCTCTAAGGAATATTCCTACTCTCTCTCTCTCTCTCTCTCTCTCTCTCTCTCTCTCTCTTTCTCTCTCTCTCTGATGGACACTCACATGAGGACTGTAGATATCTCCTCTCTACTCTTTGATGTAGGGAGATAGACCATGGGAGTGACTGTGGCACTTGCCAAACAATGAGCTTCCTCTTAAAGGCTACAAAGGAGGGTAGAGGGACCCAGATGGTCTCGACATGTTGATCAATAGCAGTGATCCATCACTAATTTTGATCTTTGACAACTATCACCCCCACCAAATCTAGAGCCACCATTAGATGAGATCATCTTTTCTATCCTCAATAGATCGGGGGAGTTGGTCCCACAAATAGCATACATAGGCCCGGTCACCCAAATAGATAGTTGATCTAGCAGCCAGCCAATGGCCTTCCATCGTTACCCTTTACATTTTGGGTTCTCTTGTCTTGCAAGTGATTATACACCACCTTGGGTTACCCTTAACTTTCATTGCATCTATTTTTTTCTATCATAGACCATGTGATCTTCTATAGAAGTTAATAAACTTTTCTCTCTCTCTCTCTCTCTCTCTCTCTCTCTCTCTCTCTCTCTCTCTCTCTCTCTCTTTCGTCGTATGCTTTAATGTAGCTACTTTCTTACCTATAGAGCCACCATTAGATGAGATCATCTTTTCTATCCTCAATAGATCGGGGGAGTTGGTCCCACAAATAGCATACATAGGCCCGGTCACCCAAATAGATAGTTGATCTAGCAGCCAGCCAATGGCCTTCCATCATTACCCTTTACATTTTGGGTTCTCTTGTCTTGCAAGTGATTATACACCACCTTGGGTTACCCTTAACTTTCATTGCATCTATTTTTTTCTATCATAGACCATGTGATCTTCTATAGAAGTTAATAAACTTCTCTCTCTCTCTCTCTCTCTCTCTCTCTCTCTCTCTCTCTCTCTCTCTCTCGTCGTATGCTTTAATGTAGCTACTTTCTTACCTATAGTTTCTCTCACAATAATTACTATCATATTAGAATTGAAAGAGTGCATTGAGTGTATGTATGGGTTTAATGCCCCATAATTTTATGGCTCATATATGGAGAAGCAACTTATCATAGTTGCTCTAAAGCACAATTGGTGGAAGGATAGGGATGACTTGGGCCAAGCCATTCCACATGGTTTGAGAAATACCTTGTTGCTCATTCAAAGAATAGAGTTGTGGTCTAACATGAACTTGTTTCGAATGGGTTTGAGATGCCATAACTAGGGGTGTGGTATGACATAACTATTTGTTGCAAGATTTTGTGTGGAAAGGGGCAATTTGGATAGAGTGTTCTACACAGTCTATAGCACCCTTTAAGTTTTTTGGGGCTACATGATTCTTGGGTTTTTTAGATTGATAATTTTGAGAAAATTTGAACAGGTAAGCATCCTCTTGTGGTTGATTGTGTATAGTAGTTTGGACTAATGCTTGTATTGCCATGGTAGCGGTTGAGGAAGGGTGGTAAGGAAGATATGAATTGGCCAAGGATGTGATTATTACAAAGTGGATCTAGCTTCCTTCAATTTTAGGTTGGTGGAAGCCCATCATCTTTGATTATGCATGGGACATGCAATGTGGAACAATATCTAGGACATGACATTATGGAGCATATGGATTATGAGAAATACTTTTGCATTAAAAATAAATGTCTTATCCACATTTGATTGTTGCTATTTAGAGTAATATGTGCATTCAAAATAAGTGTCTTCATCCACATTTGATTGTTGTTATTCAACGTTATAGGTGCATTCAAAAAAAGTGTCCATCCACATTTGATTGTTGTTATTCAAAGTTATAGGTGCATTCAAAATAAGTATCTTCATCCAGATTGATTTCTTTTTACTTTAAATGCACTAGAAGTTAGAGCACGTGATTTACAATGACTAAATCTTCAAAACATTTTTAAAAATATGGCTTGGTAAAGTAATCGCAATTCTAGGACAATATGTTTGTCTTAAAGCAACGTCTAGGAAGAGAGTTGAGCTATATAAGCAAGTTCTTGAGGAAATCATGTAGGCAATTAAAAACAACTATTCTTGGTATGTAAGACTTCTCCTTTGTCATAATAATGTTTTAAGTAGCAATAAAATATAGTAGCATGTAATAAGATGTAAATAAGCATGTTTAACCATTTTATATACACTCAACTTTACGCTCTTCTTATGAAGAACAAGAATCAATGGTCATGAAAAGGTGAGATTCCATGAATTTATGGTAGTGGATGAAGCTATGGAAAAGTCAAGCGGTGCAAAACTTGTTATGAAGAGGGGGAGGACTCCGAAGGTTAGTAAGATATACATTTCACTTGAGGGATAGATTAAGAAGCGACACAAACCAATGCATGTTAAAATAAAATGGACCCAACTGAGATGAAATTTTGTAGGGTGTGGAGGCAAGCAGAAACACTGGCAAGCTAGATAAAAAATAATACTGCAATGAAGATGCATCACATAAGTCTCATATTCATGTAATGAGCTCTTGGTTGCCACATCATATTTGGGATACTTCGGATGGCATCTATGATTAACAAATTGCATCACATAAATAGTTTCTATTCTTTTTTATAAGAAGATAAAACACATAAAGATATGCATTTGTTCTTAAGGCATTACATATAACATCAAAGGGAATTGATTACTATACAATGCTTGCTGAGCAAGAATATAAAAACTACTTTTTAATTTTGTCTCTTGACCTCCACTCGAATTCACATTGCAAATTCCCATGAGATGTGATTTTTTATGTATAGCCTTTAAATATGAATGTTTATGGTCCATTGTACCTTTGAGGTACTTGCATATCCTCTCACTAGTTTCCAATGATGCTCACATGGGTTGCCATAAATTAACTAACCAAGCCTACTCCATAATGGGTACATGGTTTGATTGCTATCATCAAGTAAATCAATATGCCAACTACTTGCTAATACATGTACCATCTTGGAACTATTCATTCTCAATCTAAAAATTATTATAGATTGATTCAATTGGAGTACTAACAAGTTTTCATTTGCCATATCAAACTATTTGAGCTGTTTCATAGATGTTTTTTGTCTTATTAAGAAAGATCTCATCTTTTGTCCTATTGAAGCCAATGCCCAAAAAATAGTGCAATTTAACAAATTCGTCATGTCAATATGCTTATATAAGTGTAGATTGACTCAATTGATCTTCTCACTACTATTGTCTATAATAATAAGATCATCTCATTGCTATTGTCAACAATAATAAGCTCATATACATATTGGAATAGTATTTATAATTCCACCTTGCTTCAAAGTGTATAGCTCATGATCATCTTCAATTTTGACAAAGTCTCTTGACTTGAAGTATGCATTGATCTTGTTGTACAAAGCTCTTGGGGCTTGTTTTAGACCATAAGGTGCTTTCTTCGATTTACATATCATATGAGTACTCAGACCCATCTACGATGGGCTTGTTCCCAATTTCATAATTCTGCAAGCACAACAACATCAGCCCTGGCAATCACTCCACTATGGTGAAGAGTCTACTGGAAATGCCTAAAATCTTCCTACAAAGTGTTTTTTGAGAGAGGAAGTTCAAGTCAAAGATGAAGCTTTTGACGCAAAAAGATGAAATCTAATTAAAAGCTAATGGATCGATTGATTGTCTTGATGTATAGATCATGAAGAATCCTCAGAAGAATTGCTCGAAGTTGAAGGGACATTGATCTTGTCGAGCAAAAGCTTCCGAAATAATCCTCTTCCTCGTGAATAACATCCAAAATGCATGTTGGCAAGGGACTTATTGTGGATAAAAATACAACATCAGCTCTGGCAATCATAGAAGAAAGGCCCTCTGCAGATAACACATTAAGAGACAGCAACCATGATCCATCCTCATTACCTTGAGTAGGAGGAAGAGCGGGATTCGAATGTTGAGGCAAAAAACATCATGAATTGGTGGCATAGGTGAGGGGCAAATCGGCAAACTGGGCAACCAAGTAGTCATAGAGGCTTTGAAATGCTTTTGCTAGGCTAAGGTAGAGCGGAGCACTTGGGGGATTCAAGGAGGGTGTGGCAGCGCCCATTGTGCTATTTGTGTGCCTTTTTGAGGGTAGTGATGACCTTGCCCATGTAAGTGAGTTACAAATTGTAGGCCTTGTAAGGGAACTTGACAGAAATGCCACTGATTTGGTAGATTCATTGAGGAGTGCAAGGATGGTTTGTTGAGGTGCTAGGAAGGGGGATTTCGGCAGCCATGGTGCTACCACAATGAAAAACGTTGTGCGATGAGAGAAACAGAAACAGATTGGAAGAAGGCTCTGCCTTCCTAAGTAGGTGTAGAACGAAACACCAAAGAGCTGAGACGTAAAGGGATAGAAACATATGTTTTTCTTCTCTACCTTACTCTTGTGCTCTGGTTCCTTGTTTGTCGCTATTGTTTTGCACTCCTGCTTTGCTTTCTTCTGCACTTCTCTATGTTTTGCTCTATTTTCTCTTGTTATTGCTGCAGATTCTGCAAAAGAGGAGGCAATGCAAAAGAGGTAGAAGGGAGGGTGAGCAGTGGCGATGGGGGAGGCAGAGGGGCCATGCAAGCATGGTGATGGCAATGATGAAGCATGGTGATGGCAGAGGGGTCGAAAGAGGGAAGGCCCCATTAAGCGTGAGCATAAAATCAAAACATTATAACTACAACATGAAAGAGAGAGCAAGGAGAGCTATATGAATGCCAAGTGGCAAGCTCCTTGATCGACACTTCAATCTCTAAAATAAGGAATATAAGAAGATAAGATGCTCTTTTCCTGCAACCACATTTTAACTATATCAAAATGCAACAATGTTCAAAACTATTTGCTAGCATGGCATGAGAAGAGCAGCACAAGAAAACCAAGTTGTAGAGTGTAGAGATCGAGATTTAAAATCTCAAAGAAAGCATGGTAGAGTAAATGCAATAACAAATTCTTGGAGAAAATGCACTAGAAGAAAGTACGAAGGATGCACTGCAACTACAATTTTCCTACAAGAAAAACACCTTCAACTTTCTAATGCCTTGAGCAAAAAGGAAGAGGTAGAGCATTCCCTCTACCAAATGAAAGTCTTTTGTGATGTGCACTTAAAAAAAATCTTGATGCTTAAATTTGATGAAATCCATGCCACAACTGACACAAACAATGAGTTGGAGAAAGTCCTCAAAGATTGGAAACATCAAGTTGAAGCACTAGAGCAAAAATGTAAATACTGAATGCCAGAGTAGAACTAAGATGCCCAAGAACAAGAGATAATCTAGTTCCGCATGCTCAATTGCCAGGATAGCCAAAAGCAGCTCAACAATTCAATAGTTTAAAGCTTGCCTACACCTCAACCCTTGGTAAGTATAAAGAAACATGCATAGAGATGCAAAATAATTTCCAAATTAAAACTTCAACTCTTGAATCAAGATGATGAGAATGCAGAGGAGTCAATACAAGATCTGTTGTTGCAAGGCACCACTACATTGTACCAAGATCTTATTGTAGTCCTTAAGTGAGAGTATCATCTCAAAGGATGAGCTCACATTCAATGGAGACCCTTGGAACTCAAGATGCTACATACAGTATCTGGTCTTGATTAGACCAGGCTAGTGAACACAAAGAATCTCTAGGATCTATGCTAGAAAATGGATGAGGATGATAAAAATGTGTTCTATCTCTCAGTGCATGCAAACCTCACAAGCACCATCAACCTCCATTGGCTATAATTCTACAATAAATCTAACATTGAAGCTGATAATAACATCCACCGTACCTTTCCTAAAATCCATGCTAACACATATTCTGTGCCATGCCTCTTTGCCCATGCCTCTCAACACTTCCTACTAATCCAAGAGTCTTAATCCTACCATCTAGTAACACCTAACTTTTTCCCATCGCTTGAAAACCCTTTCCTCAAGGATTATCAAGTCACTAAATCCATTTGCCCTACCCTTCCTCCACTTCCCACCAAAATCTCTCCTTCCCCTTCTCTAATTCACCACTTGCTTCCACATCATGTTTGTCCTCTATAACCTCGTCCTCTCCCCCAAGACCACATATTCCTCAGATCCCAATTGAACTTCCAATGGAAGGTGCCATCAATGATTCCAACAATGACCTACACAATTTGGATAATCCAAATCAAACACCAACATGGGAGTTGAATAAGGATACAGGTAGGATTTCGATGGTTGATAATCCCATAAGTGAATTTTGGATGGAAAATCTCCAAGATTTCCATGCACATTCACCAAGCGCAAATCACTCTAGACATAAGCGACAAATTGGAGCCACAATCTGCATGGTGTAGACCAAATCTTCTCAGAGAAAATTACCTCCTTAAGTATTTACAAGCTCCATCTTCCTTTTGAGCACATCCCACATTCTATGCGGTACTCCGTCGCTATAGGTGGGATGCCAATTGGTATGATCCAAAAAAGGAAGATGCACCTCACAATTGGCTCCTAATAAATAGATACTCAAAGGTCAAATGGACAAGCCAAGAAACACTTCAAACATGGATTACAGATGTGAGGTAGCTATGGCAAAACACTCAAGGAAAGCACCAAATATAGTGAAGCTCAAGCAATAATCTGGGTGGTGTCCCTCACCATTGATGACCATTTACCCACGCCTAGTTTCAACCCAAATGAACAAGTAGATGCTCCAACCACCAATTGCCTCTTTCAAAGAGCCATATCCCTTGAAGGGTGGTATGCATGTCTATTTGAAGAAATGGTTGATATTGGCTTCTTAAAAATTGAGCAAACAATCTACGGTGTTCATGGATTACAAGGAAAATATCGATAACAAGATCGATCCATCTATCACTGCTGCTGCAACATCATCTTTACCATACTCATTGGGTAAAAACAATAGTATGACAATGTCATCTGTAGACTCAACCATAACCCGAGGATGGGTAAACAAATTGGTTTGAGGGAGTTGTTAACACTGTGGCAACAAGGTTCAAAAGTTCTATCTAGAGCAACAAAGATGAGATCATTGTGTGTGCAGAGTAGCAGCGACAAAGCTCTGATTTGCAATATCTCGAGCTTGAAAGATGGTATGATGAAGGATTATATTCACAATCCTCTCTAGAAAAGATCCAATCATACTTGCAAAATCAGGATCTAGAGAGAGAAATACTAAAAGCCACACTTCTGAGGTCCCCCCAAAAAGTGTATAGACCCAAGACGTCCCCCAAAAAAGTGCAAGGACTCTTATTCAAGAGGTCTCCTACAAAAGAGGTCCTACCCTTGGGTTCCTATGAATTATATAGAGACCAACATGTATAAATCTCTCTCAATGGAATGAAGTTCCCACTCTTTGGGGTTTCGTGTTCAAGTTCACTATTGTGTTCATCTTATTGATCTCCATTACATCCATGCTCCCTTACACTACTGTGTTCTACCATGCCCTTACCCTCACACTTCCTACCATTGAGCTCGCATTGTCCATGTCCTCTTCCTCTTTCTCATCCCTCCTCCCAATCCTCCTCCTCCTCCTCCCTTCTCGTCCTTCCTCCCCCTTCTTCCTCCTCCCTCCCTTGACTCTCCTCCTCAACCCTTTACCCCTTGAAGTTGCAAAGGAGACTAGATCTCCACACCTCAACCTCAAACTCCTCCTAATGTCTACAACCCTCTCAAATTCCTTGTTAGAGCTCTCAACCTTAACCCCCTTTTGAACCTTTCAATCCCCTTCTAAACCCTTGAATTCCGATGGAGGCGAGAGCCTCCATCCATCATCGTGATCAAGCCATCGTTCTCACCCACGTGCTCATGAGGTCTACTTTCCATGCTTTAGTATACATCTCTCACTGGAATACAACCCGTGGACCTATGCTATACTTGTGAACACGTATGCTACAAAGAGAGGAAAGAGAGAATAAGAAGAGGAAAGAGAAGAGAAAAAGAAGGGAAGAGAGGGAATGATATAGAAAAAAAGAGGGAGAGAGGAGAAAAGGGAAGAATAAGAGAGCAGAAAAGAGAGTGAAATAATAAGAGGGGAGAAAAGAGAGGGAGAAAGGAGAAAAAGAGAGGATGAGAGGAGGAACAAGAAGAATAAGACTAGAGAAATGGGAAGAATGAGGGGAAAAGAGAGGGAAGGAGAAGGAAAAAAAGGGAAAAGAGAGGTAGAGAAGGGAAGAGAAGGAAAGGGAAGGGAAGAATAAGAGAAGAGAAGGGAAGAGAGGGGAAGAAAAGGAAGAATAAGGGAAAGTGAAAAGAGCAAAAAAGAGAGGAAATTAAGGGAAGGGAACAAGAAACAAGAGGAAAAGAGTGAAAAAGAGGGGGAATTGAGACAAGGGAAAAGAACAAAGGGGAAATGAGGAGAAAAGAGAGAAAGGAGACGAAGAAGGAGGGAGAAAAAGGGTTTTCCTATGCCCATCTCATTTGCTGTAGTACTTAAGGCACTAGCAAATGGCCAATGTAAAACATAAAAAAGAACAAAAAAGAGAGGAAGAGAGAAGGTCCTCACTTGGAGCTCAAAAAAGAGAGGTGAATGAGACATTACGATTCCAAACACAAAAACAAACCATTTTTTATAAGAACCTTTGGCAGAAGCAAGAACTAGTGAGCCACAAAGCAAGGCAAAGGAGCAAAGCCAAAGAAGAAGTAATAAACCAAGGCATAGAAGAAACCAAGGAGAAGTAAGAAACCAAGGCACATAAGAAAGCAAATCATAAGAGAAACAATGATATAAGAGGTATGATTCTTCTTGTTGCAAGAGGGAGCATCATGTCTAAAAGAAATCTAGTTTACATAGGAAACATGGGGAAAACTAGAGGGAAACATGCTAAAATACTTAGCAAAGAAACAAAAATGAAATCTAAAACTTAGATTAGAAAGAGAGATGCAAGAATAACTTACCTTCAGGGAGAGGGGAGAAGAAGCTTGGTGGAAGTCTTGAAAGTGGAGAGGGAGCTTGGTGGAGAGGAAATAAGGGTCGGGGAGGGAACTTGATGTAGAGGGAGCAAGGAGGATGGAAGGTGAAATGTAGATTTAGAAGAAGGCCTAAGATTAGAGGAGAGGAAACGCAAGATGAGAATGAGGCACCAAAACGTTGATTCGGGTTTTTTTGCTTCTCCCAGAATGGTTGGTATAGCTGTCCATATTTTTCTCAAAAAAGAATAACACACAAACTCGATATTTTCGTTGGTATATAACACACAAAGTCGATATTTCCATTGGTATATAACACACATAGTCGATATTTCCGTTGGTATATAACACATAGAGTCGATATTTTGGTTGGTATATAACAATGAAAATACTAATAGTGACAGCTATACTGATAGATTATGGGTTCTTATGGGTCTTCATCGGTGCTTTGGCAAGTTCTTATCTGTGGGGGTTTTGATTTTGTTATCTGTTGTGGTTTTGGAGGTGTGCAGATGGAGAGGATGAGTGGAAGCTCATCGAATGAGGGGCCAATTCCTAGGAGCATGGAGTGGCTTAGGTAGAGGTTGCCTTGTCCTTGCACATGTTGCAAGCGACAAGTTCAACATTAGTGTTGTATTGTCATATGCCATGTGCAAGCATATGGGGAGTTGCCGATGACAAGAAGCTCTTCGATTTTCAGATGTTGGTGATGCTAGATCATCGGAGAGTCAATGTGTTTAAGTTCATGATTAATATTAAATGCATATACAATAGCCCTCTTCTCCAACCCTATAGCGGGGGCGTACTTCCCTCCATATAGTACTTCTAATTGAGTTTTGCAGTGAGGGTTCACTCCTTGCATCCCTACAATACTTCTAATTGAGTTTTGCAGTGAGGGTTCACCCCCTTCGTGCATTCAGTTGTATTCAGCCCTATTGGGCAAATAGTTATTCTTTTCAGTTTCCCTCTTCATAGGCCCATTATATTTTCTCTCAGTTTCTCTCACTCACCACACTGTTTCACATGGGTTAGTGAGGTGCATTATTCTTTGAGTTTGATTAGTAGTGTGTAGGAGAGAGAGTGAGCTAGTACTCCTCCTCTTACAAATAGACAAGATGAGCTCCTCTGGATCTCACTGGATCTCATGAAGGTTGCTGATTACCATGCTACCATCACTCCCATGGTCTACTTCCCCACATCAAAGAGTAGAGAGGAGATGTTTTCGGTCCTCATGTGAGTGTCCACCCGAGGTTGAGTCTATCGTGCACTCTGACTCTCTAATGTCTAGTCCATACTGCCCTTGGCCGGGTCATTGGAGAAAAACTACATGAATGTTTGGACCATGAGTGGGCTCTGATGGTCCCTCTTGTGCTCTCCTCTACACTCATATGAGCTAATCTTTATGTCTCTAGGCCTTAGGTAGAAAAACTGTGATGCATCTTTGATCAATGTGTGCCAAAAAACTCTCTGAATGGATCAAAACAGCCTCTTGAAAAGAAAATGATGCCATTTATGGATATCATAGTACATAGGGAATCTCAATGCAAAGTGCTCCTCTGTCTCGGTCTCCTACATATCACATGAAGTGCAAATCCATTTCACGTGTGTTCCTCTGCCCACCCTATTCCAACTTGTAGCCTATGTGAAAATACTCAGAACTATCCAATGGAGATCCTCAATGCATGTGGGAGATGATTTTGGGTGTAGCTCGGCGGTTTGGTAAACCCTCCCTAACGTTTGTAAATGTAATGATCACTGAACTTAACCAAAAGCTCAGTAGGTGCTAACCAAGTCTTGTATGTGTGGAGTGGCAATAAATGGTCTCTAATGATTGAGTTTACCTCATGGTAGGTGCTAACCAAGTCCTGTATGTGGGGAGATGCAATAGATGCTCTCTAAAGACCTAGTTCACCTCAAGGCTATACTAGAAATAGTGGCAGTCTATCCATTTGTAGTCTATTAATATGTAGTCTCAAGACTGCAAACAATTTACAGTCTGTCCATATGTGGTCTCAAGACTATAAACCATCTGTATTTCTAGCTCCTCTTATCCCGCTCTAGATGAAGTCAATGTTAGCATGGCAATTTGCACCATTTGGATATCATGGTACCAAAGTCCATGACTCTATGAAGGTAAGTGACCACGTAGAAAACTGCATCGAGCTATAGAGGGGTACTCCCAAACTCTGCTAGTATGATCAGATGTGGAACCAATGGCTTGCTTTGGATCAGCCGAGTGAGAAGCAAAACATGTAGTCTCTCTATGCCAGACAAATCTATATTTGATAGGTCTGTTTCGAATGGACAAGCGAAAAAAAGAGAAGGGACTTGGTGCTGAGGTCCTAAAAATGCAAGTGAAAGCATTGTGTGACATAGCCTCTACTCAAATGAGCCTACATGGCTAGTTACATCGTGATGGTAGGGCCTGAGAAGACCTTATAAATGTATGGAATGAAATAATTTCCATTGATGCACCATCAAAGGTAAACTACTTTGGATTTGTGGTCATCGATCATATCTTGGTTTTACTCAGGTTGACCTTCAAATAACATGTAACAAAAAGACTAGAGTGCATTTAAATGTCACTGGAGACCCTTGATTGATGAGGAGCATAGAACCACATCACCATATATAGTAGAATTGGGATCAGGGAAGCAACTGAGGGTGAACGCACTCCTCCCAATGTCATGATGAAGTACTCGAGCTTGTTGTTGTATAGACCAAACAAGGTTGGTGATAGAGGACAAACTTGTGTGACCTTGGTCATTCTCATGATCTCCTCTGACCACCCATTCGAAGTCTTGACTCTCCCTCACACAATTGAGCTGAATGTCAAGTGTTGATGCATAGATCTTGGACACAACTATTCGATCATGATGGCTCTGTAGTTGTTTGAGGTCATGGTCCATCCCTTGCCTTATGGATCGGGATAATAGTGTAAAGCATCGGGGTGTGAGGAAAACTAGTGCAAACCACTTTGTTGAATAACTTTGCTAGGATTGGGACTAGGGTCTTAATCTCATTGCACTCAAGGGTAAATCAAAGTGTGCCTGGTAAAATCATCCACAAAGGTGACAAGTAAAGAGCAGCCTCCGAAACATGCTGTCCACATCAGTCCACATACGTCACTATGAACCAAGTGCATCTTATAGGATGCACCAACAGTCCCATCCTTGGGAAAGGAGAACCAATACATCCCACTTTGAAAGAACATACATTTTTGAAAGATCTACCAAAAGGAGCTTTATTTCCACTCTCTCAACGGTGGATGGTCCAAAAGACATCATGGATTTCTTGCTCTTTCATAGTGAGATCTCCTTCACACCCTTAATTCTCGCTTAGAGATTTGTGGGTAGATGGCTTACCCTCTTGAAAGTCATCAAATTGCATTGCTCCACCTACAATTGTATGCCTCCTCTTCTTGGATGAACCATATACTCCCTCTTCTTGGATGAATGATATACTCATAATCATGGCGATGGGTGTCATTCATCCCAAACCCTTCTCCAATCCTCTTCCTTTATCAAAACACTTTCAACAGTCCCTAGAAGATGACTTGGATCAATATCAACACCTATAATATTGATGATGCAGTTAGCAACCTTGACAGCCTATTATGGGCCGACATTGCTTAGGCTTGGTCCAGACACAATATGCAATCCTTTCATATGTTTCTCATACCTACGAATTTACAACAATGTAGTAGACAAGTCCCCAATGCATGCATCATACAAAGAGATTTGTCGAATGTATCCTTCTAATGATAAACAACTCCCATGCTTTGAATCTAACAGGTTGGTCCATGGAGTATTGGCTTTAGTTTTTGAGTCCATCACTTGACAAGGTATCCTTTTAGAATGCAATTCCCAAATTTTCATGTAGAAAGAAAAAAATGCAACTTATTGACACTTGCACCATAAAGGTGCGCACCCCAATGGACTATCCTATCCTCCCCCCAGGACATCTATTGGTCAAGGAACGGAATGTCATTTGTATTAGCATGGTAATTCCTCCATCACGTTCTCATGACGACATGTGTTTGTTCATGGGTTGTATCCTTTTTCTTTGCACCTCGCCATGCTCTACAAAGGTGAAGATGTGTACCTTGAAATCTATGATAGAAGTACTTTTTTTTGTGACTCTTTGCAATCCTTGCCCCCAATGAAAAATACATGAACGTTCTCTCCCATCCAATCACATTTTTAGGCCGCCCATTATAAATAGAGCAAATAGCTCGGCAATTCACTTGTGATTCATCAGCCACCATGAACCCATAGAATTGAGGTTTACCAAATCTAGAATTTCCAACAACATCATTTAGCATAGTCCAAAAGAGCATTTTGGAATCTATGTCCTCCTTTTTAAACTCACAATATGCAATTGTTAGAATCTCTCGCATGCTGCAAACATGTTCAAAAGAAAATAAGAATTTGGTTCCATATGAAAAAAGCTCATATGAAGGAGGTAATGGGGATGAAGATCCAAAACTTGGATCATATACATGAGCTTCCATAGTGGTCCAACCATGAACTCTATGAACATGGTCAAAATGCACCCAAGATTTCTCAAGATGAACTTCAGGATGCATGTGATTAACTATATCCACCCCAGAGCCTCTACCCTTTGTGGACATTTTCATGACATAACAAGGTTGTGAATCATATATTAATTGTCTTGCCAACATGAAACCTTGTAGGAAACCATATCTGAAGTGATCCCTTAAGTATACAATAGAATCAATTGAATCTCTCTTGGGATGAAAAGAATTGAGTGCTTCATATATCCATCGTCGAGACCTAAAAGAAATGTCCTACATCCTTACATATACAACAACACATGCAAACAAATATGCAAACAACAAGAATTTTAAAATCACATTCTTTGGTTTGTGCTTGCTTGCAATTGGCAAAAAATATCCTCCATATGTTCATTGCCATTGTGTTGAAATTTCAATAGAATCAATTGAATCTCTCTTGGGATGAAAAGAATTGAGTGCTTCATATATCCATCGTCGAAACCTAAAAGAAATGTCCTACATCCTTACATATACAACAACACATGCAAACAAATATGCAAACAACAAGAATTTTAAAATCACCTTCTTTGGTTTGTGCTTGCTTGCAATTGGCAAAGAATATCCTCCATATGTTCATTGCCATTGTGTTGAAATTTCATCAATTTTCAGTGCAGACAAGAGGTTTTGGCATACAATTTCCCTAGCCAACTCCTCTACTTTTCTAGCCCCTATATTTGGGAATTGATTCATCTTGTCTTGAAATAGTTGTCGGGACTTCTCCACTTGGCCAATGGGATGGCTATGCTACCCAACATGTATTGCTAATCGTGTCAACACAACATATTCAGGTTCACAACATGTATAGTTAATCATGTCAACCCCACATTGTGCCAACCCAACATCTTTAGGTTCACACTAATATATCTTTGCACTACACCTTGATCGACAAAAAGGCTACTCGATGCTTTTCTCTGGCTCCAAATTATTTATATCATCCACCCCAAATAAGCCCTCTCTAAGTCCAAATAATCCCTTACTCTTGCTGTGGCACTGAGATCAAAGGATTTCATATGCACTTACTACTTGTCTGTCAGGATAGAGGATAATATTTGTCCTACGGCTTACTTCCTTAGTTCTATAGCTTACTGCTTCTCTGCATTGTAGGAGCATAGGTTATAGTCTTACAGCGAGTTGAGAAAGATCAAGATCAAAGTTGTGCAGGGAGAGCTTCTTCTTTGAATTGATTAGCTTGGAAGGAGAGCAAGCTAATTATTCAATTGATGAGCTCGGGATTGGAGCTTGGGATTGATGAGCTACTTCTTCAATCGATGTGAGCTTGGGAAGGAGAACAAGGTGCTCCTTCAAGCTGCTTCTTCAATTGATGAGCTTAGGGAGGAGAGCAAGCTACTCCTTCAATTGATAACACCCCCACACACAATGTTAAGGTTGACGAAATTAGCCTTGGGTGATTGGAAATTTACAATCTATCATTGATGAAATCAGCCTTGGGTGATTAGAAATTTATGATTCATCATTATGCATATAGCCTATATAGTTTGCAATCACAAATAGAGAGAGCAGTTTGAAACATCCACGCCTTAGAGTCCAGATTCTTGAAATTGGAGGGGCGAAGGGTGAAGCTCGTAATCAAAGAACTAGGGAAAAGATCCTTTGCATTTTTTGTGCTCACAATTATCACATTTTTGCGCTAGTCAGTCACTAGGAATGCGTTACAAAACTCACAAGTAGAGCTTATATCATTGTGTAAATGAGTGACAAGTCACTGGTAAGTGGAAATTCTATGCTCACATTATAGTGACTCAGTTGTTCAACGGGAAAGCCTTTTCATATCAATTCATTGGCAAAAGAGCCTTTCTTTCTGGTGGTTTTTGCTACTCTCTCACGGACCACCCTCGATCCTAAAGGGCACTCAACCTTCACATCTTTCTTTGATTGTCTCAAGAAAATATGGCCAAGGTTGTCCTTGTAAATGGTTATCCCTCTGGCCAACGATCCATTCCTACTTTTCAAGGATCTGGTTTCTCTGAATGGAAGGCTAAGCTCAACATGGTTCTAAAAGGGGATGATCTTTGGGAAATTATTCAAGGCATGACTCCTTGCCCTTCTCAGCCAATAGATGGATCTGATAAATCCATTACCGAAGGACCCGCATTCCAAAATTTGCAGATAATGTTTGTTGAGTGGACCAAGAAAGACAAAGCTACAAGACATTACATTCTTTCTGCCTTAAGTGATTCACTTATGGAAAATTTTCATTTGACAACTTCACAAGTGGTATGGAATCAATTCATATCTACTTTCAAGAAAAAGTTGATCAGTGAGGTTCTACATCTCCGCACTACCCTCGACAGTCTTGACTACAGTGTTACAAATCTAAGGAGGATCAAAGAATCAACATGATAAGAGAGAAAGTGAGCAAGGTAAATGATATGTTTTCCATTGCATAATGCCTCAATATTCAGGCAAAGTACATTGTCCACCACATTCTTCTAGATGACTCTAACCAATCATTGCTTATCACAATCACCCACATCCAATCATTCTTTTCCTTTTCAACACCACTCTTTCTATCCTCTAGGAATGCATCCATGTGCACTTTGGCACCACACTTCCCAAGATACAGGTCAACCACTCTAATGGCAGCTCATATAGCATCCTTTAAGGAGATCCTTAATCAGTTGGCTACTACTGGGCATCATTATTTCCAACAAAAGATGGTGACACCTTTGACAGTGCGTGCATCTCGCTATCAAGTACTCACAAAGGCATGAAAGGCGATCTAAGTCTTCCAATACATTGTTGCTTGCCAATACTTCTCAATATTTTGCTTACCTAGTTTCAAAGAAGCGACAAACCCTCGCCCCCACAATTTTTGAAACTTCTCTGGCAGCAGCAACTAGCAACAATTCAGTGGTTTGGGGAAGTAAATTTTGCAATTACTATCAAAAGTTTGGATATGTAGAGTCTAATTTTTTGCTTAAAAATATGATGAGGGACATTCTTTACCAAGGAGACATCTTTGAACTGCTCAATCATTGAAATGTGATTATTGTGGATAATTTGGTTATTCTTCTTCCAAGTGCTACAAGAAAATTCATAGCGAGTCATGAAAAATGACAACGAGTCATGAGTTTTTGTTTGCAACACGTTATCTAGATTTTTGCTACTCCTAAATTTTAATCAATTTTACAATCTTTTGGTGACATTATTGAGAACTAATTTCATAAAATTTGCAAACTAAGTATACTTTTGAACTTTTTTTTAAATGTACATATTGCTAGTTTAAAGGTATGATTTTTTTTGCTTTTCATGTCAAAAAAAAAAAAACCAAGTCAATGACATGATCTAATATTTTAAGAGCTACTAGTAATTCATGCATGACTATGAAATGTATAATCCATCCTTTACTTATAATTACCAAAATATGCTTTATTTTCTACAATAAATTAAGAAATTTCATCTCAATCAGTGTAGTTCCTTCCAATATTTGAATTAGAGCATATTTTTGATGTTAAGATGAATAAGTATATGGAGTCCATGCTCATAGAAGAGGTTTATTGAAACTTAAAATGTCTCTAGGATTAGATAGTAACTAAAATATCTAAATGGTCAAAGTTTAGAGAAGAAAGTAATATCATCTGTCGTCATTCGGACCAAATGGTCAATATTTAGATGGTAGTAAGTTTTGAGTTTACTTCTATCGAAAAAACATAACTTCTAGTTTATAAAAAGTAAATTCTAAGTCATGAAAACAAGAAAAAATGTTGTTTGAAAATTATGATACAAACTTGGATTCTAGAATCTGAAGTTGGGTGACGGATTGAAATTTCCGTCGAGGGAGTGAAATTTTCATCCAAAAAAAGGGGGAAATGAAGCGCTCTAAAATGTGTAAAATCTCACTTTCATCCAATGAAACTTTTAGTGCCAAAATTTCTCGCCGATGGGAAAAAATCCATCCAAAAATTCTGTCGATGGAAAAATTTACATCATCAAAATTGGGATTTCATAATCCAAGTGGATTCTAGAATCCCAAATTCCATTGACGAAAGAAAATTTTCCATCAAATGGACTGAGATTTCCATTGACAGATTGAAATTTTCGTGGTGGATTATGGAATCCCGATTTTGATGATGGGAAAAATTTCTGTCAGTGGAAAATTTTTGACAGATGGAAATTTTTTCATCGGTGGAATTTTTGGACGATTTTTTTCCCATCGGCGGGAAATTTTGGCACTGAAAGTTTCATTGGATGAAAGTGAGATTTCACACTTTTTTTGGATAGAAATTTCAATCTGTCACCCATTTTGGATTCCAAAATCCAAGTTCACATCACAACAGATTAGATTAAAATAAAGTAAATTGATGAACTAAAAATCGTCACTATTTAGATCAAAATTTAACTATTTGATCCAAATAATGTAAGAAATAAAGATTTTTTTAAAGACAATGCATTCCTACAGACTTATGGATAGCACATTACATACAACATGGAGTTTGAAAACATATATTGGTACAAAACTTATACTTGAAGGCAATGTTGTTACTTCTATGGAAGTAATTGGTATAAAACTCTTTTAAGAAAAGTGCTCAAGAGAAAGTCGATTCAAAGATGCTTAAAAAGAAAAGAAAAGTGGAAGTCATTAATGTGTAGAAATGATTAGATTGCAAGCTGTAGAAATTCTTGTGTATAATGTTGAGTTATAAAAAATTGGACAGTTAAGCACTGAAAAATTAAAGCAAAAGGTCCAATGACTTTCTCAGCTGATTAGAATAGTTACTTTTCCTTTGTAATTCGTCATGTTTTCCAAATTATAGGTTAGAACACTCTTTCCAATTCATAATATTGGATCTTTCTAGGTTTTAGAGTCCGATGTAAGTAATGTTTTTTCCATTAAAAGATCTTTGACATAAAATTGTGTATTTTGTCTCCATAGTTTGGAAAAGGGCACTTTTTTGGTTTTTTTAAAAAAAAAGGAGTTTTTTTGTTGTTTGCATGATTTTCTTGTCATTTTTTATTACTCCCTGTTGTTTTATGATGATCAAATTTGATTGATGATGTTTCAAGTACCCCTCAAGAACAAGCTAATTACATTAAATATCATGTTTCCTCTGACCGGGTTCTCTTCATTCGTGATGGGAAAACCTTCATCACAACTTAGGGGCCACTGCCAATATGACTTATTTGGCTCAGCGGGCTTCACAACTACTAGGAGATCCTGACCTAGAGGTTAGTATAGATGATCTTTATCTTGGCACCAATTCCTCCACATGCATATTACAAGGTATTCTTCATGTTCCTGACCTTCAAAGGAATATTATGTTAGTAACACATCTTGTCGATTTGGGTTTCTTTGTTGGCTTCCATCATAAAGCTTGCAATCTAGAAATAAACGGTCAAACTGTTGCTATAGCACCCTAAAAAGGAAATCTCTTTGAACTTTCCCTCACTGATGATCTTGTTAATCTAGTGGCAAGGAGAGTTGGTATGGCATCCTCGCTTTGCACATGAAATTTTTCCCAAATCCTTGATCTCAGTCGCTCAGGATTGGCTTCAGGCATCCAACTCAGAGAATCCTCAAGAATGGGCATATGTGAACTTTGTGCGATCAGAAAGCATCAAAGGAAGGCTTTTACCTCCTCATGAAACGAATATCTCTTCATTTAATCTTCTTTAGCTAGTCCATTCAGACATATGTTGGGATCTCCCTCAATCAAGACACCATCATAGATACTTCATTACCTTTAGAAATGATTTCTCTCACTTCACTTATGTGTTCCTTCTTTAATACAAGTAAGATGATCTTGAAGCCTTCAAACAGTATCACAATCTTATTGAATGATAGACAGGGAAACTGATAAAGGAGGCTTAGAACTAAAAATGGTGGAGAATATGCATCTCACGATTTCAATAATTATTTCACTGGTCAAGGTATACATTGCAAATATATTGTTCCTTACTCTCCATAGCAAAATCCAGTTGCCAGACTTTCTAAAACCTTTTGGGTGGATGCTATGCTTCAATAGTATATGCTTAAAACCAAAGTGCAGCCCTTGATCATCATAAAAAGGATCTTAAGTGGGACCCCATTCTACCCATTCCATTGGAGTGGGTACACATGTGTACTTTGCATGCTGAACTACGTATACTTGATAAGTTACTCTATCTCCATCTAGTTTATGCTTGGAATTTGAGGCCACAGCAAGTCTCTGCACAATGCATTGCAAAAGCTGAAGAACTACTCTCACTAATGGGACTTCATGGAGGCAATGTGAAGCTTAAGCAGGACAAGAAACAATCAAGAAAGACATAAAATCTTCCTGCTAAAGTGTCCATGGGTGGAGGAAAGGCAAGGAGGTTCTTGTCCAACCACAATGCTGATAAAGAAAAACATACATCAGGTCAAAGCACCTAGGTTGGGAGTACTGGAAAGCTTTGTGTGAGTGCACTATGAATCAAGCTTCACATCCACGAATTGCTACTTTGAGAACAAAACTGTGGACAATTCTTGATGCATTTATAGAGTTGCTTAGATGAGGTCAAATAGATGAGCTTTATTATGAGAGATTTAGGACAACATTGGAAGAATTCATATCATTGATGGTAGAAGCATGGGGGGAGTCACATATTACACATTACATGGTAATCCTCCTTAGGTGGAAATTTTGTGCTTTAAACTTGAGTCAGTTTATGTTTCTTATATGATGTTTTTCTTTACAGCATTTTTTTATGCACATGCATCATGGTTTGTGGAGAAGTGGGGGCCTTTATCCATTTGGAATACTCAAGGAATGGAGAAATTGCATTATAAGCAAAGGCAACCTACTTCAAGAATACAAGGAATGGGGGTGGTATCGCGCGAAGCAATGCACTACACAAAATATTCGGCTGGTTTTATAGATGTTTAGAGGCCAGAACTCTCAAGTGTGACAAGATAGAGGTCTCAAGTCTTGCAAAAGCGGTTCAACATGTTAAGAAAAGGATATGTGCTTCTTGGAAGTCCTCAACAGGGAGTCAAGGAGTTGCACTTTGGTTGCAACGTAGAGTCAGACAGGGGAGGTGTTGGGTCCTAAGAGAACCCCAAATGTAAAATGTTTGATGAAAGTTAACACTATTTTGAGTCAGACACGGGAGGTGTTGGGTCCTAAGAGAACCCCAAATGTAAAATGTTTGATGAGTTAACACTATTTTGAGTGGGCGGGCAGAGGGGTTGGTGGGTTGGGAGGGAGCGAGGGAGGGTAGTGAAGATCTAGCATTACCAAGCTCACGACGATGAAAGACGGGGGGGAGGGGGTGCACTCAAAAACCCTAATTTAAAAGGGCCTCTAAATCAAAACCCTAAAGTGCTTTAAAAAAGACTATATAAAGCACTTCAAAACCCTAAAATCCCTCATTTATATGACACGAGTCAAACAAACTGCTAGACCCACTGGACACCATTTAGATGCTACCCGCTCTCCTCCTCACAATTTCTTAACCATATCAGACTCTGTCATGCCTCCATACTCTTTTAAATATTGGATCAAAACTTGCACTAAGTTATTAGCATTGGATTCTGAATCAAGTTTATGTACATGTAAAAATATGGTTTTCTCTTATTGTTTTCTACCAAGTACAAATGCATTCCCAACCATGATGTAGTATCCACAGCTATGTACTCATCTAATGACACAGAAAAAAAGTATGCAAGTTTTAAAGTCTCCTTTAAATTATCAATTATGACTTAGTTCATGTGGTTAGCCATATCTGTTGCGCTACTTCTTGACCAATGCATGCTTGCCAAATTAGGAACATCCAAGAATTGAAGATATGATTGGTAACCTGAGAAGTCTATCAGTGAGTGGCTTTGCTTCAATCTTTGCATGATAGTTGAGAATTGCACTATCTTTTCTCTATCAACCTGATCATTGATACATTCCCAATGCTTTCTCAATGATTCTTCACTTTTATTTCTGCTAGACTCTTGTGCAAGCAAGAACTTATTGAACTCAATCTCATTTTTTAAGTGGCAGTTATTTTCCTTGTCCCATTCTTTGATCACTTTCTTTTCATTACTTGTACCTTCTACATTCTTGTAAACCTTCCCACAATGCTTCTCAATCGTATCAATCTTCAATTGTAACCGTGCCTCCTTTTTCCTTGCCCATGTGCATATTTTACAAATGGCCCACTTTGGTGCATCCGAGTGTCCACTTGTTCTACGTCTAACCAAGGATATTTGGCTACCCAATCTTCTTGAAAATTCCTACGAATATCCCAAGCTCTCTTTCTCTTCTACTTACTTGAAGAGTTGCAATTTTGTGATGCATTCTCAATGGCTTCTTCAGTTGGTGTTGACATTGATGATACTATTACTGACATTTTTCCACTTTCCAATCCAGTTAAATCCACTACCTCATTATTTATCAATGATGTGCTAGCTGATGAATTTTCGATTCCAATTGCATTCCCTTGATTACAGTTTTGTGAGCATGTCTTCCCTGCTTCCAAGACTTGAAAACTCAAAGCCCTATTAAAACTATCATCGTTAAGCAGTGATCTAGAACATTGATTTCTAGCATGATGCATTGTGCCCAAAGCATGTTCAAGAGTCTCATAAATTGTTTCATGATTCATGGATGATGAACTTGAGAGTAGATTCCTTGGTGTACTTGATGTTGTAAGCATGTTTATATTAGTGCCCAATGATGTAGAAGGTAATAAGAAAGATGTCATTTTTGTATTTTTCTCCAAAGCTTGAACTTTCTTCTTTCTTCCCATGATAAGTACCTGTTTCAAAAATTATGTCTTTATTAGTTGAGCATAAAATAGAACATAATTTCTTTTCTCTAAACACATGTTGAAAAAATAGCATAATACTTCTTATCTTTATAAAATTATGTGCACTTCAAGTGCATTGCAAATCAAGTATAACACATCTTCCAAGAGAAGAAATAGTTTAATTGATTTCATACAAATCTACTATATGAATGCAAAATGAATACAAGTCCACCACATGAATACAACAACAAGATTTTTTTGTAAGAGAGCATATTTTCTATGTTGCTAGCTTTAAAGCAACATTTATCTCATCAAGGGGTCACATTGCTAGACTTGCATTACATCCAAATGTTGATAGGATACTATAGGTATCCATAACTGCTATTCTCTCTGTAGAATTCTCAGTCATCATCTTTTCAAAGGCATGTTTTTTAATACACTTTAATAGTGCACTATCAGGCATGTGGCGAGACAGTTCAAAATACCCAACTGCATCTTCCCAAAGTGGAATATCATACCATAAGTGAATGAAAGAAATACATAAAAGTCAAACTGCCATACCATAAGCAAATAAAAGAAATACTGCCATACCATATTGTTTCTTTATGTCTAGCTTGGAGAGACAAATGAAGTATTTCCAATTTAAATACATCTTAAACCCAATGAAACATAGAAGCATAAACAATGGCATTCACATAGGTATACATAGGCATATAGAAACATAGAAGCATATATGCCTATTCATTCACATAGAAGCATATAGCATAGGCCGAAACTTAATAAGTTAGGGCTATCCATTAAATCAAGTCCATCCCATTGATCCATATTAAAAGAACCATTCAAAGGAAGTTCCACTAACTCACCCCAAACTCTTGACAACATTCCTCTTTTATTAAAAGAAAAATCCTAGTTAATAGTCAAGACCAATAGAAATACTCCCTTTTTCTAACCTTCATAAATATTGCATAGACAAATCTAAGTATTAATAAGTCCTTAGGGAAAAGATATATAATCATGATCTCATGATGGAACTTCAAAGGAAATCCCTTAGTATATCAAGATTACCCTAAGGAATTCAGTTCATCGGTAAATTTCATGCTATGGCTTTTTAAAAAGAGGAGAAATAAAATAAAATTGGGTCTCCAAAATACTCGACTTCCTTTCCTTTTTCTGTTAATAAGCTTGGGTCAATGTTATCTTGGGCCAATCGCAAAACTATTTTCGGGGCCATTTTGGGGCCGCGACGCAATGCGCTTCTGGGTGAATATTTGAATTTTGTATGGACCCATGCTCTCGTCGGAAATTTTCCCAATGTCATGAAGGCGCACTAGCATAATAATGAGATGCAATCTATTTGTTTAGAATACCGCATAGCTCAACACATGGCATCTCTGCAGTGCTTCGCATAGCATAGTCTCTGACCTATGCCGCCTGATCACTTATTATCAC
Source organism: Dipteris shenzhenensis (assembly GCF_047967505.1). Classification (NCBI taxonomy): domain Eukaryota; kingdom Viridiplantae; phylum Streptophyta; class Polypodiopsida; order Gleicheniales; family Dipteridaceae; genus Dipteris; species Dipteris shenzhenensis. The sequence continues at coordinate 24,986,912 of NC_141608.1, read as the reverse complement.
GCAACCTTTTACTGCAGCTTTGCCACCTGTCATTGAGTATGCATCCATGCAGATTATTAAAATTGAAAGTTGTCTTGGAGAGACCACCGCACTGGTTCTTGCCATAATAATTAGACGCAATCTATCATTTTGAACACTGCCGTAGCACCTGACCACCTGTCATCATGTAGCCTTTTGCTGCTTCTTTGCTCGCAACCCATGCAAATCATAGGTTGGCATAGAAAGACCACCATGCTAGTTTTTGGCATAATAATGAGCTGCAATCTATCATTTTGAGCATCGCCTTAGTATAGTCTCTGGCGTGACCACCTGTTATTGCCTAGAATTTAAGGTTGTCTTGGAGAGACCACCATGCTGGTTCTTGGAGTTATAGCTCCATTACCTATTTTTACGTATTACGAGAGGAGATTTATGAAAGCCACTGCACTGGTTCTTGGAGTTATATATTTGTGTACCAAGGAAAATGTATCCGTTGTGCAACCAAGCAAAATGCAATTGGCGATATGGCCCTTGAGGGGTCTCCTTCAGGGGCAAGGGCCATATCCACATGCATTATACAATATCCAGGATGCCACTGGATAGAAATGGCATGTCGATATGGCCCTTGCCCTTAAAGTAGACCCCTCAAGGGCCATATCGTCAATTGCATTTTTTGAAAGTTTAATTGTATTTTTCTAGATGTATCTCCATGCAACCACAACGGTGGGGTCGTTTGAGTTATTTTAGCGCTATTTTGGTCAAAAACCAAGGAAATTGTAGTCCTTCTTTCCTAGTATTTTAGTCCTTGTTGCAGTAAATATAAATGATGGCAAAAGTGCAATTTATCGAGTGAAAATTGAGCAAAAGATATTACAATGTACATTTACGTCCAATAATAAGTTATATAAAAATTATCAACTTATACTGAGAAAAAATTGAACAGTGGATCTTACATTTATAAAAACTCGACAATTGTTGAAACGCTTAAACAAAAGATTACAGGTAGCGGCCATAACCATTCAAATATAAATATAAACTTTAACAACAGTGCATACTGAGAGCCTCAAATTGAACAAAAAGAGATTACATAAATGCCTTAGAGACCAAAACATTACATCCAGTGAGCCAAAAGATCGTTGAGCTCACCCAAAAGATTACATCCAGCCATTGCTAAGAGCCTCGTCTGAGCAAGAGGGAATTTGTACAACTCACTTTTCCACCAGTCTAGCTTGTTTTATTAAAAATTTTAGGGAGCCAACGGAGGATACGATGGAGAGGCTGAAGACCATGCACATTGTTAGGACTCAGATTATGGCCCCCCCAGCAAGTCGAGAGTACTTTGCTCTAAAAATATTGAGGGCTTGGTCGACATCTAGGGGAAACCCATATAGCATGGTCATAAAGAGGCCCTTTGTGAGCATGTTATCCAAGGTGATGACATTCAGACGTCTAGGGAGTCAGCTGTGGGAATGAAGAGTCTCGACTAGTGCGAGAATTTCTACTCCACGTGAGTGCAACGCAATCACCTTATATGAGAAGGCAGATATTATTGGGATCACAGAGCATCAAGGGGGGGACCAACTAGGCATGCTGAAGATGAGGGGGTGAGCAGAAGAGGAGCAGGGGAGTAGATGCAGTGACGAGTTGGAGGAGGGAGCATGGAGCAAAGTAGAGCAGGGACGGAAAAGAAATAGAGGATAGAGGAGGGGTATGGAGCAAAGTAGCAGAGCATGGGCGGATCAGAGCAACACAGTAAAATGCCAAATGCCATGGATCTTATATATATTATAAAGTTTAAGCCACTGCAATGGCTAGAGCCCGGGGTTCCATCCATATTAATTACAGGCTACTGTGGTGGAATCCCCTAGACAGGCTGGTAATCATGAAGAAGATGCCATGTGGTGCCACTCCAATGGCTGGTAATTAACTTAGCCATGACAGACGTGGCTGATGAGAGCCGCCACCATCGGGCAGTAATTCTCATTACCATGTCTAATCACTCATTACCATGCACTCTAGCTCTCTATTGAGCATGCGAGTCCGATGACTGGTAATTTTTACTGCACTTGTAGTAGTGATCATGTATGCTAAAGCGCAAAGGTGGGTAAGCAGTGGCACGGTGGAATCATAGCCACGACAGACGTGGCTGATGACAGCCACCACCATCGGCAGTAATTCCCACAAAAGTAAATCATGAAGCCTAATCACTTCTAATCCCTCATTACCATAATTTACTGCACTCATAGTAATCATGCATATAAGCATAGTAGTGCGAGAGCCCCTCCTCCCTTGATCTTGAAATCGTGACATATGGGAGCTCCTCTCTCGCTCTTCAAAAGCCCAATTTGGATGCTCTCCAAAACTTCACCAGGTTGGTACAGGAGGTGAACGTGAAGGAGGGGCAACTAGTCTGTCAAGGTCATAAGATTACCATCAATGAAAGCGTGATTGAAAATGCTCTAGGAATTTCTAGAGGCAGTTTGCAAGCACACTTTTTCGAGAAGCAGTGGGAGAGATAGGATATTCTAGATGTATACCCCAACACTCAGCTTAGTTAAGATGGTGGAGTCAAGATTTCGAGCTTGCCAACAAACCTCCAAGATGTGTTAAAGAAGACCATTCACTTATTTCTTGATACAAGAGGAATTTGCAAGTTCTGGCAGGTTCAAGCAGCAATAGAGCAATTGAAAGGATGTGATGCATCTTTCTCAAGGGCGATCTCTAAGAGCGTGTTAAACAATTGCATGGATGGCAAATCCCAATTGTCATCTTAGTCTGCTAGAGTTACAATGCACCTGATGGCATCTACCCTCAAAGGGATTTTTGAGCAATACAAGAAGCAGATGTCTCAGAAGGTGACTTTTCTACAAGAGAAAGCCACCAATGCAGCAAAGGCAACGCAACTTGAGAAAAGTATCAAGGAAGGTGCAGAAGCCAAGGTAGAGGAGGCACAAACGAGGGGGCCTTGTAGGCACAAGAGCAAGCTGAGGCTGCCACAAAATTGGTCGACATGGAAAGGCGAAGAGAAGAAGCAAAGAAGCACATGAAGGAGCGCAGAGATAGGCTCAAAGAAGTGAGAAATGATGGGGACATGGTGGACAAGGAGCTAGAAAAGATGCGAAAGGACCTTGAAGATCAGAGAGCCGAAAAGTAGGGTCTTTACAAATGGCTCTGCAACATCTAGAACTCATTGAACATTGAAAAAGACCAGATGATGGAGGAGCTAAAAAGGGAGAATGCAAAAACCGGAAAGGTGATGAGGAAACTGCAAGAGAGCTTTGAGGCTAGGAAGGATGGGGCAGAGAGCAGCCGGGGTGGAGAAGACAATGAGGCAGCTCCCCAGGCCAGGACAGATGTAGAGAGCAGCCATGGTGGAGCAAGTTCCAGCCACCACAGTGGAGAAATTTGCAGTAGCCACGATGAGCGTTGTTTTTTTGAAATACTGGTGGAAGTCCAAAGAGCAAACTACAATACCCTACAAGAAGATCATGATAGATGTTTGCACAAGCTTGTCGTGTCTTTCATTAGTTATGAAAAGTAGTTTGTCGCCCTATGAGATTTTCAAACTAGAGTGGAAGTCTTGGAAACTGCCCATGAAGAAGTCTTTCAGGAATTAACGAAAGTTCAACAGATGCTGAGGGATTCAGATGAAGCTGTTGCATAGAGTGAGCAAAAAGTGGAGGAGATGAAGGAGAACATTCGCAGCCTTAGGATGAGGGAGGAAGGAATCAAAAAGCAACTTCGTCATGTACAGAGCAAGACTGTGGTATTGACGGCCGCAACAATAGTTAAATCGGATGTCTATCCTACTATTTAGCAGGGTCCAAAATGCATGGTTTGCCATACCCCCATCATAGATGACTGCTGTATCCGATGGCTTGCATGCTACCACCCTGTGCATGTTTTTTGCTTTGGAGTGTGGGTGCATACAAAATCGCTATGTAGAGAATGCCATTTGCTATTGCCCAGGTCATGAACAAATCAAATGTACTTGCCTGCTATAGCTGTCTACGATGAGAAAGTAGATGCTGCAACTTAATTTGCCATTTGGTCAAAAGGTCTTAAAGACAAGGAGCTCAAATTGAAGAAGGCCAAGACCGAACCTGACTGTGAGGAAAAGGAGCCTAAAGGGAGGAGCCAGCCCCCTTCAGGAAAGGAGCAAGAAGGGCCGAGCCTTCAACCAGGAAGCTCAAATCAAGAAAAGAGGAAGCGGCATGAAGGAAAGGGCCGACATGAAGGGAAGGAGTCTTTGAGATTGTAATCTATGTAATCTGTGTGTAATCTATTGAATTGTTAATCTTCTCCAGAGTTTACTTGGGCAATTTGTTCTCAACTAAGTGACTAGCTAGTGTCCTTTGATCCACGCCAGCACGGTGATAATAATGAGACGAAAGATTTTGATTTAACATGTAATGTGAGATGAAAGCTTTCGATTATGTGAGACTGAAAGATTTAAATTAGTGAAATATTGTACCACGAAAGATTTCGATTAGACAACTAATGTGAGACGAAAGATTTAGATTACAAAACTAACATGAGACTGAAGAATGAGAAGGTCGGGCTCAATGAACTCTCTCCCTATTTAAGTGCAGTGCAGACACAAATAAGAGCCCATTACAAAAATCTAGCCCCAAAACTCTGTACACCGATCCAAACTCTATACATCGATCCACCTACTGCAAATCTATGGCATACCCAAAAGACTTTGGAATGCTTTTGTTCTATTTGAAAACGATGTTGGATGGCATCCTCGTAGAAACAGACCCAAAAAAGGAGGAAAATAGCTGCAAGGAGGACATGCTTTGGTAATGGGTGTATTACTTGGAGTTGGCACAGACGGTGATTATTAATTTCCTTGGCTATTGTTTTTTCTGCTCCTTTAAGGTACTTGTCAAGCTCATGATGTAGGATGTATAGAGTGCAAAGAACAGGATGAAGATGACCCCCAACAAAAGGAGGAGTTACTATGGGCATATAAGTCGGGAGAGTCAAGCAAGTAGTGTGTGATCCAAGTGTGTGAAGAGGTCTACCATAGTGCAGCAGACTGGCCTCCAGAGCTGGGAGATGCTTGCTATAGAGAGGTTGATAAGATAGTTGGGAGTCTGGAATTTCCTTGAAATAATAAAAATCTTACAAGCATTTCTTGAACTTGTGGATATTCTCATGGTGCTCATAATACCTGATTTTGTATCGACCTACTTTCATGTTAGTACTCAAATGTTTTAAGTAGCCCGGTGGTTGAAATCTATCGGTTAACTATACCCAGTCTAAAGGGCACTAGCACTGTGCAATTACTTTTAGGATAGCACATCAATAGTGTAGGGATAGCACGGTAGTAGTGCAGGATTAGTGCAAGATAAGTTATTGCCAGTGCAGTGGTTGGTTGCACTAGAATATGAACAGCCACCAGCGCGGTGGTTTGCTTCTATTATTATAAGATGAATGGATTCGTTATGGAAAACCAATGTGGTGGTTATTGGGATATACTAAAAGTAAGCATGGGAAGAAATCTAACGGTTAATGAAACGATAAACAGTCTAAAGGGCACTATTTTAGTATAGCACTGTGCAACAAATTTTAGGATAGCATGGTAGTAGTGTAGGGATAGCACGATAGCAGTGTAGGGATAGCACGATAGTAGTGTAGAATAGGATATGAACAGCCACCAATGTAGTGGTTTGCTTCTATTATTACAAGATGAATAGATTTGTAGGATGTGTGGATTGATTATGGAAACCAGCACAGTGGTTGTTGGGATATACTAAAAACAAGCATGGGTTTTACTGTTTGGGATTTACAAAAACAATTTAATAAAACCAGCAAGGTGGTTGTTTGGGATATACTAAAAAGAAGGAGTCTCAAATTTCATTTTGTAGGACAAGTGGACATATTGTTTCCCTGCAATGAGACTACATACATTTTCCTAGTACTATCTCAGTCATCCTCGTCCACCACTCCAAGACACCCCAAGATGTGCTCATGCATGTCTAAATCCAATTTGAAGACACTCTTGTCCTTCTCTCATTGTGGCATAGGTCAACCATCTGGAACTTAATAGCTCTTACTAAATGAGAGTACACACATGTTTGTGGACTCTTATGTAGCAGTTCATAATTGCGGCCTCTCTTGGATGCTTTTTTGTACCAAAAAGCTTCGACTACTACATCCCACTTCTCATAGGTTGTTCCCTAATTATCCTTGAATGTTTCCTCAACCTTGTACCTAGGTTTTGTGCACTGCAACAGAAAGTATGGGTCATCTTCCTCGTTCTCCCCAAAATCTGCGACAATTGCAAAGTTATGCCCCTCTTCCAGACAACTAGTGAGGTCACCAAAACTCTCCCCAAATAGTGGTGAGTCGTTGTCTCTCCACTATTTGTGACTCCATCTAAACGTAGAGGAAAAACTTGAACTTGATCCCATGTCTTCGTAGTTGCAATGTTCTCACAATCGGCATGATCCCCTATGATGCACGCACTGCAGAAACTAGAAAGTTTTCTCTTTTAATCAATTGGTTGTTTGAAAAGCCCCATATGCTGTGCAGACCACGCACTCCTTTAATTTTCTCGCGATCGTGTCGACTTCTCCTTTGCACTTCATCCACTTTCACGTCATGGAACACTCTGCGTACTACAGTATTCTTAAGGCTTTGTTTACTATATGTTGAATGTGCTCCTGTGGAGAGGTTGGCTGTAAGCCATGTTACAACATCATGGGCATCATTGAGTTTTTCTTAAGGGCATGCTAGTTGGTGTTTAAATAGAGCTTGCTTAATAACAGCACCGCATCAATGCATCACATTCACCCTTGCCATGGCTACACCCAAAGAAATCCCACATCATGTCTAGACCGTTTAGGGATTTGAACCTTGAGACGAAGTAGAGTCCACGTGCTGATTTAAATTGAGAGGCAACACCATCTAACCACACCCAATGTTGTTTTATATTTTCTGCATGGGGATTTTCCTTTTTCAGCCATTCCCAATGCAGTAGAAAAACATGCTGCACAAATTGGGTGTTCCCTATCATCTGAAATGTAGAAATGGTAAACAAGAATTGTTATCTGCTTGTTGTACCAGTGAGCACTTTGTATCTCATCTTGTTCTTGAAAAGAATAATTTTCTACCAAATCTATGACAAATACAATAGTGAACTGCGTATCCTACCAGGCTGGCCGTAAAATTGTGAAGCACATATTTTGGGATGGATTGAACCATGTGACCTAGGCGTCCTCTTATATGATAGTAGCCATCTCTTTTTATTAGATCCTTCAACATTGACATTTTCAAATCTCCTCCATTTTAGAGCAACGTGGTTGTCCTCCCTCATTTCATTTGGACAGACATTGAATGTCTTCTTCTTCAGCTTCAAACTGCAATGCTTGCATGTGCCGCGAATGCATTCAATCCTATGCCACTCAAGTCTCCCTTTGGACAAACCACTAGCTCCCATAGAGTCCTCAGGCTACAAAACCTGCCCTCCCTTGCAACACATGATGAGGATCCAAGTGGCCTACAGACTGCGCATTCATTGGGGAGGCATGGGCATCGATCCCCATGGAGCAATGCTCCATGTGCATTCCTGTCTTTGAGTTTCCTGAGGTACCAGGGCTTACAATGCTCAAAGCTCCTTTACCTAATTTAAATGTCAGGATTCTGATCCACAAACTTGAGATACAACTCCGTCTGTTGACCCAACTTGCGAGAACAACAACAAAACAATGAGCCCCCTTTTTGCTACTACTAAAAGAATACAAAACACAGTCTAATAAAGTATATAATGAAGCAAAACAATTTTCAACCACCGTGTTGGTTTAGGATCGTCACAATTTCAGTCACCGTGATGGTTTAAGACAGTCACAATTTCAGCCAGGAAGGTTTAGGACACTGTCACAGTTTCAACCACCGGGATGGTTTAGCTTGACGGTCTCAACTTCACATATTAGACAATAACAAGTATATTGCTTTTCATTTCTGAATTTCACCATTAGAAAATAATAATATATTGCTTTTCATTTCTAAATTTCACAATTTAACAGTGGTATATGACCCAAATAGTAGGAAATTAAATTTAACGAATTTAAGTACTAAGAAACACAATAATTTCAACCACCGTGCTGGTCAGTAGACTTTCGATCCCTCAATATGTGGCTGGGTATAATTAGATGCGAAGCTCTCCATATTTGAATTGGCCAAAGATTTGAATCTATGTTACAATCTGCAATGCAGCCCAGGCAGTGTCGCTGCAAGAGTTCTTCGCAAGACTATCCCCATTGCCATCGCCAACAATGAGACTTTCTTGAATCAGGTTGGAGGAAAGGACCAGGTGCTCTTGTTTTGCACATACTTCTCTCCTTCAGAATGATCTGGATGATAGCGAGCCTCATAAGAATTGGGTTTGGAGGAAAGGAGCAGCTCCTCTTGCAGTTTTACATGTCATGTTTCTCCTTGCAAATGATCTGGATGATAAGCTGTAGAAATTACTCTAGATACACAGATTGCTGACACATAGAAGCATGTAATCAGAATTATGTATTGAACGTTGAGGATAAAACTTTGTAGATCATTCTTGATGGTTAGGAACAGATACGACTATTCGCATCACCGTGACTCTTTGTGTAATTAGACTTTAGGTCTTAATTCCAATTCTCCCCCTTAAGACCAAAAGTCTAAAGAGTAATAGAGTATGGATATGTGTGTGATTGTGTGAGAAAGAGATGCACTCCATTTTCCTCTAAGAGGTTTGTAGTGCTTCACATTCTACATGCTATATGCTACAGTTGTTACAAGCATGAAGTGCATAATGCCTCTATCTTGGATCGACATGAGCATGAATGGTCAATCGAAGGAAGGTCAAAGTCTTCTGATTTTTGTTTTGCATCGGTTGACCTTGGAGCCCCCTCAATGGAATGAAAAGGGGAAAGAGAAAAAGGATCTCCTGTGGTGTATTTAGGCCATCTTGCGCATCTATATCATTTTGATCTTCTGTGTAACGATAGTCTTCATGATCTTGTTCCACACTATCCCAGTAGCACAGATCATGAAGTTAGGGGTATTCTCCTAGATGAAGAAAACACTTCAAAAGTCGGAGCAGATTTAATTCCCCTTTCATCTTGACCTATAGACGAGGGAGGCAAAAAAGCCATGGAACAAAAGGAGATTGCCGCTCTACTTTATTGTTGTAATTTGGTCTCTTATTTTCTCCAAGAACATGCACTTTTGTTGCAGACTTGAATTTCAAGGATTGATGAATCGCTGCTTGTATTGTATTTAGTGTAGGATCTTTCATAGATGGCACACATTCTTTTGCTGCAACCGTCATGTTCGACTGTTGAGGTACAAACGAATTAGAAAAATCTTTGTTGGGGTGGCTGATTTGCCATCATCCGATTCTAAGTCGGAGTATTCCATTGCCTTTTGTAGGTCCTGATTATTGCCCTGGTGAGTTTTGTTCTCTGTCTAAGGGTCTTTTGGATTGACTGGCTCAGAGGATCTCAGATCTTGGCCGCTTAAGCATGTGATGGTGCTTCAGTCTTGCAAGGTTGTCGGAATGGTGTCTCTGGACAAATAGAAACAAAATATGCTCCTTACTGTGTTGGGATACATTGTATGGCTCATCGCACAAATCTAGCTTACAAATTTTTATCCACATTTCCATCGGTACAACAAATCGAGACTTTGGTTAAAAAAAGATACTCTTACTTTTGCAAGAGTCCAACAAGATACAATCAATTTAGAGTTATTGCAGAAGCAGTGGGTACAAAAGGGAGAAAGATTTTGAAGAATGTGGATACTAGATGGATATCTTTGGTTCAACCAGTGAAAAGATTATGGGATGAATACAAGACTTTGGTCTATTTAATGCATATGGAGGCAGTAGAAGAGGTTGAAAAGGTAGATATTTTGTATCATAAACTAACCAACATAGATTCGATATTGGGATTGTGTGGAATTATTCCACTTTTAGACAAAATGAATATGTTGAGTAAAATGTCTCAATCGAAGGATATTTATATCAATGAATATGTCAAGACAATAAAACTCACTAATTTGAGTATAACAACATCATATGATAAGAAGTCAAGCTCTAGTTTTCAAGATGAGAAATTGTTTAAAGATTGGAAAAGTTTAATAGACCTCGATGGGGATTCCTTTCTTTTAACATGTTGCCTTTGTGCAAACAATTAGGTTTTCAGGACGACGAGAGAAAACAAATGACACAAAAGTCTACAATACATTAAAAAAGAGGCTTTTTTTAAAGAAAATACAAATAGTGAAAAATGTCCTTAGTAAAGTTACAAGTGTAGTGGTAGATGAGATAAGAAGTAGGTTTCCAGGAAATGACCTAATGGAAGCATTTACCATCATATTTTTACTTTTTTGGATCAATGGATCTTATGAAAGTATCAAGCAAGTCTAAAGAATCATTTGGATGCTCTCAAAAAACACTTTGGATGGGACATTAACATGGATAATATAAAGTACAATGGTTTGTTGGATTTTGGAAAGCTTTATTCACAGTCTTTTCTTTTTGAGAAGTCATGCACCAGCAAAGTAATTTAATGGAAATGTTCAAATGCAAGGAGAATGCAAGATTTGATGGTTCGGCTTTGGAACAAGCTCTCTTGCAGTACATTCCTACATGATAACATTTCTGAGTACTTCAAACTTTATGTCATACCTTTATTCTTGGCTCAATTGAGGATGAAAGGTGTTTTAGTACTCTTGGTTACTTGAAGAATAAGCTTTGTAATAAGCTAGATGATAACTTAGATCTTAGCTTGAGATTATACTCTTGTTCTTATGATGTTAGCTTTCCTTATGATAGAGCATTAGCACTTTGGAAGTCAAGCTGTAAAAGAAAAGGCTATAATTAGCTTTTTTGGACTATTTAAACTAGACTTTGAGAATTTTCTTTCCCCATTGGATTTGAAGGATATTCATTATCCTTAAACAATTTCATGTTTTGCAAACTCTATAGCATCCTAAATGCTAGCTATTTCATGTATTTTGAAATTATGTAAAATGGAAAAGAGAGTTTTCAATATAACTAATTTTTAGTATATTTGTGAAAATTAAAAGTTTTTTAAATGCTCTAGAATATTTAGCCAAGTTTTGAAACAAAAATTATAGCAAAAGATATAATTCGCCAATGCTTTGAAACTTTTAAAAATGATTTATGAAAAAATTTACCAATATATTATAATACTATATTTCTATATCTTTGATAAAAACATCCTTGCATCCCTTTACCATACTTTTCTCTTTATCACTCCTTTACTCACGATCTCATTCAATATTACATGCCAAAAAATGGAAAGGCTTTTAAGCACTCTCCCTTATAAAAAAATGTAATGACTCTTAGACATTTAGTACATTTAATAGCACTGGCATAAAACCATGGCATTTAGTCTTTATTCCTTTGAGCTTGTTTACTTCCATCCGTCCATGTCATTTCCTGTACTCAATAAACCAATTCCATTACTCAAATACTTGGCGAAATGATATACATCAAATATCAATGATTAGCCAATCATGCTAAGTAATTGTATTTACAAATGACTACCCATTAATGTGAGTATTTCTTAATCGCATCACCCATGATACTTATTAATGGCACACGTTTAGTTAGGCGTCCCTGACTAAACCATTCAAGTATTAATAGAACCCCCGCCATGTCTGGTGTGATCCTATAAATACTTTGTCATTTCGACCAAGAGTTTTAAGAAATACTTCTCGTAACACTATGAGTCCTAACTAAAATAGCTTCAAAATAGGAGTATAGTTTCCTTGGTTTAGAACTATAATAACTTCAATAACTAGCGTGGTGGTTACAAGGAAACTATCATAAATTGCAAAGGTCTATATTTTCCTTAGCTTGTAACTAAAATAGCTCCAAGAACTAGCGTGGTGGTTGAGAAATTCTTGTACAAGGAGTAATAGGACTAAAATAGCTCCAAAATAAGACTACATTTTCCTTGGTTTAGAAATAAAATAGCTCTAACAACTAGCACAACTGTTACAGATATGGACGTTGAGGGATCCCCTTTAGGAATTGACATGTGACGGTGGTCTTCATGCCAACGTGGTGGTCTCTTCATGCCAGCATCATTGCTTGATCCAGAGTACAGTGGTCAACGCAACAAAAGATTGTGTTGCGTAGTGATAGATGGCAAAGCTACGCAATGATAAGTGACAAGATAAAAGTTGTGTAATGTAGTCAGGCCAACGTGGTGGTCGCTCCATGGTAACATCATTGCTCGAACTAGCATGATGGTCAGTACAACAAAAGATGGTGTTGCACAGTGACAGATGACGAAGCTACGCAATGATAAGTAGCAAGGCAAAAGCTGTATGATGTAGTTAAGCCAGAGACTGCATTGTGCAAAGGAGGACAGAGCAACAATCTCTGTGCTCATGAGTAAATGCATGTAGTACCATGTGTCAAGCTCTACACTGTTGACAATGATAAGATTGTGTCTCAACACAAGTCTGTGCAAAATTCAAAATCTGACTCACTAACACTTTGCGTCGCGACCCGATCCCAAAATAGTCTCAAAAATAGTTTCGCAATTGACTACACCCAAGCAAATGTTGACCCTTTCATAAATGTTAAGTAAACTCAACCTTTACAAACTACTTTTTTAAATTTTCTACTTAAATTTGTAGACTGAGTCATTTTTAATACTTATTCTTTCAAACTCAATCTTGTTTTGTAAATTAATTAGACTCAATCTTTGCATTCCATTGTTCTATGCTCATTCATTCAAACTTAGTCTTATTGTATTAAGTAATTTTTTGAATAGAAATTATAATCTTCTCTTTAAAAAAAGACAAAAATTATAATTAATAAATTAGTAACAATTAATATCTTATTTAATAATAATCATTCTATGATTAAGAAAATCAATATACAAAAACTTTCTAAATATATTAAAGAGGTTATAGAGCCTTTAAAAGCTGAAAGTCACCATAGTCATCACGCAACAATAACTAGTTTGGAGAGTTCCATTTTCATGGGATTTTTTTACTTTTCCTAATAGTCTTTTTTAATGAGTGGCAAGCCCTAGGTTATGCTTTTCAAATTGTCTACAACGAGCATTGATGTTGAGAGATTCCTCCTTCGAAGCTTCCTATTACATATAGAATGGAAAATATTGCTATGCTACAAAGAATATGAATAGGCCAAAGACTTTGTTGCCTATACAAGAAGCAGCCCATAAAAAGTAAGTGCTCATTTGATGTAGCAAATATGCCTCATAATCAATGAAGTAAAGGGTTGAATTCCATCCCACGCTTCGAGATGGGGCACTCAACCCCTCTTCATTAACCATGCACATTGCACACATATTGCCTATCCAAGGAACCCACAATAAGTATGCGCTCATTTAATTAGCAAACATGTCCGGATTTAAAGGGTTGAATTCCTCATAACACCCTTAAACACTAACCACATAAACACTTACATGCATGCACATTGCACACCCTAACTTCTAAGGCTCATAATCTGAGCAGGCTTCAGCGAATATGTGAATACCTGCATATCCAATTTTGTTCACTCTATCGGACGATGCGCAGCCTACCTTGGCTTTCCAGTTCCCGTAATTCGTCGGGGATTGCAGCAGGACAATCTTTCAAATTTAGCACCTTTAACTCGGGCATCGACGCCATGGCTGCAGGCAAAGAAGAGAGTGATCGATTGGTACTCACATCCAGCTCTTCAAGGCTAGCCAAGCACGGCAAATCCAAGGATTCGTCCAAACTCTGCAGATTCCGGCAAAGGCTTACTGTCAATGACCGGAGGCTCTTGAGTTGTTGGAGTGAGTGAGGTAAACTGGTGAGTTGTAGCCATCCAGACAGATTGAGTAGGATCAAGTGAGGCATAGCTCCAGCTTCCAAAGCAGGGAAAACTGGGACCCCGGAACAGGCGTGCATTCGTAATTCTCTCAGCTCCGGAAAGGCACCAGCACGCGCAAAGGACGAAGGAAGCTCTACAAGACTGGCGCAACCAGAGAGGTCAAGGTGTTGAAGACGGGGGAGAGCGTCAAGAGCTGGGAGGCGACACAAAGCATTGCAGCTACTAAGATTAAGATTGACGAGATTGGTGAATGATTCAATGGAAGCAGGCAGGCCCGTTAGAGCGCGGCATCCTGCAAGACTGAGAACCTCTAGGGTTTTTAGATTCCCGAGGTCTGCAAGAGAGACTAGCTGCGGGAAATGTATTTCCAGTAGGCGAAGCTTTTTGAGTGCATTCAAGTTAGCAGAGAAGTTTTTCTGCGAAGAACTGGCGATCTTGAGCTCCGCGAGTTCCGCTAAACAACTCAAATCCTTCAAAACAGCTCTCCGAGACACCCAACTGGAAGCAGAAAATAACCTTTTCTCGTCCCAGACTCTCATACACGAAAACAGGTTTAGTATTTGCAGGCTAGTCAATCGAACCAGCGAGCTGGGCAAGCAAGACAACCTTTGACAACTGGTGAGATCGAGCCATTTGAGGCTCTTGAGTTCTCCAGCTGAATCTGGGATCCTCTGCAGTTGGTTGCAGCAAGAAAGCTTAAGAACCACAAGGAGCTTAAGCTTGCCGAGTGTGTGCGGCATCTCTTCAATGCTAGTATGTCTGAGATCAAGCACCCTGAGATTTCTGAAACCGTCAATGAACCCTTTTGGCAGCTGTGTCAAAGGGTTGTTTCCCAGGAGAAGTACCTGTAAATGAGGAGCATTGAGATGTGAAGGAACCTCTTTGAGACTGTTGAACATGAGCGAGAGTCTGCGTGCGTGGACCTGACGTGGGGAGAGGTTGGAGATGGAAATCTGGCCATTGGAGGTCATCCATTCCGCCGGAAACCGTGTCAATTCCCTGCCAGCTTCGTAGAGGCACTCTCGTTTGTGCGGCTCAGTATTTCTTTGTAAGATGTAACGAGCCAGGTCCCGGAGAACATCGTGAATTTTACAGATCATGAAACTCTGGCGTTGGAAACCACCTGAATGTGGAGAATGCAGCTCGATCAGAGAGCGTGCAATGAGCCAGCCCAGTAACTCGTATGCTTCGTCCTCCGGATCATATGCTTGTCCAACGATTCTTTCGCCTGTCCACACATGAAGCAGATCATCTACCACATTCACTGCCGCGTCCTCAGGGAAGGCGGCAAAATAAAAAAAGCAATCCTTGAGGTGGGGATGGACGTCAGGCAGGTCTTCCAGACTTAGTTCCAGGCGCATAAAGAGCTGTTTCTCATGCTCACGACTGAGAATGTCTGCATTCTTCAGCTTGTGTAGAGATAGTTGCCAGTGTCTGCGTTCTTTCTTGCCCGCCAAGGCTGCTCCAATAACCTTGAGGGCTAGAGGCAGACCCTTGCACTCGTCGGTTACCTTCCTTGCCACATCCTCAAGAGCAGGTGGCACACTCGCCACTCCATGGAATGCATGCCAACAGAAAAGCTTCCAACTATCCTCCGAGGAGAGCATCGGGATCTGCATCTTGGCTGCGTGCTTCCTGTCCAAGACTTCCACGTTACGGGTTGTCACAAAGATCTTGTTCCCTGACCGTGTCGGTAAAACATCCAACCAATCCAGCACCGTGGGATCCCAAACATCATCCAAAAACAGCACCACCTTCTTCAGATTCCGCACTTCGTTGCACAATCCATTCTTTGCATCCTCCTTGGAAAGAAAAAAATCCCCAGGTCGTCCAGTGAGCTCTAACCGTAAGAGATGCAGTAGCTTCTCTATAGACTGATCACGGCCCACAGTGAGCCAGAAGGCGCCCCCTGTAAAGTGGCTTTGCACAGCCGCGCTATTGTACACTCTTTGAGCAATTAACGTCTTCCCTGCGCCACCCGTTGCCCAAACACCCGCCCAGTGTCTCCCTTCATCGTCGAGCAAAAGCAGCTTCTGCACATCTTCGACAACGGCAGCTCCTCCAAATACAGTTTCACTGTCCTGGCGTCTAAGCTTGGGAGAGGGACCATACGGTTCAATCGCCGGTATTCTGGGTTGACTTGAAGTCGCTGGAGCGTCCCCGGAATACTGAGTTGCCCCAAAAGAGTCCGCTTGACGCTTAATTTCGGAGAAGGCGCGACCCACACTTGTGATACCGATGATGCTCCCGAAGTTCGTGGTTGGGGTCGTGAAGGCGTTGCGGGTGGTCTGAGACAATTCGAGGCGACTGATATCCTGTTGCAATCGCATTACCTGAGAGCTTATCTCCTTTAGGAAGGTATCAAGACCTCCGGCCAACGAGAGAGAGGAGTTGAGCTGCAGAAGCCCGACCTCTTGCATGAGATCCGAGATGCTTTGCGTTACTTGCAAAATCTTCTTGGACGTGGAGGCGCTCTTCAGGCTGATATTGCTCTGACTATTGCAGTCGTGCAGAATCCTTTCCGCTCTCTCCAACTGGTCGCGTAGGCTTTCTAGCCATCTCTCGACCGCCTCACTGCCGATGATACCGGACTTGGCACAGATCTCCAAGGCCAAAGGCTGCAGACGGGTGAGGAGAGTGTAAAGTGCTTGGCAATTCTTGTTGCGATGGAGGGCAAGGGAGGCATACTGTAGGACTTGGGTGAAAAGCTTGTCAACGACAGCACCGACGAGACCACCAGACAGAAGATCGGCCATGAGGTGAAGAAAGTAGAGCTTCTTGGATGCAGGAAGAAGAGGAGGACGAAGAAGATCGGCGATGGAGTGAACAAAGAGCTTCTGAATCAGAGGTCGAGGACGAAGAAGACGACGGCGAAGAACAAGAAGAACACGCATCTCACGTAGTACGTACCGATCCCAATCAATGGGATGGGAGAAAGTAAAGAAAAGCAATGTAGTTGAGCACCTAAAATTTCAGGTTGAAATCGAAAAATCCCTCTTGGAATTGTTGATTTTAAGGGATAGAATTTATTATAAATTTTTAGAGACTTTCATCATTACTTTGCCACCACTAGAGCGTTTTATGAAACTCTAAAATCTTACAAAGCCGAAGCCGTTGGATCAAGTGACCTATTATTAGCTACTAACAATAGCCCACATAGTTAGCAGCTGGCCCATATACTTAGAGCTGGCCAAGCATTCTAGTTCCATCCCGATGTTACCTTTAACTTTCAGGGCCAAAAAAAAATATTTTTCCTAACTTTATAGTATAAATTTGTAGAGACTTTCACAATGCCATCTCGATGTTACCTAAACTTTTTTTTTTGAGCGTTGACTAGAAAAGAAAGATAAAAAAAGGTAGACATGCAAGGAGCTCTCGTAAAAGCTCCATCATGGCTATTTTCCATAAAAGCTCCATCATGGGCTATTGCTGTCGAGTCAAAAGAGTAGAAACATGTTCTCATGGAGTTGTTGGTCCTGAAACTATTAAGCATACATGTGCCCCTTTACTCTCAATGGCGGTATGTGCTATGGATGGGAGCATGGTATGGAGCCTTGGATGCCAAAATGTTCCATATGGCCCCCCAATGAATAAAAACTCTAAATTCAATTACAATTAGTTCCCATAGAATTAAAATTTTATCCTAAGGGTGGAGATGTGACATTCGCAATTGCCAAGGTCCTAAGGTGAACATTAAATGCCTCTTCTCCTCATCGCCATCACCTCTGTGCCCTTCTCCTTGCATCTTTCCCCCCGTTCTCTTTGTCACTCATCAAACCCTTCCTCCCTCTCAATGCCTCTCCCTCTTAGTGACTCTCATTGTCTCACTCTCCCCTTGTGCCTCTCCTAGCTCCCTCCCTCCCTCTCCTGCTCCTCAACTCTCCCTCTCTTCCCTGCCCTCACCTCCCCTGCTCCCTGCTCTCGCCTCTTTGTCCCTCCCCCTCAACTCTCTCCCTCCACTTACCTCTCTCCACTCTGCCTGCCCTAATCTATCTGCCCTTCCTCCTCAACTCTCTCCCTCCTCTTACCTCTTTCCCACTCACGCATCGTGTCTGATCTCTCCCCCTCCTCTTCTCACCTTGCCTACCACCGTTTCAACTCACCTCCCTCATCTCCATCTCTAGCCTAAAGTTGCCTCCAAAGTGGATGGGCTCAGCCCAACGAACGTTGGGACACATATAGCTTAGTTTGTTTGTGCTACTAGTTAGTTTATAGTTTGCATTAGTTTAATTTCTTTAGCTTTAATTTAGTTTGTTGAGCTAAGGCCCTTAGCTGAATTAATGTGGAAGTCCACAATTAATGTGGACCAATATTAATTTCGAAGTTGTAGACTGAATTGCTTTTGTGGCTTGGGATTTTTATATGCATAAGTTAAAAATTGTCAGCATTGGTAGTATGGTGATCAGAGTTGTAGATTGTAAGCAATTTTTTAAAGGAATGGTCCTCAATATAGAGCACGACATAGGCTTCACTCTGCTTGCCTTGAATTTCTAGCTAACCAATTGCTCAAATTGGCCAATGTTCATGGGCCGTTGATCACTAAATGAACAATGTCACTACTTGGCTGCAATAACTCTATTGCTTTGTAAGTTTTATTCCCTCAGAGCTATTCCTTTAGCATTAAGAATGACATCTTTTTCTAAAACATGTATTCCAATCGGGCTTCAAGGGGATATACCTATGTTTAGTCCCTTAAATGCTTGCTAAAACTTGCTTGAACATTCAATTCTATTGAAATAGGTGCTTTATAGAGACAAACCTTTAATGCTAATTTAAGCAATTGCTTTTTTAAAGGTTGAGGTTTGATTTAAAACTATGCAATATTCATGGAAGCTCCACAACCTTGGGGTATCGACTCAATATGCATTATGTTACTACCCTTATTGGAATCAATCTAGAGTATGGGAGGACAAGGCCCATATAGAATATGCATGGATTTCTTGGAAAGAATTTAAATATGCAAGAAGAAATTATGAGGCTCCTCAACCCACAAATCATAAGTTATGTAACAAAATATGCAAGATTTTAAGAATTTTAGTTTTTTGAATAATGTGCAAGACCCAAAAGGGGGAAGTCTTTTAGATGAGTTACACAAATTTCAAGGCGTAAAAGCTCTTATAGTGTAGAACGCAACCATGTTATTATGAATGCATTTTATGAGTTTCAAGCTTCGACAAGCATGGCTAGCTGTTGGAGAGCTGTAAGTTTCCCCTACTGCATGATCACCACACGGCTGAATGGACAGGGAGTAGGAGGCTTCCCTAAATGCCCATGCCATGAGGGGGGTCATCTAGACGAGATGGTGAGCAAGGAAAGTGATGAGTAGAAAACCCTTTGAAAGATGGAGCTTACGCCAAGCTGCAAGATGAAGGACAGCCACAAGAAATTCCTTCATATGTCAAAATTGTCACTTAGAAGCTACAAGTGGGTTTTTCACCATTGGGGGACGAGGAAGCCGATAGGATATTGCAGGATGAGGTGCCTTGTCGAGCGAAAGAGGTGGGTAACCGTGCCCTAGTTTGAGTCTGGCCACAAACATCTGGTCCCTTGCTAGCTCCAGCTAGGGAATATCAAGCTAGAGCTTGGGCACCTATCCATGGGGAGAGTGCCCTCAAACAAAGAACTACAACTGTTCCTGCTATTTGAGTGCGACCTCCTGGACTGAAGCCTACTCTCCGCGGTTCTTCGGTAGAGGTTTTTTTTTTTTGGTTTGATGTGCCTCCAAAGTGCTTCGCAATGATATTAATATGGGAATGTTGTATCTTTTCTCTGGAGCAACAATACTAGCGCTTTCCTAGAGCACATCATTTTTTGTGGACGTTGCTCGGTCTTGACTTCCCATCACTCCCATCATGGTTGACGAATCCCTTGAAAGGAAGGCGTCATCACTAGGAAATTTTCTTCTCATACCACCTACAATGCGCTCTTCAATAGGGCATAAGTGTGTGTGGATTCTCTCGGAAGAGTCCTGGGTCAACCGTTCTCAACTCATTCTCAAAGGATAATTTGGAGGCCGCATTAAATGCCATGAAGAATGACAAGGCGTCGGGCCCCAATGGCCTCACTTCTAAATTCTAAATGCATGCCTAATCAAGGTCTTCCCCAAAAGTCTATTCCCCCTCAAGGTAGGTGACTTGAGGTCGATAATGATGCTCAATACTTCCTATAAAATCCTAGCCAATGCATTTGCAATCAAGATCCGAGAAGTCTACATGTTGGTGGTCGATTGGGAGCACTGCGGTTTCATCAAAGGACGGGATATATTCGAGAACATTCTTAAAATTTCCATAGCTCTAGATCATGCATGTAAATTAGGTCAGAAGGTAAATCTTTTTAGTTTTGATTTAGATAAGGCTTATGATCGTGTTAGATGATACTACTTGTTAATGGTGTTGGATAGGTTATGATTTGGGTCCAAAGTTACTAGCAAAGTTGAGACCCTTTTTGGCAATGCATCGGCAGTTCTTTGTCTCAACCGGGTTGCGGTTGGCAATTTTGAGCTCAAATGTTCCATCCATCAGGGTTGTCCCTGGCTCCCATGTTTCGTGATTGGCACTATCCCCTTGATCCACATGGTCAAGAGAGTAGGCGACTCAGGCAACATCAGAGGAGTCTCACTCCCGTCCAACAACTAGCTAGGCTCCCAACTATTTGTAGAGGACATGGTTTCCTTTTCATTGGAAGAGGAAGTGAGCGTCGTGACTCTTTTCCAAATTCTAGACAAGTTCTACATGGCCTCTAGCTCCAAGTGTAGCTGACCCAAGATGTTTATGCTAAGAGCCAACCCTGAACCCCCACAGGACTGGGTTGCTCCAACATCATCTCCAAGTGATCGGCTTGGGCAAAGTGGTGAGGTATTTAGGCCCACCATTGGGCATAGGAATTATTGCACCAGAGATTCTTATGGTTTAAGGAATGAATTGAGATTCTATGGGCTAAGGAGGAGAAAAAAAGGTTTATGCATCACATTCCATAGGAGCCCTCAAAGCTCCTAAAATTTTGGGAGGCCTGGATCTATCGAATCCTAGACTCAGGAATGTGGCACTGATTGGCAAGTGGTTACCCTAGCTAATAGAAGGATTGCCCCCATTAGTTCGAGATTGTCAAAGAGTTCTTTAGTAATGGAAAAATTAAAGGTGGTTCATGGCTTGGCCTATTGTTATGGAATTGTATTTTCGATATTTCTTGCTATGGAAATTATTTTATTTTAGTCAAGTGTGACTATGGCAAAGTATTCCATAGGAGCGCAGTGGACATGGCAGGGGTCTTAGTGGATGCTTTGTGGGGTTTAGTTTGGGACGCCTAACTACTTGTGTTTTTACAGGCTAGATGGTTAGTATTGTGAGTGATTCCAAGTCAAAACATATGTCGCTAGTGTTACTTGTGTTATTGCAATTGGTCAAAAGGTGTGTATTTTGATGTTTGTATATCATGCGTGCATGCGTGTGTGTGTGTGTGGTCCAAGTTGCTCCTCAAAGCAAACATATTTTTGAAGATAGGAATGTGGATACAAAGATGCCATTAGAAGATCCAAATAATGATGCCAATGGATCTAGGGAAGAGGATGAAGATGACGATATGGGCCACGAAGAAGGTGACAATAATGACACTATAATGGGAAGGTGGAGATCACGACTTTGGGGAAGAAGAGGGAGAACTAGAGGGTGAACTAGAGGATCAAGTCTTAGGTAGATATACAATAGGGGATGATGATATAGGTGATCAATTGTATGTAAATCTTGAGATAGACATAGGGGATGATGATATAGGTGATCAATTGTATCTAAACCTTGAGATAGACATATTTGACGTGCAAGACTTGGCTCAAGATGAAGCCATCGATGTAAATGCTACTGATCGATTGTTTTGACATCGATGAGACTTCCTATGTTTAATTTGGCCCTCACATTTTTATAGTGATATTTTGTACATTTGTATGTTAAGTTCACTATCAATATATGAGTGCTTTGATCTCAATTTTGGTGTACATACTCTTATATTTTTTATCTTTCAAATGACCAAACTTGTGGTCCAAAATTATTTTGGGGACCCTTGGAAATGACGTTCTATAAAAATGTCGGTATGGAAAATTTGACCCAGAAGTCAATTGCATGGAATACTAGTGCATGGACTATATCTCATTCTGCTCCTTGAAGCTATAGTTTTCAGTGAAATCTATGCATGATACGACCATATCTTCAGGGAACCTTGTTAAACATTCTTTATATTGCTATGCTTGCCATCTGTACACAAATTTGTGTTTGATAAATTCCACCAAGAGAGCATTGAACCGATCAATAAGATCCTTGGTAGACATGTCCTTGTGTGTTAGAACCTTCTTTTCTTCGTCTTCCAATCAATAGTAAATCCTACTTCTATGTCTTCAAAAATCTTCATAGCTATAAAATGTTCATTGAATGGTTTCTCAACTAGACATACTGGCAACTTGCAAGGTCCACAGTCATTGCATTCTCCCATGTAAAAAACAAATATTTGCATGATCTCGGTGCAATAACAGGAACGGGAATAGAAGTAAAGTACATTACCAACTTACCATTATAGCACACAACCTTACTATGAATCCAATATCGTTGTGCTACCACTGGTTTCAAGTAAAGTATATTTCCATGATAGCACACAACCTTAAGTACTACAAATTGTTAGTATCTTGTGCTACCACTGTTTCCTGTCCCATGATTGCACATAACCTTACTTTTATACTAGCATTCTTGCACTACTAGTGCCACCTTACTATGGAACCGATTTCTTGTAAGGAAATTACTACTACAACCAGCTACAGATAGTATGTCACATTGCATTCTACTACATAGGTATCTTGCTAATGTAGTACTAGAAGAAACATGACTTCCTCCATAAGACATCATAGCTAGTGTAAAACTTTTCTATACTACCACACAATCATACAATATTAACCCTTTTTTCTAGTAATACCATTGTGGCATTGGTAACTATTTCTTTGGAGT
Source organism: Dipteris shenzhenensis (assembly GCF_047967505.1). Lineage (NCBI taxonomy): Eukaryota > Viridiplantae > Streptophyta > Polypodiopsida > Gleicheniales > Dipteridaceae > Dipteris > Dipteris shenzhenensis. The sequence continues at coordinate 24,964,094 of NC_141608.1, read as the reverse complement.
GAACACCTGAAAGAAATGTGATACGTTGCAAACTACCACTTGAGTGATCCACCACCATGATAATATCAGTATCAAAGTAATATAAAGTTGGGGTATAGAAACAACCTACAGAATGAAAAAATCATGACCATTGTGAGAACCTGAGGCTGGTCAAGGAGGTGCACAGGGTGCTTGATGTAAGATTTTCCTCTGAGTCACTTTCAACAAACATCTTTTTTGTTGGGTGACACATGGGTACAAGCAACCCAAAAGGAGAAAACCACCTGCTTAACCTCATCAATAATTGACCCAACTAGATGAAATTGTCATTCAAATGGTGAGAATGGCAATACAATGTACACATATTCTACCTATTCCAAACAAGATTAGTTGCTTTTCTTCTGTCTATGCTTAACATTATTGACACAGCAGAAATCTTTTTTTGAGATGTTTCTATTGTGGTGCCATTCATTAGCTTCATAATATTGGCTCTTTTGAAAAACAACTACTGAGAGATTCTAGGCACTTTCACTATAGCGAGTGTATTGTGTATGCTTGCTACTAAACCTCCATGAGTGTCCTCAGATCTTTGTTACAATCCACTAAGGAATCCCCTCATTGAAGTGTGTTGCACAATCCGTTGGATAATACAAGCCCTTATATCCACATCCAGACCTGATGTACGTTGATTAAAAAGATGAACAAACTCGTTGCATGTTCTTTGTCACTTCTCTTCATTGGCGCCTTCACGTGAATTCTCGTCCTATGATTTTATCACCTTGAGACTGGAATTATAACATTGCTTCCACTTTCTCTCTGCATGATAATTCTTTATTACATTACTTCTAGTCTTGGCACATAACTCAGATTCATGTGGGTAGCCAAGCATAGAACATGTATAGATATTATCATGTTCTTGTATTGCAACTATATGCTATCCTTGGTTTCTTCCTTTTGAAGGTGTTGAAATTTCCATGCCCTGTAATACAAAACAATGAAAGAACAAAGAGAGAGGGTGAGTGAGAAGGGTGAGTGAGAACTGCTAAAGATGGAGTGGATAGAACAAAAAGAAAATATAGGCAAGGGGGGAGAGAGAGAGAGAGAGAGAGAGAGAGAGAGAGAGTGACTCACTGACCGATGGTATTTGCTTGCACAAAGTCACTGAGACAAGACAAACAAGACAGAGAGAACATAGGAGTGAGCGGGAGGAGAGAGAGAGAGGGGGGGGGCACCCATGCAACGTTTCTTGCCATTCTATACATTGAGTGCCACATTACTACGTGAGATTTCAATTCCAAATGTTCCTTCATTTTCCACCCAACCCACTTGCCCTACCATTGTCTAGGACACAGGTTTTTTTTCCACCTTACCATGCATGTACCCGTATCTATTTCTATTCTCAAAACCATAATTGTCTACCTGTAAGAGTAGCACTCGCTGAAGTTCCTTGTACTCTCTATTGGATGAAGTTCTTCTTAAACTTATTGCAGCCTCAATGTCATATTTATTTAGTTTTCCTTTCAAGAGTCCATCTTCATGCATGTACAATCTACGTAGAGAATAAATCTTGCCTTCTACTACCCTCCTTGTTAGAAATATCACCATACATGTGCTTGTCTAGCCTCTCAAGGTTTAGCAAACATAGTGACAATGAACCAATATTGAAGTTAGTGTCATTCTTCCAATACTATAAGCAGAAGTTTACATAATCTAGTTGTCCATGCCCATGAGTGAGAATCCCTTTTAAGGCTACAAGAAGTTGCATAATATGGTTCAATTATTTTGATATATGTTGTAGTCTTGGTATGCAAGTCTTCATTTGATCCATCTTGTCATGAATGATGTAAAGATTTTGCTTTGGGTCCTACTCTAAAGACAACCTCCATGCATAATATAGGCTTCTGCAAGACATTTGTTGTAAACTTTGTGCTTTTCTCTTCAGCAACATTTTTTCCCTCTCACTTTCTATCTTTAGCTTCATTTTAAGTACTAAACTTTTTTTTTCAAAAAATTAAGTACTAAACTTTGACCTTTACAATGGCTTATACTTTAACCCTCCATTGTTTTGTTGACTTGTTGCAAAAAATCCACTTGCTTGTACATAGATGAGATGACTATTTGTGTCTCACATTCCCCTATCTCATCATTGTGCAAATTTATAAGGCATTTTTTGTGCACTATACTTAACAAATTGTTGAATCACAGCTTTCCCAACCTCCACATGCCTCATTTGATTTTGTATTTGTTTCTTTCCCAAGGTGATCACCCCCTAACCCTTAGTATCAATTGCTTCATATGGATGCACAAGAAGTATGTGAACCTCCCCCAACTTTGTTTCCAAATGTTGCGACCATAAGAATACTTTTCTCCCGACCCAGTTATCTTTACTTTGCAAATGTGCTTTTTCTAGTATCATGTTACAAGCATGTTAACTCGTCATGTTTCTAGAATTTTCATGGCAAGCCTAGAAGCATTTTTCGCATCCTCTCTTTTCCATCGCATTATACAATACTTCAATTTTAAGGGACAATTTATGTCATTCCAAAATTCTTCACCATCTAAAAGAATCTATCAAAACTTTTCAATAAAATTTTAGACTAAAGAAAGACTCACATTTCAACCAAGGAAATCTTCTTTTCATGATGATGCAAATTCCTTGCAAATGAGTGCCCCCTTCATGTTTTTTTTTGACCATTGGATCAAATTTTGGTTGTTGGGATCCAATAGTTGAGATTGAACAAAATTTTGAAAGGTTTAGTCAAAGGATGAGCAAACGAATGGCTCCAAAACAAATGTCATGATAGTTTTGCTGCTCAGACCTGTGTGCAAGCACTGATTTTTTTCGGACCTATCATCACCTCTTCTCAGGAGCTCTCTATAGCCATGGAATTTCCCCTATCCCAACAACCTCACCTTACAAGTTTGAGAGACTTAGCCTGGCTGTTCTGTGATTGTTCGTCACCTTCTTTCGATAAGAATGGGCAATGCAACAACATGGAAAGGACATCAATGCTTTTCTATATAGAGGAAGAGAAGGAAGAGGGGAAAAGAGTTGAAAGAGGGGGAAAAGAAGAGGGGAAAAGAGCATAAGCATAAGAGAAACAAATGAATCTTGGTTGATGAAGACCAAGGAAGGTCCAATAGGTTACTGTAGGTCCAAATGAATCTACGTCATCTTGTTCTTCTTCTATAGAGGATGGTAATAAATGCAGGATGTGCAAGATAATGGACTTGTTACAACGGTACAGAGGGGATGTCCTCACAAGAGAAAGGGCCCAAGGGTGGCGCCAAGCTTCACATGGTTTACCTAATCATGACATGGTATCAAGAGATGAGCATGCAAATGTAGAATAAGGTGTGGACATTGATGATGAGCTTTTGGAAGAAAAGGGGCCAGTCTTAGGGGATATTGATGGCTTGGATGACTCGATCAATGTTTCTACACTAGTTTAGAAAAGTGGAGACAGCATGGAGGTTGAGCCCAATGGTACATTCTTTCTTATGCCTTCTTTCATTGGTAATGAAGGTCCTAATTTGTGTCAAATGCCATGTGAATTTTTTGAGATTTATTTTTCCTCATGCTCTTTCCTTTGGAGTTTATTGACATAATCATTAATGAGACAAAGTGGTAGGTACAAGAGAAATGGGTACGCATCTTGTGTTTGCATGAGTCCACTCATAATTGGTGCCCTTTGGATAGGAATTCCCTTCTTAGATTCTTGGTTGTGTCTTTGGGAGTGTCCTTGCAATTCATGGGATGCAATAACTTCTATTGGAAGGATCAGACATAGGGGGTTATGAAGGTCCCTAATTATGGTGAGAAAATGAGTCAAACTACTTATCATCAAATTACGTGCTTTTTACATGTAGAGACAACTCACAAAGTTCAACAACTAGGGGAACAAGAGATTATAATATTTGGTAAATCATACCCATGGAAGAGAGATTGAATGCCACTTTCTAGCAATTCTATAACCCTAAAATTTACAGTGGATGAGAGGGTTATACCCTCTACATGTAAGTTGATTCCATGTTGTGTCTAAAATCCTAAGAAGATCCATAAATTTTGTATTCAATTGTGGAACATGTGTGACTCAAAGTCTAGATATAACTACTCTTTTCAAGTTTATGATAAGGTTTCGTGTGTACAGTTATCTTTTCATGTTTTATCAAATTTTGTGGAAGTACTTGAAGACAAAAGGGCATCACATCTACTTTGATAGGTTCTTCACTTCTATAAAGCTTTTGGATCATTTATGTGATGAGGGACATGGAGTATAGGTACATTTATCTTCAATAGGAAACATTTTAATTAGAAAGATATGTTGCATATGCACAATGGACCTAGAGGTGCTTGCAAGTTTGTATTTTCAAGTCAAAGGGGCCTTACTGCATGCACTTGGATGGATAAAAAGCCAATCTTTTCTGCCTCCAATGTTTTTGCAATGAAGGGATGTGAGGTAAAAAGACAAGTTGGAAATGATAATAAGGTTTTAGTTGCTTGTCTTAAGATCGCAATATAATAAATGCAAAGTATGTTGTGACACTTTTGACAGCATTGTCCTTGGAAATGGATATACTTTGGAGACTACCATATATGCATGGAAGTGGTGGCATGGATTGTCTTAGGGCTTGATGGATTTTTTATATACAAACTCTTGGATAAGTTGGAGACATATTCATGGAAAGAAGGAGGTGAGTCGTTTCAAGTTTATGTTGAGGTTGCATGAGCAACTAGTGGATAATGCATTTGCAAGCTTTTATAGAACACAGGATATTGGTGAAAGTGATGCCTTTTTGGGAGGACACATTCTTATGAGGATACATAATTATAGCAAGCAAGTATTATGTTGTATGTGCTACCGAGTGCAAGAGGTTGCTTTTTTAGGGTAAACATGTGCAAGGATCTAAACCTGCGAGATGAGAACCTTTTGGGATTATCCAAATTGCAAAAAACGTATGTGTGTTGACCCTTGATTTTGGATCTACCACTCTATGTAGGTTTTTCCTTTCTTGAATGGTGGTCAAAAGAAAATTACAAGAGGAGAATGAGAAGTAATAGTTGGTAAGTTGACTTTATTCCATGATACATGTACATTTTAGTATGACTCATTTTTTTAATGTATGTGCTTTCTTAGTCATTGTCCTAACTCCAATTGTATGTATAACCTTCTTTTGGTGGAGGTAATCTTGGCATTTCTTAAAGGGTCTTGGATGGAAAAAGTTTTGCATAACCATGATATGACCAAAAATCTCAGGTATGCTCTCTCTCAAGCTTTGGAACTCATATGCTAACATATAGTCTTTCTAAGAGTCCACCATTGTGAAGTTTCTTTTTTTCCTTTATGATGGAAGCCGATGGAAGATTCTTTTTTATGCACATGGAGACTATTTATGCCCATTCTATGGCATACAATTTTGGGATACTTTTTTTTGGTCGCATTCTCTATGTGTTTTTGTATTTCTATGATGCTAGAGATGGTTTCTCTTTAGTCTTTTAGAGATTCTACATAGATAGAAAGTTCTTATTTAGAAGAAAATTTGTGTACTACTTATGGGATACACCACTTGAAACGTACAAATTCTCATATGTATGGAAATGCACATTGAAAAGGGCTTGGTCCCTTTGTAGCTTCATTCACTTCATTCTGTACATTGACTTTACATGATTTTCTTGATTTTTATTGGAATTTTAGTAACTCTAAAGTTACCCGTATTATTTTCTATGATAATAGTTACATGGGAACAATTATTCGCATGTATGATGTATTTTTTTTTGGGGTGCTAGAGTTTGTTGATTACAATGAATGGTGTTGTTGTAGAGCTGTCTCCTTTTGGAGAGGTGAAACAAGGCCTTGTAAATTATTTTCTACAACCATAATATTTTTCAGATGTGCTTTTGGCTTCACATAATACACACCTTAATTTTGTAACCCTTAAAAAGGATATTTTTATGTCCTGTCAATGGGAAATCCTATCCAAAGACTCTCAAACAAGTTGTTGTAGGAGATATGACTGAGTTCCCATCATGTTATATGTAGCTCTCTTGTGCCACTGCATAGTCAATCCTCCCAGTTGCCTAAAGTAAAAGATTGTATCTAAATATGAGGGATGCTTGCTTTGTACTACGTCACCATGCAATCACAAATCATAATCATTGTGTTGCCAATGGATCCTACAAAGTGCCACTACATGGATTGGTTTGTAAATCAATCCCATCTGCTAGTACATGTATTCCTGCATTTTCTCCACGATGTCATTTAGCAACACACATATGACAACATGACTAAGGAAAGCTATACATTGTTATCTACTTTGAAGTCACCACTAATTCATAACTAGCTTTAACTTTAAATTTTGGAACCAATAGCTTTTATGACTAAAGAGTGTAACAAGTAGTGTTTGATTTGCAATAAGATGAGTGCAATGATCTAAAGGCTTTTGCGTCTGCCTTATCATCTAATACAAAAGATCAAATGTAGAGGACCCTTAGTATCCAAAAGTTGTACTGCAATAATAATGGGATACAAAGGCCCAACCAAAATCTTCACATCATGAGAGAAGTATGAAATGTCAATCATGATATCTCTTGCCTTGGGTGTCAATGATTCCTCCCATGCCATCCATTTTGGAGAACCATCATGCATGTAGCTTAGTAGGGAACACACAAAAAATCAGAAAAAAATAGAATGTATAGGAAAAGGGGCTCCTTTGCTTTGTACTCTTTATACATGGAAATAACATGCCATTTTTTTGTGACAAATTCAAAATCCACAAGACACCTATTCACTAGATTGCCACTCGCCAATATGCTTAATAAGCAACTCGATGTAATGAGGTGCACACAATGTCCACACAAGTGTTAGGTTGCCATTGTTTTGTCTTCGCCATCCATTCTATTAGACGCAATATTACTTTACAAGGAAATCTCACTAGTAGCTAAATGCAATGCTAAATGCAATGCCGAGAGGAGGAAGCAAATTGTGTGTGCAAACCTTATTTGAATGTGCAAATTAGTGAGGGTTGTGTCTATAGATAGGAACATAGGTTGAGAGGGCATGAGGAAAGATTGTGGTAAGGAAGGTGAACATCTAGTATAGTTAGAGATTGGAAGGAGCTAAAGAGGGAAGGTGAGCATGGATGTAGTGAGTGGGGGAGAGCCCCTAACCATGGTTAGAGGTTTGGAGACAGTAGAGAGGGAAGGTGTGGAGTAAGTCCAGATAACTTCTAGCCATGTCCAAACATTGGGAGGTGTTGGAAGGTATGATTAGAGGGCTGAGAAGAAACAACCTTTAGCTATGGCTAGAGGCTTGAAAGGATGTGATGAAGGAAGATGACGTCTATATGACTAAAAGGGGGAGAGCCTCTAGCCATTACTACAGGTTGTGAGGAGATGAAGAGGGGAGGAGTGGAGGAGCAAGGGTGGAGACCCTTTCGTTTTGGCTAGAATTTTGGGAGGATGGAAGGAAGGAAGGTGAAGAGGGGAGGGTGAAGGCGAGGAACATCTAAATGCAACTAGAGGTTGGAACAAGGGAAGCTGAAAGTGGACAGGTTAAGGAAGACATGGTTGTTCATTGGCAATAGGTGAGGAGGAAAGGTAATGAATGGATGGATGATAGCATTTGTCAAGAATTAGGATGAAACGACTCTAAGCGATCATGATGGCTGCACTTCACATGATACATAAAAGTACAGTTCAGAAAAATCAAAGAACGTACCCTTGCATTGACTCTATCCCAGGTCTGAGCCAAATTCTCAGCCTTGTTCTGCTCCACGATCCCTAGCTCTGTTGCAAGGGGGCCTGGCCCTATGAACTCCACCAAAATGAAGTCACCTAGGTCGTATGACTGCAAGACGGATTCCATCATGACACTCCAAACACCGTAATTGCTTCCACCGACGGTCTACTAGGAAGTTGGGTAATACGGGAATCTTCACCTTGTTCTCAACCATCTCTGCCAAGGTAGCCATGTCGAAAGGAAGGAGCAGAACGGAAAGAGAAGATTGGATGAGAAGATAAGAGAAAGGCGATTGAAGGAAGAAGAGAGGAAAGGGCTGGCAAAGAACAAGGAAGAAGCTTGCACCTAATAGTACCATCAAGTCCTTGGAGTCCGGCCTTGGAGACACCACCTCTCAGATGTGAAAACACCCTTCAAAAAGGTCACCCTTTGATGTACTCTGAATAGTACGAACCTCCTCGCACTCCTCTTCAAACTACTCTAAACAGCAGTCCAAAACACTTGCTCGTCGGGTCACTAACCTAGGTTCGAGGCCTGGTTGGCTCCCAAACTGAGGCACAGGTGACCCTATGTGGCGCCCACCTAAGTGCCTAGGTGAGATTTATGTGGCGACCACCTAGCAGCCTACCAAAAGCCTTAGGGGCGGATGAAACAACCCCCGCAGCAAACCACCTCCATGATGGCCTCTTAGAGAACCCTAAATTTGTCCCCTCCTACCTCACATTGGCAGGCACACCCACAACAATGGCCCTCACTCTCTCATACACGAGATACTTCCTTGACATGGCCAACCATGGAGATAGTGGCAAAGGTGTTTTAGGCCAAATACCAGAGCCAACCCATCATGATTATACTTTATCTCGATGAGTACTATCTAACTAGAGCAAAAGGCAAAGGATACATGTGATTTTTATCACCTTTTCGAAATAGGAAATAAACTTATAGCTAGATCATGAATGGATCATCACATCCTAGGATAGAACCAAAGTTTTCAATTAGGATAGGGGCAAAGTTGAAGGCATCTTTCAACGCCAAAAAACTGAGGTAACACGCTTGTGTCCACAAGGCGAGTACTCCTTATGGAAGGGTAGAGTGAGAGACGAGATTACTTATGAAGTTGAAAACGAAGTTGTCATAGTAGCCAACAAACCTAAAAACGCCTGTAGAAGATGAAACCTAAAAACGCCCGTAGAAGATGAAGATTCTATGGCGTTTGCTAAGCAACAAAGACTTCAATCTTCGTTGGATTAGTGCTGATGTTGCTAATGGAGATGATATGCATGACTATCCTCACATTTGACATTTGCTAGGATTGATGCACCCCCTATCATTATTCGTCCTATCAAACATAGATGTCACCTTCTTGAGATGTTTGGCTCAATATAGATCACAAAATCATGCATGTTCACTCAAAAAGAGTAATCAAGGTATGAGCAAAGATCTTACAAGTGCAGTTCCAAGCCCGAAGGAAATGAGTGTGAAAGCAAACGTATCCCAAGGAGCAGAAAATGTGGTTTTGATCACATTATTCTTCTATTCATAGTATCTACTATCCACAGCATCTACCACAAAAGGTATAATTTAATGAAAGTAATCCTATTAAGAACAGAAAGGGGATGGGATGCATATCTCGCATTGATACCTATTTGAAGTCAGACGCACACTCACCATATCCCATTCGTTTTAGGTGTGAACCATATTTATCCATCAATTAACATTGGTTTTACATATGATTTTATAAAGCCTCAACAACCTGGTGATGTTTGGCTCAATATAGATCACAAAATCATGCATGTTCACTCAAAAAGAGTAATCAAGGTATGAGCAAAGATCTTACAAGTGCAGTTCCAAGCCCAAAGGAAATGAGTGTGAAAGCAAACGTATCCCAAGGAGCAGAAAATGTGGTTTTGATCACATTATTCTTCTATTCATAGTATCTACTATCCACAGCATCTACCACAAAAGGTATAATTTAATGAAAGTAATCCTATTAAGAACAGAAAGGGGATGGGATGCATATCTCGCATTGATACCTATTTGAAGTCAGACGCACACTCACCATATCCCATTCGTTTTAGGTGTGAACCATATTTATCCATCAATTAACATTGGTTTTACATATGATTTTATAAAGCCTTGACAACCTCACCAGAGACTACAAATCAATCCAAGAATGCATCAATGCATGGGCATTTTTGGATCAAAGTAATCCACTCCTCTCACAATTTTGGATCATGTCAAGACCAATCCATAGCAATTCACTTTTCTGTCACAATTTAGGCATTTGTTTTCACTAGGCTATTTTTGTTAATTTAGGTTTACAAGTGCTTAAATATTAAGTTTGGATCACTAACTAGTCAATCTTAAAGCTTGCTACTTCGTTTGAATTGACTCATTACCAATCTTTGGCAGCTCAGCTTTTCACTTTGTAAGACTCTTACCCTCAATCATATACAGGATCCACCAAATACATGGCGGACTCGATCTGGCAAAAATAGTTCGGCCGGAACTGATAAGCTGATCAAACCAGCAGAAGAGGCAATCAAGCCAGCAGAACCCGATGTCAACATCCAATTCTACGAGTCTAAAGACACGTCTTGAGCAATCTTGATCCAACCAAGTACATGGAGCTACCTTAAAGACGCATCCAGTCGAGGGCAGAATACAAAATGGAGAACACAGAATAATAGCTCATAGTTGAGAAAGGTATTGAAAAACTAAACAATTCTTCATAGAAGGAAATATGGGCTACGTAGCACCACAAAAAACTTAACACTCAGGTCTCTCAATCAAACATATTGCAGCATGTAGAGCACCAAAGCAAGGGTCGTTGCAAAAATGATCCCAAGAGCTGAGACAAGATTAATGCTTAGCACAGCCCGATTTCAAATCCTAATGAGTCTTACGTTTGAAGCAAGGGCCAGATGCTTCAATCAAGCTCTAGAAGGAAGATGCAAGCCCAATATCAAGTGTTCGTCATGACCACGCACAATTGTCTTGTTGATCATTGTTTAGAACCAAGCAATAGCAGGAAAGTAAAACACCTAACTCACATGCAGACGTCACGGAATTGTGCAGCCCTCTACCTTTTAGAGGCACTTCAGCCTTGATCACTTAGGACTCCAACTTTCATTGATTGGCACCTGTGAAATTCACCTTAGCAAGAGTGACATTTTTGAAGTAAATGATATATATTTTCTCCAGAGAAAATTGGGAGGAGCCATGAAATTGCAAAATCCTTCCTGATCTAAGTTTTATGTTACAGGGAGATAACACATGTTTGATGGCATGTGAATCTCATATTATGATGATGTTGATATATCTCAATACTTCCACAAAAATCTGGAGCTCATTAAGCTTTCCACATTCAGTCACAACAGACACTCCTAAAACGCACGAGAGTAGGGTAGACATTGGTGGCAATTTGTCCTTCCTGCATCGCCCGGATCCCATGAGTAGGGCATGAGTCAGAAAATCTCAGCTTTGTAAATAAAGGCGACAATCAGCAATTACAATGCTGCAGATTGTATGTTTACTAAGACTGCAGTTGATGCTGAGGTATTTCTTTAGTAAAAAAATGAGAATACAAGACAGACTAATGATAATACTAAAAAAGAGTGACCACCTTTTGAGTTTCCAGCATACAAGATGAGTCCTCTAGTTGACTCCCATGGTTGCCACCTCTAATCCAGTATTCTTAGGCTAACATCACATCCTTTATCCTCCCTAGGACGAGCCTAAATTAAATGCTCTTATTAGAACTTGGGAATGCGAACATCCCAGCAAGTTGACAGAGGGATAGAATCTGTAAAAAGGACAGAAGCCATGGTCGTAAAGACACGTTGGGGACAAAAGTCAGAGCTAAGTGTACCAAGACCTTTTTAGATTCAAAGCCCCATCCCACACTACATCTTGTACTTTAGGCCCAAAACAAGCCCTTTCTAAACCATGCTCTTATTGGAGCAATTACAGCAGTACATCATTTCAAGAGCCCAATATTCCAATCTAATTTTCAGACTCCAGAGAAAGCACCTCAGGAGGAAGATCCCTTTTTCCTAGGGAAGAAGCCACAAGAGTAACAGTGCCCTGCCTCTGAGGTGAAGATGTGTGACTTGTTAATGATCTGAAGTAGTTTCCCAGCTGCAACCACTTCACAGCATTAACATCAGCTACAAAAGCTTTAAAGATGTGGCCTCTACTGGCTATCAGACACCTTCCAAGAACACAAAACAATTAATAATATACAAGAGCGAGACTCAATTATTCAATCTTTCTGAATGCTGGCCAATCCCTCAACTTGACCAAACATAATCCATCCACTCCCACAGTACCTCGTACAAGCTGGCATTTACATTTACCTCCGTCAATGCTTGGACGTCCAGATTCGAACTCCACATAGCAATTCTTTGTTGGCAAGGTTTAAACGATGACATTTTGAAGCTTGAACCAATGCTATGAACGAAGCCTTCATTATTCACCAGTTGCCATCCCCAATCAATAAGACTTCCATATGATCTAAATAGTGTAGGATAGCCATTACCCAGTGCTCATTAGCTTCGCTCTATGTTGATCACATGATCACAGCTGAGTCGAGCAGCTGATTCGGAGGATGCTGCAGCGCTACTACTTGCCCCATTTGACATATCCCCTCTAATATGTAGACTTCCTTCCTGAATCTCACTCACAACCCTTTCCTCCCACAGCCTATTTTCTTCTCTTAACAACATTTCATTGCTGCTTGAATCTGGACACTGCATTGAATCCCCAGAACTAACTCTGCCATCTTGAAGAAGTGAAGTCCGACATATTGGGCACGTCGTGTTTTTTGATAGCCACTGATCAATACACTGAACATGGAACGAATGATTACACACCGGAAGCTGCTGCAACTTCTCGTTGGGCTGATAATCACCCAGGCAAACAGCACACCTACACCAATCAAGGAGTCTCGTGAATATGGATTGAAGGTACAGTCCTTCGATAAAGCAGTAGTCGACTCTCTTTTCAGACCGAATCCTGAAGAAAAAGAGCCAGCTTGTACGAAACCAGGACCAAAACTGGAGATGCTCACAAAACAAAAATGCAGGAAAAATGTTTGACGTAGATGTGTTAAGGTCTAAGTACTTACTGCGTGTCTTCGCACTTTGCTCCGAACTTTTCGTCGAATGGAATGGTCGGCAGCGCCTGCCTAAATGACTTGCTAAGGCCGTGGTCTAATGGTGGCTGAATTGAAGTACCAGCAAACGTCAGGTGAAACCCGTCAACAACAGTTTTAACAAATCCTAGAAGCGAAGATCTCTAAACATGCCAAGTAAGCCTGTCAAGATTGCTGAGATGCTAAGATGTCATATGTATCATCGATTCAAGACATGGCGGCGAGAACGAGAACCTCAAATAGCTAGCACTCAGGGCAAGGGGCATTTCACAAGAGGAGCAAACAGCAGAATGTACGCAATTGAATCAAGAGAGGAAAGAATAGTACAGAGGGAGATACGATTCCCTTACCGTCATGAGAAGACCTCTGGCGAAGAATTGCGGGGAGTGGACGCTGGCACTTCTGCGTCTTCGGAGGTAAAGCATGCAAAACAGCAACAAGAGCATGAATGCAAAGAGCACCGGAGTGGCGAAGATGATGGTTTGATAGAGCTGGAGCTGGGGCGAGGTTGGGCAAGACCCTTGGCAATCCATCGAGTTTCCCTGGTTGTTCGACATTCTTCGCCAATCCGGATCAACAACAAATCGCTCCAAAATCCTGCTTCGCTGATGGCAGAGACGAAGAACAGTCAGGATCTGTATATGGTTGCAGCGCGTTGCGAACCGATTCGTTAGTGGAGGGAAGATGCGATGCGACGATGGCAAGCAAACGCTGGAAATCGAGCATGCAGAGGTCGTCCGTCTCCGTTGATCGATGGTTCTCCGCCTCGAATCTATCTCCCTTGGAAGTTATGCCGCCATAGCCACTATTGCTGGGGACGGATGAGAAGAAGCTACGGCGGCAAGTGCGTGCCGGCAGAAAGTTCCACTCCAGACAACAACATGCGAGATAAGGCGACCAGAGATCTACAGACTGTGCCGTCGTCTTGCTCTGGAAGAACAATCTCTCGCAGGACGACGATTGTCCAGCTCTCCGGAAGCCTAGTCGTCGTTGCGAAGCGGCACGCATACCAAAACGGAACGCATGGCTATGGCGATGCAAGACACAATTGACTTTGCCCTGCTCCTCGCTCTTGCAGAGCATCCGATTGCTGCAGCAGCATCTCTCGCCAAGATCGGGCCTTGCCGCATCCCCCTGCGCAGGATCAGCGAGCTACAACAAAATGCACTATGTCGTTTGTGCCAAGACTGATTCCGTTCCCTGTCCCTCTCCCCTTCTCTCTCTCCCTGTCTTCGTCCCTCTAACCCCCTCAGCGACTGCTTCACCGCCGCATTTCATCTGTAAATGCGGCCTGCTATGGCAATCAGCTTTACGGCCTCCTCCAATCTGACTCATGCCAATGATGGGAACTCGGCAGCAGATCAGAGATGACCTCCTTTGACCGGACAATCACTCACTGCGAGCATCTTTCGGATTCTTTCCGCTTTGAACAAGGGGGACGGATTCGACCGGTTGACCATACGGCGATGCGCTTCCGGAGAGAAGGCGCGAACGCAAGAGGGGAGTAAAAACTGATTGTTGATTGATTCGGGGTGGATGTGGACGTCTGCAGGTGAAAGGTAGAGGCTCCGGTGGGTGTGGATGTGACAAGGGAAACGAACCGACGGAGGCTGTCGCAACGATGGCTTTCTCCGATGCTATGGCAACGGTAGCAATGGCGGAGACGAAGCTGCAATAGCCAATGGAGCCGCAGCGTCGGCTGGAGCTTGCGGAAGAAACACTCTGCGTCGTCGATGTGGTGGGTTGAGCTTTGCTGTATTTCTGCGGAGCAAAAGCCAACGGTGCAGAGTACGAGAAGTTGTGAAAGATCAAAGCAGCGATGGCGGCGTGCAGTGAAGGGAAGCTGGGGGGGAGGAAGACTGGATAATCGATGAAATGGAGGAGGGAGCTGATGGGTCAAAGGGAAGAAGCAGGAGGGGAGGCGTTGAGAGCAGAAATGTACACAGCTGGTGAGGAAAACGCCATAGCTGGTGAAGGTGTTGAGGCAGCAGAAAACGCCATAGCTGGTGAAGGTGTTGATGCAGCAGAAATCTCCATAGCTGGTGAGGAGGAGGAGTTGCAAGCACGACCTGGTGATGGTGTGGTGCGAGCGATTGAATGGCTCTAGCAAATGCAGATTCCTCTCGCACTTAATTTTCATTTATTCACGCACATGTCTCCTCTGCACCCCACTCACAACACCACAATCAATTGTATCCCCCCCCCCCCCACACAAAGATCCACTCCAATTCAGTGTTCGCACAACACGTTTTTATCAACAAATCACCAAACTTGGGGTTTCGCATTTTAATTGTTTTCCTATGATTTTGCCCAGTTTTTAGCTAACATATAACTCAACTTCGTCACATTTTTGCCCGTTTTACAAAATTGATAAAATAATTTTTACGAGTGAAAATGAAAATGTTGCAGGTTCATTGTATTTAGTTTGCAGGTTTTCTGTGAACACTCCTCGGAGTCCAATTGCACTCAGAGCTCAGAGAACTTAGAAAGGATAACATTTCCACATTTCCAAGGTTTTTTCTTCAGAACTTTGTAGATATTTCAGCTAAAATATATCACTAAATTGCCTAAAATTTTGCTGATTTTACGCAACTAAGAAAATGTTTTTTACTGATCAATATGAAAAGGTTCATTGTATATAGTTTGCAGGTTTTCTGTGAACACTAGTTCTTCTCAGAGCCTACGAGTGGTCCTAGTCATGGTTTGGAGAGCAAAAGATGAAGATGAAGGAAGCCCTCCCAATCATCCCCCGCTCACTCACTTATAGGAGACAGACACGAACTCACTCAAAAAATGAAGGGAGAAATATAGGAAAACTATAAAAGTTTTCGAAAGTGGAGCAGCATTCGCCCACCTGAGCTAGTTGCCCACATTCAATTCCCTTAAGAAGCCCTATGCTACTTGTCAGTGTAGGCTGCGAGCAGTGTGTCCCTCATAGATGACCATGTGTGTGAGTTAGGAGGCGCGAAGGGGGTAGTTAGTCTTGAAGGGCGTATAAGAGGACTTAGGCCCAATTCACACGAACTAGCAACGAAGGAGATGCAATGGAGGAGGAGTGCCACCCCTAGTTATTATTGATTCTCAAGGAATCATGCAACCTGAGAGTGAAACTATCTTGCATCTCTTTTGGGCCTATCCAAGGTTTGCACAAAGCTTGAGAAGACTTTATTGGATCCTCATCTCACTTCGAAACCCTTAAAAAAAAAGGCAACAATAGGTGTGTGTGTGTGTGTGTGTGTGTGTGTGGTTCAAGGTATGCTAGAGTCTCTACCAAGAGAGATGAAAGCTATTTGGCAAATGTTTATAATGTGTGGCATCTCAGAACTTTGGTAAACACTTTTCGTCAACGTAATTTTAAGGGAGATACTTTCTAGTTTTCTTGATCCAAGGATCATGTTATTGGCAAAAAAACTATAAGTTGGTTGAGGGTGCGGTTCTCCTTGTACCCCGCCCCCACCTCCCAAACTAAAAAAAAATCCTTCTCCCTAAATGCTTCTTCTCTCTCTCTCTCTCTCGCTCTCTCTTCTTTGCTTGATGAAGCTCTACATTTTCCTTCTTGGGTAACTTAGATTAGCAACTTTGCTAGGCATACTTGATAGCTTCAACCTGTTTGTCAAATGGCATCTTTTCCATGTGACCAATCAAGATAAAAAAGAATCCGAGAAAAGCATCATTGATTACAAAAGGGACATTGTTAGTTACAAAAGATGTTCTAGGAAATAAATGTGTGATATGTTTGTGTACTGCTATAGTGTTTGCACCTATGCTATTTGTGCTTTGCTTTGTTAGGTGGATGTCCAACACTAAGCAATGCATGCTACGGTTGTCTATTGGAAACCAAAATCTCTTCTTGGAAACCTTTCTGAATGATTATGTATTGAGGCCATGGACAATTTTACCCAAAGTAATACATGAAAATATCAAGGAAAGATGAATGAAAGCTCGACAAAGTTGTTCTATGGCAACATAATAATGCATGAAAGCAATTTTGTAAGCATTGGAGTGTTTAATTAGATTCTGGCAAATGATTGATGGAAAGTGCACACTTTTTAGCTTTTAATGCTTCACCCAAAGCCACACTTTAAATTTATTAGGACATTTTAACCTTCAAATTGTTCTAAGAGCAAGCATGTATATGCATGGCTGTGAGAGAGTCCAAATTTCTAAAACTCTTCATTAGTTTACCAACTATGTAAAAAAACCAAGTGTTAGGAAGGGAGAATTATGGGGCACATGAGGGATTGGGGTGTGCTCATAGAGTTTGGATCTAGGATATGAAAGGGAAGGGGGGTGGGGGAAGAAGAAAGTTCCTTTTCCCTCCAGAAAGATCCACAAATGTAAAAGAAACA
Source organism: Dipteris shenzhenensis (assembly GCF_047967505.1). Classification (NCBI taxonomy): domain Eukaryota; kingdom Viridiplantae; phylum Streptophyta; class Polypodiopsida; order Gleicheniales; family Dipteridaceae; genus Dipteris; species Dipteris shenzhenensis. Next base: position 24,946,872 of record NC_141608.1, on the reverse strand, counting down.
CCCCCCCCCTTCCCCTTGTTACCTTATTCCTCTTCATGGGGGTGTGAGTGAAAGTTTGCATGTGTATGTTTGCATGCATGCAAGCTTTCTTTTTTATTGTCTATGCACATATGGGTTAGAGAGGACTAAAGAAAAGTCCTTGCTCCACCAATCTTGATGTGTGTTTTTAGATGCTACAAACGTGCATATGGATGCAATTCCTTATATGCTTCTTGTATGCTATGATGTTTGCATGTATAATCACGTATATGAAGTCTTGTAAGCTTGTGTGTTTGCATGTATAGTTACAAATGCACACATGCATGCATGCATGTTCTTAGATGTATATGTGCATGCATGTGTGAGTGTATGCATGTGTATGTGCAAGCATACACAAATGTGCACATGTGGGTGAGTGGGAATGCGTGTACGCATAGGCTCATGAGTACCGCTTGTGACAAATAAGCTCAACCAAATTATAGTTTCCCATAAATTGGCTAATGATTTTCCCTTTTTGCAAATAGCTTGTTGGATTGTAGAATGTCGCCCAGGCTCTAAAAGGTTCTCCTTAAAAAAATAACAAAAATTATTCCATTCATAGATAGGTTGATAACACAGTGAATCCATTGTAAATGGCAAATGTCAAAGTCATAGCTTGGAAAATTGAAACTTACAAAAGTTTCTTATAACATCAAATTTTGGGATATTATGCCTTTTTGTGCTCCTACTAGTCTAGTACTATTCTTCTCGTCATCTATGACCATGACTCGAAAAATGATATTAGGGATCTTTCCCATAATCCCAATAAGCTACAACAAAATCTTAGGAAGACTTGTCAAAGCTTGTATTCTCCTACCTGTATCCCTACATGAGACATGAATAAGGGTTTCCTATAAGCACACCAGTTAATTTTTAAAGCTAGTTTAAACAGATACCCTCAATTTTAAATGTGGGAGCTTAAGACGGTATCGAGTAGTAGTAAAATGAGCCTAGCTCAAAGCATCTCTATTATGTTAGTAGCCCAAGCCCAAGCTAGATGCACCTAGAAGCATGAGCTATATGGGTAATGTATGAGCACTATTGTCCCACTTGTTTTTAGTGCCACTTACAAATGTAAGTTCATAAAAGACAAATAGATCGGTCCATGATTGAGTGGTCTCCTTTTTGTTATTCCAATGACTTACATTTTTAGGTAGACTAATACTTTTTGAGACCATATCTTAATAGTTATGAAGCTAAAGCTAGCGAGTCTTTCTCATCAAATGTTATGTTTCCAATGCAAAGTTAAGAAACATTGAGTTGCCAACCTTTCATGGATAATTGATTTGACTTGCAAAATTTGCCCTTCACTCCAACCATGTGTGGAATTTCCCTTTCAAGTATATACATTAATTGTACAAACATTGGACGTTGAATGAATATTTTCTAATCAGCAAATAAGAAACCAATGCCAACATTTATGTCCAATTTCACTACTCTTTATCTCTTATAACTATCAAAATCAAACTCAAAGCCTTTAGAGTTGTTTCCTAAACCTCCTTTAAACTTGCTTCCCCTCTTCCAACATGCAAGGCTATACTGTGGGATGCCTTAAACTTGCTTCCCCTCTCCCCCCCCCCCCCTCCTCTCTCTCTCTCTCTCTCTCTCTCTCTCTCTCTCTCTCTCTCTCTCGCCTCCCAAAAGAAATAAATTTTAATCTAAATTCTTTTAAAAATGAGCAAAGTGAGAAATTAAGCCTCTACCTTTTTGAGATAAGTCTTAGGAAAAATGTTAAGACATGCTTGAATATTAGGGCAAGAAATGTCTTATGAGTGCTGGCAAAATTTGGGATGATTGTATTGAGCATTTTTGGGCAATAGCTATCTGATATATATATAAATATATATTGTGTGTGTGTGTGTGTGCGTGTAACTGAATGTTTGAGCATTCAATTGGATGCCTTACCACACGACATCCAAGCGTACAAATCCAAAGCCAACACATCCTCCTCCTGCTTTTTACAACCAAGATGAAAAATGATTGGGACATAGTGGGAGAGCATAAGGGAACGCCACTTGGGAATTATATCAATTCCATCACTATGTCATAGATCCATGCTTCTCATACACCTAGTAGTGAACCACACATGTTCATGCATGAATTGAAGCGAAGTGGTGAAGGTATTGTGTATTACCTAGACTAATCGTTTGCTCTCGGTCATGGAGCCACAGATTCCATGCAAAGAGCATAGCACTAGGCAAGAACCAATTGAGAAGATGGTTTACTCACATCTCAAAACTTCCTTTTCCTTTTTCTGTGGCCTTTACCTTCCATCATCCCTTCACACTCTCTTGTGTTTCTTCCCCTCCTTCCCCTACCCTTGCCCCTTCCTCTAACCCATATGACATCATTGTCATCACTCTCATTGTTTGCTCCTCTACCACATTAGGGAAAAAGGGAACTCATTTTGGGGCCCTGTAAGAAATTCACTATTTTTTGATTTATTTCTCTCCTAAAAGACCTCAAAAATAGTAAAATACGGAAACGTGGCTCAGAACTGTCAGTAAGGACTACAGAACTGTCAATTCAAAAAGGAATAAGATAATCTTTTGTCTGACTAACACGATTTTGCATTAAATATCTCCTTAGATTTTTTTTTGTTTACCAAAGATTCCACATCTCTTTTGCCGACGTGTGCAGGCCTTTCATAAAGAATCCATCACTGAACTTGGTGATTGCAAGTTTTCAAAATATTCACATGGATACCGCCACACTCCCATGATTCATGTTACAAAACGACTATGAGATTGAAAAACAAACTTTGCAACCTCAGAAGCACAAAAAATGGCCGATACTAGTGAGTCACTATCTCAGAAGAAGCGATTACACCATCTTCACATCGACTTAGAAGAACAATATGCTCCATCACAAAAAAGACGAAAGGATACAGTGCTGAATGCTCAATAGTGGGAAAATATGAGAAGAGAAGGGCTTCAACATATTGACTTATGGTGCGATGGAAGCATATATCCAAAATGTCAAGTAAAAAACTCTACACCTCCATTTGTCAATCCCACCACATTACTGAGGTTTGCCGACGATGGACAAAATGGACTTCTTGGTTATATTTCAGCGCAGTCTGCATTTGCGGAAACGTATAAAATGATGTACCTACAAGAAAAGGGGGCCAAGATGCAGGAGATAGCCATTCGTGCAAAATTGGAGCAGCAGTTACAGAATGAAATTGAGGAGCATTCAAAGAGTAAAAAAGAGTTGACAAGAGCAAGAAAGAAGAGAACCGTGCTTGGAGACAGACTACGTAGCAGGAAGATTAAAAACATTGCAAATTTGAAGGCTGGGACTGGTGGATGCAAGCACGAATTCAGGAAGCAAGGTTAGATTGAAATTTATCATTTTGTATACTCAAAAAGGCTCTCAAATGACTATATCTATTTCGTCGATTATCGCAAAACAAGAATGGAGGTGCTGAATGATATAGACATATTGTGTTGTTACTACAGGAAATTATTGGAGCCTGCAAAAGAAAATATGGACCTGAACCTTCTTCCTGTTAAACAAATGAAAGGATTGCTTTCTTGCGGTGTAGCAAAAGGTTTGATTGAGGAAAAAAAATACAAAACAGTCAAATGCAATGTTGTAGAGGACTTTGTATCCAATAATCAAGTTGATGGCACTATAATCCAAGAGGCTCTTGATGTTAGTGGAGTTAGCAGGAAGGGATATAGTTCGATTTTCCATGCGATATCCTCAACTTTGAAAGATCAAAGGATTAAACGAGTTTTATTGCCAAATCCAGCAACCGTGTGGAGGATAAGAGGTCATTTGAATGAAAGTATAGATGAATTTATTGGGCAATATATCCATATTGAAGAAATATTTCATGGCGGTAAAGGAACCACTGTGTATGATCCTTGGAACAATATATTTGTAGATCTACAACAACTTCAAAGAAGAATGGTCGAGTTTTATGGAATAACATTTGACGAGTGCAAAGGCATTTTGAAATTTGTTATCAAACTGGATGAGTGTGAGGTTGTAAAGGAAAAGAAAATGGAAAGAGTTACTATTACATTGATGAATGGAGCAATTGATACATCATTGACTGAAGCGAGTTCGAAGTATTTTAGTGTGCAGTCAGAGAAACACATATGGTGGTTAGGCTCGTTCCAGGTATGATCATTTTTTGTTTTAAACTTGATTTTGGTCATTGTTTTCAAATCTGTTATAGTAAGACTTTTGTTTTCTATAATCTGGCAGGTGAAGACAGAAGACCATGAAACACTAGATTGGGTGTTTCACCACACGGAAATACCAAGAATAATCAAAAGACAAGTGCAAGGCGAGAATCTCCATGTTGCAGGAAAAGGTGATTTTCAAGTAGAGTGGCACATGGCTGGGGATCTTAAAACACTTAAATGCATGTATAACATTAGTAAAGGAGGCAACTCAAAGTCTCCTTGTCTTTACTGCAAAGAATCAGCTCAAGTAATGGATTCAAAATGGTGGAAGAGAGCACCTAATAGAGATAAAGTTGACCCTGACTTCAAGGCCATTCTGGACATTCCACTATGTAATGTTCACATCTGCACATTGCATGGTCTATGTCGAATTATTGAGAAATTGGTATTCTTATATATTGGATTTGCTTGGAAACTCCATCCCGAAAAAAATAGAAAGGATGCTCTTCAAGCATTGGAAAAAGTGTTATCCGATATAGGTCTGCATGGAGGAGATGTTCAAATCACAAAGGATTTTAAAAAGTCTACCAATGGCAAGGAGGTACCAATCAAGCCCTCTATTGGTGGTGTTAAGGCAAGAAGATTCTTGTCTCGACCCAAACACAGTAAGCAAGTAAGGCAAGGTAGAACAGTTTCAAAGATTAATTATGGATTGTGGAAGCAAGTCCATAATGCTGTGAAAGATCATGAGGCAGATGGGGAAGCACGAAATAGGAAGGCAGAGGTGTGGAGGTCTCTTGATCAACTCTTCATGTTTTGTGACAAAGTAACATGGACAAAGAGTGATTACAAGAACTTTGAGGAGGCAATTAAACATTTTGGGAAGTGAATGAAAGACGCGTGGACACCCTGCAATATAACTCACTACATGGTAAGGTTCTGTCCTTTTCTTTTACTTAAGTGTGATCCTCTTTTTTTTATTACTTACTATGCATTCTTATGTCTTACAGCATATCATCTACAACCACCTTCCCTATTTTGTCAAGAAGTATGGATGCCCAGCAATTTGGTCTACCCAAGGCATGGAGAAGTCTCACTACATGGCACATAATGCATTTTTCAGACACACACACAACACTATGGAGGGAGTTAGAAGGCAAATAGTCTGAAGGAAGTCTTCCAATGGTTTTACCGAGGCATACTACAGAGGCTGCATGCTAAAAGAAAAGTTGCTAGCTCCAAAATCAAGCTTGCTTTTCTTCTAGCCCAAAAGCAAAGAGACGAAGACAAACTCTAGACAATTCAATGGCAGCGGAGAGACATAGACAATGGAGGGAATCGAAGATATTTAGAAACCATAAATGGACAAGTAAACATGAATAGGACTCATTTGTAACTTATTGGTGTTATGTCCACATGTTTTCAAACTCAATCAATAGAATTTTTTTTTGTGGAACAAGTGACTCTTGGTGTTATGCATCAAAAGTATTTCTTTTGTGAAACATATGATCTAAACGTAATACAATTTGTTCACAATTTCAATATATTGTTTGTTTAATATTTCACGACACCACTGTATCTAAATGTACAAATCATTTCATCTTCAACTTATTGTTCATTTATACAAGATCATACCAAATATCAAAGACTTTGTACAAATCAGTTCAACTTTAATATAATGTTTGTGCTATATTTGATGACTCAATCCTATTTCTCCCAAGGCCTGCTGATCGGAACTCTCTTTTTTATCTTGATTGGAGTCTTTTTCTTCTTTATTGGCTTGATGTCGACTGTCTGTTTATCAATGCTTGCCTCTGTTGCTTGTCTGGGAGGGATATCCTTTTCTTCAGCTGTCTCCACCTGTTCTTCTTCTTGGATTGTGTGGCCTGATGCAATCATGGGTGGCTCTTGAAACCTTATGAGCTTGTGTTTTCCATAGCCCTCCAGACATTTGGGCTCCTTAACACCACATGTTAATGCATAAGAAGTGTAAGACAAAAAGTAAGCAGCCCTAGAGGCCCGTTTATTCACATAATCTCCAAATATATCTATGGCAGACAGCCTCTCTATGGAAGCATGGGCACTGCATAGTTGCTGCTCTGAACATCAAAATCTTCAACTGGCTCTACTCCCCTCAGAGTTTTTGTCCTCAGTTGAACAAGGTCAAGAGCAGCCACTTGCAGCCCCTCATCCTGAAGGTTGATATCTTCTTCTTGCTCTGCCATTTCTGTTACCAAAGAAACATCCTCTTTTTCCTCTGCTTTAGATGTGTCTTCTTCCTCAGTCTCCTGCCCTTGTTCATCCAAAGACTCCTGACTGAAGACAATGTACATAAGGAATGCCATGGTTTCCTCAAGCACTCTGCACTTTCTGGTGTGCAAGTTACAGTTGAATTTATATTGATCAGGCAGGCTGTCAAATCTTCTGTTCACATGGTACCTCAGCCTGTCAATGGAGACAATATGATTTATATGCACAAAAACCTTTTCTCCTTCCACAATTCTTCCTGCCTCTGTTGAAGGTATCCCAATAGTCTGAAAGAAAATCTTTGTGCTGCTCCAGTACAGAGCTCATTGTGAACTCCATGTTGAAAATACTGTGGTATATGTGGAAGTTACTCTGAGCCTTGCATTTGTGAAGAAACTCAAATAGGAGCAAATCTGGAGAATTGTCCTCTTCTGGTTCCTTTTGTTTTGTGATGGAAGAATCAGCATTCTGCTCCAGTCTCTTCTTTTTGCCTGTTCAAAAACTTATATACTTTGAACTCTATATGCTGACATATGCAATCAGTGAATGCATAGGATATCACCAGATAATTCCTTCATGAGTTCTCATGACTCACCTGGTGATTGCTGTGGTCTAATAATAGCAGCAAAAAAGTCCAGCTTCCTCTTGAAAGGAGGGGCCTGGGAGTCAACTGTTCCAAAGCAAAAACATTTATCATCATCAAGGAAGAATTCCACAGGGCTAAAGATAGCAAAACAATGAGGTAGAAGTGAGAACCAAATCAGACACAGGAATTTGCAGCAAAACGCGATGGGGGACCATTTGGAAAATATAAAGCACTCTCCTCGCATTTTGTTGCAAATTCTCCAATTCTGTTCATATGCATGTCAAATCAAACACTAGGTTCATCTTATTGATTCCTAGACAGTATGATTTGATATGCAAGAGAAAGGCTAGAGCTCAGTGAAGCTTTTCATGAGAAATGTGTCATTAACAGGAATTTGCAGCAAAATGCGATATGGGCTATTTAGAGATGTATAAACCACTCTCCTCGCATTTTGTTGCAAATTTCTAGGTTCTATTCATATCCATCTCCAATCAAATTCCTTTGTGATTTACCACATTCTTGGACAATATCAATTGAATATGTAACAAGAAGGGTGGAGCTGAGTGAAGAAATATATGTCAAAAAACATATGGAAGAAATATATGTCAAAAACATTGAAAACAATCTAGAATTCTGACCTTTTTTTTCCTTTTCCATGCTGTTGGAGTTGCACTGGTGAATCTCCTGCTCTTTCACTAGCTTGAACTCTGCACTCTAGGTAACCTGGAGATCTGGTAGTGGTAGTAGTCTTCAGGCAGGTTGCAGTCTGGATGGAGTGTGCTGGGTAGGAAAGGATCAAAGAGAGAAGGAAATGGAAGATGCGAGGGTCCTGGCAGGGATGAAAGATTGGGAGGCAGGGGAGGGAAGAGTGGTTGTGGAATTGATTATGAAATCATGAATGGCACAAGTTCCAAGGCATAAAGTGTACCTTTCACACGTGCCAAATTTCAAACTCCAAGAGATCTGGGTCCCATCCACACGTGTGAAAAACGACTACATTCCACACGTGTGGGATTTAGAAGATGCCTTATTTATATTTTGCACTTATTTGTGGTACCCTGTTTCAGCCCTCTTGCCCTCCAGTCTCTGCTCTCTTGCCTCCCTACCTCCATACTCTACAACATCAGCATCCTGACCAGCAGCACAGGTTCATCCCCAGCACAGGGTACTCATCAGCAGCACAGCACATCCACAGATAGATTTCAGGTCAGTAATAATGGGTTCTTCCCTCAGTCTCTGCAATCTTCTTGCCTACCATAGAAACAATCCATCCTACATGGAAATGCATAGATTCAGTCCATATTTTATTTAGTTGTCAAGACAGAGAACTCACTGTAGGAATGCAGATCTTCAAGTGTGATATTTGCATGTGAGGGTAAAACTGTACTTATGGGTTCTTCCTTTAGTCTGTGCACACTTCTTGCCTTCCATAGACTCAATCCATCTTACATGGACATGCAAACACCTTCAAATGACTGAAGGCATATTCCAGCATGCTGCCTCATGAATTTGCAAGAAAACGCGAGGAGAAGGCCTTAGGAATTTCAAACAGTTGAAATCGCGTTTTGTTGCAAATATTGAAATGTTGCTTCATCCACCCTTGTCATTCTGGTTTTGTGACTTCCATAGCTATCCATGGCTGTAGTCTTCTTGCATAAACTCCATTCATACTGTATTTAGTTGTAAAGACAGAGAAATCACTGTAGGAATGCACCAGCATGTCATTTCAGGAATTCGTAGGAAAACGCGATTTGGACCTGTTAGGAATTTCAAACTCCTCATATCGCGTTTTATTGCAAATTTTTCTATGTTGCTTCATCCACCCCTGTGATTGCCTTTTTTTTGTCAAAACATGAGAAGGTCTTGTTTTATTAACACATCATGTGTGTTAGCATGTCAACTCTATTGCACATCGACGTTGGTATTGTTGTTCTCCTATCGATCCATGCAGAACATCTATAAATCCCAGAATACAATCGATGTTTTGCCATGTCTCATACGATGAAGGATATAAATCTGAAATAAAACAACACAAGAATGTCAATAAGCAAAGAGAGAAAGCTTCATCTTAAAAATCCATACACCTCGTAAAGAAAAAAACCACAATAGAAAAATATACAATTAGGCCTGTGTTGCACAAGATCTTTTGGATAGTCTCGCAAGACAAGTTCTTTATGCATGTACACATGCTGAATCAAAACTTCTTTCACGGATATCTTCCCTCTGTCGATTTTAAAATCTCGTACTCTTCCCTTCCATGACGCCAAGAAAATGTTTTTTGTCTGGGGTCTTTTTCTTTTGCTAGGTTGCATGAGCACCCATGCTCCTTTCGAAACACTAAACCTTTCCCAAGTTCTTTCCGTTTTGACTGTACTTGAATTCTCTATCGACGAAATAGAAGAAGCAGGTCAACGGGGTAAGGATGTGTGGTATAATTCTGCCTTCATAGCATTATCATCCACAGAGCGTCTTCCACAAGAACGGCCATGGTTTTTATTCACCATGGAGATTTTCTGAATTTGTAACAATAGCAAAGTAATGTAAATAAGATAATAAATTGAAGTTTCAAGAAAGAGAAAGTGGGCAGACAGACAGTTGACAAGAAACATCTTACTCTACGCCAAACAGGATCAAGGGAGCAGTTTTGGAAAAGAAGAGGTTGCTGCACAATGAGGCAGTGGTGTAGAATGGTAGACCTTTCGAAGGAAAGGCGGCACAAAATTTCAAAGTTCAAAGGAAGGCGGAAGCGGGAAGGCCCTTGTCAGATAAAATGTCAGTTTAGATTCTATCTTCTTGTCCAAAGATCTTGTGAGAATAAAAAACCAATCTCCACATTAATGTAGCACGCTTGTACCTACATAAAGTATTGTTTCTTTTTTCTATTTTCTCTTATTTTCGTGAATTTCCAACGTTACATTGGCCCTCTATTGATTGGTTGAGAGCTTATTTTTCCAAACCATAAAAGGCCCCAAAATGAGCTCCCTTTTTTCCTAATGAGCGACCACCTTGCAAGCTCTCCCTCCCCGTCCTTACCCTTATGTCTCTGTTGTTGTCTCCATCAATGTCTCTGCCTCTCTATGTACACCTATGCTAGTGTGTGTCTCTCTATCAGGCATCCCCTCTAAAAAAATCCGAAAGGGAGTTGCTAAGCCACCCAACACAGAGTGATTTAAATTACAAAATAGGAGGAAATTCATTCCAACACGCATTATTGTTGTGATTTTGGGCCTCTATTAATGCTATTTTGGTCTATGCCTCTCACAAACTTGAATTTGAATTTTCTTCTAGCCTCCTCACTTTCCAAGTTGAAGGCTCTTGCTCCTCCCCTCCTCTCCAATCTTCCAAGCTTGTACACACTCAACAACTTATATCTCAAAACATGTCCATACATACATATGGCAATTTTGATTTTAAAAGTTACCTCTATACATGCCTATACATAATTATATTAGATAAGTATATTTTAAAAACTTGTCCTATCCATAATATGCCTTGTAATTCCACCAAATTAAAAATTGTTGTTCCATTAATGAGATTAATATCTTACATGTTGTACAGAGTGACCACCCCTAGGCTTACCACCCCACAAACTTTTCAACTAGTAGTGTGCCTTGTTCCTAAATTCCACCTCCCACTACCCCCATAGACTAGAAGAGTGCATTATTCCTAAGTTTCACCTCCCAATGTGACTCATGTTGAAATTACTTGATTCAGTACATTCGATGCTTTTCCAATTAGTCAAGACCCTCCCTTTTCTCCCATTGTTCAAACTCTATCCATGAAAAGTAAGGAGAGGTAGGAGTCGAGATCCTTTATAGAACTGGTATGATATTGGACAATCATGCTAAATAATATTTAAAAGATGGATGCATAGATTTGTTAATTGTACTTGTTGATTAGGATATGGTGCTTCTATTGTTGATTGTACATGCCACACATCGATTTTGCATTCATTGAAAGTAAGTTTATGATTGTCTTTAGAAAAAGATAAGCGTTATAATTTGGTTATATAAACTATCCTTTTTAAAATCCAATTAGTTTATTTAATAAGGGCCAAATTTGGTTTTATATTTAAAGAAGTTGAAAAAAGAGTTCCACTCAAAATGGAGTCATTGCATGGTAGAGATAAAAAACATTTATGTGATAAGACTTGTATACATTTTTTGTTATCTATATTGTATTTGGTTCAATAAAATCATAATAAGGATCCATACAAGACTACAAGGTATGTATGTATGCATGTGTGTAGGCTCTATGTATATATCTTTGCATGCATGTATTTACTTTCATGCACATATGTATGTGTACCTTACTACGTTTGAACTCTTTTGCAAAATTAAATATATCAAAATTGAAAATGAACCTGATAACAAAATTGTTGAAGAAGTTTACTTCAATAATATATAATAAATGTACTTGTAGATTTTCCTCAAGATGGTGTGTAATCCATAAAAGTAGGAGGGTGGTGTGTGGGACTAATCTATAAAGGGGTGTGAATGACAAGAGGTACTTAGTTTATTTTCAACATAGTCTAATGGAGGTGGCATTATCATCACAAATCTATGAGATTGAGATAAGCTTGAACAAGGAGAAGGTGGATTACAATCAAGCTTAGAGATAGGTAGTTCACATAATCTTAATCTTATACAATCAAAATGATACTTTTCCTCTTGCCCAAAATCTTTAGGTTAATGTGGGCTCTCCTTCCTCTATGTGGACTCTATGTATCTTGAAATTAGGATTCATATGTGTATGTATGTGTTTGTTTATATTTTTTGGCTATGTATTTTTTAGTTATATACGTTTGTATCTTATTTTTACAAAACATTGAATCCATTAGATTATTAGAGTACTTAAAAAATTTGACAACTATTTAATTGAACAAGGAGGTTAAATAGGTATCCTTCACAAGTCTAGGACGCTATACCAAATGTACACTTTTATATTCCAAAAATATGGCCTATAAGGCTGTATACATAACCCTCCCCAGTTTACACTCAATATTTACATGAGGGATATGCCCGTTTCTACCACTCCTATATACAAACTACCCGTAAGTGCAATTTACAACCCCAATACCCCCTATTAAATTGCAATTTATAAATGAGGGTGGAGTGCAAAATAAAAAGTTACTATAGAATGAAATCTGCAAACTCTCATGTCGTTCTAAGCATGGCTATAAATCTATCAAACCTTGGAGCTTATCACCTATTATCCCGCCCTTAAGTTCCAATAGGTTTTGGTAGACTAGAAATTGATTTTTGAAGTATGAGAACAGGTTAAATCTCAAGGGCTTTGTGAAGATGTCTACCATTTAGTGGAGCAGTCAATCACATCAACTTCTCCAAAAATGTATCTTCTCGTGGATGACATATGCTTGTGATGTACTTTTGTGTGCTTGGTGTATGCACGAAAAATAGAATTCCTAGCCAGCTCTATGTTACTCATATTTTGCTATGTATCTGTCTTGCTGTTCCTTGGAGATGTACTACTCTTTAGCCATCTCTGCAACCTCTGCGTGTGCATTAGCTAGCTCCTTCTCAAGCTCTATCTGTTTGAGAAGTAAACTCTTTACTGCCTCTTTTTCTCTCTGTAACTCTTGTACTTGCTTTTGCAATTCCCGATTCTTTTTTCTTTGCTGACACAGTAGTCTTTCATTGTGATTAAGGCATGGTCTACCTCCATTGTTGACACCTCCTCATGTGTCCTCTTTGCCAGTGCATCTTATATTGGGGTATCCGAAAGAACAGTAAGTTTCTATAGTGGTGAGAAACCACCTACCAGGCTATGTGGAGGAGAATTGAGTAGGATTCTCGGGAGGTCATCTTCTGGCTACACCCATGTTTGTTTCGCCTACTGTGTTTGCTTTGAGATTTAGCTTAATCTTCCTTGTTGTTGGCTTTTGTGATTTGCTTGGGATCTCTACTTCTTTGTCAATGGGAGTATCCCATAACGATTGTGCTAGTGATGTTCCATACACCGCCTGCATGCTCTCTTCATGTGAATAGTTGGCTGCCTCCAAATCTTGTACCAAGGCATCTTTTACCAGATCCGGGCTGTGCCTGCTCTCTTACTTTGTATCTGGGCTATGCCGCATTTTTGTCCTTTGCTCCCTATATTGGATACTCACATGAGGCTTCTCAGTCGAACTTTGTGCTGCAAATTCGAATAGAGCGGTGATGATTGGTGAAATCTTTGAGTGTGCATTTGTTGACGTTAAGTCCTTTTTCACAATTTTTCTCATGACCCTTAAATGTAAGATATGAGCCCAACTGATTCTGGTCCCCTTTTTGGCTGCTCTGAGCAAGGCACATGAGTCACGGCTCATGGTATTGGTTTTGACCAACAATTGCATTCTCTCCAAATACCAGATTAACTGTTGCCTTCTCCCGCTGTCTTGCACATTACTAACAACAAAATACTTTTTGGTCATCTCAGGTGGACCGAACTCTTGCTGCATCTCTTGATCAATATCATTTTGATATGTTACCTCTTCCCTTATGAACGATAATTGAAAAACTTCAGCAACGGCTTCGGGGGTAACCATCAATGTATCTGTCAATCATTTTCTAAAAATACTCATACTGTTTGAGAGCATGGGGTGAGGATTTCCAAGCCGCCCAGGGCAGTGTCGCATAGTGTAGCAAGCTGATCTTCTTCAACCACTTTTGGTTCTTCTACACGTCTAGAGATACTTTGAATCCAGGGAAGGTAGCTGTAATTATCTACTTCTTCAGTGTTGGCTATGGCATCTCATAGTCACTCTTTGTCTCTTCATTTGCTTCGGCCATGACGGTATTCTCTACAGCAGGGCTCTGGCATGGGCTCTTTCATGCGGGGGTCATTGGCTTGTTCCTAGGAGCCATGTTCGAGTCGAGGAGGGTGGTAGAGATGAGGAGGTCAGGGGATGGCTATTGAGGCTGAGAAGAGATCGGGGTTGTGGAGTGGGACTTACGTTTCAGTGCCATATGTACCAGTTCGTGTGGCATGAAGCTTGCGGGAACTGGCATTTTCTGGTTGATCTTTGTGGAGCTTGGTTGTTGTCAGCTGGCACTCAGAGTCGATGATTGGGTGAAAGTTGCATCCAGCTCCCATCATCGGATTATGAGAGTCCTTGTGAGGATTGCGTCAGTGCCATGTGTTGATTGGTAGCACCGAGGCTAAAGCTTTGCATGAAAGTGGGAAATTATCCACATAATGTGATCAGTGAGGTCGTATGCTCACATTCTGAGGTAAGAGTACGATGAATCTTGCAAATTGTGCGTCAGATGGGACAAAATTCCCTTGGTTTTGGATACTCAGTGGGTGATAGTTGGGGGTGCAGATGGTTGACTTACTGGAGTCAAGTCGGATGCTTGGCGGTATGCACACCTTTAGTCGAAAGAGGGGCAAGTCAGACCTCGTATGTGTCAATCGGACATGACACCTTGCCTTAGGGTCAAACGGTAGGCTTTGGTCGGCGGGCTTTGGTCAGACAGATTGTGGCAGAGTGCTGGCGAACACGAGTTAAATACATCCAACTGAGCCGGTTGAGCTGTCAGACACCAGTCGGACTGCGCTTGTCCTAGTTGGAGGCATGTTGGATACCAATCAGACTGCATTGTCCAAGGAGTCGGACTCTAGTTCGATTGATGTGCTTTGATCACATATAACTTTTTTATAAGCTTTAGCTCTCCTGTGATGACATTATAATTAACCCCTTGTTTGCTAAGATAAAATAAAATTACCTGATTAGATAGTTTGTTGCTTTGTAGTTGGTTTGAGTGTCCTATCGGGCGGGTTGCCGCTTGATGTCAGAGCTGTTTTGTCAGGGTAGCGGAGAGATGTTTGCTATTGCTGCTACTTTTGTAGTAATCTTTGTTGGCTGTTGCCTCGCATAGTGCTCTTTAGTTGCTACTCTTGATTTCTTCCATCTGTCGGTGTGTAAATAATTCTGATATTGCATTATTTTCTTCATTCGTCACTAGAGATTGTTCTGCTTTGATTTTTTGTAGACTGAACAGTTGTAATTGCTTAAATCCTTGTAAGTGACGTTCTTCTGCAGGTCCTTGTTTATGTGATATACATAGAGTTTATACTTTGGAGATGCTTGGTACTTTGGTAACCTGAAATGTTGAAACAGAGTGAAAATATTCTGTTGTATATACAGAATCATGCAGAGAAACTGTATTTATTTTTGCCTCTATTGTAGGATCTTCAATGTATGGTTTCAGTCTGAAGCCATTTAGTGGTTCGTCAAATGTATTACCATGGAGATCTGAGAGAAGAAATGTCCCTTGTTCATATGCCTCAAGTACTCCGAATGGACCATCATATTCGAGCTTGAATTTTCCTGGCATTTTTCCCAGTTTGGTGTTGAACATCAACACTAAATCTCCCTTTTTGAAAAGCTTAAACTTTATGTTTCTATTTATCCCTTCTTCTTTGAATAATGTCAGCTGTGTGGGAGCTTGTCAATCTATCCTTATCCAATTATAAAAGCTACTCCAATCTTGCATTGATGGAGTTTTCTGGGGATAGTTTGTTGTCAATTGCTAGTTTGAGACTTCCTGCAATAAATTCCATGGGTACTACTGCCTCACATCCATAAACTAGCCTGAAAGGTATCAATCCTATGGCTACCTTGTGAGTTGTCCTTAGTGCCCAAAGTACTGAGTCTAAATGTTGATCCCAATCCTCTGGATGATCAGCAATGGTTCTTCTATCAACCGTTTTCATTAACTTGTTTGTACTTTCAGCCACAAACCATTGGCTTGTGGGTAATATGCTGTAGACTTTTTGTGCAACATCATGTGCATTTTTGTCATCTTTTTGATTGTTTTGTTTATGAAATGGGTCCCTCTATCAGATACAATCTCAACAGGAACACCAAATCTAGTAACAATATTATGGTATAGAAAATGTCCAATTGTTCTAGCCTTACATGTTTTGAGTCCAACAGCCTCTACCCATTTGGTGCAATAATCAGTAGCACCAAGTATATATTGATTACCGGAATATTTTGTGGGAGGTTTGATTGGTCCAATAAAGTCCAATCCCCACTTCTGAAATGGACCCAATGGAAGGATGCGTTAGTGTGGCATCTTGTCACTATCCATTGGTCGATCATCTCTTTGGCAAGGAAGTCATGATTTTGCATATTTGTGGGCATCCTTTAACACTGTGGGCCACCATAATCCAGCCTGCAAGATTTTCTTGCCAATGATATCTCCTAAGAAGTGACCTCCTGCTGTACCTCCATGTGCTTTTGTTAATATAGCTTTTTGCTCATGGTCTTGGACACATCTTCTGATGACCTGATCAATGCCCCTTCTGTACAACACTTTGGCAATGATAAGAAAAGGTCTGCTTTGCAACACTAACTTCTTTCTTTGATCTTGATTCATTGTTTCTGGGATTAGTCCATCGGTTTGAGAAAAAATAACATTTTGTCATACCAGTTTGGCTGCTCATCAATTCATACGATGAACAAATTTGCATCAGGAAGTTCATCTGGCATACCTATCAGAGGCTCTCCTGACTGTAGCCTGCTTAGATAATCTGCAATTGCATGCTATTTCCTTGGTCTATGGAGAATTGTGTAGCCAAACTCTTGCAACAATAGCATCCATCTTGCCAATCTTCCTGTTAGATGCTGTTGACCAAGTAAATTAAAGCCTAGTGGGTCAACATGAAAATGTACTTTGTTAGCCAAAAGATAATGTCTGAATTTATTCAAAGCATATACCATACCAAGCGCTTCTCTTTCTGTTGTTGCATAGTTCTTTTCATGCTTTGTCAGGATTCTACTTGCATAATATATAGGTCTAAACCACTTAGGTGATTGTTGTTGCATGAGAACTACTCCCACTATTGAATCTGATGCATCCACAAAGACTTCAAAAGGAAGAGATTGAGGCTATAATACAGGAGCAACCATCAGTATCTTCTTGAGAATATTGAAAGCTTATTCTTGAGGAGTGTCCCAGATGAATGGTTCAGTATCCCTTATGAGTTTAGTAAGAGGATAATAGATATCAGCAAGGTATCTCAAAAATCTGCAGTGCCATTTTATTTGGCGAATGAATCTCTGTAGTTGCTTGACATTTTTTGGAGCTTTAGCATTCTGGATTGCTGAGACCTTGTTAGGGTCAATCTCCATGCCTTCTTGTGAGATAATATGCCCCAATAGAATACCTCTACTCATAGCAGCAAAAGCACATTTTGCTGGGTTTAAGCTTAAACCAGCAAGTCTGCATTTAGTAAAGCATAATGACAAGTGATGCAAATGATCTATCCTTTTTCCAAATACTGAGAAGTCGTCCAGAAATACCTTCATGAATGAGGTCAGGTACTTTGCAAATACCTCTTATATATATTTTTGAAAAGTGGGTGGTGCATTTTTTAATCCAAAGGTCATGACATTGGATGCAAATACACCCCATTCTATTACAAATGTAGTTTTATCTCTATCTTTTGGAGCCATTCTGATCTGGTTATACCCACTGAAACCATATAAAAAACTTTAAATCTCATGTCCAGCCACAGCATCAAGCAATGAATCACAAAATAGACGAGGGAATCGATTAGTGATGGTTGCTGCATTCAACTTTTTGTAATCAACACATATTCTCAGTTTTCCATTTTTCTTTGGAACAATAACAATTGGAGATAACCATGTCACGTGTTAGGGGATATATGAAACCAACCCTCAGCAACTTGTCAATTTCCTCCTTTACCAACTTGGCATAATTTGGATTCATTCTATATCTCCCTTGAATGATTGGTACTGCATCCGTCTTTAGATTTATTCTATGTTGATAGAATGATGGATCTACCCCCTTCATATTAGTGTAATGCCATGCCAAAATGTCCTTGTATTGTTCTAATAACTTTCTGAGACCACTTTGAATAGTGGGGGAAGATTTGTACTTACCATGACTATTTGTGGGTTATCATTGTCTCCCAAATTCATTTCTTCCAAGTCATCTTGTCATACCCTGGCACTCCTTGCATTTGCTCTTCAAACTAAATTTTTGCCTCTTGAATTGCTTATTTTGGTGATGTAGAAGCAAGAGATCTTTCTGCATTGTTGTTGTCTGCATTTATATCCTTTTTTGTAGATTCTCTTGTCAGAAGCTTTTCTGACTGTGTTCCAATTTTATTCTATCCTGTAGTAGCTGGAAGCGTGTTGGATTGCTGTTTTTGTTCATCCGAGTCAACATATTGATCAATAATCTTCACAACATCAATTTCAAAAATAGGGAAGATAGTGGGGTTCCTTTTGAGAAAAATTTCTTCCTCATATTTATCAATATCGAAAATCATATTGATGCCCTCTGCTTCTAGTAGCCATGTTTTCTTGGGAAAACTTTTTGTAGAAGATAAGTTAACTTTGATTTTCTTTTTTCCCTTCTTAATAGTGATTCTCTCTAAGCCCCAATCTTACTTAACTTTGGTAGCTCTCAACCATGGCCTACCCAAGAGCATGTTGTAAGTAGAATCTTTTTCCTCCATTCTAAGTACCACAAATGTAACTATGAATGTCATACCCATGATTGTAATTTCTTGCCCTCTCAAGATTCCAAGAGGTTGGATTCTTCTTTGATCAACCATCCTCACTTGGAATAGTGCTGGAACTAGCTCATTACAGCAAATTTTTTTGAATATATCCTCTGATAGGATATTCACATCTAAACCTCCATCAACTAAAACTTCTAGAATTTTGTGCCTTTTGTATATGACATCAATGAGTGGCACTTGATAGTCCACATCTTCAATTGTAGATGTATAAATGTCTGAAGTTTCTTCTTCATCATCACTTGCTTTATAATCTTTGCATGTATATGACTCTTGTGTTAGCAATCCCTTGCAAAACTGATGTTTGAAGGCTGGGACCAAGTTCAATAATTGGTCAAGAGTGATTTGAAATTGGGACTCCATAAGCTTTTGGTAAAAGAGTGTATGGTCTTCTTGTTTTGTATTGATGCCTTCCTTTTGCTCATTGTTAGTCATCACAGGCATCTAACTTTTTTCTGCTGTGATGGAATGTAGCACATCTTGCGGTTCTACTATTATTTCTTTATTTTGCCTTTCTAGTGTTTCTAATCCTGTTCTGTCTGCAGAATACGTTTGTTGCTTTGTAGATGTGTCTTGTTCTGAGGAAGCTTTTTCTGTGTAGTTTCTATCTATTGCAATCTGTTCTCATGACTTTTGACTGCTTTGAGGAGCTTTAGCCTGGTTGTCATCTTTGGTTTGTTGTGCTGACGTACTATTGTTGGATCTGTTTATATTGACTAATCCCCTTGCCTTTGTTAATGTGATGCTCTTTCCTTACATCCTAGGAAGCATTGTTGGCAAGTACTTGTTGCAATGCTTTGTTTCTTGTCTCATTTTGATTAGACCAATTCATTGCCTTGGCATTGTCTCTTTGTGTTTCTCCCAATCCTTGTAGAGGCTTTGTATTTTTGTGACCTTGTAATTGCTAATGCATGAGTAGTATTTGGACTTTGTTGATTGTTGTAACTGTTATCCGGATTATGAGGAGCTATATATGCCATATTCACTCTTGGAGGTTGTTGTTGTTGACCATTTTGATTGTTTCTTCCATCAAAATGGATGATTTGCATACCTCTTTCCCCATAGTGTTTACACCAAAGTTCACATTGTGGGCCTTGCCTATGGCCATCAATGCCACAATAAGTGCATGCCTGGGTTTGTCCTTGCTGTTGTTGTTGTTGATTTCCCCATTGTTGCTGAAATTGCCTTCTAGGGGCTGCATTTAAATATCTTTGTTGGGCTGGCCTTGCTACCGCTACTTGATTTGGCAGGTATAGCTGGCTCTTGATTGTGTTATTGTTGTACATAAGGTGGTACCCTCCCTCTATAGTTTGGGTTGTACCAACATCTTTCTTTGTCATGGTTATCTTTCTTGTAAAATTCACATGGAATCTTTTGGGGCTGTGGTGCTTGAGGTGGTGGCTTCAAGCTTTGAAGCTGCTCCTTGATCATTTTCTCCAGCTTTGAGATTTTATCTGCTGTTTTTTTGACTGTGGATTTTTCTTTATTCTTATGCTTCTTCTCTTTCTTTTTCTTCTTGGAATATTCTTCATCATCCTCATCTTCTTCTGATGAGGTAGCTTCTTCTTCATTGGTGTCTTCTTCTACTTCACTATCAATGTCCGTATTTGAATCTGACTGTGAATCTGAATGCTTTTTCCTTTTTGTCTTCTTAGACTTTGATACTATACCAAGTCTCCTTTTTGCCTATTGGGCTACTTCTATCATATTATTAAAGTCATTGGCCCCTCCAAGCTCGTCCCAGCTAGCTACTGCAATTCTTAGTTCTTTGTTTATTCCTTTGCAAAAGTAATCCCTAGTTGCTCCTGGGTGGGTTGTTGGTTTGCTGTTAGTCTTTTGTTGAGGTTTCTAAACATCTGAGAATAATCTTCAACCATAAGATCTTTTTGTTTCATAGTTCTTAGTTTCTTGAGGATATCCTCTGAAGTTTTCTCTTTTCTAAAACGACTCAAAAATTCTACTTTTAATGTGTCATAGTCAGCAAAATGAGCAACACCGTACTGCATAAACCAGTTCATTGCTTTACCATTGAAGGTTGCTGCAAATTGTTCTTTCTTGGTTGCATCTGGAAATTGTCCAAATCCACTAGCTGTCCATCTTGTCTCAAACTGTCCAACATGACTATCAAGGTCTTCTTTATCTTTGCCAGTAAATTTGGCTGCTTTGACAAGTGGGTTCTGCATCTTTGGTTGTATTGGTGCACTAGCTTGCATTTGAGAGGTCTTCTTTTTGGGAGGTTTGGGGAGGGGATTAAAATTCAACCTCTATCTTGCAGCAGTCACGAATACATTAGTTGCAATATTTGCTGCTGCAAGTGCTCTTTGTAGGAGTTCTTGGGTAGGACTGGGCAGCATCAGTTTTTGTAATTCAGCTTGTGCTTCATGCAGTTCCCTACTATGTAATGAATTATCTGAGGAACTTGTGCCACTTGGAATATAATCAAAGTCGTGTAGAATGTCGTCTGGATCTTCCATTTGTGATGCAGTCTTTGCCCTACTTCTATTTCGTGTGAAGTATGCAATACCAACGTGATGTGGAGAGATATCTTCCTTGGGCCTATTTGACATGGACTGTGCTTTCCATGAAATAAATGGAGAAATTTTTACTCACGAGATTTCAGTCGATTGATTGTTCTTGAGTTTGAAGCCTCAAATGCTGCTCTACCTATTACAACTCCATGTTGATGTCGGATTGTATTTGTTGTGTTGCTTGTCATTGTTTTTGAGTCATCTGTTGCTCGTCGTTTTTTCACCAGTAATCCGACTATTGTTGTCTTGATTTGTTGTCATTTGTTGTTGGTCTTCTTTCTATCAGTAATCTAACTGTTGTTGTTTTGATTTGATGTCGTCTGTTGTTGGTCTTCTTTCCACCAATACTCCGACTCTTGTTGTCTGAGGATTTCTATAGTGATGCAGTATAGCTTGTTTGGCTATAGCTCACCTCGGTGGTTGTTTGCACCTGGCTATTCGATGTGAATGAATTGTATGTGGCTTTTGTAGTAATGCATACTACGTAGATTTGGTGTGTGAACTATGAATGATCGTTCATTGCTCCACCCATGCTACTGTATTCAGTTGGACTGTGAGTTTGTATGAGTGGCATACTCGCAAATGAAGATTATCTAGTACAATTGTTTCTGCTTCGACTTGCTTTTGTTTTTGTGGAGTTGTCGCTTTGCTATCTCTGCTATTGTTATCAGTGTGAAGCAACATGATTCAGAGACTCCAGGAATGAACATTGTGAGGATCACCAAATGTGTTCAGAGTGCATTCAACAAATGAAAATATAGAACACACATCAACTCAAATGCAACAGGTGCAAGGAGTTGGACAAGAGACTGACAGGAATCGAATTGCATGTAGACTGAATAAATAATGAAAGAATAGCAGAGAACTCGTGAATTTGCAAAACAGATATATTGTATTAAGCTTCAGAAGAGATAAACAACAACTCAACCTCAAAATGGGTTGTTACAAGACTTTTATAGCTGTCTAGATCCCTTCCGACTGTTATAAGTTTGCAATCAATTATATCTTTTAGTAACAACCCTTGTTACCCACTACTTATCAGCTTCTACAGAAAATGGTATCCACTACATGTTTAGTAACTGCCTTGTGCCATTGGATTGACTTATCCTAACCTATGCTGACCCTGGGTTATTGGCCACGTAGGTGGAAACTAAGTCTTCAACACAAACCGTACAGGTGTCCTTGAGTGAATATGTACGGTTTGTGTCCTTGACTACACTACTAGGCTTAAGCACCTAAATTCATGCTGCAAGCCACACAAAAGGATGAGTGATGCAAAAGTTTTCTGTGCTTCTTGATAGGGCTATGGGACTCCAAGCTCCTCTATTATCTCTTTGCCATGAAACCTACATCATTGGAGCTATGTAGCAAGACTCCTATACGCCTAGGGGATAACATAAAGGAGAACGCCTAAGGGGATGAGACGCAAATGGCTTCATCATGCTTGTCCCAAACTAGTAAATTCGCAAGTTTGGGTGAAGCCAAGGATACAACTTCCCCCACCAAGGGCATAAGCATGGAAGGGTTGGCCACCAACTTCTTGAATAAGTTTAGCCAACAACTTAACACACAATCCTCACCTATTTTTGAGGCATGACAATGTGTGGTGTAGCATCTACATGGGTAACCATCCTACTAATGAGTGCCCCTGCCTTAGGGCTAGGCCATCACTCTATTGTGCTCATTGTGCTTGATGGGAAATCATGAGATATAATGTTGCTACTCAAAGGTTATCCCCCAGCCCATGTAGCCAAGGCTGTCCTTGACCTTGCCCACACCATCAAATCTATCCAATCAAGGATAGTTGACCGCCAATCTAGGGCAATATACGGCTCAAAATCTTTGGTTGCCTCCACAGATCCTGGATCCTCAACCCCCACCACCCCAGATTACTCCTAGAAATTAGGTGATAATTGAGGAGCCACCTAGTGTGTGGGAGGAACTAGACCATTCTCTTTCGACAAAAGTAACTCCTCACAATACGAGAGTCCTCCACACCAAGTAAGTCATTCTATTATACAGCACGAATAGTATATCCCAATCTATCATACGGCTCTCGTCTCCCAAAAGCCCAAGGATATGAACACCTTGACTCGTACATGTCAAGGCACCCACTGAGCTAGTGAATATCCTTATAAGACACCAGCCAAATCAACCGATGGCTTGTTATAAATACCAAGGACCTCACTTCTTAAGAGACTACCCTTATAAAGATGACAAACCCCTGTCCGTGGCAACTACAATCAATATGGGTGTGCCGTTGTGCTCCAATTGTAGGGTAGACCATCTTTACAAAGATTGTCCATTGCCTAGATCTCTAAAATGGTTGCAGATTCTAAGACCAGCATCAATTTATTGAGTATCAAAAAGGGACAAGTTTCTTTAGTATCCCTAAATGTAAGAACTAGGAGGCTAGAGCCTTAAGCAAAGACTTCCATAAGTAGGCCAAGATAGACAAACTGGGTACGGCCAAGCTCAAGGACACAAACCGTATAGGTAGGAAGAGGATCGAATAGAGTGATCATGCAGAACGGTTCCGATGATGACATAACCACTATATTCACTCTGTCATCTTTAGGACATACGCCTTTAATTTTGAATCTAGCCAACCAACTACCTAGAGGCAGGGACAATATAAGTGAGGTGTTGAGTTGTAAGAAACACCTAGGCCCCAACGGTTAGGGTGAATATCTAGACCCCATTACTGAGAAATAGTGCCTTGCTGAGGCATAGTAGCTAGTACAAGATTGCCAAGAGAAATTTGGGCAGTGGCTCAAGACCAACAAGGGCACCGATATGATCCTTCTGAACTTAAGACCCCCAATAGAGCCCCTAAGGCCTCTCGCATACTGGAAAAGGTAGAAGAGAAAGGAAGAGGTGGCTCATTACTGGGTCGTTCTCTCCTAAGGCATAAAATGTTCGAGGAGGACCCCACATGATGGTACCAAGCCACAAAAGAGGACAACATGCCCTTGTATGGCTTGAAGAGCCATAGTGCATAGGTTGAGAACTGATTACACAACCTCAACATGTTAGCCGCACTCTTGTCCACAGGTGTTAAAATGCCCATTGCCACATCGCTAAGAAGGAACCCTACCCTTTGGAGGGATCTCTCTGATTGGATGAATGGACAAATGTTCATCCCCAAGGAGGTGCCCTCTATGGTAGTAGAACCCCTTGCTGAGGAACCAAAGCTTCTCAAGATGCAAATCAATAAGCTAAGTCAGTATTTTGAAAGTGTTTATACCAATGTTGTACTCCCAATCACCTACCAAAACAAGGATGCCATGACAATCTTGGATGGAGGGGCAGGGATCAGCATAGTCACTAAATAATGATGGGCCAAGTGGAGACAGCCTAAGATGGAAAGTATAATTCTTGTGGGCAAGTTAACTGACAAAGTGACAACCCAATTGGTAGGAGAACTAAGAGATATTAAATCAAGACTTTTGTGCTCACCTACCACATATGGTTTGTGGTTATGGATTTCCATGACCAACTAGATGGTTACGACATTACACTGGGAAGACCCTTCATGCACATAGCAGGATTGGTCCATGATTAGTCCTCAAACCAAATATATCTACAAAAGGACGAGAAGATCATGAGGGTCAACCTACAAACTTGAAAAGCCCATCCTATGTCCAGTAACTTATTCACACTTGAGTCTGATAGTGGCTAATTTTGTGAATCTATTCTGGGCCTATGACGAAAAGTATATAGGATAGGATCAGGATAAACATCGGTATCCTCCGCTACCAGAATCACAGTTCCCCCCCAATTGGATGCACGTCCTTGCAACTCAAAAAAAGAGAAATATAGATGGCTGCTTATTATTCCAATGTGCCAGGGACTATAGTCCCCTCGAGCATGATGAATATATTAAGGGCACATGAGGAAGGAATGGGGGTGAGGAAGGTTAAGTTTGACCTCCATGAGTTCTCCTCCAACTAGGGAGCGAGGTTAGACAAGCTAAAGGCCCCATTAGGGTCTATGAAGGCAGAAGAAGCACCTCCACAAAAGGCCAAGTCCTCATCAAGAGCTAAGCCTCTGCTCGTGGACAAGGTCCCAAGTCCCAAGAACAAGAATACTTCTCCTAAGGAGAAGCAACTTGATTCGAAGGGCTTGGAGGATGCTGAAGAAGAAGATGCTAATCTACGCCAAGTCCCCAAGCACTTTGAGTCCTACACGGTCCAAGACCGCAAGGTACTTTTAGAGCAAGCTAAGAGAATGGGTGAGGGAAACCAACACATTTACGATGGTCTAGCTAAGGCTAAAGAAGTAGACCTCACATCCAAGGATGGAGAACCTAAACTGGTCTACAACTGATGACCTCATAATCAAACAAGAAGCGGCCCTAATTGCCCTCCTTCGAGAATAAAAAGATTGCTTTGCTGAGAAGTTCAGATATGAAGGTTTTTCCTCCTAAGGTTGTTCAATGCACCATCCCTGTGATGGGTGATATTAGACCGGTTAGGTAGATCCATGAATCCCAAGTACATGATGATCATGAGGGAATAAATACAAAAGCTTATCGATGCAAGATTCATAGACAAGATTGAGCATACAGACTGGGTATCCTCCATAGTAATTGTGCTAAAAAAGAATTGTAAGATTAGAGTATGTGTCGATCTCAAAAAGGTAAATGCTGCCCCTCATAAGGACCACTATCCCCGCTGCCATTCATGGAGCCTCTATTTGAGAGAGTCATAGGAAAAGAAGCATTCAACTTTCTTGGCGTGTTCTTTGGGTACAATCATCTATCCATAGCTCGAGCAGATCAACATAAAATGGCATTTGCCATGGAATGGGGAGTCTATGCTTCTAGAGTGATGCTTTTTAGGTCTCTAATGCTCCCACGACGTTCTAAAGGCTGAGGATCATAGCCTTTACATAATATTTGAGATTTCCTAAAGGTATTCCTTGATAACCTATGCATACATTTGGCATGGGATGACCACCTCAAGTATCTCAAATTAGTCTTTGAGAGATGTCGCCTCCATAGGATTTCCCTCAACCCTCTTAAGTGCTAGTTTTGGGTTAAACATGGGGTGGGGTCTTAGGGCATGTTGTATCCAAAAATGGAATTTCCACAGATTACAACAAAATCAAGCTCATCTCGAGCTACCACCCCCTACAGACATGGAGGATGTACAACAATTCACTAGGCATACAAGTTATTACATAATGTTAATTTGTAGCTATGTCAAGATTGCTTGCCCCTTATATAATCCTTTGATTGTATTCAATTGGATGGAGGCATGCCAAACCTCCTTTGAGACCCTTAAACTCATCCTCACATCTGCTCCTCTTTTGTTGGCACCAAAATAGGATCTAATATTTCATGTACATATTGATGCTTCAAAGTTCACAATAGGGTGTGTGTTGGCACAACCAAAAGAGTAAAACCTAGACTACCCATATATTTTATGAGTTGCCAACTCAATGATGTAGAGATTAACTACACAACCACAGAAAGGGAGGGCCTTGCAATGGTCTATGCCATAAAGAAAATTTGCCACTATTTGTTGGCAACCGAGCTTGTACTTTTCATAGGCCGTCAAGTGCTTCTCTATCTAGTGAACAAGCCTTGTCTGATTGGATGCATCACGTAGTGGATGCTTATACTACTTGAGTTTGACTTCACCATTACAACCCACAAGGGACGGACACACTTTATGGTGAGCCACATGTCCCAAGTTCCTAATGGAGAGTTCGCAAAATTGGCATTAACAATGATCTCCCAGATGCCTCACTATTCCTTGTCAGCCTAATACTAGAAAGGGCTCAAGAGGTTGGCCATTTTTCGTCCAATGGGTTTTCACAGAATAGGGAGAGAATAGGTCCCTTAACAAGGATAGGGCTCAAAAATCGATTAAGGATGTGGCACCTTACCAACTAATATCCGACCAATTATACCAAATGGGTAAAGGGAGAAATGAGGACCCACTCACCCAATTCCTTTAGTACCTTTGTAATTTCCTAAAGCAATGGTCAAATATTTTTCGAATATCCTAGGGCTATTCATTTGCTCTTGTCTTCCCCTACTCTTGTCCAAATTCTAGATGAGAACGTAGATGTCATCTTATCCATAGATGGAAGCCCACCATTCTGGCTAATTACTTTTCCAAAATGTTCATGGCCACCATCACATAGTTTACTTGCAAATAATTGACAACCTTACACCAACAATCATAAGATACAACCCCAGGAAATTGTTGCATGGGAAATATTTTAGCTTTGAATATGTTTGCCTCATTGTAGTTCTCCACAACTTCATAGTGTCCCATGCTCATCTCCACGACTTCACAGTAACCCATACTATGCTTATCATTGCTCCTTGGCCCCTTGCTCCCTCCTTGATATTTGTATGAACAACCATGAATGCTCTCGTTAAATATACCAAGTGATTGGGCCAATTGCAGAGCTATTTTTTATGGAAATTTGGCCCATCAGTCCCAAGGGGCATTTTAAGGATCCTACGATTGAGAACAACCAAGGGAGCCCACACCTTATCTGTTTGGCATGCAAACACAACACAATGTCCATGTGGCTAGGCCAAACTTTGACCTCATGTTAGAGGTTTCTTTTTTGTCTATCGAATCACACATTCATGAACAAGGCTTACCACCATGCACGCACTTGTTATTGTACGACACAAATCAAAGACAAAACTAATGTGTGTCTTTGTGTGTGTGTGTGTGTGTGTGTGTGTGTGTGAGAGAGAGAGAGAGAGAGAGAGAGAGAGAGAGAGAGAGAGAGAGAGAGAGAGAGAGAGAGGGAGGGAGGGACGGAGGGAGCGAGAGAGAGAGAGAGAGAGAGAGAGAGAGAGAGAGAGAGAGATGTGTAAGGGAACTACTCAGGAATTGTGACTTTTGGTGCCTTCACAGAGATGAGGCCCATGATCTATGCAGAGCATTGGTGTTGCGATGGCGAGGACGCTAGAATTGGAAGGTTGCCCCTGTTGCACAGAGGGGAAGCAACGGAGCTATGCGATTAGGTGAGGGAGCATTGGTGTTGCAATGGTGGAAAGCAATGGGGGGAGTGAGCATCGGCGAGACGAATGGCAAGGAGGTAGTACCAACACTGGAACGGGTGACGGGTGGAGGCGAGGAGACGGATGTTCTTGAAGAGAGGGCGAAGCAACGGAGCGGTGTGATCGGGCGAGGGGCCCCGGGAGGGAAGATAAGTACAAGGGTGGAAAGGGAGGGACTAATTGAATGGTGACGTGGGAGTGACACGTGGCAAAGATAAAGGTTAAGGATTTGACAAGGTTTTGTCAACAGAAAAATGCTAAGTGATGTTGTGTATGTGTGTGCAATTAAATGCAAGCAGCAAATGCTATCGTTTGGCAATCTGCATATTCTTTTCCTGTTAACAGATTTGGTTCATCAAAATCTTCGCCGATTCAGTTTTTTCCTTTCCGTCCTTCTCCATTCGCATCAATCGAAGCTCTGTTGCTCAGCCTTTTTCTTCATCCAATCCTTGACGGACGTTTTTGATTTGTAGAAATGGTGGTGAGAAGCACGATTTGATCACTCCGTTCGTTTTTTACCATCTCCTTCCGGTTTCGTCTTGTCTTGATCTCATCAGCGCTTGCCTCACCATTCATCTCCCGCTCTGCGGTCAATTTCGTTCGGAATCGCCTTTCTCGCCTTCAAACCAGCTCACATTCGATTCGAAATCGTCAATTTTTGGTGCTCAGCCTCACTTTCCCACTTGTTGATCTTTACCTGTACAGTAGCTCTTTCCGAGTGCACTATCTCTCGATGATCTTTAAATATCCACCAGTATGAAAGTTGTTTCCTTGTGTTTCTGTTCTCCTACAATCGTATACTGCTTGAGAAATTCCAGTTGCAAGAACCCGAGATACAATGTGTTTATGACTAGAAATCTTCTTGAATTTTCTGCGCAGAGCTCACTGACCTGCTTCTGTCTACAGCAAACAATTGAATTCTCCACCAAAAGAGGAAAACTGAATGCAACCAAGAGAGGTCTTTGTTGGTGACATTGCTTCAATCCAAGGAACCCCAGTCCCAACAGTTTGATCATACAGCTTCATGGGAATCAAAGATTAAGATTTAGGATGTCTCATTTTCGGAAATTCATTGCAAGGAACAAGACTGGAGTATTAACGCTTGCTGAGGTGATGAAGGAGCGTTCAATTGACACCAAACCTCCTATTATGTTTTCTCTCGCCAGACGTTACATGGAATAAAATAATGTTGGAGAATTCACAGAACGCAATTACTCAAAGGGGACTCGTTCGTGCACATCACGTCATTGGCAATGCTGACAATCGCTTCTGTGCCTTCTGTGCATCAGTTACACAGATGTTTACTATCGAATTTCGCGAACGCTTCTGTCTGCTCACCTGCCTCCATTTTCGGATCTTTGAACGGCGTCCAAAATTTCCAAAGACTTTTTACTCGGTCGCCAGGCGATGGAACGATACAATGTGATGCGTCGTTGCAAGGTGCGTTTTATTCGGATGGCAGGTCAATAAACGACGAGCTTGCCATAAGTGAAAAGGAACGTTCACCGAGCGACGAGCCTAATCAAGCAGCGGCACATAATGGTAATCTTTTAGAAGCCGACCATATTCAGTCCAATGTGTTAATTGTCCTTTCACCGGGGATCAATTGTTTTGTATAACGATACTACTGCAATGAACATATCACGCCTCTTCTGCTATTGGCAAACTTCTCCCCCTGCTTCTCAAAACGATGAAGAGACCAAGTCACCCACTTATGAACTGGCGCTTGTGTATTTCAAATTTTTGTTTGAATACAACCGCACAAAATTGAATTCTCAGCCTCAAATCCCTATCATGCCAAGCCTTCTATCTGACAGTCCAGTGAAATCTCCAGTTCCCAGAGCCTATCTACGACATTAAGCTATTGTGCAATACACTCCTCAAGGTGTGCCTTGATTGTATGAGGGATTCCAATGTGCTGCTCACTGCTGCATTGTTTGTACACCACATATCGTATATAAGCACAGCACATGGTGCAGTCCTTTCGGATTGGTGTATGGCCTTCAAACAATTCTGCCATATCAACTAGATTGATGTGTTTCATTTCACTAGACTACCAACTGCCCTGTGAGATATTGGATGAGATCAATGACAAAGTAGGCTCCCTTTTCCATCCAAATATAGAAATGATATATTCAAACAAGCAGGTTACCATATATTTGGGAGCAGTTTGGTAGTGCTTTAGCGTTGATGCCATAATGTGTGGCCAGAAGAACGCACTGGTTGCCCCTTTTGGTTGAAGGATTCACCAGTCCAACAAAGTGCAGCCCCCATCGAAACAAAGGAGGGACGACATTGAAACTTTGTAGGGGCGAGAATCCTCTTCTTCATGGATTTTGTACACTCCGTTGACATGCATCACCAGTATGAATATAGAAATGACAATCCTTAAAAGCTTTTGAGCACCCAAAACCAGCCCTTATGATCTTCAATGAGGGATAGGCCTCCACATCCTCCTCCTCAAATTGATGAGCTAACTCCTCCTCCTTTTGGCTTGGTCCAGAATTTCGCTCCACGTGATGACTTGATGCTCTTTCTTTGTATTTTTCTTGGGCGGCACTTCGTGCACCAGGTTCTCCACCCTGTACCTTGGGATTTCTCTAGATCCACACCTATTCCTCTTTGAAGATCATCTTTGTTATCAGACTCAAGTGGCTTCCTATGAGTTAGTTCCACCATGTTGATGGCCATAGACAATTCTTAACTATGCCAGCTTGTTCCAATTCATTCATCTCTCTTTATGCAATGGCCATGGGTAATGGACTGGTTTCTGATTGGCTTGAGGCTTGGATGGAGTTGTTCTTGGTGGGCTCAAAGTCGTCTACTGCTAGACTGGGCAGCCAACGTTTTTGCATATCTTCATTGTCCTATTTTTCTTAGGAACCATCTTTTTTTGTGAAATCCATTTGTCATTATATTATAAAAAGCTGTCCCAAAGAAGGGACATCCAGCTACAACCTTAGAAGATATCATTATATGACAAGAAGGCTAGACAATCAAGATCCTGCGCATGTAGACAATCATAAAATGATTGCCGTAGAGGCCCTGAAGTACTGATACTGAGCCAAGGGTTGATCACCTCCCCACCTGTCAGCGCCCCCATATGAGGAGTGCATCGGGGGGGTGGACCATAGAATAGGAGTAGGCATGGGGCTGCCGCAAGGGCAGCACATGGGCTGCCATGTGAGCAGCAGAGAGAGAAGGCATGTACCTGGCAATTGGAGGCCACCATGGAGGCAGATCTGGCATGGCAATGCCCAGAGGCTAACCACAATGGAAGAGGACTTGATTGCGCAGGGATTGCAGCAAGAAAGGGGCGCATACGTGGCAGATGACATCACCAACAGTACGGAACAGACACAGTGACATCAGCAGTTGTACGGAGGTGTATTGCAGGCTGTACGGACCTAGAACATGGGCTGGAAGAAGCCTGAAAAAGGTGGAACAGATGGGCAGGTTTTGGGCAGCAAAAGAGGACCCTTGGAGGTGGGGATATAGGGCTACATAGCCTGGGCCAGTGGCTGAGGCAGGGTTCAAAAGGGCCCTGAAAAGGGCTGCCTACAGCATATATAGCCACTGACCAGGGTCAGTCCAAACAGACCTTGAAGTCGGCCTGTTTGGTTGGTTATTTTGGCAGGGCTGGGAGCCCTATATAAGGGGCCTGTAGGAGCATCAATTGGAGCAGCCCTCACATAGCAGATAGGAGCAGCAGAAGGAGGCGCTTACATCGCTGACACATGGCAGGAACAATATGTCGACGAGCCAAAATCTGTCCAAATGGAAGAACCCCAAGCAAAACTCACCCTAAGAAAAACTTACACCATCACAATTGTACGTCTTCTTTGACCACAATTTCCACATCCACTAGAGAGTCTAGGGTGAGGACACAATATTTGAGTTCCATCACAATATTTTTAGAAGCATCACAATTATATATTTCCTTTTACCACAATTTCGACATCCACTAGAAAGTCTAAGGTGAGGACTCAATATTTGAGTTCCATCTCCTCTTGGAACTATTGCCATGCCGCTTCCCATCATTTGCAGTATCATCCTCTATTGGAAGCTTTCAACCTTGACTTGGCTTGCTTGAATTGCTAGGACAGCTGGTTGCTTTGTACCTCTATCATATTTGCTGCCAATGTACAAAGGGTGCCCATCCAATCAAGCATTACTGCCTCCTCCATGTTAGAGTGGAACAATTATTGAAGTTAGCATGTGTGTCGTTGTAATAAGCATAAATTTCATCTTGAAATGAGGAGTTTGCTGTGTATGCTTGCTCTTCTCCTTCAAGTGTCCACATTTCTTCGTCCAATCCTGTTGTAGCTTTGAATTTATTCATTATGCCTTACCGCCTATACTTCGATCTGGTACTCAAGGACCAAAAGCTATATTGTCCTCACCATTTTGGCTCCTTAGCCTCCCCAAAGTATGCCTTAAGCTTCTTCATACCATTGGAGAATTTTTGTGTAGGTTCTAGAGATCCCTCAACTCTCATTAACCCCCTCATCAACAGCCTCAAGGGTCACTTTGCAGGGAGATGTAGAGTTTGAGTCTTGACCTGGACCTTGGACACTATGGGAGGCCTAGATGATCTTGATGGCCACGTCTTTCTCTAGACTCCTGATGGGCATCTGTACAAACAGAGGATTGAGGTTATTGGTTTTAGTATCCAATGGCACAATTGTAGGTAGTTCGAGCACTTGGCACGGGATTGCCCCATGCCTTGCACATCCTAGGAAACAAGGTTCCCTTAGTGCATGAACTTGTGTAGAAAGCTCTCCTTGAGTCTCACCACCAAGAATGAATCTTTACCTCCTCTAGTATCTTATGACAAGCTATCCTTTTGGGTAGCTACACATACTTATAGGAAGTAAAACTTCTAAAAAGATATATAGCCATTCTTTAGGTCTCTTTTGAGTTAAACATTAGTATGAATAAAATGTCTCCATTGCGAAAGCATTGAATATTGGAAAGGGCAAGTCAACAACTTGAGCACAAAACCCTTCATCAAGCTCTCCAAGAGCAACTGAAAGGGGGTGTGACCATGCAAACGCATTAAGCTTGGCCTGCATTTGTGTTTGAGGAGAACTAGATGCAACCAAAGACTCTCAAGACAACGTCCGCAGCCCCTCATGGCCCTCCACCTCCTCCTCCTCCTCTTGATCCCCCCCCGGCTCAGGTTTGGAGGGAAGCGCCTATGGTCCCTAGTGACATTGTTGACCTCTCTCCTCCCACTCCTTTCCTTCACATAGTGGTTGCAGAGAGGAGGAGCAAGGACGTCAAGGAACAGTACAATATTAGTACCTCACCATAGGTTGCATTGCAGAGCAGCAAGGAAGCCTAATAGAGCGATACCTGATAAGACCATTGAAGCTTCATAGGAGCACGCAAGTTGATAGAGTTTTGGGGTCCCGCTAGGAGGTAGAAGACAGTTCTGAGGTTCTAGGTTCCACATCTAGGCAACACCCTATCTGCTAAACGATGGCATACTGAGCACCTCTTTTATATAAGGTTTTTGGAGAAATACATCTTTATTGTTCTACTTCACTGTACATGGTTTATTATTTCATTATCTAGGTCTATTTCTATCTCTATCTACATCTGTGTGCACGTAGGAAAGGAGTGAGATTTGAATTAAGCACTATGTGTTTCCTGGGCTACATTTCTATACACAATCTTCCATTGTGGGCCGGTGGCTACACAAGCAACCTCCATCTCTATTTTCTAACATTGTGTTGAAGCCTTGAGGAAGAACACAAGTGCAAGGAGCTTGAAGGTGAGAACCTTTGGAGCTCAAATCCATGTGCGAGAAGAAAGGTGACCAAGAGTCAGACACAGGTGTGCCTTACTGAGGGATTTCTTGTTGTGGTGTTAAGTTGCATTTTTCTTGAATTTATTCCAAGAACTTCAGTTCAATGGCAACACAGCGCCGATTCCAAAATTTGGAGAAGCAAGCAAGTTGGATAGGATAATCACTCTATCTAGAAAGTAAAGATGCAGAGCCACCGAGTGACAAGGAAGTAATGGAAGATGATGAGAGGGGAAGAAGCCAGAAAACCTCAAGGATGCGATAGGAAACATAATAAAGCAGGCCCCTCATGACGAGGTAGAAGAGTCGGAAGAGAATGATGCCAAAGCTTGCCAATGAGATCGGAACGACAAAGACGGAGTGATTCCTTACATTTAGTTGGTGGATACTTGGAAGGGAGCATGGGACATCTTGAAGGACGGAGGGTGACACCATGCAGGACTGTCTTTTAAAAATGAAGGTATTATGAACCTCCAAAACCAATTGTTCACGGCGAGGATGGAGGAGGGTGACACCGTGCGGGACTACCTCATGAAAACGAAGGTATTGAGGGATCAACTCAGTGCAATTGGTCATAAGGTGGACCGTTAAGTTTTTCTTCTTCTTTTTTCTTTTTCTCATTTACTCATATCCCTTTTTTTTTTTAAATTCCCTTTGTTCTTTTGCTTGTCCAATAAAAGAATTTACTTTGTAAGATTGGATATATTCTAGTCTTATGAAGGTATATATGAGTGGACCTGCTTCAGTTGTCGATGCTCATGCTCAACATGTTGCCAAGGAGCTTCAGGACCTTTGTAACTAGCATTACAAATTCGGAAAGGTCAACCTCGTTCATCTTTGAGGAGCTGGGGGCCATGTTGGTATAGGAGGAAGCTAGGGTAAAGATCTATGATGGGGATAGTGGCAATGACAAACCGTCATTGCGCTAGGCAAGAATAAAGGCACTGGAACGGGCAAACCTGGCAACAACAAGCTCAACAAGAAGAAAGACGACATATCTGAAAATCAAGAGGATTCTTCTAATGGAGGAAGAAACAAAAAGGAAAAATACTTCTACTGCCACTAGCCAGGACATTATGCAAGCGACTGCAAAAAGAAGAAGGCTGATCAGAAGAAAAAAAAGGAGTCCAAGCAAGAATCAAAGGAGTCAAAACCAGCAACAAAGGTGGTAATGGAAACATAAGAGCAACTCCGAGTCTTGCCAAGATTAGGTATGCTGATTTAGGTAGAACACTTCTTATGTCTGATGTTGAGAGGTTGTCTAATAACCTAGAGGTAAAAGAGGCCTTTGTAAGGTGGAGGACAACAATGGTTGCTCAGATTGTTGTTTTAAGAACAAGGCAGATACCACATGCATAAGGGAGCTGTCTTTGGAGAGACTTCCAGGATCAGAGTTAGAGGATTGCAAGGACACTAAAAATGGCAGTACTGGGGTACACATGGACACTATGGGTGCCTCGGGGAGGTACCTAGTTTGTTTCAAAGCCAACAATCAAATGGATTATTGCATGCATATTCTTTGTGCATAGATTCAGACTTTAGTAGGTCAAGGAACAATACAACATCAGTACCAAGGCTGCGTTGAGAGAAGCCCACCTAAGCTCCATAGGAGCACACCATGAGCAGGTAGAAGAAGTTCTGAGGTGCCAAGGGTGTACATCTAGGAAGTACCCTATTTGCTATTGGTGGCACGTTGAGCACACCTTTTGTCTAAGGTTTTGTCCATCTTTGGAGCACTACATGTTTATTGTTTCTACTCTACTGTGGATTATTTGACTCTTTTAGGTGACTATTATGAGGTTAATAATTGCATTGCCTATTTTGCTTTACTGCTAAGGTTTGGGCATGTTCTTGGATTCTGCTAGAATATACGTTGTACAATAGAGAACCTTTTTGCGTTTGGTATTTTTCATTTTGTAATAGAACGTGGTTGGTTTTCTTCCAGGATCATTCCCAAAGCAAAGAGAGCACTCTGATGAGGTGAAAAGAGAAAAGCATGAACCCTTTAGTGCACCATTTTCAAAACAGAAGTCGGAACTATGGGCATCAAAGGATTGGAAGTTCAACCTTGATATGAGAAAGAAGATCTTTTGCAACCGATCATTAAACATGAAAAGCATTGTAGCTGTTGGATTTGATATGGATTACACCCTTGCACAATATCGGGCTGATACATTTGAGACATTGGCTTACCATGGTACCATTAAGAAGCTTGTATTTGACCTTGGATACCCTCGTGAGGTCTCTTTCAGCATTCACTAAAAAGAGTGCTTGTTTAGGACTTTTTTGAGACTTTTAGTTATAGTGAATCCTTTGTTCTCGTTGATGACAAAACCATGTTCACAGAAAAAGGATGATGTAAGTTGGAAATGTTATGTAGTTCGAAGTTTGTTTGGTAAAAGATGTGGTGTGCAGTGTCCCTACATGTTTGAGGTACTGAAGTAGGTCTGGATAGCTGTATTGTCTTTCTGTTAGAGAAGGAATGTTCTTGTAGCTTGTTGTTGTTTTTGCTCTAGCCTTCAACAAATCCTGCTATATACATGATCAAATATCTGTTTTATTTTATATATATATATATATTTGGGGGAGGTGTGTGTGTTTGGGAGGCAATTCTTAGAGTATAGTTGGGGGGTCTATTTTTCTCTTGAATGATTTGTTATTTCTCCATATTTTATAGGTTTTTACCTTTGTTTTGGTCTAACCTCCGTTCTCATTTCTTATCTTTTTTTTGTTGAGCTCACTAAGTGGATGCAGTTAATTTTCTTGAGCTTCTTGCTTTGCTATGTTTGATTTTTTCTTTGCGCCTTCGTTTCTTCTTGTGTCTTATAATGGGTCCTTATAGGATCGAGGGCTTCTTGTAAAGCCTCATGAAAAGGTATAAGCGTTAAGGGGCAAAGTTATTGATTCAAGCAAGAAGTTAGCGGCACCGCTAATACTGTTGAAGGAGGTTCTTAAGCGGCTGGTGCTCAACCACTCCCATCCAAAGGGTGTGCAGTCAGCACCATCAATTCGAACCTTGTTGTGGCTAGTGGTCTTAAACATTTCTTTTTACAATGATGTAATCACACACCACAAGACTTCAATTAAGCTGTAAACACACACAAAGCATCATGGGATTCCGAGGGAGATCTCCATACAGCCTATTTGTTTCCCCATGACCTACACATAGGTCTGGAAATGTCCCCTAGACCTAGACACTCCCCGCACTTTGCATCATGCCAAGTGCCCCCCACATGCGCACTTGCCCTTTGTCCATTTAGGTCCTCTATGAGACCCACACAATTGAGGTTTGTATACATTTTTCCTTAGTCATTTGACAATATAATCACTATGAATATTAGCATGCATAGATGAAACTCTACGTTGATAGGACAAAATCTGTATCAAGTTTTTTTAGCACTGTATATAGCTGTGGGTAGGCACATAGTTGTACACATCTAGGGTAGGGATTTTTCTTTCACAAGCATGATGTACTGATGTATATATTTTTTGAGATAATAAAGTATGTTTTGCAGGGACTTCATGGGAAATGATGAAATGCAATGTGGTTGTACCAGACTTCCAGAGCAAGGGTATCCAGTGTGTGGTCAAATGGAATGTTTTTAGGGTCATGTAAAGTCAAGTCATGAAGGGTTTTTTTATATTTTCCTGAGTCAATGTGCACTTGCATGTTACGGGAATTTGATATGTTTTGGTGCCCATGTCAAGGGGCTTTTCATGTGTGTGTGCAGGGATGCATGCAAGCTTTAATGTGCATGCTAATGTGTGTGGGAATTGAGTGACTAAAGGTCCAAAATGTGCATTTAATGTGCCTTGGGGGGATATTTGCATTTTTTTAATGGGAGAGTGGTAAAATGTCACTGATGAGGTGGCAAATTAGGCTGAGGTGGCTGGACTGATTAGGAAGGCATCCTACTCATGCAAAGGTGGCTACGTGATGGATGAAGGGAGACTTCTAGTCGACGAGCTGGACGTAGATGAAGGTGATAGCTTGCAGGAGAATTCGAGGAGGAGATCGTGGGCACCTGGAGGATGATCGCGCAAAAAGGACCAGCTTCGGGAGTTCTAGTGGAGGAGGAGCACGGGTGGTGGAACGACCAGAGAGGTTGGAGAGGCTTGCAGTTGATGGGAGGTCATGTGAGCGGGAAGCTGAAACCTGTGCATGAAGGCCATCGTGTGTGACGAAGAGAGCTTTGTGAGACAAGGAAGCTGCGGTGGTGATTGTGTACGTGACGGGTGTGGGATTTCGATTGCAGGAACTTTGAGTATATGGGCTCAGGAGCACCCAAGCATGGAGAAACACTACACCGGGGGGTGTATGCTAGTCGTGTGAAAGATGCCTAAGGGTAGCCTTGCATCGGGTGACGTGCATGGGTTGAGGGCTGGAAAGAACCGTACGGGCTTTGTACGGGCTGATGCTGGGGATCGTGTACGGGAGGAACAATTGAATGCCAGCTAATGCTGCTGATACAGCGACGTACAGACGGACATTAAATTTCCGTACGGGCTCGTACGGAATCTCAAGTGTGGGCTTGTACGGGCTGCAGTACGAAGTTGTACGGGCCTTAATTGCTGATTGGTACGGGCTGGTAGTACGGTCGTCATTAAATGTTGGCTGTATGGGCACGTACGGGTCATTAAAGATGTCTTCTACGAGCTGTACAGAGGATTGTCGTCATTAAATGCAGGCTGTACGGACTACTGTGCATGGTTGTACGGAGTGTAAGTACCTACTATCGTACGTATGATTGTATGGCTGCTTGTACGGTAAACGTACCTGCAGGTTTACAGATGATTGTACCTGCTAGTTCTTTTTTTGAACAGCTTGTGGGCACGAGGGTCATAGGCTGGCCGTTGCCTCAAGTTGTGTACTCATGGTTGGGCAGTGTTAAATGCTAATTACCTGGGAGTGAGCAAAGCAATGATTACAGAAGAATGCACACAGAGGTTATGCTTAGGGGTCTTGCTGGCCATTGAGCAGTGGGCTGTGGGTTCATAGTATTCTGAGGCTGACTGTTTTCTGAGTTTCTTTTTTGGGGGGAAGTTCAGTTCTAAGTTCAGTCTGTTTTGGGCTGTGTAGTCTTTCCCCTTTTTCAAAGAGTCTGTATGTGTTTTAGTCAGATTGTGTGGGAGATAGACTTGTTATTTGTGTGCTCTAGATATCTGCTCTGGAACCTGGTTCATAAGCTCATCATCTACGAGCCCACATTGCAGCTGATCCCTGTGAAGTCTCACCTATCTGACGTGGTGAAGTACATAATTCCTGGTTGTCTTTCCATATTTTTCCTTATCAACATATATCTAGGCCCCCATATATACACTTGCACCTTGTCCATTTATTGACGCTTGTCCATATTTATTTCTAGGAATTTGACAGCATGAGAATCACTATGGACACTAACATGCACAGGTGAAACTCTAGGGATATCTAGTCCTCGTGTGTCCCACACCAAGAACCTTGGCAATCTAGGCAAAGACATTCTTTGTAATCAATTTTTATAAAGGTTATCACAACCTAAATAGATTAATAACTATTCATCTGGGCAGGTTTCTTTCAACTTTCTGACAAAAGAAATTGTGTTCAGCCAAGGGCTTGTTTTGTAACCTTTTGTGCTCTCTGACAAAAAATCATTCCTAACTAGACATCATGGATAGCATAAATACAGTAGAGTATGGCCTGCTCGAAACAACATGTCATTTGGTAACCTTGGAAAATTTATGTGACTAAACAGACCAAGCCAAGAAAAACTGAGATTGTGTTTATATACAATCAATGTCTGTCCATAACAATCTCTAATCACAACATACTGGCACAACACAAAGTTGGGTCTCCTACTATGAGAGTGCATAAGGCCTATAGTGCGTACCATGGTCCTCAAACGGACCCAAACCATGGCTGCTCCTTGAAAGTACTCATCCAAGATGATGAGAAAATTGGATGTTGGGATAGATCAACTTCCCACCTATAAGCCCCTAAAGGAAGGGGGAATGGGGTGTAACCAGTAGTAGTACGTATAGGTAAAGCAAAGAAATGGAATTTATATGTAAAAGAGTTTCTTACACTTCTAGATGTAGCACAATTGGTGAAGATTTGAAAAGCATACCCCGAGGGAGTTGACAATTGTAGAAGCTATTCAGCAGTCGAGCGATGTCACATTCCAACTAGAACATAGCCCCGTCAAAGTTTAATGTGCATAAATGAAATGTATATAACGTGTGAACCAAGGCATGGTTTGGTGTCTTGTATTTCATAATGAGTAGTGGCCAAAGACTACAATAGTAAGGAGCCTGTTTCATTCTAAGTGTTGCGAAGATGCCTAACTTTTTTAATTTACCTGAGATGGTTTGGTAGTGAATTATGCCTCAATACTGATCGGGGTGACTTCAATTGTGATATACTTACACTCACTTGTACTAAATTTGTGCTGCTGTCATGTGGTGTAGTTGCTGCAATGGACGTTTGATTGGAGGTACATGGTGAGAGGGCTAGTCCTCGATAAAAGAAGAGGAAACATTTTGAAGGTATGCTTTTTTATGCGAAGATGATAAATATTATATTATGGATCAAAGAATTGTTTTAAGGAACTCTCATGTATTTCCTTCTCTATGCATATGCAAAGTGAATTTTGTATGTCCTTCTCTATGCACATGGAAACGTATTTTATATTGCATTATTATTTTTGAACTGACTAGTTGCCTTCACTTTGTCTTTAGTATTTTGAAACCTGTTCTTGTATGTGTGTATGTATGCATGCGCGTGTTTTGCTATACTACAACTATCAAATTACGACGCATTCAATGCGAGAAACTAGTAGTGATTAGAAAAATGTTACTTGTTATAGTACAGTCTATGTTCCATCCTGTCTAACCTTCGAAATAGAGGGAGACAGAAGTGATTTGAATATCAGTCCCTCATTCTCAAGGTTATGGTGGTCTTATATATTGACTAGACCTTTCTCAACAGACTAAAAATTCTATTGAGATGTTGGCAAGAGTGTCAAAGTTAAAAAAGAAGTAGAAAAATGCAGGGTGTTTGTAAAGTATGCTTTGATTCTGTATGTATAAAAAGAAGTGCTTTCAAAGGCAGCACCCATCACGCCAGTATGCAACCCAAGTTCACTTCATGGGGATTTATTGGTTGTTTGTAATAGCTACGTCCGATTTGACTCCTTTATGATTTCAAGTGTAGAAATTATACCCCCTTTTCCTTAAGAAGATCAATAAGACATGGTTGTCCCCTTTGCCCTATGCTTTTTGCAATAGCTGCGATGCTTTGGGTGGCTCATTAACGCAAAGTAGATGCTAATTTCATTAAGGGCATTCGGCTAGAGGATGAGAGACAGATTGTGAGTGAGCAATTTGCAAACAACATAAATTTGACACCCCAAAACAATCCTATATCAGCGGGGAATACAATGCAATGCCTTGAAGTATTCTGTTCAGCCTTGGGGTCTAGAATACATCACAACAAAATGGGGATTTTGGGGACAAAACAACTCCCTCCGGGGTTATTGGTAAATAAGGGATGCAATATTGTCAAAGAAGGGGAAAGGGAAATCTTCAGATTGCTTGGGACCCCTATGGGTTTCGACTACAACATGAAGGCAAGGTGGGAGTGGGTTTTGCAAAATATAAAATAAATTTCAAGGCCTTCAACCCTTACTTGCTAGAAGGAAATTTGTTCTCAATCACTTTATTTATCGATCAGCCATTAATTTCATATCTTGCTGGTATCTTGCTAGAAGGAAATTTGTTCTCAATCACTTTATTTATCCATCAGCCATTTATTTCATATCTTGCTGGTATCCTTCAAAAATCGTAGTGGGGTAGATTAACTCACTGTTCAAAACCTTTTGGTGGGGAGGAGAGCTAGGGAAAAGGAAGGTTTCAAAGGTCAGATGACTGCATCTGCACTATGCCAAAGAAAAAGGGAGGAGTAGGGATAGTTAATGTGGAGATCCTCAGCTAGGTTCATGGGGCAATGGATGATTAAAGCGTTAAGAAAGAGCTCAGTTTGGGCACCTTAGATCAAATGGAACTTGGAAAAGTGAAAACCTTTGAGATGCAAGTATTGGAAGAATTACCTGGAATTGTCTACCATGGTTGGTGAGGAATCATGTGTTTCAAAGGGATCTGAGTTGTGTAGAGCATTGTGGAAAGCCTGGGAACCTCTTAGACCCCATCTGCAGCTGTAGGGCTTTACCAGGAAAACGGGGACCTTTTCCAATAAGGACGTATGGTTCTCTGTTATTTGGACGGATGCACCCCTTAGGATTGCTCTATCAAAGACACTATGTTTCGACAAAAGGGGGATAAGATTATGGCAGGATCTGTGGGATAGAAATAAACAGACTCGGAAAACTAATCTAGAGCTTCGAGGTCAATACAAGCTAAATCGTTTTGACCTTTAGCTACTGTAGGAGAGGATGGGATTGTGGGTGCACTTACTTGGATGGGGGCCAATAAATATTCTTATATGAAAGAGTTCAGATAGTCATCACAAAGAAACCTCTCGCCCATTTCAGTTTTTGAGTCAAGCTCCTAAGACCTAGTTCAATATTTAAATTAAAAATGGCATAGGCAAGACTCCGCTAAAATTTGGAGTTTACGTTTTGAAAGAGTTTGAGACAACCCTAAGAGGGCAAATAACATGCTCATAGAGAGCTAGAAAAAAATCCATGGTTGAGGGTAGTGCTTCTCTCCTGCTTCACGCACTGCCCCTCCACCCCCGTCTTGCTTTTTCGCCTGCCTTCTCTTCCTCCACTCCTTCTCTCCTCGGCCGTGTATGCTCACTTTCTTCTGTTTCCCTTTTGTGGTAGCCTCATCCTCCTTCTTTCTGTTCGCTATAACAGCCTTCTCTATGACGTTCTTCTCCTGGAGGTCGTGGTCTTTTTGTGTCTCTGTGGGAGCCCGTTTGGCCCTCCCGTGATCAGTGTTTGGCAAAGGCGCCTCTTTTCCTTTCATTCTTCTGCCCGGGAACAGACCGGATTGAATTAGGGGAGTAGAATCTGCTCTCTAAGGATCTGCTGGCCCGTTGTTTGTTCCTGGAGCCCTTGTAGTAGCAGGTGCCCTTGGTCTTGAGCTCCTTGCTGGTCATCCGGACCAGCTCTAACGCTTCCTTTCAGTTGGCTAGCCTTTGGAGCTTCAGGTGCAGGACAGGTGTGTCTTGGCTCTACTTCAATGGTTTTTTGGAGCAGCCCTTTGTCAGGCTTCAGTTTGGTGGTCACAGGAGGTTTGCAGTCCAGGGAGTAGCCCTTTTGATGCTTTGCGTGTGTGCTCCAGCTTTGTGGGCATTGGCTGCAGTCTACTTGGGCTCTTCCTTGAGACTGCTGCTTTGTTTCGAAGAGCAGCCCTTTCAGGTCTTTTCCATCTTGGTTGCAGAGTTTGTTGGAGGCGAGCCTCTGGGAGCTCCTTCCTTTTTGCTGGCCTCTCTAGTCAGCTTTGGTGAGGACCTTGGTCCTCTCTTCCCTCGCCTTTTCCCTTTCCTGTTCCCTTTTTCTTTTGGGACAGTGCAATGTTTGTTTTGTTCTTTTTGAGGATCGAATCTTGAAGGTGACCCTTGGTCTGGCAAGAGGAGCTCTCATGGAAGCATCCTTGACTCCCCGACGTTAAGGTTCTCCTTTCCCGAGAAGACAACCAATACGTGA
This sequence comes from Dipteris shenzhenensis, assembly GCF_047967505.1. NCBI lineage: Eukaryota > Viridiplantae > Streptophyta > Polypodiopsida > Gleicheniales > Dipteridaceae > Dipteris > Dipteris shenzhenensis. The sequence continues at coordinate 24,903,300 of NC_141608.1, read as the reverse complement.
AGGAAATAGTCGATTCACTCCAAGATAGAGCAGTGGTGGGCAGGATAGTTGGTGGACTCACACCCACGAGGAGTCAAGTGCACAATTGGATTGAGGCCAACCTAGTACTAGAGGGTGACCACATCCAGGCTGTTACCATCTATAGGAGAGGGATCTTCCTCCATTTGACCTTCTCCAACACCACTTGGACCCTTGTGGAGCAGAGTCCCCTTTGCTCTTTGGGGGTTCACAGTTGATGACATGGATTTGAATCGCCATGTGCCTTGCTTCCTAGTGATGCTCCGCTTCCCATCCTCCATTCCATTGGGAGAGATTTTAGCATGGTGATGGAGTCGCCACCTCAAAGTGCAGTGTTAGTGGTGGTAAACAACAGAGTGCCTCTACTAAGGGTAATAGTTGAGTGTCCAAAGTCCCTTCTAAAGGGATATTTTTCTTGATACTTTGATAGTAGGGAGGCAAGCAGTGCATCGAGATCTTGGGGCTTCTAGGCCAGTGCTTACGGTGCAAATAGATACATGATTGTCGCAGGGAGGCTCCTATGCAGCATCACCAAGAGCAGGCTGCTCGCCCAGAGAGACTGCTTGCGGGTTCGGACCGCGGAGGGAGTTCCAGACAGCACCAGGGTGGAGCGCAAGAAGTAGGCTTTGAAGAACTGTAGGTAGTGTGCTAGACTCCGAGAGTGTACGAGGGTAGAGTGTGAGGCAGCTCCCTCGTCCTAAGGGAAGCAGTCAGAGGATGCCTTAGCAGACCACCCCATATCTCGAAGGATGATACTTTCTTCGATGTTCAGGTAGACCCCCTCGTGGCAAAGGCCTAGACTCTAGGGACTCAGCTGCCCCCTCCTGCCCTCCCCCCGTGCTCTCTCCTCTTTCGGATCTCCCCCCTCCCCCCCCCAACCCGCTTCTTCTTTCCCCCCTCCCGCCGTCCGTCCTCCAGCTGCAGCCACTCTCACTACCCGCCCCACATGTGCCTTCTCTCCACCTCCCTCTTCTCCTCATCTTGCTGCAGCAACGACGACCGCTTCTTCCTCCTCCCATCCCCTCCCGTAGACCCGGTCTAGATCCAAATCCCTTAGGCTAAGGGCGTGGCTGAGTCTCCCTCTCCCTAGGCCGTGGTCTCCTTTTCTCAGCCACAGACCACTCCCTCTTATCTTCATGACTCAGCCTCCTCAAAGAAGCCAGAGTCAAGCGTTTTGCTCCCCCCAACTTCTAGGTCCGAGGCCCCACCCTAAGTAACCATTGTTGAGGGAGTTTTGGAGGATTGGACCGTGAAACTATTTTGAGATTCCGGACGAGTATCCCCCTCACCTTAGAGATGATAGTCATGACCTTGCACCCCCAAAAAGGGGGTTTCGTCGGAGTGGGTGGTTCTCGCACTCGCCCTTTCTGGGGCTTTAGTTATTGCTGATTTGTGGTTTTTCACAGCATTAATACAAGTTCCTTTTCTCCGGGGGCAAAAAAAAGAGTTTGAGACACAAAAACATTCTTGCCTTCTCTGATTATTTATGCACAAGACTGTGTGGACTCCTGGGTGATAGGACATGGAGATGGTAGATGTTGCAGATGCCTCAAATCATCGAGAAAATGTTCCTCACCTTTTTTGAATTGTGAGTAGTCACTGAAAGTGTGGGAACTACTCAGAGAAAAAAATCATCCCAGTTCATTTTAACTATGTGTATTTGCTACTATAGGATATACCATGCAATATTCAAGCAGATTGGGTTGTACTCCGAAGCAATATCATTTGGAATATATGACTGCAGAAAAATGTGTTTGGAGCTGAATTTTTGGATGCAGCCAACTCACCCTTTCATGGTGGTTGAATACAAGAATGTGATAAGAATTTGCAATAGTGTGATGCTCTTGTCCGACAGCTCCATGATAATCTTAGGAAGGATGTGCCATAGAGCATGTGGAAACGTCTAGAGACATTTGGAATCTGCTTGCTGATGTGGCTAATGCTGCCAACTCACCCTTTACGAATACCTTGGCTGATGTGGTCTATGATGCCAACTTACCCTTTGTTGATGTGGGCCTTGCTGCCACCTTGACCCACTATGGATTGTACTTAATGTTGTTGCTTTAATACTGGTGGTTGTTATTGCTACTTCAATTCTGGCTGTCAACTCAAATGATGTACTTATCTTCAGTCTGCAATGCTTCCAGCCGAACTTGTTATGAGGATGTAAAGGCATTATTTTGTAATATATTGTGACATGCAACGATAATCTGATCATGTAATCACAGCAAGACCTTCTTTAAATCTTTAGCTAGGAATTAGCGTTATGCACCATAGAGAGAGAAAGGAGATAAGGGTAGAGAGAGAATGGAGTCAACAACCGGTTGGGTCCCTATACCCACTAAGGGCCCCATCCCCGAGAATTTGCTTTATACTTGGAGAATTGAGAAATACAAATAACACTCTAAGAGAGAGCATGGAAACACGCTTCTGAAGAGTACATTGTGCACACGTATTGCAGACCCAAAGACTTGAGAGGCAATGCTGACCATTACTGAGACCTTGATGCTGTCCACACTGACAATGTAGGGCACTTTGCAAGGCAAGAAAGAGGCTTGTGCTGTCCACCGGAATGCAAGGTTATTGTGTGCAAAACTGTAAAGAAAGCTGTAAAGAACTGCTGAAACAGTACCCTAACCTTACTCCGTTTGCTGGTCCGAATCCTCAAGTATGGTGCTGCATATACACCTTCCGAATAGGCTGAAGTGAAGGCCAAATTCTGAGGCTGATCAGGGCCAACTTCAGGGCTGCACACAAGAGGCTGGAGGGGAGCTATTTTGGAGTGCTGAAGGCTGGGGAGCTGGATTGGCAAATGAGGGCATGGGGACCCCCTTTATATAGGGCTGGAAATGAGCCAACCAGCCCCGAAACTGGCCGACTTTTGGGTCGGCTGTTTTGGGCTCATTGACCCATAAAAGGCAGCCCTAGGCCCCATAAAAGGTGGCCTAGGGAGGGGTGCAGGGTAGCCTATAAAGGCAGCCCTTCCCTCGCCATTCCCCTTCACTTGTTCCAGCCCTGAGGGGTCCCAAAAGGGCTGCTATCCTAGGCCTAAACCTATCTCTAATCCTAAGACGGAAACACTACCCTACTGTTCTCCAGTGGGTACCAGTGAACAAGGGCTGATCTGTCTTACTTGACCTAAGGCTGAGAGACTGACTTATGTAGCTTGTGCCTGACTGTCCTTGGACAAAGGCTCACGAAGGGGTCACAACATACAACAAAATCTCCTATTAGGGAACTATTACACACTTGTCGATGTAGCCAATGTGTCATATTGCACCCAAGTGCAGGGATGCATGTGACATCTATGTATCTTTTATGACAATATAACATAAACCTGCAATTTACACACACACAAATGTCAAAAGGCATAAAAATTATTAGCTTCTTTGCCTCAAAGCATGTAAGTTTTGAAGGTAATCCCCTTGAAACACCAACCATATTTTGTGCCTAATAGAAGCAATAGGTTTTGCAATAGAAAGTTGCACTCTATTATCTAATTTTCTTGTCCTTATCTTCATTTTTTGAATACATCTCTATCTATGAGATTGAAAATACTCCAATATTCTTAACGGGGTACTTAGTTACCTTAGTTTTGTTTTTTATGGTAGCCTTTTTTTAGGACCTAAATTAGCAGGGTCTTGTGGTGCTCATCCATATAAACTGAATTGCCATCAAGGAGCATCCTCAAGGTGCGATACAAGCCCTGCTTAGTCGAACTAACCACATGTGAGGGCAGTCATTGCATGTTTTGTGGCTAGCCTTTATTCTATCATAGGACAACAGTATCGATCCATTGTTGAAATGGGCCCATGATCTAGGAGCTATGCGTGTTGGTGTGAGTGCAAAGTATCAATCTCTTCTATAGGGAGGGTCTAGTCTCATTATCAGCTCCCTTTAGCAATTTGCTTGCAAGTAGTTATTGGGGGTGTGCCCTCCTTTTTATCAGCTCATGCTTATGCACTGCATATGTGCCTTGAGCATTTAATGGCTTGCCTTTGGGGGGATTTTTTTAAAACCAAAAGAGGAACCTATTGGAACATGTGCCAATCCCCTCATGTGGTGTGTAATTAATGGTAATATAGCGGGGAAAATGGCCCCTTGAGCGTTGTATGACATGTGGACTAAGCGGTGCGTTGCCCTATCAACTAGAGGATCTAAGCATCTTTTGCTTGGATGCTCATTTGGGAGAGAATAAAATGAAGTTGTATAGTCTTTAGAAGGAGTTGTAGCTTGAATCAAGAGAATGTGGGCTACTTTTTGATTAGCCTTCTCCTTTAGTGCTAGCCTTTGTCACGGTTGAGTTTTCCCTTCACCTCCAGAGTGCCGACAGAAACTCAATATGAAGATCTTTGTATCAATGGATGCTCAAGTATGTGTGGATGTGTGGATTTGTATGTGTGAGAGCATATGTTTATACTATGGTCTATACCCATTGTTGGGCATTGATGACATCAGTGGGTATGTCATAGTAGCTAGTCCCTGCTATGCATGATGAAGTTTATGGTTTCAGCCTTATGAGTGACTATCATGAGATTGAAACTGCACTATGTTGTGTTTTTAGAGGATGAATTTGGGCAAGTTCCCGGATTCATCTAGATATAACGCAGGATATTAATCCCATAATCAAATGTCTAATGTGACTATCCTTGAACACCTCGAGAGTATCCTCCCGGGATCTTTTGGGAGGCTCGAGGTCCACAACATGGCTATGGGGCAGGATTGGAACCTTGCACCCAGTGCTTATGACACGTGGTGGGAGCTGGCTGCCTTTTCTTTGACATGGTATTAGAGCCAGCTACAATTCCGGTGAACTGTACGGCACAACTGTTTGGCGGTGGTTGCTCATTGGTGGCTATCTGCAGATTTGCGGCCGAAGCCACTGCTTGAACCGGTAGCTGGTTGTTTGTTTGTGGTGTAGCGCAGACTTTGTTGACTGCTCATTGGAAGTGTTTTGCGGCTGCTCACCAGCGGCTGATTTACACCTGCACTTTGGATAACTTTATGACTTCTCAGACTTCGTGACTAGCAATGATTTGTGTTGTACCCCATGCAATTTGTTGGATTGGCCTTTCGACTGTCTCGTGTGACCTTGCATGTTGTGCTAGCCTTGCCTTGTGTGGATGGTCAGTGTTTGTCCCATGGGGGGGGTGTTGGAACATGTGGCAATTCCCTAGTGTGGTGTGTAATCGATGGTAATATGAGAGGGGAAAATCGCCCCTTGAGTGTTGTATGACATGTGGACCAAGGGGATGTTAAACCCATAATCAATTGTGTAATGTGACTATCCCTATATGGGCAGGTTTGAAACCTTCAGAGTATCGCTCCCGGGATCTTTTGGGAGGCTTTGGAGATCCATAGCGGGGCTATTGGGGCGGGATTGGGACCCCGCACCAAGCCCTTGTCATAATGGCTGGCTGCCTTCGCTCTGACAGAACCACTTATATTATGTGTTCAAAACTCCATATATGATCTGCGTGGGTGCTGAGAAAAGGAGAGACTAGTTGTTTTCACTTTACTTCTCCAGTTGATTGCCTCAAGTAACCCCGAATAGGCACTAAGGGCCACTGTGGTGGACTATACGGGAGGGAAGAACAAAAACGTGGAGCAAAGCTGAGTTGAAGTTTGCAAGAATGAAAATACAAAGGGCTATCACATGACAAAATCCTAAAACCCTAGTGCGAGTTAAATCCCACTCAACCCTAAACTCAACCGATAACTGTGTTTCCTTAGAAGGAAAAATTTCCCCTAACCCTTTGCACTGACAATGTCCTGGTGTACAAGGAACGATCTCAATCACGAGATTGAAGTAAGCCCAAAGCTTTGTGGAAAGCTTCAAACTTTTCTATAGATAGAGCCTCGGTGAAAAGATCTACAACATTCTAATGTGTAGGATAGTACTCTCTCTCATGCAATCTCTTTCTAATATAATGATAAAGGGTCTCAATTGTGTTTTCAGCATGCATGAAACATAGATTCCGTGCCGCTGCAATAGCACTTTGACAGTTAGTGAGTATGGGAGTACATGGCTGCAAACCACCATGAAGATCTACCATCCATCTCCTCAGCCATACACATTCAAGCGTGTTGTGAAGGCTGCCTTGTACTCAGCTTCACAAGATGATGTTGTCATAGTGGATTTTCAACCAAGAAATGCATGAACTGCCAATAAAGAAACAATTTCCATTGGTGGAATGTCTGGTACTTTAATCCCGATCCATCTTTGAATCACTAAAAGCATGCAAGTCAAAGTCACCCCTCTTGACATAGAATAGACCAAGAGATTGAGTACCCTACAAGTATCTAAAAACGTGCTTTACAGCACATCAATGCATATATCGCTCAATTGGGATTCTCTGAATTGAATATATGGATGGGTATTGCAGAGATACAGGAGGGATCCAACAACCTGAATATTTACAACAGCATCAAAGGTTCAAATGCATCATGCGTGGACAGCCTTAACCCTCGCTCCATGGGAGTTGAAGTAGGCTTTCAGTCCTGAAAATTGAACCTTTGTAACAGCCCCTGAATGTATTTTGACTGTTTGAGCATAATGCCTTTATCTGTTTGCATAGAGTGAATGCCCAAATGCATGTGTCTTTGGGTTGTGCATATATCTGCTCAACTGGGATTCTCTGAATTGAATATTTGGACGGGTATTGCACACATACATAAGGCATCCAACAACCTGACTATTTACAACAGCATCAAAGGTTCAAATGCATCATGCATGGACAGCCTCAACCCTTGCTCCATGGGAGTTGAAGTAGGCTTGCAGTCCTGAAAATCGAACCTTTGTAGCAGTCCCTGAATGTATTTTGACTGTTTGAGCACGGTGCCTTCATCGGTTTGCATAAAGTGAATGCTCAAATAATAATGTAACAACCCCAACAGACATCTCAAGCAAAGCTTCAAGCGTCCTTCTTGAAATCTACAATTTTCTCTTCATTTGTGCCTATGAGTAGCATATCATACACACAAGATGACTTACAACACATCCTTCTTGTCCTTGGCTGAAAGGGTGTAAACTACTCGGTGCTTTCTATCAATTCAGACAACGGATTTTGCAGAGGCATTTGAATGAGATGATTGCGAGTTGCCAAACACATATACTTGAACTTAAGAGTTTGCAATTAAGCTGGAATTAAGACTTATACAGCTTAAACACAAAGTGACATCATTGGAAAATGCAATATGATTGAGGGGCCAAGACGGCCCCCCCCCCCCTTATCCAGGCTCACTTTATTCTTGAAAATGGAGATACAAGACCAAGGTGCAATGCACCTTCCAAACTGATGAACTCAGTGAAAACCTAGGACCTAGATACAAGACTCAAGAGCATATGTACAAGGTAGACAACAAAAAAGAGGACTCCAAGCTCAGGTTTCAACTCCTGGCTTGCCCAATCCACAAGGAAGACCCCTGCAACAATCGCCACTTACATCCAACATTAGAGACAAGCACTAGTTTCTAGAAAGATAGTAGAAACAACATGAAATAGTGCTGTAAATGAGATAAACTTGACAATACAGGCTCCCTTCGTGACTTGATCCTTTTGTAGATGAAGTCCTTGATGCCTCTGAAGCTACCTTGGGTGAGGAGAGTGTGGAAATGGGGCTGGAATGAGAACAGCTTAGAAAAACAGCTTGTAGGCTAGAGAGAGAAAGCTTTTATGGAGTGATAGCTATAGAGAGAGAGTGCCAATGCTGATCCCAAGGGAGGAGATGTAAGAGAGGAGCTGCTGCTGTTCTAGAGGTGCACAGAAAGGCAGATTTCTGCAAGGGAAATGGGCTGGAACAGTAGAGAGAGAAATTCTGCAGTAGAGAGAGAAAGACTGCAGCAGGAGAGAGAAAGGGGCTGTGGCTGCTCCAGGCTAGGTGAAGGAGAGAGGATGCTGTTGCTGTTCCAGAAGAGCTGAGAGGGGGCAGATTTCTGGAGAGGAGGGGCTGGAACTGTAGAGAGAGAATGTGCTGTTGTAGAGAGAGAAAGTGCTGCTGAGGTGAGAGAATGGCCTGGGGAGAAGCTGGCTGCACCCAAGGAGCTAGAGAGGTTCTGCTGCATCATCCAAAAGGAGGGAGAAGAAAAGTGACGAAATTTTCATGTATGGAATGAAGGGGAGAGGCCTTCTTTTATAGGCTTAGCCCCCCCCCTAAGCCTAGAGTGGAAGGTGGACACTTGTCCCAGATTTTTGGTGGGCTGCAGTCCCAAAGAGGACAGCCCACAACCTGCCCCAAATCTGCTAAACACTTGGCCTGCATGCCCTGCCACTTGCCATGCATGCTGCCACATGTGTGGGACAGGTGGACTGACCTGCCAGCTCAGATTCCATGTGACAGTTTGCCACGTGTCAGCTGCCACGTCACTCCCAAAAACCCTAAAATTTCAAAGTTGTCAGAATTTAATTCTGATCGCACTCACGGGTTCCTAACAGCTTAGACTATCTATTGACGTACTCTAAGGTCATAACTGAGCCATACTGAGCTCATTTGTTTATCGTCTTATCTTGTATCTCCATTACTCTTGGCATGCTGCCAGGCCCACACCCAAAGCTCAGGGAACATTCTCTTGATTGGTCCCATGTTTGGGTACTCAGGTGGGGTGTGGTTTCTAGATGTCCCTCTTAAAGAGAGGCCATCACTCTTGTGGGTCACTAATGCCCATAACCCCAAGCAAGGGGGTCCACCCTCAAATGCTAGACCTAGTCCCCATTGTCCGTAACTGAACAGAAGGAAAACATTTCATTTCTTAATAAGCATACTATTGAAAAACAAAAAGAAATAGTACCAAGCAAGTGGATACATGTTGAAGCAGGATGACATTCCCTCCGTCTTTCATTCGGTTGTCCGCAATTGAAATGCTTCCTCATAAGCATCCAGGATTTCAGGACACTCCTGAAATGTAGCTCTGTCCACCCATTGGGCATCGGTGGTGGATGGGAGCCCTATGAACTTCAAAAGGAACATTTTGCGAGTCGTGCCTCGACGTCCCGCAGTGAAGTTATGCAAAATAATTTGCTCTGGGATCAACAAGATCTCAGTGTCCTCTACTTCAGGTGCATCGTCCAGTGTGGGCTCTTGAGGTGGTTCCCCAATGAAGGGTTTCACCAAGCTTACGTGGAAGACATTGTGGATCTTCCAATGCTCTGGAAGTCTCAATCGGACTGAGACATCATTTATTACCTGCAACACATGAAAAGGACCATAATATTGAAACGATAGCTTGAAGTAGATGCGCTTTTTGTCCACTTTGGTTTTAACCGGGCTTTCTCAAATTTCAATAAGACCCATTGGCCTTCTTTCACTGCAAACGCCCTCCGTCTTTTATTTGCAGCTGCTCTTTGTTTCTCCTGTGCCTTTTGAATGGCTGCTCGAATGACTTTCTCTTCTTGGCGTTGGCGGAGGATGTCCCACTGCACCATTGTATTTCTCTTAAACTCCTTAGGCAGGAAGTGCCTCATCAAGTTCTTCTTGAAGTGCTTCCAGGTGTGGGCTTGCTGTCCAGTGTTGACCATAGCTGCCCACCAGAGTGAAGCACGGTCTTGCATGTGCAGGACGGAAAACCGGATCTTCGCCTTGTCTTCGTACTCGTCCCCCTCAAAGAAATACTCGAGGTCTCGGATCCAGGCCAGCAAGGCCTCGGGCTTGTCCTCTCCCTTGTACTTGGTAAACTTGAAGAGCTTATCTCCAAGAGGTACCTTATGCTTTGCATACCTTCATCTCCGTGGACGTCTTGAAGGAGATGGACTCCGATGACGCCGTTTACCTCGAGGAGGGGAAGAAGAGGATGATCTTCCCTCCTTGTTGGAGTTGGTGTTGTCCGCACGGCCTCTTCCTTGGGATTCGGGCCCTCTGTCATGAGTTTCTGCTTGGCTGCTTTCCAGCACTTGAACCTGTTGAGCAATGTTTGCCAAGAGAGCACTCAACTCATGCAGGCTAGGAGGAGGGTCAGGTCCATTGGCTACCATGATGACAAGATGACTCAATGAAGGAGAGACTCAACAAGAGAAAGCACAGAGTACAGGACCACTGCCTAAGCTCTGATACCAATGTAAACTACTCGGTGCTTTCTATCAATTCAGACAACGGATTTTGCAGAGGCATTTGAATGAGATGATTGCGAGTTGCCAAACACATATACTTGAACTTAAGAGTTTGCAATTAAGCTGGAATTAAGACTTATACAGCTTAAACACAAAGTGACATCATTGGAAAATGCAATATGATTGAGGGGCCAAGACGGCCCCCCCCCCTTATCCAGGCTCACTTTATTCTTGAAAATGGAGATACAAGACCAAGGTGCAATGCACCTTCCAAACTGATGAACTCAGTGAAAACCTAGGACCTAGATACAAGACTCAAGAGCATATGTACAAGGTAGACAACAAAAAAGAGGACTCCAAGCTCAGGTTTCAACTCCTGGCTTGCCCAATCCACAAGGAAGACGCCTGCAACAATCACCACTTACATCCAACATTAGAGACAAGCACTAGTTTCTAGAAAGATAGTAGAAACAACATGAAATAGTGCTGTAAATGAGATAAACTTGACAATACAGGCTCCCTTCGTGATTTGATCCTTTTGTAGATGAAGTCCTTGATGCCTCTGAAGCTACCTTGGGTGAGGAGAGTGTGGAAATGGGGCTGGAATGAGAACAGCTTAGAAAAACAGCTTGTAGGCTAGAGAGAGAAAGCTTTTATGGAGTGATAGCTATAGAGAGAGAGTGCCAATGCTGATCCCAAGGGAGGAGATGTAAGAGAGGAGCTGCTGCTGTTCTAGAGGTGCACAGAAAGGCAGATTTCTGCAAGGGAAATGGGCTGGAACAGTAGAGAGATAAATTCTGCAGTAGAGAGAGAAAGACTGCAGCAGGAGAGAGAAAGGGGCTGTGGCTGCTCCAGGCTAGGTGAAGGAGAGAGGATGCTGCTGCTGTTCCAGAAGAGCTGAGAGGGGGCAGATTTCTGGAGAGGAGGGGCTGAAACTGTAGAGAGAGAATGTGCTGTTGTAGAGAGAGAAAGTGCTGCTGAGGTGAGAGAATGGCCTGGGGAGAAGCTGGCTGCACCCAAGGAGCTGGAGAGGTTCTGCTGCATCATCCAAAAGGAGGGAGAAGAAAAGTGACGAAATTTTTATGTATGGAATGAAGGGGAGAGGCCTTCTTTTATAGGCTTAGCCCCCCCCCTAAGCCTAGAGTGGAAGGTGGACACTTGTCCCAGATTTTTGGTGGGCTACAGTCCCAAAGAGGACAGCCCACAACCTGCCCCAAATCTGCCAAACACTTGGCCTGCATGCCCTGCCACTTGCCATGCATGCTGCCACATGTGTGGGACAGGTGGACTGACCTACCAGCTCAGATTCCATGTGACAGTCTGCCACGTGTCAGCTGCCACGTCACTCCCAAAAAACCCTAAAATTTCAAAGTTGTCAGAATTTAATTCTGATCGCACCCACGGGTTCCTAACAGCTTAGACTATCTATTGACGTACTCTAAGGTCATAACTGAGCCATACTGAGCTCATTTGTTTGTCGTCTTATCTTGTATCTCCATTACTCTTGGCATGCTGCCAAGCCCACACCCAAAGCTCAGGGAACATTCTCTTGAATGGTTCTTAGGTCGGTATGCAATCTGTGCATTTGATTGGTCCCATGTTTGGGTACTCAGGTGGGGTGTGGTTTCTAGATGTCCCTCTCAAAGAGAGGCCATCACTTTTGTGGGTCAGTAATGCCCATAACCCCAAGCAAGGGGGTCCACCCTCAAATGCTAGACCTAGTCCCCATTGTCCGTAACTGAACAGAAGGAAAACATTTCATTTCTTAATAAGCATACTATTGAAAAACAAAAAGAAATAGTACCAAGCAAGTGGATACATGTTGAAGCAGGATGACAAAGGATACTTTAGTTGGACTATTTTGTAGACCCTCATTTAGTAAAAGTATATGAATTTTGTCATACCAATCCCGTGGGGCTTTGTTTCAGCCCATAAAGTGCCTTATGAAGTCTGCATACTTTGTGTTCCTGATGTGGTATGTGAAAACCAACAGGCTGATTCACATACACTTCTTCCTGCACGTCCCCATTGAGAAAGGCTATTTTTATATCCAACTGATGTGTTTTCCTGGATGTAATGTGCCTAGAAGCACCACGATCAAAGTATCAAACTGCATCTAAGGCATCACTCACACTGACTTAGGCAACCTCATGGTTGGCATCACACTTGCCATCATAACTACAAACCAAAAAAGGCCAATCTTTTATAACAAGGTTTGCTGAAGCACTACCCTTGCTTGCATCTTATGCATTGGAATTTGAAATTGTCATTCCAGCTTTCTTCTTTTTTCTTTTTTCTCCAACTTTTTCCTGCATTCATTGATGCATGTCTAAGCTCCTTGCAATAATGGCATTTGCCCTTCTTCTTGGGCTAGCTTGCATTTTGTAAATTGATTGCTGAGCTGAATTAGTCCTAGACTGAAAGCCACCAAAATGAGGCTTATTTTTTCCTTTTGCCAAAGAAGGCTTGATCGCCATGATGCATATCAACAGACATATTTTTTCCTTGATTATTCTTCCTACAGCAACCCGACAAGTTTCGAAAAGTCATAAACAAATTTAGAGAAGTATGAAAAGACAAATAAGCCTTTGGCAAAGAGTTCTGAGTTGTAGATAAAGTTGACTGTCACGTGTAACTTCATCAATGATGCTACGCAACTGCCCGGATCTTAGTCAAAAGATTTGACATTGAATCACCCTTCAGCATCTTGGCATTGTCAAGCTGTCTTTTTAAGAAAGAGACCTTGGCCCCGTTCCTTGCCTAATACATATTCTTCTAGAGGAAAAATGAGGTACCTCTTAATAGACAAGGCAATGAATGACAAATCCTAGGTGTCTTTGGCATCCCATCTTCTTTTTTTTGAGGTGGGCAGAGGTGTAGCTGGTGCAAATGGCCTCACCTAAGCCTACTCTATCAAGGGGGTGACCTCCTTGCTGAGGTGTATCAGGACGGGCATCTTCACCTGTAAGTTCCTTACCATAAACCTCCATAGGAAATGGTTGGTGCCATCCAATTTATCCTCCTGGGCCAAAACTCCAAAAACATCTTGATTCTGATTTTGAGCCATTTTCAAAATTGAATGCACAAAAGGACCCAAAAAATCATGTGCTGTTAATTATACTGCACCAAGAAAAGAACATTGATCCACAAGCCAATGCTTGGCTAGGCAAATGCAGCCTGAGTATGCTAGTTTTGAACTGAAAAAGGGACTATTTCAGTGGTACCAATGTAGAATCGAATCCACCCCAAAATGCACTGTTTGCAGAATGTTTTTTGAATAAAAATAGCTCCAAAAGTTTTGCAACTCCAAAGCGAGTGTGCAATAGGTCACGGCTGACTTGTATAGCTGCATTTGGAAGCATTTTCAGCGTACTTTCCAAATGCTGCACTTGATAGGCGCAACTAAACATTTTCAACAACTTCAGATACCCACATAAACATCAAAATCTACCCAAAATTTGCTGCAGCAGGCCTAAAATCCTAAATAGGGTCAAGCATAGCCTGCAAACTATGAAAACATCTCCCGAGAAGGTTGGAGGAGCTCCCGTCTGCAGCTGCCCGCCACCGCCCGTCGCCATCACCCAGCCCCTTGGCAAGGCTTCACTCCCCTTGGCCGCGCCTAGCTGCCTTGGCCGCGCAGGCCCCTTGGCAGCGCCAAGCTCAGGCCGCCCTGCTGCCTTGGCCGCGCAGCCCCCCTAGGCAGCGTCCTGCTCAGGCCCCCCCGCTTCAGCCTGTCTGCCTGTGCGCTGCGCCCCCCTTCAGCCTGCTGGTTTTGGTCGCGCGTCGCGCCCCTTTCAGCTTTCTGTCCTGGCTGCGCCACGTCGACTTTCAGGCCCCCTCCCTTGCTGATTGCCCGCTCCTCCATTGCTTCAGGTTGGGCTGTTTCAGGGCCCTCCCCGGGACTGTTCAACTTGTGTTCCGGGGAGCTGAGATCCTGGGCTGTTTCTAGGCACTGGCGGAGTTGTCTGCTTCAGCATTGAGCGACCTGTTTGCATCCCACGCAGGCTGAAGATCGGAGCATTCATTTTACAGGTTTTTTGGGGATTTACTTGTGGTTGGTTGCGAGTTCTTGGTGGGTAGTTTCAGCAGAGGTAGCTCCTCCTCTCAGGACAGCACAAGCTGAGACAATGGAGGACACTAATGCCACTCCCGTCGCGGAACCTGAGGAGATTGAAGTCACTGTTTCTTTTCCTCCTGACATTGTGCAGATGATTGAGGTAGCAGAGGAGATTTTTCGTTCAACACACATCATTAGCTTTCTACCCGGTAGAGGCCAACAGTTACGTGATTGGGTGTACACCAGCATGGCCTCATTGGGTGTCTCAGTTACGGTTTTCTGATTGCTTGGCAGAGTGTACTTTTCTTTTGGCCTTCAGCCTGCAGAGCAGGCTCAGAGAGTACTCATGAGTTCACCGATTCAGTTTCAGAGCAGAGTCATCCATTTGTGGCCTTGGCGGAAGCACTTCAGTTCTACTTCCCCGGGACCGCGACAGGTCTCCTTTTGGATGCTTTTCCTGGACTTCCTGATGAGGTCAGCTCTTGTCGCAGAGCGGTGGAGCATATGGCTAGTGTGGCAGGTACAGTCATCCCTTCATGTGCTAGACTTTCCTATGCTCAGTCACTTACTGGTACAGGTGTTACGAGGGTTAGACTCACTTCAAAGTTCCCCCTCCTTGACCTTTGCCTAATTTGATTTCGTACTCCACCGGAGATGGGGTCCAGATGCAACAGAGGGTTTTGTACGAGGGTCTTCATGATCAGTGTCTTTTTTGCCGAAAGAGAGGTCACTTTATTAGGGATTGCCGCAATCGTCGGCATCGATCAGAGACTCCAGATACTTTTTATCCTACGAGTGACCCAAAACCTATAGCTCAGCCTCTAGGGGTTTCTGAGCCTGTTTCGACTCATTCAGTAGAGAGAGAGAACACTCCTCTGGGGGAGCCTCCAGTGAACTCAGAAAACTTGGAGGTGCCTCCAGCGAAATAGCTTTCACAGAGAGCTCGGAGGAGACAGAGATAGAGGGAGAGTCAGCAGTACGAGCAGCCCCAGGTATGAGCTCACAGATGGCAGAGAGTTGAGACACATCTGCAGGAGACCCCGGAAAGGGGAGATACAGAGGACCATCCGTAGGCAGGTCTTAACACTGTGCAGGAGATGGTAGCTCAAGGAGCTGAGACACACGTGCAGGAGACCCCGGAAAGGGGAGATGCAGAGGACCATCCGCAGGCAGGGCCTCACACTATGTAGGAGGCAGTAGCTCAGGATTTGATGACTCTTGACACTTCTACCCCGGAGGTTCAGTTATTGGTTTCTAAGACAGTTATCCAGCAGGAGACCGCTTAGGCTGCAGTTACGGTGATGGATGCCTCTTCACAGCAGTCCATTGAGAGAGAGGTATTTCACGACATAGGTCAGAGTCAGAGCTTGTCCTAGGATCTCATGCGCCTGTACGAGGTTCCCTCGAGACCTCTTTCTCTTCCATGTCACACAGTACCTTCTTTTGTTGCTATGCGGAGCGTCCTCTTAGACAGCAGTTTTTGTTCTCAGGGGAGCGAAAGATGGTTAGCTGAGCTACTTGACAGCGAGATTGCTAGACAGCTTTTGAGCATGACTCAGTTTTCATCGGTTCACTGTATTGTCGGCTCGCAGATTCATTCTTGCCCTAGGACTCTTCGACCTGGCTTCGGTGGCAGGGCCTTTCTGTTTCTGTTCTTTGAGGTTCAAGGAGACTTTGATTTGCCCAGGAGTGCTGGTTGGTTTGACTTTCAGCTCCTCAGTTCTCGCCAGAGTATTATTCCCTTGGATGGAGCCATTTTACATGAGTTGGGGCAGATTTGGAGCTTGATCAGAGACCAACTTTGGACTGCGCCGTCAGAGAGAGTCATTTGTGCCACTGCCACTGGCATCCCCTCACTCCCATCTGATGTCAAGGCTGTCCATCATTTCTTGGAACGTGAGAGGACTGAACGGCTGCAGATTTATTTCAGATGCAGATGGTCGTAGATCGGGAGTTCCTAGATTGCAGTTGCTTAGGGACTCCCTTTGGTTTATTTCCTCAGGGTCCCCTCCAGACATTGTGCTTATCCAGGAGCACAAGCTCTCCCAGGACAGGATTGACAGATGCAGATCCTTACTCAGGGGACAAAGCCGGACATATTGGAGCCCAGCGGATGGTACGAGGGGAGGAGTTTGCATTTCAGTTTCAGCCAGGTGGGCCCCAGAGATCACACAAGAGGGTACACTAGTGGAGAGCAGGGCATGCTATGTTATTCTTCAGATTGAGAGCACAGCAGTTGGTGTTTTCAATGTGTACGCTCCCACGGATCCATCTCGCAGACGTTCTTTTTGGAGACAGCTCAGAGAGTCCCTTCCTCAGGTAGACACCTGGATTGTTGGAGATTTCAACATGGTTGAATTCTCTGAAGACAAGCCGGGCCAGACAGAGGGTGGCCTTTCTGATAGGGAGAGAGTGGAGTGGGATAGTTTTGTTTTACAGGCTGGACTTCATGATGCAGCTCGATTGGATGACTTTCGTCACTTGGCTGACAGTGTTCAGTTCTCTTGGTCAGGGGTTTTCCATGGCTCTCTCTCTTTGGTTAGACTTGACAGGTTTTATATTGGCCAGTGGGGCCAGGCCAGAGGAGGACAGATTGGGATTCGCCCGGGTTATGTTTTATCTGACCATGCTCTAGTCTTATTATAGATTCTCCCTACCTCTCCATTGGAGAGCACAGGCTTCCGGACTCTGTTTTTCAGGACACAGAGTTTGTGGAATGGTTGAGAGAGGCTTGGTTGTCAGAGGACACTCCTGTGGATCAGGGCTGGTTGATTTGGGTAGAGGGGGCTTTGGCTAGAGTCAGCAGGGCCTGCCAGTTGAGGGCAAAAGAGGAGAAGGAAAAGCTCAGAATCAGAGATTGGAACGCAAGAGCAGAGGTCTCCAGACTTCAGAGATTAATTCAGAGCTTTCCTCATTCTCTTTTCATTAGAGGGCAGCTTTCAGAGGCTCAGGAGAGACTAGAGGAGATTCAGGGAAGGAGGGCCCAGTTCAGGTTTTACTCTCAGCAGACCTTCTGGATCCAGAAGGGGGATAGATGCTCTAGAGAGTTCTTCAAGGCAGTGGGTCAGAGATACTCTTCGGATAGTCTTCGTAGACTTGTGGATGAGACCGGTTCTCTTCAGACGGATCCTTATCGTCTTGTTAAGATCACTTCTGATTTCTATTCCACTCTTTATACCGCTAATCCAATCACCGAGGAGATGATCAAAGCCAGAGAGGAGATTTGGAGTCATGTCCCCCATATGGTCTCAGACAGGATGAGTCATGTTTTGGATAGCCCACTATCATTCCTGGAGATCATGGATGCGTTACATGAGCTGCCCAAAGACAGATGCTCGAGGGAGGACGGCTTGTGGCCACTTCTTTTTAGAGCTCTCTGGGATAAGATTGGGCCTCATCTACTTTCTGCCTTTTCAAAGGCTCTCGATACAGGATCTTTGGGTGAGACATTATGCACAGGTATGATTTATCTCATCCCGAAAGGGAGAGACAAGACAGTCCTACGTAATTGGAGACCCATTACACTTCTAGGGACAGCCTACAAGATCCTGGCGAAGACCTTGGCCCTTCGTTTAAAGCCTATGCTGCCAGATATCATTAGAGCTACTCAGATAGGATTTGTCCAAGATCGGAGTATCTTGGATAATATCTTCACTTTTTGGGAGGCCACTCATTGGGCGAAAGAGAGCCCGCAGGAGATTGCAGTTCTCCTTCTCGATTTTGAGAAGGCTTATGACAAGGTGGACTGGGGTTTCTTGGAGGGCACTATGAGGAGGCTAGGATTAGTGACAGATGGATTTTATGGGTCTCTTCACTTTACTCTCACTCTTCTAGCAGGATGGTGGTCTGTGGAGGCAGAGGACTGGCTTTTCAGCTATCCAGATTGGTACGACAGGGATGCCCGCTTGCACCTTACCTTTTCCTATTCGTAGTGGAGGCTATGGGATACTTTATGCAGGCTACCAGTCATGGCACTTTGGGCCTTCATCTGCCTATCCGGTAGGAGCAGGAGCTTCTGGACACTGAGTTTGCTGATGATATGGCACTGACAGTTAGAGGAGATGCATATAGTCTTGCTACTGCTGCGGATTCAATTGACAAGTTCTGCCTAGCCTCAGGGGGACTTGTCAATTGGAACAAATCAAAAGGCATCTGGACTGGAGCTCAGCAGGATACCTTAGCATGGGGAGGAGACAGAGGCTTTGTATGGATACCCAGAGGCACCTCCACGAGATATCTAGGCTTCCAGGTTGGCATTGAGGTGTCTCCGATGCAACAGTTTGCCCCAGTTCTTGAGAGTATCCGGAGAAAGCTAGCCTACTGGAGTACGGCTAGACTTTCTTTGGCCGGAAGAGCGCTAGTACTCAACCAGGTTCTACTAGCGACTATGTGGTATGTTGCGTCATGTTGGTGCTTTCATGCTGACTCGATTTGTCAGGTGAGGAGATTGTTTCGGAACTTTCTGTGGAGTGGTGGGGATGGTCATGAGGACACTAGGGCCAGAGTTTCATGGGATACTATCACTTTACCATTCTCGCAGGGAGGACTTGGGGTTCTTGATCCGGAGATGCAGAGCAGAGCCCTTTTAGTCAAACTTCTGGTTAGAGGTTTGACTCCAGGCGATCAACCGTGGAAGCAGTTCCTACTGCATGGGATCCACCAGTGCACCCCCAGAGCAGCACGTCAGTGGGCAGGTAGAGTCAGTTGGATCTTCCTGACGGACCAGCATTCTCAGCCTTCCTCACCACTTGTGAAAAGGCTTATTCAGATATGGGATCATTTTCGACAGCACCTCATCAGAGCAGTTCCCTCCTCCAGACAGGAAATTGCCCGACAGCCACCTTACCATAACCCCCTGGTTCGGTACCAGGGATCTTGCCTTGGTACAGAACTTAGGACTCCCTTGGCCAGATGGCATGCTCAGGGGGTTGTGACAGTCGGAGATTGGTTCAGGGAAGGTGTGGAGATGTCAGAGGAGGCGATCAGAGATAGACATGGGCCACTTGGACAGATTGCTGCCACCAGATTACTGATCATGAGAGCTATTCCTCAGGAGTGGAGGGATGTACTTACAGATCTAGCATATGTGGATTCCATTTCTACTTGGTCAGGTTGTTTTAGTGAGGCTGGGCTATGTATTGGAGTTCGCTTAGGACCGGCACCATTTATTTATTTTGAGACGGAATCCTCTCACAGATTGTATCCCACTCAGCCCCTGGATCGTCAGGAGCTTCTTTGGCAGAGAGTTAGGATCATTGGTTGCCTGGGTAAGGAATGGGCCACAGATCCTTCCAGGTTGACCATTATAGAGGATATTAGATGGAGACTTTGGATTTTTTAGGGTCGACCTCTTGCGGAGCTTGACTGGGACCCAGGTGAGTGGGCATGGCCTGCTCCGATGGCAGGCGTTTGTCCTCTTCCTTTTTTCCAGTACTCGACGAGAGCAGGTTACAGGCTTCAGCAGAGAGACTCTCATCACATACCATCTGCCTCCAGCATTGGCACGCACAGGGACTTACTGCAGAGCTCTTGCTGAGCTACTGGGGCATCAGTAGAGCCAGGAAAGTCTCCTACTTTCTTTGGCTCACTATACATAGGGGCATACCTGTGGGTACTTGGCTCCAGCAGATGGGTAGACCCTCTTTGTGTATGCGTTGTCAGCTTGCAGAGGAATCTAGCAAGCATTGTTTATGGAGTTGCACCAGCTCTAGAGTGGTATGGACAGGTATCTTCAGGTTGTTCTCATATGTTACATCTGAGTCCTTTCTGATGACTTGGGGCGCTGCTCTTGGGGGAGAGGATTTGGAGCCTTCACTCTCTTTGAGGCAGAGCCAGGAGACCACGGTTTCTTCATGCAGCGTCGCCAGAGACGGGGTCCCACGGAGGCCAGCATTATGGAGCCGCAGGATTTACTTTTGGTACCGGTACCAGCTCAGGAGTCCATGCCTACTTCAGCTGAAGGGTCAGCAGCCTGGGAGGTGATTTCCAGCATTACCCTATGGCGGATATGGTGTTCGCGATGTGAGTAGCAATGGCAAAGAGCAAGGCACTGAGAGAACAGCCTTGACGAACATAGCAGCTTAATGTCCAAGAAGAGGAGAGAGCATTAAACAATAGACAATGTGTTATGCCATCTTCATATAGCTAGTAAACCACTCTTTGCATTTTGATACCAAAGGGCAACCGATCCACAACATCAGCAAAAAATTCCCAGTGAATGGTATCAAATGCTTTTTTTTCTTTCTTTCTTTTTGCAAAGAAAGGAACCTTCTATTAATGCTTGAAAACTTCATACAAAACAGCAGCCCCGAAGGTGTTGAGTATGGGAAAATTTGGATAAAGGCTGAAAGAGGAAAACTAGCCTATTCTAGAGAAACCTAGCTCACTGCCTAGGGAATCTCTGTTACAGGGGCTAACAGCAAAGTGGGAGGACTATACAACTAGCATCCCTCGTGGAGTGAATATGAAGAAAAATCTTGCAGGCAAAGCCTTGCAGAATTGTGCGCGCCTCTTAACAATCGCCCTAGAGTCCGAGGTTCCACGCTCCCAGGTGGAGTGCAGGGTGTAGATGATATCCTGCTAGATGGCGACTGAGGTAGCCGAGGGTGGAACCAGATCCTCACCCATCACCAGACTACAACGAGCAATCCAAATGTTTCACGCCATGATACTAGCTACTACCTCTCTCACACTATCCTCCAGAGGAGAATGAGGATCCGAGCTATTAGGAGGGACTGCCTCTTGGAGCTCTATCCTCTGAATGCTTTGACCTTGTATCCGGTAACCAATCCAGCAGAGCAGCAGTGACACTGCCCCTCCACCCACATCTGCTCCAACCACGGGCCTATGGGAAAGCCTCCTTGGGCGGCTAGCCAGAAGAAGTAGTAGATCTTTCTTGGTCACAAACTGGACCATAGACGCGTCTAAAACCTGGAACGGACCTCCTGGGGCACCTTCTGGGCCACCAGATGCCTCTCCCTCGAAGGGGTCCAAGTCGAAGAGTCTAGAGGCTCCTGTGGCTGATCCTTAGTGGGTGCCTCTTGTCCTGCTCTCTCTTTCTCCCTGCATCCAGTCCGTTGTCTATGGCACTTTCGAGGCAGTTTAATTCGTTTCTTTTTCTTTTTTCCCACTTGGGTCCACTCTCCCTCTGAAGGTGTCTCCCAAGGGGTGTGGGACTCTTGCTGCTCCTGTCTAGAGAGGTGCTGGGCTCTGGCCTGCTAACTCCACTTGTCCTATGGGGGTGGGGGGGGGAGTCGTCTGTCCCTGACCACAAGGGCAGTTTCGGGCTAGATGGCCCATATGCCTGCAACGAAGACACTGTTGTGGTAAACCGGAGATCTCCACTCTCTGACGAAGTGTATCCCCTTCGAGGGTCTCGAGGAGGATCAACTCTGGGAGGGATTATGGGCTCTCAACCACCAATCTGATCCTGGGGACCCTTCCGTTTGCTACCATTGAAGGTGCCGAATATGGCGAGGACTCTAGCACCGTGCAAAACGCTCTATTGAACTATTTTGTATTGAACTATTTTGTATTCCTTTGGAAGCCGAGAATCGGTGAACATGATGTGTCGTGTCCATGTCCTCCACTGTGAAGCCATGGTACCAAGGGAAAAGGTACACCGGATGCGGGCCAGGGAGGATGGGGCTCTGCTCCACAAGTGTCAAGGCGGTGGTAGGACTACTATTCTGCCTACAAGCGCCTTGTCCTGAAGTGACTGGACCGCATGCTGCACCTATTGCTTGTCGGCTAGAGAAAGGATAACCTTAACGGGGGGTTGTGCAACTCCATGAAAACACCATGCACATTGCTCGTGGGTGGTCTCTAGCAGCAAAACGACTAGCAGAGGCATAAAAAAGGGAGGCGGGATAGGCAGGAAATGGCGCGGCAGGGAGGGGAGGAAGAAAATGAGGGGTGGGGGAAGATAAGCCAGCGGGGGAGAAGAGGAAAGTGTGTAGGGGGGGGAAGGAGCAGAGGCGAAGGGGGATAGGCGAGGAAGGGAGTAGGGCAGGGGGGAGCAGATGGAGAAGGACGCTAAGGCAGGGAGGGCAGCCGAAAGTGAAGCAGGGGTGGAGGAGAAGGTGCGGGGGGGGGGGTTAGAAAGAGGCGTGGTGGCTGCAAATCATGATGTACTAACATAGCAACCCATGAAAAGGAGTTAAAGCTAGCATAAAATATGTGGAATCCTGCAAAGAAACCTTCATGGCGAGCCGAAAAGTGTTGATTATGCTCTTGCAAGCGAACAATATGCAGCTTCTAACAATTGATGTAATCCCAAAGTAGCCTCCACTTATTTATATTACAGAGGCCATGAACATTGTACGTGGAACGTTTGATCGGTATATACGATCAAGAGTTTATGTGCTACAATATCAAATTTCAACCTTCATGGCTGCGGCAAGGTGTGGCGAGCCATCATACACCTCATAAGCATTCTCATGCTCATCATTTGAAATAGGGCCAAGAGGAGAGGTAGGACTAACTATAGGAGTTAGAGCCGTATTTGATCGATACAAAGGATCCGCAAGAACCACAGCTGGCCAAAGCGTGCTTACCCCAAAACCATCAACCGTTGGAGGCTCTTGGGAGAAGGACGTAGTCGCCATCCAATTGTCCTTGGCGTAAATGCTTTCTTAGGAATTTGCCAATCTGATAAGGAGCTTTCTCCCTAGGTGTCATTTTGTCCCCCTATCTTGGAGTATTAGACATTTTCGCCTTACCTTTTTTGAGCAGCCAAGGGTAGGGAAGTATTTCCCGAACCATGATCTCATTGTATGACAGTAGTCCGTGCCATAGAGGCATCATTGGGGCGTCCAGCTGAAGGGGGAGGTTTCATGGACACTCAAATTGCATATGTCCAAAATTTCCACACTCAAAACAAGTGCCTACAAATTTACCCCATTTTTTAAAAAAGGAACTAGGGATGGTATTTCTAGCATATCAACCTTTACAGCCATGTGTGGGAAAGCGGGTTTAATAATGTCCCACAACACACAAAAGCGATGGGGGACAAACCACTTTTCCCAATGCTTCAGCCAAATAAGGTAGCACAAGCTTGCAATACAATGGGAGATCCACCACCTCAACCCAAAAAGAGCATTTTTGACGAATGAACGAGTTGATTCTCAAAAAACAAAGGGGATTTTTGCAATGGTGAAAATGACTTCATAGACCCTCTATCTGCTTAGTAACAGCCCGCAACGAAATAGCCTTTGGGGATGACCCGTAATAGAGACTCGGAACTCTGAGACAGGCTCATCCCCCCAAGCTTTATTGATTTCAGAGAAGACCTTTGGCAATGTATCTACGAAAGGATGCAATTCAGGATTGACACAAGGCTCCAAGCCTTTAGTAACTAGAACTTCACGTCTGTTGAGATCCCCTTCTTTGTATTGAAGAGTATTCATTTTAGCAAGAAAAACCCACACACTGCAAAGGAAAGGTATGAAATACACAGAACCAGTGGCACACAACAGCTATAGAGAAAGGCTAAGAAAACTAACGCCTAAAGAAAGGGGTCCGAGAGTAGCTTGTAAGAGAGATTGCCGACACACACACACACAGTGAACAGTCAAGAACAATGCTTGGGCATTTCTATGATCGAACTTCTTCTACTACTCCAAAAGTGCCGGAGAAGGAGCTGCAGTAGAAGTAGTAGAAGTGGCAGTAGAAGGAGTAGTAGAAGTGGTGGCAGGAGTAGCAAAAATGATGGTAAGAGGATGAGCTAGTACTAAGCAGCAAGAGGTCTAGTCTCATCACCACTTACAATATTCCATAAGTTCTTGCAATCTTGCAAATAAAAATGTTCTTGAGCATGAATGACCACAAGGCATAGTTGAATCCTTCCAACTTATCACCCTCGGTCATCATAATGCCAAAGCTCTCATTCTGAGACATCCTGATTGCAAAAACAACACTGAGTGCAAATGCACCTGCAAAGAAGAATGCAACGGAACGAGAAATGCCTCTGACTGCTCTGTGCAATCACTGCACATATGGCATCAACCACTGAAGTGGAATTGAATGCTCTGCAATCAACCACAAAATGCACCTCAAGTGCAAATGTATGCCTGTGGGCTCGCCAAAAAATCCCCAAATGCACCTGTACGCCAGAAGCCATAAAAGCTGTACGCCAAAGAAAACATATATGCCAAAGAAAAAGTTGTACGCCAAAGGAAAGCTGTACGCCAAAGAAAAGCTGCACGCCAAAGAAAAGCTGCACACAAAAGAAACCTGTATGTCAGAAAAGTACACGGGCTGGAGCAATACAGAAACGGAGTGGAACGGAATGCACGAGCCGGAGTAAAGTGCACGGGCTGGAGAGAGTGGAGTACGAGCTGTACGGCGACTCAAAGAGCCCATGAAAGTGCTCCCACAAAAGTGCTCTGAAGTCCACGAGCAGGCTGAGGTTATAGGAGCAACACACTGATGCCGGAGAACATGCTTGGTGACGGGAAGCAAGACAGGAACCGGGAGCTAGTGAGTGTGGCGCTCTAATACAACATGATGGAACAAATGTAGAAAAGTTGTGAACACAAGTGAGCAAGAAGTGGTCACACAGAAGCTCCAATAGAATGCTCAATAAAAATGAAGTACAAGTACTTGGTAAATATAGTACCCAAGTACTACACACCAAAATAGACTAAGTCCTAGTCTATCCTACACCACCATATCATTGTATGTGTCTACAGTCGGTTTTGACCCAAGTAGTAGGTCGGGTTACACCTGCGCTCAGCATAGGTCCTTCAACTGGCCAGGTGGGCTGGTGAGGGGGCCCTATAAATAGGACCAACACTTGTATGAGGTTTTTTCCTAGCAATTGACGAATTTTTTCGGAGCTCTAGCAATTGAGGCATTTTTTCGGAGTTCTTGTGTGGAATTTTTCTCTCTTCCTTGAATTTCTGTTCGCAGTATTTGTGCTCTCTTTTTCTGTCTAGATTCTGCTGCACTCTCACATGGTATCAGAGCCAATAGTTGGCTAAAGACCTGCATTGTTGGAGGGCGCTTGGAGCCAGCAAACTGTGAGGTATTTTGGGCTGCTGTTCGGAGCCGATTAAAGAGGAGTGCAAGGAGGTATGGACTGTTCAGGAATATAGCAAAGGGTGACTTGTTTGAAGGGTGTTTTTAGAGTTGAGAGGAGGTGTTTTCCAGGGCCAGCAGACTACAAGTACTTGAAGGTATCTTTGGCTTCAAGCTTCTTCATTATCTTTTGCCAAACCCTTTCCTCTCTTCTCCCTTCAGTTTCCTTTCTCTTATCTTCCCACCCAACCTTCTCTTTCCATTCTACTCCTTTCCTCCAACATGGCTACCCTATCAGAGATGGCTGAGATAAGGTGAAGATTCTTGTATTACCCGCCTTCCTAGCAGACTGTCAATTAAATGGGCACAATTACGGTGTATGGTGTGTTATGATAGAGTTTGTCTTGCAGTCATATGATCTAGCAAACTCAATCCCCTTGCAACAGATCTAGGAATGTTGGAGCAAAAGGAGGCTGAGAGTTTGGCGCAGCTCTGGGACAGAGTCAATGCAAGGGTATGTTCTCTCAATTTCTTGAACTGTACTCCTCATATTATAAATCATGTTAAGCACATGACCACAGCCAAAGGTATATGGGAGCACTTGGTATCCTTGTATTAACAGAACTTCTCCAATCAAGTGTTGGTAGAGGAAATGCCCAATGACTGGGAGGAAACGGATCCAAATCATGGACCCCACGACTACTACCCCTATGAGGAAGGAAGTGGCACCCTAAGCCACTACCTCATGCAAGAGGATCAGCAGGTCCTCGTGTTCCAGACCGCTCCCATGAACTCAAGGCAAGGGACCTAAACTTAGTCACCCGAAGGCCCCTGCTCCAATGTTACACCTGCTAGGGCCCCCACAGAGCAAGTGAATGCCCCTACTGAAGTACTTCGAACCCGCCGGTGTCTTGCTTCAAGTGCCAGGGGCCACATTTCTTGAAGGACTGTCCCTATTGGGATCATACCCCCGCCGCTCCACCCACAACCAACCCCACACCCTTGTGTGTGGGGTGTAGGATCGAGCATTTGTTCAAGGACTGTCCCTTGAGAAGACCAACAACCTTGATCACCCCGCCGAAGAGCATCAACCTTAACCTGCTTAGCATCGAACAAGGCCAGGTGGAAGAGGGTGTCTCTAGAAGTTCAATGAGATTGTTTAGATCCGGCAAAGTCATCATCTGTGCAGGGGCACATCAACAAGCTCTAGAGATTCAGCAAGAGGTTCTTCAAGTAGGGGAAGGAGATATCATCCGACGACATTGTTGTCCCACTTGTCTTCCCAGTACTCCGCATTTTATTCATCCTTGATAACCAATGGAAGGATGAATACGTTGACTTTGGAGGAATTGGTACCCATGGTGCTCGACCAGGAGGAGATTTCAGAGTCGTTCCTAGGGCAGAAGAGGGCAGAAGCTCGTAGACCTTGGCAGCTCCATAGAAGGGAAAGAATCAAGGTAGAAGGACCTCTTCTGACAAGAGGACAGATGCAACAAAGGAAGTGCTCAAGGCGGAGTGTTCGTGCAATCACTGTGGCCAGAAAGGTCACAATTGGAGGAAGTGCTCTCAGCGTACATCTAGTAAGGGCTCCAGTTCCTCTGTAACAGCAATTACTCCGGCCTTTGTCCATATTGAGCTTCTTTCTTTGGCGTTTCCCATTCGAGAAGGGGTTGCCCTTCCGGCAAAAGACTCCTGGACCTAGATGATTGTGGATAGTGGAGCAGCTCGCAATATGAGCCCATCCCCTGCAGGACTCAAGAATTTTGTGGTCTCAGGTGGAGACATTTGCATCAAAGACAGATCAACCATCAAAGTTTGTCTAGTAGGCGGTCTCGACATCATTCCTATGACGGCAGAAGGGGGATGCACTCCTCACAAGTACTGTTTGTCCCTGCTCTTGGCTTCAATCTACTGTTAGTGTATGAGACATGCAGGTTGGGCATGGCTGTTCTGTTTGATATAGACTATGTGGAGGTCAGGGATAAAGCCATTGGCCAGGTAGTTCGCATTGGTACAATGGATCATGGTATTTATTCCTAGTATGAGGTATAGTTTTAATTCTTCTCTTTGCAAGGATCTCATTTCACCTGTATAGGAGAAGGCCTTATGATGAACCAGACTTTCTTACATATCTTTTGGGATAGCCTAAACAAAGATTGTGATATTTAATTCATCTAGGGTGTCTTTGCAAGGTGTCTCTCCTTGTTCAGGGACAAATTTGTTGAGATTGTGGCAACATGTATTTATTTTGAGGGATAGGATGTGTGGGACCAAAGCTTAGCAAGTGGTCCCCACAGGGTAAAATGATACAAAATGCATCCATGCTCGACAGGCAATGTTTCAGTTTCACCCTGAAGATGTGGAAATAAAATTGCAACTATTCTAAGTGAAACTGAGGTCCTAATGCAGCAACTTAATAAATTGGTCACTTTGAGAGGCTGCAGTTTCTCATGTATCAACGGCAAACAAGCACATCATACGAGGGCAACTTTGCAGCTACACTCTTTAGTTCACGGCAGCCTTTCATATCATTAGCTTCATCAGGGGTTCAATGATCTTCCATTGTGAATTTCTCTTGTGTTTTGAGACTATATTCCATGCTTGGCAATCTTATCTAGATATCTTTTTGGAGAGTGATTTCATTTTCTGGCTCGCATAAAGTTATAGATTGGTTTGGATGCTGAGATTCTCGATGGAATGGATGCCTCCATTCCAAAACATCATAGAGACGTCCAAATGTAATAATTGAAAAGTATAAAATATGACATGAATTTCTTGATGAAACGAACCTCATATGATTTTTAATGGATTAGACATGGGTCTCGTTTCAATTGGAACAAAAAGACAAAAAATAATATGATAACCTCCTTCAGTTGTCAATGGAGGATTGATAAGTAACTTTTATAGGTCAAAATACATTGTGCTCAGCTATTGTGGATTGGAGTAAAGTAGTTTCAAGCCTTTTTACCCCTATACTTTAGTCAACATGTTAATACAAGGAGATACACCATGGTATTGGATTTGTAGCCTGGGAGGGATAGAAATGTAGTATAAGGGTTATGCTGAAAATCCACTCAAGTATCATTTGTAATGTGAGGCCATGAAAAACTTCTTACCTGTTCCTGGCAGGGTGATTTGCTACCTATAGAGTATTATTGTAAGATGTGATTTGCTACCTGTAGTTTTCATCTTATCTTTGTGTTATCCATATGGAACATTTTTTGTTTCTGCAAAGATATGCTCCTTTCCTTATCTTTCCTGCTCATGTGTGTGAGATTCACAAGTTCCTGAGGACATTTATAGTAGTTGCTTATACATGCTTTTCATTGGCAGATGGACCGCCACAAATATGTAAAAGTTGCATACCATGGATTTCATGAGATGTCTCGCGATGACCGTATGGCAACTTACTGCAACACTCTCTCACGAGAATCCTATGATGAACCCGACTATGCTCTTATTGACACACTTTTTTCTCTAGCTGAAGCCTATCTCTTTGCCCAGCTGGTTGAGTTCAAAGATAGGTGTCCTGAAAAGTTCCCAGGATTCACCGAGTATGTTTGCTGTCCATCAAGCTATTTCAATATGTTTGGGTTATGAAGAGAAGAAACTTAACAGGGTTGCTATGTATTTAGAGAACTTTTGAGGTCAAAGAAGTTATGAGTTAGTAGTCGTTATAATTTATTTATTGTGTTTCTTCTGAGTCTATGTTGCAATTTTCTAGATCTCTGTCTGCATGCACTGTAGTGATGGATTCTGTAGTTCTGAAGTAGCACAGTGGTTCTGTACTAAGAAAGATGCTGTCTCAAAAGAA
This sequence comes from Dipteris shenzhenensis, assembly GCF_047967505.1. NCBI lineage: Eukaryota > Viridiplantae > Streptophyta > Polypodiopsida > Gleicheniales > Dipteridaceae > Dipteris > Dipteris shenzhenensis. The sequence continues at coordinate 24,874,350 of NC_141608.1, read as the reverse complement.
ATATGCATATTTGATATGAATCAAGTAGGCAAACACTTGACGTTTGATTATTTGGTCGCCATAAGAGCTGTAGTAGAAGGAGCCAAATATAAGAAAGAGATTGTCTATTGTTGCTTTGTAAATATGAGGAAAGCCTTTGACGCAGTTCCACGTAAGAAGTTATGGGAAAGGTTGGAAAAACCTCAAGTTCCTTTAAAACTCAAAGAAGCAACATATCAACTCTATGAGAGAGTTTTAGTAGAGCTAGCACTCGTGCTAGTAGATGGATCATGTTCCAAGGGAAAAGTTGTCATAAGCGGTGATATAGAGGTGAAGCAAGGATGCCCCCTCTCACCAACACTTTTTGGGCCTCTAATTGATGACTTGGAAGAGTGGATTAAAATACATAGCATGGAGGGTGTGTAGAATGCAGGATATGATTTGGTAATGCTTATCTACACAAACAACGTGGCTTTCTGAACACAAGTAAATTTCTAATCCAAAAGGATTGGATCTACATAAAAGGAAGGCACAGGTTAGCGCGCAAGCTCATTATCTTTTTTCTTGAACTGATTCCTTAAAATCATAACGTGTGTGATAACATATGTGTTTGTCACACTCTTACAAGATCCGTGCACATGACACGATGGGAGTGAAGCAGGTATGCCCCCTCTCACCAATACATTTTGGGCTCTACATTGATGAGATCACGACCTTTATTGATCACCTAGGAGGTGACGGATCATTGCTTGCTGATTTGATGATACAAATATTGCTATATGTGAATGATATAGTACTCATATTCTCTTCAATAGTACGCCTACAGAGACACCTAGAGGCCTTAGAGATGTTCTGTAGGGAGAGAGACTTGATTGTTAACCTTGATAAGACCAAGATCATGATTTTTTTCAACACTTCATGGCAGTACTTCATAGACACAGCTTCACTTAGCGAGGGGAGCCGGTGGAGATCGTGTAGTCCTACACTTATCTAGGGGCATTCTTGATGGGACTAGTACACGGTGTGTGATGATTTTAGTGTTGGGGTAAAGGCACATTGCCACCCCTTTATTAAAAATATGACACCTATGACTTTTTTAAGACAGTCATAGGGGGAAAAACCTAATCCTAATAAAACCTATGAGTTTGTGGTGTGGCTCATCACTTCACACCCGCATCTTGAGTGTCACTCTCTCTCTCACCTTCTCTCTGTTGTTCTTCTCCCTCTGACCTTCCCTTTCAACTGGTATCAGAGCCAGCCTCTCTTCCCCCTCTACCCCTGCCTACCATACCCTCTACCTCCCTCGGGACTTGTGCCCTTGACATAGAGCAAGCAGCTAGGGCTGCAGCGCGGCACAGCTACGCGGGGCGACGAGGCAGCAGCGCGGGTAGTGCGCAGGCTGGGCGTGGGCGTAGGCATCGCACGCGTGGGCACAGACAGCGCACGGGCATCAGCTGGGCTTCGAGCCTATTCGCCGTACAGTCGTGTACGGACGTACTGTACGGACGTACGGTCGTCCGTACAGCCGTACGGACACCGTACTGTCGACCGTACTGTACGGACCGCTGTACAGACTGCGACAGTGAGCTGTTTTCTTTCGTTTGGGAGCAGCGTCAGGGATCTACGTCAAGGAAGGCTTGTTTTTTTTTCAAAATTTTTTTTTTTTGTACCCTGCACAAGTACACAGGTACAGCAGGTACTACAGTGCTGCCAGTACAAAGGTACAAAAGTACAGCAGGTACATCAGTTTTTTTTTGGGAGAAAAAGAGAAGGAGAGAGAGCACTCTGCTCTTCATTCAGGATCATTTTTCAGTTCTCAAAACTGTGTTTTTTTGAAAGTACAACAAGTACCTTCGTCTCCCTCGTGCTTGAGGTGACCAGTACCACAGTGTGTGGTTGATTGCACAGTTATCTTGTTTTGGGAAGGTAATGCCTTGATTTTGCAGAGGACTTTTATGCCTTTGCTGAGTGCAAATCTCAGCTTTTGGGTGACATTTTCAAAGGGCTTTTGCCTGGAAGCTTATGCAGTGTATGCCTTGAGGCAGTGTGGAGCCAGGGAGCCCACATTAGTCTTGTTTCCGCAAAGTACTCAGTGACATTTCTTGCAGGTCACATTTTGTGTACGACACCTTTTGAAAATCTCAGTTGAGCCACGCTTGGCCAGGGCGCATCGAGTTTACTTGGTCCCTAACTGTCCATCGTTGACAGTGCTCAAAAGATTTTCTCTTCAGTGTCTGTACGTTGGGATCTGTGTTGTTATTGTGTACACAGGGCTGTTTATGCATTGCATTGTCAAGTGAAAGTGCCAGGAGAGCGCTACATTTTGTATGCTACCTCAGTGTTGAGGTGTTCTTCACTTGGTACAGGTGTCAAATCAAGGGGCTTTTGCCCAGATTTTGATTGAGAGCACTTGGGTTACTGTCAGAGACCTTCAGATGCCTTTTATCCCCTTGGCAGAAGGGTGATTGCTTGAGATTTGTCCCATTTTCTGTTGCAGGTTTGTGACAGGCTGAAGAGTCTGGAGTTTTTTTTTTTTCAGTGAACAAAACAGTGTATGACAAGTGGTTTATGCATATAAAATCAGTGCAATACCTCATCTGAGGTGGGAGAAGTGATCAGGACAGCAGTGTTTTGTGCTTTGTCAGCTGATGATGCACTGTTAAAGCACTTTTGGAACAGCTGCAGCATTCTGAAATTACTGTTTTATGCCTATTTGAGCATGGTACAATGTGTCAGAAGGTACAGTAATTGGAGGGAAATTTTTTCTGTTTTGCTGCAGATTTTTTGACAGTAAAAACAGTACTATTGTGAGTGCTCTTGGCTCTTGATAGAGCAGGTTTTTCTGAGAAATCAGAATTTTATTCAGTCTTTTTTGACTTACAGGGAGTCAGATACTTTCCTTATCTGATATGGCATCAGGGGGAAGTGAATCATCAATTCTGAACATAAAGAAGTTGAAAGGGGCACACAATTATGCATTATGGGCAGAACAGTGTTTGAATGTACTTCTGCTTAAGAAGATTTCTAAGCCCATAAGGGTGAAGGGTGTCAAGCCATCTGGGATGTCAAATGATGAGTGGGAGGAGCTAGATCTGTCCGCGAGGGCTGCTATCATGCTTACTCTCAGTGATTCTCTTGTGTACAATGTTCAGGCTGAAAAGACCTCTTATGGTGTATGGCAGAGGCTAGCAGAGTTGTATGCCCAAAAGAGTTCAGCCAGTAAGGTGTATTGGTTGAAGAAGCTGGTTGATCTTCGCATGAAGTTAGGTACAGCTATGACCTCACACTTGAGTGAGTTCAATGCCATCTTTACACAGCTGATTGCACAGGGGTTGAACCTTGATGAGGAGTTCAAGGCTACTTTCTTGTTGTGTACCCTTCCTGAGAGTTGGGACACTTTCAAGACCACCTTGTCTAATTCGAATGTCACTCTTATATATGCTGATGTAGAGAGCTCTCTCCTCGTGGAGGAGATGAGCAGGAAAAATAATGCGGGCAGCAAGTCTTCAAATGCTTTGCAGGTACAGGAAAGAGGCAGGACTTAGCAGAAGGGGAGATCTGCTAGTAAGTCCAAATCCCGCAGTCAGTCCCGTGGTAAAAAGGATATTGAATGCTTTTATTGTGGCAAGAAGGGACATGTGAAGTCTAAGTGCTTCAAGTTTATACGGGATCAGAAAGCCAAGAAGGCTGAAGCAAAGGATGCAGGCAGTGGAAGCAAAGGCAAAGGCAAGGCCAAGGTAGATGACTTGGATGCAGTGAATGTTGCAGCAGAGGACAGTGACAGTGACAGACATGAGGTATTATGTTCTTCTGCTGTAATTGCACACACATTGGTTATTGATGGCCATGACATGCACACCTGGCTCTTGGATTCAGGTGCTTCTTTTCATGTTACTCCTCATAAGGAGTGGTTTACTTCTTACACAGGTACTCATGGAGTTGTTCACCTTGGGAACAACTATGCATGTCAGATTGCAGGGATTGGCAGTATACAGATAGTATTCCCTGATGGACGGTCATTTATGCTTGATGGTGTTCGCCATGTGCCGCAAATCAAGAAAAATCTGATTAGCACTGGCTTGTTGGATGACAGTGGTTACCACACCACATTTGGGGATTCCAAATGGGTGATTACTGATGGCCAGGTTGTAGTGGCTGAGGGTTATAAGAGTGATACCTTGTACCCTCTTTATGTTTCGAGTGTGGGTAATCATGTTGTTGCCATAACCGAGCTGCCAAAGGTTTCATTGTGGCATAGCCGGTTGGGACACATGTCTGTTAAAGGAATGCAAGAACTGTCACGTTTGGGTTATCTGCCGTCTCTTTCTTTTTCAGATTTGCCTACTTGTGATCATTGCATATTTGGCAAGCATTCTGTGACTCCTCATAAGAGGAGAAATCCCCAAAATAGAGCACCGCTTGATCTAGTGCACACTGATTTGTGTGAGATGCCACAGTTATCACTAGGGGGTGCAAAGTATTTTATTACTTTTATTGATGATGCCACACGCAAAGTGTGGGTCTATTTCTTGAAGCATAAAAGCGATGCCTTAGATGCTTTCAAGAAGTTTGTCGCTCAGGTTGAGAATCGGACAGGTCGCAGGCTGAAATGCCTCAGATCCGATAATGGGGGTGAGTATGTGTCACATGCTTTTGTGCAGTTTTGCGAAGCTAAGGGCATCAAACAGGAACTCACAGCCCCTCATAATGCATCTCAAAATGGTGTAAGTGAGCGGATGAATCGAACTATTCAGGAGAAGGTTCGATGTATGTTGTCTTATGCTGCATTGCCCCATGGCTTTTAGGCAGAAGCCGTGCAAACAGCAGTTCACATTATTAATAGGTCGCCAAACAAGGCTTTGGAGTTGAAAGTGCCAGAGGAGGTGTGGTCTGGCAAGCCACCCTCATATAAGCACTTACGTGTGTTTGGCTGCGAGTGCTTTGCTCATGTACGCAAAGAACTACGCACCAAACTGGAGCCAAAGTTTCTCAGATGCATCTTCATGGGTTATGGTGACGAAGGTAAATTGGGGTACAGGTTATGGGATCCCGTTAAACGGAAGATTATACGCAGCAATGATGTCATCTTTAAAGAGGATAGTGTACACAAGGAACCCGTGCAACCTGTGGAATACAGGAGGGTTATTTATGATGATGATGGACAGCAAAGAATGCCCTTTTATATGCAGCAGCAGGCTGCTGCAGATAACCCTGTTCAAGAGGGTATACAGGCTGAAAATCAGCCAGATAATTTTGCCAATGATGCACCACTGAATATGCCAGCAAATGGGGCTGTAGAACAGCCAGATATGGTGGTACAGCCACCCGTCATGCATGACGAACAGGCTAGACAGCAGCCTAATCCGGATCATTTTGTTAGGAGGAGCACCCGTGTACAACGGCCTCCTGACAGGTTTGTTCCAGGAGCCAATAATGTGGCTGATTTTATCATGCTGACAGATTGTGGTGAGCCTTCCAGCTTCAAGGAAGCTATGGGAAGAACAGAGAAAAGGAAGTGGGAGAAAGCCATGCAATCTGAAATGGACTCCCTACTTCAAAATGATACATGGGACTTGGTGCAGCTACCTGCAGGCAAAAAGGTTTTGCCATGCAAGTGGGTTTACAAAGTCAAAGTGGATTCAAATGCTTTACCTCGGTATAAGGCCAGATTGGTTGCCAAGGGATTTAACCAGGAAAAGGGCATTGACTTTGATGAGATCTTTTCCCCTGTAGTCAAGATCACTACTTTGAGAGCAGTGTTAGCTCTTGTTGCTCATGACGACATGGATTTATGTCAGATGGATGTGAAGACAGCCTTTCTTCACGGAGATCTTCATGATGAGATCTATATGAGTTAGCCAGAGGGATATGCTGTTAAAGGGAAAGAGCAGCTTGTGTGTAAGCTCAAGAGGAGCTTGTATGGACTCAAGCAGGCGCCAAGGGAATGGTACAAGAAGTTTGATGCCTTCATGCAGTCCCAAGGGTATCATCGGTGTGAGACCGATCATTGCTTGTACACCAAACGGGCAAAGGATGGCAATTTGATGCTACTCATTCTATATGTGGATGACATGCTTATTGCCAGTAAATCTCAGCATGAGATTAGTGCTTTGAACAAACAACTGCATAAGTCTTTTGACATGAAAGACTTGGGTGATGCAAACCATATTCTTGGCATGCGTATTACTCGTGACAGGTCCAAGGGACTTTTGTTTCTGTCACAGAAGGAGTACATTGACAAAGTACTGCAGAGGTTTAAAATGGAGGGGGGGAAGTCTATTAGTATCCCGTTGCCTCCACATTTAAAACTCAGCAGTAAGGACAGCAGATGATAAGGCTGAAATGGCCAAGGTTCCGTATGCATCTGCAGTTGGTTCTTTGATGTATGCCATGGTTGCCACTCGTCCGGATATTGCTTTTGCGGTGGGAGTCATCAGCAGGTATATGGCAAATCCAGGCAAGCGGCACTGGGAAGTAGTGAAAGGTGTCTTGAGGTATCTCAAGGTTACCAAAGACTTGTGCATATGCTATGGTAGGCAGGATGCATTGGTGCATGGTTTTATAGATTCAGACTATGCAGGGAATGCAGATAACCGAAGTCTACTACCGGTTATATTTTCACATTTGCAGGAGGTGCTATATCATGGGTGTCTCGGTTGCAGAAATGCGTTGCACTGTCAACTACTGAAGCTGAATATGTTGCAGCCACTGAGGCTTGCAAGGAAGCAATATGGCTTACTCGGCTGGTGGGAGACTTGGGCATTACAGGAGATATGCCAGTTTTGCATTGTGGCAACATCGTTCCATTCCAAGATTGCAGCCTCTCCTTTCTTGATTTTCTGGGTGAATTCAACATGTTTACCCTTCAGAGTGTCTTGCAAGAATGCCAAGCCTTTTCTGAGCTTTTCATTCTCAGATTTCAGTTGATCTATGATCTTGCATTCTTCTTCTGAAGTTCCCTTTGCCCCCTTGAGCTGCTTCATTTGTTCCCTAATGGTGTTCAGCTCCTCGTGTAGGGATGGCTGAAGCTCCCCTTCATCTCCATGTGTATTTGCCTTCATTCGAGCTTCCAAGCTCTCTATCTTGGATGTAAGAAGACTTTTTTTCACGTCCATATCTCGCATCATATCTGTTTTTTCTTGTTCCCCGTCCTTTTTCTTGGCCTTTTCCTTCCTCCACTCTTCTTGTATTTTCCCTCCTTGCTTTCTAAATTCAGCAAGGGTTTTGTCAACATGAGCTTTTTCGGCCAGTAAGGCCACATTTGTGGCCTTTAGGTTGTCTATTTTTTCAATCAACACAAGGCATATTTTGTTGAGGCATGTGAGCACTTCAGTGGTACCTTTGTGAGCTGTCCCATTCGAGAGGGCCGTCAAAGCAGATTCCAAGGCTTGTTTTTCCCAAATATCCTCCACACATCCACGTGTAGGCATGTTGCAAATGTTTACTGCTTGTTTTTCTGTTTTTTACAGAGGTAATGCATAGAAAAGGGGGTATCCCACTGAAATCACATATTTACATGCCTCGGCGGGGTGAATGTCAATGTTGGTGTAGTGTTTCCTCTCCCCTCTACTTGCCTTGCCTGCCTTAGTACCTCATTGTAGTGCCTTGTACCTTTTTCTGTCCCTTCTTTGCTTCAAGGTCGATTTTCTTGGGGATACTTGATTTTCTTGATTTCTTGCAGGTGTCGAAGCTAAGGGGCTGCTCTTTCGGTGCTATGGAGGAGGTAGGGGCAGCCAACGGGCTGCTGAGCTGCTGCTGGTAGCTGTTGCAGGTGTCGCCAAAGGAGAGGGGAGCCAGCTGTAGATGAGGCTGTTCAGGCTGCTCCTGAGCAGTCGCCTAGGTATAATTGGCTTGCTAGGGTCTGTAGGTAGGCTAGACATTGTAGGTAGGCGGGGGCTAGGTTAGGCTAGGCTAGAGGTGTCACGGCAGATTTAGGTGCAGGCGGAGGCTAGGCTAGAGGTGTCGCGACAGGTAGGGGGGGCTGAGGGGTGGCGAGGGGGTGGCTGTTGTGGCTGAGAGAGAGAGAGAGAGAGAGAGACGCGCACACACATATATTTTTGTCTACATGGATAATCAACTCTTGGTGGAAATAGAAGTCCAATTTACGTGAACAGGATATTTGAGAGAGAGAGAGAGAGAGAGATATACACACACATATTTATATTTTTGTATTCATGCATAATCAACTCTTGGTGGATATGGAAGTCCAATTTACGCGAACATGATATTTTAATTTGTACAACTCATTTGTGCTATTGGATTTTGGTCTTAATGGATTCTCAATTTATGTGTTTGATGGCCACGTGGGATCTAATATGGATTTAAAAAATTAATCCATTTGAGAAATTTTTGAAGTCAAATATAGATTGGTAGCACCTATCAGGCAAAATTTTCTTATGCTAGGATGGGAACCATAGGATTGGAGCCTAAATGGAGAAAATCTGTTGCAGCCACTTTTCCATGATCTTAAGTCCTGTGGTCTTCTAGTTGTGGCACAGAGTTGGACAATTCCCACTATCCACACACACACACACACTTTTTTCTAAAGAAACAGATTCATTAGAATAAATATACATTGATAGCTATCCCAAAATGAGACAGCTACTACTCAAAGCTAAAAACAGTAGTAAAAGACTTCTAACTGGGCCAAAGGAAGGTCTCCAAGTGCATCTTTGAGAGATCGATTCAAGGAAGAATGGAAGAAATGATAAATATCGAACCGAGAGTGCTCATACATTTGAATGTTACAAGCTCGATATAGTGACCAGAAAGCCCAGTAACGGTACCAATAGAAGAATTGATCATAACCTGGCCTAGAGGCATTATCTGCCTAAAGCATTCAGAGTTTTCACAAAAAAAGTGTGTGTGTGTGTGTGTGACTTCTCAGGAGACTGTGCTTCATTTGTTTTGGCTTTGCCTATGCTCCCGCGAGTTCTTGGATCTTCTTCAACAGCGCCTAAGAGCGAGATTCCCGACTGTTACTTTTGTGAAGTCTTTCTGGTTCTTTGGATTTCATCCACACACACTGGATTTTGATCTTTTCTTTGTTTGGGTTCATTATTGGGCACTCTGAACTTCATGGATAGACAGGATTGTAGAGTCTTTGGTGATCCCACATTCTCTTTGTTTGCTTTCTTCAAGCGTTCTCTACAACAATTTTTCTTTGATTGCTTGCAGACTCGATACATAGATTATGCTATATATTTGGCATATACAGAGATTTTCAGCTGATGTATTTTACAGTGCCTCATTTGAGGTGACTATTCTTGTAATATAAACAATCTTGGGGCATGGGCTGTCCATTGCTCCTTTGATCCCTCTAAAGTTAATGCATTCTTTACTGCTAATGATGCTCAGTCTTGGTATTTTGATAGTGGTGCTTCCAAGCACATCACATCTTGCAGACAGCTGTTTCATTCCTTAGCTAATGCACCTCGAGGGAGGACTGTCACATGTGCTAATAATGGTTCCTATGCTGTAAAAGGAATTGGAGATGTGCAGCTCACATCCATTTCAAGCCATCCTGTCACTTTGACAAATATTGTTTTTGTGCCTGGAATTGAAGTCAACTTGATTTCAATTTCAGCAATTGCCACTTTAGGTTTCAGAGTGATTTTTGATGGATACAGATGCCTAGTATATGATCTTCGTGATGACAATGCCATAGTTCTCATTGGCACTTTGCAAAAGGGGCTTTATCACCTTGATCATCACTCTGAAGCATTTGCTATTTCAGATTCACAGCTTGCTGAAACTCATCTTTGGCATGAGAGAATGGGTCATCTCAATTATAGAGCCCTTGCCAAGTTACATTCACAGGGCATGGCAAATGATGTACCTCAAACTCTCACAGTTTCCAAACATGTGTGTGAGGGTTGTCTTTTGGGTAAGATGCATTGGTTTCCTTTTCAAAATATTGTCCAAAATTCTCACAAAGGAAATTGCAGCTAGTGCATAGTGATATCTGTGGCCCAATGAGGACAAATGCCATTGGAGGGTACAAATATTTCATGACTATAATTGATGACTTCAAGATATTGCTGGGTATATGCTTTAAAAGCCAAATCTGAATTGTTCTCATGCTTTCAGAGGTGGTTGAATATGGTTGAGAATGAATCAGGATGCAAGCTTGTCACCCTCAACACAGATAGGGGGAGAGTATATGTCAAAGGAGTTTGATGCATTTTTGTCTTCACGGGGCATTGTTCACTCATGCACTACTCCTTGCACTCCTCAGCATAATCCTGTTCCTGAAAGGAAGAACAGGTCCACTATGGAGATGGTCAGATGCATGCTTAAGGCCAAGTCCTTGCCCAATAAATTTTGTCTTGATGCAGTGATGTGTGCCAACTATGTGCTGAATAGATCGCCTACAAGGGCATTGAGGACTGTTACACCTTATGAAGCATGGAAAGGCAGGAAGCCTTCACTTTCACACATGAGAGTTTTTGGGTTTCTTGCATATATGTTCATGTACCATCTCAGCTAGACATAAGCTTGATGATAAGGCAATCAAATGCATATTTATTGGTTACAGCTAGGAGAGCAGAGGGTATCGGTAATACCAACCAAATACTGGGAAGATTATTGTCAGTAGAGATGTAATCTTTGTTGAACATTCGGCTTCTCCTCTTGTGGACTGCAAAGCTAAGCCAGAAGTTGACATGTTTGATGCCTTTGACTCTTGGTTACTTCTACTTTCCTCAGAGGGGGACTTTGACCAGCTACATGAGGCTCCTGCAGGCCCTAACAAGCAATGATTAGCCAGCACCCCATGCTGATTTGCAGGTTCCTCTTCCAGCACAAAATGATCCCCCTATTCATGATGTAGTGATTGAAGAAAGAGTTGTCAATAGACAGCAAAGGCAAGTTCCCAAATGGCTTCTTGACACATTGAGGGACAGCAAACAAGATCAGCCTCTTGCTGCCCGGACAAGATCAGGGAATAGACAGATGCATTGTCATTTTCTTGAGTTTGCACTCCTTGCTACAGCTTGCAATGAAGAGCCTTTGTGCCATAAAGATGCTTTTGACAGCAAAGAGTGGACGGATGCAATGAGAGCTGAGCTACAATCTATTGCCAAAAATGACACATGGGAATCAGTAGATCTCCCTCCTGGCAAGCATGCCATTGGTACCCGGTGGGTCTACAAATAAAAAAGGAAATCTGATGGCAGCATAGATCGACACAAAGCCCGTCTTGTTGCAAAAGGGTATGCCCAACAACAAGGCATTGACTTTGAGGAGACCTTTGCTCCCACTTCCAGGATTACTACTATTAGATGTGTCATTGCCATTGCAGCCCATCACCATTGGCATGTGCACCAGCTTGACATCAAGACTGCCTTTCTTTATGTGACACAACCTCCTGGCTTTGAGGTTGTTGGCTCTGAAAACAAGGTATGCCGACTGAGAAAAGCCCTTTATGGTTTGAAGCAGGCACCCAGGGCATGGTATGCTAAAATTCATGCACACTTACTGTCCCTTGGTTTTTAGAATAGCCCCATAGAGCCCACTCTTTATGTCCATGGGAGTGGATCTGATTTTTTAGTGCTGATTTTATATGTAGATGACATGCTGATCACAGGCCCTGATACTCAGCATATTGCAGCTTTCAAGGCTGATTTGCGGCAAGCTTTTGAAATGTCAGACATGGGACAGCTGCACTATTATTTGGGCATTCAGTTTGCTCATGTTGAGGGGGGTATCATGATGTCACAGTCCAAGTATATTGGATAGCTCCTTGATTGTTTTCAGTTTGAGGATTGCAAGCCAATCTCTACTCCAATGGACCCTGGCTTCAAATTTTCAGCTCATGATGGGAGCCCACCATGTGATATCACTCTTTACCAGCAGGCTGTTGGATGTCTCATTTACTTATGCCACACCAGACCTGACTTACAGTATGCTGTATCCCAGCTCAGCAGGTTCATGCACATGCCTAGTTCACAGCATTGGCAGGCAGTGAAGAGAGTCTTCAGATATCTCAGAGGCACTCAGGATTTAGCCCTCTTCTATGGTGATCAGGGTTCACTTAGCATGCATGCTTACACGGATAGTGACTGAGTAGGTTGTTTCGACACCAAAGTGTCACATACCGGCAAGTGTTTTTTGCTTGGCAGTTCATGTATCTCTTGGCTCAGCAAGAAGCAACCCACAGTTGCCACATCTAGCTGTGAGGTTGAGTACAGGGCAGCCTTCACCGCTACAGTAGAGTGTGTCTGGCTTTGATAGCTACTTACAGATCTTGGTATTCGCCAAACATCCTCCACTATGGTCTACATTGACAGCCAGAGTGCTTTGGCCATTGCGTGTAATCCAATGTTTTATGCGCATACCAAGCACATTGAAGTTCACTATCATTGTGTTCGAGAGCGGTTGTCAGCAGGAGACAGAGAGTTGTCCTACCTTCCCACAGAGGACAACATAGCAAATATGTTGACAAAGGCACTTCCTCGTCCCAAGTTTGAAGTCTTTCGACAGGGTTTACACTTGGTTCCCTTTGTTACATGATCTGGCATACCTTGTACATTAATAGGTGGCTATATCCTTTGGGATGAACATGTGCCACCATGACTAGAAAATACCAGGTATTCTGAGACATTTCCAGAATACTTCAGCCCATACCATGGAGGGGGGTTTGTAGGCCATCTTCTCCCGGTCGTATTGATGCCCTCTGGCCTTGGTATGTGCCATGTAGCTTTAGTTATTGGCACTTAGGTCACCTAGTACTTTTAGTGTCTTATGATACCTAGTACTAGTGGTACCACTAGGACACTAGGTCCTAGGGCTCTCTTTTATAGTACTTTGTACTTTCATTTTCACACTAGTTGATGTGAAGGCTTCCACTTCTTGCTCCATCCTTGTGCATCCTTTTGCTTCCGTGAGCTTACACAGCATAAGTAGATGCTCTTGGAACATTCTCCTCTTTTTTATGGACGATAAATGGTTAATGTTCTCCCATGGTTGTTTGCCAGGGATTATCAAGCTTTGATCAGACATTGTTGTCCGGTGTGGGTGGAAGTAGTGGACTTCCCTCAACGCCTTGCTTCTTTGTTGCAAAACTTGCAGCTTCTTTGGGCAAGGTGGTGTGTCCACCACGACCAAATCACAACACTAATGGATTTTGTATTTTGTGGAATAGAGATAATCCCACTCTAGAAGCCTATGATGTTACTGTCAACAATGTTGCCATGGGAAGTGCTTTCTATAAGCTTAAATGGGGATTATTTGCAGGAGCTTGCTTTGAATGCAATCAGTTCGGGCACATGGCTTCGCAATGCCCTCTGGTTTTACACAAAATGCCTCTAGATGCTATGCTTGCTCAAATGCATCCTAAGCATTCTCCTAGCTCTTCTCTGGTTAAAAATAAGCCAAACAAGCCTACTAGTGCAGCCCAGGATAAGGGAAAAGCTCTGGTTGTGTCGAATGGAAATGCCTCTTGTTTGATGCCTTCTACTTCTCAATCAAAAGTAAAGGAAAAGACTTTGCAGGAAGCTTGGCAAAGTCCAAGAAAAATTGTGACAACACGGAGACTTCTCCCTCCTCGTACATGGAATGGTTCATCTTCAAATGGTTATTCTCCTCAAGAAAATTCAGGAATTGGCATTACATGGGCTGTTGACAGCAAGTCGCACCCTTTTCCCTAAAGAGGAAATTACAGGTCTTTTGTCTTCTCCACGGACACTTGTATCTTGTCAGGGTTGTGGGCCGAATTGTGAGAATGAAATGCAGACTTTATACTTTTGGTTCTCAGCTGTACATATTCTGTAAATATGTTGTCACATATAAAAAATTTGACTCTCAATGTACAGGGGTTATGTGATCCCAGGAAATGGAAACTTGTCTGGGGCTATCTCAATCAATTACAGCCTGACATAGTGGCATTGCAAGGGCATAACTAGCATATGTATGCTGGTCATTATGGGCATTTTGCTGGCTGTTCATATAGTGTCTCATTCAGAGAGAAATTTTTGAATTTGCTTCGGTTTATGCACCTCAATCTTCTCGCAATAGAGGTTTAATTTGGGCTGATATGCAAGGCTACCCTTGGAGACAGCATGCCTTTATTTGTGGGGATTTTGATAATGCTCCTCAGCAAGGTGATATTACTTGTAGCCATACTCATATGTTTGCTTCTGAGCGCCATCATTGGTCGAATCTATTACTTCATCTCAGTCTTGTTGACCTTTGGAAAGAATCACAGCCAATGTCTTTTCAGCATAATGCTCATTCTTCTTGTTGGGCTCATCTAGATCATTGGTACAGGGTTAAAATCCTCAGCACTATGATTATCTCAGTGCTAAAATATGGGTGGATTATGCTTTTATGCATTCTGATCATGCCCCTTTGTGGTTGAGGATCATGAAGAATCTCTCTTCATGACATGCTTGATGATCGGCTTACAAAAAGAAGACTACTCCTTGTCAATAATAGTTATTTGGAGCATGATGCATACAAGGCCATGGTATGTGAGGCTATCCACCCCTTGTCACGACTCACAACAATCTCGCTTTGGCATTGACTATGGTTGGGAAGCTTTCATTGCTAGAATGCAAGCAGTTATTCGCAACTATGGAAAAACTTACATGAAGACTTTGAGAGAGAATGTTGCTCATGCTAAACACACGTGTCAATCCTTGACTGAGCTGAGTCGTAATAGAAATCTTTCTATGGAAGAAAATCAGATATATGCCAGGCCAAACATTGTTTGCAATGCAATGACAATAGAAAAATCTCTAAATGGGAGACACAGGCATGACAGAGGGCTTTTTTGGATAAAGGATGTTCTCATCCAAAGCCTTTTTTTAAGGATTACACAATAAGAGGCACTCTCAAAGTATTTGTTGGGTTCTTCTCTCTAATGCTGTTTGGACTTCTTCTTGGGCACCACTTGCCGCAGCTTGTGTTAATCATTATGTTGCTCAATATATCGACCATTTGGTGGCGACTGACATGGTACATGGCTTGCATATTCCTAGAAGTCGCCCTTTAGTTGCTCAGGCCTATGCAGATGATTTCTTTTTTTTGCCACAGAATACTGAAAGGGACCTTTCTTCCCTTATTCAGGCTCTCTCACTGTATGGCATGGCTGCTGGCCTTCATGTAAATTTTCAGAAATCTCTCTTGTTGCCTTTGCATTCTAAAGATTGGCATAGTCAGGTATGGCCGGGGGAAATTGTCCCGCCCAATCAGCTGGAACATGTCTTTCTATGGTGTGTTTTGTTGGGGGTTGTTCCATATGGACAGCTTTTATCATGCAGACGTATTGCTCCAGCTATTTGTCGTAGTAGGTGTTTAGCTCCGAGGGAATCTGTATCTCATTGTTTTTTGAACTACCCCGAAACACGGAGCTTATTGTAAGAAAACAATACAACGTCTGTGCTCAACAGATAACAAGATCTTATACGCAAGGGAGAAAAACAGATAGTATGGAGAATCAAATATTTGATTACTATAGAACTGATACAATAGATGGCGCTGCCTCCCAACCGTGCGCTCCTGTGTGAGGAGCTTCAATGGCGTGTTGGAAACAGTAGAGGACGGAGGCTGGATGCTAAGGAATTAGGGTTGCTGTAGCCAGTGATGAAATGGGCTTCACGGGCTTTGCTCTTATATAGCCCTAGTCGTAGTCGGTTAGGCTCAATTGGGTGACCGACCCAATCCGCCCAAAACGGTCGACTGGGGGTCGGTCCTGAAATAGGTCACCGACCATACGATAGAACTAGTGCGCAAAGCAGAGCAACTAACCTACAGCCTCCGTTCGGCCCACAGCCATCTGGGATCATCTGGGACTCCAAACGGGCCCCACAACCCGAGAGTGGGCTGCCTCGAGAAATGCTCCGTCTACCCTCAGTGCGGTCAGTCATGGGATGCCTTCCCGCACCTGCATGTAGCCTAGTTGGCAGTGTGCCAACTCCGTCCAGCCATCAGGCCACACATGGCTCCCATCTAGTGTCCAAACCAGGACCTACCGGATAACCGAGCTACTCAAATGCCTTCTCCTCATATGGGGGGCTTACAAGTAGAGTTAGCTGGTTCCCGCGTAGTTACACGAGAGTGGAGCATTGATATCTAACACCCCCCCTCAATGTCCACCCGCAAGTGAAGTTACTTTTTCGGCCCAATGCCAAGTCGATAAAGATGCCTCTCCAGCAAGTCTCTTCCAAGAGCCTTCGTGAAGATGTCCACAGCATTCTCTGTAGTCGGACAGTACACCAAGTCGACCTCTCCATCCATGATGAGCTCGCGTACAAAGTGATATTGAATCTCAATGTGTTTTGTGCGAGTGTGGAACACAGGGTTCTTTGCAATCGCCATGAAACTCTGATTGTCACATGATAACTGCGTGGACTTGTTCTGCATTGCACCCATGTCCCCCAAAATCCTCCTCAACCACACTGCCTCGCAAGAAGCAAAGCATGCTGATTTGTACTCAGCCTCGGTAGAAGAAAGAGAAACTGTGGGTTGCTTCTTGCTGACCCATGACACAGCTCCAGATCCAAGTGAGAAACAGTAACCTGTCACTGATCTCCTGCTGTCCACGTCTCCTGCCCAATCCGAGCCACAGAATCCAGTTAAGATGTTGCCCTTGGTATAGGTGATGCCATAATCAAGTGTGCCTTTGATGTATTTCAGCACCCGCATCCTTGCCCTCCAATGGTTCTCTCGGGGCTTATTGGAAAACCTGCTTAGTACACCAGTCACAAAGCTGATGTCCGGCTGCGTGTTGCACAAGTAAATCAAATTGCCCACAAGTCTTCTGTACTTCGCTTCGTCCACCAGTGGTGATGAATCCTCGTTTGAGAGCTTCACGTCAACCTCCATAGGGATACCAACTGTCTTACACTTAGCCATGCCAAATGCCTTCAGTATCTCTCCAACATACTTTAGATGTGAAATGAAGATCTATTTTGGCTCTTGTCAAACTTCAATCCCCAAACAGAAATGCATCAGTCCGAGGTGTGTCATTTCAAACTCTCTTCCTAGCAAATGCTTTGTCTGCGAGATCTCCTCTTCATGGTTCCCTGTTATGACAAGGTCGTCCACATAAAGGACCACGATCATACACTTGCCTCCTCCTCTGAAGATATACAAATTTGCATCAGATATAGTGATAGCTGTGGCATCTCACACAAATCAGTGTGCACTAGATCAAGCGGTGCTCTATTCTGGGGAGTTCTCCTCTTATGAGGAGTCATAGAATGCTTTCCGAAAATGCAATGATCACAAGTAGGCAAATCTGAAAATGAAAGAGACCGCAGATAACCCAAACGTGACAGTTCTTGCATTCCTTTAACGGACATGTGTCCCAACCGGCTATGCCACAATGAAACCTTTGGCAGCTCGGTTATGGCAACAACATGATTACCTACACTGGAAACATAAAGAGGGTACAAGGTATCACTCTTATAAACCTCAGCCACTACAACCTGGCCATCAGTAATCACCCATTTGGAATCCCCAAATGTGGTGTGGTAACCACTGTCATCCAACAAGCCAGTGCTAATCAGATTTTTCTTGATTTGCGGCACATGGCGAACACCATCAAGCATAAATATGCGTCCATCAGGGAATACTATCTGTATATTGCCAATCCCTGCAATCTGACATGCATAGTTGTTCCCAAGGTGAACAACTCCATGAGTACCTGTGTAGGAAGTAAACCACTCCCTATGAGGCGTAACATGAAAAGACGCACCTGAATCCAAGAGCCAGGTGTGCATGTCATGGCCATCAATAACCAATGTATGTGCAATTACAGCAGAAGAGCATAAAACATCATGTCTGTCACTGTCACTGTCCTCTGCTGCAACATTCACTGCATCCAAGTCATCTGCCTTGGCCTTGCCTTTGCCTTTGCTTCCACTGCCTGCATCCTTTGTCTCAGCCTTCTTGGCTTTCTGATCCCGTATAAACTTGAAGCACTTAGACTTCACATGTCCCTTCCTGCCACAGTAAAAGCATTCAATATCCTTTTTGCCACGGGATTGACTGCGGGATTTGGACTTGCCAGCAGATCTCTCCTTCTGCTGAGTCCTACCTCTTTCTTGTACTTGCAAAGCATTGGAAGACTTGCTGCCCATATTATTCTTCCTGCTCATCTCCTCCATAAGGAGAGAGCTCTCCACATCAGCATACATAAGAGTGACATTTGAATTTGACAGAGTGGTCTTGAAAGTGTCCGAACTCTCAGGGAGGGTACACAACAAGAAAGTAGCCTTGAACTCCTCATCAAGGTTCAATCCGTGTGCAATAAGCTGTGTAAAGATGGCATTGAACTCACTCAAGTGTGAGGTCATAGCTGTACCTTCCTTCATGCGAAGGTCAACAAGCTTCTTCAACCAATAAACCTTACTGGCTGAACTCTTTTGGGCATACAACTCTTCTAGCCTCTGCCATAGGCCATAAGAGGTCTTTTCAGCTTGAACATTGAACACAAGAGAATCAGTGAGAGTAAGCTCCCAACGTACAAACACTGAAGAGAAAATCTTTTGAGCACTGTCAACGATGGATAGTTAGGGACCGAGTAAACTCGCCCTGGCCAAGCATGGCTCAACTGAGATTTTCAAAGTGTCGTACACAGAATGTGACCTGCAAGAAATGTCACTGAATACACTGCGGAAACAAGACCAATGTGGGCACCCTAGCTCCACACTGCCTCAAGGCATACACTGCATACACTTCCAGGCAAAAGCCCTATGAAATTGTCACCCGAAAACTGAGATTTGCACTCAGCAAAAGCATAAAAGCCCTCTGCCAAATCAAGGCATCTGACCTTCCCGAAACAAAAAATAACTGTGCAACCACCACACACTGTGGCACTAGTCACCTCAAGCACGAGGGACACGAGTGTACTTGCTGTACCTCAAACACACAGTTTTGAGAACTGAAAGATTCCGAGAACTGAAAAATTCCGGGAATGAAGAGCAGAGTGCTCTCTCTTTTCCTTCTTCCCCCCAAAAAAAATGTGCCTGCTGTACCTTCTGTACCTGCGCAGGGTACCTGCGCAGGGTACCTGCTGTACCCTGTTCCTGCGAGGGCACGGATCCCCAACGAAAAATTTAGCCATGTACCTGCTTGTCGCGGCGTCCGTACGGCCACGTCCGTACGGTACGTTTGCCTGTACGACGTCCGTACAGCCAGTACGAACGGCCGTACTTGTCGCGGCTGCTGCCTTGCAGCCGATCGACGGGCTGCACGCAGCCGGTGTTGCACGCGTTGGCTGCACGCGGCCGGTGCTGTGCGGTAGAGGTGCTGGCTATGCCTGTTTGGTAGCGGGTAGCAACTAGCTGCTGCTGTAGCTGTCGTTGCCCGCGCGCGACCTGCTCTTGCGCGCTGCTCGCTGCTGCGCGCCCGCTCGTTGCTGCCGCGCACGAGGCCTGAGGGGAGAGGGAGGGGTAGACCGGAGTTGAGAGGGAGAGGTAGAGGCTCTGATACCACTTGTGAGGGAAAGAGTGAGGGAGTGGAACGATGAAGACAGAGAGAGAGAGAGGGAGACACAGGAAGTGTGGGTGTGTAAAAAGTATTGAGCCACACCACAAACTCAAGAGTTTTATTAGGATTAGGGATTCACCCTATGACTGTCTTAAGACAGTCATAGGGGTCATAACTTTAAAAGGGTGGCAATGTGCCTTTACCCCAACAGTAGCCACCAGTCGTAGTCGGTTAGGCTCAATTGGGTGACCGACCCAGTCCGCCCAAAACGGTCGACTGTCAGTCCCGAAATAGGTCACCGACCATACGATAGAACCGGTGCGCAAAACAGAGCAACTAACCTACGGTCTCCGTTCGGCCCCCCACAGCCATCTGGGATCGTCTGGGACTCCAAACGGGCCCCGCAACCCGAGAGTGGGCTGCCCCGGGAAATGCTCCGTCTACCCTCAATTGGTTAGTCATGGGATGCCTTCCCGCACTTGCATGTAGCCTAGTTGGCAATGTGCCAACTCCGTTCAGCCATCAGGCCACACATGGCCCCCATCTGGTGTCCAAACCAGGACCTACCGGATAACTGAGCTACTCAAATGCCTTCTCCTCATATGGGGGGCTTACAAGTAGAGTTAGCTGGTTCCCGCGTAGTTACACGAGAGTGGAGCATTGATATCTAACACTTCTGGCATCCTTCGGTAGAGATTGAGACTGAGATTTCCTCAGGCTTCTTTTGGCAAGCTTTTCTGGTTGTTTGGGATCTATCCTCAATGGACGGATTTTGAGTTGTTCTTTACCTGGGTTCACTACTGGGGACTCTGGACTCTCTGCAAAGATAGAAACCATAGAGTCTTTGGTGATCCAGTTTTTTCTACTATTGTTTTCTTCCGTCGTTCTTTGCAACAATCGCTCTTCGATTGTGTACAAACTCACTACATAGATCATGATGTATATTTTTTCTACACTGAGATTTTCTCTTGATGTAATCTTTCAGCTTACCAAATTTATGGGATAGCTATCTTGTAATATAAAGCATTCAAAGTTTTCACTTAAAAAAAGTGTGTGTGTGTGTGTGGGGGGGGTATCGCAGTCATTTACAGCCTGGCATAGTTGCCTTACAGGAGCATAATCAGCACATGTATGCTGGATAGCATGGTCATTTTGCTGGTTATGATATCCTCTATGCAGGACAACATGCTTTTTCTGGAGTGGTCTTTTTAATCAAGCATGATTTTCAGCCTACTATTGCATTCAATGATGCACAGGGCTGATCGATGGTTGTGCAACATCTTATACATGGACAATATTTGAATTTGCCTCGGTGTAGGCTCCTCAATCCTCGAAGTAGAGATATGGTTTGGGATGCTATGCAACGATATCCCTGGCGGCCACATGCCTTTCTTTGTGGTGACTTTAATAATGCTTCTCAACAAGGACATAATACATCAGGTCGCACACATATGCTGGCTTTGGAGAGGCAAAGTTGGTCTCAATTAATGCTGCAATTTAGTTTTGCTGATCTTTGGAACAAATCTTCCCCTCTGCTACCAGGTTTTACTTTAATTGGATTGCTGGTACAGAATCAATCCGCAGCATGGTGACATTCTCACTTTTTCTTTATGGGTAGATCATGCCTTCACGCATTCCAATCATGCTTCTCTTTCATTGAGGATCTCCTTTCATGAAATTCCAGTTGATCACTTGTTACACAAGAGACTCCTCATTGTGAATAATAGCTATCTAGCACATGATCGTTATAAAGAGATGGTTTTGAATGCATGTAAGCCTCTGTCAGAGCAGAGTCATATTGATATGGATTATGCATGGGATGCATTCGTCTTTCACATGCAATCAATGATTCGTGACTATGGCAAAGAATACATGAAGGCATTGAGACAGACTGTTGCTAGAGCCAAAGACACTTGTCAATCTTTGACCGAGTTAAGTCAATTTTGGCCTTTGTCTTTTGATGAAAATGCAGTTTTATGTCAGGCCAGATATTTTTTGCAAAGCAATGATCACAGGAAAATTACTAAATGGGAGATGAGCAAGATAGAGAGCCTTTCTTGACAAAGGTTGCTCCTCAAAGGAATTTTTTAAGACTGCACTACAAGAGATAGTGTGCAAATATCTGCAAAACCCAGATGCCTGATGGTATTTGGACTTCTCCTAGAGCCCAACTTGCTACAGCCTGTGTGGATCATTTTTCAAAGCGATTTGGGACAGGCGATCCTCCTTCTCAACAGGTTCTTGATGCGAGGCGTCAGTTATTATACAGCATGTTTCTCGTATTCTCTCTCCTCAGCAAGCTCTAGATTTGGAAGGCTCATTCACTGAAAGTGAATTCTTGGATGCGGTAAAATCCTGTGGTAGATTGAAATCTCTAGGATGGGATGGTCTTACAATTGAATATTTCATTATATTCTAGGATATCCTCAAGTCAACTTTGTTGTGCATGATAAATTATGCATGGGAAAAGCAGTGCATGCTCGACTCATGGAAGAAAGGGCTAGTCAAGCTTCTTCCTGAGAAGCAGATATGTGAGTCTCTGGCTAATTAGAGGCCTATTACCCGTATGCCTGTCATTTACAAGATCATCACTAAAATGGTGTTGAATCGGATTAAAGGGTATTTGCATGATGGCCTTCATCCTGCGCAATATGGTTTTGTTCCTCGAAGGCACATCACTGATAATATTGCAAATGCCTATGTTGGAATAGAATATGCAAATTATACTTAGTAGGATGTTTTACCGCTCCAAGTTGATATTGCTAAAGCATTTGACACAGTTTAGGGGGGTTTTATTTTGCAAACTATGATTGCATTGGGTTTTGGGCCAAAATTGCAGCACAAGATTTATTGGCTCTACAATGACAGTATAGCTGCTTGTATCCTATTTGGAGATATTTCTAAGGAGTGGACCCTTTGGTGCTCAGTACGGCAGGGTTGTCCACTATGTGCACTGTTATATGCCATAGCCACTCATCCTATGCTTCAATATATGGATCATCTCGTCACCTCGGATGAGCTTCATGGTCTGGAAATTCATGACAACAGCCCTTTGATTGCTCAAGCTTATGCATATGATTCCTTTTTTACTCCACAGAATACTGAGCAAGATCTAGCTTGCTTGATGCAGGCATTATCATTATATGGGTTGGCGGCTGGTCTATATATTAATTTCAGAAGTCTAAACTATTGCCTTTGCATTTGAAAGAGTGGCATGCTCTTTTATGGCCGAGGGAACTATTCCACCCAACCTGATGGTTCGGCATTTGGGCTATCCTTTGGGTTGGTCGGTTACATGTCGCCAACAAGCTGATTGGATTTTAGCCAAGCTGGAAAAAAAGCTGGAATATTGGAAATTGGCAACATGGCCTCTTCATGTTAGGCTATTCATTGTTCAATCAATTTTGGTAGCTTATATTCAGTTCTATCTGCCTCTCATGATGTTCAACGAGGTTGAATTGTCTTCTTTTATGTCCACTATTTTGGAAACTTTTTGGTGTTCGAAACATGGTAGGCAAAGTTTGAGATTACTCTCTTTACATCATCTCTGCTCACCAAAAATGCACAGGGGGTGATACAATTACACTTTCATAAGCTCTCCCTCACTTCCTCTCTCTATAGATACACTGGGGCCTAGGACAAAGCGTCAGGTTTTTATTCATGAGAAAGAATTCGAGTACACAGTTCAGCGTAGAGCTACTTCTACAAATTCCAAAACGTGAATGAAAAAATTACATGAGCTCTTAGGCTCTCTTTCTTGGCAACAAGCCACTTGTCAAATTCTACATTACTTTCCTAATTACATGCCACTAAGGGCAACTCCGGAGTCTTCGAAGCACTTGGCCACGCGAACAGCCTCCTAGATGCTTGTTAGGCTCCATAGCGCTTGGGAAAATAACCCTTCTTAGTACCTGCAACAATCAATTAAAGTGCACCACCATGGCACCCATTAATTGTTAGCGCTTTGCATGCAAATAATACACTGTGGACTAATTCTAGTCACAGTGGGCGTCCCCACTGAACACGTGCACACATAACAAATATATAAATATATTTATTCTCTGGTTGACCGGAGTCAACGCTCTTGATCATAATTCCGACGCTTTGACCAAGGGTCGAGGCGCCTTAATTATAGTCAAGTCTCTCCAACCGAAGTTGGCATAACTCTCCAATCGAAGTTGGCACATATTGGTTAACCGCAGTTAACCTTCTTGGTATAAACGAAGTCTTCCTGACCGAAATCAGGCTTACTTGACCGAAGTCATGACCGAAGTCAAGTATCCTTGACTGTAGTTAACTCTTTGACCAATAGAAGAACTCTTTTGACCATAATTAACCTAGATGGAAATTTCTTTAATTATGATCAAATAAATGATCAACTGTACTTTGAGTTAGGATATTTACATTGTGGTGACAAGCTCTTTCGCTCTATGGTTTGGCAGCCGGTCTTCATGTGAATTTTCAAAAGTCTAAGTTGGTCCCCTTGGATTCTAAAGACTGGTATGGTCTCTTATGGCTAGGGGAAATAATTCCACCCACTCAGATTGTTCGTCATCTTGGTTACCCTTTTGTCATCTTGGTTACCCTTTGGGTTGGGGGGATCACCCGTCGTCAGCAGATTGATTGGGTACTGTTCAAGCTCATAAAAAATATTGAATATTGGAAACTAGCAACTTGGCCATTGCATGTTCAACTTCGAATAGTGCAGTCCATTCTAGTGGCCTATGTTCAATTCTATTTGCCTCCGA
This sequence comes from Dipteris shenzhenensis, assembly GCF_047967505.1. Taxonomy (NCBI): domain Eukaryota; kingdom Viridiplantae; phylum Streptophyta; class Polypodiopsida; order Gleicheniales; family Dipteridaceae; genus Dipteris; species Dipteris shenzhenensis. The sequence goes on along the minus strand of NC_141608.1, from coordinate 24,850,186 downwards.
TCATGTTCACTAAAGCGGATCTTACTTCTTTCATGTCTATAATCATGGAAATCTTTTGGCAATCCAAGCATGGCTGGAAAAGTCTAAGAATGCTTTCAGTGCATCGACTATGTTCACCAAAAATGCATGGAGGTCTTAATATCATTGATATCCAGGTGCACATCCTTGCTCACAAAGGGAAAACGCTGCTGCAATTTATGCAAGGTGATCAGCCTTGGGCTGTTATGATTCGCTCTCTGCTACAACAAATCAATACTTCTGCCTTTGGATCCTATACAGGATGTAATCAAAGCTCTTGATCAGTCGTCTACTGTGACTGACCCTTTGGACGAAGAGGTTAACGACATGGCCGAATTTTCTCCCGAGTTGCAACTTGCCAGTAGCTTTCAATCGACTATGTTAAACGAAGCAGAGGCAGCAAGTTCGGTAGCACGAGATGATGCTAAAAATCAGGCTGTTCGATATCTTGCAATGAGGTATTTCACATCCTAATGTAGCCAACTCCTCGTGAGCAAGAGGGCAGATATAGGTGTCTAGTGGTCAAATGCCCCAAAACGCAGAACTGAGTGAACCCAAGTCAAAAAAATAGCAAGTAGATGGCCTAGAATGCAAAAATGAGCCAAGAGATGTGCACTTGTGGGCGTGGAAACCAATCCAAGTGCTGTAGCAGCTCCGAAACTGATCAGGCGGCTCTCTAGAATATTTTGAAATGAAGTAGCAGGCCTCCACAATGCAAACCGGCTATTGTAGATGAGCTGGAGGAGATGAGCTGGAGGCTAGGAGCAGACCTGGAAATGCTTCGGGTATAGGCGGTTCTGCAGCAGCAACCCCAAAATGACTCGAAAATGCGATAGCAGCTCCAAACTAGGCTGAGTGGACCCAAGTCAAAAAAATAGCAAGTAGATGGCCTAGAATGCAAAAATGAGCCAAGAGATGTGCACTTGTGGGCGTGGAAACCAATCCAAGTGCTGTAGCAGCTCCGAAACTGATCAGGCGGCTCTCTAGAATATTTTGAAGTGAAGTAGCAGCCCTCCACAATGCAAACCGACTGTTGTAGATGAGCTGGAGGCTAGGAGCAGACCCGGAAATGCTTTGGGTATAGGCGGTTCTTCAGCAGCAACCCCAAAATGACTCGAAAATGCGATAGCAGCTCCAAACTAGGTCAAAAAAGCCTCCAAAAGCCTCGAAATTCTGCAACCAATGCCGTCAACTTCTGATGCAGCTGCCTGGAAACCCTGATTTTTGGCAATAAAATGCTCTGAAATTACCTCGAGGGTCCACACGTGTGTGTGTGTGCGGGAAGTCAAAATCCAATCCTCCAGCCTATCCTGAAGTTCCAAAGGAGGAATTCGGACAAAAGGTAAAAGCATACAAGTAATTTTTTGCCATAGAGGATGATAATGAGATCCCAAGCCATATAGTGTGGCTATGAGAGAAAAAGGTAAAATAGTTCCATCATCATGGATGACATCCGCAACAAAAGTGATTCCTTTGAAAGTAATAAAATAGGAACGCCTAGGTTCTTGTAAATAGGATACGCCAAGAGCCTTAGGAAATGTTTCACATACTCTTATATTAGAGGGTATGCTTTGAGGTACAGAGTGGATCTTTAGTGTGACAAAGTGGCATAGGTGCACATGAGATATGCGAAAATATTTAAATGTCAACACAGGTATTTTACTTCCTCCATGGAAGGGTCAGGTTCTTTCGATGTGCAAAGGATGCCAGCAGATTCTTGTAGAAGACTAAATGGACTGTAGAGATAGTGTTTTATTGGTTGGAGATCATTAGTGGTAAAACATTTTTATCTAGCTCTGCAAGCCCTTTTGCAATTATACATGGCCTTCCTATAGATAGGGAATCACTTGGGTTATACTCCCTTTACAGTAAGGAGTAATTTATTGCATTCAAAACAAATTAAGCCAGAGGTGGGAGGGTTAGAACACTATCCCTGGCCTCTAAAATATGAATAAACAACCACGGGGGTGGTCAATAATACCACGTTATCCCAAGTGGAGTGACATGAAAAAACAAGGAACAATCCCAAGTCCTCGTGAATGCTATCAAGTTCTCTCAAGAGGCTGCAGAGGTCCTAATGCATCTATCTTAAGAAACAACAGAGTACTCCCAGCCATAGCTTATGTGTCAAGAAGTCCAAATTCTGATTCTCGTTGCAATGAATATTAGTAACAGTTGTGTATGGAGTTGCATACTCTTTCATTCTATGATCTGGTATATCTTAAATTGCCCCAATTTTAAGCATAGAATGTATTTTCACCCATACAAGAAAACACATTTTTATGGACACAATGTCAATGCTTGACATATTATTTGTTTTGTTTGTTAGATTTAGAATAGTGTTGTGTGTTATGATGCTTGAGAAAACCTTAGACATGTTTGAGATTAACATCAAAGTTCCTCTGGCATCGATACAGTTATGCTCCAATATACAGACATGTTCGTGCTGCAGTTGATCTTTGCCATCGCGATGGAACACTGAAGCAAGCTGTTGCTCAAAATCCTTCTAAGTAAGGTCTAAAATACAATTTTCAAGTATTAGTAAGAGTGTCTGCTATTCTTGTTCACGATAGGGTGTTATTGTCTGTGGTATTCCCTGTGATTGATACTATATCGTCTGGTCAAGACTTGAAATTGTTTGAGCGAAATTGTTGCCTACATTAGAAAGCCTAAGTATTGAAAGTTCTTTAAGATTTCTGTGGTATTTTCCTCTGATTAGTATCCCATATAGGCTGGTCAAGGTTTCAAACTGTGCGAATTAATGTGAGTATAATATAGACTGCTCAATATTTAAACTGCTTGAATCAATTCTTGCCTACATAATGTTTAATGTTATGGCACGACCGAGAAGAAAACACCTTTAACTGCAATTGCTTGCAAAATCTCGCATGAAATTTGTTGTAATATTGTAGGAAAAAGATCTGTACTCCGGCATTTTTGTGGAATGGAAACTTTCTAGATTTGAGGACTTGTTCCAGCTGAAATATTTATTGTAAGAAAAAGCAAATGATGATGGATGATTACTTTCCTATATGATGGTATCTGAATGCCAAACCTGGTCCTTTCATTGGTGCTACTTGAAAATGCAAGGGGACAAGGTGAGCAACTTGTATCCCATGCACATCAATGTGTACCAACGATAATGTGAATGTAGGTTGATCGCACTGAACCCTCTTTCGAGCTGTATATAGTAAGCTTTCCAGGTACACATGCTCCACATAAACCTGAAGTAGTCCCATATTGTAACCTTTGACCGATTCCCATATGAAGGTGACCACACTACATACAATCACCAACTTGCATCCGATTTGGAGCCCTTGTTGTTCCTCTGTTATCCAAATAAATACGTTCCAAGAGTTGCGCCAAAGGCACTCAGAAAGAGAAGAGAAGAAAGATGGTGAGAGTGGAAGCTCAGTACAATGGCATCTTCTCTACCTATTTATGCTTCTTCAGAGACAACAAAATTATGATAGCTTGCATGTCCATATCTTACATGACACAGCCTAGTAATGATAAGGCCTGTAAACTTGGAAATTGAATGGGTGGGTACATCACCAATACTTGTAATTAAATGTGTGGGATTATTCACACACAGAATTAATCTCGCTGAAACGAGATTAAGGCTGGACAACTACTTTGTGGGAGTCATGTGCTGGGAGGCATCACTGTCTGAGTACCAAATATTCCCAGACAAGGGATCATGCTTACCCTAAGTGCTTGTTGTACTTCCTACCGAAAAATGAAAGAATCTAAAGTACCCGCTGCCCTGCTGAGAGTTAGCACCAAGCAAGGACACCTAATTCTGAAATTAAATTTGTTTGCCCTTTGAAAACCATGGGATACAGGGGAAAGCCAGCATGTGACAACCAGCACAATATGAAAAGGGACAATAACTTCATTTTGCAGCTGTAATTATCCTTGATTTTTGGGGAAGTTATGTTGTTGACAGGCCTTTGGACAATTAGCTGAAGTCGTTTGTTTGATCCATATGGTATTTGAACCAATATTATTTTCACTTAATGAATCTATTGGCACAGATTTTCAAGGTTATTTAAGGCTGCTAGAGATCACCAGTCTTGTTTCCTTCGAACTCAGACTACATGTTAAATATTTTGTTTTCAGGTTTAGGGATTGATGGTAAAAAAACAATTCATAAGCAATAAAAAACAGTTGAGTTGTTTTTGTGGATAGTGAAAGTCTAGGGTGAAAGCAATGTTTTGTTTGTGAGCAAGAAAGCAGGAGTGTGATAACTAATTATCTGTAAGTTGCTACGTTGCATTGTTTTTACACAGGTATATCCATTTCGATCCAGAATTGGTACCAATGTTCAAGATACTGAGAAACTCAGGTCGTCTGACTTTTTTGGTCACAAACAGGTAGTTTTTTTCAAGATTTGAGGGATCATAAAAGCCTTATTTTTGGCTGTTCTGTAGACCTTTTCCACTTTGATTTTTTCATAAGAAGACCTTACAAGATAAAAGCATACAGGTTGGCCATTTGGTAGACATGAAACGAACAATATATGTCTATGCCTTCAGATAGTGAAACCCAAACACAGCTAGATGTACACCTTGGCATTGAAAAATTTTCAAGACAAATCTGTGAATTGTCTACTCTGGGTTTCTCTCAAAGGGTTTTGATTTCTTTTTAGGGATGCAATTGTAATTATTTGTGATGCTTCCGTGTAAAATTTGTTGTTTGCTTGACTTCTCAAATTTCTTCATAAATGGAAACTCCTTTGTGGTGGAGAGAAGAGGGAAGGGAGATTTTTTTTCCCCCATGAAAAAGACTTCTATGAAGTATGAAAGAAACCTGCGTGAGCAAGCTCGAATCGAAAATACATCATGCTAGGCATGAGGAAAATAAGTACTCTATAGGAGTAAATAAAAACTCAGAAAGAGCTGGAAAGAAACCAAGATTGAGGCTGAAAATGCCACCTCAATCGTGCTGTAGTCTCTGAGAAAAAGGGGAAACCCCTCCATTCCGTAAGGAATATAACGCTCCTGGCAGAGGCTACTTAAGAGAATCTTTGCGTGCTCGCCCAACAACTGGCCATCAAAGTGTGAATGGTGTCAACCCAAATATTGGCCAAAGTGTGGGAAGGGTGGACGTGAGATCCATCTAAGGCCTTTGTGCATGTGGCCCTCCAAATTTGCCAAGCCATAATACTAGCCAGTATCTCCCAAGCAGAATCCACATCAGCATGTGCTGGTCTATAGTGGGATATAGGCACATCCTTCACAAAGCAAGGCTCGACTAGGTGTCATCGAATGGAGATGGCCCAAGAAGCATCCTGCCACTCGTAGAAGATTTGAGGTCCTAACAAAGAGAGCCAAGCCATTGATCCCCAAGTGATGAAGAAACAAGAAGGGACAAAAGTACTGAGGATCTTGGCAGCCCCTATCCATATGACTCTCGTATGCCTGCAGTCCCATAAGCAAGGATGGACCGACTCCTCCACAGATGAGCACCTAGGGCAAGTGGAGTCTGCCCCAAACTTGGACCTCCACCTATTCACTGCAATCCCTCCATGAATAGAAAGCCAAAAAAATAAGGTGATCTTATGTTTCTTCGGGATTTCTAGAGCCTCCTCCAAAAGACTTTTTGCAAATCTGCAGAAACCTGATAACTCTCTCAATGAGGGGCTTTGGAAGGTCTCCAACCTCTACAACTAATTTGCAACCTCCTGGCATTACTGACCGTGTAACCAAAGAAGAGGAGACACTTCTCTTGGTTTCCTACAACAATCCATTCCCACTCTGTGGGGTCCCACGGAAGATACTTTATGGGGACTGCTCCATGGTCTAGTGGTTAAAGTTGGGGCCCTCCATGGAAGGGAGATTTTGAGACTGAAGGGTATGCAAAATATTAGCTCTTGGGAATCTATGATAGTAGTTTTTGCTTGGAAAAATCCATTCTTGCCTTATGTCTATGTGACTTTTATAACAGAGGAGACCTTAGGCCAGCCCATTAGAGTTTGTAGAGGAAGTTAATATGAGTAGAAAGTATGGTGATGAGACAAAACTATAACTCAGCAGAATTATACTTCTTGTCTTCCAAGGCCTTTGTCCTTAGATCTATATACTCCGTGCCCCATCGTCGAAGATCATGCTATCTCGACTAGAACATAACACTGGGCCATATGGTTAATTCTAGAAAGAATAGGCGAGGGAGCCTATAGGTTGGAATTACCACCTCAAATGGATTCAACACGGGCGGCCCATCGCATTTATGCTATACAAAGAATAAGGTCAAGAACACAAGTTGCTAGAAGCATGAGGGTGGAAGTGGAATATATGGATGTAGAAGTCAGCCTGTGCAGACAATAGAATCAAATGCATGGGCATATTAATATAGCGTGCATTGCTAAAAATACAAAGGACCTCAATACTTCACCAATAGTAGGTAATGAGCATGAACCTACTCTAGTAGTAGGTACAAACTACTCAAATGGATGCAACCAAGGATGCTACTCATTCAAGAGCTCGAAGGTGCATTGTTATGTTTCTCATTTTAAAATAGTTTTTGCACCTAGGTGCCTAATCGAGGGTGTTGTTTTGTCTCAAAAGATAGAGGATAATGCAAGGCGCAAACCAACAAGAATCTTGGATTGAGAAACAATGCAAGTATGCAATCAAAAGATGCACGACGTGGTCTACCTCTATTAGAAGTGACTCAAGGATTTGTGTACCAAATGTGGAGAGCATTCCCATATTTCATCATTGAGGACGTTGATGCCTCAAGAGGGAAGGAATGCTATGGTCCAGTGGTGGAGATAGCATGACCTTGTAAGGATCAGTCGGCACTATCCTTTAGAGAACCAACATTTTTATGTACTTTGTATTGCACTTTAAGTATACGGTCGAAAGGTCATAATGCCAAAAGTTATCAGTGAGGGTGATCGCATGGACTAGATAGATCTAAGGCCAAAGTCCTTGGTGCAACTGATTGTGAAATGTGCCTAGGGGCAAATGGATTAACGTGTATCCCAAGGATAGGTAGAAAACACACATCAAAGTTGAGCCTTAAAAAGGGAACATGTGGCATCTAGATCTCTCTAGAGACATTAGAGCTTTACATCCTAAAAGGAAATGAAGTAGAGAACGGCTAGGTGGTAATTGAGAGTGCCAAGGTTGATGGGATCGTTTCACCTAGTGACTCCAAAGATGAGGGTGGTGATATTTTTTATCTTGTAGCTTTTCACATAGATGATTAATGACATGGTATTCTGATTGTGTTCACATCACTTAAAATTATGGATGGTATATGGATCATGGTATTAAACTTGAAGTTTCTACTTTTGGTATTTTTAAATGTAATTTTTTTAACATTCTAGAGCACATTTTGAGACTTTGAAACAATCCATTCTTGAGGTAGTTGAGGGATTCCTATAGGGGTCATAGTGTTCAAAGTCTATGTCTTTTGTGTTCTATGTTGAATGGTTATATTCGCTACAGGATTTCGTCCGTGTCGCGGCTTATTGATATTGTGATAAATTCTCTCTATCTTAAGTGGTGTGTTGCCCTATCGGCTAGATTGTCTAAGCATTTTTTTGCTTAGAAGCTCATTTGGAAGAAACTAAAATAAAGTTATATAGTCTTCACAAGAAGTTGTAGCTTGAATGAAGAGAATGTGGACTACTTTTTGATTAGCGTTCTCCTCTAGTGCTAGCCTTTATCACGGTTGAGTCTAGCCTTCACTTGTGGAGTGCCAACAAAAACTCAGTACAAAGACCTTTAAAATCTAATAGTCAATGATTTTGCTCAATATTCATTGAATACTTTATGCCAAGTGATTGGTGGGTCCATGCTTTGGGATAAAGAATTTAGGAATTTGATAAAGTGTGTCGAAGCTATCCCTGGGATGGGAATATTGTCATGTGCACAGATTGGTATCCGACGTGTACTGGGTACACAAGACTAGCTTAGGTAGCCTGGGGAGGCTTAGAGCTAGGCAGGCTTGATTCTCGGGTTGAGTGGCAAGGGTACGAACGAGTTAGAGGTCTTCGCTATTTTTGGCGCTTGGGGCCCGAGTCTATAAAAGGGGCCCAGAGGTTTAGTTCTTAGAGAGCCGATGGGAGCAAGTTTCATTCCCAGGTGCTAGGTTTGATCTTGGATTGAGAGTCGCGGACGCGCGCCTGCATCATAGCGTAGCCCAAGGCCCAGCAACAGATCCTAGGCTTCACAGCGCCACCTGGTGGTATGGGACACCAGGCTGGTTAGGATCTGGATGGGAGTTCGTGCCAGTAGCTCAGCTCGTGGCTCGGAGGGGACATCTCCTGATTCGGGATCACATCCCGTAGATGTCATGGTTGGGTGGTGAGCAGCCTACTCAGTTTCCTCACGTTGTGTGTGTTCTTGTGTTTGCTTGCATATCAGAGGTTTCAGGAGTGCTGGGACGTGTCAGATATCTATATTGAAATTGTGATGAATGATATTACTGTAGTCTTTTTATAGCGTGTTTTAAGAGATTCATTTATATGCGCTAGGATATGTAAGTCTTGAATGGTGGTATTCTGTAATTTATGCTGAAATCTACTGCAAACTATGTTCTTTTGAAGCAAGATAAATTTAGAGTCCTTTAGAAGTTTTTCCCTGATTACTCATGAAGGGTCGAAAGTGAAAATGAGCTCATTTAAGGCAGAATGGTTAAGGATAGAGTATGTATGATCAATGTCCTTGTTGGTATATTGTTCCTAATGAAGCCGTTATTCTACAGTCTGTGGGACTACACACATGTGGTGATGAATTATCTGTGCGGAAAGTGTGGGACTGACGGTGGTACACCTCGTGATGATGAATGGCTGCAGTTCTTTGATGTCGTCCTGACTGGCAGGTCTCTCCATTCCGTAACATTGAACTTCTTCAGTTTATATTTTGTACTTGACATGTGTATTTTGACAGGAGGTTGAAGGGAAGCTTGGATATTATTTGAGGACTGAAAATAATGCTTTGGATATACCTTGTGACATCTTTTGTGTGACTCCATTGATTTCAAACTTGTTTGCTTGTCTTTACCTGCTCTCTAGTTTTTTGAGAATCAATTTGGCAACACACCAGTCATATACATCTCAAGTAAGACATAGGTTTGAGAGTTGAAATCGTCCATGTTTGATTGTGATGAACTTAAAAAGTAGAGGACATTTCATAAAGACTAGTTCATATGCTAGGACTATCTGAACTCCCCGTTGTAACATGATCAGCGTTAAAGTAAATGGGATGTAATGGTTTCACAGTTCTTTGTTTGCTCATTGTTGACCTAAGTAATGTGTTTCAAAACATTTGTTACTGCAGTGCGAAGCCCAGTTTCTTTGCTGATGGAAACCGGGCTCCTTTGTATGAAGTAGACATCAAAACTGGAATGCTTCAAAATACTGACAACGGAAGCCCTTTGGTACAGGTAGTTTGGTTCCAGAGGAGCTCGTTTTAACGTTACCTAGATCATGACATGATCATGGACATATAGATGGATTTTCCAAGAAAAATAATTTCAGTTGAATTCAATAGTTTCTTACGGTGTTGCTAAGTTAAATAATTCCATCACAGATAGGGAGCAGTAGTATGGATCAATCCTCTGTGCAGAAAAAGGTGAAGCAGGCTTGCAGAGTTTTCCAGGTGATCATCTCTACTACATTCTCCCTAGGTAAATGCCATTCTGACAGGAACTTATATTTTCAGCACTCAATAAATTCCAGCAATATTTAATATCATATACAAAACATTTTAGGAATATTGCAGGGTTTCAGCTATAGGGTCGAGAAAGATGATAAATTTGATAAAGATGGATTCAAGGTTTTCAACAATGAAAGTTTCACTCTACAATTTCTTAGTAATTTTGTAGTCTAGTCAAGAAGTTGATATTTATTAGCTGTACAGGTTTTTATGATGGAGCACTTACAATTGGCGGAGTGGTACTGTGCATTTTCTCTTACAATTCTGAATTGAGGAGCGTTTTAGTGTCATCTAACACTCATCTTAGCTTGCTACTTATACATAGCAAGTTATATTATTCATAGATAAGATATATGCCATTGATCTTATAAAAAATTTGTTCAATGGAGCAATTTAGCATTTTGAGCCCTGTGAATTTATATGAACAAGAAGCTTCAGATCTTAGCATCATTGGCTGAGCAAAAGGACAGAAGCCAATCCACCTTTCACAAGCACATAAGAAACAAGTGGATACCTGAACATGTAGATCTAGATCCATATTGTTTTTTATACAAGTGCAGTTATGATGCTTTGACATACTGCTGTCTCAGAAACGGGAAAAATCGACTTGAGGTCACTTGATGCATGGGATTCCAAGCTAGATGAATGCTATCACAGCCACAGTCCCTAACCAAGACCAGACAAACAGGGCAATCTAAATCAGTAGTTGTGCATGGCTGTCCATCTTCCCCAGCCTGGAATGTCTACCCCCACATGATGCCCAGTTGCTGATCCAGGGACAAGAATGAAGTTTTGTAGACAGGAAGTTAATCCAATGGACAGCTAGGAAATGCAAAAACACAATGGGAAAGACATATCAATGCTTAAAAGGCATCTAATCTGCACAACTAGAACAAGTTCACATGATCTAGAAGTGGAGAGGGGCAGGTGGGCAAGACCCAGGATACCCAGAGAAGAAAGAACATGCAAAATCTACCTCATGGGGAAGGTAGAAAATGAACAGCATGTACTCCTAAGATGTAGAGCCTACACACAGCAGAGAAGGATATGGGAGCAGTACAGACAAACTAAAAATTATGTTTGAGCAGCCAGCCAAAAAGCTAGGAAGCTTCTTCAAAGAAGTTTTGGAACACCCCAACAAGGTACTCGGTTTGGTGGTGATGCACTAGACAATGCCAATTTGTCCCTTGGTTTGTATTCTGATGTTGGTCTATGCTTGGAGGTTAGAATGGAGATATAGGAGATTTTGGATCCCTAGCTTAGGGGTGCCGGTGGTTCAGATCGATGCGAATGTTCTTTAGGGATTGTTCAATCAAATGGAAAGTACTCAGTAATAGCTGATACTTTTGCAACAAACTCGGGAAGCTCATAAGAAGCACTGTATTATGCCCTGCTTTTCTCTTGAAGGACTCCAAAGTATGTGCGCTCCTGGTTAAATAGGTGGGAAGCTCACTTCCCCAGCATTGATTATCCAAATGATATCCGCCTGACCCTTGTTGAGATGTATTTACGAGGGAAAGAGTTGAAGGATTACTTGAAAGATTGATCGTTCCATGTCATGAGATTAGATTGTGTAGACCTTTTGATTGGCATGGAGTGGTTCTTTGCGAAGAACCTTTCTGTAAATATTGGGTATAGAAATCATGTAATAAAATTTCAAGTTAATGGAAATTGGTTTACTCTTCATGGGGATCGTTGTGGACCTATGGTCAAGATTGCCTCTCAACTTGATTTAATTTTACATGAGTCTAGCAATCAGTGTTTTTGTTCTTCTTTGGAACATTTCAGTTATTGGCAATTTGGAGACTGTGATGCTTTCTGTTGTGTAGAAAACCCTGAATTGTGTTTTGATAATAATTTAAGTTCATTTTCTGCCAGACACACCTATGAAGCATGTCTCAGTTTGTGATAATGTTAATGATAAGTTTGCTGTCCCAAAAAACAGCAAATAGGACAAGATTGCAGTAAGCCGTTGTACTCATAATAATACTTCAGACATGGATTTGGCTGCCCATGCTGGGTGAGTAGTGTGTGGATGGGATACCCATTTCTCGGTATATTTATGATGTAAATCACTCCGCTGAATCTTTTTCCTTAGCTACTGAGGTAGTAAGCATAATTAGTCAGAGCTTTTGGAGTGAGGAACCACCCAAGACTCAACTAATATGTGAGATTCTGTCTAATTACCAAGACGTGTTTCCAAAGGAACTACCAATGGGTCTACCTCGTGTATGTGCCATATTCACCATCGGATCGATCTTGTGCCTGGTGCGCAGCTATGTTTAGGCAGCCCTACAGGACAAATTTGACCGAGGAGGATGAAATTGTGTGGCAAAAAGAATACTCTCCGGCTAGGTCAAGTGAGACCTAGCAAGTCATCATGAGTGCATCAGTGCTACTAGTGAAGAAGAAAGACTTGGGTGTGTGTCTATGCGCAGACTACAAGAATCTTAATCGATTAGCGATTAAGCACAAATATCCATTACCTGGGATGGACGATCTCATCGATCGGCTCTTCAGCACTAAGATAGATTCGGGAATGGGCTATCATCAGATACAAATATTTGAAAAAGATGTTTTCATGATCACATTTTGTTCGAGATTTGAACATTATTGGTTCTTGGTAAAGCCATTTGGACTCGCTAATTCTCTAGCAACCTTTCAGTAGACGATGGACGATTTATTTCATTCATATGTGAGAAAGTTTGGTGTGGTCTTTCTCGATGACATTTTGATTTATGGGAAGGCTCTCTTGAGCATGGACGCCATTTGCAGATAGTGCTGTCTATACTCAGAAAAGAGAAACTCTATGCTAAGGAGAGCAAATTTGAGTCCTTGAAATAGGAACTCACATAACCTTGGGCATGCCATTTTGTTAAATGGTATCCATATTGACTTTGAGAAAGTTAGGAAGGTATGTGAGTGGACCATATTGACTATGAGAAAGTCAGGAAGGTGTGTGAGTGGACCATATTGAGAATGATTACCGAGGTCAAATCTTTTCTGGGATTTGTAAACTTCTTCCAAATTCAGATCTGGAATTATGCTAAGATAGCATTACCCTTGCTAGATTTGTCTAAAGGGGTGGAGACGGGAAAATACGTTAAGTATAGACCAATTGTGTGGACAGAGGAACATAAGGCATGTCTCAAGCAATTAAAACATGTTGTCACTTCAGATCCTCTATTACAGATAGTCAATCCAAGTGAGCCATTCGTGGTTGAAACACATGCTAGTGACTATGTTGCAGCTTTGTTCCAGGTTGGTAGACCGGTAGCTTTTGAGAGTAAAAAGCTAACCAAGCCATATAGGTGGCCAATGCATGACAAAGAGCTGTATGCTGTTATTCACGTGCTGAAAAAGTAGAGACATTATTTATATGGCTCTACTTTTGTGGTCTATGTGGATAACTCTTCTCTGAAGTATTTCTGCAACATCTTTGATCTTAGCTCATTGGTTAGAGCTGCTGCAGGAACCACCATGAGTAAAATTGGTACTGTGAATCAAATTTACTTCACAGAGATCCATTCAGACTTGTATGACTCACTCACAGGAGTTTATCCCAAAGATGAATTCTTCCAAAATGTCTAGGATAAAGTACAAGCTGGGAATGCCCCTCTTGGAGGTGAACTACGAGAGTACTCCATTCGGAATGGTTAGCTTTTCCAAAAGGGTAAGGTCTATGTACCCAATGTAAGAGATACGAGGCGTCGTATCTTGTTTGAATGTCATGATGACAGTCCTAGTGCCGGACATCTCAAGGTACAAGGAACTTTGGATCTAGTCAAAAGAACTTTCTTTGGGCCTAAGCTTAAGTTGATGTCAAACAGTATGTTCAAAATTGTCAACAATGCTAAGTCAATAAAGCTAATAACAACAAATGACAAAGTATTTGCATAGATTTTTTGATAGGTTTACCACAAACCTCTTGTGGGCCTGATGCAATTTGGGTAATGGTTGACCGACTGACCCAATTGGCTAGATTCATACCTACAAGAGAGACTATTACAGCCAGTCAGCTTGCTCACTAGTTTGTCGAGAAGCTGTTTAGTCTTTATGGCTTACCAGCTGAAATAGTCAATGACAGAGATGCTAAGTTTATTGGGCATTTTTGGCGGGCTGTATTCAAGAAGTTGGATATTCAGCTCAGCATGAGCTCTGTTGATCATGCAAAATTAGATGGACAGACTAAGCGGGTTAATCAAACTTTGGCTTTGCTGGAATTCGCTTACAATAGTGCTAAGCATTCAGCAACCTGAAATAGTCCATTCATGTTTATGTATGGATATAAGCCTATAGCCCCTTGGGTAGTTGGCTTATAGATTGTCAAGGTGAGATCTGTTGCTGAGTATTGCAACACTTACAATTAGCAAGGGAAAGCATAAGAAGTGCTCAAGATAGAGCACAGTTAGGACCCATGGTACCTTTGGTACACTAAGGGGAGCCCTAGGCTTGAGACTCCTAAGACACCCTGCATCTAGTGAGAGCCATTGCTCACTTAGGGCATTCTCGGGAGTGGGGCCTCTTGAGAATACCTAGCTAGGTTGAGAGCCTGTCTAGGCCTGTGTCTCCCTAATGACATATGTGTGCAGATGGGGCTGCGTGGTATGGGACGCGTGGACTATAGTTGGAGGCTGCCTAACCTCTAGCGCGGGGGTGATCCTAAGGGATCTTTGGTTGGGTAGTGACATTTGAGCTGATGCCACGTGCCCCGTATGTTTCTATTCTGACGTTGTTCTTTATACTTGTAGGTGAGAACGGAGATAAAGGAGATCCTGGATCCCTAGCTTAGGGGTTGTTTCACCCAACATTGAATAAGATTACGAGGAGAAGGGGTCACGTGCTCTGGTCCGTTGGAAAAATAGAGACAGCAAAGATATAGATTCTAAAGCAAACTCAACAGATAAAGGCATGAAGATTTGGATATTAGAGGAGCTCACTTTGAAAGAACTTAAACAAAGAACCACATAACTCGCCAAAGTAAACAAACCCGGAAGGAGGGCAAATGAGTTATTCACAGAGAAGGGAAAGCACTTAATCAGGGAATCAAATCTAAGTCTAAAGACTCTCAGTCTCAAACTGATGTAATGATGGCTATATTATGTTAGCATTAGAAATAGTTATGGCTTTATATAATAAGGGACGAGATGCTCCATGCACTTGTATTTATTTTTGTTCTTCTCTCGTCAGCTGCATTCTTGTTTCCAAATCTGCAAGTGCATGGAAATAAGGTTACCTGTATCATTTTGTGGCAATCATGCGACTTTAGAACACTAAGTTTTCCTTTTGAAGTAAAGGCACCCTTTAAGTTATGCATGTACCCGGTTGGGGTTTGATAACACTCTTCACCCAGGCCTCCTCTGCTTTTGTCAATACCCATGGTAGCCTTTGGTAAAATCACCTTGCCGTCACGATGTTTTGGACAAAAGGGTCTTTTGTTTTTCATCAGTTTTAAGTCCTCTGTGCTTTTAGAGTATCTCTGTCACCAATCATATGTTTTTACAAAATTTTTGACACATTTTGGGAAAATCATCAGATTATCACAGCTATGGGTACATCATAAATCCAATTATGAATAACGCATATGCCTCAAACCGGGGGGCATTTTAAATATTCCTATTCTCCATTTTCAAGAGGCAACCATATGGTAGACGCACCCCCCACCTTGGCATGCATTGGAGGGAAAACTCTGAGTCTTCTCCCTCCTTCTCTCCCTCAATGGTGCCCCCATTGTTTCTCCACTCACCTGTCATAATATGGCATGGGAAAGACCTCTACTCTATTGCCTACATGCCAAAGGCCCCTCTCTCTCCACTTTCCTATCAAAGAACCCATGATGAAGACCCCTACTCTATTGCCTACACACTAAAGGCCCCCGCCTTAGGGGCCCATGCTCATTTTGCATCCTCCCATGCGCTTAGAAGCCATAACCCAAGTAGAGCCCCGTGGATTTTGTAATAGTGGGGGGCCATGGTGGCCGAACATATTGGCAATCTCAATGCCTTGGATAGAAATTGGGATGCGTACAATTAGTATAAGATGAAAAATCAACAACCGCTAACCTAGTACATCACTTAATAGAGAATTCGCCCTAAAATTTTAGAAATTGATGACTTTCAAAAGTTACACAGATTTATCAGTGGGCTTGATTTGGACTATAAAAATTAGGTCAAGCAGAATGAGCCTAAAATGCTTGATGAGGCAGTTAAGTTTGCTTGGCTATATGACAACGGTGTCGACAAAGGTAACCGTGCATCTAATGGACATAAGTCACCTAGTGTGACTAGTGGCTCTGCATTTCAAGGCTCCTAGAAACGTAAAGGACCTTACCAAAATTTTGATCAAGTTAAGAAACCTAAGGGACCACCCCGCTTCTAAAAGTCCTCAGATTACAAGAAGGTTAAGCAAGAGAAATGTTGTTCCTTTCACTTCGAGATAAGTGTCCTAAGTTGAAAAAGGGAAGATGAGATCGAATGATAGGAAAAGAAAAGGGTCTTCGAAAGGATATACACACTATAAAGGTGTTACCCCTTGGGAAGTTTTGAGAGGTTACTAATCAAGTCATAATTCTTGAACAGACAGGAACTTTAATAGTTTTTTACTTCCACCGTTTTGGTGCTCAGAGTAAATGATTTTAATACTATACTACAGAATAGTGGCTGATCACCCTAAAACTTTTGATAGGGAGGAAATGTGGGACATCTACACCAGTTACTAGCAGTTGAAGCAGGCGCTCAGGTAACCCCTGTATATCTATGATATGAAAGCTTAGTTTCTTGTGTCAAGCGATATCAGTCTATTGACATATTTCTGTTTTACCTTGCAGGTACTGTATGTAGGGGACCATATCTATGGTGATATTCTACGGAGCAAGAAAGAACTGGGTACTTGTTTGCCTCTATGAGGGGATTTTTCTTAAATAGCACAAGTTCTGGATAGCTGCAGAGGAAGAAATAATGCTGTTGATATACTTTGTTCCTCAGTAAACTGGACCAATGTACACTGTGCTGAGCAGGTTGGAGGACCATGCTTGTAGTGCCAGAACTTGAAAAGGAGTTGGAATTATTTTATCAGACAGTGGGTATAAGAAAGGTAACAAGCAGTTATTATTGATGGTGGGTAACAATATAGCTTTGGAATTCCTTTCATTTGTTTCATTTTCAGAGATTATTATGGTTTTTGGCATTACTAAAATTATTGCTTACATGAAAGTATAGAAAGTGAAGAGACATGCATCTTAGAGATTAATGGACTCATTGTTTGCATCATCTACGTAGCTGTGCAGGAATTCAGGTTGCTAAGATGGCAGCGTGAGAGACTTGATGACAAGATACAACAGTTGGATTGGGCTCTAAGGTATATCACGTGTTTGATCTACTTGATCTTAGGTTTTTCGGTCACATTCATATGCAAAAGATTTTTTTGGGGACTTCTCTTCTAGTGGAAGAATTTAGTAATGTATTATGGCACACCTGTCTTGGCCCTTTGTTCCACTTGTTTGTCTGGGAAATAGGTAGATGCAAGCCATTGTTTTTGTAGTCAAGACTTTGATGTATTTTTGTGGTCAACCAGGTTTGACTCACACTCAATTGAAGAATGCGAGAAAATACGCTCTGAAATAGATGCACTACAGGTGCAATTTTTAATGTGGTTGAATTTGCACCTTTATTCTGTAAAATGGAAATGCCAATGCTGTTAAGGGGATATACATGCCCATGCTAATCAAAACCCTGACTGTTTTTTATTGTGAAAAATTTAAGGTTGAAAGAGATAAGGTTAGAGAGTTGCATCGTCAAGCTCAAAGAGTATGCCACCTAAAGGTGCAGTCTGCATTTCCCTTGCTGTTTCGTGCTACATTGTTTGCGTTTGTGCCTACATGACATTTTATTTCCATTTTAGTTGGATCTCTGCTAGTACAGATTGTAGTACTTTTTTAGTAACAGGGATTCCTGCTACAGTGTTTGTGTTTATGCCTACATGACGTTTTATTTCCACTTAAGATGCATCTCTGCTACTTCGGATTGTAGTGCTTGAGTAATAGGGGAACACAGATGGAGGATATTGTGAGCGTTGATGAAAACGGCCTGCTAGAGGCAACAGATCAGGATGGGACCATAATCAGAGGCCTCCCCACAAAGGGAGCAGTTAGAACGCTTGGTTTCTCTTGAGACAAAGGAGTTTTTCGATCTTCCACCAGATATGGTGCCACAAGACATAGGGTGGCTCCTTTGGCACAAGTTCAGACAACTTCAAGGCCAAGCCTAGGGATCCCTCTTGCCTCCGCCCCTCCTGCTGACCCATTTCTCTTCCACCCTTCTGACAGCTTCCGCTGCCCTCCTCCAAACAAGCTAACTTCTCCATTTTCTCACTCCTCCTTATCGGTTGTTATCACCCTCGTCACTTAATTTCCTTACAGGTCTCATCATCCCCTCGCCTCCATCCCCCCTGAGCCCACCCCATAGTTTTAGGCCCCTTCATTGCCCCCTCACCCTTCCCTAGAGCCCAACCTATGCCTCATTGGACTCTCCATCAAACAACATATAGAAGTTTTGGCACTTTGATGGATGGTTCACTTATTGGCCCATTTGCCCCTCTTTTTTGCCTCTCATATGGACAGTCATATGTGCACTTTTTTGTAGAGACAGCCGTGTATTTCTCTATTGATACTCTCAGCTTAGACACCCGCCTTGAGTTTGAACACCTGCTTTAGAGGTACCACCTCTTAGCTTTTATTGTATTTGGTTTTTTTCAGTCTCATTGATGCTTCTGTCTTTTGAAGACCTTAACAAGCTTTCTTTCTTTCTCTAGGTCCTGGCCTGGCATCGTCCCCAAATTCAACCCCTCTCTTTCATTTTATACGGTGCAAGACCTGCCTAGGCGAGCCACTCCCACCAAAGTTTTTGCGCATAGGACTGTGGAGCTACCCAGTGGTACTGGAGGAGTACCCCCTCACCTTTGAGATCTTGGTTTTGATTTTGCAATTCCTAAAAAGGAGCACCATTGGAGCAGTGGGCCAAAAAGGAGCACCATTGGAGCAGTGGGCCATTCTAGGGATTCAATTGTGTGGCCACAAGATGGAGCAGTGAATCCGAGTTCTCTTCGCCTTATGTTGAAGGTCAAAATGTAGGAGATGTTGGAGGAGTATCTGGGACTAGATGGGTTAGGAACTTTAGCTACTAGCACATGGTCAAAGTGCCACCTTCCAAATTGCTTCCCTAGAAATAGGCATGGTTGTCGATGTGCAATGTCAATGATTTGTTTATAGAGGAGCGAGAAGCTTAGCCAAGTGATACATTGGCCTTTGAACCATTATGCGGTCAAAGTGGGAGTCTCAATCTCTTTCTTGATATCTTGGATGCTCAAGTATGCGTGGGTGTGTGGATTTGTATGTATGAGACATATATTTATACTATGGTTACACCCACCATTGGATGTTTACAATGCCGATGGGGATGTCATAGTAGCTAGTCCCTACTATGCATGATGGAGTTTATGATTTTCAATCTTGTGAGTGATTGTCATGAGATTGAAATTGCACTATGTGTTGTGTTTTTAGAGGATCAGTTTGGGCATGTTCAGTTCATTTAGATATACCTTGGACTCTCAAGGTGGATTTGGCACCAATGATGCCTCGTGCACAAAATCACATGGATTTGGATTACTCTCCCTCTAAGCCTTCAACGTCCACTTGCTTAGAAGTGGCCATGTAGGCTTGCAGTAGTTGCCAGGGCCTTGTTTGCCATCCCTCGTCTTCTCCATGAGTAGGACACTAGTGAGTTGGAATGTGCACAATTTCCACGATCGGCATGCTAGCAGCCATGCTACTCGATTTCATAGTAGGAACTATAGAGAACATTTTGAATGTCTTTGGAATGTGAAGGAGAATGAAAATTTAAAATTCCGATGCCTTCTAAAGTTTGAATGTCTTTCGAATAAGAGGGAGAATACTTTTGGTGTCTTTGCCTATCTCAAAATGCTTGAATTCATCCGCTCCAGATAAGGCATTGCTTTTGAATTCTTTATCTTTCTCGATACCAATGAACTCATCCACTCCTGATAAGATATCACTTCTATACTTGCATCCATTGAAATCATCCATGTTTGAAGGGACAAATCTTGGCTCATTGGCATATTCTTAAGTCCTTTGAAATTGTAGTATACCTTATCTTTATCATTGAAAACCACATGTCCTATTTTAATCTTCAAAAAATTGCATGCTCCATCTCAAATCTTTTCCTTCCTCATAATAGAGACCATCCAATGATGCTGCGTTATCATCCATACCATCATTGAACAAATAAAACTCCATTGAATAGGTGAGGAAACTAATTGACAATTTACATTGATCCAACTATTAAGTATGGAAAAAAACCTACAAGTGCTAGCTCGGAGCAGAATATATCATGCATGGCATGAATAAAAAAGCCACCCAGAATGGGTCAATAGAAAACCTCAGTACAAATTGGAAAGAAACCTCAGTACAAACTCGAAAGAGACCAAGGAAGAGGCTGAAAGTGCCACCTCGGTCCTACTATAGACTCGGAGAAGAAAGGAGAGCACCTCCATTCCCTAAGAAAAATATCCCGCCTAGCAGCAGCTGCCCGGGAGGAACCTTGCATGGTATGTATGGTGTTAGTCCAAATACTGGCCATGCTGTGAGAGGGAGGGAACTAAGATCCATCCAATCCCCTCTGTGCATCTGGCTCTCATATATCCGCGCTAGCCAAGCCAAGCCACTGAACCCCAGGTCATATAGAAACGGGAAGGAGCAAAGGTACACTAGCAATCCCCTTCCAAATAACCCTAGCCTTGGTGGGGGGGGAAAAAAACCCTTGCCTATCTGCAGTCCCATAAGCAACGATGAATCGACTCCTTAGAAAACCTACGGTGGCGGCAAGGATAAGTGGAATCTGGCCCGAACGTGGGCCTCCATAGGTGCACTGCAATCCCTCCGTGATTAGATAGGCAAAAGAATAGAGTGATTTTTCAAGGGATTCCAAAGTCTCCTGCGAAAGACTCTCGGCAAGTCAGCAGAAATTATAACAAAAGAAGGGGAGACTCTTCTCTTGGTGTCCTGCATCAATCCATTTCACTCTCCGGGATCCCACTGTAAAAACTTAATGGGGACCCCTCCATATAGCCAAATCCTCCAAGAACCCAAGAGAGTAAGACATGGGTTCAGATCTGGGTGCCACTCTGAATCCTTTCCGTGCTCCACATATCCTATGATTGTGACAGGCTGAAAGGAATGCCCAAGAGAATGTCATATGAAGGTTTACACAACCTGCCATCTGACTGAACATTAAAGACAACGGCATCCTGGTGTGCTCCTTGAAAGGCTATGACCTGAAGTGGAATGCCTATCCTTGAGAAAGCCCCCATCCAAGTAGAACAAACAACCAGCCTGTCATCTGTATCTACCCAATTCTCGGATTAGGCTGCATCGATTACTGAATCCTCCATGCACTTCCTTTGAGATGCTTATCATTTGCTGTTTATGATCCTTTAGAAGCATTTTGAAAGCTTTTTGGGATCCTTTAGAGGAGATAGGGCCTCTCTCCCATCTAGACTGTTGCATATAATGGGACTGGCCAAGTGGTCTGCCATGCTCGTCAAGTATCCTATCATTCCACAAGACAAGCTTCCTATTAATCTCTTTGAAAGCAGTTGGGAGAACTCTCAAAAAAGTATTTCTGAATCCAAGCTTTTAGAATAGCAGCCATAAGAGGAGAGGAAGGACATCTGAGGTGGGCTGAAGGAAAAATCCACCCGGTGCTGTCTACCCAGTCTCCATCTGAGGAGGAAGGAGTACATGACTGTATACATCAAATAAAGAAGTCTTTCCAAGGCTCTTGCCTATGCATAAGTTTTCTTACCACAAACTTGCAAAGTAAGGCCCTACACTACAAGTCTGGGTCATGATATTAAGACTTCCTAAGCCACTTTGGCTCTCGTGTCTGCGGTGCCATCTAGCCCACTCTACAAAAAGTTCCTTACAGGCCTCTTGGGCTGACTAATGCAATCCGAGAAATGCACCCACACAAGCAAACATGCCACGCTATGGTCAGTAAAATTTGGTTAACAATTACCATCTTGGAGGCCAGATCCAATTTGGATGAACTCCAATTATAGAGTTTTCTCCTAATGCTCTCCAACACTGGAGTAATTGAGGTGAAGAAGAGATACCCATACCAACTTGGCTTCCTAAATATCTGATGGTAACACCCCTTTGAATCCAGCAAATCCAAAATCAACCTCCTCGTCAATAATCCAAAAGCCATTGGATTTGTTCCAATTAATGAGCAGACCACTTACAGTGCCAAAACAAATCCAAGGCTGCCTTGAAAGAAATGAGATTTTGAGGAGTGGCATCCAAAAAACAACAGGGTCCAAAAAACAACAGGGTCATCCGCCAACTCACAATCTAGGAGTTCCTCATTATCTCTCAGGGAAGTCTTGCTAGCACTTAGCCTTGGTATGAGCCTTGCAAGTCAGGTCAACTCTATGAGTTGACTTCTCTGGTCAACTATATGGTTGACTTGGGGGCCATATAGGCCACCCTTTGTATTTTCTTATTATCCATTTGAGCAGTACTACATTTTGCTCCAGCTTGTTGTTTGCTTCCCGCACTCCACTCCCGTTCCATTGCTTCCTGCACCCAACAGTGGTATTAGAGCAGGTTCTCTTGCTCCTACCTGCCTTCCCTCGTGCTCTTCCATTGCTCCTACCTGACGTTTTACTCCAGCTCAGTCCAGTGCCTCATTTCATCACCAGAAACCTGTTTTTTGAGCAAAAAAACAGTCCAACGACTGTTTTTTGACTTTTGAGGTCGGATTTCAATGTTTTTTGAAATTTCTAAACTGCCCGCATACAAACAACCTTGTCCCGCACCATATCGGCCAGGAATTTTTTGTCCGTACAATTGTACAGATGGCCATACGCCCATATGGACCTGTAGTGACACGTGCGCGATGCTGCCAGGAATCCATACAACTTGTCAGAAGTTGATTTCGAGCATTTTTGAATAGTTTTGGAGGTTTTTTGCTCAGATCTGGACTCTTTACAGTCGTTCAGGCCTTCCTCCAAGTGCTCCAACATGCTCTAGCATCATTTGGTTGGGATGCTCTCCCTCTTGACTCAGGTCTGCCTGGTATAGTTGGATTTGAAGCTTTTCACCCTCTTTTATGTCACGTTTGCACACATTGCAGTGACATTGAGGTGATTTTGCTTTAGAGATTGGGGCTTTGTGTCACATTTGCAGATTTTGCAGTGACATTTGCTCCTTTGGTCACATTTTGGAGCTTTTGCAATATTTGCCCTATTTTGACTTCATTTCCACTCCGACACTGGGGATTTTGGATCTATTGCTGACAGATTGCATGATATTTTTAGGTTTGCAGGTTATTTTGTCACATTTGCTTTATTTCAGCAAAATTTGGGGCTTTTGGTCATTTGCCCTAAATTTGATAGTTTTGCCCTTCTAGAAAGTGGGGGTTTTGTCAATTTTGTTGAAATTCGCAGTGACATTGGATTGGTACAACCAATTTTGGGCATTTGGTAGACATTGACATGCAGGAACATTGACATTGTCTTGGAATTGCAGCACATTGAATCACATTTGCAACTTGCAGGCACAATTTGGGACTTTTTCCAATTTCCTCTTAGATTTTGGGGCTTTTGCCAGATTTGTTGTCCATTGCAATGACATTTGCTTTATTCACCTCAATTTGGGTATATTATGCATTTGCCCCTTGATTTGGGCTTGTTGTCTTGTCAGATTTGAGCACGCAGCCTCCATCTGGGACATTTAGAGCTCAATTGATCATTGGATACATTTGCGGACATTTGCCCCTTGTTTTGGGCTGATATTTTTGCAAGACAAGTATCTTTGGTAGGGGGGTCCTTTGACTAGACAAATATTGTTTTGCAGGTCATATTTTTGGGGACAGCACGTGCATTAAGCTAATTGTTTGAGCAGTCAATTTTTGGTTTGTCACTGCCTGACATTTGTTGTTATTTTTGGACAGCCAGCTCATTTTGCAAGCGAAAGCCTTGAGGCTACTCTTGAGTGCACATTTTTCCTTCAGGATTTATTTTTGCCATGGGAAGCAACGATTGGATGGGCATGCTCTCAGCTTAGGACAAGCTCGATGGACCCAATTTTCCCATGTGGTCATACATGGTGAAACATTTGCTGGTTGCCAAAAAATTTTGGGGCATTGTCTCAGGATCGGATCTTCGACCTTCCTCTGTGGCATCCACGTCTGATATTACTACAGCTGGTGCAACTGCTACAACCACTTCTGGATCTACTACCACCGCTGGTGCAGCTGTTACAGCCACCTCTGGATCTACTACTACTCCAGCCACACCTCCTACACCTGAACATGCCAGATGGGGTGGTAGAGATGCCAAAGCACATTCTATCATTGCTTTTTCAGTCAAGAGACATATCATTCCTCACATTTGGTCTTGCAAAACATCAAAGGCTGTGTGGGACATCTTGGCTCACTTTACCAGGTTCGCAATGAGGCACGTGTTGCTTTCTTACGCGGCACTTGGAGAATGTCAAAATGGAAGAGGGGGACAGCATGGATTCATACATCACAAAAATCAAGGATTTTCAAGAGCAGCTCATTAATTAGGATGAAATTATTTCAGTTGCTCAGGTAGTGTCTACGACACTCAATGGACTTCTTGAGTCCTACCAGGGGTTTGCTACTACATTGAGGTTGGTTGCCATGGGCAATCCCAACACTTATACTTTTGACAAGCTTGTTTCCGTTCTCTTGCAGAAAGAGCAGAGTCGCACAAATCGTGCTCCTTCGCAAATTGCAAATCAGGATTTTGTCGCTAATCACAAAAATAAGGGAAAGAACGGGCAAAATTACAGCAAACCCAAGCCTTCTGGATCTACTGCTGGACACTCATCTAATTCTGCCCCGTCTGATGCAAAGAAGAAAAACAGCAAACGTAATTATTGCCCGAAGCCAGGACATGACATTTCTGAATGTGGCACGCGCATCGCTTCTGAAAAGAAAAAGCAGCAAAAGGGACTTGCTGTCACTACTATTGCTGCTGCCCCATATCATGGTCATGAGGCAGCAAACATTGCTCACCATGAGTGGGCTTTCACCGTGACATGCGAGTACCATCCAGAGAAGCATGCTACAACCTTGTCTGTCTTAGATTCTAAGTCTGATTGGTGCTTCGACAGTGGTGCTTCTAAGCACATCACTTCTTGCAGATCACTCTTTTAGACATTGGGGGCTGCTCCACATGGTGGCACATTTTCAAAAAAGAGACTTCTATTAAGTAAGAAAGAAACCCGCTAGAGCAAGCTCTGTGCGGAAATACACCATGCTAAGCATGTAATAAAGAACACCTCAGAGGAATGAGGTAGAAAGAAACCAAGGCTGAGGCTGAAAATGCCATCTCAACCCTGTAGAAGTCTCAGCAAAGAAGGGAGAGTCTCTCCAATCTCTGAGAAAAGTAACTCTCCTTGAGGAGGCTGCTCGAGATGATCCCTGCATGGTCGCCCAAATGGCCATCAGAGTGTGTATCGTATTTGTCCAAGCACTGGCCAAGATCTGAGAAGGGTGAACATGGTGGCACATTGACATGTGCCAACAATGCATCATATCCCGTGAAAGGGATTGGCCAGCTCGAGGTCACTTCAGTTTCATGTGATACGATCACGCTCATGGACGTTTGTTTGTCCCAGGTATCAAAAAGAATCTCATCTCCATTGCAACCATGTCGTTGAATGGCTTTCGGGTTCTCTTTGATGGTTATCGATGTGCCGTGTATGACAACCGGTACGATGACATTATAGTACTTACTGGGTCACTTTCTTCTGGGCTATATCATCTTGATGTTTATGACGAACAACCTGCTATAAAGGCAAATTTGGTGGCTGAATCTGTAATTTCAGATTCCCACTTATGGCATGTGAGGTTGGGTCACCTCAACTAGAGAAGCTTGGTTAAAGTGCATTCACAAAACATGGTGGTTGCTCTCCCACCGATGCATGCACTGGTTAAACCTGTTTGTGAGGGATGCTTGTTGGGCAAAATGCACCGTTTCTCATTTACAAAGGATGGGACAGTTGTTGGTGCATCCAGGAAGCTTCACCTTGTGGATGTGTGCGGGCCGATGCGGACAGCATCTTTTGGGGCCTTTGTGGATGACTACACTAGATTTGCTGGGATATATGGCATGAAGGCCAAATCTGATGTGTTCCCATGCTTCAAACATTGGCTTGCCATGGCTCAAAATGAATAAGGGAACAAGCTCCTTACTCTATGCAATGACAGGGGGGAGAGTACATGTCCCATGAATTCTCTGATTTTTTGGCAGCTCAGGTTATCATTCATCAATGTACAGTGCCTTATACTCCGCATCATAACGGGCTGGCAGAGAGAGAAAATTGGTGAAAGATGGAAATAGGCAGGTGCATGCTCAAAGGACAATGTACAGTGCCTTATACTCCGCATCATAACGGGCTGGCAGAGAGATAAAATTGGTGAAAGATGGAAATAGGCAGGTGCATGCTCAAAGGAAAGTCTCTGCCAAATAAGTTTTGGTTGGATGCTGTCATGTGCTCCAACTATGCGCTCAATCAGGCACCCACAAAGGCATTGAAGACTATCACACCTTATGAGGCATGGCACGGTCGCAAACCTGAAATTTCTCATATGCGGGTTTTTGGGTCATTGGCTTATGCTCATGTACCATCTGAGTTGAGGCACAAGTTTGAAGGCAAAGCTGTAAAATGCATATTCATTGGTTATAGCGCGGAGAGCAAGGGATACAAGTTGTATCAGCCCAGCACGAGCAAGGTCATTGTCAGTGGGGATGTTTTATTCGCTGAAAATGTGCCTTTACCTTGGCTGGAATGCAAAAAACAGCCTACTGTTGATTCCTCAAAATGTCTTTGATACATTGTTGCCTCTCTTTCATTCGCCCACAGATCTAGAGCAGCCAGTGCAGAGTGTTGTGCCATACACTTCTACCAGTGCACATCCTCCTCCAATAGTTCCTGCTCAGCCTGATATGCCTTTAGTTGATGATCATGCTCTTGAGCAGGCAGTTGCGCAGGAGAGTGCTGTCATTAAACAGAAAAAATAAGTCCTGAGATGGATTTTGGACACACTTAGGGACAGCAAACAAGCTGAGCCTTTGCCATCCCGCACTAGAGGTGTGCATAAACAAATAAATGACAACTATATGGCTAAAGCTTTGGTTGCTACTGCTCGCAATGAGAAACCTTTATGTCACAAGGATGCCTTTGACAGCAAGGAATGGATGGATGCCATGAAGGCTGAGCTTGAATCCATTCATGCCAACAACACTTGGGAGTTGTGCTACTTGCTAGCAGGCAAGCGTGCCATTGGCACAAAGTAGGTCTACAAGGTGAAAAGGAAAGCTGATGGCAATGTTGACTGCGTCAAAGCCCACTTGGTTGCAAAGGGATATGCACAGCAACACGGCATTGACTTTGAGGCCTTTGCTCCCACCTCACGCATTACTACTATTAGGTGTGTTATTACTATGGTATCTCATCAGCATTGGGAGGTTCATCAAGTGGACATCAAGACTGCCTTCCTTCATGGTGATCTTCAGGTTGAGGTCTATGTGTCTGAGGGGAGGGGTTCCTATCCTTCCGGAGGTGTTACCGGAGGCCAAAGGCCGTTGGCGTGAGAAGCATGAGTGTTGCAATGCTCTAATGCAATGGATCGCGCAGAGTGCACCGTGCAGTGGTGTGCGAGTGCCGTATGCTATACTGCAATGAACAATGGCGTACGAGTGCACTATGCTAAATGACAATCACCTGAGAACTCCACAACATAAGCAGAATAAGGAAATCTCGTCATACACTAGTGAACAATCCCCATATCGGGAAGAGACAAGAAAAATGAGAAAGTGACCAAGATGGCCAAAGTACATATCACTGGACCAGTGTCTCTAGGTCACAAGTTGCAAGTCACAAGAACACACAAGTCTATCCCCATAGTAGACAGAGGGTACACACAAGTCTCTCCACACTCTCTCCTTGGCAAGCTCGTAGCTCCAGCCTCTCTCTCTCCTCACACTCTCCTTTCTCCCGCTCCAGTGCCGAACGTTGGATGCTCAATGCTGAATGTCCAATTCTGAATGTACAGTGCTTAATGCCCCCCCCCCCCCCCCCCCCCTTCTCCACCTTCGCCTTCATCCTCATCCCCTGCCTTGGAGGGTCCCTTCTTCGCTGAGGATCTCCCCCTTTCTTCCCATTGGTCATCCTCTTATCTCCTTAGTTGTTGAGGACAGCGGTTGCGCCGCTGGCTCTCTTGATGGCTACTGTAACTTCGTGACTCCCTGACTCGCCAGCCTCTTCTAGTCAGGATGGTGTAGATTCTCCATGTGGAGGTAAGCTGGATCACTGCACCACTGAACCACTATGTAACTGTAAATACTCTTGACTGCTCCATGTGCTAAGCTCACTCTCCATGTGCACAGCTCTCGATGAGATCGCCTTGGGCATGATACTCCTGGTTGACCTGTGGTTGACATGTGTCGAATTGTGGTTGACATGTGTCAACCTGTGGTTGACATTTATTGACGCATGGTTGCCTCGGATAGTACTCCTGGATGAACCCATGTGATCAACTCCTCATGTCGTGTGGTTGACCTGTGTTTACACATGGTCAACACCTGTCGTCATGTGGTCAACATCTGTCGTCATGTGGTCAAGGTTGTTTCTGTTGTAACAGTTTCCCCTGTTACTATCATTCACCATCTCGGTGAATAGAAATGGAGGAGGGAACCCGTCAAAAGAAAAAATAACTTACAAACCATTGATATGGTGATGGAGTAGGAAAAGAAAATGGTACAGACCACGTGGCTGGCCGTCGAGTAGTTCCAAAATTTGTATTTAATTGAAACTGGGAAATAAAGTGCTGCTTGATAAGGGACAGCATGGAAAATTGTAAAAAAACAGAGTACATCTTGAGATAAAACACCCTGATATTTACATGGAGAGCCAATCAGCCTGACAAAAATCTAACAGTGCAAAAAAAAACCAAAAACCCATGTATCAAATTATTGAGGGAGGTCATCAGTAGCCTTCTCCTCTGCCTTCTCCTCTTCCGCCTTGATATGTAGCTCTATGGCCTTTTGCTCACCATCACCCATCTGCTCTGCCCCAATCATATGTAGCTCTAGATGGTGTGTTTCCTCCTCAGCCTCAATCATGTCCATCACGTTTCTCAGATTTTCATATTTGGTTTTATACCGGTGGTATCGCCAGTAGTAATGATCCTTTTGCCCTTGCAAGGTGGACTGGGAAGTTTGGAGGGTGGCCATTTGTGTCCGAAGGTCTGTGAATTCTTCCTCCATGGTTGAACGCTTCTTTTCCAATTCAGCCACTCTAGATTCTGATTTTTCTTGGGCAATCTCTGAGGAAGACAAGGACTCCTTTAACTGTGCGATCTCCTGTTGAAATATGGTCACCTGTGTGACATGTTGGCTTTGCAAAGTTGCCAGAGCTGTTGCATGCTGGCTGCGTATTGTTGTCATTTCTACTTCCCATTCCTGTTTGTGATTGTGGAGGCGATCCTCAAGGGCAGACCGCTGAATGTTCCAAGCGATGTCACGCTCGTGAATAGCTGAGTTGGTCTCTTTCTGCCACCTTTCCTCCTGTTGCCGAAGTGTCACCTCTGTGTTGCACTGCTGGGCTGTCTGAGCTCTCTCGAATTCTAACTTCAAATGTTGCTGCTGGGAGAGGAGCTTATGAGCATAACCTGTTGGAATTGAAGATTGCTGTCCGTAGCTACGTGAAAGTGCCATCCATGATACGCTGAGCAAGATGCAAGGACCTCTTCATCCAGGCGTACCTATCGCTGTAATTCATCCTGTCAGCCAAATTAATCACGTCCCCCGATTCCTCGAACATGTCCTCCGTAGATAGGTTGCCTGGACGTCGGGGCCCTCGAGGTCTTTCTGTTCTGTGGGAGGCATTCCTGCAAAGGAATTGTGAAGATTTGATTCAGATCCTCCTCTTCCCCACATACTGGTGAGCGTTTCCTGTGAAGAACAGATAGTAATTGGCTGTAATCTTCATTTTGTTTTTCCACAAGAGAAACATTTGAAAGCGGTGGGCCTGATGAAGCAGCTATGTAAGCTGTGAACATATCATTCTGATGAAGGGGTGGGCAATCCACAGACTCGGGCAAACTCCCTCCCCCAAATACCTCCTCTGATGCTGAAGTGGCTGATGGAGGATCTCCTGGGGAGGGGCTCCCACTCCGGGGTCTCTGCTCCTATGTTTGCCCTGTGGTGGTCGCGGTGGGGAGGCCGAAATGTGAAGTAATCCCTGAGAAGACAGCCCCTGAGAAAGCCCGTGGGAGTCAGGGCCCAGAGTAAGATTCATGTCCAACACATGGTCCAACACATGGTCAGAGGTCGCCTGAACTATGGTGATGACTGCATCGGTGAAAGTGGTGGCGAGGGAAGATGAAACAGCTGCAGTCCTTTGCAAAAATACACTTTTTGAGGAAGTCACTGGTACAACACCCGTCGTCACTGGTACAACAGGGGGTGGACCTGGTGCAATTAGACCCACTGAAACTCCAGAGATCCGTGGAGAAGCCTAGACAAGTGTGACTGATAGAGATGCAAGTCCGGGCATGTGGGCATTGGTGAAGTAATTGATGGAGATACGAGACATGGGGAACCTGTAATAGAATATACTGAAGAAGCTTGGGGGTAGATTGCATCAGGTTGCGCTCGCCGAGGTGCCCTCCTTGTCGAAAGAGGAGAGGAGGTAGTTCCTAGGGAAGTGACAGTGAAAGAGATGGAAGAGGGGGTGACAGGAGGGGAGAGGGATGACGAAGGGAGGCGACTTGTGACAATGGAAGGAGGGTTGGCCTTCCACTGGTGAAGTAAGAAGGTGAGGTTGGGCCCACAAGTACATGTATATGTTCCCCGGCGCTTGCGGACTGTGTTATGGAAGGTAGAGTAGAAGAGTGAGGCGAAATTGTAGGGAGTGACGGAGAGAATGGAGTCTAGGCCAGAATGGGTCGCCTTGGTGATGAAGAAGTGGCCCGTGGCAGAGTAGAAGTGAGTGAACAAATACCTCGCTAAAAGCGCCTCTCTATTGTTTCCCTCGAGAACCTTCTTGCACTCATGTCCCCGGTGATGAGGTTTATACATAGACAAGAAGGACAAGAATGTGAGTGAGTCGGTGTGAGGTGGCAAAAAGGGAAGTGTGGGAAGACGGAGATATGTGGATACGAGACTAGGAGTGAACATATGACGGGAATTCAAGAATCCAAATGTGTATGTTGCAAAGTCATATGATTGAATAAATGCAGTACACATTTGGACGTCCACCTGGCCGGAAGGGCCTGTCGAGACCCGGGAGAGGAGTGTGATAGATTGCCTGGAGAGCTGGGCCGAGTAAAGGGAGAGAGAGGAAGGAGTAAGTAGCCAGGAGGGGAGTGGTAGGAGAGCTAGAGGGAGGGGGCGGATGTAGAGCTATAGGGAGAGAGGGGTGACAGAGGTAGGGGGCGGGTAGAAGGAGGGGAGCGTAGGTAGGGGGTGGGTACCAGGACAGGGGAGAGGGAGTGACGTAGAGGTAGGGAGGGGGGTTGCGTTAAGGGAGGAGTGGCGCTGAGGGAGAGGGAGAGGGGGGGAGGGTTGCGTTGAGATGAGGGAGGAGTGGGAGGGGGGGTTGCGTTGAGGGAGAGGGAGGGGCGCAGAGGGGATGTGCGTAGAGGGGGGAAGGAGTGATGTTGAGGGAGAGGGAAGGGCATAGAGGGGAGGGGGGGGGCTGCTGCGATGAGGGAGGAGGGAGAAGGGGCTGTCGGAGAGGGTAGAGGGTAGGGGGAGGCTGCTGCGATGAGGGAGGAGGGAGAGGGGGGGTTGCGTTGAGAGAGAGGGAGGGTCGCAGAGGGGATGTGTGTAGAGGGGGGAAGGAGTGACGCTAAGGAAGAGGGAGGGGCGCAGAGGGGTGCGTAGGGGGGAGGGGGAGGCTGCTGCGATGAGGGAGAGGGAGAGGGGGCTGCCGGAGAGGGTAGAGGGTAGGGGGAGGCTGCTGCGATGAGGGAGGAGGGAGAGGGGGCTGCCAGAGAAAGAAAAGAAAGAAAGAAAGAAAGAAAGAAAGAAAGAAATTTTATTAGAGTCTTCAAAAGACCGATGGGTCTATGAGACTGAAAGAAAACCTGATACAAATCACAGTAAGGGTGGAGCTACTAAAATGAGCATCATCACCGATGCTGAATCCTAAGTCTGATCATACATAATCAAATACATCTGGGTATGACAATGAAAAGAAAAAAGACTAGAGCGGAGCGGAATCCTCTGTATGTCATGTCGCCCTAGCTGGTGCATAGCCGATGATGGGACGTTGACGTCCGTCAAGGGGTCCTGTGCGTCTCGGTCTCCTGGAGGAGGCTCAACATAAGACCAGAGCTATCGTGACTCTCGTGGGGCGTATCCAGGGTCTAAACAATGACGGGAGGTCCCCCAAAGTGATCTGTGTCCCCTCGATGTCTCGTGTGTCGTGTTGTGGTCGTTGGGTCAGGGTCTTTGTCACGTCTGCGGCTAGACACTGGACGATCAATGTCACTCGATGGGAAGAACTCTGTAATCTTGCTCTGAGAGGTGTCTGATGGTGTGGCCAAGCCCCATCGCCTGAGTAAGTACTCTCTGTGTCGGACCCCCTCGTGAATGAATGTCATGAGACATCTCTGATCTGAGTAGGCACGCGAGGAATCTAAAAAGGTGCGTGGAGCCATCTTTGAAGAGACAGTGGTAGTGCCCTCGGATCTCATAGTACACTGGGCACCTGAAAATAAAATGCTCCTCCAACTCAACCTCCTGACAGTCGCACAAGATGCATATGGATGCTCCCTAGGGATTCCCTCTGCTCTGCTGCTCTCTATGCAAAGGCGGTGTGATGATACCCAAAACTATCCGATGGAGATCTGTAGTGAGTGAGGCATATGAAGCTCAGTGTACCCCGGTGGTGTGATGAATCCCTCCGACAAAATATGAAGACAGTAATCTCTGTAGAAACTCAGCTTCAGTGGGAGCTCCCTCAACCAGGTCCTGAAGGTGTGTAGCTGTAGGAGATCCTCTCGAATGACCTGGTTGGTGTGTGGCCCGATCGGGATGGTGGGTGGGAGTATCGGAGGGGCATCTAAACTATACTGAAAAGGAGGTATCCTATCGATGTGAAACCCTAGTCTCACAAACCACCTGTGAGTCCGCGCATACCAGCATTGCTCGTCTCCCTCTGTTGCCAACCTCGTGGAGGAATCGAGAGCCAACCATGGTAATCTCTATCTCCCTGATGTGCAGTCCCCATATGATCTAACCCAGTGTAGATATGTGATGGTCTGAAAGGCTGCATCTAGCTGGAGTGGAGAAGCACCAAACTTGGCCTGAATGGGATGTGATGTGGTACAGATGGTTTCCCTCGGATCATCCGTGAGAACATGAGGATCTGCAGGCGCTCCACCCGTGTCCACTCTATCTCTGACATGTCAGGTCCCCAACAAGGGCTGCCATACATACCGACTGGTCGGACCAAGGAGTCGAAGAGAAGAGCCTTGGTCTGAGGGTCCTAAAAGTGGGAGTGGAAGCACTGTCTCTCTAGCCGAGCCAGTGAGGCGTATCCCCTACTTAGTCTGGGTGGCCTACATCGCTGGTCTCATCGTGAAGATCGGGCCGGAGAAGATGACCCCCAAGTAAGTGTATGAGGATACGATCTCAACTGGTGACCCACCGAAAGTAAAAGTAAACTGCTTTCGTTGCATGTTTGCTTGAGAGGTGTTAAAGATCATGACCTTGGTCTTGCCAAGGTTGACCTCCAAATCATGGGATAAACAAAAAGCCTGTAGTACATCCAGGTGTCGCTGGAGCTCCTCGGGTGTGGACGACAAGAGTGCCATGTCATCTGCATAAAGAAGAATCCTGATGATGATCCCGGTAAGTGAGCAACTGGTCCCTCTAGAAGCCCCCATGAAAGTCTCATGCTCATCGATGTAGAGGCCAAACAGGGTTGGTGATAAGGGGCAACCGTGTTTGACCCCTATGGTACTCAAGATCTCATCTGTCCAACTTGCGCCTGAGACGAGCTCAAGGTACTGTGTCAAAGGCTTTGCAAAAATCCACAAAGCAGCAATATACCCTCTCCTTCCGTGATCTGGCCTCCTCAATGACACTCCTAAGTATGAGTATGTGATCCAAAGTCCCATGGTCTCGCCTGAAACCGGCCTGACCCTTTGCTCTGAGCCCTCTCATCTCTGCGAACAGGCTGACCGACACATCCAATACTGTTGCATAGATCTTGGACATCACATGTCCAATCATGATAGTCCTGCAGTTACTCGGGTCCATGGGACCCCCTACCTTGTGGATGGGGGTGATGGTGTTGAGTGCCCAAGTGCGGGGGAAGCCAAGGCAAACAGCGTCATTGAATAGCTTTGCTAGGATCAGGGCTAACGTGTCAATCCCATATGCAATAAACTCAGTGCATAGCCCCTCGTGATTCTTAGCTCGGCCATTGTGTAGTTTCAATGTCGCGTCCTTGACTCCCCCTCTGGTGAACAACGTGCAAGTGGTGGGGTGAGGTGTGTGTATGAGATCTGGAGTAGGCTGATGTGGGACATCACAAAGATGGCGTGCATACGTGTGCCAAACTCTCATGTCGGTGAGGGGTGATGGAGACCTACGCTCAAGGAATTTCCGCCAAAAATCCTTAGAGTTGTTGCTGTACAAGATATTCAGCAGCTCCTCATTTCGACGAACAAATGCCTGCTTCTTCTGACGTACGAGATGTCGGTACTTGCGTACCGTGTCTGGTGTGTTCAGGGTGATATCTAGTTTCAAGTCAGAGTTGTTGACGATAAGCCTTGCACTCCGCAGCGTACCAATTGTTGCAGGGTACAGATCCAAGAGGTGGTGGTCTAGTGGACCGTGTGGTGTGGGGAAAGATTTGGAGGGCAGCCTTGTGGACTGTGCGACTAATCAGGGCGGCACGGTCCTCTATGAGTGGTATGTGATCAATGTAGGTTAGGAGTCTGTTTAGGCCTCTAGAGTAGGCAGCGGAGAGGCTATGATCAAAGTGTATGTCGTGGTAGGTGTCATGCTTCCTATGTGGTGTGTGTGGTGTGGCTAAGCGTGGGGTGGCGATAGTGAAGAATAGGTATGTGTGATCAGCTCCTGGAGGGAGTGGTGCTACGGTGAAGTCGGTGATACATGAGGAAGGTAGGGGATCCCATGATGTAATCTACTACACTAGTGCCCCCCCCCGTGTGGGAAGCAAGTAAAACCATCTGAGGAGGGCCATAGGTCAAGCCCCTTGTAGATGATGAGATCATGCATCCTACCCAGATCAAGGAGCGCGTGTCCATATGGTGTAACGTGTCGGTCCGATGAGATCCTGATTATACCTGCTCCGTCTAGGTCCATGTCTAGTAGCATGATAGAGTAATCTCGAAAGTCCAAGAGTGGTGCCTGGCGCATGCTCGTCCTAGCGTTGAAGTCCCCAACAAGGAGAACTTCCCCGCAGGCTGAAAGGTCTGGGATATCTTGATGTAAGGGTGCATATGGCGATGTCTCACCCTCCTCTTGTGCCACTCTGGCGAAGTGGGACGTGTTTGGCGAGAAGTAGCATATTGCTATGAAAAGGTCACGAGTGGTTGTGCGTTGAATTCGAATCCACATGAATTGGGAGTGTGCGTCCTTCCTCTCAATGGAGATGGCTCCAACGAGGAAGACCTGTACAATACTATGACCCTGCCTGATCCTCGAACTCCTCCTGTATCCCTTGTCTCATCCCTGAAGGCTGACTCCCATGTGTAGCCACTGACTATCGGTAGTGGACGCTCTGGGCTCTGGTGTGTTTTGTGTAAAAGACTATGTCTCGTCCTATGTAAGATTCCGATAAGTTCCCTGGGTCTGACCATAAGGTACCATTATAGTCCAAATGGTGCAAGCTAGGGTCTCGGAAACTTGAGTCTCATAGGCCCTGTTGGGGTAAAGGCACTGGCCACCCTTGTAACAGTATTTTTCTAGTACTACTAAGTACACTAAGTACACATTGTACTTAGGTACTTAGTGGCCCTAGTCTTATCCATATATATACTAGTGTGTGTACTTGGGGAGGTACCACTCATTCTTTTATCCCCACCCACTGGTGTGTGACTACTCTGAGTGTGTCTCTCTACTCCCTACTCCATCTCTCCCTCACACTCTCCATCAACTGGTATCAGAGCCAACGGGCTCTCTCCCTTTGCTTCCACTCCCTCTCTCCCTAGCCTACCCCTACCGTACGGACAAGTCCGTACGGCCGTACATCGTCCGTACAGCCGTACGGACGGATCGCGACAGCCAACGGCTGCAAGGCGGGATCTCAAGCAAGCGATAGCCAGGCCAAGGCGAGGCGCGGGCGTGGTAGCTGCGGCGTAGCTGGAGCGGCTGCAAGCGATGGCGCGGACGGCGTAGCTGGAGCTGCTGAAAGGCGGGAGCGCGGGCGGCTCAGCCAACGCGTGGCTGCACGACGCAGCCAAAGGCTGCAACGGCGAGGGCGCAAGCGCCAGGCCACGGTTGTATTGGCGAGGGCGCAAGCGCAGGCCACGGCTTCAACGGCGTGGAGGTCGCAGGCCACGGCTTCATTGGGCGTGACCAGGACACGCAAAGGCGTGGCTGCAGCGGCGGCTGCAAGATCGTGAATAGCGCGGCTGCATCGGTGCGGTTGCCAGAGGCGGAGGTCAAGAGAACATTGGGCGCCTCTCGTCCAGATTCGCGATAACCCCGCCCTCGAGATCCGCCATAGAGCGTAAGGCGCGCTGGAAGCGGGGCTCCATGGCAGCGACGAACTCATCGGAGAATCCGATGCGGTTGACGTCGACGTAGAGGCCAAGGTCCCGAAGTATCGCCTATTGAGGGGACACCGAAAACAAGCAGTCAGTGACAAGTACAGCCAGCACAGATCTGTACTTGATACTTGCAGTGTATGCATTGTCAGATTCGCAGTGTGTATGCTTGACACTTTGGCAGAGGTTTATGCTTTTGTCAGTGTGTACCCGCACATGCCTTGTGAGCAGTAGCAGTTGATGTCATTTACTGTGTTAATGCACGGAATGTGCAGCCAATTCAAGGGGCTTTTGATGCTATTATGCTTGGGACAAATGCTTTAGTTTGTTGCTGCAAGTACATCCACATTTGGTACAGATTTGGTCGATTTTGACCAAGTTTGACTTTAGTCAAATTTGGGGCTTTTGTAGCCTGACCAAAAATCTGTCAACTGGGAGCACTCTACATGCATCAGGCTATCTCGTAACGCACTACTATGCTTTGAAAGTGCAAATTTGACTTACAGTTTTTTTTTGGTCAAAGGTCAATCTTTTAATTGGGGTCAAATCTCTTAAAGCCTTACGATCTGACAATGGTGGAGAGTACTTGTCCAAAGAATTTCAAGAATTCTGTGAGGCAAAGGGTATCCAAAGGGTTTTGTCTGCACCATATGATCCTCCACAGAATGGTACAGCTGAAAAAATGTTCAGAACCATTCAAGAGAAAGTCAGATCCATGTTGTCACATGCTGCATTGCCCCACACATTTTGGGCTGAAGCTGTAAAGACAGCTGTGCACCTTATTAACAGGTCACCAAACAAGAGACTATGTGGTGGTGTGCCTGAACAAGCATGGACGGGCAAGCCTCCGTCTTACAAACACCTACGGGTCTTCGGTTGTGTCGCGTATGTGCATGTACGCAGGGAGGACAGAACTAAACTGGATCCAAAGTCTCTTAAATGCATATTCCTAGGTTACGGTGACAAAGGTGAGATGGGCTACAGGATTTGGGATCCCAAGAACAGAAAACTTATACGCAGCAATGATGTCGTGTTTGATGAAACCATCATGTTCAAGGAACCTGTTGTACAGCAGGAACCTTTAAAAGTAACTATTGATGATGACAGGCATCATGGGCAACACAGACAGGCTGTAAATCAGCCACAACAGCAGCATAATCAGCCATTAAATGATGCTGCAGCAGATCCTAATGGACAGCCAGTTATGGCAGAAAACATCCCAATGGATGAGGCACAGTTAGGTGATCTTCCTGACATGCAAATGCAGCCAGGAATCATGGAACAGCCACCTTCTCTGGGTGATGAACAGGCTGGACAGCCAGCTCAAGATGATGGTCTTTGGGTTAGAAGGTCAACCAGACAGACGCGGCAGCCAGAAAGATTTGTTCCAGGCATTGATTATTTGATGCTCACTGATTGTGGAGAGCCTTCATGCTACAAAGAGGCTAGGCAGAGGGCAGACAAGGTTCAATGGGATCTTGCTATGAAGTCTGAAATGGACAGTCTTCACAAGAATGGCACTTGGGAATTGGTACCCTTGCCTACTGGTAAAAAGGT
Organism: Dipteris shenzhenensis; assembly: GCF_047967505.1. Lineage (NCBI taxonomy): Eukaryota > Viridiplantae > Streptophyta > Polypodiopsida > Gleicheniales > Dipteridaceae > Dipteris > Dipteris shenzhenensis. The sequence continues at coordinate 24,812,076 of NC_141608.1, read as the reverse complement.
ACTGCCATGCAAATGGGTTTATAGACTTAAAGTCACACCTGGTGAAAAGCCAAGGCATAAAGCCAGACTGGTTGCCAAAGGGTTCAAGCAGGAATATGGTGTTGACTTTGAGGAGATATTCTCTCCCGTTGTCAAGATGACAACACTCAGAACTGTATTAGCATTGGTTGCACATGCAGATATGGATTTGGTCCAAATGGATGTCAAAACAGCATTTCTTCATGGTGATTTACATGAGGAAATTTTTGTGCAGCAGCCAGAGGGTTTTACAGTGAAGGGCAAAGAGAAGCTTGTATGCAGACTGAAGAAAAGTCTTTATGGTCTAAAGCAGGCACCCAGGGAATGGTATCATAAGTTTGATACATTCATGCGAACCCAGGGTTACAGGAGAAGTGACATTGATCACTGCTTATATACCAAGAAAGCTTCAGATGGCAGTTTACTTATCCTCATTTTGTATGTGGATGACATGTTAATTGCTGGAAAATCTCATAAGGAAATGAATGCCTTGAAAAAGAGATTGCACCAGACCTTTGATATGAAGGATCTTGGTGATGCCAACCATATATTGGGTATGCGCATACTTCGGGATAGGGAAAAGCGGTTGCTATACTTATCTCAGAAGGAATACATTGGCAAGGTCTTGCAGAGATTTCACATGGAGGGGGGGAAGAGTATTGGTACTCCATTACCTCCTTATGTGAAAATCAGCGCTTTGGACAGCCCTCAGACAGATGCTGAGAGAGCTGAGATGTCAAAGATTCCGTATGCATCAGCTTGTGGCAGTCTCATGTATGCTATGGTTGCAACCAGGCCCGATATTGCGTTTGCAGTGGGAGTGGTTAGCAGATACATGGCTAAACCTGGCAAGAAGCATTGGAATGCAGTGAAAGGTGTCATGAGATACCTAAAGGGTACACAGGACTTGTGTATATGTTTCGGCAGTCAAGATGCAAAAGTGCAGGGTTATACAGACTCTGATTATGCCGGTCACCCTGATACCCGGAAGTCTACTACCGGCTATGTTTTCACTTTCACTGGAGGTGCAGTGTCGTGGGTATCTAGAATGCAGCAATGCGTTGCTTTGTCTACTACAGAAGCTGAATATATTGCAGCCACTGAGGCGTGCAAGGAAGCTATATGGCTATCTCGGCTAGTGGCAAATTTAGGCTACTCTAGTGATACTCCATTGTTGCGTTGTGACAGTCAGAGTGCCATACAGTTGGCACGAAATCCTGTTTTTCATGCAAAGACGAAGCACATCGACGTGAAGTATCATTTTATCAGGGAGGTGCTTGAGAACAAGCAACTTCAGCTTGTGAAAGTTCACACTGATAACAATCCAGCAGATCTGTTGACAAAAGGATTGGCTGCTGAGCGGTTTGCACACTGCAGACGGCTTATGGGTATTGGATAAGCAGACCAACTGGTCCTGTACATGATGATGTATATTGCTGTTTTTTTTTTACTCTCTCTTATGGGCACACTGCCTTTAAGTGGGAGGTTGTTGGGGTAAAGGCACTGGCCACCCTTGTAACAGTATTTTTCTAGTACTACTAAGTACACTAAGTACACATTGTACTTAGGTACTTAGTGGCCCTAGTCTTATCCATATATATACTAGTGTGTGTACTTGGGGAGGTACCACTCATTCTTTTATCCCCACCCACTGGTGTGTGACTACTCTGAGTGTGTCTCTCTACTCCCTACTCCATCTCTCCCTCACACTCTCCATCAGGCCCCGCCTCCCTAGGGGGTACGACCGACAGGTGCCGGTCAACAACCTACCATCTCAGACCATGGCCCATTTCCCCTCCTTGCGGGCAACATCCCGTTGCTGGAGGAGAACTCATCGCTCCTCAATCTGTAGTGGTGTCAAATCCTCATCCATGGTCAGGGTGGGATGCTCTTGTAGAGTGGCTCGATGTCGGAGTGTCGCTAGTCGAGCATGTGAATCTTTGAAGCAAATGACTAGGGGCTGCTCTTGGTAGATGGATCTTCTTAGAGGCTTCCCTTACGGGGAAGGGCCCCCCCCGATGAAGAGTCTTCACAAGGCTTGTCAGAGACTCTTGTCAGAGACTCGCAGGGGGTCTCATCTGTGCTCTGCCTAGATGCAGGGAGGAGTTCGAGCGTCAGCCCCTTATGTGGCACCCAGAGGTCAGAGATCAGGAGGGACGTATGCTTGGGCAGTGAAGTCACATTGGTTGGGCACAATGGGACAGTGGTCCAGTAGGATCCTTTGGTCGCTGGAGCAGACTACCTATGGAGGCAGAGGCGAGGCTTGACGTCCTAGCACATCTGAGAGGGGCAGGGCAGCGGATGGGCGAGATCGACTTAGCCATTATTGAGTCCTGGTGGGAAGGACTTCACATTTGGAGAGACAGCAGATGGTTGGGGCAGTTTTCCCATACTGGTGTTCCCTTGAGGATTTCAATGCAGCGCGGCAGCACACACCACGGCTTCTTCCATGTAGGCCTTGGAGGACTACTTCAGCCCCTCATTGGGAGTGACCCTGAGATGGATGGGGGTCTTGATGGGATACACTGGCAGATGATCAGAGTGGTAGGACGCTTGGGGAAGGAGTGGCACATTGATCCTCCTAGTATCTAAGAGCAGGACTGCCTCTAGATGGTGCCTCTGGCTATGGGAGGGTCGACCCTTGAGGGAGGTCTAGTGGGACCCAGGGGAGTGGTTCTGGCCCTCCAGGGGCGGCCTAGCTGAGATGATAGATGAGGTGCCTTTCTTTTCCTACACCACACGGATTGGTAGGAGACTTCAGATGGACTCATCGAGATGGACTTCCTCAAGGGAGAGACACTGGGTGACCCAGAGAGTGCCCCGGGATGTTCGCTCCAGGTTTTGGACGCGGTTGTGGTCCAGATTGCGGCCGAGGAAGATTTCATACTTCTTCTGGCTGGCAGCCCACCAACCCTGCAGTAGACTCAGAGAAGAATGCAATTTAGGGTCCACAGTACATGTAATACTTAACATTATTGGAAACCAGCATCAAGGGATATGCCATAGTCTACTATGCCGCCTTATAGCACTTGAGCGTTTAATGAATGTCCTGCGTTCTTGAAACCCTGTTGTACTCAGAGTCTTTTTAAAATAAACTAGAAGAGTACTCTATCATGACTATGAGCAGGCAATCAGTTGGAATCTGGATTTAATCTTCGTTGACCTCAGTTTATAAGCACTTTCAACAGGTCTAATGGTTAGAAAAGCATGACCAAGAAAATTGGGGTGGATTGAAGATAAGGTAATAAGCTTGCAAAATAGAATTGAAAGCATGTAAATGCCCAGTGGATGAGGAACATGACTATTTTGGTTTTACTATAAAAAGTGTAACTGTAGCGGATGAACAGTCGATATCATACTTGTTGGAATTGTAAAGTGAGCACCTTGGGCTGTGAAAATGGGTACTCTGAATTGATAACATTTTCATCAGGGTAGGTAATCTTAAGGTGTTCTTTAAACATTAACTGAACATTGTTTGTGAAAACGTGATTGTGTGCAGTTTCATAGCACGTGGGGACAGCTCATGAAGACAGGATACCAAAATTCTCGTTTTGCACATCAGGTAGGCGACTCCTTTACATGAGAATTGGTAAAATGATACCACGTGTGTAGTCTCAGCGTATTAGCAGGCATATATCTTCCTGTTTTAACATAAAACTTAAAAGTGAGCAGTAAGCTGTATGGCTCATTTAGCATTGTGTTTATAAGCTTTAGAGGAAACCTAAATGAACTAGGTGCACGGACTTTGGTATTTAGATATGGTGTATCAATTATTTGAAAAAAATATAAGGCTTTTTAATGCTGAAACAATGTATCACGATTTTGATTTGATTGTGATAACAGAGTGTAAATAGTGTAAGGATTTCTGAAATCAAGAACTGTTGATAAGGTCAAAAGACCAAGTAGGCTAGTAAACAAGTTTTACTTTGAGCTTTCTTACGGAAATCAAGTCAAACTAAACTGTTCTATGCACTTAGGAAGAGTACATCTGAAGTAAAATATTGATGTTGCACGAAATTCAATTTGATTTCTACCATTCTCAAAGGGAACCATTGCAAGATCAATAATTATTTCAGTCACAACTGGATACTTTGTCCACTGATGGCAAGATTTTTAGGAAAGGAATTCTGAAGAAGATTGCAATGTTGAGAATGGGCATGACAAAATTCTTAGAGTCTGCAATAATTGATGCTCCATAGAGGTAAGAAGGATCTAGAATATGCATTCTATTGAAAAAAGCACTAGGACTAGTGCAAATCAAATATCTACAAACCTAGAACTTAATTGAACGCAACAAAAAGTGTATGTCTAGTACTATGCGGATAACTGTAAGCTAAGACAATAAGCTAAAATGGAATGCATTGTAATAGATGGCTTGCTATATCCTCTAGTGATTTCTTTAAGGAGAGGAGAAATACCTCCATGGTAATTGTCACATGGGTTATCTAAGGATGATGCATCTGAAGTGGGGATATGATGGAATCTGAGCAAGAGTCGGTGGATTTACCAAATTGAGACGTTGCATTTGACATCTTTGAGGGGAGAAATGAGGCAGCAAAGGACAAGCTCCAAGCAATTGCTATAGCTTATAAAGCAACAGAAGCTAGAAACAATAACATCATGGCTGGAAGACAATGAAGGACTTTGATTGGGTGATGGAAGGAAATAAATTGGAGGACACACTGCAAACTTGGGCTTACAAAACTAGGGAGCTGCACAAGAGTCAGTTGCCAGATTTTGCAAAAACGAAGGGCAAGAAACAATGGAAGAAACACAAGGAAGCTTAACGGAAGGTGCTCAAGGCACCGCCCATGACGAGCAGGCCGCAATCGATGAAGCTTGGGAAAGGAGAATAAGGGAGGAACAAAGAAAGCAAAAGATGGAACAAACTCACACCATACTTCATGGCAAATTGGTGCCTGAGGCAAGACCGCGGTTCCAACCGATGGCAATGTGAAATTGCACAAAAATCTTTTGGCTGTGTGTTAGATAAGCTAACTACAATATCAAGTGAGGGAAATTGACTTCTTGATTTTGCTCATAGTGCCCCTCAACATAGACCAAAATTGGGCAAGAGCGATCAAGGCCCAAATTGCCAAGCATGAAATGATCATAGCAGTAGTAGAGCTGACAACCGAATGATTCTATTGGATACAATGATGAAGATATACAAGTGAACAACAGATCGAGAGAGAATCATATTCGGCAAGATTTGTAAAGATCAATATCACAAAGTGTAAAAAGTAACAGAGAGTGAAGCAAAATACTCATAGTGGAATATGCAATACCCTCGACAGCTCCGTGGATAGAGAAAACAAAGAAAAGGCGTATGAAAACAAATGAAGCAAATCTAAGCTATGAAGACACAGCTAGAGCAACGGTTGGGAGTAATATTGAACCTCAATAGGTGGGGCTCAACAAATAGGTGAGGCAATGTTGAGCCTCAAACAAATGGGGCCAACAACCAACCGAAGGAGCCAAAGGGCAAGGAGCGAAAGGACGAAATCTATTGGTTGAAGGACGATGCGAAGAAATGCAAAAGCAAAGTTGACACGGACGGGTGTGAAGGAAGAACCACACAAATAGGTGTGTGGCACGGAACGAATGTAGAATGGTTGGGAAAGGGAGTGCAGCGAGTAGGATGGGGGCAGCAGGGGCAAGCACGGCGAGAGGGAGCGCAATGGGTGAGGCGGGGGGAGCAAGGAGAGATTATGATACTCAAAGAGAGACATAATGAAATGGAAATGAAATAGCAATAGCAATGAACCAAAATGAAAGTACTCACATGTAGATCAAAGAGCTTGTAGGCTTGATACTTGATTGATGTGACAAGTGATAAGTACAGCTCTTATATAAAGCACACACACACGTATGAATACCAATGCATATGGGATAGCTCCCAATGTGACATGTGGCATCCATAGGACACACTAGACTAAAACTCAGAATGGGACTCGTTACGACACACCAAAACTGACTCAACTTGACTTCATGTTCTAACACCCCCCCCCATAAAGGCAAGGTGAGAGACTACTGGAATGGAACCAAGGACCAGAACATGACAATGACGGAATCTACTACTCCGTGCAATGTTAGAACTAGACATGGCTCCCATGCTAACTCAGAGGCTGAAGTCTGAGCATGGTTTAGAGGTCGGATTGAGCACTTACATGGCTTTATGTCCCAAACATGACTCAAAGGCCCATGTCTCAACATGGATGCATGACCAACTTAGCGGTGTAGGAAACCAATGCACCAACATCCTGGAACTCACATACCAAGCCTGATAATGAAACCCTATCAAAGCCAATACATGGCTCCCACAATACATCCCCCTCTTGGCTCCACGGACTAATTAGGGACATGGAGCCACATCACCAATATAAAAGCAATGCATGATAGTAGGAGGACTATATAAGGCAGAGGACCTTTATCGACTCAACACACATCATTTATTTCATTCATTTTTGGGAAACAACCCAAGGCAGAGTACCCAAATATTACTAATCATTATCTATTACTTGAGAGAGTGATAGATCATGCAATAGAATAGATAAAGCTCATTGGTTAGGTCCAGTAGATGTGGCGAAAGATTCTCGAGCTTGGCTTTGATCTCTATGGCTGAAGCATTGAGGTCAAGATGATGAAGCAATTTGTTATCCAATCTCACACTAATAAGGGCTATTGCTTTCTCCTGTGCTGATGTGACGTCTCCACGAGGACAGGCCCCCATGGTATCAACCTGAGGTAGCAAATCCAGCAGGCTGAAAAGAATAACCAGCAAACGGAGGAGCTGGTCTAAGGCTCTGAAAATCGTGGGCACCAACGAATTGGGGGCACTTGTGAAGAGCAAAGTGAGGGCCTCATGCACAATTGGAGAGGCAATGAGCAGCAGCAATGACGCGCATTTCGAGGCAATAAGCTGCAAATGGCATGGCAATCGAGGGAAGGGGCAGCTGCAAATGGCACGACAATTGAGGGCAGGGGCGGCTGCAAGTGGTGCAGCAATCGAGGCTGGAGCAGCTACTGTTGACGGCTGTCCCGAGGGCAGTACGGGCAGGCCAGCGGGCAGATTGTACAGCTCACCAGTCCGTACAATCCGTACGGCCTGTACGGCTGTTTGCAGGCTGGTACGGGCTTGTATACGGGCTCATAGGGCTTCTGATGGCGGTCTAATAGAGCTGCTGATGGCTAGGCATTTTGGGTTGAAGGAGTAGCTAATGGCGAGGCATTCTAGGCTGATCCTCAACAGCTTCAAACAATGGTGAGGCTAAGGGAAGGGAGCTCTACCTTGGAGGAGAGGGTAGCTTCTATTTGCGGGCTTCTCTCATCCTCTAGGTAGAGCAAGAAGAAAGGGAAGGTAGGAAGGGAGGCTCTGATACCACATGAAGGCACATGGTGGAGAGGGAGAGACAGAGAGGGTAGGCTAGGGAGAGAGATAATGATACTCAAAGAGAGACATAATGTAATGGAAATGAAATAGCAATAGCAATGAACCAAAATGAAAGTACTCACATGTGGACCAAAGAGCTTGTAGGCTTGATACTTGATTGATGTGACAAGTGACAAGTACAGCTCTTATATAGAGCACACACACACATATGAATACCAATGCATATGGGATAACTCCCAATGTGACACATGGCATCCATAAGACACACTAGACTAAAACTCACACTAGGACTCACTAGAATACACCAAAACTGACTCAACTTGACTTCATGTTCTAACACTTAGGTGGTCTTCAGGATGCTGCAAATAGCAATTGAAGATATGTGAAAGGGGAGGGGACGTGGGGGAGAAACAAAGAGAGGCAGAGACAAAGAGGCTAGACTATTGAGGAGGTTGCGCAAGGAGAAGAAGATGCTTCAAGTGTTGGAGGTGAGGGGCGTTAAGAAGAGGACAAGAAGGAATGACAGGAGGATCGCAAAGCAGAGGAAGGAGATGAGCTCTCTGTTTTTAAGTATTCAACCACACATGAGGGAATGTCATCATGAGCTACTTCCACTGGTCCAAAAGGAGTCTCCCCAGTCCTCCACATCTTGCACATGTCCTCCTGAGCCATCCAACTCATCACCTCCATCAACCTGTAATGATTCCTTCTCCTTAGTTCTTCTAGTCACTCCAGCTTTAGGGTATTGCAACATCTTATTTCTTCTTTTTAATTTCTGTGAGCCTGAAAGTCCATTTGGAGATCATATTCAACTCATACCAGATCCTCTAGTAGGATGAACATATATGAAATTATGAATCTTAAAGATTCACACCTTCAACCATACACAATGTGATGTCTCTTGGACCGTGGCTGGACACCACAAACACAGATCGGTCATGACTACTACATAAAACAGTGGATTTACAGGTAGGGTCTGTTGTTTATATCTACTTTGATGCTTTACAAAGTAGTCCTGTTTCGTATATTTTCAAGAGTCATACTACTTTCTGTCTTTCAGTTTGCTAACTACTCTCTTTACATTTCATCATTTATACCATTTTGTATCTGGTTTATCACATGTGATAGTAAATGGTATCTGGTTTGTCTCTCTCTCTCTCTCTCTCTCTCTCTCTCTCTCTCTAACGGAAATGTGATAATTTGATAGTTAAACTTTCATCGACCATAGGTTCTAAATCTGTCGATTTCAAACTGTTAAGTTTAAATCAGCCATACATGGATTGACCATCTTTGTTACAGGTGGAGCGGTTTGCTTGTTTGTACACAACTCATGTAACAAACTTATGTTACTACTCACCTGACAAAAGTTACAGAACCAATGAGGATTTCATGCCACACGAGCTGAAAGACATGGAGTTTTGATTTGGCAATTGCCTCCTACAAAGGTTCTCTCAACACAAATGAATTTGTAAAATTACAGTATAGATGTATATCCGTTTCTATAGATAGGTCACCCTATGAATAGAAACATTGGCATCTTTGTATATACTTTGAGAAGATTGACAATCTTGATCTCTCCCCTTCGAATAAATTCTTTGGTCAATTAAACTGAGAAGGATGATTCGTATTTCGTCATAAGGAGGGTACTTCATAATTGCAGTCCTAGTGTTGCTGCTAGTGATTCTAATTGATTTGAGAATGTGTGAAACTTTGTTCATTACCTTTGTATTACTTTGAATTATGTTTATATGGGCTACAATCAGGTCAAGGAGTCATCAACTCTGCATATATAAGAGTGCTATGAATCCTCAACAGAAGCTTGTGATACTCAGCATGTCATTCTTTTGAAATCTTGACAATGGAAGCATGAACAATGAGGATGCCTGTTACATGTTTCAGTTATTGAATCTTGTGAAAAGATAATTTATCTAGAATGTTGACATCATTCATGTTCTTTTCCGTGTGAGGAAATGAGAATGTGCTGAACCTGTTTTTTACCACTTCCTCCACACAGAGTATATCCTAGAAGGAGGAACAACCTTCCAAAAATTGTATGATACTAGTGTAGTCTTACCAGGTTTGATTTGCTTATGCGTGTATGAAAGTAAGCCCATCTTATGAGGGGCATGCTAGAACGTGTAAATTGGACTTCTAGGTGCACATCCCATGTGGACTACTCTGTTCAGACTAAGGTACCTAAACCCTATCCACTCACATGTATATAAGCCATTTTTCCTTATACTGAAGTAGTGCACATGTAATCCATGGTGTGTGCACTCCTCTCTCTCTCTCTCTCTCTCTCTCTCTCTCTCTTTCTGCTCCTGCACCTCCTGCTCCTCCCGCTCCGCCCCTGCTCGCCCTCCTGCTCTGCTCCACCACCCCTGCTCGCCCCTCATCGATCGTCCCATTCCGCCCTTGCTCAATCTCCCACTCCACCCCTGCCCATTCGGCTCGTCTGCTGCCCCGCTGCTTGCTACTACGCCCCTCTCCTTCCGTCTGCAGCCCTCCGCCCGCCTCTCGCTTGGCCACCTCTGCCTAGCCCCCCGTCCGCCGGCAGCCTTCCCTCTGCAGCCTCTCGCCTCCACTCATTCCCCTCACCCTCCACCCTCCCTCTCCACTCTCCGCCCTTAGCCTCTCCACTCTCCCCGTTTGTAACCTCTCCACCCCCCGCCTCAGCTCTCATTCCTCTTGCTCTCTCAGTTTCTCATGCCTAGCCTAGCCTAGCTCCTCTAATCAGCAGCCCCAACCCCTCGTGATGATGTGTGCATGGGTTGATGGGTCCGCATGAGGGGCGGAAGCCACATAGATTGTGATGTCCCACGCACTTGCCAAAAAACAAAACAACATCACAAGATGGGGAAAGGAGTTAAAGAATGACAAAGAAAAGGATAAGGGGAGAAACAAGAAAGATGACAAGATACCAAAGCAACTTACTCTAGAGGACGTTAACACACGCGTCAACAGGAGTGGACTTGGTGTGGACAGCAAAGCGATAACAAAGACTAGTACAATACCTACATCAGTGGGGGCACCATCCTCATCCTCATCATCATCAGCATCACCACCCACATCCGCTTTGGGATCCGTATCATCGACATCAATAGTTACAGCGGTATCCTCTACCTCGACAGCCACATCGACTGCTACACTGACGACGGTTCCATCACCCAATTCACAGTCCCCAGATACTTATATTGGTTCACAGTACTCTTTCTCTTCCCTTTCACCTCTCTCTCTTCGCCGACAACTCCGATTTGAATCCCAACATGGCCTACAGAGTGAACCAGACACGTTACGCGAGTACCATTGTCTAGCTCACCAAAAGAAATGAGAATTTGTTTGCCAAAACGAGGATGAATTACTGAACATTTTTTTCAGTAATAATTCCATAGACCTTTTGGCAACGGTTTCTTGAACATCGGTCCCCCTCACCACTCACAGACACTCAAATTTGGCACAACTACGCCCGCACATTTTATGACATCCCCGACCAGCCCACACCTGATCTCTCGCACATACCATGACCTACCTCTTACACTCTTTTCACTAAGGGGGGCATCAAAGATGCGGTCATGAAACCTCATAATGGCTGAGCGAAGGATCATAAGGGATTATGCACCGAGTTTGTTGCATATGGGATTGATATCCTAGCCCCATCCTTGCAACAGTAGTTTGTCTTGGTTTCCCACACACTTGGACCCTCAACACTATTACACCTATCCACATGGCAAGGGATCCTATGGATCCAAGTAACTACAGGACAATTATGATTAGGCATGTCATGTCCAAGATGTATGCTTCAATGCTAGATATGGAGGTCAATCGCTATGCAGAGATGTAGGAACTCAGAGCAGATGGTCAGGCAGGCTTTTGATGTGACCATGGAACCATGGATCACATCCTGACACTTAGGAGTGTCATAGAGGAGGCCATGACACGGAGAGAGGGTATATTGCTGCTTTGTGGATTTCCGCAAAGCCTTTGGCACATTGCCTTGAGCACACCTCATTAGGCGGCTACGGGATTTTGGATATGGGCTGGAGATAGTTTGGGCTGTTATGGCACTTTATGAGAGGGTTTTTGGCAGGGTCCGAGAAGGGGGGGATGGACAGATGAGATCCTGAGCACCATTGGGATCAAACAAGGTTATCCACTCTCACCGACCTTGTTTGGCCTTTACATAGACGAGCTTGAGTCTTTTATGAGGACACTAGTAGGAGCTGGTTTCTCTCTTGCCAGTTACTTGCTCCATATTCTTTTGTATGCTGATGATGTGGTGCTGGTATGTTCGTTTGTTGAGGGGCTCCATAGACATCTGCATGTACTATTGGTTTTTTGGGAGTCATATGACTTGAAGGTAAACCTGGGTAAAACCAAGGTTATGATCTTCAACACCTTCAGGGCGGCTGGAAGGCATGTGGGGGAGTGTGGAGTCAAGAGAAATCCTTCTAGAAGTCCTATGTGGAATAAGGAGGATGTGGACATATGGAAAAGAGAGGGTCCCTATGGGCATCATGTGGGGAGACTCTTGACTTTCTCAATATTTTAAGAGTCTTGAGCATCTTTTGATGGAACACATGTCAAGAGTAGCAAAAAAGGACATGGATGGTGACATACGGGCGTATGTGATTGACGGGGAAAGGAATCTATAGGCACCAATTGTAAACGAGTAAAGGAGGCTAACAAAATCTTTATAAAAGGAGGAGTCCTCTCCCTTGTTCAACATCTCTTCGACCATTAAGTCTCATGCTATTGTAGCTCTAGTCTCCTCAAGTCTCTTCCATGACCCCTCTCTCTCTCTCTTGTAGATATCCTCTTATGTAGACTCTTGAGTGACGAGTCCATATCTCTCTAGTTCATTCTCTTTCTATGAGTAGTCTTGGAGCTCCCTCTCCCTCTAGTATGTATGAAACCTCTTCTTCTCGCTTGTGTTTCTAGTATTTTGAGTTGCATTTGAGTAGAGTCTCACTCTATTGGTAATGAAGGCCACTTCAGGTTTTCTTTCTTGAGTGTCTCTCCCCTTCTTCCATTGCTTTGTTCTCTCTCTCTCTTCCAAAGTTTTCAAAAGTGCTTTCTATTCAGATGCTCATTGTGCATACATGGTTTATCCATTTCCTGAGCCCCAAAGGGAGCTCTTTCTTCTCTCCTAGGCGACCTCTATGGGACTTGGATCGTTAATAAATTCTGAGCATGGAGGGAGTATTCTCCCAAGTCGGCATCAGTAGAAGAAGTAGGTGTTTTTCATGACTGTTTGACCCCTTTTCAATATTTTTCTCATAACTTCTTGCTCAATACTTTGATTTTGATAAAACTTATGTCAGTACAAAGCTCTTTTCAAGGTGCATAATTGTATGTGTTTAGTTATTGTATTTGATGTCAAATCAAAAGTTATGAGACTTTGTGTGTGACTGTTTATTTTTAAGATAGTTTTTATCCCCTTCCAATAAAGTGTATAACTTTTCACCACTTCTTTGTTTCTTACAAAACTTATATCAGCGCAAAGCCCATTTCAAGGCACATGTCTACATCTAACTGAATATTGGATATCTTGTCTCTATTAGAAGTCATAGGCCTCTGTGTCTGATGACAGATTACAAAGTGCTCTACTGGGAAGTTCAAAAAAGGATAGAGAATATTCATTTTACTTGCCTTGCATAGTGGACATCAATAATCATTTGATACAAATTGAGAGATCTTATCCGTAGCAATTGGTGAAAACTTTTCCCAGTGGCAACTTAAATTTAGGAAGGAATTGGCTTCTCCAAATTCTGATAAACTTGCAGCTCCAAGTGCCTCAGGGGTCAGTCATGTTTTAAATCTTGGGATCTCTGTCAAAAAGGTGATCTTGATGTAAGTATTTCATCAATGAGCAAAAGTCACTTTTCTTAGAGTAGGGAATTCCTTAGTTTAATGGTATGTAGTGAATCTTCCTACTTTCATAATCCTCAGCCTAAAGGGAACTTCTCATCTCTTTTTCTAGTCTTAGCTAGTGGGACTTTAGAAAGAACCAGATGCTATTAACATAGACTGCTGATGAAAATAGCATTACCAACCTACCATTCCATCCTAATGTCTTTCCTCTACTGTACCTCAAATTTTTTGTAAATGTTAAATGAAACCAATCAGATTGTTAGGCAATAGTATCAATTCCTCCATGTGCCTAAAAGTCACTCCGTGATTGGTCCACTCAAATCCATATATATTGATCCATTTTGGACATATAGATCTTGCTATAGCCACAAGCTGCACATTTAGAGGCATTACTCACCAAACTAGAAGGCAGGTAGAATACTTGAATCACGTTCAACAAGGCATCCAAGTTTCTCTCCTTGGCTGTAGACAGGGCATTTGCATCATCAACAGACATTTGCAGATTGACCCATTCGCTTAGGGCAGTCTAATACCCGTGCCATCTCCATCTATTTGACTTTGCTTTGCGGCATTAAAAAGTGTATTTGAAACTAATGCAAAGAGACGAGGTGCTCGGGGATAGCCTTGGTGGATGTGTCTCTTAAGGGGGATATGCCCAATAATACTGCCCGTTTACCATAATTATTGTACATGCATTTCCAAAGAGAACCTTAACTGCATGAATTTAAAAATTAGAAATATGGAGGGGTGAAACAAGAATCATGCTTTCTCAAGACAATTACACTCTCATCAATGTTGTTAGAAATTAGGGTAGTGGTAGCTCTTTGTCAAAAGAGGAGCCTGAATGATCATTTACTATACCTTTCCTAAAAAGTGGACACTCAATGTGTAATATCATCAAGCATCCACAACTTTTGTCCCACAAAGAGATTATCAATTCAATGTCATCGTGTTGATGAGATATACACTTGCTACAAATACAAAAAAATAGTGCCTTATGTGCTCATTTCTAGTGTGTGAATGTTACTAGTAGTTGATTCCCTCAATTCTATAATTTAAGTAGTGCATCGTATAGTGGAGAATCTTATAATTTAAGTAGTGCATCCTATAGTGGAGAATTTTCCTTTGATTTGGTTCAAATGGATCTAAACCGAGTTATGGGAAAAGCGATATGGCCATTGGAAAATCCTCACTTTTGGATGCTGAGAGTGTGTCAAATGGGGTGTTAAAGGAGATTTCACATGTTTTGTTTGTGCAAATATGAAGGGGAGCTAGCAGCCCTAATACTTTGTTTTTGGAGTCCTTGACAATTGATTTTGTAGTAACTTTAGGGTGAGTTGGGATCCTTTGCAGCAATAGCTATAAAGGATCTAGTCTCACCATTTGAACAAGATCATTTTTAAGCCTTTAGCCCCTTATATGGGTTTCAATGTCAAAAAATTAGCCTTAATATGCATATGAAATCAAGAACTCAAACGCTTGAGTTGTCTTTTGAAGAAAGTGGCCGCGATAACTCCAAGTTCATGTAGGTCTTCTTGACCCTATAGTGCCTTAAATTGACTATGCAGCATGTGGCAAAAGTATTTCTCCTTCTACGCATCATTTTGACATCCTTCTTCTTTGTTTTGCCCTCTCTATATTTCCTTGAGTTGCACTATTGCTTGTCATGCCTCTCCAAGATTTCTATGAGTTTATGTGAGCTCTAGGCTCGTTTTGTTGGCCTTAAGGTCATCTCCCAAGCATTCCTTATCCTCCTGTGAGGATTTTCTTTTTTTATTCTATAACATGTTGACATGATGGAGAAAGAGTGTTGCCATGGCCCAAGCTACCATAGCGAGATTTAAACAAGCTCCTATGAGCTCATGCTTGCTTTTGAAGGATGTAATAACTTCATTATTTGTTTATTGTTTTCTTACAACATCAATGAGCCTTTGTGTGTATCCTTTTAAGATATTAATGTTTGAAATCCCTTTCCAGTGGAAGCAAGAGAGTGCATGCGTGAGTGGGTGTTAGCAAGCCAATGCCTTCAAGCTTTCCGGTCGCTCATCTAGGTCTCGCATGCTTGTTTGTGAGTAAGGTGCTAAAGCCAATTTGCTTGTTAACTGCTACTGAAGCTGTTGCTTGAAAAAAAAATTGTTATCCAAAAAGCCGTTTGCCAGAAAAGCAGGTTTGCCTGTAAAAATTTCCATTTTCCTATTGAAAGGGCTTTATGCCAGCCAAACGGCCTTTATGTCTGCCTAACGGGCTTTATGCTTGTTGGTGAAGAGATTATCCTCTATTGGATCTGTTTATAAAAATAAAGCAAAAAAAACCCCAAGAAAGTTGACATCAAAACTTTGTAGGTATCATTCATAAGACCTTCAAGAAAAAATAATGCCGATTCACCTTTCAGTTTTAAATTGTAGTTTTTAAAAAAAGAAAAGTAGTGGATTCGTAGTTAGTGTGAGAGCATGCAAATAACTATAGAACCTTGGTAAAGCCTAATGGATCTTGTGAGTCCTCAAAGTGTTTCTTTTTTTATTATTTCTTACTAAACAATCAACAGTGTCTAAAGACCCATAAAACCCACAAGTTGGAGCCAAGTGCTTTTGTACATACATGCACGCTTGTTTGCACTTCATTCCTCTACTGCTTTACATCCTTCTACCTTGGAAATATTTGAGTTGCTATTTTGAAGTCAAAATGTCGACAAAAACTTAAATATCTTTTGGGCACATTAAACCATTTAATGGGCAAGACTTGGCAAACCCAAGTAATATACCTCTTGATGTACAAAGGTTTGTGGCCCTATTTGAAGGGCACAAAGCAGATCAACATCACTACTGAGACAATGAGGATATTGAAGAGCAAGATTTGGTCGTCATTACTCTAAACCTTCATCCCAAACTCATTCATTTGGTGGCATGAGCTATGTCATCAAAGATAGCTTGGAATGAGTATGATTGACTCTATGGAGAAAGTGGCAAGCACTCCCTATTGCACTCAAAGTCAAATTGGTTTATGATTCTCTTAAAATAATAAAAATTAAGTGAATTTATTAGTGAACTCCATAGTATCACAATGCAATTTGCCATTGTTGACGCTAAGGTGGAAGAGGAGGACGCGATTGTCGTGCTCTTGGAGAGCATGCCCGAGCAGTATTTTTTTTTCCGAAAAAACAGTTCTAATTATATTACTTCGAGAACAAGATACAAGAGGTCAGCTTATAGCTGACGGGCTGCGTTCACAAACCGGACGCAGCCCAAAAGGTACCATAATAAATCATACTCTCACGGAGGAATATGCTGAGTGTGAATGAACAGCCATCGGGGTGGTGAGTAGTGCCACCGAAGGCCCTGCGTAGTCTGCTCGAAGAAGAGGCTCTGTGAATCCCAAGCCTGGAGGAAGCGTCTCCGCTTCTCTTGACCACCAGCCCGGGAGTCTCCCTGAATCTGGTCCCACTGGCCTCTGAGGGTATGAATAATCTCACTCCAAATCTCCGCCAT
This sequence comes from Dipteris shenzhenensis, assembly GCF_047967505.1. Classification (NCBI taxonomy): domain Eukaryota; kingdom Viridiplantae; phylum Streptophyta; class Polypodiopsida; order Gleicheniales; family Dipteridaceae; genus Dipteris; species Dipteris shenzhenensis. The sequence continues at coordinate 24,795,309 of NC_141608.1, read as the reverse complement.
GATCTGGGCAGTCGATAAGGAGGTGCCACCGAGGATCTGCGCGCAGCGCGAGGTCCAGATGTGCCATCCTGTAATGCTGCTGATAATCTCCCAGACTGGCTGCCTCTCCCGAACTCCTGTATCAGCCTCTGCTAGGTGCTGTGGGATACCCTCGAGCGGCCCCCACGTCCCCTGTGTGATAAGGAAAGTGGGGTCCTGCTGGCATGCCTCGAACAAGTGATGAAGACCAGGTGCGGTGCTGCACCAACAGAACGCGCCCCAAGTGATCACTCCTAACTCTGGTGCTGCACGAGTAAGAAGCCCGAAAGTCCACCTCCACACTTCCTGGGCGCGCATGCAGCTCCACAGGCAGTGTTTTGGTGACTCCTCATCCGCATGGCAAATCTGACAGCAACCGTCCTGGCCTATCTGCCTCAACCAGCTCCCCACCGGAAGACCTTTGTGGGTAAGAAGCCACAGGAAGTATGAGATCTTCCGCGGCCGCCAGCTCTCCCACAAGGCCTTCCAGAAAGCCTGCAAAAAGAACCTGGAAATACCCTGTGCGTACCAGCTAGGACGCTGGGTGGGGGGGCGGCTCTGCATCCTCCCGAGAACTCGCCTGCCCAGAGTCGTGCTGTAAGCGAAGAAGGAAGTCTGCCCCTGTCCTGTCACAATCTCTGGCCACCACCACTCTCCTGGGTCCCACTCAAGCTCTGACAAGGCCCGCCCCTCCCAGAGCCAAAGACGCCAAAGCTGCAACTGGTCCTGCTCGATACTAGGGTCGGTATGCCAGACCTTCCCCAGAAGGCCTACGACCCTAACCCTCTGCCATGGGAGTAGGGGGTCAATGAGCGCATCCTCTCTCCTGAGTCGTCCGTCCCCTGAAACCGCGAAGAAGGCGATAGAGGAGTCATCCAAACGTCCTGCGACCACCAGTGGGATGCCACGGGGGGTGAACTGTCCCAGCCAGTGGGTGTCTCCAGGCATGAGGACCTGAGGCTCAGGTGGAGCCAACCAAGCGGCTGGGATCGCACCGTCGATCTCCGTGCGTCTCGCCTGGACTCCGCGTGCACCTCCCGCTGCGTCTGCCAGATCGGCCATCTCCAGATGTCTGTACGTGTCCCTCCAAACTCGAAGGGACCGGGCTGGCCCCCTCATCCAGCCGTCCCACCTGATATGTGATCTCTCCCCCAGCTGAAGGCCCTCGGCGTCTCTGACCTGCCCATTCCAGACGAGCGGCTGGCGATCGATCTCCTCCTGACAGCTGGGCTGGGACTGAATGAGACTGAGACGGAGCCGCCTCCAAACCATGAGGAGGCTACGAACGAGTGGGGAGCGGGGCTGAGTGAGCGGGGCGGAAGTGAAGATCCACCTGAAGGACGGTAGCCACTCTCCACCTCGGCGCGGGACACAAGAGCCGACTCCCTGCTGAAGTAACATCTTCCACGTCTGCCCCCCTGGGGTCAAACCGCGGATGATAAGCTTGCCTAACAAGGCCTGACTCTGAAGCTCTGGATCAATGACCCCCAGACCCCCCTTCGCCTGCGGAAGAATGACTGTCTGCCAAGCAACCCTGGCTCTGGTATCTCTCTGCCCATCCTCCCCAGACCAAAGAAACTTCCGAACCAACCTCCTGAGCTGTGCCACGCTGGATCTCGAGAAGCACCAACAGGAAGCCACATACCAAGCCGTGGCTAGAAGGACCTGGTTAACTACTAAAGCACGACCTGCAAGGGACAGCTTAGCAGTGCTCCAGAAAGCCAGCTTCCGTCGGATGGAATCTAGCACCGGGAGAAACTGCTGAGCTGGCGTAATGTCTAGGCCAACCTGGAAGCCAAGGTATCTAGCTGTCTGTCCACGTGGAATCCATCTGAAGCCCAGGAATCGCCCCCACTGAGAACACGCCCCCGGGTCTGTGAGAAAACCAACTGATTTGTTCCAGTTGATTTTCGCACCAGCGGCCGAGCAGAAAACCTCCAGGGCCATCCGCACCCTCTCTAGCATCCTCTCATCGTCCTGGACATAAAGGGCTGTATCATCTGCGTACTCTGAGTCCAGAAGCTCCGTGTCCTCCCGGAGTGGAAGGCGAACACCCCTGAGCCCTGTGGACCTCGCCCGAAGGTAGTAAGTCATGGCCTCGGCGAAGAAGAGAAACAGATAAGGAGCCAGGGGACAGCCCTGACGTACTGATCTCTCCAAGCTGAAACGCTCACCCATCCTGCCTCCAATGATGACTCTGCTAGACGCTGTCCTGTACAAAGCTGAGATACCCTGAATCCAGCCTGCCGGGAAACCTAGTCGCTCCAGAGTCCCCTCCAAAAAGGACCAATCCACGCGATCGTAGGCCTTCTCGAAGTCGAGAAGTAAAATGGCAAGGTGTGAACCGCTGTACTGAGCCCACTCCGCCGCCTCTGAAAAGGTGAAGACATTATCCAGGATACTGCGATCCTGGACAAAGCCTGTCTGAGTGTCATGGACGAGGTCTGGGAGTAGAGGTCGAACTCTGGCACTGATCATCTTGGCGAGGATTTTGTAGGCAGTGGTAAGGAGAGTGATCGGACGCCACTGGCGGATCTCCTGTCTATCTCCTCCCTTCGGGATGAGGCAAATCAGTCCCGAGGAAAGGCTCTCTGGCATCTGACCGCTGCTGAAAATCCCCTGCAGAGCTGCAAGGAGGGGCTGATGGATCTGGTCCCAGAAGGAGGTGAAGAAAGCTCGGGATAGCCCATCCTCACCTGGGCATTTCTGCCCATCAATAGCCATCAAGGCCTCCAACATCTCATCCGCGGTGAACGGCGCCAACAACGTCGCCTGCATGCTGGGCTGGACCAGGGATGGAATGTGCCTCCACACCTCCTCACGGTCACGACTAGCACGAGGGGCAAGTGGCTCCTGCTGGAAGAGGGTCCTGTAGAAGTCAGTGGCCAACCCCAGGACCTCCCCCGGGTCCGTAACAATGTGCCCATCCGCTGTCCTGAGACTCCGTAGCTGATCACCTGCAGCTCTCTGGCCGTGTGTCCTGAAGAACTCCCCGCACATCCGGTCACCCTTCCGGGCCCAGAAGGAGAGAGAGGCGTGAAAGGAGAACTCGGAGCGACGCTGGAGGGTCTCCTCCAAGAGGGCTCTGGCTCGAAGGGCCTGGATCCGAAGCTCCTCCGAGCCCGGGGAAGACTGCTGAAGTCGCTGAATGGAGGCGAGGTCCCTCCGAAGAGCTCTCTCTCTGCCCCACCAATCCTGTCGAACCTGTAGGGCTGCGAGCCTGGCAGATCTGGCTGGACTCCTGCAGAGCCTGCGCGACCGAGTCTACCAGATCCATGCCCTCCCCCCAGTCTCTGTCCCAAAGACTGCAAATGCTGCTACGGACGTCCGCCCTCGAGAAGATGGAATCGGGAATCCTGCATGATCGGGGGGGGAGAGTCTGGGCTGCCGAATCTAATGAGAGGAGCACAGGCGCATGGTCGGATAGTGTCGTCCCTGGAACAATGCCCGCCTGGCCACCTCTGCTGATGGCCCAATCGCTGACATAAAACCTATCAAGCCGCTCCAGGAGTCTGCCTCCTTCCCTGCGGAAGCCCCAAGAGAAGTCCAGGCTCCCGTGCCAACGCCGGAAGGACGGGTCTCTCCAACTGTCCCTCCCTCCTGTCGCGAAGATGAAAGAGTCCCAAGCTGACTGCTCTGCCTGAGCCATACCTGTGAACTCCGGATCTCTACCCTGCTGGTCCTCCAAGGTCTCCAGGTTGTTGAAGTCTCCTCCAACAATCCAGGAATCCATGTCTGGAAGAATCCCTGTAAGTGTCCTCCAGAAGGTGGCTCTGCATCTGAGGTCTGTGGGAGCATAAATGTTGAGGATTCCTATCTTGGATCCCTCCAAATTCAGGCCTACCCAAAGGGCTCGGCCTGGGATCAACGTGCCGTGACCGAAAACTGACTGAGCTAACTGCTCGCACACGGAGGTACAGACCCCCCCGCTCCTCCCCTGTGCGCCGATCGAAGGCTCCCAATAAGTGTAGGAGCGTCCAGGGAGAACCTTCCCGCAGCTACGGGTATGAGCCGCAGAAAGCTTGTGCTCCTGGAGCAGCAGTACATCCAATCGACCAATCACTGCAGGCTGAAGTTCCTGACGCAAAATGAGCTTCCTGGGACCACGGGTACTCGAAGAGTGAAACCCGTTCACATTCCAGGATACGAGGTGTAGGCTCATGGAGAGGGATGGGGGGCTGCGAACAGCTGTCTGCTCGCAGAAGAAGTCGAAGAAGAATCAGACAGATCGGAGTGGAGGCGCTGCCGCTTGTGAGAAGGTTTGGAGGGGGAGACGGGGTCGTCCTGCCCGTTCTTCAACACCTTCAGCAAAGGCGAGAGGCCTCTAGTGCCATGAACAAATGCTTTCTCGAGCCAGCTCGAGATCTCTGAAGCAGTCATCCCGTAGAAGGTTCGGAGTTTCTGTTGGGACCAAGCTCTGACATCCTGGGGAAGAGGCCATGCCAGGGGGGGTCTGAGGATCACGATCAATCGGAAACGTTTGGCAGCGCAGCGCCACCGCAAGCGCACATCGCCCTCGGACCACTGAGTCTCGAGGAGCTGCCCACCGGACGGGCCTATCCAGGAGCAAATTTGGGCGTGTGTCTGCTCTCTGAGAGCCTCCCACACCGAGTCGTCTGTCCAGGTCTCGGTGCCATCGCTGAGGAACGTGAAGGCGAAGCTAGGGCCATCCCTGGGAGCCAAGGCACCAATCCTCCCATCCGCCCCTTTGCGGAGCATGAAGATACTAATGTCGAGACAAGCCGGGAAGGTCCCAAGGTCGGCCACATCCAGGTAGTCCCAGGGGCCAGATCTGTAAAAGTCTCGAGGGAGCTCTCTCTCCTGGAGCTGAGACCCAGCTGAGTCTGCCACTGAGGGGCTAGCGGGAAGGGAAACCTGCTCCACTGGTGGTACAGACCCCGGGTGTCCTGCAAGCGGGGGAGGAGGGGGAGGAGGCTGCGGGATAGGCGACTCGGGCTCCACGGAGGCGACTGGCGGAGAAGGTGGAGGAGGTGGAGCGGAGGCTGCACTCGGCTGGGAAGGCGACGGTGCAGCTAACTCTGTAGGAGGGGCGAGGGGAGCAGGGGGGGGAGGGGGATGGGGATGCATCTGGAACTGGGGCTGAGAGGGAGGGGGAGGGGGAGGGGACTGAGGAAAAGGAGGCGGGGGCTGAAACTGCGGGGCGGGCGAAGGGGAGGGAAACTGGGGAAACCGGGGAGAAGGCGGGGGGGTGGGAGAGAGGAGGATCTGAGGCTGTGGAGGGCGGGCTGCCGTCGAAGAAGAGGCTCTCCCAGGTCCCTGGGGCATCTGCCTGTCAGGCCTGTGGAGTGCTGCTGCAGGAATGGTGACCTCTGCCTCCTTGCCTTTATCCGAAATCTTCTTATTCTTTCCTCTTTTCCTTCGAACCTCGGTCCAACCGCCCACTACCTCTGGCCCAGGCTCCGACTGCCTCGGCTCCTCCTGACGTGGCTGTCCGGGGGGGGGAGGTGGGGGCGGAGGGGGCGGGGGCGGGGAGGGTCGAGACGAGCTGGCAAAGCGTGGACAAGTAGCCGCCAAGTGCCCAAAGCCATGGCACCGCAGGCACTGACCTGGCTGTCCGGTGACTATCATGCTCTGGGTGATACTGCCGGCACCTGTAACGATCTCGATCACTGCAGGGAGAGTCGCAGGATCCGCCACAGCCACACGGACTCGGGGAGCTCCTGCCGTGGTCACCGCGTCGGCAAAGGTGTCGTGCATAACCCAGCCAAAATGGGAGCCCAAGTCCCTGACAATCGGCCGCAGCTCAGTAGCAAGCCCTGGAAAAACGAGTGTCACTGGGTGGCGAGGTATACGGAACCGAGTGTCGAAATCCGCTGCGCTGAAACCACGGTACCACGGGACTATCATGATGATCTTCCCATCCACCGATGTGGGGGAACCGGCAATCAGATTGCTCGCAGCTTTCTCACTGGAGAGTTTGAGCCAGAAGATGCCCCTTCCCATAAGGGCCACCTCCTCGATATGGCCATCCTCTAGCAAGAGAGTGGACTGGAGCCAGTCCCTGATGGTAGACCTGGAGGGGGAGTGTCCAATGACTCTACCGTAAACAGAGGTACGAGCAAAGTCACTGGCTACCTCCTGAACACGAGATGATTGTTGCTCTGTCAGGATAACGCGGTAGGCATCTGGAGAGGGAGGGTCCGACTGGGCCTCCGGATCCGGGCTGGGGGCCGCCATACCGCCAAGACTAACTGCAAGCTTCCGATGAAGAAAAACAGGCTGCCACCCAAGAAGAGATGAAGCGGCGGTGGAGCCTGGGGGTGAGGCGGCGAGGCGGGATGGAGCGGAGGGGGCGGCTGGAGCGGAGGGGGCGGCTGGAGCGGCGGCGAGGCGAGGATGGAGCGGAGGCGGGCGAGGCGAGGCGGGATGGAGCGGAGGCGGGCGAGGCGAGGCGAGGCGGGATGGAGCGGAGGGGGCGAGGCGAGGCGGGATGGAGCGGAGGCGGGCGAGGATGGAGCGGAGGCGGGCGAGGCGAGGCGGGATGGAGCGGAGGCGGGCGAGGCGAGGCGAGGCGGGCTGGAGCGGAGGCGGGCGAGGCGAGGCGGGATGGAGCGGAGGGGGGGGCTGGAGCGGCGGCGAGGGGGGGGGGTTGGAGCGTGGGCGAGGGGCGGATTGGAGCGAGGGGGCGGGATGGAGCGGAGGTAAGGGGCGGGGATGGAGCGAGGGGGGGCGGAATGGAGCGAGGGGCGGCTGGAGCGAGGGGCGGAGGTGAGGCGAGGGGCGGAGGTGAGGCGAGGGGCGGGATGGAGCGAGGGGCGGAGGTGAGGCGAGGGGTAGCGGGGTGCCGGCGGGGGGGGAGGAGAGGGGACGGGGGTCGAGGGCGGACGGGAGGGGTGGAGGTGGACGCGGCGAGGGGGGGGGGGGGGGGAGCGAAGGGGAGGTAGGGGCTAACGGCGAGGGGGGGAGGGGAAGCTCGCAGGAGCGATTGGGGATGTTAGTTCTCTCAATTTTAACACAGCGCCCCGAGCAGTATGAGAACCTCATCACAACCTTAAACCTCCTCCTCGACCCAAATTGGAAAAAGTTACTAGTGCTTTGCTAGATGAAGAGTGAAACATCAAGGCAAAGAAAGGAGAGGGAGCATCTACAATTGACTCAAGGGTAGGCCCTATCAATGGGTCACAGAAAGAAGAATTTTTAATGGTTTCAAATATAATTTTCGTAAGAAGAAGGGTCATGATGAGGCCCATTGTTTTTTGCCCTGCAAGGGTCCAAGGGATGGATAGATTAGTTTTTTGCTAATCAGGTCCATCCCAATTCTTTTAGTTCATTTGTACCTAACCAACCCCCCCTTTCTCATCCACAAGACCCCCGCTCCACCATCATGTCCATACTCTTCACTGGAGGGACAATACTCATGCCATTCAGTGACTCCAAAATGGGAGAGCCCAAGATCATGAGAAACTAGTAGTAGAGCATATCCCACATGTAGCAAAGACCTTGGCTCCTTCTGGCCCTCATGTTTAATCATGCTTTATGTGAGGGTTTCCCACCTACATGGTTGACCAACAGCATCAACCCCATCCTCAAGGCTAGAGATCCTTTGGAACCTAATTACTGTTGGATCTCGGAGTCCTTGTATGGGTGTGAGTGTTCTATAGTCATTATCTCTCACTTGTATGGATGTGCATATGTCCCTAAGTAAGCCACATGGGCCACTTGTCTAGATTAGATAATATTTGATATGATTTGATTTTGTGATATCAACCCAGTGATCTCATGGGTGAGATGTGTGTGTGTGAGAAGACAAGGCTTGCCTAGCCTATACAAGGAGGCACCATGTACTTGTTTGTATCCATCAATCAAATTTTGGTTTAATGGTTGTTTAAGGCTTTCTAGTGTGCTCCTAATGTGTTGTTAGGGTCAAGTTTTTGTCCTCTTGTCGAGATCCTAAATTATTTTTGTCTTTTGTTGGGTATTTCTCCCTTGAGATGGAGGCTCTCTTTGTCTCTTGTATGACACTACTCTTTCCAAAATCGCCACATCCCTAGTTGTATTTAAAAGCCAGTGTCCACGAGCCCAAAAGTGTGAGGTTGGAGGCATACAATTGTGCACTAGTGTAAGATTCAAGGATGTCCCTGACGAGATTTACTTACAAGGTGCTCTCCCTGACAAGGCTTTCTCCTATTGGTGTCTTGATGTACATTTTTGCCTTCCCTCTCCATAGTTAAAACCTGAAGGATGACTGGCAACAATAGTTTTTAACTGAAGGATGACTGGCAATAATAGCTCAAACACATGATTGTTGTATTGGTGCCAAGATCTGCACCTTTGAAATGGGAGGTTCCATTTCTAGCACTTGGCAATGCTTTTGAGCACCCTCTCCATTATGCGCATGGCCAAAATGGAAGACCATTGATTGTGCATCACTTAAAGCATGTGCACTAAGCCTAATGTCCATCTGCCACACACACATGCACACACACTTTTTCATCTCTTTTCTCTTGTCTCTTCACTCATCTACTAGATTAAAATCCTAGGGAGGCTCGAAAGGAAACGACATGATATGATAGAATGTAAAAAACAAGCGATACCATTCCATTAGAGGGTGCTTTCTTAAATAGGCAAGTACAAGATCGACATCATCTTTTCCCAATACACATGTCATCACTCCATTGATGCAATCTACTCTACCAATCACATAATTTCTCTCCATACCACTCCTCTCACATCACTCTAGTACTATATGGCACCACATTCTCAACACCTCCCCTTTTTATCAAGCTACTTTACAATTACACTTATAATGACAGTCCAAAGAGCAAGACCTTAGTGGGATCCCCACCTTGTTTGAAAGATCCTTCACAAAGAAAGTGTCATCATTGTGGTGAAATCGGTCATCTTGCAAAAGATTACAAGAAGCCACGCGAGGTGGGCAACTTTGTGAGCTCGTCGAATGACACCATTGATAGGATCCTCTAACTAAAAGAGGAACATGCATCTTGCACATTGGCATTCTCCTGCCGACATTCTATGTAATCTTGTATGCAATGCTCAACATGTAAGTTTCACATGTGCATTGAAAGGGGATGTTGGAAATCCCTTCCTAGTTGGAAGCAAGGAAGTGCATGGGTGAGTGGGTGTTAGCAAGCCAATGACATGCAGGCTAGTGAATTGGGGATGAGGACCCTAATCCTAATCTTTTTTATAAGAACACTCACAAGTGGAGTATGTGGTGTGGAATGAAATCCAATCGTGAAGTTGGATAGCTATGTCCTCTCTTGCTCTCTTGTCTCTCCACATTTCCTAGTTGATCATTTTCTTACAGCTTCCACCATTGTTTCTTTGGGAGTTCTCTCTCTCTCTCTCTCCCTTGAGTATTCTAGTTCATGTTTTCTAACGATTAACTCCTCTATGTCTCTTCCTTGAAGATGTTTCTCATGGCAATGTTGTGCCTCATCATCTAGTTATTGCGTGTTATCCAATAGGCTCTTACATGTGGCTTTTAGTTTCTTCTTGTCTCAAAGGCCCTTGATGGGCCTTTATTTTTCTACTAATTGCATAGCTAGTAGGTGCAAAAGAGATCCCAAGGTCCTATATTTTGTTCATGAGCTCAAACTGAGCATATTGCTAGTTATTTCATCCTTTTCAAACCATGCATCATTGCCTTCTACAAGTCTTTTGTGTTCTACTACTCTATTGCAAGGGATTTTCTATACTTGTTATTACAAAGAGGTTAAACCACCAAATTACTTGGGTCTGTGTTCTTCTAGAACCTCCTTTCGGGCATCAAAATGGACACTTAGGCCTTCTTCTTCAACCATATCTCTATGCAAAGATTTCAAGAGTGGCCTCCTTGAATGGACCTTTTTCCTCCTTGCTACCATAGGAGAGGGTTGCTTGTCCAAACATTGCTTCTTTTGTTGATGTGTTTTGCAAGGCATTAGTTGCCTTTTGAAGTTTTGGTTTTGAGCTATTGGCATTAGGAATCTCTCATGGCTTTGTCTTCTTTCGTTACTTTCCTAGCTTATCTTGCTCATCACATAGCTTGTGTTAGCCTTGCTTTGAAAATCTCTCAACTAGTTGCAACCACCACAAGCCTTTTGAATTGATTGTTCCATTGCTTAATCATAAGCCTCTCAATTCAAAGGCTTCAAAGACTTTTGAAAACCACCTCATATCTCTTTGCCAAGCATAGTAAGCACCCACTAAGGAGGGAGATATGACTATATAACCCTCTTTAAATCCTTTCACTAGAATCCTCTCCCCTACAGTGTGAAAAGAGATCCTCACACAAGAGTGGCACGAGATGTCTAAGAAAAACAAGGCAAAGACGAAGGAATTGATAACAAATCACTCATTGCCTGTCACGTAGTTTTCCCATGTGTCGTGGCTCAAGCCATATGTGGGTCCGACATTAGCAGCAATTCTAGATGTGGAGTAGCCTGAGATTGTTGATGAGGCAGAGGTGGTGAAGCCCAATCAGATCTAGTTAAAAAATGAGATTATATTCTCTCAACCTCACATGCTTCTCCATATAAGAGAAAACTGGTAGAACTGACAATGCAATCACTAACATAAGCTAGAAATTGAACAATTGAAAACTGCTAGAAGGAAAGTATGGGGTGACATAAGTCTCACTCATTCACACATAGTAAAGTAGGGGGTTGACATGGCATGCCACTCATTCACACATAGTAAATGAATTGATACATGTAACCTTGTACTAAGTTGAACCGTGTAACTTTAATGCCATGTTGACTGGAGCACAAAGCTCATAGACTCTGCATAGCAAATAAGAGGAAGTACCATAGTCATCTTGACTAAACAAATGTACACCATCTCTTACATTGCAATATAATATGATGAAAATATATAACAAATGCTAGATGAGTTGCCCTAATTCCATTTGGACTCTTCACACTAAGACTTAGGTCCCACACATGATTCCCTATAACCCCTCCCATATACATCATATACACCAACATATGTGCTACCATATGTATATATGGTGGACTATACCAATGACCCATATCTTAACACATCCCAACAAGGGGTCTTAAATAGTGAGACTCCTTGGACATCCACTTGTGCATTGTAAAAGCTTATTGCCTTGCAATTATGAGTAATTCAAATTTTTGTTTTGATCCATCAATGAATCCCAATAACTTTTACTTCTCCCAAACCATCCCATCAATGAATCCCAATATTTTTAGATCCTCCCAAACCATCCCAAGACTCCTCTATATCGTGCTTTGATTTCAGTCCTCAATCTATGGACCATAGAATAATTACTCCATAAATTATTGATTGTTGCAAGATTTGTGCCCTATAGGGCATGTGCAGATTATGCCCTATAATTACTCCATATATTATTGATTATTGCAAGACTTGTGTGAACTATGTGCTATACAACATGCATGCTTCTACCTATTAAAGTAGAGCTAAAGTATCAGTTGGAGGAGATCAATGTGAACTACAAGAAATACTATCTATACAAATACATGAAGCTCTTTATTTCTAATACATTAAAATTTAATTAGAACCTAGTTTACTTGTAAGCATGTGCTCAAATTTTTTATATAAAGAATATTGAATATGTAATGAGCCTTTTGGAAGAATTTTCCATGTTGATAATGATAGTGTACTCACAAAAATGTTTGTTTAGAAGCATGCCAATGATAATTTATATATTCTTGATTTTGGCACGCAAAGGTTGATAAAGTATACTATATTTCTTGATTATGGCATGCAAAGTTTGATGCTAACATTGATTAAATAGTCACATCAAAGTGTGATTCCCAATCTCCACAAGCTAAAATTCAACTAATTAGTTGAGGGTAAAGAGTAGAGAGGATGTAAGGTAGTGTTGTCTTTGTTCTTGCTACTTATGGTTGGCAGTAGGCCTATTTTATATATATGAAAATGAGAGGTGAGTTTACATGACCATGTTATATTGTTTTTTGGGTTGTGGGCCTCCTTTGATACTCACTTAAAAATCTATAACTATTAAAATTAAACTAACAATGTTTTTGGGTTGTGGGCATCGTGATTCTTTTTGGTTAAAAAATCTAACTATTATAATCAAACTAAGATGAAAACCAAACCATTTATTCTCCCAAAAAGATGGCCAATAACATGACATTGAATAGAAGTTGAAGTCTCTAGAAGACATCAATCTAGGATATGGTGTTGTGCCATGCCATAATGTGAATTAAAAATTAAGGTTAAAGTTATTTGAGATGACTTGTCTCTTTTTTAATTTTAATATGGATGTACTCATGTTTATTTCCCCCTAACTTCAAGTCTTGACACATCCTACTTTGCATGAACATCTAAGGGATATCATTGAGCGGGTGCTCTCAAGTGTAGGAGATTAGCAAAGTATTATGGATTTCCATGGGTGGGTCTTGGAGATTGGTATTGTGATGCCAAAATTTGATATTTTTTTATTTGGCATTGGTATTGTTTTCTTCTATGTTTGATAAAAGTTTGAGTATCAAGTGATAGCCTAGTGGCTCTCACTTATTTCTATTTTCTAAGATATTGTATGGGATTGAGAGGATGAGTGGAATGGATCATTGTAAATACCATAGGTATGAATTATAAATACCTTGGTATGGGGTGAGAGTTATTTGTGTATGGGATATTATGGGGTTTCTAGAAAATAGGAAGAGAGTCATATAAAGAGGTGGGCTCATGTCCATGTGTTTCAATAATATAAGAGAGGTCACATGCCAAGTGTGTGGAAGGCACGTGGAGGAGTGTGAAGTCAAGAGGAATCCTTCTAGAATTCCTATGTGGAATAAGAAGGATGTGGACATATGGAAAAGAGAGGGTCCTTATGGGCTCCATGTGGGGAGACTCTTGACTTTCTCAATATTTTAAGAGTCTTGAGCATCTTTTGATGGGACAAATGGCAAGAGTGGCCAAAAAGGACATGGATGGTGACATACGGGCTTATGTGATTGATGGGGAAAAGAATCTATAGGCAGCAGTTGTAAATGGGTGAAGGAGGGTGATAAAATCTCTATAAAAGGAGCCCTCCTCTCCCTTGTTCATCATCTTTTCCCCCATTAGGCCTCTCCTAAAGTCTCTTCCATGAGCCTTCTCTCCCTCTTGTAGATATTCTCTTATGTAGACTCTTGAGTCTATCTCTCTCTAGTTTATTCTCTCGCTATGAGTAGTCTTGGAGCTTTTGCTCTCTCTTGTATGTATGAAACCTCTTCTTCTCCCTTGTGTTTGTAGTATTTTGAGTGTATGTGAGTGGAGTCTTACTCTCATGGCAATGAAAGTCACTTCTCATCATTTTCCTTGAGTCTCTATTCCTATGTTCTTTTCTCTCTCTATTCAAGTCTCTAAAGTAGTTCTTGTTCGGTCGCTCACTGTGCACACATGGTCCATCCGTTTCCCGAGCCACCATGCAAGCTTCTTCCTCTCTTTTAGTCAAATTCTAGGGATATTGGATCGTTGATAATTGTGGAGCCTTGAGGGAGTAGTTTGCTCAGGCGAAATTAACATGGGTGGAGGGTAGTTTTGATGACAGTTTGACCCCCTGTTAGTGTTTTGCTCATAACTTTCTGCTCAATAGTCCGATTTTGATGAAACTTACATCAACGCGAAGCTCTCTTCAAAACGCATGTTATTATGTGATTACATATTGAATCAAATACTACTATAAAAAGTTATGAGTCTGTGTGTTTGATAGTCTGTTTTCATGATAGTTTTTATTCCCTTTCAATAAACTGTCCATATCTCTTCAACTGATTATCTGTTTTCAATGAAACTCATATCAGCACGAAGCTCTCTTCAAGACGCATGTTCCTATGTAATTAGATCTTGAATTAGATACTATTGTAAAAAGTTATGAGTCTCTGTGTATGACTATTTATTTCTATGGCAGTTTTTACCCCCTTGGAAGCTAAGAGGTGTGTGAAGTTTCAATACCCCCAGCTTCATGTCACATCTTTTGGTGAAGATGCCGAGTACGTTTGGTATTGGATTCATCCCACCTTACTAGATGGTCTCGGGTGTACTTGATTGCATATTATGCCTAGTATAGGCATGTGTTTCTGATATGATAAAGAAGATGCTTGGAAGAACTCCGTTAGAAGAGATTGCAGCCCGTTTAAGAGAACTAGAAGATTGTGAAGATGATGCCCAAGCTATTCGCACGGTCATCATGACCATATCCTTTATGTTTGCACTGTTAAATATGTTGGTGAATCGACAATGCCAATAGCAGGCACAATGATAAATTAGGGATTGTTTCATGCACTAGCAGCTTGGTGTGAAGAAGAGTTAAGTCTTTGGGTAGTTTTTACCTATAATAGTGGAGTGGTGATTCTCAATGCTTTCAACTTCTTTTGCTATGAAAATGATGAAGAGTACAATATCTTGAAGCTGTTATGTGTACTTCCAATTGTGAGAAGGGTGATTCTTGAATGCATGTATACACAATGTTTTCATGGTGCTAGTTGGTTACTTATTTTTGAAGATTTTGTTGAGGATCACATTGTGGAGGGCTTTCAACAAGTGGTTATGCATAATAAGTTGGTCTTGGTATACTAAGGCTCCGTGGGATCTTGTTTGGGATATTATTTAGATCTTGGTATTTCCTTTTTGTGTTTCATCATGGTGAAGATTCCAATGTTTCGAGGGACCTAAGGGGAAGACCCAGAGTCTTATCTTTGGGATTTTGTTCGAGGATGCCGGCTTTCTGGATGTTCTATGAAGGATCAGGTGGAGATTTTGCCAGATTTTCTCGAAGGTGTAGCCTTGAGTTGGCATGAGGCCTTGCTAGACTCTACCAAGGAGGACTAGGACTAAGTGGTGGCAACAATGAGGTAGAGATTTGGAGCAGTGGAGTCACCAAATTCTTTGATGTTGTAGTTGGACCGGATCTATCAAGGAGAGGGTGAGATGGTCTCTGTGTTGGCAATTCGATATGAAACTTTATGGACAAAGTATGAAAGGGCAGCTTTGCAAGGTGTGGCATTTGCATCGTCGGCATCTCAAAGTCTCTCAGGGATGGAGCACTTAAAGATGAGTAAATTTGTTATGGCTTTGGAGCCTCGTCTTTGCTCAAAAGTAATGAGTAAAGATCTAATAACATACGTGGAGGCGCTTCGCATTGCGACCAAGAAAGAAGCTTCTCTAAAGATCGATTGTGTCTTCAACAATTCAACTTTAAGGTGGAGGTAATGGACACTCCTCAGGTACCAAAGTCCTCTGAGTTAGATCATAATATCTCCCAATTGATGGCAGAGTTTGCTGATTTGAAATTGCATTTGGTTAATGCACGACAACCTAGAGCACCAAAGAGTGATGATAGGCCTCAAGATAAGAGTGGGGTCACTTGCTATGAATGTAATGAAAAAGGTCACTATCTCCCCAAGTGTCCTAGATTGAGAAAGAAAGAAGAAAAACAAGTATCCTTGTTAGAATCTTCTTTAGGGGATGAGGAAAGAGAGGTAATGATGGCTAAACGGGGGCGTGGTAAAGCAAAAGAAGAAGAAATCAAGGAAGAAGTAGATGAGGAACATCAAGAAGAGGAACACTGTAGTAAGAAAAATAAGGCGTCTAGAAGGAGAATTAGCTAGTCAGACTTTCCTTTAGGATAAGACATTGGAAGCTATGACTTGTTGTCCAACCTTAAAGAAAAGGAAGCTCATATCACCTTTGGTCAATTACTTGCTTTGTCTCCAAAACTACAACGGGGAAAGCTAGCAAGCACAAGAGTCTTAAAGAAGAAAAATAAGAAAAGTTTCATTCCTATTGTTCAAAAGGTAGATATAGATGTTGGTGATGATGTACCTATGGTTGATGTGATCATTGATGGTCAAGTGATTTCTAATGTTTACATTTGATGGAGGTGCATCGATTAATGTCATGAGTGAGAAGACCATGATAGATGCTGATTTAAAATACTCCAGTACTACGTCTCCTTATCACATCAAATTGGCTGATAACACTAGGGTTGAAACCTTGGGAGTTGTGAAGTATCTAGAAGTGGATGTATATGGAATTTTTGTGCCGACTACTTTTCAGGTGATCCCTACCAAGCCAGATGCACGTGCCTATTCATTGATTTTGGGAAGGCCTTGGCTATGCAAGGTGAAGGCTATTCAAAAGTGGGATACTGGAGAATTGATTTTGTAGGGAAATGATAAGAAGGTGTGCTACAATATCAGAAGCCGCAAAAAGGAAGTGTCAAGGAGGAGTCTTCAACATCAAAGAGTTCAATTAACCAATGAAGAAAAAGAGATAGGGTGTAGCTCCGAGGAGTCCAACTCAGAGGGTGAGGTGGAAGGAGTGTCCTTTGGTCTTTGTCTTGGTGCTGATTAGGACGAGTCAAGAAGGAACAAGGTGGTGGTGCAAGAAGATCTTGTAGAGATATTTCATGTGGAGGATGTGGAGCACACTAAACGATGCCAACACAATGAAGAACTTCTTGGTGATTCTCTATCAGGTAGTGAGAAGCTCCAGTACTTGGATATGTTAGATGATTTTCCATGTCTCTTTGCAACAAGCTATTCACAAGTTTGACCAGTCTCTCTTGTGGAGCATAAGATTGATTTGAAGCTAGAAAGCAAGCCAGTTGTGCAACGCTTAAGGCGATTGGGGGTGATCCAAGCTGAGGCACTAAAGAAAGAGGTAACACAACTACTTGAGGCCGGATTCACCTTTCCTATTAATGATTCACAATGGATATCTCCTGCAGTTGTCACACCAAATAAAGGACATCAGTGGCGGGTTTGTGTGGACTCTCGTCCTTTGAATGCATGCACTAAGAGGGATCATTTTCCTTTGCCATTCCAAGATGAAATACTAGACCAAGTAGCAAGGCATGAGATGTATTCTGTATGTGATGGATATTCTGGGTACTTTCAAATTTGTATTCGGGAGGAAGATCAAAAGAAAACATAATTTGTCACACCTTAGGGAGTTTTTTCTTACAGACTGATGTCTTTTGGGTTGACCAATGCACTAGCTACATTTCAAAGGTTCATGAGTCAAGTACTCGAGCCTTACCTGGGAAAGTTCATAAGGGTGTTTTTGGATAATCTTTGCATTTATTCTTGGCGCATAGATCACATGGAGAAGTTAAAGATGGCCTTAGCTAGGATTAATAAAGCAAAAGGGTGTCTAAATCCTAACAAGTGTCATTTGGCTCAAACAAAAGTAGTCTTGTTGGGGCATATTGTGTTTGAAGAAGGCTTGGATCCGGACAAGGTTCAAGCAATCATGGAATTACCAAGACCTGAGAGTGTCACTGGTGTTTGCAGAAGTCTAGGAAAGAGCAAGTATTATCAACGCTTTTGTGATGATTTCACAGAGATAGTGCATCCCATGAACTTGTTGACAAGAAAAGGAGTTTCTTTCCAATGGGGTGGGGAGCAACAAGAGTCTTTTCAGCAACTTAAGGAGGCCATAAGTAAGTCTTACGTAATATCTCGACGTTCTTATCATCTTCTAACCACTGTAGCGCTATGCAGAGAAGCAAGGTCAGAACATTCTTTTGACTGCCCAAACTCAGCTCTCTAAGGTAGGATGTCTGGGGATTTATTTTAGGGGGTTTGGTTTGTCTTATGTGGAGCTTTCAATAGGTCGGGACCCACCTTGGCCAATCGCTGAAAAAGCTGTCCACTAAGTGCAAAAGCTTATAGACAAAAGCTTATAGAGAATTGAGTTGTGAACCCCCCAGCTGGTGATTGAACACCTCTACTATGGTGGCTGCGAGCTTTTAAGTCACTAAGCCACACACATGCTTGTGCACATAAATGTACAGATTATATACTTATGTCTATAAGCATGCTTATAGAATTTCGATGTCGGGAAAGAGCTCTGGCGATGTTGGGGCCCGCTGCCTATGCTAGCGACAAACCAAACACCCGGAAATCTATCCTTAGGTAGACGGTATGTCAAGGTCTTGGCCTAGACCTGATGAGAGAACGCTTTGTGGCAACTTCTTAATGGGTTTATGTGAGAGGGCCTCCCTGCGCTAGCCATTGGCGCTGAGGGAGCCTCACTAGTAGGATATAGTCACATCCTCATAGGTGCATAATGTTGAACGATGGAGTTTTCTTGGCAGTGGATTGCTAGGCTAGAGGCTTGGATTTTTGGAATTCTAGGCCAGCGTTTGGCTACTGGATTGGTTCAACCTATAAAACTGGGCATTTATTGCTTCAAGTCTACATCTTTGGTGGGGGAGCGAGGCATCTCAAACGTGGTAGAGATCTGCAAAGCAGGTTCCACCTAGCGTAAGTCCCATGTGGACTATTCAGCTTTTTGAGGGGGAGAAAAATAAAACTAAGAAGATGTTGGTATGTTACTCATGTGGCAACCTATGAGTTGTCTACATGGCAACCTCTCTTTCTCTCAATATTCCCCTACCATGCTATAAGTGTCACTCCCCCATGCTATCCTGATTTTGGGGATTATGTGCAAGGAGCTGACCCATATATTTTGACAACCCCTCTCAATGAGTCATTCTGAGCTTTAGCCCACTCCTCAAGTATTGTGCTCCATCTTCTCCTTAGAAAGAGCACTTACGAACACATCAAAGGCATCCATTGTGTCAAGTATAAACACCCATAGATCATACTCCAAGAATTATCTTAAGCCCAAATAGGCATACATGATACCCCAAAATTTTCTCTCTAATGGCAGGATCATAGGAAACATTATCTAATACTTTGTGGAAGGATACGAAGATAACAATTTACAAACACAAAAGCTAAAAACCAAATTAGAGTATAAATGGAAAGAAGATTATAATAAGTAGTACATTGATATAATCAAATGCCAAGAGGCTTGATTAAAAAATACATTTGTAACCAAGGCAAGAAAGAAGAAATAAGACAACAATGCTAGCTTAAAAGAACAAAACTCACCAAGATGGACATAACACCAAAACATCAGTACAAATTAAATGTCCATCTTCAGTTTCTTCCTTGAGACATAAAATCAAGAAGAAAAGAGTACCATATCAAAAAAATAAAGTAACATGAAGAAATATTAGTGGTTTGTGTGCAATGCAAAGGGAGGGATCATTTGATAAGTTCATGTTAGTGGTTTTTGTGCAAACCAAAGAGTTGGATCATTGGAGGAGTTCATATGAGTGGTTTGTGGCCAATGCAAAGGGCGGGATCATTTGATAAGTTCATGATAGTAGTTTGTGTGCAAAGCTTAGAGTCAAATCATTTGATGGATTCATGTTAGTGGTTTGTGTGCAATGCAAAACACAGGATCATTTGATAAGTTCATGTTAGTGGCCTGTGTGCAAACCGAAGAGTTAGATCATTTGATAAGTTCATGTGTGTGCCTTGCGTGCAATGCAAAGGATGGGATCATTTGATAAGTTCATGTTAGTGGCTTGTGCGCAAACCAAAGAGTCGGATCATTTGATGAGTTCATGTTAGTGGTTTGTGTGCATTGCCAAGGGCAAGATCATTTGATAAGTTCATGTTAGTGGTTTGTGTGCAAACCAAAGAGAACACTTATTTCATTAATTTTGGACTTGTCAATGTACAAATTCATTTTTATAGATACTTTTGGACTAGATTTTGGATAAAATTTAAGAAAAAACCCACTCTTCAAAATAAAGATGAAAACATAAAACACGCAAATTTTAAGAGTTTTTTGAAGGAAATTAAATCAAAATTATAAAATTTAATGTGACCAATTTAATACATAAAAAACACTTGTAAACTCTCATTAATAGATACATCAAAAGACTTAAATTTTCTTAATTATTTGCATGTGTGTGGAAATTTCATGTTCATCATTATATACCATTATGAGAGTATGACCTTAGGTTAGACAAGGTTGGGCAACTTTATTAGACATGTCTATTGGTATAAGGAGATCCTCGAACTCCACAAGCAAATTTTAGACACAAAAATATGTAAAACATTTTTATCACAAGAGATCGAAGGAACTCAATAAAGAAAATTATGCACATCGATTTAAAGTCACATGTTTTTTTGGCATTTTGTTTGTCATGGGCATGTGATAGTTGAACTTCCCTACTAAAGATGCACTACTTGGAGTGATCCCCCTATCTTGAATTCACACTTGGGCCTTTTATCATGGGTGGTTGTTGAGTTTGTTTTCATTGAAACATGGAATGGCTCTTTTTGCCTTGATAATTATCAAAGATTAAGTAATTTTGTTCTTTATCCAAATTTAAACAAGGATCATTAACTTAACAATAGACATTATGAAACAACAAAGTCAAATTTGAATGTCATGTACATGGTGAGGTGACTTGTAAACACACTTCAAAAGCAAAATAAGTAAGAGTTCACATTCTCCTTTGCAAACTACTCTTCAAAATCAAAATTAAAAAGCATACTAAAACTTAAAGCATCCTCTCTCTCCCCAATTTTAAACAAGTAGATTAAATATCTATACATGAAAATAATGAAATGACAAAATGATATTCAAAAGTGGGGTAACACCTCAAGTACTTGCAATGTCCTAGGCATAGAAATCACATGGAAAGTCCATCATTCTTAGAAGCTAATGGGGTTAGAATTGACCATGGAGCCTTAGTAAGCATAACCAAAGGAAATTTGTGACACTCTCCACTAGAATGACTAGGGTACAAGATTCTTAACACCCACAAGGACATCTATAGAAAGACATTGAGGGAGTGATCGGGTACCAAAAAGGACATATGAAAAGATGGGTTGTCAGATTTTCTAGAAAAATCATTCAACAAAAGTTTGCTGATACAATTTGAATTCTCGAATGAATCTTGCATAGCAATTTCTACGTACTCCAACAATTGTTGGCAAACCAGGTAGTGCTTGAACTTGTTTTGTAGCATAATAAGTTCCCTAAATCCAACCATGGAATAAAAAAAGAGCAATTGGAACCATCATCATAACAGTTGGAACCAACCATTGTTGCCTTGGGCACAAATCAGTGAGGGCTGCACTTATTGGTAGGAAAATGAGCATCAACAAGGTCTAGATTGCACTTTATGGAGCAACAATTGCATGGAACATGGATTGTCGATCATTTGGTTTGGCAACAATGCTGAGAGAGAGCGACCAATAAATCAATTCCAACATTGCCACAAGCAAATACAATGATTATTGAGGAGCTACCCGACATAACAAGTAGAAATTGACAATCAATTTAAATGATGTGCATGAGTAGTGTGACTGTTCAGCTTGCATACAAATTAAAAAAGTTCTAGGGGATCTACAAAAGGTTGGGGTTCTCATAGCTACCCTCTCCAAGGGATTGGACAGATTCCAAAGGTGAAAAAAGCAATTAAGAAAAGCAAAAATATTAGCTAGAAGGAGTAAGAAGAAGTTAGAACTGGGGCTTACAAGCAATCCAAAAGTTACAGGGGGAAGAAACAACCAATGAAGTGTGGTAGCCCATAACAATGATCTAACAGAGCAAGATATAGTCTGACAAGGAGACTTTGTGTATGCTAAAATGACCATCTGAGGAAATCCAAGAAGTACCATCCGAGGACATTCGAGAGGTACCATCTAAAACTACATTCTAAATTAGAGAATTTATTTGTCAACTTATTCAAAGCACCAAAATAGATGTGAGTTCAAATCCTAATGGACCAATTGCTTCACATGGTGCCAAAAGTTTGGAAGAAGCTAGTGAAGGCACTATTAAAAGAACATGATATAGAGACCATCAAAGCTCACATGGAGGAAACAATTCAATGCCCTGATGAACTAGTCATGTATCATACTAAATAGGAGGATGCAATGTTCACAAAAAACATTTTTCTCAACAAATCACAAAACTTAGGGTTTCAAATTTTAAAAGTTTTTTCTAAGAATTTGGCGAGTTTTTAGCTAAAATATAACTGAACTGCCCGAAATTTTGCAAATTTTTTACAAAATTGAGAGAATAATTTTTATAGGTGAAAATAAAAATGTTGCAGGTTCATTGTATATAGTTTGCAGGTTTTTGTGAACAGTGGGAGGATGTTGACTATCGAGTGCCCACTTTGAATTTCCAATTCCATGGTGAGGATCTGAAAGTTCTAGATGATGGATCATGCGTGAGCGTTTCCCCCTAGTTTATGTATAAGAAAATGGTCCTATCCAAGTTACATCTCACACTTTTTCAAGTGCACATGGTCGATCAAATGAGTATCCATCCATAGGGAATGTTAACCAAATTTTCTATTGGTATACACGAGACATCAATAGTTTATGTATCAAATTTAGCACAAGGGAACAATTGCAAATCAAAGGATCTATGAAGAGAGTGGGAGAGAAGTAAGGAGTCTCACTTGCAGCTTTCTCACATACACAATGGGGGAATACACACAAAGGTGGAGGCTGAAAACGGTTTTTCTCTTCTTAGTTGTGAAAGCAAAAGAACTCTCTAAGTAAAAAAGGAATAGGTGACCCCTATATGTGGGTCTCAAACCAAACTCAGCTAACTAAGGTGGCATACTAACCGAGCCACTAACTAGAATACATAGAGATAGTTGTCATCCAGCTATTATTCATGGGCGGTGTACCAACTGCATCTGCAACTAACAAGTCGGTGACATAAATGCACGACGGTCACCCTCGCATATCATGAGTGGAGCTCGATATCTCAAGACTCCCCCATGAGCTCAATCCCGATTCCTGCACACCAAGTAGGTAAACTTGCGTAGCTTCTCTGCGCCCAATGCCTTCGTGAATATGTCAGCTACCTGATCCTCTATGCTGACATAAACTAGATCAATAAACCCTTCTAGAACCTTCTCCTGCACATAGTGATAATGCACCTCAATGTGCTTTGTTCTAGTATGATAGACTAGGTTATTTTCCAAGTGTATACTGCTCATGTTGTCATAATAAATGACAACTGGCCCATCTGTAGACTGATGCATATCATAAAGTAGCTTACGCAACCAAGCCACCTCACATGCAGCCATCACTACACCCCTATACTCAGCCTCTGTGCTCGACAAGGCAACTGTAGGCTGTTTCTTGCTGCTCCAAGTGACTACAGCACTCCCAAAAGAGAACACATATCCAGTGGTAGATCATCTATCAGAAATACTACCAGCCCAATCAGCATCAGTGTATCCATGCAACTCTATCTGAACCCCAGTCTCATAAAATAGTCCATACTACAATGTGGACTTCACATACCTTAGTATGCATCTAGTCACATCCAAATGTAGTTTCCTTAGAGCTTGCATAAACTAACTTACCAACCCAATAGCATAGCTCAAATCTGGCTTGGTAATTGTCATATAAATCAAACTTTCTAGTATGCGTCTGTACATAGTAGGGTGGGGACGAGCATTTTCTGAGCGAAATCTTCCGAGTGTCCGAGCGAAGGAAAAAAAAAGCTTCCAACTATGCATAAATATGGCAAAAATCGATCAGAAGAAAACATAGTTTCACTTAGAAATATGCAAAGTATTATAGCAATGCCTATTTTATACAAAAATCTTTAGGTGAATCTGTAGGAATGGTGAGAGCATAATGGGATGGCTTTTGAAGAAACCCACATGTAGAGTAGACTTCTCTATGGTAATTCCCTTATGATCCTTCTTACAACTTTTACTTAATAGGGGGTGACATTGAAAACCCTCTCTCAACCTATCTTCATGAAAGAGTTTCTTCAAAGAAAACTCATTGAAGCAAGCCATCCAGGTAGTTTCGCCAGCGAAACCCCTTTGAAGCAAGTCTCCCAAGGTAGTTTCGCTGGCGAAACTACCTTGGACAGCACTTTTAAAAGTGACATAACTTTCATATCCACTGTCCAAATATAGTCATTCAACCACTCAAATTGATCGGAACACCCCATTTGAGCACATCTATGGAGTTATATTTTGGAAAATCTTTCATATATAGTATTAAATATTACATGTATTTTATGAGAGTGATATATAAGCCCAAGTTAATACTTATTTATAGTAATTTAAACTTCTTTAGAAACATGTCCATAAATATGCTATAAAAACACTAAAAAGATATTGCCATATGATATAAATGTGTTAATAAGTAATTATATATGCATAGTATTATTACATTGAGAGTGATTATGAGGAATGTTTCTTAAAGGAATCAACACTTTTTTAAGGTAATAACAGGGGTACAAAGGGATGTCTCTAAATAAGAAAATTATGTTGTGTAAAAATGAATGAGTGACTAGTCTGTATATTTTTATGATAAAGGGATCTAGTTCTAGTGAAAATAAAAGTGTAAAAACCATGTTTCCTAAAGAAAAACATTTTTAAAAATCTCTTGAAAAACACGCTCGGATAAACCTGCTCATAGGTTTTTGCTCGTAAAATTGATGCATCCCATAGTAGGGTCTTCGCCTGCATTTGTGCTCAGCTTCACATTCTACTCCAAAGGAACTGAAATAGGCTTATAGCTTGTCATCCCATATTTGGACATCATGCCCAATCCATACTGCCTCTACAAGAGCCACATCCCACTTGTGGATCTAATCACCTCAATGCCCAAGAAGTAATGCAGCTCTCCCAAATCCTTCATCTCAAACTTTTGCTTCAATAGCATTTTCACATGAAGGATATCTTCATCACTATCACTTGTGGTGATCAAATCATCAACATAAATGACAAGAAGCATAATACCTTTCTCTGTCTTTCTCACATAAAGTGAGAAATCTGCCTTGGAAATCTAAAAGCCAATAGTGACAAGATACTGTCCTATCTTGTCAGACCATGCTCTGGGTGCTTTCTTCAAGCCATACAAGGCTTTCTTCAACTTGCAAACAAACTCAGGATGAACAGCATGAACATAACCTAGTGGTTGCTCCATATAGACCTCTTCTTGCAAATCACCATGCAAGAAGGCATTCTTTACATCCATCTAATGTAAAGACCATCCCTTTGATGCAACCATAGCAATGACTGCACTTACGGTTGCCATCCTTGCAACCGGACTGAATGTTTCTTCATAATCAATGCCATATGTCTGTGCATACCCCTTGACAACTAATCTTGCCTTGTATCTATTCACAGAACCATCTGCATTGTGCTTCACTTTATAAACCCACTTGTAGCTAATTGCATTCTTGTCTTTGGGCAAAGGCACTAATTCCCATGTAGCATTTGCTTCCAAGGCATCCATTTCGTCATCCATGGCTTTCTCCCATTTTACTTTTCCCATGGCTTGCTCAAAAGAAGTGGGTTCTGGTTCTTGTATCACTTTGACCATATAGGCATAGTGAATGGGTATAAATCCATCATATTTCAGCCTATCCACAGGACACTTAACTCTAGTTACCTGCGCAAAATAGGCTCACTACTAGGTGCTCTTAAAACATCCCTTGTCTTCCTTACTCTAGGTGTAACAACAAAAGGAATACCCAACTCATCATTAAGGCTCTGTTCTGAGCCACTCGATTCACCATCCACATAAGAGTGACCTACATTCACATCAACCATGGGCTGATCTACTTTCTCTTTTCCTTTTTGTGATACTTGCATACCACTATCTACATTGCTTTGAGGAGATTCTCCTAATCTCAATCTGCCTATCCATGGCGAACTGCTAGAGGACACTACATGTCCACTAATATTTTGTGATTGCTGCTGTGAATTCTGTGCAGCATTACCATTTTGTGCATCTACATCATCAATCACATTTACTAGTTTATACTAGCTGCTTATCTCATAAAAAACATCTTTGCTCACTGTAAACTTACGAGTAGAAGGGTTATAGCATCTATACCCTTTCTACTGCAAAGAATAACCAATAAAGATGCACTTCTCAGCTTTTGGATCCAACTTGGATCTCAACTCATTTAGCACATGAACATAGGCAATGCAACCAAAAATTTTCAAATGAGAGATATCTGGTTTCCTACTAGTATACCTCTCCTCTGGCGTCATGCCATGTATTGCTGCAGTGGGAGTCCTATTCATTATGTAGACTACTATAGCAACTGCTTCAGCCCAATAATAATCTGGTAGGTCTTTTTTGTTGAGCATGGCACGAGATACCT
The DNA here is from genome assembly GCF_047967505.1 of Dipteris shenzhenensis. Lineage (NCBI taxonomy): Eukaryota > Viridiplantae > Streptophyta > Polypodiopsida > Gleicheniales > Dipteridaceae > Dipteris > Dipteris shenzhenensis. The sequence goes on along the minus strand of NC_141608.1, from coordinate 24,769,353 downwards.
CTCCAATATGCCTGTTTTTCCTTTTTGCAAGTCCATTTTGTTGTGGGGTATGACTGCGTGAATATTGCTGCTTTATGCCATGCTCCTATAGGAACCTTGCAAACTCATTTGAGAGGTATTCTCCCCCTCCATTTGACCTTAGGCATTTTATTTGCAGGCTTGTTTCTTTTTCAACCATAGCTTTAAAAGCTTTGAAATGCCCAAACACTTCACTTTTCTTTTTCATAAAATACACCCAAACTTTTCTGTTGTAGTCATCAATAAAAGTGACAAAATAATGATAGCCTCCAATAGATGCAGCTTTAGTAGTCCATACATTAGAGTGGATTAATTCCAATGGCCTCTTACTCTCTTGAACATGTCTAGGAAATGGTTTCCTTGCTTGTTTCCCAAATTGATAGGCTTCACATACCTTATGCATTTCTGCAACCTTGAACTTAGGTAGTCTTGCAATAATATTTTGGGCGTGCATTAATTTAAGTCACTGTACATTAGCATGACCAATGCATTTATGCCAGATATCAATATCTGCAACTACACTGGTCCCATGTGCAAACATTGCTACACTCAATTCAAGCATGCCCACATCCAACGTAAACATCCTGCCCTTCTTCCCTTTTGCTATCAAGCAACCTTCATTTTTCATATCCTCAACAAAGCATCCATGAGGATTAAATCTGACCTGCAAGCCTTGCTCAACCATTTGACCAACAGAAACCAGGTTCTTGGTGATATTCGGGATAGGAAATACATCAGACAGGTATTTATTTTTCCCATCCTGCATAGACAAAGGAACTTTACCAATCTGCACAATAGGATGTGTAGTATCATCACCAGTCTCCACAAATCCTGGTCTTTCCATTTTCCTTGCATCCTGCATCCATTCTACATGACCTATCATGTGGTTTGATGCACCTGAGTCAACATACCACACATCATTGCTTTCTTCTGCACTTGTCACAGAATTCGTCATGTGTTGCACCATAAACAAATGCTCATTTTTGTCATCACCTTGTCTACTAGAGGATGCATAATTGCCTTGTTGCAATTTTCCATTCATGATGTCATTCTACTTTTTGTAGCAGTCTTTAGCCATATGAGCCATTTTACCACAGTAGTAGCATTCAACATTGCTGTTTGCATTTTGGCCTCTCTACCATCCACCACAACCTCTTTGGCTCCCCCTGCCTCTAAAGTTACCACGTCCTCCTCCATAGGACTAGTTTTCTTGAATTTGCTGCATATTATGATTTCTGCCATGGCCTCCAGATCGGCCTGCTTTACCTCTACCTCTACCTCTTCCAGCATTTTGAAGTTCCTCCTGAAGAAGATGCACCACCATTTCTCTGCTCTTCAGAAATTAGAAGAGCAATCAACTCCCCAAAATCAAGAAAATTCTCATAGACAGCAATGGATGTCCGGAACTGTGCATAATCCTTTTCTAAACCATTCAAGGTCACAAAAACTAAATCATCATCTTTCACTGGTGACCCAATGGAAGCAAGTGCATCTGCAATCTTCTTCACTAGTCATTGATGCTCATATTTTCTCTTTGCACATTATGCAACTTTTGCTTGAGCTACATTTTCCTGGCTTGCGTATTTGTGCTATACATTTTTGTCAAAGTATCCCACGCCTCCTTTGGCATGCTTGCATTCTGAATATGCACAATCATAGAATCTGAAATACTGATAGACAGCCAGTACATAACTTTTTTGGCTCTCTCATGCCATCCTTTAAATGCCTGCAACTCTTGTTGATTGGGAACGTTAGGAATAACTGGTTCTTATTCAGCTCCAGTAATGAACTCCCAATAGCCTTTTCCCATAAGGAAATTCATCATTCTAAACTTCCATGCTTGGAAGTTGTTCTTGTCAAGCTTTTCAGTGAATCTATGAAAGAGCATCAGATGCCATTACAGAACACTGCACAAATATTCTATCACTGCAAAAAATACAACTTCTGCCTCACAAGGGCAAATCTGCAAAACTGACGAAAGTGGTATTTGACCACACAGTCACTTCCTAGTGACGTTTATGCATCAACAGGCAATAAGAATGATTATGTCACTCCCAATATCTCTGCGCACAGGCATACGATGCAATTTCTGCGTAACTTTTCACCGACCTGCGGAATAGTGGTTGCACAGCAAAAACATGGCACTTTCTTGAGTGCCTGCAAAAAACTTCCACCACCAAAACGGGCCCCGAAATGGCCTCGAATCCAAAAAATATTGTTCTCTCGCCGCACCGTGAAGTCAAAATCTGAGACAATGCACTCTTGCACTTTTCGGCTGTGCTACCTGCAAAGATTTGCTCCCAAACTCGAAAAAGGAAAGCAACACTGATCCTCTTACCAAGACACTGCGAACTTGGTTTGCTTTCTTGAGATCCTTACCACAAACCGAGCTCTGATACCATGTGAAGAGAGTGGGAGAGAAGTAAGGAGTCTCACTTATAGCTTTCTCACATACACAATGGGGGAATACACACAAAGGTGGAGGGTGAAAACAATTTTCCTCTTCTTAGTTGTGAAAGCAAAAGAACTTTCTAAGTACAAAAGGAATAGGTGACCCCTATATGTGGGTCTCAAACCAAACTCAGCTAACTAAGGTGGCATAATAACTGAGCCACTAACTAGAGTACATATAGATAGCTGTCATCCAACTATTATTCGTGGGTGGTGTACCAACCACATTCGCAGCTAACAAGTCAGTGACATAAATGCACAACGGTCACCCTGGCATATCATGAGTGGAGCTCGATATCTCAATAGGATCTACACTAGATAACCGAATACAAAAGACGATGTCTCACCATCAAAAATGGGGAGAAGATGTCACCACTAAGGTGGAAGTAGCCTAAAGAGAAGATGATAAAGAATGATAGATCGCCAATGAAAATCCATTTACAATTCCAATCTTTGAAATTAATGCTGGCCAAATTTTCTATCGGTATTCACGAGACATCAATAGTATATGTACCAAATCTAGCATAGGAACAAATGCAAACAGGAGGACCTACACTAGATAATCGAATACAAAAGATGATGTCTCACCATAAAAAATGGGAGAAGATGTCACCACTAATGTGGGAGTAGCCTACAAAGAGCAGATGAGATGAACATCTCAGGTGAAGAGGATGATCTCAAAGATTTGAACTTGGGAATAGCAAAGAATCCAAAAATAGTCAAAATTAGTAGTAGAAGGACAATTTTGAGAGGATTTGGTGGCACTCCTCAAGAGTATCATGATATTTTTTCATGGGAATATATCAACATGTAGGGTGTGGATGAGCCCAAAATTTTCTAATCGGGTGAAATGAAAAAATTTTCATCTATCCAATTGACAAAGTGACATGGCTTTCTCTAATTGTGATTGTCCCCAAGAAGAATGGTGCAACGAAATCAAGTGATTCAAATCTAATACAGCAACCTAGTTCCTTTTCATGAAGAAGTTTATTTTGGAGTAGAAATCTATGACCCTTACTACAATAGATGTATGCATTGTTTCTACGGTCCCCCTTACATCAAATCATTCTTCTAGTTTTCATCACCTTTGATCTTGACGCTTTCGATACCCACATGCATAGAAACTTCAATATATGATACAAGACAACTAACATGTGAGTCACCGTAGCACTAGCATATGATTGCAAACATATACATCTCAAATATCATTTCATCAGATTTGTTTTGGACGATGGATATTTGAAGCTAGAAAAGATACACACTAGCCAGAATCCTACAACCATGTTGACTAAGGTGATAACCAAGGAGAAGTTGAGCTCTTGCTTAATTTCAATTGGTTTTCAAGAATTTGAGCTTTGCTCAATTTCAATTGGTCTTCATGAATGAGGAATAATATGAGAGATAGCCAATCCAAACAATTTCAGTGATGAGTATAGTAATGGTGGAGTTACTATCTTTTGGTAGCCACGTTGTATGTGATCAAGTGAGTTGAAGCCATAGATTTCTTTGTAGCAAATGGTAAGGTAGTCTTGTATTTCATCTTTGAGTGCATATGCACCAGGTTTGGAACACCCATGGAGATAGCGTTAGACCATGGGAGCCCATTCCTAAATGAAGCTGTGGAGTGACTCATGGATTGTATGTGTATCAACCACCGCACTTCTAGAACCTATTATCTAGAATTCATGGGTCAAGTAGAGTGGACCAATGGCCACTTGTGCAAGTCCATGGGCAAGATGGCAACTGGACATCGTAGTAAGTGGGACCAAAAGGTTACTAAAGCAATTTGGGAATACAAAATCACTCACAAGACATCCACTAGACATACCCCTTTTGAATTTATGTATGGAACCAAGGCAGTTTTACCACTAGAGATAGAGATCCTTGCCATACGGTTGGCACAGGAGCAGAAGATGACAAAAGATGCATAGGTAGAAGCCAGGTTGATGCATCTTGAAAAACAAGATGAAACCTGATAGCATGCATTCCACGATTCAAAAGAATCAACAAAAGGCCCACATGAATGCTAAGATCTGCAAGGATGGGAGTGTAATTTTGCTGAAGGTGATATAGTGATGTGCAATAGCTGATTGGACTACCAAATGGATAAAAAGTTTCTTTCGAGGTGGTCAGGACCTTACAAGGTCATCAAAGAATGTAGCAACGGATCAATGGAAGTCCATGAGTTTCAAGAATTGCATGGAAAGAAGGTGTTCAACAAGTGACATCTCAAGCCCTTCTTTGTGCGTGATGGTCCCAAGCATGGAGATGCTATGCATTCCATGCCTAGGGGGGAAACTATTATAGGCAAAAATTGACCAAGAAAATGGTATAAATAAATGTGTGTGTGGTGTGGCACTAATAGAATAAAATATAGTGTGCTAAGGGCCCAAGGTTGAGGTGGCAAGGCAAGTCCATGTGCCACCCTTCCATGTAAGAGGACCCATAGGTGTGTGTTGTACATAGTCCATGGCAAAAATAATATAGTATGATAAGGTGGTAGGATACCCCCATGTGCCACCCCTCCACCTAGGCGGCGCTCCCATGCAAGCCTCATGTAAGAATTGAGATATGAACAAGGTCAATGGGATATATAGTATAAAATAGGTGGAGATCACAAAGAATCTTGGACCAACTCCTCCATGTGGGCTGGTCCCATGTTGAGTGGTTGTGTATAGGCAAGGAGGTAATATTTCAATAAGGGAAAGAGTAGGATGAGGTGGCAAGAATCTTTGCGCCAGTTCTCCACTTGTCCTCCTAGATATTATAAAACTGAGAAGGAACCATGGGGCATATTAGAATTTGGATAAGGAGGTTTGATTTTTGAGGAAAAGGCTTGTTGCGCACAATTGAGAGTGTGTACCCACCTAGCTCACATGGAAGATGCCTCCAAACACACCATGCATGTTAGAGGATACATTTATTAGAAGAGCCCCTACTCTTGGTTATAAAAGGACGGGCTATTCCTTGATGCAACATGCTCCTTCTTGTATAGCCAGCACCCTTGTAATTTGACTCTCCATCCCTCTTCATTCTCAATAAAGCATGCCCCCTTCTTCCTTGATATCCACATCTTCCCTTCCCCTCATGCCATGTATATTCATCTCTTCTCCCTTGTTCTTGCCCCTTGTACCATAGCCTTCTTACCCCTCTTCTTACTCCTCTCGATTTTCGCCTCCCATGTTATCTCTTTCTCCCTCTCCCTCCCTTTTCCCCATGGCTATGGAGCATCGCCATGCTTTGCGCATGTCGGTTTGGGGGTTGTTTTTCTTCCAATTAAATCTCGTCAATAGTTGTTGCATTTGATTAATACTCCAGTAGCTAGCTGGATATAGATATGCGAAAAGGTTTTAAAAAACCTTTATATTAATGTCTTTGTTAGTACACTTGATGACTATGATTGCACGACGGTTGTTGATTTGATTTAAAAATGAAGAATAAGCTTTGAAGTTTATTGATTGTGATCTCTTGCCATTAGTTACAGGGACTTGGTGGATGAAAGAGAGGTGTTATAATTTTTTTAATGAAAGAGAGGTGTTATAATAATTTTTGAAATTTGGGATTTCATATGCAATTCTTTTCCTTCAATTAAGAAGCTTTTTGGAAAAGTAATGATTGGAAGTTATTTGGTAGATTTTTTACCAATTATTTATAGAAAATTAGACCATATTATTGCTTAGCTAGGGGAGTGACATAGATAACAATTATGGGTCGGCATTGCAGCCTGCAATCCCACAACTAGGGTGCATATTCTAACATGACTTTTTTGTGGATGGATGTAGCTCCAACAGATTTGCAATGATAGGTCTTTGGCATAACTTTTTGTGGCAAAAATAAAGGAAGTTGGTTTCTCCAATAACTACTTTTGGAATTTGTATTTAATGGTTATGGAAGGATCATGTCTATTCCATAATCCTGATAAGAAATTATATTTGGGAATATTGTTAACTTTGCGTTAGTTGCATTGTATGAGAGCACTGTCGTTTATGTCCTGTTATGAATTGCAAATGGATTAGTTCTAAGAATTGGATCACTCACGTTTCATAATGAAAGGGAAAAAGTACAATTTTCTACTCTAATGCACTTGGTTATTGAGTTTGGACTTTGAATAATTTTACTATTTAGTGAAGTTAGGGGTGTACTTAGCTAGGCAAACACACACTATTTTGTCCATTGTAAGGTACAAAAGCCTTATGACTAATGGGATTACCTTGTTTAGTTTTTAGGCTGTAATATGGCACCAGGACTTGAAGGATATGGGTTACAGGCCCGCTAATAACTCCTTATCTTGGTTGTCAGGATTTTATGATGTTGTGCAGTAAACAGGTATACGATACTTTTGTTGCCCTTCGTACATGAGAAATTGGAGAGCATAGATGGTGGAATTTGCTTTGACATCAGGAAATGTTTGCAATAATCTTGTGCTTGATCTAGCTGGGTCTATTTTGATAGGATCTTAATTTGGATCTTTATCGAAGGATGGAGATCTTGTTATAGGTGATCTGTTTCTTATTCGTTGCTATAGGTTATGGAGTTTACCATTGAATTATATGGATTACAAGTCTAGCACTCGAATGAAGATTTTTTTATCCTCCTTATACCTTATGGCTTTTACTTTCAATGAAGATGTCACTTTCATTTATGTACTGTTATGGATTGTAGATGGTTAAGGTTGAGAAGTGGATAATTTGTGTTTTATAAGGAATGGGTAATATTATGGTTCTATGATTATTGGATATAGGCTTTGAATGGATTTGTCATTTAGTGATGACTAATGGATTTACTTGACATAGTTTTTAGGCCTTGGGATGGCACCAAGACTTGAAGGATATGCAAACTCCATCTCTTGGTTGGTAGTCCATTATGATGTTATGTGAAAAGGAGGTATGTGGTACCTTTGTTGCCCTTGGGACTTGAGAAATGGAAGAGCATCCATAGTCGACACTAGCCTATATTTGTTGTAAGCTTATAGTTGATTTGGCATAGGGAGGATTGGGGATTAAGGACTTTGATTTGGTATTTGCTCTATCAGTATCCATGACCAACTGGTCAAAGAGATATTAGACTTCCTTGAAAATCCACTATTGAGTATTGCCTTACTTGATGGGCACTTTTGAATCTCATAAGGATTCTTGTTCATGGACTACCATTGTCTACTTTCTCAACTGACTCGTTAGAGAACTAATACACTTTAACTTAAAAGTTTTCACTGATTCATTTTCAATTCCTTACTTGAAGGGCTCCTCCATAGCAGAGAATGTTTATTTCGAATGGATCACCATTGATTACTTTTATAAAAAATTGTTTGGATTAGCCACACCTATTATACTAATTTTTTCTTAGTAGTCCGACCCAATCCTAAGTGATGGGTGGATTGTTGCCCTTTTTGGATTGTGTCTCAAACCTGCAGGAATGCAGTCAATGGGAAAAACACACATGCATAAACACACACACACACACACACACACACGTGTGCACACACACATGCACAAACTTTTTTTTAGTAAAAGTACACACATACACACACACACACACACACACACACACCCACACACACCCCACACAATTATCACTTTTCCATCATTTCCAAGGTCCAAGGATGTCAGTCACCTACAATCATGTCACACACACACACACACACACACACACACACACACACACACACACACACACACACACACACACACACACACACACACACACAATTATCACTTTTCTCTCATTTCCAAGGTCCAAGGATGTCGGTCACCTACAATTATGTCATTTCTCATTGTAGCATATGTGTTCACAAGTGTAGCATAGGTCCTCGGGTCATAATCCGGTGAGAGGTGTAGGATCTCGGGGGGGTCACTATGTATAAACCCTATATATCATGTGTGTTCAAGGCCTTTTTTCTAAATCCCTTCTTTGTAAATTATTCATTAATCATTAGGGGAGATTTGGGGTCTCAAAAGGGCCCCCAATTAGTGTTTTCTAATTTCAAGGGATTAGAGAGAAATTTGAGGTGTACTAATGAGAGTGCTCTGAGGTGTGGGGCAATGCCATGTTGAAGTTGACAAAAACATTTAATTGAGTGGAGACCTCTAACCTAGAGTTTGGACCCATGATCTTCACTCCCAGCCCTTGATTTAGTCTTCAATCCAAGGGATACATTTAAATTTGAGGTAAAGCACTCCTAGCCATTAGATCAAGGGGTAGATCTAAGGGATACCATCAAAGGATAGAAGGATGAAATCTCCACCCTTGATCAACACAAAGATCTAATGGACAAGATGAGAGGAAAATGCGCTTCAATATGGGTTATAAATTTGCTAGTAGATCCAAGGGAGGAGAGATTGCAAATGGCGCTTCATCCGGGCCCTAGATTTGGAAGTAGATCAAGGGATGAGATGAGGGAAAAAGGTGCTTGAATAAGGGCCCTTGATTTGCAAGTGAGCAATCCAAGACATCCAAAATGTGCTTCAATCCTAGCCCTCCAAAATGCATTTCAATCTCCACCCTCCATTAGGGACTTCCACCTCATCCATTGATCATGGACTTGAATCAAGGGCCCATATTAAAACCCACCTTTCCCCTCTTAATGAGGCCTCCCCAAAGTCAAATTTTGCATTTTGGAGCCCACTAAAGTGCATCAAGGCATCCTAGACCTTTGATCTATCCACCATCACCTCTATCCAAAGGCCAAGGTTGCCCAATTTCAAAATAAAGGTACCCATGTCAGTTGATTCAATGCTATGGGTCCCTTAGCCCATGGGTTACCATAGTAGGTTCATTTCTAATTAGCTTAATCCATTTCTTAATCCATTGCTTATGAGGCCCTTTTGAGACCCCAAATCTCCCCTAATGAAAATGTACCTTTTTTTTATACAAATCTGTAAATTTTTTTCAAAACTATTTTAAGTACTCCCTAATGTATATTAATGTTTGTAAATTCTAGAAATGAAAAATATCCTTTTATTGAACTCACGTGATAGGGTTACATATGATGAATGCCCCCCCCCCCCCCATGTAGGATGAAGCATGGAAAGTAGCTCTCATACTCGCATTGGTGAGAAAGATGGTTGTATCACAATGATGGGTGGACGCCATCGCCTCCATGGAAATTCAAGGTTTTTGAAAGGGGTTGCAGGGTTCAGAAGGGGGATAAGGTTGAAAGATCTAACTAGGAGTTCCAAGGTTCAGAAGGAGACTAGGGTTGAGGAGTGGAGAGCTAGTCTCCTTCGTGACTTCAAGAGTAAAGATTGAGAAGGAGGGCTAAGCGAGGAAGGAGGAGGTGAAGGGAGGAGGAGGAGGGGGTAGGAGGAGAAGGGTGGAAGAGGAGGAGGAGGAGGAGGAGGAGGAGGAGGCAGAGGAGGGAGGAAGATTAGAGGATGGGGGAGGATGGGAGATTGAAAGGTTAGACCATGCTATCACATTGAGGGAGCATGGGCCCAAGGAGAACAAGCACATGAACACTAAAGTGAACTAAACAGTGAACCCCAAAGAGTGGGAGCTTCATTTGATTGAGAGATTTTTATACATGTGATTCCATGCACTTGTGAAGGTACCTTTGGCGTCCCTTTACTTGTTGTGAAGGTACCTTCAAGGTCCCTTCACATGTGAAGGTACTTTTTGGGAGTCCCTTCACTTTTGAAGATACCTTTTGGGGTCCCTTCAGTTGTGAAGGTACCTTTTTGGAGTCCCTTCTCTCCTAAAGGTACCTTTTGGGGTTCCTTCACTTGTGAAGGTATGCCACTTTTATTCTCACTTCCAAGGTCGATGGTGTTGGACACCTACAGTGCAATCATTGCCCGTTATAGTATAGTCGATGGTTTTGGACACCTATAGTGCGATCATTGCCCGTTATATTATAGGTATTCACAAGTGTAGCATAGGTCCTTGGGTTGTATTCCGATAAGAGGCGTAGGCTAAAATGTGGAAAGGAGATCTAGTGTGCGATTAGGTGAAGAAGGAGGGTAGGGTTGATAAAATCTAACTAGGGTTCCAAGGGTTTAGAAGGAGGGTAGGGTTGAGAAATCTAACTAGGGATCCATGGGAGTTCAAGGGTTTAGAAGGAGGGTAGGGTTGAGAAATCTAACTAGGGTTCCAAGGTTTAGGAGTTGCAGGGTTGAGGAGTGGAGAGCTAGTCTCCATGTATTCATGGGGTTTATGGTTGAGGAGTGAACAAGGGTGAGAGGAAGGAGGAGGAGGAGGAGAAAGGAGGAGGAGGAGGAGGGAGGAGGAGGAGGAAGGAGGAGAAGGGAGGAGGAAGAGAAGAATGGGGTGGAGGATGGGAGATTGAAAGGTTAGAGCATGGTAGGATTTGTGATAACCATGATCATAGGACATAGGTTGGCTCCAATATCATTCAAATAGTTTCTTCCATTGACCCTATAGGAAGAGGGTCAAGAGAAGAAGTTTGTTTAATATAAAGACAAGGCCTTCCTAGTGAAGGCCCATGCAAAAGGAAGACTTGACAACAGTAAGCTAGATGCAGGTTCAACATCTGCAACATCTAGAAGCACAAAGCATGTTTCAATTGCAGCAAACCACGACATTTTGCCAAAGATTGTTGAGGCAAGAAGGTAGGTATAGACTCAAGCAGCTCAAGAAAATCCAAATAAGATTCTATGAAGGCAAATATGGTAAACACAAAGGCTGAGCTAGCCAATGTAGAGACAAAGTCAGCAAACATCATCAAGGAAGACTTATTAATTGCCTAGGTGATGGAAATATTCTTCATGCATGAAATAACATTGGTTGGTGAATATTGGTACATAGAAAATGGTGCATCAAAAACATTCCAAAGACTTTGGAGTGGTTTCAAAACATCAGAGTAGTAGGTTCTCAATCAAGTGTCACTATGGTGAAAAAAATGAAATTGTCCCATAAAGGGAATCAAAATAGTGTTATTCAAGATGACTCTCAAAGAAAGGAGAGTCCTCAAGGAGTTAGTTTATGTCCTGAATCTATGCTAGGAACCTATTGTCTAGCCAATGCACAAGAAACCAGGTGAATGTGATTTCAACAAATATGATGTTGTGATTTGATCCAAAGCCATAGGAGAGCTAGTTGCCAAAGGGGTAGAGGAGGAAGTCCTCTATAGGATACATACTGTGTTTAGGACAATAAGGATGCCTTGAAGCTATGGTAGTAGACATTTGACCATGCTAGATGGACATTGGCTGCAATGTAGACATCCTAAGTGATAGATGAGCTTTCACTCTTTGTGTCAACAATTTGAAAAGTATATAGAGCTTGCATTCGAGATTTGTTCTTGATGGTGTCCATGACGCGAGCCGCAAAATCACTCGAGCTAGTTTTTGCATACATGCCCATGAGATCACATGCAAGATTGGAGCACTTCCTCAATTCATCAATGAGTTTAGTTAGATAACGTGGGTATACACTCTATCAAAGAATTATTAGGTCTCTAACTAGTGCAGAGAATGGAGGTAGAACATGAGATTGGGAAGACAATTTGAATGGATAGAGGAGGTAATTTTATGCCAACATTATTTGATAGGTACTTCAAAGCAGACTAGTATCAAGAGAGGCAAACAATGACAGTGACATCCCAACAAAATAGGGTGGAAAAACAAAAGAATTGAGTGATTCTTTAGGGCTAAGTGTAGAGAGAAAATAATCTTCAATGTTTATTCTAGAAAGAGGCAACCAATGCAACTATCCATATTCTAAATCAAAAGGCAATCCTCTAAAAGAAAAGAATTGAGTGATTGCTGAGATGGGGCTAAGTGTAGGGAGGAAACAATCTTCAATGGTTGTTCCAACCAATGCACTAAATCAAAAGGCAATCAAAGGAACGACACCTCTAGAGGCATGAATACTTTCTTATGTATTGCCTTAATGGTGTATATTTTTTGGGGAAAGCGGTCATCATATACTTGAGTTGAAAGTGCATTGTCATCGGCTATAGTGAAGAGTCCAAGGCCTACAAGTTGTTTGATCCAATAACATGGAAGCTGGTGATGTGCTCTTTCCAGAGACCAACTTCCCAAATAACACAGATCCATGGGGTCACACTTCAGTTATGAAGAATCAAATCTAATACTAGTATTAGACATGAAGTATCAAGTGATGTAATCAAATTTAGATCTGGACCATTAGAAGAGAGAAGTTTCGATAGCCACCAACAAGAGGAGACTATTGTAGTGTAGCAAGACTCTAGAAGAGTCCCAAAATGCAAAATATAAATTTATTGTACTAAAAAGGTTTAGGTGGCTTCAAAATGTGCTTACAATGAAGTACAGTTGGATAGCTCAGGTCAAGTTGATCAAAGAGCTTAGTTCCTTTAAAGAGGCAAACGACAACCCCGATTATCAAATTTTTAATGGAAATCAAGATGGAAACCATTGAGAGGAACCAGACTTCGGATCTAGTTTCGATACAAGCCCAATACAAGGTCTTGGGGACTAAGTGGATATACAAAGGTCAAGCATGAGTCTTATAGGACACTTGACAAATGCAAGGCATGGTTGGTCACCTAAGGGTTTGTAAAAATGCTTGATGAACTAAAACTCTAAACTAAAACTCAAAGTGAGACTAAAATGAACTAAAACTCGTACTAATTATAAACTAAAACTCAAAGTGAGACTAACGTGATCCAATGAAGTTGCATTTTGCCAAGTTTGACATGAATTTGCTGAAAAGGGAACTTTTGCTTTTCTATCTACTAATTATGGTATTTAAATTATCTTATTATGCTCCATCACTCCTAGGATGGAAAATATGAGTTTAAGTATATAATATTTTCTTACTAAATACAATAACTACTTGAGAAGAAAAAATGAGTCTATATGAGTTCTCAAAGAAATGCTAAATACTGAAATGGTTACCTATATTCACCTTGTAAAAATAAAACAAGTATTATGATTAAAATTCTTACATCTTTTGTGTTCATTGTTGATGCCCTCATGATCATTTACAAAAAAGGATTGTCTTAAATGTAGATTCTATTTCATATGATTTAAAGTTTTTCAAATATACCCCAGTTAGTTGCAACCTAGCTAATTGTTTGCTAACTGAAGTCCAAGATGCCTAATGACAAGTATTGATCCTTGGATACTGAGCAGTTCCCCTCAGCATGCTAACGATGCAGCTCATAAGGTGTAAAGGACTTGTGTAGCAGAGCTAATGCTGCCAAGAATGGCAGAGCATTGATCCGATTGACTTGGTATGTCTTGAATGACATCCTAAAAAGATCAATGTCATGAAGCATGAGGCCTTTGCCTCAACCAAGAAAGAGAATAGAAGAATACTACAAGCATGTATTGATATTTCACCCGATAGTTTGTGCTGCATAGAGTATAAGAAACTTCAAGATTGTGGATTCTTTATGCTCTTTCTGAGTAGATTTCTATATGAGGATGAATTTTCATGTGTGCACCCTTCATCTTCAAATTTTGGCCCTTAAGAAGATGAAACAACATCAGTGCTAGTAGCACTAAGAATACCTCTCATAGAGCCATCAAGGGTAAAGTTATCAGAGTATGCTCTGCTTGCTGAAGAGATGGATCAGGGCAATGATGATAATGATGAATAGTCCACTCAACATGACATCTCTCTCCATGATGTCTTAGAATTTAGTGGGGCTTGCTCCAACTGGAAACACGACTCGGTTAAAAAGTTGTCTAAGTTACGCAACCAAAGTTTTTGTGTTACAAGAAACTAAAGACAAGGGGCACAATATAGTAGGATTAGAAGTATCAAACTATATAAATCGGGGAAAATTCATTTTGGTCGGAGAGAGATATAAACTTGTGTTCTTTGTTCAGTCAATTTATGCCCCTAATCAGTCTATGAATCATTCTGCTTTGTGGACCGAGATGCATGCGATGTTAAATGGCAAAAATTAGTTTGTACGGGTAATTGGAATAGTGTAGCTGATTGTATTGATCGCTCTCATGCTGCTAATGGGATGACAAGCCAAGAGGATCTTGCATAAGATAGGTTAGTATTTGCATGTTCCTTTGTTGACTGGACTAGAATTGAATTGCTCAATGACCTGAAAATCCTACTTGGCATGATAAGCATGCATATGCCTCTTGGTGATCTGCTCGCCTTGATAGAATTTATTTTATGCAAGGTGGATGGTGGATTGGTCCAAGGCCCCAAGGCAATGTCCTTACATGTGTTGCATCATTGGATCATTTGTCATTGCTAGTGAGATTCGATTTGGTCTCACTGTGCCTGAGGCAACAAAAGGGCCTATTCCCTTTAAGTTGAATACTCCCTTTGGGATAAAAGGATTTGATAAGCCAATACAAAATGCATGGCTTGTAGTGAGTAGGTGCTCTTTGAACTCAGTAAATTAATGGGACACCTATATTGAAGTAAAGACGATGGCTCGACGATGGTAGCTAAGTTCTTTGGTAGGAGAAAAGCAAAAAAGGATTGTGATGGTGAGAAAGTAGCTTCATGGGCTAGAGTATATTTAATGTGTGCTCTTATAGTTAGTCTTAAAGACCCTACGCTTCATCCTTTGCTACATCCAAGTGAGATGTTTCTTCAAAGAATGGGGCATACTAAGCTTGTTGCTACCAAGGTCCAATCAGGTATCAAATGGATGGAACTTGGTGACCGTCCCTAATCCTTTTTCTTCAAGGTAGTTCGTGACCAAAAATTGAAAGAACATAAGGCAATCTTGTTTAACATGGTAGTAAGATAGCTAAGGTCTTTGATGCCCATCTTTCTAGTATAGTTGGTGCTAAGCCATCCTTTGCCCCAACCTATAAGGCCTAGCTTGAGGATTCTTTAGCTAATATGCAGAGAGTAGTGATAAATCATGAGGCTATGCAACTCCAATGGTCGTTTACAAAATCAAAGATTGAGTTTACAATTAAGCCAATGACTACAGATAAGGCACCAGGGTTGGAACGATTGCCAATTGCATTTTATCAACACAATTGGAAGGTATGTGGCTTTGATATTACTATGTTAATACATCGGTACTTTTCTATTGGCACACTCCTAGCAAATTTGAACACAGGAGTGATCAAGTTAATTCCAAAAAATCAAAATAGATTCCTGCCAAGTCATTGGCAGCCATTGATGATACTAAACTGTGTTTACAAAATTATGGCCAAAGCTATAGAAAATTAGGTTAATTTAATTCTTCCTAGGCATATTCACACTTGCCAGTATGGTTTCATTCAAGGTAGGGACATTCATGATGCTATGCTCAATGTGTTGCTTGCCATAGACTATGCTATCACACAAAATGAAAAGTTTGTGCTTCTTAACCTAGAACTTGAAAAGGCTTATGATAGAATAGGTTGGGTATTTATCCTTAGCACCATGCACAAACTAGGATTTAGTGAAGGCTTCTACCGTATGACTAGTACACTATTCTCAAATGCTTACGCCATGATCTCATTCAATGGATATCATTATCAAAAGTTTCCTTTGCAACAGTCTATTCATCAAGGATTTCCTTTGGCACCACTATTATTTGCAATTGTTACAAACCCTCTATTATGCCAATTGGACAATGCCCAAAGATTTGGGAATCATAATAGGTCTTCCACTGCCAGAGGACTCTCAATTCTATGCTCATTTTTTTGCTGATGACAATACAAGTATGTTAGTTGGGGATGAAAAAAATCTAAAGAATTTCTTGGCATTTTCGAAGAGTTTGTAGAGATTTTAGGCTTTAAAAATTATTGAGTGCAAAACTACACTATTTGACAATTTGGCCTGCTTGGAATGAGCTACCTAATTGGTCAAATAGATTTGGTTTTAAGTGGTATGGAGTAGGGGAAGTTTTGAGGTATCTAGGATGCTTGGTTGCTATGGGCCTCTTGCTAGAGCAAAATTTTGAATGGTGTTTTCAAAGGATTGCAGATAAACTTAAAAGGTGGGAGGGTAGGAAACTTGCTTTTGCTTTTAGACTAACATTTGTGAGGCATATACTTTCTTCATATACTGTGTATGTGTTATCTATTCTAAGGTGACCCTTGGGAATATTATTCGGGATAGGATGTGGGGTGATTAGTGGCATTCTATTTTATGGAATCTTATGATTATAACACTATATTAGAGAATTTGGGAAAATCCCAATTCCCACGAAATAAAATATAGTCACTTCAAAAGTAAAATTTGACGCTTTTTATTGAAACATTAGCTCCATTGAGGACCCAAGTTTCAATTATGTTGGGGGAGACTAGACCATGCACAATGCTTTCCCAATTCCTAGAAACCCAAGCAAAAATCTTCCGTATGTTGCTATGGCAAAAGGCCTTAATAGATGTGAACATGGATCCATGGCCAAAACATTTGTTGATTTGCTAGTGAAAGAAAGATGTTTGTTGTTTCGTATGCATCGAAACCACAAACAAAAGCCAATTTATAGATGTTGCGTTAGTAAGGTTCATTGGAGTAAATTAAATTGCAGTATTGATATATGCAATAGGATTGTTATAGATCTTTGACATCCATCATATAAATGTGGTCTTCAAAAACAAAATTAAACTTGCAACAACTGTCAATTTTTATTTGGTATATTAGATGTATCAAATTAATGTCAAATGCATATGTTTCTATGTTGATAAATTACAGTATTGACATATGCAATAGGATTATGGTAGAGCTTTGACATCCACCATATAAATGTGGTGTTCAAAAACACCGTTCCATCACAATAGAGCTCATGAAACTCTCCATCACAATAGAGCTCATGAAACTCAGAGACATGGTCTTGATAAAAACCTTTTTTTAAATTGCTTTCTTGTACTAAATATAATCAAAACCATTGACACATAGCCAATTTTGCACCACATCGTTTAACATAATCATTAACAATTCCATACTAGTATTCATACTCACAAAGTCATCTCCAAAGGAGATATCCTTTATGGTTTGCACAGTAATGTAGCCATGGGCACTCAAATTTCCTTGTGACTTTTGAGCCCAAGGTGGTAGTTTAGGGATGTATACAAATATAACATTTGTTCTTTCTTTATAATACATTGAGCTATTTATATATCCAGTAATGTTTCCATACAATACATCTCCCACAATACATTTCACATCTATCAATGGCTCAATGAATGGATCTTCAAACATTCCATAAGTCTTCATCCTTGGGAAAAACTTGAGGAGAGATCTCGAAGTATCATAATCATACTTTGGACCATTATATACCATCAAATCTTGTTTTTTCTAGATGCTCATATGTACAAAAAGACCATATCCTGCCCCACGTATTGTTGATTTCTTTACTTCATAATGGATGCCATTCATTTCAAACACGTGCTCAATGGGTATGGGCAATTTATGTTTCCATAAGCCATTGGATGCAGGATCAAAATTTGTAATAAGATAGCTCTTCAACTTTTCAGGACAATCTGCAACACCTATCATATGTTTAAAATCAAAGAATCATTCTTTTAGTGGAGGAATACAAACTCACATCACAAAGCACATAGCATTTTTTGGACAAGGTACTAACTCAATGTCTATTAATTCTTTCACAAAACAAATTGAAACATAATGTTTTGCAAATCGAATCTAACCAAATAGTGTCCAAATATAAATTAGAATGTAGGTACAAATGTTTTAGTTGAGCATTTGTGTTTGCAACTCTAATTAACAAGATCACTCCCATTCCCTAAGGGTTGTCTATGCAATAAAATCGAATCAAGTTGGCTAAGAATGCCCTTGCAGCATCGGCAATGATTCCCCTTTCCTTACATCCAAGAACCATAGCAAAGCATTTTGCCTCACTATCTTTCAATGGCCCCGTTTTGGTAATTTTTCCTATCATGAATTCTTCCTCTTCGCATTGGTCGAAACCTGAACATTTGACATTTTATTTATGTTGATGCAAACCATGCACATTTGCGAGATTTGGATGGACTGCCAAATCTAGGGGAAAATCAATGAAAAACATTGAATGTTACATAATTACAACCCCTCAAAAGTTCCCAAATTATCAGGATTTTCCCAAGTTCTCTAATATGGTGTTTTATGCCTAAACATAATGGTGGACTTGGCTTGGTTTCCATGAGGAACAAATGCGAAATCTCATGTTTTAAATGGTTACTTGAGATGGCATCCTATCCGCATTGGGCTATAAATGTTCGGTAATGGATATGCATCACTAGTGCTTGTGGCATCAGTGTTTATTATGTGAGATTTATGTTAAAATCCCTCAATAAGATGCTATCACAATTGATTCAAGTGTGGAAATCAAAGGCTGGTAAGTGCAATTAGAGGGGATTGATATCCTTCTCACACGATGCTTCTCTATGTAGACTTGTTTGGCTTTCAAATTTGGCACTTAAGGAAGGGATGCCTCCGATAGTAATTAGGACAAGGTTAGCAAAAAAAAAACATTATTGTGTAATTTGAATATGGAAGACATCTAGGATGCTATCAGGAGTGAGTGGATGCCACTAGATGAGATTTCTAATAGATATCAGCTTTCATGTGCTAAAAGGTGATTTATGCAACTAATCTTAGATAGAGTCCAAGAAGACTAGCCTATAAGTGTTGTTGTGAAACACAATGATAATATGATTGGCTTTGTATCTAAGAAAGGAAAAGCGTTGTATAAAAGTACTACAAAGGTTTTGCAAGAAAGTGAGGCTTCAGGTGTAACTTACGTTGTTAAATCGTTTGGCAACCTTACGCCCTTCATGATAGTACCTCTATATGGATTCATAGAGTAAGGGGGGTATGGAAACCTAGCCTTTTCCCAAGCTGAATCTCCTGTTATGGAGGATACATTTGGGTAAGCTTGTTGTTTGCATGAGGATGGCAAAGTGGAATCCAAAAGTGATTATGCTTTGTCCCTTGTATAAAGAAAAAAAAAAATTATTTTTCATATCTTTTGGGAATGCATTGAAATCGACGCGTCCTATTTGGAGAAAGGTGGAGAAGTGGTTTGATGCTGCCTCAATGAGGGTGCAAGTAACCTGGAAACTGGCAGTGCTTGGTGATGATAGAGGGATACTAAATGATGCATTATTGAGGATATGGAAGTTGGTCAAAGAAATAGTATTGCAATGCATATGGAAATGGCAGAAACATAAATCAAGTGTCTCTCTTTATGGGGAGATTTTGGGTGTGCTTTGCTTAAGTATGAAGTACTTTTCCAAGAAAGACCTCTGGTTTAGCCAGGCTTTCCACATGCTCTTCAGAGAGCAACCTATGTTTTGTCTTAAGGCTACTTTACGTTGATCTTTAGCTACCTTTAATAGAGGCTAATCTTTTCTCCTTTGTATTTCCTTCACTATTTTGCCTTCATTTTTGTTGATTATACATAGCGGGCAAATCATTATGCACCCCCCCCCCCCAAATAAAAAACTCTGAGCATCTATCCAAAGTGTAATCAAAGGATCAATTAGTAGATCAAAGTTGAAAGTGTGTGTTGAGAAGTAGCATGGCTCCACTTGCCACAATGGGAGCTTTCTAGCTCAACTACCATCTCAATAAGTAGCATGAAAGGATAGTCCAAAACACTCTCATGAAATCATCTAGACAAATTTTTAGACTTTGATCAAAGATATTCATGAGAGTTGCAATCCTTGGTAGTTGCCAAGACAGAGTGTGTCAAGCTGGTGTATAAATATTACATAATGGAATGAAGCCCACACTCTTTGGGGCATTGTGTTTTGTTCATTGTTAGAGTTCTTATGCATCCTTCTAAAGTGTTAATGTTTCCTTGCACTCTCAATTGTGCACTAGTGTGCCCTCACCTTGCAATTTGCCAATCTCATACATACATAACCTACCCTCAGCCCTTGCGATCTCTACTCTTACCCCTTTTATTCTTCCACTCTCTTTTGCATCTCTCTCCCTCTTTCCACTCTATCCCCTTACAACTTAACCTCCACATATTCTCACTCAACTAATTCTCTACGCCACCTATTCTCTACTGAACCCAAACATAAATCCATGAGAAAAGGGCAAGAACGATTTGACATATGTCAAGCATGCGTAAAATATTGAACATGAATAGTTCAACATCAAGTGAAGAGAGCATATACAATAGAAAGCCCATATGTATAGTCCAATGCCTATACAATACATGAATTGCAAAACACCATACAAAAAACATGCATGTGTGGTAATGATCAGATGAGTAGCTACATAATATCATTTTGGACAATGCATAGCATGGTCTTTTACTTACTCTAACCACACTAGCCTTGTGAGGCCACCACCTTGGGACATGTGATGGCACAAATCTAAAAATATAAGCAATTCAGTTTATAAAACTCTATAATAGGAAGTGAAAATCCATAAAATCTAAAATAGTAGTGGAAATCCAAGGTTTGGCCTTTTTAAGCAATCTAAATCATTAGTTTGTGGAAATTAGAGAGTGTGGAGAGAGCTTCAAACTTTTCAAGCAATTGTGATCATTGTTAGTGTTGCATTAGTGCATGGAATGTACAAGCAAAAACAAAGAAATGTAAACCACTTTAATGTCTAAGCATGAAGCAAACAAGCCTAAGAAATATAAACCACTTTAGTGTCCAAGCATGAAGCAAACAAATCTAAGAACTGTATTTGTGTGGTGGTAGAGTGAGGATAGCAAGGACCTTCTTCGTAAATCACATTGATAATGTATTTATAAATAGTCCCCTAAGTTCATGAGTATTCCTTGAAATTTGATCGCTCTCATGTTCTAGGGTAAAGGGGCTAGCAAAAAGGTGAGCACATTTCAAATGTTTGTATTCCCACTTTTCGCTCCATAGGGAGACCTAATAAAGAGGTGTGAAAAAGGGCAAAAAATGCTTACATGTCATGCTCTATAAAAAGTTGAGTTAGTTGATATGTGGCACAATACTGGCCTACCAGTGTCGAGTACTGAGGTTTCCACTAACCTAATTTTTTTCTCTCTTTTGTTTAGAAAAGTTTCATTCTCCCTCTATGGTTATCCATAGGATGCCTTAAAATTTTGAAAAACTTGAAAATTTTCAAGAGGGTGCACAGTAGTGGTGGGTGCTTTACCCTATGTTTTTTTTTTGTAGGAAAGAAATATTAATATAAAAAAGAAAAGTGAATATATTGTAAAGCTAGAAAATATTGTTGTATCAGCTCAATCTAAAGGGCATTCCCTTAAATCCCTGGATGCTATTTCAAATTCCCAAACCTATTATTGAAATACGCTACTAGATCTGAAAAATCTCCATTTTAACTTCTCGAGTGACACTATGTTGGATGATTTTGAATGGAATACGTCAAGAGCAGGCTGGCCCAAAAACAAAAAACAGTTATGAAACCAGTAAGGATGTCCAAAAAAAGTCCGTGGGCTTCGTAAAGTCAACCTGGTGCGGCCACACGGCCCCTTGGGTGTTGAAACTTAGACCCCCAAAATTCAAATCCGCGTACAGCCGCTCAGGCCTCCGTTGAAATTACAATATATGACATATGTATACAAGTGGCAGCGTCAATCTTTACACAGAAAACAGAGTCGTGATTCTTGATGAGGGCCCTTGCTCCCTGCGATATCCATAAAAATCCCACTCTTTCCTCCCCCCTTTGGCTGGTGCCGGTAATAGGTGTTATATTATATGTATGGCTTGCAATGTATGGACCAGGGAAGAGACACGGAAAGATATTGGACATTGGGGCTATCACCTAAATACAATTGGGATTCTATATCTCGCACCTTCGCTGTCCCCCCCCCCCCCTCTTTCTCCTCTCTCCTCCCTCCTTACAGCTCGTCCCCACAGGCTGCTCGTATGAAATCCATACCTCAAGGCAGCTTTCTTTTTATCGTCCAGAATTTTTATTTCCCGTGTGGAGAGGCAAAAGTTCAGCGTAACACCTTTGGGCAACAAGCCCAAGTGCTTTCCAACCTGCTCTTATTACTCCACATTGCTTGCCTCACATTGCTCCCCTACCCACCTCGTGGAATTAGTATAAGTTTGTGTTGTGTAACATGGATACCATAGCTTGATCAAGTTAGGTTAGGTTTATTTATAATTAATAACATCCCGCGTCACTTTGAATTTTTTTGTTGTTTCCCTTTGTTTATTTTTTAAGGAAGAAACAAAACCCCCTAATAAGTTTGTTTGAAAAGAATGTTTGCTTAGTCTCACCCCACTTTCGAATTTCATTTTTTATGTTTTTATTATTTTTATTGATATCTAATCTACGTTGTTGAAATTGGGCTGAGAAAGAATCCTTTAGTTTAATTCAGACAAGGAATATTGACATGCTTGTTTATTTTGATTTTAAACAGTGTTTGCAATGCAGAATGTAACATGTTTGTTTCTTCCAATTTAGAAGAGTGTTTGCAAATCACCTAACCATGTACTCTACGTTTGAATTTTATTTTGTTGTTTCATTGTTGATTAATTATTCTTATTTGAATTTAAAACAAAGAGAAATCAACATGTTTGCCTCATCCATCTTCAATTAAAACAAACTCAACAACCCCCCATGAAAAGAAAGCCCCCGATTTATACAAAATAGGGGCATCACTCCAGTAGTGCATCTTTATGATTTCAGGAGTCTCTGTCTGTTCATTAACTAATCTTAATCTTATAAGCAAGATGCTCATGAGCAACACAATGCCAAATAACATACAAATTTAGATTTTCCTAAAAGCAAGATGCTCATGCGAAACACAATGCCAAAATAACATGATTGATGTGAGACATATACATTAAATCCACTAAAGTTGCCCAAACTTTAGTGAACCATAATGAGATATACAATGGACATGTCTAATAAAGTTGCCCAACCTTGTCATACTCTCATAATGGTATATAATGATGACCATGGAGTAGACATATCAAGATCTAGCCATGTATAAATTTCCGTGCATATGTTGATGTTCTTGAAAAAGCTTGCTCCAACATGTTGTAAATCTGCACAGTGGCAAGCTGAGGTGCTTGGCCAGAGGTAAAGAGAAAAAACATGAAAGCTGGAGCTAGTGAGATTTGTCTTCAGGGAAGATAATTTTATCAGCGATATGAGCCCCCCTGGATTGGGCGAAATAGAGACCCATATGATGAGTAAGTCCCTGAAAATGAGCAAAAATCAGCAGAGAGAGATTGTTCCCAGAATCAAGCAAATGAGCAAAATCAGCAGAGAGAGAGAAAGAGGAGGCATATCAATCAATCTCCCACACTCTCTCTCTCTCTCTCTTTCACCCTGCACTTTGCTGCTCTTTCGCCCCACACAATCAGATGGCAAGATTAAAGGAAAGCACAGCGAGCCTCTCTCTCTCACACACACATCATCATCAGGGATGATTGCCTCTGCCTGCACTTTTTAACCTAGTCCTGAAAACACGCATAGATATAACTTGCCTGTGGATGTGGTATTGTCTTCATCCCTTCAGCCGTCTCCCTTGGCAAATCAAATGTGGAACAGCCTTCACTGTACACCACCACCTCGCCTAGCGGATCAAGAATGCCGTGATTCCTCGCCGACAAAACAGTCACGACGAAATCCAGCACGCAGATATCCGTGCAAATCCCAACGACGACCATCTGTTCATCTCACACAAACCAATCAAGAGGGCTCAGATACTTCCCGCCAAGCGTTCCCTAACCAGATCTAGGCCAACCTCTTGACATACCGTCTGGATCTGATTGTTTTTCACCCAATCAGCCACACGGTTGGTTCCATCTTTCTGCAAGCCGCCAATAAACCCGTTGATGCAGTCCTTCCGTAACATGTCAACGTTCTTTTCATCTTGTAACCACTGCAACGCTGTGGAGAGAAGCAATGTCAGAACATGCCTTTTTTGACAGCCCAAACTGAGGGAGGAGAGAGGCCAACCCACCTGGTACAAGTTCGTCTTCCCCAGAACCCTGGATGCAGTGGGGAGGGTAAGGGGGTTCCGGCTTGTGGGCGTGGTGGGTATCAAGCAGAACGAGGATAGGCCAGCCTCGGCGCGAAAACTCTTTGGCAAGAGAGTCGGTCTCGGAAACCATGCGGGAGATTTGCTGATCGGGAGAGGGAGGAGCCTGCAAGGGAAGAAAGCAATGGTATGAGAGAGATTCGAAACGGGAGGAAGAGAGGTAGGGAGGTGGAGACATACGAGGTTACCGAAGCCGACGGAGCAAAAGCCATTTACTTCGTCGACGACGACGAGGCCGATGGGGTGGTAGGAGGGAAGGGGGAAGGGTTGAAGGTGGAGGGGAAGCTCATGGCGGAGGAGTGGGAGAATGTCAAGTCCCATGGCTTTGCAAACGAGAGACACAGAGAGAGCGAGAGAGAGAGGGGGGTGCCTCAATTTTTAGACAGGATTCTTATACACACAAAGAAGAAGCTTGTTTGTCCACCAGGAAGCTTTTCTTCTTAAAAGTTGATTGGATTTGAAAGGTCGGACTTTGTTTTGTATCTGTCCTTGTAGTGGGTCTCTCCTCTCTTTCTCTCTCTCTCTCTCTCTCTCCCTTTTTGAGGAACCAGTCTTCGCATGGCCTTTCACTCTCGGGCACCCCAATCTGGGCCACACCACATTGAACAGGACTCGGGGCTCGCCAATCCATGTCATTGTTTCAATCATCCCAGTACGCCTATTCGGCTCTCTATGTGGGGCTCTCGTAGGGGAAATTCAGTGCCTGCATCTACTAGGCTCTGTGTGTGGAGCTCTCGTAGGGGAAATTCACTCCCTACTAGGCTTTCTCTCTGTGTGTGTGTGTGTGTGCTCTCGTAGGGGAATTCATTGAGGTAACCTTGCTTCTCGCTTTGGACTCTCGAGTAAGGTTTGGATCTCTCCTTTGAGAGGGCTATGAACAAATAATTGAATTTCCTTTCTTCTTTAACATAAACCAAAAAAGACAAATACATGTCACTCAAAGTCTCCCCATCCATTTGTAATCCCACAACCACTACCTCAAACTTCCCACTTGCGAGAGTTCACATCATCCACCACAATCCTTAGTCTAGGCCTAGCCTCATGTAAGATAGATATGGTGGTGAGACCTACAGGGTCACCATCCTTGGCTCTAATGATAAGGCTAGGGGAAGGCTAGGGGAATCCAACCCACAAACATCACAACCTTTTGCTTGCACCTTACACACCAAGCCACCCCTCGACCTAAGCAGGCTAAGGGTAGTATATAACCATGATTGACAACATGTAAGGGTAGTTAAGAGTTACAGAAGAAGAACCTTAGCAAGAATATACTTTGCTAATCCCTGCACTTGAGAGCATTCACCTAAGAGTGTGACTTGAGGTTAGGGAAAAGAACAAGGCACAACCATAAAGCTCAACAGTTGCATGATAATTTTTGCTTTCTCATGGCATAAGCCATAGGTGTATGCATTTGAAAATCAAACTAGACACCTTTGAGTATTTTAATCCATGTTTTATAATTAATGTTCCTTTGCAGATGCCTTTGCAATTCCCACTTTCAATATGCCTATGGGATTCCCTTGTGTACATTGGAGTAAAAATTATAGTGTCTCCCCATGATGGCACTGGCTACTCCTATTCAATCGACCCTTTTAGACAATCTTATGCCTCCACTAGCTAGTTGTTTTTAGTTGAAAAATGTCAAGAGGAGACTACTTCAAAGGTAGGTTAATAAAATAAGGTTGGCATATCATTTCGATGGGCAATATATGCTATTATACAAGAGACAAATCATCTCAAACAACTTAATATTCCTTTCCAATTATGATACCATATCCTAGATTGATGTCTTCTAGATACTTCAACTTGCATTCAACATCACAGGACACGTTCACCTTCTTTTAAGGTTTAATTGGCCACATTATCGAGAGAATGGGTGGTTTGAATTTTGTTGTTAGTCTGATTTTAATATTTAAAGATTTCTAAGCTAAAAGGATCGAACGAGTCCCACAACCCAAAAACCTTGTTAGTTTGATTTAATAATTAGAGAGTTTTAGCAAAAAGGATTAAAGTAGGCCCACAACCCAAAAAAAAACTATAACATGGTCATGTACCCTTGCCTCTCATTTTCATTTACTTTTGGCACATCTAAAGTAGGCCCACCACAAGTAGCAAAAACAAATACAACACTAACTTACAACTTGAGTCCTTTCCACCCCTTAGCCTCTACTAATCAATTCAATTTTATCTTGTGGAGATTGGGGATCACGCTATAGTAATGCATGATGTTACTATTTAATCAACGTTAACTTCAAATTCACCTCTCTGCAACTTCAAAAAATCATAGCTCATAGATGAAAAGCAATTTCCACATCACATTTATCACAATGGATTGCTATTTTTTTGTAGAAAATTGCCATGAGGGCTTCGAGTGGCTACTACATTGTCCGCAGCTAGAGAGGGATGCAATCAAAAATTCTTTTTCTCATGCTTGATTAACATTCACGCCCTGCTTGAGAGAGAGAGAGAGAGATGAATCGACCTCCCCCACTCATTGAGGATATTGATCGGGCAGTAAGGTGTCTCATCACACCAACTTTGCATTGAGAGTGGACGGGGCATAGCCATAGATGGTTGAGTTTATACTTTATGTGATCCACAGAAGATTGAATCAGAGGAGCATTTCGCTTTCAGATGCCTTGCAGGGATGATTTTTTCATGTTAGTTTCATTACGAAGCAAAAATTTTATATTGGGGTCAAAAGTTTGTATGCCCTTATAAAAATAAATGTTTGAAACATTTGCCACTATTTGAAACTTTTATGTGAAAAAATTGGAAGTTTCGCCAGGATTTACATATTTTACTTCAAAATTTAAAAGAAAATATACAAAATTGTGCTACATGCTATGAAACTTAAAAAAATAGCTCGATAAACTTTCACCAAGATTTTATATTTATATATTTATATACCTTCGAAAAAAACATCCATGATGCCTTGTATACTATGAGACTAAAGTTTATATCACTATCTCTTTGGGTATGGCTTCTAAACACTATATAGTTTCAACTTTCTTGTCCTACCCAAATCAAATATTCCTGGTGACTTTCATTCATGAGGGTCCTCACACAAGGAGAAACCGCTCAAGACACATAGGCGAGATTACGTTGTGCAGCCAGGAAACTCCACTCAGAGCATGATCACTGAGTTTTCTAGCCAGACAACATGGATCATTAGGCCTCGGGGAGAACGCAGATCCGCGGACCAGAGTGAGAGATAGGGTAGAGCCGCTCTAGTGGGTTGAGGGATAGATCATACTAGGGGACCTTCCCTCCATGTTCATCAAATCAAATATATTGCCGTTGGGGTGATAGGGGCACTTGTTCTATGTAGGACCATAGCTAGGAGATCACATAAGACAACACATACCAGCATTTTCCAGCTCTCTATCACAAGCTTAATGCCACCATAGCCTCATACATCGGCCGCTCCCTCTTATGCTTGCCCCATGCGCTAGCTTCTAGATTATCATAACAAATACTACCACATCACAGGTCCCATCTTCTCCATGGGCTCAAAGATTTCTTTTTCTTATTATTGTCTTTATTATTATGGCTATGTTGTACTCATCTTGGGTGTTGTTGCCCACTAGAGGCTCCACCTTTTAGCTCTCATTGTATCAAGTTCTTTTAGTCTCATAGACCCCTTTGGTCTTTCAAAGACTTTTTAATAAACTTTATTTCTCCCTTCTAAACTTTTCAGAAATGGCCTAAGTCTCCTTTGGAAGAGTGTATACCCACATTATCCAATTTAACTTGTCTATGAGTTGAGGAAGTACTCCAATCCAACATGCGATCTCATTAGCATCAGCCACAACATATATTTGAGTCAACTAGTTCAAGTGGTTTTGTGGATCAGGTCATGGCCACCGTCGAGAATGAGTCTTGATGCTTTTCTTTAAAAGCATAAAAAGATATCGCATATTAAATTATGAAATTTTAAAAATATTTTCCTAAAGGAAACAACCCTCTAAAAGTGGTGATCTTCAAAACCACCACAAAGCTATATATCTTGAGGTAGCAAGTCTATAACCATTAGATAGCTAGTAGCCAGAGTATAACCAATCTGTAACAAAAGGTGTACTATAAAATAGAGGTGTTGGATCAAGTCAACCATTGGGAGTCTTTAGCAGGCTACAAAGGGAAACACTCAAACCAGCTCCTCTTTAACTTTAGGGCAATCAAAGCCAAGGTGATTATTTAAAGCCTTGCTTCCATTGCAATCAATTGAGGCTCACAAATTCCCTTTTAAGTCTTCTCTTCTCCTATTCAACCAAGACATAAAAAGCATTTCAACATCCATAGAAACATGGTCAAATTGGAGATTTTTACTAGTTAACCAAATAAACAATAAGTCATGTGCAGTGATCAGTAGTAGCCAATG
The DNA here is from genome assembly GCF_047967505.1 of Dipteris shenzhenensis. Lineage (NCBI taxonomy): Eukaryota > Viridiplantae > Streptophyta > Polypodiopsida > Gleicheniales > Dipteridaceae > Dipteris > Dipteris shenzhenensis. The sequence goes on along the minus strand of NC_141608.1, from coordinate 24,740,677 downwards.
CTCTTGTTTAACCTTGCAAAAGGCATCACCAAGAAAAAGCTTATGGGTTCACCCACATGCATTTTGCACACACTTCCAAACCTTCTTAGCACTTGGATATGCAACAAAAAGGTTAAAAATGTCCTCTCTAATTCTAGGGTACCTGTAGCACATGCCATCTCCCTTTCCAATAGTTTCCCCCTTATCATTAGTCCAAACAAGCTTTTGTAAATTCAACTAGAGCAAAGTACACATTTTCTCAAGTATAGCTTTGCTGCATTTTGTTTTTCCATCTATGTCTACTATCACTCGCTTTCCATCTGGTATTTAGAACTTTGAAAATGTCCTCATTGTCCTTAATAGGGGTACGCATAGGAAGTAGATGAGAGGTTCCTAGCTAGCTAAATTCTTTTTGGTAGACCAAGACAAAACCTCCCTTTAGTTTAGTGGTGGCATTCCACAATGCTAGCCTTGACATTACTGAATCAAAGTCTTATTTTTTCAACCTAAACTCTCTCCTAATTTCCAACCTGGACTTCCATCTCATCTCATCCTTGTGCCAAAGGTAGTGCTAGCTTTGGAGTCCTCATTTGCAAATCAACCTTGCCTATGTCAATAGATTGTCCTTAATATTTGCTTCCTTAAAGATAGTTGAGAACACACGGAGTCTAGGTTTATGAATGATCCCTTATTACTAAATACCAAATGGCTCTTGAGTGATTGTGATTCACAGGATCTCCATAAGGGGCTGCCTTTTGTGGAACACGGTTGAAGGTTGCAAAGGTTTGATAGCATAGGATAATTCCTACACCTTGCCTCCCTAAGGGGCCTGACATTCTTGAAATTTCTAAATAATAGTTGAGCCCAATCTAGCTCTTGATTTAGCACTGCCTTGATAAATACAACTAGTAGCTAACATATAAGTAGCTTGCTGAATGTCTACCCTTCCTAAACTACCCTCCTCTTTAGGCTTAGTACAGAAGGTCCATCTGGCCTTGGAAATTCTTCTAACTCCTCCCTATAAAAAGGATGTGTACAATCTTATGAGTTTTTCCAACCCTGTCTTAGAAGGTTTCCAACAAGAGAGGTAGAAAATTGCTATTTAGTCTAGATATAAGCAGTGGTTTAGAACAAGTCTTCTACCAGCTAGATTAGCTTGGTAGCCTCTCCACTTATCTAGACTCTTCTTGAATCTATAACGGAACCACTCCCTTCTGTCCTTCATAAAGATTTCAAAGTCCATTGGGGTTCCAAGAAGTTTGAACACTTGCTTGTCTTTTAGGATCTTCTTACATCATAACTATTCAAGCGTTGCCTGGTCACCTCCAATGAGAGTAGCATACCTAGTTTTAGCATGATTGATTAACTGACCCAGAAGCTTGAAAAATTGTGTTAAGGCAATCAACCACTTCTCTGATGTCTTGGTCTGTATTCTTGGGGATCAATTTTGTTGCATGAAGCAGCCACTCCAAAGAATTAGTAGTAGCTATTGCAAAGTGTAAAGGAGAAATTAGGCATCCTTACTTAATGGATCTTTTAAGATCAAAGGATTCTGACATTTCCCCATTGACACACCTTGGCATTATCATATGTTAAGAAGCAATTTGATGTAGGATATAACCCTAGACCCATGTCTTGGAGATCTTGACTCAAAAAATCCCATTCAAGCCTATCATATGCCTTATTAAAGCCAACCTTGGAAGAGCATATGTCTTGGCTTGTGTCCATGGTGTTAGGAGTAACACGATAACAAAGCAGCAATGCGCAAGAAGCAGAATGCATAAAGTATCCAATACAAAAAGCACACAGAATGGAAGAGACAGAGAGACATTGATATATGTGGTTCACCCAATGTGGGCTATGTCTATAGAGAAACAACAAGTCCTACGTTTTTCTTATCCAGCAAGTGAGAAGACACAAGTTACAAGTAGTATATCCCCTACCCTCCTACTATGTGAGCCACACCCCTTATCTTACAATTTTGACCACACAATTCATGAGCAACGCGTGCACCGATTTTCATATATTTTTGGTTTTGGGGATGTTGCCCCCGAACCCTCACCACCAAGGGGGGCCTAAGGCATGTCATCGGCCCCCCTTGAAACCCCTCGGTGTTAGTACTAGGGGGGGAGTCCCACCCCCCCTACCCCCGCTTCATGGGATGGGTATAAACACACCTGGGTCCAAAACACGACAAAAAAACAATCTTTGAAAAAAGATCAAGCTCCACATACAACAATCTCCCACTTGGAGACTGATCATAGTAACTCCATTGCTACTACACCCACTGAAATTCTTTGGATCTGGCTCTCCCTTGTATTGCTCGTCATTCTTGAAGACCAATTGGATTTGAACAAGAGCTCAACTTCTCCCTAGTTACCACCTTAGTCAACATGTCTGTAGCATTCTGGCTAGTGTGTAACTTTTCCAGATTCAATTGTCCATCGTCCAAAATAGATCAGATGAAATGATATTTGAGATGTATATGCTTGCTTCTTCAATGAAAGGCTGAATTCTTTGCAAGATGAATAGCACTCTGGCTATCACTGTACAACCTGCAATTTTCTTACTTCTTCCCAAGTCCCTAAACATCTACAACCAAATCATCTCTTGACTAGCCTCTATAATAGCAATATATTATGCTTCTATTGTAGAAAGTGCAATAGCCTTTTGCAATTTTGAAACCCTACTTAGAGCTATTCCAACTACAATGAAAACATACCCGATGGTGCTCCTTCTTCCATCTTTATCACCTGCCATATCTGAATCAACATACCCTTGTAGAGAAATGTTTAAACCTTTAAAATATAATGCATGAGCAGTCGTACCTCTCAAATATGTGAGAATCTACTTTATAGCCATCCAATGTTATTTACCTAGATTATTCATAGATCTTCTCACAACTCTCACTTCATGTACAATATCTGGCCTTGTGCATACCATTGCATACATCAAGCTACCAATTGTTGTGCATATGGAACCCTTGGTATATAGTCAATCTCCTCTTGTGTCTCGGGACACATATCCTTGCATAATCTAAAATGATTCGCCAAAGGTGTAGAAACAGGTTTTTCATTATGTATTTCAAACCTTTCCAATACTATTTCAATGTACTCACTTTGAGACAATGTCAATTTGTGGTTTTTCATATCTCTTGTTATTCTCATGCCAAGGCTTTGCTTTACAACACCCAAAACCTTCATTGCAAATGTATTTGCCAACTTCCTCTTGAGCACATATATATGATGCATGGTAGATCTTGCACTAAGCAAGTCATCAACATACAATAACAGGAGTACGTATCTACCATTGTCTAGTTTCTGAGAATAAACACAATGGTTTGAATGACATCTACTTAAACTTTGTTCTGCCATAGACCTGTCAAACTTCAAATACCACTTCCTTGGAGCTCGCGCTTTAAACCATATAGTCTTTTCTTCAACCTGCATGCCAATTCCTCCTTTCCTTTGATCTCATATCCTTGTGGCTGCTGCTGCATATAAATCTCTTTATCTAGATCCCCATGAAGATGCTGCATATAAATCTCTTCCTCTAGATCCCCATCAAGAAAAGTTGTCTTCACATCTAATTATTCAAGATGCAAGTCTTCTACAACCACAAAACTTAGAATAGATTTGATTGAATTCATTTTAACAACAGGAGAGAATATTTCATCAAAGTCTATACCTTTCTTCTGTGCAAACCCCTTGAACACTAGGAGAGAATATTTCATCCGTCATTTTAACAACAGGAGAGAATATTTCATCAACATTCTATACCTTTCTTTTGTGCAAACGCCTTTACAACAAGCCTTGCCTTATACCTCTTCTTTCCTTCATCTTCTTCCTTCACCCTATAAACCCATTTATTCCGCACTGTTGTTTTTCCCATAGGCAAGTGGACCAAATCCCAAGTCTGGTTTTGTAGCCAAAGAGTTCATTTCCTCTTCCATGCCTTGCTCCCATTCCTTTTTGGATTCTACATGCATTGCTTCTTCATATGTATTTGGTTCACCAGAATCAATCAACTGAACATAGTTGAGAGAAGAAGAAAATTGCTCCGATGGTCTACTTACCCTCGTAGACCTTCTAAGTGTACCTGGAGGAATTTAGGGTTCTTGTTGGTGCTGCTACACATTCTTATTTTCTCTAGCCTTTGGAATTTCATCTCCTATGATTTCATCAAGAGTTGTGTATTATGTGTCTGCATTTCCTTTCTTCCTTTTTTGCAAGTGATCTTTATACATAATAGTCTCATTGAATACAACACCTTTGCTTCTAACAATTTTGTTACTTTCATAATCCCACAGACGATTACCAAACTCACTACCTCCATATCCAACAAAGATGCACTTCTTGGATTTTGCCTCAAGCTTTGTTTTGAATTCCTATCAACATGGACAAATGCTTTCCAACCAAAAACCTTCAGAAAAGAATAGTTAACCTTTTTATCTGTCCATGCCTCTTCTGGAATGCCATAGTCTAAGGAACTTGAAAGTGATCTAATTATCAACAAGTAAACAATTGCATTCAATGCTTCAGCCCAAAGCTGTAAGGGCAGCCCTACATGTAGTCTCATGCTCCTTGCACACTCCTATTCTATTCATCTTGTCTGACACATGATTTTCTCGTGGCATTCTTGGAATTGTATTCTCTCTATGAATTCCATTGTATAAACAATAACTATCAAACTCTTTGCTATAGTATTCGCCTCTATTATCAAATCTGAGAGCCTTCAACTTCTTTCATGCCCCATTCTCAGCCAAATCTTTCCATTTCTTAAAAGTTTCAAAAACATCATATTTTCTTTGAATGCAATAAACCCAAGTTTTCCTAGTTGCATTGTCAACAAAAGTAACATTATAGTGAGAACCACCAAGAGATGATACATCTGTATGCACAAGCTCTAACTTTTCTCTATTCTTTTATTTCCCAACTTTGAGAAATATCACTCTCTTCTATTTTAAACACAGTTCTCACAAAAATCCAAATCAACCTGCTCCAAACCTGGCAACAACTTTCTTGAGTGAAGAATTTGCATCCCCTTCTCACTCATATGTCCAAGCCTATGATGCCACAAAGCTATATCTGCTCATGTAGAATCTAAAGCAATAGAGTAAGAATTAATAGTACATAAATACAACGTACCTAACTTGGGTCCTTTTGCTATTACCATTGGCCATTTTGTGACCTTCCACAAATTTCATGCAAATGTAGTTGTACAGCCTTCATCATCCAATTTCTTGTTGAAATTAAGTTTCTTTTTAAAATCAAGAGTACGCCTTACCTCCTTCAGCAACCATTGGTTTCCATTCTGCAATTTTATCAACACCTTGCCCTTTCCAACAACCTTCAATGCTTCATCATCACCTAAATAAACTTCTCCAAGATCACCATCAAAGTCCTATAGACCTTAATTGGCTTGTATTCATATTGAATTGATTCAAATGATCAGCCATAGACCCACCTTTTGAGATCTTCAGATTAAATAGTTGCTTCATTTGAAATACCTTTTTAGAAGGTAATGTTTTTCGTACAACGTATCCAACGTGCTCATCAAGTCCTTTACTGTCTTCTATTCAGGAACATTGAAAGCCACTGACGCTCCCAAACACAATCATATCTTTCCTAGCACCTTTCTATCAAGAACCTCCCAGTCTTTGACTGACATACTGCAGGCTTCTTTGCGATCCCACCTAATGGCAAGAAAAGGTCCTGGTACAGATAATCCTCAATCTACATCTTCTAGTGTTGGTAGTTCTTGCCATTGAACTTCTCGATTTTTAACTTGCCTTCTTACATCATTGCTCCCACTCAAACTAGGAACATCATTCCAAATGAGTCAAATAGGCATTGCTCAAGTAAATGCTCTGATACCAATTATTAGGAGCAACACAATAACGGAATGCGTAAAATACATAATATAAAAAGTGCAAGAATGGAAGAGACAAAGAGACACCGATATACGTGGTACAACCACTGTGGGCTACATCCACATAGAAACATCCAGTCCTGCGTTTTTCTTATCCAACAAGCAATAAGATACAAGATACAAGCATTATATCCACTACTCTCTTGCTATGTGAGACACACCCCTTATCTTACAAATTTGACCACACAATTTATGAGCAATGCATGCACCAATTTTGATGTATTTTTGGTTTCAGGAGCACTACCCTTGACCCCATGAAGGGGGGCCTAAGGCATGTCATTAGCGCCCTTGGAACCCTCAAGTGATAGTACTAAAGGGGATGTTACCCCCCCTACCCCCTTCATGGGATGGGTATGAACACGCCTGGGTCCAAAACATAGCCAAAAGCTATGTCTAAAGACAAATTAGGCTCCACATACAACAATTGGCATGTTCACGGCCTTCCCATAGGTTGATAATAGCCTCTAGAAGGCGTCTACCTTTGAATCCCTTTTGCACTTGCAAAATCCATTTCTTTATTCTCATCTATATCCTAAGGGAAATAGATTTTGGCAATGATTATGTAGCTACAATTTAGCATTATCAGGGGTTCTCCAATTTTTGATCTCATCCTTAGTTCCCAGCTTGATGATCCTAGCATTTAAGTGATATGTTAGACTTTTTATCCTAATACTCTCCTCATAGACTTTGAGGAAAGGACCAACCAACTCCCATAAACTTTTATAGAACTCGACAAGTAGGCCATCCTAACCTGCTAGAGTCTTTCGATCTGCCACTACCTCAAGTGCCTTATTTATATTGTTTAGAGACATGGGAGCTTCAAGGTAAAAGTTGTCAAACTTTTAAACAAACTTAGCCCCCGGCCACTTTCAAACAGCTCCCTTTCCCTTTCTACATCATCACCTCTCTCAATCGAAGTGGGCAGGAGGCTCTATATGTGTTTCTAGATATATTCCAGATTTTTTAAACTACTAGATGCATGGGAAGAGGCATTAACATTTAAAAGGAGGATTTCATCATTGCTTCTCTTCCTCGTAACAAGTTTATAGGTGTCCCTAGTAGGTCTATCTATCCTACCTTCCCACCAATCTCTGAAGTATACTTTTCACGCTACAATTCTAGCCTACTTCTATTTTCTCAACTCTCTCTTTGTCAAGTTTAGTTGTATCTAAGCATTGGTGTCCCCTTGTTTGGCATGACCCTCAAAGGTTTTAATGGATTCATTAATCTTGTCTATTATCCTAGTTGATCATAGCTCTGTCCTTACTAATAGCTCTAAGGATCCTATGAGTCTGTTAATTGCTATTTGCCATGAGTTAGCAATAGTTCTCTACTCAGAAAAATGCTATGCATTGGTTAGAATGATATTATGTAGCTACTCATTTGATCATTACCATGCATGCATGTTTTTTGTATGATGTTCTACAAATCATGTATTGTATAGGCATTGGAGTATACTTAAGGGCTTTCTATTTCATATGCTCTCTTCACTTGATGTTGAACTATTCTTATTTAATATTTTAAGCATGCTTGACATATGTCAAATCATTCTTGCCCTTTTCTCATGCATTTATGTTTGGGTTGAGTAGAGAATAGGTGGCGTTAGAGAGTTGGTTGAGTGAGGAATATGTGGAGGTTAAGTTGTAACCGCTCTCTGAAGAGCATGTGGAAAGCCTGGCTAAATTAGAGCTCTTTCTTGCAAAAGTACACAGAGCAAGCCCAAAATCTCCCAAAAAGAGAGACACTTGGTTTGTGTTTCTGAAATACTTGTATATTCTGCCATTTCCATATGCATTGCAATACTATTTGTTGTCTCTGTGCCAACATGGACTTAGGTAGAACAGAATGTGTGTGTAGAGTAGCGGCAAAGCTCCGCTTGTACTTGCATAAGGCTAGAAATAATCCCTCTTAGAAATCCAACTTGCATGTTCTACATGCAAGTTCTACATACAATTTCTACATGCAACTCCTACATGCAACTTCTACATGCGAGTTCTACACCCCCCTCCCATCTCCACCCCCACCCTTTCCCCCCCTCCCTCTCCACCACCCCCCTCCACCACTCCCTCACCCCCCTTCTCCCCCCCCCCCCCCCCGTGGTCTCCACCGGCCCCCTCCACCACTCCCTCACCCCTCCCCCCCCCAACCCTCTCTCTCTCTCTCTCTCTCTCTCTCTCTCTCTCTCTCTCTCTCTCTCTCTCTCTCTCTCTCTCTCTCTCTCTCTCTTTCTCTCTCCCTCTCTTTCCCCTCCCTTCTCTCTCTCTCTCTCTCTCTCTACCCCCTGCTCACGGACCTCTCCCTAATCTAAGGGCCTAACGCCCTTTTAATCCTAAGGGCTTAAGGCCCTTAGGTTGGGCTTGGTTGCTACGGGCGACGGCGTGCCAACAGCACCTGCCTGCCCCCACCAACACCTCCCTATGCTTGCCTGCCCTTGCTAACTCAACGCTCGCCCCCTCCATCTCCTCCCCGCACCCTCCATCCTCCCCTCCCCTCCCCTGCACCCTCCACCCTCCCCCCCACTGTGAAAACCCCCCCCGCACCCTCCCTGTGCCCTCCACCCTCCCCTCCCCTCCACTCCACCTCCCTCCCCTCCCCTCTATTCGAAACCCCACCCCCCCCACCGCTACTCGCAAACCCCCCCCGCCGTCGCCGTGCAAAAAACCACCCCCCTCGCGCCGTTGCATGCAAAATCCACCCCCTGATTTTTTTAAAATAATAATAATAATAATCAATTAATTAATCTTAAAAAGCTAACCTAAACTAACCCTCATTCTACTTTAGGTTAGTTTAACCTAGGCTAGGTTAGTTTCACCTAGGTTAGGTTAGTCTAACTTAGTTAGGTCTAACCTAGGTTAGTTATTACCAACTAGGTTAGTCTAACTAACTTTTAGTTAGTAACTAACTATAATTAGTGAAACTAGTTAGGTTAACCTCCTAATTATAATAACTGGGAGGATATAGGTTAGTCAATCTAACTAGAATTAACTTGGTTCAAACCCCTTAGTTGAACTTAAAGTCCATTCACACCAACTTTAAGGACCCCCCCAAAAGGCCAAATTTACCCCTACTTCAACATATCATATCACGCCCAAATTGGACCCCGTTTGAACCAAGATTTCACACAAGGAAACACCACGCTATGGGGTATTTTTCCAACCCATTGCACACCATCTCGGTATCCCTAGCACTCGCTCATTTGTGCCCTCGTGAGGGCCTCGTTTTGCACAAATTCGCTCGTATCTTCATGCCGTGACCTCCGATTGATGATCCGTCTACACCCACACATTTCCCTACACACGTAGGACAATCTTAGGCACATTATTAACATGAGAATCCCTACACAAACTAACACCATTCTAACCCTCCCAACAAAACTACATCCACACCCACACTTGCAGCGGCAGAGACACCCTTTGCAAATCTCGCACAATCTGCATGTAGCTATGTTCCGGCCAATGCCTCTGACTCCAACGCTCACCCAATCTACAAAAAGCTCACTATAACCACCGCCCCCGATAATCCTCTACCCCGAATTCCCCCATTAAGAGAGTAAATATCAGCTAAGAAAGTTACTTAGGAAGTCCCATTAACTATTTTAAACTAAAAAGAATCCATACTTAACCAAATTGATTAAGGATGACCACAAATTAAAGATATAAATTCACCAAAAAGATAATTAAAAGGTAAGAAGGGTTAACGAAAGGTGAAGCAGGCCATAGCAAGAACTAGAGAACATTAAACCAAGAGAAAAAAATAAAATAATATATATATATAAAAGCTCTAACCAAGTGCTTACACCGCATGCAAGGGTAAGCTATAAAGGTAAATAAGTAGAAGTGTGTATGTATGTATGTAAGTGTGTGTGTGTGTGTGTACATATATATATATGTATGTATGTATGTATGTACATATGTAAGAAATGTCACATCATTAGAGAATAAAAGAAAAACATAGTAAATACATTATGTATAAAAGAATATATGTAAAGACCAAAAGACATGTAGCCCTTTAAACCTAATAAGCATAAAAGAGTGCTTAATAATCCTTTCATAACTTCATACTAAGATAAATCCCTATACGTCATACAACTACTTATTGGGAAGAGAGTCCCTTCTACTGCATATCCTTATATATTATTGTGACTATGTGTATATGTTATATATATATACACACACACACATATCTTAAATGTCTTGAGGTCTAACCTCAGCTGTATAACCCAAAGGTTGCAAGATATAGTCATAGATTATAGGTCATGGAGAGTAATGACTACACAAAGCTTATAGTCCATAATGCGAGAATGCCCTGAGAGCAAAGTAGTAAAACCTGCGCCCATCCACCACATAAGATAGCTACAGAGCTCGGAGACTATAGAAGTAAACGTGAGAATAGATGAACCAGCTGTGTAGCTAAGCAGTCACCATAGGAACGATGGATTGTCATTGCCACGAAGTGATGTGCAGTGACGAAGGGCTGTGTACATATAGTACAAGGTAGCTTGAGCTTGCAAGCTAATGACCCAAAAAGCCACACCACCAGCCACGCTGCATACTATTAGTGGCTTGTGGGGAGGAGAGATGACCAACCACCATAAAAAGCTCAAGAAGGAAGGTATTATGAAAGTAATCTCAGAGGAATGGCCAAAAAGGAGGACTGGGCAGCAGTATGCGCTCAGTGAGGCTACCAAGATGTAGAGAACTCAGAATGAGTGTGCAAATGGGACCATTATGTGTGTGAGAAAGCTCGTGAATGACCATAGACTAATCAAGGAGCACAGTGAGAGTGCTCTCAATGGAAGCAAGAACGGAAGAGGGAGAGAGAGAAACAGAGAGCCACACAAGTTTTGGTGGGTGCAAAACACCCTAATCTTCTTTTTCATTCATTTCTATATGCATTTGAGTATTGTACATAGCCGGGGTGAAGGCACAATGACCTTTAACCCCCACAACCTTCCACTTAAAGGACAATGTGCCTTGAAGGGAGAACAACCAGTGAGCATCCTATCCAATGCCCATCAATACACAACAATACTCAAACCGCTAACTAGGTAGACTCTTCGTCAGCATACTTGCAGGGTTATCATCTATATGAACCTTGACAAGCTCTATGTGCTTGTCCTCAAGTACCTCCTTGATGAAATGGTACCTGGCCTCAATGTGTTTGGTCTTTGCATGAAAGACCGGATTCCATGCTAGCTGAATAGCACTCATGGAATCACTATGCAATGTCGGTACACCTGTATGAATCCCCAAATCTCCCACTAGCCGATCAAACCATATAGCCTCCTTGCAACCCTCTATGGCTGCAACATACTCAACCTCTGTGGTAGACAAAGCAATGCACTTCTATGCACAAGACATTCACAACACTGCACCACCTGCAAAGGTGAACACATAACCAGAAGTGGATCTCCTACTATCCACATGCCCTACATAGTCTGAATCTGTGTACCCAAGTACACGCATATCTCCTTTACCAAAGCAGATGCACATCTCCTTGGTACCCTTCATGTACCTCATGATGCACTTAACTGCCTCCCAATGCCTCTTTCTTGGATTAGCCATATACTGGCTAACAACTCCCACTGCTTATGCAATGTTTGGTCTAGTAGCTATCATAGCATACATAAGACTCCCAACCACTGATACATAAGGAACCTTGGCCATCATGGCCCTTTCCTCATCTGATTTGGGACTATCTGTATGACTCAGTTTCACATATGGAGGCAATGGAGTACTCACTGCCTTCCCCCCCTCCATATTGAAATGCTGCAATACTTTTGTAACATACTCCTTCTGTGAAAGCCAAAGGAGTTTCCTACTCCGATCATGCGTGATGCACATTACCAAGAATATGACCTGTAAGTCCCAAATCCTTCATATTAAAGGCCTCATGCAACTTGGCCTTCAATGCATCTAGCTCATAAGTATTCTTGCTAGCCAATAGCATATCATCCACATATAGTGCTAGGATTATTAGGCTATTATCCTTAGCCCTTTTAGTATAGAGGTAGTGATCAATTTCACTCCTTCTAAACCCTGGGATCAAATGAAAGCATCAAACTTCTGATACCATTCTCTAGGCGCTTAACTAAGACCATAGAGACTCTTCTTTAGCTTGCAAACTAAATGCTCTTTGCCCTTTTCTTCAAAGCCTTCCGGCTGCACCATGTAAATTTCCTCATGCAGATCCCTATGCAAGAAAGCTGTCTTGACATCCATCTGCATAAGCTCCATATCTTCTGTTGCCACTAGTCCAAGCATGCATCTAAGTGTGGTCATCTTCACAACTGGAGAGAATATCTCATCAAAGTCCACACCCTTCTCTTGCTTGAACCCTTTACTGACCAAATGGGCCTTGTACCTAGGCACATCATCACCTGTGACCGTCATCTTGTAGACCCATTTACATGGTAATGCTTTCTTTCCATGTGGCAAAGAAACCAAGTCCCAAGTCTTATTCTTCACAACTCATCTCTGATTGCATAGCATACTCCCACTTGCATTGATCCTCATGCATCATAGCCTCTTTGTAGTGAGAAGGCTCCCCGCAATCAGTAAGCATCGCATAGTCTACCCCTGGAACAAACCTATCAGGCGGTCTAGACACTCTAGATGATCTTCTCAAGGGCATTTCAGCTTGCTGTCCCACGTGCATATCAGCCACATTTGGCTCATCATTTCCACCAATAGATGATCCATCATCTACCCTTGATTGTATACCTGTGGGAGTACTTGGTGGTACCATTTCTTGCACATTTGGTGCATGGACAACTTGCTGTCTATCAACATATGCAGGTGGATTCACATCCTGGAAAGTGATTCTCCTCATTTCCACATCCCTCATGGGTGCCTTATGCATCTTCTTCTCATCGAAGACTACATCATGGCTGTGTATGATCTTCTTTGCTTCTGGATCCTAGAGATGATAGCCCCTCTCTCCACTTTCACCATAACCCAGAAAGATGCATTTCCTAGACTTAGGATCTAGCTTCTTTCGAAGCTCTTTTGGCGCACGTGCATATGCCTCACACCTGAACATACGCAAATGAGAGTAAGAGGGCTTCTTGCCACTCCATGCCTCTTTAGGAATACCACCATCCAAACTCTTACTAGGTGATCTATTGATCACATGCACTGTACTCTTCATTGCCTCAGCTCAAAAACCACCAAAAAGACTTGCATTGGAAAGCATGCATTGCAACCTTTCTTGAATGGTATGATTCATCTTTTCTGCAACTAGATTTTGCTCTAGAGTACGAGGGGATGTGAGATCCCTCTTAATCCCACATGTATCACAGAAATGCTGAAAGTCATGAGAGAGATACTCTCCACCATTGTCAGTCCATAGGCATTTAAGTGTTCTACCTGACTGATTCTCAACCAAGGCCAGCCATTTCTGAAATACCTGGAACACATCACTCTTCCGAGCTATAGCATAAGCCCACACTTTCCTAGTTGCATCATCAATGAATGTCACATAGTACTCAGCCCCGCCTAATGACCGTGTAGGCATGGGACCACATATGTTTGAATGCACCAAATCAAGCTTTTCAAACTCTTTCTTTCCCCTTATTTTATGGGCCAATTTAGTCTGCTTTCCATAGAGATAGTGCTCACAAAATTCAAAATCAGAGAAATTCAAATGTGGTACATAACCCAAATGGCATAAGGGTTTCATTCCATTCTGGCTCATGTGCCCCAACCTGCAATGCCATAAAGAAGTGCTTGGCTGCTCGGTTATTGCAAAAACATGATCAAATACCCCTAATACATGTAAGGGATACAAAGTCCCACACTTGGCACCCCTAGCCAAAAGCATAGAGCCCTTCTGAATTTTCCAACTCTGAAAACCAAAAGTGGTGTGAAAACCAACATCATCTAGCTGACCCATTGAAATAAGACTCTTGGTCAACTTAGGCACATGTCTCACATGTTTCAAAATAGACCCATTTGCAAAAGAAAACTTTATGTCACCTACTCCCACTATGTCACATGCATAATCATTTCCAAGATGCACACAACCTGTCTTTCCATTGTCATAAGTGGAGAACCATTCCCTATGGGGAGTAACATGGAATGAAGCACTAGAATCCAAAATCCAATCCTGGGAATACGCATCATCTGAAGTGTTAAGCAACTCTGCAGATAAACTAAACATGAAGAGAATATCATTGTCACTATCATGTGTGACGGCATTGATCTCCTCGATCTTCACTTTTCCTTTGTCCTCCCTTGGACTCTCTTCCTTCTGATTTGCACCACAATTTGCATTCTTTTTCCTATCCTTTTGCTCTCTTTTCAGCTTGTAGCAATCCTTTTTCATATGGCCCTTCTTGCCACAGTGGTAACACTCAATGTTCCATGCTCTGGATTTGCTACGAGACTTCCCTCTTTCTTAGGACTTCCCCCTGAATTGTGATCTGCCCCTTTGCACATTTAAGGCTGCATCCTGCTTGTTGCTGTCCATAGACTTCCGTCTAATCTCCTCGGCCAACAAGCTACCCACAACATCATCAAATTTCAGTACTCCATTAGGTGTAGAGTTACTGACAGCTGTATAGAAGATATCCCATGAGGATGGCAATGAACATAAGAGAAATATTGCCTTAGTCTTTGCATCAAAATTCATCTTCTGAGCCTCAAGCTGGCTGAAAATAATATTGAATTCATTCAAGTGAGAAGCAATGGAGACCCCTTCCTTCATCTGCAGCTCAAACAACCTCTTCATGAGGTAAACTTTATTAGAGGCAGTTTCTTTCTCATAAGTGGCACACAGTTTCTTCCACAAATCTTCCGTAGTCTGCTCATTTACTACTGTGAAATAAACTGACTCTGCAAGATGAAGTCACAGTAGACTTTGCTAATGCATCCAACTCATTCAATCATCCTCAGACATATTTGCAGGCTTAGCTTCAATCCCTACCAAGGGTTTAATCTGCTTCTTTTGAATAAGCACATCCCTTATCTATTCTTTCCACAAAGAAAAGTTTGTCCCATCAAACTTTTTAATGTTGAAAAACTCCTTTTCAGACATGGAAGAGGATGCCATGATGCAAATAAAGCAAAATCCCAAATGCTAGTGCTTGCAAGAGAAAATCACACCAAATACTAGGTGCACCCAAATGTGTATGCCACAATAGAGTGAAATATCACCAAAACTCGAAGCTCAAAGCATCAAAAGATACAGCTGACTCATGTCCATGTACTATGCATCCATATGAGCAAATCTGGCCCAAAAGAAAATGCCAACTGCAATGGTAATCCAAAATGCCAATAAGTGCCAAATGGCTCAAGCATAAACACCGTCCATGGGCATATGCATTACCAATATCTCATCCAAGAGAGCATAACACTATCAGTGCATCACCTGCAATGTGTCAAAGCTGTCCCTCAGCATAAAATAGCATCCATGTGCAAAGCATCCATAAAAATAGCATCCTACAAGGCAATTTGGGCCTATCAGCACATCCAATAAGGATCGCAATGCATCCAAATGGCATATAAATCATCCACTACAACCTAATGTACACCATGAATGAGTGCACATGGCTCAAACTACAACCAGAGTGATCTGCATAAGGTATGCTCGAGAAATCATGGTCCCACAAAAAAGACCGCTACTCAAAATAGAACCTGAGATGCCTCAAAACATGGGCGCCATTGCATAATCGGACTCAGTAAGAAAATTTGCAAATATCTCTCTTTTATCGGAACTCCAAAATCCCAACCGATGAGTGAGAAATGGGAGTCAACACTTATCCACTGCCATGTGGCATAAATCTAAGGTTTCAAAACCTTAGAAATGCATAATAGAGAGACAAAATTGAATACACAGAGATCTATAACTCTGAAAATACTCCATTGAATCGTGCAAGAATTGATAGGTAGGAGTTTTTGGACGTCCGAAATGCAATGGGACAGACGGTTCGTGGTCTCAATCACTGGGTCCAACACACGGACTGAAAAACGTTTTTGGAAACAGAGCTATTTGTAAACTCCATTGGAGTGCGAATGATGAGCAACATAGAAGTTTTAGGACCTTTGGAGTCCACCGGAACTGACAGATCTAGAAATGGCTGCTCCAAACTTGAGTTCCAACACCCGGGAAAAAAAACGTAGAAACTGACACAATGAGTCAGAAATCCAATGAAATGATCCCAGATTCAAGAATGAAGGTGTTTCCAAGATCCTGAAGTGAAATGGACACCAAAAGCAAGCAATAGTTGCCTTTACAAGTCAATATGGAGTCTCTGTCATCGAACGGAATAGGGAAAGGGAAAAGCTTTAAAAATGACTTTTTCTTTGTAAACACTTTAACAGGCTCTCAAAACCACTTTGCAAAGCTAAAGTGACTTTTCTAAAGGTTCCTCCAAGGTCTCTACACACTCGGATGCAAGTAAAATCACCCACAAAGCTTCCCACAGAGCTTCTCCTTCCTCCCACAGAGCTGCTGAGCTTCCAGGCATTCATGCACGCTCAGCTAGATCACCCGGGCTCTAATACTACTTGAGAGTGCTCTCAACGGAAGCAAGAACGGAAGAGGGAGAGAGAGAAATAGAGAGCCACACAAGTTTTGGTAGGTGCAGAACACCCTAATCTTCTTTTTCATTCATTTATATATGCATTTGAGTATTGTACATAACTGAGGTAAAGGCATAGTGACCTTTAACCCCCACACACAGGAGTGCAAATAATAGAAGCAGTAGTGACCTCCTCCCAGATGTGTTTGCATCTGAGCAGCCACTAATGGAACACATGAACAAGGGAGGTATAGTGGACAAGATAGTAACGCCAAGAGTTCAATTGAAGATGAACGTATATTGAGCAGCCACCTAGCTTTGCCAAGAGTGGTCGATGGCACACATATACATATATATGGAGGTTTCAAGGATCCAAAAAGCCACAGATCAAGAGATCAAGCGTTACAACAATACCCATAACTCGTTGCAGCACATAGTACAAAGAATTTTCCATTGTATACTCCTGCATAAGAGAGCATAAGAGTAGCTGTTACAGAGCATATACTGAAGAAAGCTTCAATCAAGCTGTCTCTCTTCATTTGGCAATAGTTGGAAATGCTACACTCTGCAGAGATAGAAAGCAATAGAGAACAAATGTAAGAAGACAGCGAGAGCTAGCCTAGTGCTTCATCAATAATGTTGGCCAGTAGAAGCTAGTAAAAGATATGCTTACAAGCTATGTTGTAGAGGTGGTACGAGCCGCATCATAATATGTAGGATCCAGGAGTAGTGCGCCACCCATGAAGCCAGTGACAATTAACTCTGAGGTCCAAGCAAGAGTAGAAGTGGCCACAATGTAGAGCTCACATGGTATTACCTGAAACAACGCCAAGATGTTTCTCTTCACTATCAAGGTCCTTTGGTCATAAGATAATAAGGGTTGAAGAGAAAAGGTAAGGCACCCTATAGAGAACTAAGGTTGCCAAAGAGACCTATGAGGGAAGGTCAAAACTATGCCATTAACTCACCAAAAAAGGAGAGAACAAGTCATCGGGATGTAATGACAGTGGGGGCTGAAGGCATGGCGAGGAGGTAGTGGAAAGAAGGGAAGTGGGGAGCTATTAGGGTGGCATTAACCAGACTAGATGCCATCCACCATAGTAAATTGTGATAACGCATGAAATGGCTAGGAAGTCTCACAAGTAGCCAAGCACATCATAACTTGTAAGGAAGAGGATAACAACAAAAAGGGTTGTGGATAATGGCGTGATTAGGGTGCTAGTCATTACTTGCAAGATAGTGGATAACATAAAAAAGGGTCATAGATAATGGTGCAATTTGGGGGAGGGGGGGCAGTTATTACCTGTGAGGCCATGGATGGCAGCAAAAAGGCTCCAAGGATAATGGCATAATTTTTGGGGGAAATGGGGGAAGGACTACCAAAATAACAAAGGTGTATGGGTCAAGAGGACCTAATTAAATATGCTAACAATTATTATAATTTTTAATGCTTAAAAGGAGTGGAGAAATGAATAATAAGAGAGAGAAGGGGGAGGGGGGAAATAAGGTGTAGGGGAGTTTGAATAATTCACAAGGGGGAGTGAAAATTTGTTGTAGCACATAAGTGATAGTGAATCAAGGAAAATGGAAGAGAGAGAGAAAGAGAGAGAGAGAGAGAGTACATGTGTGTGTGTGTGTGTGAAATAATTCACATGTACTAAAGGAAAAAAAGGTTTGGGGGAAGAGAATACCTTACTGTATTTTTGTGTGTGTGTGTGTGTGTGTGTGTGTGTGTGAGAGAGAGAGAGAGAGAGAGAGAGAGAGAGAGAGAGAGAGAGAGAGGGAGAGGGAGACGGAGAGGGAGAGGGTGTGAGGGAGGGGGAGGGACGGAGGGAGGGAGAGAGAGAGATAGAGATGGAGAGAGAGAGAGAGAGAGAGAGAGAGAGAGAGAGAGAGAGAGAGAGAGAGGGAGGGAGAGTTGCACTTTTTGTACATGCGATTGCATCCTATACAGTATGGTTTTGTGCCTCGTAGGCAAATCATGGACAATATTACAAATGCTTATATTGGCATAGAATATGCCAAATACACTCCACAGGGTGTTCTTATCATTCAAGTGGACATTGAAAAAGCATTTGACACCATCAGATGGGATTTTATTGCTACAATTATGAGACAATTGGGCTTTGGGACAAAAATGCAAAATGTGGTTTACTAGCTTTTATGATGAGGGCACAAAAGAGTGCGCCACATGGGATCTACTTCAAACATAATTTAAAGGATGCTTTCAAACGGAGAGGCTACAAGATGATCCCGCTCTCCAACTAACCAAGATCAAACAAGGCCGTTGAGAAGAAATAAAATCTGAAAGGATATGAAAAAGATAAGCAACTATGAAATGTTCAGAGCTACTCATTTGGCAGCCATTGACATCGAGGATGGCATGACCAACTCAGACACTAGCAGTGATGATGGCAGATCTAGTACACGAGATAAGTGCTCAAAAAAGGCAAATCCAAGTCCACTGCCGAAACATCAAATGAAGATCGCCTAGAGGCCATGACCATGAAGTTGAAAGAAGACATGATGTAGGCCATGGAACAAAAACTTCACTTGTCTCAGCTGCCAACTCAGACATATCCACGGCGAGAAAATGTCTGGTGTCCATGCTGCATGGCCAATCATACCGCAAATGAGTGCTTGGTCCTAAGAGCCAGGATCACTGAACAAGCAAATCCACCACCAAGGTTGTGGTGCCATATCTGTGTCATCGGTGGCCATGATGAAAACAGTTGCATCTTCAACATGTGCAACAACCTGCCTCGACCTCAATAATACCAAGCGGCACCCATGCCAATGTACAGGCAACCGGCACTTGCACAAGTGCCCCTAGCTTTGAGGCTAAATCTTGTTCATGTTTGGACACAAGTCCCACAACTACTGAGGAATCTGAATCCACAACCATATCCAAGAGCACCAAATCCAGCTCCTCCGGTAGTTCCAATACATCAATTACAAGCTGAGGAAGTAGACTCGTCATTTGAGAATGAAACAGAGTACCCAATGTACTATGTAGAAGGTGCAGAGGGTTTAATACCAGTTTATGCAAATCAAGTATGTCCCAACACATATCGAGCACCAATCAAGTGCTACGGTTGTGGAGAAAATTACTGGATCCCAAAGTGCCCTCTCGTGGTGGCCCTGCTACATTCCAACCACTTTGCAGAGATTGTGGCATAGGACATGCCTGTATGGATTGTCCCATGAAAAATAAAGTCCCACAACAAATAGAGGTTAAGCCTGACGTCCCAATCGGCATCGTTGGGGTGGACCATCAAAGTTTAGGTCCGGCAAGTGTAATATCACAACTTGTAAATGTAATTACACGCCAACAGAAAGAGGCCACCAAGGACCCTAACATTCCAATCCAACCAAAGCGACTTCTTAAAAAGAAAGCACAAGTGCCTCCACCTCTGCCGAGCAATGAGCAGCCGAGCTCATCCACATCAACTCCCGAACCTCAAATAAAGGAAGCTCCATACCCAAATGCAGAGGTGGAGAAGGCTCATTTTCAGGCACTTCAACAATGGGTACAAAAGGAACAAGCTCAATTTAAGGATGAGAAACAAGCTCAAGACCCACTCCATGATGGCCCCACAAAGTATTGATACTATACTCAAGCCTCTGTTCCAACAATAGACTCCATAACATAATGTACCACCACATCAACTTGAAGGAGCCGCACTCTCTAGCATCCTAAGTTGCCTTGTGTCAATTCCCATCAAAATCCTCCTACGGAATTGTCCCAATCTCTGGGAGAGTTTCAAAGGATGGATTGAACTCGCAAATCCCCCTCCACCTATGAATGACATCAAAGATATCCCTGTGCGGATGGGTGAGAGAGATGACATACACAACATTACTGTGCCTTTGATCCACAAGGCATATCATGAAGTCTAAGCCATAGTAGATGGTGGAGCAGGTGTAAATGTCCTATCAAAGGAGCTCTACAAAGAATGGGGTCTCCCACCAATGCAAAAGGCTGATTTCAACATATGCCTTGCCAATGATTCATCGGCTAAACCCTTGGGAATAGTGAATGGTGTGTCCACAAAGGTCACACGAGTCCGCTTTTCCCTTGAATTCACAATCTTGGATCTCCCCAAAGAATCGTATCAAATCTTACTGGGACATCCTTGGTTACAGGAAGCAGCAGTCCTCCCTGACTAGGAAACTAATAGATTGACAATCCAGAATCGTGACACCATAGTCAGGCTGAATGTGGGGACATGAGCTATAAAACCAATTATTCCTAGAGCATTGGATGACACATCTTCAATGACAATCTCAAGCAAATCAGCTCCCTTGCAATAGGATGCCATAGCGGGTGACTCACAAAGTAATGTCAATAATTGGATACAAACATTGGCAACCATCGGCAACTACCATTCATTAGACCCAATCTTCTCACAAATAGATGCTAAGGTGCTATAGGTAGATCCTCCACCCACACATGAGGTGCCATTCTTTATGGCTGACCTAGAGTGGAATAATGAACCTAAAGAAGGCACCCATACCAATGATGACTCAGATTTTCCTTAGGACCTCGAAAAAGAGGCTGAGAATGCTGAAATTGAAGATCAAATCTTTGATAATGACTTAGCCATTCTGCATGCCCTAATGGCAGTCAATCTCCCAAAAGTTGAACCTCCAAAGTTGAATAACATCAGAAGATCCTGCAAGAAAGCTGAAGGAGGAAATCACAGAAAAGCCAAGGCCAAACACTTCAACGAATTTGAACGAGTCCTGTCGAATTGTACCTTGCAAAGCCAGCTCCCTGAAAATCAGAACCAGCCCTTTTTGAATGGTCCCCTGAGGGACTAGAAGGAGTATGCACAACAAATGAACCCTTACTTGGAAACACCTTACCAGTGGAAAAGTTACCCCATAGTTCCCATCATAAGAAGTTCGAAAAATATAAGCCACATGCGCAGATGAAGCTCGATCAAGAGACTTCAAAAAAAGAAAGTCAAGAAGAGCCTAACAAATTGGTAAATGCAACTATGCCACCTAGTGCACATGGCACATGTCAGGCTAGTTCAACACCATCAAAGGCCCCCAGGGGGTCCACTAGGGTTTATCGTATGGTACCCTGTCAGGTCCCATAAAAATTTATTAGTATAGAATTGTTTGCACTCAACAATAGTTAAATCAATACACATGCATGGAATGTGGCAAAAAGCTAGATAGAATATGGCAACCATCTATGCCAGACCATTTGAGGCATACATGCAAGAGCAAGAATCTATTAGGTGAAGACATTCAAGACTAGGGTTGATTAGTTGCAAAAGGAACTATCTGAGCTACCAATTGCAAAATCATTAATCTCAAAAACCCCCATGTTAGCACAAGAACTTCCTAAGCAAACATAGACCGATTTAAAAAATCTGATTAAGAAGTAGGCAGTGAGCCAGACATTGTAGATAAAAAACCACGTATGCCATAGGTTTTATTTTGTAAATCTCAACAAATTAAAAATTAGACTTTTTTATTTCTTGAATCGGATGTGGATATCTAGGGGATGTAAAAATTGATTATATAACAGCTATAGAGGTTTTTTTGAGTTCAGCTAATCAAAACCAAATGAGTTACAAGTGGTCCATGAAGAAGAGTCAATACAAATGTAGAAGACTAAAAAGGAAGTGAATCCTTTGATGAGTATTGTCTTCATTGACAAAGAGGTAGTGACAATAGGAATGATAGAGAATCTAGTAGTGAAAGGAGAAATTGACATTTCCAAATTTGCAATTGTTTCAAAAGTGAAAGAAGTTGAGTGAAAGGAGACAAAATCCTAGGATGAACAACAAATAACATCAGAGAGAATTCATGAAACACTCATAGGAGTAGTGGATGACACTACAACTATCCTTTAGCTACTTTGAATGTTTCCTTATTTTAGCTTCATGCAGCTAGATGTGCCTTGGCAATTTGAGCCTAACATTTCTCACAAAAGACAAAAATGAAAGAACAGAGACACGGCTACTTCTCTAGAGTAATGGCATCCACATGGTGCAACAAATGTGATGAAAAAATAGCATGTCTTTTCAATGAAGACATAAAATGAAAGGACATGTAGACATGGCTACACATAGACTCAACAAAATTGGTTCAAAAATAACATGTCTCTACAACAAAGATATAAAATGTAAGGAAACATAGATGTGGCTATAAGTCCTCCAAAGCAATGTCATCCACATAGATGCAAATATTTATTGTCTTCTTTGCTTTTGCCTTCTTGGCATATTGCCCACCATGAGCTTCCATGTGCCTAGCCATGTTCTCTGCATAACAAGGAAAACCACTATTGTATAATTGTCATTTTGTAGTGACTCCCTTCTTAGAGATCAAAAGAATATTTCCAAAGAATAACTCATGTATGCCTTACCAGAAGTCAACGTCCTTAATGGGTTCTCCAAACTCTAGAACCATACGAGGTAGTACTTTTCAAATTAAATAACTTTTCTTCAACTCTTCTTCCTGCTACTTGATACAATTTTGTGGCACTTGACTTGTGACACAAAATGTACAAATCTAGAGAATTCTCCTAGATTACCATGGCAAGAACAAAGTAAGAGATAACAACAAGCAACAATAACTACTAGAGCCATAGACCATCAATTGTGTAGGTACCCACTGTTATCAACAATGAACACACTCTTACAAAAGAAACAACATAGTTCCTCTAAAAGAAATAGAAAAGTAAATGTAATCCAAAACAAGAAAGCTTCACCGGTCTCCCATTAGGTCTCCTTCCAAAAGGATCCACACCTCGCAAATGTATTCTATCATGCACATGGAAACCATGTCTCCCAATCTTAGCTCTGTATTCCATTTATGAGTGGTAGAGGATATCAATAGTATCCATCCTGAGTCATCGTCCAACATGGCAACATTGAGTGCAAGCATGGGCTCAAGCATGTCAATGAACCGCTTATTTCAATCAAGCAAGCCATCAAAACCCTCAACCACATGCCAATGGGCATGTCCAATAGAATGACATCCATGCTATAAGAGGTTTCAACCCTCGTAGTTGTGATATCCCATCTTGCCTTGCATGCAACACCAAGTAATCTTTAATAGAATTAGACTCTTTTGATTTCTCATTTTTCCTCACTACATCAAAACAACCCCACAACATCAACACAAATTACAATAGATCTGACAATTGTTCTTTGTGTGATTACCTTCCCCTTCTTGTAATCCACATCTTCCCTTATTAGAGTAGGTTCAAAGTAATCCACCTCCACAACCTCTCTATCCACACTTAAGGCTTGCTTATTTTTCCTCTTTATTGATGTAGTTAGATGCACCTCAACCTCTGTAGGACTCATTATGAAAGGTGTATTGGCCATCTTTCTTGCTTCCTTATCGCCTTCCAAATTGTGCAAAAGCAAGCCCTTCTCATGATGCTCATCATATGCAACCTCTCAAAAGCAAGAAGTTTTCCAAAAGGAAATCCAACCACCAAGGACAATACTTTTCCTCCCACTTAGAGCACACACCCCCTCTCTTTTCAAAGTTGGTTTCCTATGAGCACATGCTTACCTCTTTCACAATCCTAGTTTGATTCACCATATCCACAACACTCAGCATCTAGTGAACCTTTCCACTTGCAAAAAGATGAAACAATATCCACCCAAAATTTTTCTCATATGATTAGTATGGAGATGTCTAACAATCATATCAGGTTTATGTTGCAAATTATCACCTATTTCTCCCTTTCTAATGGCCTTCTCTTTTCCATCCATGAGATCCTTTTCTATCTCTTGTTGTTGCAACAAAACAAAAAGAATATGAGTAGGACATACTAGGAATAAAATCTGTGCCAACATGTGTTGAGTGAGTGGATATGAAGGTTATCCACACCATGACTTTTTTAGCTCTACATCTTTGGTGATTCTAACCCTCTCATTATCCTAATTTGGTCCACAGTTCATTCTAATAATTCCACGTGAAAGTGAGTTGGTATCTTAGTAAAAGATTCAAAGTCACTTTGTTTCTTTTCCTCTCCTTCTTATCCTTCACATCTTCTTTAGTTGGGATGCTTCTTTTGAACTCACATCATGCAAATCATCATCTCCAAATGATAGAGCTTTTGAAATGTTTGGCTACTGCAACAAATTATTTTTTGTCAAAGGAGTATCGATTTAAAAAACATTCAAAACATTGAGATTGTTTTATCAACTCTTGGGCGTAGCAGTGTTCATTCACCCAGTGAAGGAAATACTCACCCCAAATTGTAACATTCTCTAGTTGCACCTCTTTATCTCCATCATTAGTCTCTTGCACCTCTTTCTCTCCATTATTGGTATCAACATGCAATTTATCTGCTATTGTTGTCTCCATAACAAGCTTATATGTTGATATGATCATCATCATTCTAAAATACTTTTAAATAATGCTCAAACAATCCAAAATTTATTGCTTGAATTAAATTTAAAGATAACAAATTTTGGAAGGATCTCTCAGCCAATTAAAAAAAACATTTCCAGTCTATGAGTAAGACCAGTTCCATATACAATAGCAAAGAAGCCTTTAAATTTACTAACCTCTCTCCATTCTCTGTCTTTCCTTTCTCTTCTCTCCCTCTCTTTCTAATTCTCCTTAATTATGAAGATAATGCAAATTAATAGGTTTGAACTTCCATTCTCACATTCCCCACAACTTAGGGTGTAGCTTATTAAAAAGAATTTCACATTTAAAAATTTCCACTCCTTTTAAAAAATTGCCTCCTCCAGACATAGCTTGCCGGTGAGCTATGCTGAAGAGGGTCAAAATTTCAATAATAGATAGATTTTTTCATCTCCTCTGACATACTATCATTAGCGATCTATTCAAGAGCAAGGTCAAATTTATATTATTGAATACATTTCTCCATCGCCCTCTGACATAGCTCGTTGGTGAGCTATGCCAGAGGGGGTCAAAATTTTAGGTGCCTCACCTTTTTCCATCCCCCTCCAACATAGCTTGCCGTTAAGACCATACCCAAGTACATAATAAAAAGACCATGTGTTTGAAATATCAGCCAAAAAGACCACACCAGGAAGAACTTTTTAGATCTAAAAATAGCTTGTAGACCATAATAGATTTAAATTGTAACCTATTCATGAAACATGGCTTCCCAAAGATGGTCCAACTATCTTCTCATAGAGGTGATCCACCTGACAGAATTTCATAGAAGACTATTGAATTGATTATAAATTAAACAACAGAGGGAAACATTTGTTATCTTTGCTAACATAGCTCGCCGACGAGCTATGCTAAGAGGGGGCCTTTACATTAATGAATGAAAAAAGTATTTCCCCCTCTTAGCATAGCTAGTTGGTGAGCGATGCTGGTAGAGGCGGGAAAATTTTGCTAAATGTAGCCATCGCTATGACCTCCATGATAGAAATGATTTATTCCCCTTCCTCTCCCATCGCCCAGGCAAAATTGGTTAGAGTTTACAACTTGATGGAAGAACAATACCCCCCGTCTAGCATAGCTTACCGGGGCGAGCTATGTTGAGAGTAGGGAAAATATTTATAATGAGTAGAAGGAATTACTCTAAACAAAAAGAAATCAAATTGTACTTCAAGAAAACAACTTTGAAAAATAAAATACAATGTTCTGTCTTGTACTTTGAAAAGGAGGTGATACCATATGAATGAACACTCCTATCTAAACTTCTACTTATACATTTGGAATTTATCAGCAATATCTAATCTATTTATTGAATGGGAATAAATATATTTCAAGGTACCGATTGTAGCCATGACTGACCACCTCAAGAAGAATGGAAAGAAGCGAGGCCATGTTAGTGCTACTAGCCATGACGAAGCTCGAGTTACACCTTAAGCAATACACCATCACGGAGATGGAGCTACCTTGAATGCAAAGAGAGGCAGAGAATAAGCTGTCATTGGACATAAGGAGAGGCAGGTAAGAAGCTATCGATGGAGCTGGTAGGGCGATGGGGAGGGAGGTTGAAAAGAGAGGTGTCTTAGAACAGAGCAAAAGAGAGGGGAGAGTGTAGGTCATAGGTTGTGAGAAGGGAGCGTATAGGTCAAGGGCAATAGGTATGGAGAATGATAGTTAAGTCATGAGAGGTTGAGAGGCCATGTGAGACGTTGAGAGGTAGATACAAAGAGCGTAGAGTGTAGAGAGCAAGAGAGGTAGGGCATAGGGAGAGAGAGGGAGAGAGAGAGAGAGAGAGAGAGAGAGAGAGAGAGAGAGAGAGAGAGAGAGAGAGAGAGAGCATAGAGGGTAGAGTGTACATAGAGAGGTAGAGAGCGTAGAGAGTAAGAAAGAGATAGAGAGCATAGAGGATAGAGCATAGAGAGCAAGAGGTGTAGAGAGAGCATAGAGCATATAGAGCAAGAGAGGTGGAGAGCCTGATATACGAGGTGGACTGAGAGAGAGGTAGAGATGCAGAGCGAGAGAAAGGTAGCGAGAGACACACATAGAGAGGTTTAGAGATAGGTAGAGAGGTAGACTGAGAGGTAGGTAGAGTGGTAGACCAAGAGACAGGTAGAGATGTAGAGGGTGCCAGAGAGCTAGAGAGATCGAGAACGTGATAGTAGCTAGTTGGATATGTAGAGCGAGAGAGAGGTAGAGAGGCCACAGCAAGAGGACATGGAATAGAGAGAGGGAAGATAGAGAGCGAAGAAGGTACAGAGAGCAAAAAATGGGGTTATGGCGGTTTAGTCACAGTTAGGTTTCATTATTTTTACATTCTTCTTTTTGTCACAAAGTTGTATTTTCTATGAATTTCCAAGAAATGAAAGAAATTAAAATATATAAAAGCAACCAAGTTTATTTTTTTGTGCCATGTGGGGATGGTCACAAAGGACTAGGATTGGTCACATGGCACTAGCATGCATGCATAGACTAACCGTTAATGGGTAAATGTTGGATGAAATTATTTGTTTTATTACAAGATGCAAGAGAGGGGTGGTGTTTGGATATTTTAATGAGGCCCAACCCAAGAAAAAAACTGAAAGTGGGGCGACTAGTTTTTTGAAGGATCTAGATATAGGAAAGGAGTTTTTAGCAAAAATTAGGGCACCTAGCTTTTGCTGGGACCCAAAAAAGGCTACAATTCTAGGAAGTTCTAAAATCAAAATCTGCTTTTAGAAAAAGCTATTGGGTGCAACACCTAGCTTTTTGGGAAAGCTACTTAAATATGCAAAAGCTCCAAAGGTTGGTTCCAGTCTATGAATTAATGGCTTGTGTGCCCAGTTGCTCACTTGAGCACTTATTGAATCTAAGCTCTCTGAGCACTTATTGAATCTAAGCTCTCTAGTCTTAAGCTCTCTTGTAACCAGTTCCATATTACAAAAGTAATAAAAGTCTATGGGGGGGCCAGCCCTTATTTCTGGGCCCTAGTGTCACGTGTGCTGTTTCTCCTACCCTTTTCCCCTTTATACTATGGCAGAGGTTTTGTGAAGGTGTTTGGATTGGTTATAGCTTTTCTCTCTATGAGTAACTATCATGATTGAGCTCCTTTTTTTAGGGCAACTCTTTTCTAAGACTTCTCCATTCGCACAATCCGTAAGCTTGTTCTTTGTTATCCATGCCCTTTCATTACCACTATATACGTTCCACTTTCCACTACTATATATACATTTATCAATGTTATGGGAACATAGTCGCACACTCCTTAAGCACATATGATTGTGTAAGACAACAAGGACTTGTTTGTAGAGGTTGGAAAAGAAACACATACCAAAGTGCATGAGAGTGTAATATGCTCGGCATTTTCTTTGATAAAGGATAGTGTTTAGGTGGCTCACATTGTTGCTCAACCAAACTACAGTTTTCCTCTTATGATACTATGTGAGGAGATAACATTTCAGCATTAAAAGTGCTTTATTGTAGAGCATTCTTTGTCCTTGCAAGTGCAAGTAGAAGCTAAAAAGGAGGGGGTCATGGAAAAAAAAAGATTTATGACATAGAATATGATTTAGATCATGTGGTGAAAAACCATTTTGAGCAGTCTAGATGCCTACTATCATACGCTTGGAAAAAAACTAGCATGGCAAGTTGGATGCTCCAGTGACTCATTTGGAGACCTTGATTAAGGGATTTCCAATGATGAAAAATTTACAAAAGTTTGTGGAGAGGATAGGAAACATAGTGCCTATGCAAGAATGTTTACCTCTCTATGATGGCGATTGTATTTTTTAGTCACCTCCAATGAATATATTGATTCTATGACTAGAATGGAGCAAAGCAAAGATGGCCATCCCATGGGTCTGATATAAGACTACAAGCATATCTGGAGATGTGAGGTTGTTAGTTTTGGGGGCACATTGTTTGTGACAATGTGATTGTAGTTTTTTAAAGTTGAGGCAAAGACAAAACTTTAGGGAGATTGGATATTCTTTGCCTTGAGCATAGAGCAAAAGGCAACAAGTATCAAGGAAAAATTGAGGATTATACAGGATGACTTTGCTGAAGACATGGGCATGCTAAGAAACTTCACCGGTCGCAAGCGATCTCAATGAGCTCTCAAAAACCCTTTTGTTTATCCATTTTCTTTGCTTTCATTGCAACCAAAGGCCACTATGTAAATCGGAATGTGCATCTAGGATATATTATGTTATTCCATCTGATGTGAGGTACACAAGGTTTATTATTCATTTGGGTAGTCATAGCCATGAATTTGAAAAGGGACAATGTAGTGAGCATGTCAATATTGTGAGAAAGTTGGTGGAGGATTATGTTTAAAAGATCCGTGGAGCAGGACAAAAAAGGGTCACAAAAGAGGTTGCTAGTGATATAATATTGAATACCATAATATTTGTCAATGATAATGCCACAAAATTGATGGACAATGGGACCTTTGGTGAGTTGCTATCACACTTGGAACCCTAATGAATCAAAGAAGGTATGTGGGTCTTCGATCTCTTTGTAATATTTCATTATCAATGTCACATAAAAAAAATTGGGGGTGGCTCTTTTTTTAGCAAAAACCTTTGAGCATCCGAGTGAAGGAAAAAAAATTCACATTTTTGCTTAAAAAAAGGCACATTAGTATATGTTACTAAAACCATGTTTAGCAGAGAAACTATATGTTTATAAATAATTACCACACATAAAAAATCCACTTCAAATGAGAATGTCTATTGTGTCTATAGATTTTGGCACTAAGATGGAATGCATCTAACAATGACAATGATGTTAGCATGCTGGATACTAGGATGGAAAGTATTTTTTAAAAACCCTTGTGTACAGTGGGTTTCTCATGAAATTGTTGTTCATGCTCTAAGTCTCCTTTCAAATATGTTTGGACGTTAATCATTTTTTGGGTATAAGGAGAGCATGGTTTTATGAGCCTTAGAATTCATATTTGCAAGTGTATTGCTTTTGGCATGTGCTGTTGTTGTTTGGAAATAATCAATGTAGGAGTCACAACAACAAGCATTTATGAAATCATGCTATTTGTTGAGCTAAAGAGCTAAAGATTGAGCAGGGGTAGATTATATTTAGGGTGCATGTATAGATAGCCACTAGCTATATATTTATAGGGTTGAAAACTCGCAAAACTCGCAAAAACAAAACTTGCAAATTGCCAAGGCCCATACACCTTGAAAGTAACAATTTTGTTTTCTGTACTTTGAATTGGCACTCATTGTTGGGTTTAATCTAGTTTTGTGAAGTCCTTATGAATTCTTTGAGAGATCTTATGTGTAAGTAATCACTATACAGAACATGTTGAGTCGATGTCTTGTATCTGTATGTTCAATATTTGATTTGGCATATGATTTCTATTCCCCAATATTGGAGTCCTAGAAACACATGTGAGTAGGTCCTGAATCAAGTGTCACTATGGGCGACCATTGAAGCTACCCATAAAGGGTATCAAAATAGTGTCATTTAAGATAGCCAATAGAGAAGGTAGAGTCCTCAGGGAGGTATGTTCCAAATCCATGCAATAAACTATTGTCCTGCCAATGTGCAAGAAACAAGATGAATGTGATTCTTGACAGAGACGATGTTGTGGTTTGATACAAAGCCATAGGAATGATGGTTTCCAGAGGGGTGGAGGACAAAGGCCTCTTCAGGATACATACTATCCTAATTAAGGACAAAACAAATGCCTCAAAGTGGCATGAGACATACAGCCATGCCAAACATTAGATACTCAAACTTGGATACAATGTAGACACCTTGAACGGTGAATGAGCTTTCATACCTCATCTCAAGAGATAAAGAAGTATGCAGAGCTTGCATGGAAAGCAAGCAACATTACTATTCCAATTATAGATAGAATGGATTCCTTAAAGTGAAAAGAGACTTTTGGCCATGCCAGATGGTGGATACTCAATTTGGATGCAATGAAGATTTCACGATTCATCTCAATAGACAAGAAGTATGTAGACCTTGCATGGAAAGCAAGAAACATCCATGGATTGAAGCGTTGAGGTGAGGGATGGAGGTCAATTGTGATGGGGCACTCATCCTCTCCCCCCCTCTCCCTCTAATGATCATCACTTATAGTTGAATATCCTTGCTCTGAGGGATAGATTTGGTCCATCCGAGCATGTCAGTGGGGTGATGTGATAGCTCACACTAGTACTTCTAGTCACTTGGATGACTCCTAGATTTCATGGAAAAAGAACTTGGAGATAATAGTTTATTCTTCCTCCCCCTAACAAAATCTTGCACTCCAATGGATCCCATAGAGCCACTAGGGGATAGGTAGATGTGGAGAAGCTAGCTCTGGTGAAGGTGTTGGAGAGGATACTTGCCTCAATAAGGAAAGGAATTACCCAATAGAGCTAGCTCCCTTGAAAGTCTTCCTATTCCTTAACGCTCCAAGCAAATCAAGGAAGCTTCTTTAAAGTCTCATTCCCAAGGTCCCACTCAGCCAACTATCAAGCAGTAAGAAAGAGATAGGGAAGGAAGCAGGTAACGCTAAAAAAGCTACAAAGCTATCTCAAATTGGATCTTGAGAAGCTCCCCAAAAAGGAGATCAACATACAAAAGAAGCACAAATCCCAAAAGCTTGAGCCAGAGGAGTTCCTACAAGGAAAGATTTATGCTGATGTTTTGGTCATGACAGTGTAGTTAAATCAAAGGAGAATCTTGCTTCTATAGGTACCTCCATGATAGTGTAGTTAAATTGAAGGATAATCTTGCTTCTACAAGTATCTCCATTATGGCTTTTTAGATGAAGGTATTCATGCATATTCAATTGACTGGTTGCGCATGCATGTTGTCATTGGTTTTTTGTCGGGAGCTCACTACTAGCTGCTTACATTAAGATGTGGGTAAGATCTAAGTGGGTAAAGAAAGGCTCTATTGTTGGCACAAACATATGTTTCCTATGCAAGGTTTACTTTGTCTTTCATTTTTAGCAAGACGATATGGCTGCTCTAGTGTTGCAACACAATATTTGGACCATCCACAACCAATCATTTAAAGGTGGATGAATACTTTCTCTCCAAAAAATCCTAGGTCTATAAGCATTGTGGTTTGGTGGAGCTCTTGAATTTAACGCTTTCTCTATGCAATTAACTAGCTTCTCCATGCAATTAATTGGGAGAGATTTTGGGGGTTGAAAAATGAAATTTTATCGATCCTAGAGGCAATTTGCATGTCTACATCAAGTTGGGCATACCGGAGGATCTCCCTAGTTCCATTGTTATTCTAAAAAGGAATGGTTCTATGTACAAAGACCAACCTTTGTTCTACAAAAAATTACCAAAGTTCTACTTTTGATGTGGCCTTTCTAGCCAAATAGTTAAAAATTTTCTTTGAAGTGGGGAAAGCTAAAGCTTGTGTAGAGCCCCCTAAGGATGAATAGGTAGCTAGGGAGAGAGATGGGTGCCTAAATTCTCTCATGAGCTTTCAAAAATTTCTCCTTCATAATTGAAGAAAGCTCCTTCCCCTTTCTTCCCAACACAAGGGAAAGAGAAGGTAGAGCTTGCTATAGTTATAAAGAAGGCCTTTGATGCTTTAGTAGATTAGGAAATAGATGATTGGATACAAGAACAACTTGGGAAATTGGAGTGAAGCCAAGCATAGAGAAGAAGTGGACAATTTTGAGATTGAGCAGAGGTAGTCCAAAGATTTTGAAGATGACATAAATAGGGATGATGATAAGTTCACTAGTTTGCTTGAATATAGTGCCCCAAAGGAAGATACCACAAGTTGGGGGGAAGAGAGGGATTTCAAGGTACAAAGCAAGGCAAGTGTAACTGAGGAAAACAATAAAAGGTTATCTCAAGTTAAATCTTCCCCTTCTCACGGTAAATCCCCAACCCTGATGTTACGTCAGCCATAACCACAGAAGTTTGAGGAGCAATTATGGTGAGGTGGGAGACCGTTTACCAATTGCCATGCTTTCTACTTGGAATCCTTTGCTTCCTTAGGGCACATTGTGTGTGTGTGTGTGTGTGTTATTAGCTGGAAAAGAAATCAAGATGAGAGGCTAGAGGATAGGTATGGTGACACTTGAGGGCCATAGAGGAATAGGGAACGTGAGGGGAGGAGCGTTAACATGGGTGGGGAAAGGGATTAAGAGGGGAGGGAAAGAAGAGGGAGACTATGGCACAAGGGGAGAGGGAGAGGGGAAAGAGGAGTATGTACATGGGTGGAGGAGGAATGTAGAGATGGAGACATCAAAAGGGAAGAGGGTCATGCTTTATTTGAAAGTAAGGATGAGGGGAAATACCAAAGTACTAGCTAGGTGGCTTTACAAGAATGAGCATGTCCCATCAAGGAATAGCCCCCTCCTTTTATAGCCAAGAGAGAGGGTCTCTCCCAATAAATGCATCCTCCCTCATGCATGGTGTGTGTGGAAGAGTCTCCCATGTGGGCTAGGTGGTTATGCACTCTCAATTGTGTGCAATATCACTTGGCCACATTTTTCCACATATATCAACTCCCGTATCCCAAGTCTATGATACTCCCTTGGTCTCTTCCCAATTTTATAATACGTTCAAACATCTAGGAGGACAAGTGGAGGGTTGGCACAAGGAATCTTGCCACCTCATCCTACTTTCCCCATTATTTAACTTGCACTCTTGGACCTTCTACACCTCCCCCACATCACCTCATCCTACTTTCCCCATTATTTAACTTGCACTCTTGGACCTTCTATACCTCCCCCACATGGGCCTATCCTATATGGAGGGAATAACCCAATATAATATCCATCTCCACCTATTTTATATTCCTTCTCCCATGGACTTTGGGCCATATCTCATTAAATGCAGGCATGGGACCGCCTAGGTGGAGGGGTGGCACATGGAGGAGCCATGCCACCTTAACATTTTATAATAATACTACCATGGATTATGTACAACACACCTTATGGGTCCTCTTACGTGAAAGGGTGGCACATGATCATGCCCTACCACCTCAACCCTGGGCCCTATGCACTCCATATTTTATTATACTATTGCCACGCATACAAGCACACACTCATATTTATGCCTTTTTACTTTGGTCAAATTTATCCATAACAGTCCCCGCCCCAAGCAAGGAATGCATAGCATTTCCATGCCTGGGACCATCACACACAAAGAAGGGCTTGAGATAACGCTTGTTGATCACCTTCTTGCCATATGGCTCATGCAACTCCTAAACTTGTATAGACCCACTGCTACGTTCCTTGATGACTTTGTATGGACCGGTCCATAGTGGTAGAAACTTCTTATCCATTTGGTGGTCCAATCTGTTATCAAAGCATAGCACAACATCCCCCTCAGCAAAGTGACTTTCCCATCCCTTGTGAATCTTAGCATCCAAGCGGGCCTTTTGTCGATTCTTTTGGATCTCTGTTTGGTGTAGTGCAAGGCATCGGGTTTCATCTAACTTCTCAAGCTGGACCAATCTGGCCTCTACATGTTCATCTTCTGTCATCCTCTATTCTTGTGCTCAACTCAAGGCTGGAATCTCTATCTCTAGTGGTAAAACTGCCTCAATACCATACACTAACTCAAAAGGAGTGTGACCTGTAGACGTTTTATGGGTGATGTTGTAAACCCACACGGCTTCAGTGACCTTCTGATCCCACTGGCTTCTGTTCCCTGTAGCCATTTTCCCCATGGTTTTACAAAGGAGCCGTTGGTCCACTCCGTTTGTCACATGGACGCTGGATGATAGATGCTAGAAGTGCGGTGATCAATACCCATGCGATCCATGAGCAATTCCACTGCTTCATTTAAGAATGGACTCCCATGGTTAGATACTATTTCCATGGGTGTCCCAAACCTCGTGCAGATACGTTCAAATATGAAATTTGAAACTGCCTTACCATTTGTAGTGGGGAGGGTGATAGCTTTAGCCCAGTTAGTGACATACTGAGTGGCTACCAAAAGATACTTCTTTTTGTGGGCAGTCATGGGAAGGGGCCCGCAACAAAATCTATTCCCCACTTTTGAAACGGATGGATGGACATCACTGGGTGAGTGAGTGAGAGAGAGAGATAGAGAAAGAGAGAGAGAGAGAGAGAGAGAGAGAGAGAGAGAGAGAGAGAGAGGGAGAGAGAGAGAGAGAGGGGTGTTGGGATATATCAAGGTGTATGTCTCAGGCACACCTTGGTTTCTATGTGTGAATGCTAGAGGCACAGTTAGGTGCATATAAGCATAGTTAGGTGGTGGAAAGCCACATAGGATGATTGAGAGAATCTAGGAACAGATTGAGGAGATGATTGTGGAGCTTTGAAGTCATCAGTGATGTCAGTGAGCATGTAAGAGGTGCCTACATAAGGACCTCACTCTTCTTCATTCCATAGTGCAAGTATTCTAAATTTGTGCCCACTCTACTCTTTCCTTTTAGTTTACCAACATGGTATCAGAGCTATTTGATCCCCCTTGATCCCATTTCTGCCACATCATCATCTTCTTCTCCATCTTCTTCTTCACCATCTCTTCCTCTTCTTCCCAAAATTTGCTTAAGCCTGTTCTCCTCCATTTCTCTGCCATTCTTCACGCCCTTCCTGCTAGAGATACACCTCAAAGGGGCGAACCCCTGGCTACAAGGAATCAACGAATTGTCACCTCTGCTCGTCACCATTTCATGCAGATTGTCGACCCTTCTTCTGTGTTTTCTCTCGGAATGCTCCATGCTTCTCTAATTCCTTTTAGAGGGAGCTTGTCCATACCTAGAGCTATCCTGTGCTGAGATCTGAGCAGCAATGGCTGCATATTCAATCTGAAAACAGAGAAAAACCAGTCGAAAATGGAGAGACAAGCTATGGTGCCCTGACGTGATTTTGCACCCTTTCTCCTCAGTGGACCTTCTGTGGTATACAAGCTTTCTTTTGCCTCAGAAACCCCCTTTTTCTTTGCTTTGGAGAGTGAGATTCAAGCCCTCCAAGTTTAGTCTTTTGATTTTGACAGTTTTGACAAGTTTTTGAGAGTGATGCTACATAAGATGCTATTCTAGCATTTTTGAGTTTTTGAAGTTTTCAATAACATCAGTACAACTGTGGCTTTAGCTTTACTTTGAGTTGCTATACCTGGTTTTGATTGGAAAGCTTTCAATTTTTAGCCACCTCTATGAAGCATGTAAGAAAAAGCATCATTGATTGAATTTTGGTCATAGTATTTGCTACATTAAATGCTTATATTTGGAAGCCTTTCAGTTGTTATTCTAGCCTTGTAAGAGAGAAGACACTGCCCAATACCTGGGTTAGACCCTCTCATGGCTACCATATTGAATATAGATAAGTTCAATGGAAAGGGCTTCCACACATGGCAGATGAAGGTGAAATTTGCATTGATGAGGGAAAACCTCTGGGGACTTGTCAAACCGACTTCAACTTCTTCTTCTATAGCCTCCAATGCTGGAGAATCCTCAGCTTTGACATGCCCAGCAAGGGATCCCACTGCAGAGGAGAAAGCATATGGTATCATTGCTCTTACTTTAGGAGATGATTATATTCATCACATCTCTGACTTAGAGTCTCTTCAGAAGTTTGGCAGAAGCTTGACATGATTTTTGGTGCTAGCTCTCACATCTCAAAATTATCACTTAAAATCTCTTTCTTTGAATTGAATATGGTTAGTGGCACTCCTTTGGCAGCCCATTCCATGTGGAGTCTTATGACTCAACTTGCTTCTATCAACTCTCCTATCACTACAGATAATGCTATGGCAGTGTTGCTTAAGAGTATGCCTGAAGATTATGATCATATTGTTACCACTTTAAAAAATCTTCCTAATCCTAATCTTGAAGGTATTATCTCTGCTCTCCAAGAAGAAGAAAGGCACATGGAGCTCAGGAAAGGCAATGACATAGCTTATGCTATAAAAATCCAGAAGGGCAAGTTTACACCTTGCAATCATTGTGGGAAGACAAATCACCTTTCAAAGGACTACTTCAAAATCAATCCATGCAAACACTGTGGCAAAAACAATCATCATGAGAAGTTTTGCAGAGCTAAAAAGGAAGCAACTTCAAAGACAGAAAATGCCAATCTACTTTCAGTTGATGTGCCTCCACAAGATGAGGCATCCTTTGAAGATTATGCATTTTAAATCATCTCTATGTATGCTCCAGATCTCTCTTTTTTTATATTGAGTCAAGGTACTCAGCCTGGATAGTCCTCCAAAATGAATGAAATAAACTATTGTGTTTTGTGTGTTTTGTAAACACCTCTGGTCACCTTATGATGTAGGCCATGTGTATGTGTTTTGCTCCATGGTACCTCCTGCAGACATTGTGTGCATGTACATGCAGGGGAGATAACCATTGGAAGGTCTTTTTGTATCCCTTTTGTTTACCTTACACACATGGGAACCCTTGCTAGCTTGAGATCCTAGCCATTGATAGATCCATGACCACCATGAGATGGCCTGAGACACCTTGTGCTAGCTGTGTCCTTGATATAGCCTAAGGCATTCCCTTGAGGGGGGGTTTGTTGGGATATATCAAGGTGTATGCCTCAGGCACACCTTGGTTTCTATGTGTGAGTGCTAGAGGCACACTTAGGTGCCCATAAGCACAGTTAGGTGGTGGAAAGCCATATAGGATGATTGAGAGAATCTAGGAGCAGATTGAGGAGATGATTGTGGAGCTCTAAAGTCATCAATGATGTCAGTGAGCATGTAAGAGGTGCCTACATAAGGACCTCACTCTTCTTCATTCCATAATGCAAGTATTCTGAATTTGTGTCCACTCTACTCTTTCCTTTCAGTTTACCAACACGGGGGGGGGGGGGGGGGGGGGCGACAAAAATATAATGGTAGGCCAGAAGTAAAATAAGTTAGTGTATTAGTTAGAGATAGGGCCATGATGTGTTTGGACCAGTAATCATTAAAGTTAATTGTATCTTTCCTAGGAGCATCTTGATGAGCTGGCAGAATGTCTAGAGATAAGCCAGCACCCTCTACCCTAAGTGATCTAATCTAACCTCCTTTTTGAGAAGTTAGCCTCGCTTCTCAAGGAGAGTAAAGGATTAAGTATGTTTCATGTCATGTGCACTATAGCCATGAGAACTAAGCTTGAGAGGTGAGGCAATTGGATGATAGGTGGGGCTACACCCAGAGAGAGAGAGAGGGAAAATATAATGGTGGCAAGAAGTGAAATAAGTTAGTGTATTAGTTAGATACAAGTCCATGATGTGGTTGGATATAGTAAGCTCTAAAGTTAATTGTATCTTTCCTAGGAGCACCTTGATGAGCTGCCAGTATGCAACCTGCACCCTTTGCCCTAAGTGATCTAATCTAAGCTCTCAACAAGAGTAAAGGATTATGTATGTTTCATGTCATGTGCACTATAGCCATGAGAACTAACCTCCAGAGGTGAGGCAATTGGATATTAGGTGAAGCTACATCTCGAGAGGGTTTCCTCTACTTTTGAATCAAAGGCTACAGCCATTTGCTTTGCAATTGGATTTTCCATTTTGACACACCCCATGATGTCTACCTCCTTCTGCCACACCCTTAGGCACTCTAAGCCAATTGGATGATGATGAATCTACCAACAGTGAACTTGAGAATGCCTCTAAGCATTGTGTTTTAATAGGTTGGCTTAGCTTGATTCACAAGGATCTAAAGCGATTAATTATATTGCTTGGTGATGATCATAGGACTTAGGTCTCAGATTTAGGGTTGGTAAAGCTCGCACCTAAAGGTAACAAATGCCATGGGGTGGGTAGGGGAGGATAATGCATGGCAAGGTGAGGATAGGGGGCTTTGATTTTTGAAATATATGCTAGAGCCATGTGCCTTGCATGTGGATTTTTCCTTTTAACATGCCCTATAATTTCTACTTCCTACCACCATATCCTTGGTCACTCTAAGCAACTTACCACCTTTGAATTGGAAAAAATTTGCACGGGTTGGCTTGGCAAGAGCTCATTCACAAATATCTCAAGCCATCCAACTTGATTCCAAATTCTTTGCCGAGAGGAGATGGGCTAGAATCTTTGGGTATCTACCTCCTAAATACGTTGGTATGCTCACTTTTGATTTGGCAATCATGCCAATTGATTTCTACTCATGTTAGTTCTATGGAATCTATGTGATCCAATTATACAATTGAGTCAAAACATACCTAAAATTTTTTTTGTATTTTGTTTTGGATGCAGCTATAGAAATGGCTTCTACCATTGTTCCAAATCTTGGGGAGTTGGGTTTCCATGGGTGACAAAGCATTCATGCAATGAAGCAAGCTACAAGGGAGGAGGGATCTATAATTTTCGACATTGTGTTGTCATCTTTTCGTGAGCCACACAGCCTTCGTGTGACAAATGAAGTTGTTGCAAGGGCAGAGACTTCAACCCATGGAGCAAATCAGGGTCCCAAGTTGCCTTACACTTACCAAAAGATAGTGAAACATTGAATCTTGGTCATGGGACACTATAAGTTCAATGCATAGATAGTCAGCTCTCAATTTTAGATAGATGGGAAACTTGATGGCTTTGCTAATTAACATTGCTTCTTGCTTTTGTAAATTATTTTCTTCCATAGGGCACATTGGTTGAGATCCATCAATTTTTTCATGGTTAGGGATGATGCATGAGTTATTTGATTAAACTATTTTCCCCTTTGATTAGATCTTTATGTGGTTGGTTGATGGATGCAGAAGATGGCAAGATGAATAGAAGAGAAGCTACATTCAGTACGTTCACATAGGAGAAGATTGTTGGATTCAACGCGGGCGGCCCGTCGCGCTTATGCTATACAAAGAACAAGGTCTAAAACACTAGGTGCTAGAAGCATGAGTGTGGCTATGGAATCTAGGGGTGTAGAAGTAGGACTTTGCAGTCAACATAATCAGATACATGGATGCATTAATGTAGCATGCATTGTTGCTGAAAATACAACGAACCTCAATACTTTAGTAATAGTAGGTAGAGAGCATTCAATAATAGTAGGTAGAGAGCATCAACATGCTTCAATGATAGGTACGCCTACTCAAATGGATTCAACGTGGGTGGCCCGTCATAGTTATGCTATACAAAGAACAAGGTAAAAAACACAAGGAGTTAGAAGTGTGAGGGTGTCTATGGAATCTATGGATGTAGAAGATGGCCTTAGCAAACAACACAATCAAATGTATGGGCATAGTAATGTAGCGTGCATTGCTAAAAATACAATGAACATCAATACTTCAGCAACTATAGATAATGAGCATAAACATGCTCCAGTAATAGGTACAACTCCTCAAATGGATTCAACACGGGTGGCCCATCGCATTTATGCTATACAAAGAATAAGGTCAAGAACACAAGTTGCTAGAAGCATGAGGGTGGAAGTGGAATCAAATGCATGGGCATATTAATATAGCCTGCATTGCTAAAAATACAATGGACCTCAATACTTCACCAATAGTAGGTAATGAGCATGAACCTACTCCAGTAGTAGGTACAACTACTCAAATGGATGCAACCAAGGATGCTACTCATTCAAGAGCTTGAAGGTGCTTTGTTCACAATAGGGGAGTGATTTTGGGTGCAGGGGGGAGCCTCTCTATCTTGCGTACTTTTTCCTTACGGGATAATGTAGAGCATCCATCTTTGTATCCATTGGTCTTCAATGCTCCTTCTCTTCATGCACTCGAATCCATGGATCATACATGTAGCTTTTGCTAAGCTCAACTGTGGAAACAAGAGATGCGAATGCATATACATCAAGTTGTGGGCAAACACTGTTGCAAAGTTGGTTGTATGTCATTGTTGCCCTTAGAAGAACCGCTAGAGATTTTGAGAGTTCCAATGCACAGACATGATGGTAGAAGCAAACTATTTAAGAAAAACATTAGGGCTTATAATAGTGCCATGGCATTTGTTTCATTGGGAGCCCAAGTTGATCAAATGTTTTGTGGGAATGGGGGTATACAAAACTTTTGGGTCCATGGTAATGTGTGTATCACCAGGTTGGAAATTTGTTGCTCGATGAAACTAGGCAAGAGATGCCACATTTTGCATAGTTTTATGTGTATGACACTAATCATGAACTAGAACACCGTTTGCATGGGATGCCTAATTTGGATCTAGGCATTTTGGAGTTGTTGCAGAGAATGATGCACGAGTGCAATCCATATGCCAATGCATTGATGGCTATCGGGGAAGTGCTAAGAACAAATCCACATACAAACCTGAGGATGGCTATTTGTGAGAGCCGCTCCACCTCAAGGCAGTACTTGGCTCCTATGGCTAGTGAGGTTACTGCAATCATGCCAGGAAAAGGGGATGACTTCAATATCGAAAATCGAGACATTCAAATTTTTAGCTGCAATGGGTTTGTGTGTGTAGAATATCTAATTTGCATCGATCATACATGCCTCTCGTGTATGTTCTTTTGTTCCCTCGGGGGGAAGATGGTTGGCATCCATATATCCCATATAGGGATGTTCCTAATCAGACATCATTGCACGAGATACGTGGATAGAGTTGTGTCACCCAGAGGCAGTACTACGCATATCGTTTGCAAGTGAGATATGATACAAATGCATGTCTTTTCCATGGGGGTAGATTGCTGCAGTAATACATGGTTGATGCCTACAGTAGTGTGACAACAAAAAATAATATTTTGTTTTGAAACCTGTGGGAGGATTTGTGGGGCCTGCAAGGTGACAAAAGCTAGCCATGGAGACAAAGAACCAAGAAGCATGACGGAGAAGTTGGTGGCGGGAGATGGCTCTTCATGGTTACTCTCGTTGTGGCTTGTCAATCTTTTGACACTAATTAGAATAATTAGTGAAAATGATTGCAAATGTGATTATGAGTGGAGTGCATCATTGTAAATACCATGGGTATGAATTATAAATACCTTGGTATAGGGATAGAATGGTTTGAGAGATATATTATTTGCTTTGTAATTGGGAAAATAGAAATGAGTCATGTATTTTGAGTGGGCCAGATGACTGCATGGCCTCCATAATATACTAAAATAATATGGAGACCACATGCCAAGCACATGGAGGGCATGTGAAGGAGTGTGGGAGAGTGTAAAGTCCAGAGGAATCCTTCTAGAATTCCAAGGTCATATATGGAGGATGTTGACATATGGAAAAGAGAGGGTCCCTATGGGCTTCAAGGGGAAAGACTCTTGGCTTTCTCAAATTTTAAAGAGTCATGAGGATCTTGTGATGGGACACTTGTAAAAATGTGCCCAGAAGGACATTTGATGGTGACCCATGTCCTTATGTCACCAGGGGGTGAAGGAATCTACTGGCTGAAAATGTAACAAGGTGAAGGAGGGTGCGAATTGCTCTATAAAAGAGACCTCTCTCCTCCCTCTTCAACATCTGGTTCTTCCCTTTGTAGCTATGCCATCACTTGTATCTAACTTTGCCTATCTTTTCCTTCTCCCTAGAGCATAAGGCTCTCACTTTGTACCCCTCTTCTTGCTTTTGATGTTTTGAATAAAGTTCATGCTTCCTTTTCCTCATCCTTCTTCCATCTCCTCTCTCCTCGCTCTAAAGCTTAGTGTACCCACATGAGTGAGTCATTTCTAGATCTGTGTTAAGGGTATTCTCTACTCCCCTAGGCGACCTCAATTTGCCATGTATCTAGGAAGCTAC
Organism: Dipteris shenzhenensis; assembly: GCF_047967505.1. Taxonomy (NCBI): domain Eukaryota; kingdom Viridiplantae; phylum Streptophyta; class Polypodiopsida; order Gleicheniales; family Dipteridaceae; genus Dipteris; species Dipteris shenzhenensis. The sequence goes on along the minus strand of NC_141608.1, from coordinate 24,698,274 downwards.
TTCTTTGCTGAAGGAGATCGTTGCCCTTTCTATAACTACAGTCGGGTATGGATAATTTTTACAGTCTTCTGTAAAATGGTCATAACTTTCTATTCCGAGCTCGGTTTTGAATGAAACTTATATCAAAATCTTCGTCTTTTCAAGATCTATCTACTGATGTATTCAGATATTTGTTCCATTTAGTAGAATAAAAGCTATTGTTGTTTGTGTGGTCAGGTTTGTTGTTTGGAGCAGTTTTGAGAACCTTTGGTAAAATTGTCATAACTTTCTATTCCAAGCTCCGTTTTGAATGAAACTGATATCAGAATCTTCATCTTTTTGAGATCTATGTTTCATCTCAACCGTCCCATTCAACCAAATCAGCCCTATCAATTCACGCCTTTCACATTAGTTCACATTGTGTTGAGTCAAAAGATGTTCTTCCAATAATGGATCGCCCTTACTTTTGGGGCTGACCGATTAGCTCAAATCAATGCTTCCCCTCAGCCTTTCTTGTTTCCAATGCTATTTCTGGGTTGAGACGTGATTAAAACCAAACCCCCAATTTTGTGTCACAATAGCGTGGAAGAGTCCAGGTTGGTGTGGATATGAAACAACCAAGCTTCTCTATGTGCTAAAGTCTATCAAGGGTTGATGGACATGGTGAATACATCTGATGGGACACGTACTGTGCTGGGCAATGCTATAGGGTGTAGGGTGGTGTTGCCTTCTTCTTTTATGGAAGGGACTTGGTATATGTGCCAGCTATACCAAGATGCTATGGCAATTGTCAAGAAAAGGGGCAAACCTAATTTATTCATTACATTCACTTGTAATCCCAAATGGCCTAAATTACCGAGGCAAACTGCACAAGACCGGCCAGATTTGATAGCCCGTGTGTTTTTTCAAAAGCATAAGGACATTATGTAGTCAATTACAAAACATAATTTATTTGGGAAGGTAGCTGGATACGTGAGTGTGATAGAGTTTCAAAAGAGACATCTACCACACTCACACATATTGTTGATATTAGAAGGTGCTTTCAAACCCATGGAGATCGGTCACTATGACTGATTAGTGTGTGCAGAGTTGCCCTAATAAGGCAATGTTCTCGGAGTTGCATGATATTATTGGGCAATGTAATGTCCATGGTCCATGTGGTGTACTAAATCCATCTGCAGCTTGCATGGTTGATGGAAAATGCATTCGTCATTATCCACGTGCATTGTCACAGACTACTATTGTTGGCAATGATGGTTATCCGGTTTACATGCATCGTGATGATGGTAGAAAGATACAAGTGAAAGGGGGTGTGATTGATAATCGTTGGGTTGTGCCATTTAATCCTTTCCTCTCCATGAAGTACAAGGCACACATAAATGTTGAAATATGCTCCACAATCACTGTAGTTAAGTATTTGTATAAATATGTGTACAAAGGTCAAGTGAAAGTGGATGCTGATGTTGATTCTTGAATGTTGGGCTAGTTGGTATTTCTTGGCACATCATGAGGGCTTGATTCATCATCAAACAAACCTTTGTGGGTTTCTTGGATCCAGATTTTACCAAGAATCACAACTTTTGTTAAGATACCTATAGGAGTTACAAAATGGTGCAAGGCACAGCATAATTGTCCATGGAAACATTCAGAATTAAAGAACCAATAACCTTAATTGAGGTACCTCCTATGGATTGAATTTCAAAATCAATCTTGAAGGAGTACCTGGCTGAGATGTTTTCCTGTTTCCTAGGAGATGAGGTTGTTGCTTGCTCGACCATCTACCAAGGCTTGTATCTTGCACCTGTTGATTTCATCTTTACCCAAATTGAGATGGAGTAACATCTATCTCCTTAGTATCAATGGAATTATCAAATGAAAGTTCAACTACCACTCTTATGGTGTAAAAAGTTGTGATGATGCTAGGCTTATCATTATCAAGGTGCATAAATTGAGTTCCTTTAGTACTTGGCAAGTCTACCGATGTTGACCTATTGGTGGTGTCAAATTTAGCTCTACAAATACATTCCCCTGGCATAGGGTGAGCCTTCCAAGTTTGGAGATTCACCCTCATGACTTGATCATCATTACATAAATATATTCTATTTAAGCTCTAGTTGAGGAGAAATCCAATAGTTTGCATGAAAGGTCCACCCAATATAATGTCATAGCCATTCGATTTGTCCGAAAAGTCCATCACAAGAAATCACACCTAGTAGGTTAGACAAAAGACCTTAATCTTGATGTCTCTTAGAACTCCTATAGGTTGGGTCATTGCTCCATTAGACAATTTGACTACAAGGTTTGTGCTATCCATCTTTGGTCGTCCCCCAACACTGCTTAGTGAGACTATGCTTTCACTAGCTCCTCCATCCAAGATTGTAGTCACACTCTTACCTTGGTAGGATATGGAAAGTACTACATTGGTTGATAGCAAAAGTGAGAGAGGGAGAGAGAGAGGAGTGCACATGATATAGCTACTTGTACACTAAGTGTATTGATAATGAACATGAAGATATACATGTGAACCCCTTAGGGTTAGGGTTAGGGTTTTCCCCAATGCCCTATGTGGATAGAGCAATTTATAATATCTTTAGAACCCCCTCTTAAATTGTAGTGGGTAAGTAGAGGGTGCATGTACAAGACCTTTTTGTGGATTTCATTTGGTGCATATGCTAAAAAGAAATTGGAGTAGTATGTGCATATGTGAGCACAGTGACTACATAGCAGAAGCATGTACAATGAGTACAACTTATGAGATCCTGTACATATCATGGATTTCCCCCTCTTAAGTTGTGGGTCATCCTTCACCTCTGGGAGTAAAACCCAAAAGATAGGCTGGAAGGAAGAGGAAGGAAATAAGTAGAAGGCAAAGTCCACTTGGATCAAAGACTGGTCGATCAAAAGATGACTACGTGAATAACAGTGTGTATGGCTATGTACTAAACATGTCATGAGTCACCATGGACTATGTAACTGCTCTATGGAAGAGGCATTTGGATGTGAAGCTAGTCGATGTAGCTATGGTGATGTGATCTGGTAGGTTGTGACATACAAGAGTGTCACATAACCAAAAGAATTAACAGCAATGTGCGAGGTATGCCGTTGGAGTGGATGACATTTAGCCGATCGATGGAGGAGTCACATGCTACTATGTGGTGAGGCTTGTAGATGCCATTGGATGCTCTCCTTTTTTGAAGAAATGCTTGGCCGGTTGGTCACTACCATTTTGGATGGATGTCACTAGAGCCTTGATTGTAGGCACTGGTTGGCGTTATAGGTAGAGGTGGTGTATAGATAGCTACTGCTTTGTTTTTGCTACTGTTGCTACTGAGGCTTTTGTGAGCCATATACTTGCTGCTTCAAGTCATGTAGGCATGAATTTTGAGTGACCTATCTCATATGTCGATGGAGATGCTACTTTGCTTGATGCGAGGCTTGTTGACTATAGGAGCTCTTAGGACAAGGACTTGCTTGGCATTTGGCACTGTAGGTATTTGTGTAGATAGGCTTTGGTAGCGAGGTTACTCGCAACTAGAGTCACCAAGAGCTTTAGTATTCTCATAGTGAAAGAAACCTAACAAAGCTTCAAGATCCACTCATGAAGATAAGAGAAAGAATAGATATCTCAGGCTCTAAACTTTTAGAAACCTCAAAATCCAAGAAAAACGACTTAGCAAAACTTTCTCAAACACTCTCAATGAAATTGAGTAGAAATCTAACTCTTTTTTTCAAAACATCACTCAAATTTATCTCTCTCACACAATCACGAAGCTAAATATCTCTCTTATTGATGGAATTGAATGTATCTCGCTGCCCATAGCTCTGAATGACAAGCTTTTTGAAGCAAAATGAAGGGTGAATGGAGCTCTACATGAAGAATTAGAGCAAAAATGAAGATGCCTCACAACAGAGGGCTTGTTGCCTCGACGAAACAAGATCTTGTTGCTCTCTCTTGATGGAGGGCTTAACAGTCATGAAGGGAATGGGAGCACCATCGGCTCTGATACCATGATAGCGGAAGTGAGAGAGGGAGAGAGAGGATTGCACATGATATAGCCACCTATACACTAAGTGTATTGACAATGAACATGAAGATATACATGTGAACCCCTTAGGGTTATGGTCAGGGTTTGCCCCTATTCCCTATGTGGATATTGCAATTTACACTATCTTTAACATTGGTGTCATCACTTTCAAAGAACTAGCCCAATTTGTTGACGGGTACCTTGGAAAATTGTTGGGGGTCATTTGGTGGCTTGACTATCTTAGGATCAATGGACTCAAGAGCTACTAGTTGTCCATTTATCCAATCCAAGAGGTCTCTCCATAGAATGGTATTACCCTATAATAGTGTCTCGATCGACATCTTAATCTCGATGGCTAGGAATGTAGCTAATTCAGCTACATCACGAGGCTGTGTGATTCGTTCACCACACCAACTAATTGTGGCTCTTCCAACCCATAAAAGGACATGTTGTCCTCTTCTCCTGCTGGGCGCCATGCAGGGTCAAGACTCTTTGAACATCTTATGCTTTAGAAGTGAATGTCTTGCTGATGAACCTTGTAATTGCTCCTCATCTACTCTTTCAAGTATGGGAGAGGCTTTAGGGGCTCTAGGATGTATGGTTTCTAGCCCCTTGCTAGCATTGAGCCATTGCTCAAATTTTTCTTGGCAATCACATACCAACTATTGTGCCTTGCTGAGACATTGTTTCTCAATAATAGGGTCTGGGTATTCACCCTAATCTTTGGGAGTCATAGGTTTCCTATGATTCAACACTCCTCAAGTGCCATCCCCTCCTTTTGGTGGTTGATTGAGTTGCTTACCAGTTGAGGTAATATGAGTAGAAGAAGGTGAGGTGGAAAATGTGCTTGTGTCCTCATCAGATCCATTTTGGATAATCACCTTGTCAAAACAATTTCCCACCTTAATTGCACCCTTTTTGTTCTCTTATCTAGGCTGGGATGTACTAGCCTTCTCTCTTTTGTCCTGCTTATGAAGTTCCTTGCTAAGTGCCTTAGCTTGGGCCCTTGTAATTACATTTAAGGATATAGAGGACACTTGGCCTCTCTCAATGCTGAGAAGATTAAGACTTGCAATCGTTATAGAGGTGGTCAACTCCATACCCTGTGCACAATGGTGCTTTCCAATGACTACGTAGTTCATCCTCTGGGTGGAAGGAACGAGAGATTTTGAACCCTAAATTTCCCTTGGATGGCAACAGTGGTTCCTTTTATTGGTCATTGTCTCTAGGATGGATTCAATGGTGTGGGTAAAGTAAGAGGTGGCCATTGTTGTTGGTATATTAGCTGGGGAATGATCTTATAATCTCAACATTCTGATGCCTCATGATTCCCCCATCATGCACAATGGGCACAATAGAGTGTTGGCCTTGCTCGAAAGGCAAGGGAACTCGTTGGTGGAATGACAGGTCCCACACCACACATTATCATGACTTGGGGAATAGGTGGGAACTACTAGGGGCTTCCTTGGACATACCTCCTTCCAATTGCTGGCTTACTCGATTTAATAAAATTTAACAGTTATTTCCTCCATATTTACACCCTTTGTGGGAGGGTTTGTCTCCTAGACTCCACTTGAAATAGTGGCCTTCAAGGTATGGGATACCTATGAGGAGGTGGATGTGGTCTTCCCTCCTTGGGCCTTTTCTTTGATGCTGTCATCTAAGTGCATAGCAGCCTTGTTGCACAACTCAAACAACATGGGATTCATTATAAAAACATGGTCATGAAGCTTATAGTCCCACAAACCTATGAAGAAGTGTGGCAATAGTTCTACATCAGTCATTCTCTCATGAGGTTTACAACGAGAGTTTAAGTGTTTGATTCTAGCAATAATCCCCAAGAGACTCGACCTCTTTTTGCTTGACCTCATAGAGCTAGTTGAGTGGATTCCACTTAGATACACTGGGGGCAAACCCCACTATGAAGGACTTTTGCAACGTGTCCCAATTAATTTTCTCCTTTGAACTCAGTGCTCTAAACCATTGTCTAGCTATGCCATCAAGGTTTAAGCCAAAAGCATTGACCTTGTCTAGATCCCCAATATCACCAAATTGTCGTAGTTTTATTCAAATCGCTCAACATGGGAGATTGGGTCTCCTTCCCCTAAGAATTTGGTGATTAACTTGATGGGTTTACTTCTAGAAGGATTTTGGTCTCTTTCCATAAATATTGGAGGCATGGCCCCCCTTCCTATTTCTTCCACTAGGATTCTCATTGCCTCGTTGTGGTAAGTACCATTCTTAGAGTAGGCAGAGCTTGAGGATATGGTGACCATGCTCTATACATTGGTGGTCTCGATGGAGGGTTCCATTATTGTACAAATGTAGGATTCGGGTATCCTAACCCACTAGGCATTTGCGTTGTGACTTGAGGTTGATTAGGCCGAATGGGTTGGCATGAAGGTCCTCTGGGGGGTGGCATGTTCACCTCGAGCATAGGCCTATGAGAGGCTTTCATCGGGGATGGAATACCTTCCTTGTTTTATGGCCAAGTAGGAAATGAAGGGACTTCATGTGTAGGGGGTTGTGGACCTTCTGGACCACTCCTTTATCCACAATGTCCTAGCATTTGAAACTCTTAGGGTGGTATGGGGCCAAATTTACCCCTATATAACTGGCTTTCCTCAAAGGAGAGATATGTCATTGTCAATAGATAAAATGGGACTTTGTTCCCTAAACATTATTTTTGACACTAGTGGTGGATGGATTGATAGCTGAGGTTCTTCCGACACCCTATTCTCCCTAGAAAATGGGTTTGTATGTCTGTTGTTGGTTATGTTATTCCAAGCATATCCATAAAATTGGAAAAGGTTCCCCTTAATCTAGCTGCTGAAGAAGGGATAGGAGACTGGGGATCATAAAAGATGGTGCTTGGAGCCGTTGAGGCCCTAACATCAGCGGGTTCTCCCATGTCTCCGTCTAGTGTTATGGATTCTTATGAGCTAGATAGGTCACCTTATGTTGGTTCTTACATAGTGTAAGAGGCATTTTTTGAGCTTGGTGACCCTATGGATATAGAGCTAGATGTGTAGGTTGACAAGAGGGCATTTGAGGCACTATCCTTAGGCTCAAGATCGGATCTTAGGACTCTTCCTAATCTCAAGTGCATGATTGATCAACATAGTTGAGGCCCTAATTCTAAGTTGATTCCGCTTCGATGCAGGGTTAAGGGGCTGCGGGGTCAAGGGGTGGCATTACTTGTGGCTTCCTTGCAAAAGAGAAAGAAAACTCTTGAAGATCTGAAAACCATTTTGCAAATCTCCCCCCAGGATTAGGCTTGTGAACTAGATATGCTAATATAGACTGAGAGGTAAGGAAGAAAAATGGCCGAGGTAAGGTCTTGCTGCTCTATTTCTTCATACCTTGTTTCCACCTCTGTAAGTTGTTGGCTGGGATAATAGATGGGTTGCATTCTACCTGCCTCTCCTTTTTGTAGCAATACAGCACCAATTGAATGCAAAGATACACTTGGATTTACATAAAAGTCTTGAGACCAGTCAAGGGGCTTTAATATTGGGCCCTTACTCATGGCCTCCTTAAGTTGCTGAAAAGACTCTTGTTGCTCCACACCCCATTGGAAAGAAACTCCTTTTCTTGTCAACAAGTTCATGGGATGCACTATCTCTATGAAATCATCACAAAAGTGTTCATAATACTTGCTCTTTCCTAGAATTCTATGAACACTAGTGACACTCTCAGGACTTGGGAATGCCATGATTGCTTGAACCTTGTCAGGATCCATTTGTAGGTCTTCTTCACACACAATATGCCCCAACAAGACTACTTTTGTTTGAGCCAAATGACACTTGCTAGGATTTAGACACCCTTTTGCTTCATCAATCCTAGCTAAGGCCATCTTTAACTTCTCCATGTGATCTATGTGCCGAGAATAAATGCAAAAATCATTCAAAAACACCCTTATGAGCTTTCCCAAGTAAGGCTCAAGCACTTGACTCATAAACCTTTGAAATGTAGCTGGTGCATTGGTCAACCCAAAAGGCATCACTCTATAAGCAAAAACTCCCCAAGGTGTGACAAATGATGTTTTCTTTTGATCTTCCTCCCGAATACATAGTAAGATAGGCCACTGATGCAGATGAAGTACCTAAGGTATTGAAGCATTATCATGATGGATTTTGTGGAGGCCACTATGCCGATGACTATACAGTTAAGAAGATTTTACATGCTAGGTATGACAAAATATGAAGAGGGGAGAGGAGAAGAGTGGAGATGAGGAGAGAGGGCACAGCTAGAGAGCACACCACAAATGACTAACTGTACACTAGATTTAGTTGAAAAAATAGAATATATACAAACCCTTTTAGGGTTAGGGTTAGGAAATCTAACCCTTTCCTTCATAGCACTCTATAAGGTTAGTGCTATGCACATATGATCACGTGATGGTGCTATGCACACATGATCACATGATGTTGAGCGTGAACTCTCAACACCTTCCCTCAAGATCAACATCATGAAGTAGGCCTTCCCTCAAGATGATGATTCTGGGGAATCGAAGAAGGACTGAGCATTACATTCCATCACACCCCTTTAATGGGAATGTCCTTCCTCTGCGTCAAACCAAGAGCTAGTCGGTGTTTCTCGAATATCTCTTTACCGAGTGGTTTGGTAAAGATGTCTGCAACATTCTCTTTGCTATCACAATGCTGCAGTGTGATGTCACCAAGTAACACTCTTTCTCTGATGAAGTGCTCTCTGACATCAATGTGCTTTGTCCTGGAGTGATATACTGGATTTTTGGCCAATGCTTGAGTCGATTGATTATCACAGTATATTGTTGTTGGCTTTGACTCATCAAAGTAATCTGTTTCTGACAATAGTCTTCTGAGCCATATAGCCTCACATGCACCTGTAGTGAGTGCCCTATATTCTGCTTCAGTCGAAGACAAAGAAACAGTTGGTTGTTTGTTTGATAACCATGATATAGCACCTTGACCAAGGAAAAATGCATATCCCTGTGTCGATCTCCTGGTCTCATGATCTCCAGCATAGTCACTATCACAGTATCCATGCAACCGTGGATGACTTCCTCTGTATTCTATCCCAAACTGTCTTGTACCTCTGATGTATCTCAAGACTCTTTTGGCTGCATTCTAGTGAGACTATTTTGGATTTGCCATAAATTGTGCTAGTGAGCTTACTGCATAACAAATATCTGGCCGTGTGATTGTCAGATATATAAGAGATCCGATGAGTTGCCTGTAGTATCTGTCATTGACTGTAGGCTTTTCTGAATCTTTAGTAAGTTTCAAACTCTGTTCCATGGGAGTGGCTGCAATCTTGCAATCTGCCATGTGAAACTTCTTCAGGAGACTGTCAACATACTTGAGCTGACTCATAAATGTGCTATCTGAATCTATCCAGAACTCAATTCCAAGACAATAGTGCATAAGTCCAAGATCTTTCATGTCGAACTCTGCAGATAAGTCTTGTTTTAATTTTCTGATGAAGCTATCCTTGCTTCCTGTCACAATCAGATCATCTATGTACAAAAGTGCAATAGTAATGTCTTCCCCTTGAACTTTGTAGTAGAGAGTATGATCTGCATTGGACTTCATGTATCCCAGATCATCAAAATATTTGTCAATTTTGCTGTACCAACTTCTGGGTGCTTGCTTTAAGCCATAGAGACTTTTCTTGAGATGGCAAACCTTGTTCTTCTTTCCTGGTTCAACATAATCGGCTGGTTGTTGCATGTAGACTTCCTCGTCTAGATAACCATTGAGAAATGCATTCTTGACATCGAGCTGATACACATTCCATTTACTGAGTGTCGCTAGTGATATCAAGAACCATATGGAATCCATCTTTGCTACTGGAGCATAAGTCTCATCATAATCTTGACCATATTGTTGTGCAAATCCTTTTGCAACTAATCTGGCTTTGTATCTCTGAATACTGCCATCTGGATTGTACTTCACTTTGTATACCCATTTGTTGGCTATGGCCTTCTTTCTTGGTAGAAGGTCGCATAATTCCCAAGTGTTATTTTTATACAAAGCATCAATTTCTTCATTCATAGCAGTTTGCCATTTTGGCTTGTCTACTGTGTCTTTGAAGTACACTGGCTCTTCTGTAGCCATGATGGTAGTCATAAGAGCATAGTTGGTGGTTTCCACCTAAATTGCTTTGCCTTTCTAAGCATATGTCAATCTGGCTGGTGGTCTGCTTTCCCTAGTAGACCGTCTGAGCTGCTGTGGCGCTGCTTGGGGTGTTGTTGGCAATTCTTGCTCTTCTTCATCAACCTGTTCTATAGATGACTGTGAAGTCGATGCTTCTATCTCCTGTGTAGGTGAGGTTTTCCATTCTGATTCCTTATCAAAGATTACATTTCTGGAGATAATGACTTTGCGGTTGATGGGATCATACAATTTGTATGCTTTGCTTTCTTCACTGTAGCCAACCATGATGCATTTGCGTGACTTCGCATCCAAGTTCCTACGATGATCATCATGTATGTGGGCATATGCTATGCAACCAAATATGCGGAGATGCCCAATGCGTGGCTTGTGTCCAGTGAATGCTTCATAAGGAGTCATACCTTGTATCGGTTCGGTAGGAAGCCGATTAAGCAAGTAGTTAGCTGTAGCTATTGCTTCTGCCCAATACTAATTCGGAAGATGCTTTTCACTAAGCATTGCTCTAGCACTGTTTGCTAAAGTCCCATTCTTCCTTTCAGCTCTTGCATTTTGCTGAGGAGTATCTGCACATGTGAATTGTCTTCGAATGCCGTGATTTTTGCAAAAGTTCATGAATGCTGAAGACATGTATTCACCTCCTCTGTCTGATCTCATGACCTTGATCTTTCTGCCTGTTTGGTTTTCTACCATGGCTTTGAATTCTTGAAATCTGGAAAACACTTCAGATTTCTCTTTAAGAAAGTAGACCCAACAATATATGCTGTAGTCATCTATGAAGGTCAAGTAATAAAGTGAACCATTGATGCTGCAGGTCTGGGCATAACCCCATACATCTGTATGAATCAAATCAAGAATACCTCATGCACGAGAGGTACTTCTGACAAAGTTGGTTCGCTTTTGTTTGCCGAAGCAGCATGCTTCACAAACTTTTCCAAGAAATTGTAGCTTCGGAATCCCAATTGCCATATATAGATTCCTGAGGTCTAACAAGTACTTGAAGTTGACATGATCATATCTCTTGTGCCATTTTGCAGATAGTGGCATTTGTTGCATTTGAGCTAACATGGCATGCTTATCTGGTACTGTAGCTAGCATTCTGTATAAGCGTCCTTCCTTGACACCTTTTGGTACTAGCTGACCTCGTTTGGATTTGTCTCTAATAGTGCATTCATCACCGTCGAAGATGACTTTGTAGTTGTGTTCTGTCATTTGACCTACTGACAAAAGGTTCTTGCTGAGCTTCGGAACATAGAGCACATCTTTGACTAATCCTTTTATACTAGTGAAATTGTTCATAGGGATAATACCCATCCCTTGAACTGGATTCGGTGTATTGTCTGCTGTGTAGATGACATTTTTCTGTCCTTCTAATGGCTTCATTTCTGTGAACCATTCCGGATGATTTGTCATATGAGATGATGCACCGCTGTCGATGTACCAAGGATCCTATTCCACTTGGTCGACTTGATAGCTGTAATCCTCTTTGGGATTGAAATCAGTGTCTAGGTGCATTGTATCAGTCTGATGCAATTCCTCACTTGCAAGAAACATATTTCCATGTTCATTTGCAAAATGACTGTGACTAGAATGTCCACCACGATGATTTCCTCTTCCTCGGGAATTCCCTCGATTACTGCTAGATTGACTGCCTTGGTCGTACTGCTTCTTGTGGTAATCTCTTTCATAGTGTCCAAACTTGTGATAGTAGTTGCACTGAATGTTTGACACATTGGTGGATGCATTCCCTCGTCCTTGGAATCTTCCTCGATTGGAATGATTTCCTCTTTGCTAATTCTGATGTTGCTGAGGATGTTGCTGATGCTGATGCTGAATCTGACTTTGATTTTGTTGATGATGACCACTTTTCTGATATGATCTACCTCTGTTTCTACCTTTGCCTCTGCTTTTGTCTGAAGCTGTGAATGCCTGATCATTAGAATGACCTTTACGTGCTTGAATGGCCTGAGTCTTTCTTATCCCATTCTGCTTGAGCTCGGGCAATCACAAGATCTGCTACTGGTGCAGAAACTGTTTGTGTAGATGTAGATCCCGTTGTTGGTGCTGTGACAATAGATGGAGTAGAGCTACTGGTGGCTGGATTAGCCAATGGTCTAGGTATAGATCCATCGACATACTCCCATTTGTCCTGAAGCACAAGAATGGTCTCCATTCGGTATTTCCATGTACCATAATTGGAGTTGTCTAACTTAGGAGATGCCTCCAGATTGAGGTTGCTAGTCGACATGGTGCAAACAATGTACTCAAAAAGTGTCCTGAAAAACTCTGTATGAATCAACTGCAAATACACTGAAGATGCCAAGTAAAATCTTTGTACCGTCGGTGAAGATAGAACTGCAGTATATAAGATCTCATCTGTGTTACAAGGCTTGTGGCAATGATGCCGGGAATAGCCAAGAGGCTTTACAAGGCTGAAAAATGATGTGCACAATGCCGTGAGATAGCCGAATAGGCTTTACAATGGTGGCATGTGTGTGTGAAATCAAGTGCTATTTGCCCATTGAATCAATCTGCAATGCCTCTGAACTCTGAAGTCTACTCACTGAACTGATGAACGTAAGGTTTCAGGTATTGTAATGATGTGAAATCGGATGTGAGCGTATGGACTGACTCCGAGTAGGTACTAGTCGGGAATTTCGGGCATGGCTTAGATTGGCAACTTGGGGAAATTCAAAGCGTCCCCTCTATGGCGATCTAGTCTACTCTGATCTAGATCTAAACCAACCGTCGATCGATGAAATAACAGCAAATAATTCCTTTTCTTTTGTTCTTTTTAAGTGCTGGGTCAGATGCGTCAATGGAGAGGCAAATGTGCATGAAGGAAGTGGTTTTGTCGACGAGGCTCAAATGTGAGTGTAACTTGCACCGAAATGTGCGCTTGAGTGACGAGCGCGTAGAGCACAAAAAAAATGAGCGACTTTCCTTTTTGGAGCACCCTCAAATTCTTCCTGGATCAAGAGATATGACTTGATCTAGGTGGAGGGGCAAAAGGAGTGTAAATGTGCTCAATGATGATGTGTCACTGTGAGTCACATGCAGTGATGATGTGGCACTGTGCTTAGCAAGAGGTGTGTCAGTGAAGCTCTGTGCTGAGGTGGCAGGAGTGTGCACATGCAGTGTGTGCATAGTGTGCCTGGCACGAGACTGTGCTTGCAGGGGAAAGTGTTGAGGTGGCACTGCTGATGTGGTAGAGGTGACATGGCAGTGATGACATGGCCTGATGACGTGGCCTGGTGATGTGGCATGGTGACGTGACATTGATGATGTGGCCTGATGACATGGCTTGATGATGTGGCCTGGTGACGTGTCTACTGACGTGGCACAAGTGACGTGTCTGCTGACGTGGCACAAGTGACGTGGCCTACTAACATGGCTGCCAATGTTGACGTGGTAGTGTTGATGTGGCAATAATGATGTGTCAGTCGGTGATGATGTGGCAGTGGTGATGTGTCAGCTGACGTGGTGCTAGTGATGTGGCACTGTGGATAAGGGTGCCATGTGGTTGGTCCTTGACCAAGCTCTAGGGTGTGGTGACCCTGAGGATAGGGTCCAAGTCAACTGCCACGTGTCGTAAGAACAACGATAAAAATCTTTTGAGATTCTGACGGAATCTTGGGGATTCCGTCGTCTTCTCCGTCGATGGAGGCAGCCGTCGAGCCCGTATGTGTGCAACCCGCAGTCGAGAGGTCGTAGTAGATGGTTAGGGGCGAGCCGTTGTAGGAGGTTGAAGATGCCGTTCGTTGTTGATGGAGCGCAAGCCAGCGATGGAGCCTTAGCTTCGATGTGCGATGCTGCGTTCGATGATTGTGTTGGCCTTGTTCGTTGATGGAGAGATCGTTGATGGAGCTAACATCGGACGACAAAGCACGAGCAAGGAGCCGTCAGCTCGTTGATGGCATTGGCGCTGGCGCTGGATGCGCCCAGTGAGGAGTCGGCAGCCGTCTGCTACTTGCTAGACTGAGGTCGCGGGGCTGCTAAGTCGTTGGAGATGGCGCAGGAAAGGCTTGAGCGATGCGCAGGAAAGGCTATGCAAGCGGTGCATTTAAAGGAGCAGCCGCGCTGTAGATCTTGGGTCGGATGGTGGAGGCCGCCTATTTTCGAGACGGGCAGCATTGGAGTTTGGAGCTACCCGGTCGACTGTCGGCCGTTGCTTAGTGTGGTTGCTGGGAGCAGCCTCTGCTTCTATGGTTATGCGTTGGTCATCGCAAAAGATGAGCTGTGGCCTGTGGCTGGCAAGGATTGCTTAAGAGCGTTGGAGCCGTTTGGACCTTCCTTGGAACTGCGAGTGCTGACTATGGAACTGCTGGTGTAACGGGAGCCGTTGTTGTAGAGGTCGTCGAGGAGGTGCAGCTTTGTATGTAAATACTTGGAGAGGTGGCTTGCATGGGCAGTTTTGAAGCGTTGCCCATGAGCCCGTGAGCCCGATGGGTCAAAGCTTGGAGAAGTAGGCCATCGTGGATGAGCCCTCACTGAGAATGCTATGCATAGAGAGCCTTATTCATTGTAGGCATGTAGTCAAGGTCGGAGCCTTGGAGACTTGGCGAGCACGCAGGGGCTGATGCGCCTCAGGTATGCAGTCGTTGAGGGAGTCTAAGAACTCTTTCTCACAGATATCTCAAAACCTCTCTCTCTTTCACACAATCTCTCAGAGTGAATCTCTCTCAGCCAAACCTCTCACAATAAGAATGTCTCACAAAATGAATTGAAATCCTCACAAGGAAATCTCAAGAAATGAATGGAAATCTCTTAAGCAATGACGGAAATTTTCTCTCAAATGGATAGATGAAGATCTCTGACTGGAAGTGGACTCTCACAGAGAACACTCAAGAGAACTCTCAATCTAACAATCTCTCTCACACTCTCAAGGATCGCAATGCCTCAGCGGAAGGCAAGGGAGCTCTGATACCATGACAAAATATGAAGAGGGGAGAGGAGAAGAGTGGAGATGAGGAGAGAGGGCACAGCTAGAGAGCACACCACAAATGACTAACTGTACACTAGATTTAGTTGAAAAAATAGAATATATACAAACCCTTTTAGGGTTAGGGTTAGGAAATCTAACCCTTTCCTTTATAGCACTCTATAAGGTTAGTGCTATGCACATATGATCACATGATGGTGCTATGCACACATGATCACATGATGTTGAGCATGAACTCTCAACAAGGTACTATTGGCTAACCTTGTTCAAGGATGTCACTATGTATTGCAAAACTTGTGAACCATGCCAATTCTTTGGTCTCAAAGTGCCATTATCCCTGGCTTGAATCTGTAATGCCTCACTGGAGGAGGGCCTCTTTGCCCTTGATGTGGAGGGCCTCTTCTTGGATGTTGAGGGCCTCTTTGACCTGCACTTGGAGCTAGGGCACCTCTCCCCCATTGGCATGGACTTTGATTGTCTGTTCTTGCCTTGGTCCTTTGCTCTGTCCTTCATTGTTCCTCTTCTGCATGCTCCTCCTCCGTGCTCTCTAAGTCATCCATCTATATCAAAGGATCTTCTTGTGCCTTCCTTTGTCCCTCCTCTCATGCCTTCCTCTGTCCCTCTTACTCCCTATCTGGCTTTCGGATTGGTAGTTTCTCCCTTCGATGGGGATCATCGGGGGGGAGGGGGGGAGGCTATCACTCTCTATCTCTAAGTCTGGAGGTGGGTCTGGCTATGCCAGTCTCCATGGTGCCTTGATCTTAGGCCTGGGGGATGGAGAGAGTGTGCAAGAGAAAGGTGAGGGTGCGAGAGAGAGGGTGGAAATGTTAGGGGCAAGTGGGAGGTGGTGTGGGAGTGGAGAGCTCTTTAAATAATGAAATGAAAATGAGGGCACATTCTCTTATATAGGGCTCAAAACCCTAATTTTTAAAAATACTTGTTTCAATAAAACCCTAAAAAAAGTAAAATTAGTGCAACCTTGAGCTAAATACTTATAATTAACATCCAATAACACAAAATTTCTCATTTATACTGCAACTCATGTCCATTATACATTGGCTTTACTGCAAATCACATAAATAAAATTACAAAGAAATTCTAAAACTTATGCATGGGCATCCACATTGGAAGAGTCTACACCATCATTTTCATCTGTCTCCACTTATATGCGCCCTTGTCTATGATGGGTTGCATGCCACCTTGCATGATTCTGTCTTGCATTCGATGAGTTGTACATTCTTCTTCGATGTTCCGCGTTAATATCTTGCACTGCATGGGACACTAAAGACTCTTTGAATGCTAGTGTTGCAGCTGCTCTTGTTTCGATACGCCTATACCACCATTGAACCAATTGAACCATTGGGCTTGTCTTAGTTCTACCACCCCCATGTTGGGTCACTCTATTATATGCACAACGTGCTTGCCAATGCGATCTTTCCATGCCCTGAGTGGACCACATTCTGATGCTTCCATAATTCCATGCATGTATGGTGCATGAGCATATAAAATGTGCTGCCAAATACAGAATACATCTCATGCCCTACTACTTGGTCGAGTATTTCATCTTGGAATGGCAAAGGAAATTGATCCTTCTTAGTGCATGCATTCAAAGGACGAAATTCCACACAAACTTGCCACTTATTTCCTTTCTTTGGTGTGACAACTATAGGAGATATCCATTCTAAATCATCAACAAGAAAGATGAATCCTACCTCAAGTAGTTGTGTTACCTCTTTCTTTAGTGCCTCAGCTTGGATCACCCCCAATTGCCTTAAGCGTTGCAAACTGGCTTGCTTTCTGGCTTCAACTCAATCTGGTGCTCCACAAGAGAGACTGGTTGAACCAGTGAATAGCTTGTTGCAAAGAGACATGGAAAATCATCTAACATATCCAAGTACTGGAACTTCTCACTACCTAATAGAGAATCACCAAGAAGCTCTTCATTGCATTGGTGTCGTTTAGTGTGCTCCACATCGTCCACATGAAGTGTCTCTATAGGATCTTCTTGTACCACCACCTTGTTCCCTCCTGACTCATCCTGATCAGCACTAAGACAAATACCAAAGGCCACTCCTTCCACCTCACCCTCTGAGCTAAACTCCTCGGAGCTACACCCTGTCTCTTCTTCTTCATCAGTTAATCGTCAAACTCTTTGATGTTGAAGACGACTCCTTGACAACTTCCTTTTTGTGACTTTTAATGTTGTAGTGCACCTTCTTATCATTTCCCTGCAAAATCAATTCTCCAATATCCCACTTTTGAACAGCCTTCACCTTGAGTAGCTAAGGCCTTCCCAAAATCAATGGATAGGCATGTGCATTTGGCTTGGTAGGGATCACCTAAAAAGTAGTCGGCACAAAAATTCCACATACATCCACCTCTAGATTCTTCACAACTCCCAAGGTCTTTATCCTAGTGTTCTCAGCCAATTTGATGCAATAAGGAGAGATAGTACTAGAGTATTTTAAATCAGCATCTATCATGGTCTTCTCACTCATGACATTAATCGATGCACCTTCATCAATGTACACATTAGAAATCACTTGACCATCAATGATCACACCAACCACAGGTACATCATCACCAACATCTACATCTACCTTTTTAACAACAAGAATGGCACTTTTCTTCTTTTTCTTCTTTGACACTCTTGTGCTTAGTAGCTTTTCCCATTCCTTCCGTAGTTTTGGAGACAAAGCAAGTAATTGACCAAAGGTGATATGAGCTTCCTTTTCTTTAAGGTCGGACAACAAGTCATAGCTTCCAATGCCTTGTCCTAAAGGAAAGTCTGACTGGCTAATTCTCCTTCTAGATGCCTTCTTTTTCTTACTACGGTGTTCCTCTTCTTGATATTCCCCATCTACTTCTTCCTTACTTTCTTCTTCTTCTTCTTCTTTTGCTTTACCATGCCCCCGTTTAGCCATCATTACCTCTCTTTTCTCATCCCTTGAAGAAGCTTCTAACAAGGATACTTGTTTTTCTTCCTTACTACGGTGTTCCTCTTCCTGATATTCCCCATCTACTTCTTCCTTACTTTCTTCTTCTTCTTCTTCTTTTGCTTTACCATGCCCCCGTTTAGCCATCATTACCTCTCTTTTCTCATCCCTTGAAGAAGCTTCTAACAAGGATACTTGTTTTTCTTCTTTCTTTCTCAATCTAGGACACTCGGGGCGATAGTGACCTTTTTTATTACATAGCAAGTGATCCCACTCTTATCTCGAGGCCCATCCTCACTCTTTGGTGCTCTAGGTTGTCTTTCATTAACCAAATGCAATTTCAAATTAGCAAACTCTACCATCAATTGGGAGATATTATGATCTAAGTCAGAGGACTTTGGTGCCTGAGGAGTGCCCATTACCTCCACCTTAGGAGTTGAAGCTGTTTAAGACACAAAAGATGATTCGATCTTTAGAGAAGATTCTTTCTTGGTTGCAATGCGAAGTGCCTCCATGTATGTTGTTGGATCTTTACTCATTACTTTTGAGTGAAGACGAGGCTCCAAAGCCATAACAAATTTGCTCATCTTTAAGTGCTCCACATCCTTGAGAGACTTTGAGGGGCCGATGATGCAGATGCCATAGCTCGCAAAGCTCCCTTTCATACTTTGCCCGTAAAGTTTCATATCGGATTGCCAATGCAGAGACCATCTCACCCTCTCCTTGATAGAACTGGTCCAATTGCAACATCAAAGCATTTAGTGAATCCACTGCCCCAAATCTCTACTTCATTGCTACCACACACTTGGTGCTAGTCCTCCTTGGTAGATTTTAGCAAGGCCTCAAGCTACCAACTCAAGGCTACACCTTCAAGATAATCAGGCAAAATCTCTGCCCGATCCTTCATGGACCATCCAGAAAGCCGGCATCCTCAAATAAAATCCCAAAGATAAGACTCTAGGTCTTCCCCTTGGGTCCCTCGAAACGCTGGAATCTTCACCATGATGAAACACAAAAAGGAAACACCAAGATTCAAATAATATCCCAAACAAGATCCCACAGAGCCTTAGTATACCAAGTCCAACTTATTATGCATAACCACTTGTTGAAAACCCTCCACAATGTGATCCTCAATAAAATTTTCAAAAATAAGTGACCAACCAGCACCATGAAAACATTGTGATGATCTCTATTCTCTAGAGGACTTTGATTCCTCTCAGGCGACACCTCAGGGGCATACCCCTGTGACTACCCAAGTTGCCAGTGCATGAAACAATCCCCAATCTATCATTGTGCCTGCTGATGATGTTGTCGATTCACTAGCATATTCAAGAGTGCAAACATAAAGGATATGATCATAATGACCGTGCAAATAGCTTGAGCATCACCTTCACAATCTTCAAGTTCTCTTAAACGACTGCAATCTCTTCTAATGGAGTCAGCCACCATGACACCTTTCACATAACCACATACCACGACACACTTCAAACATAGGTTATCCAATGAGTCTGCCACCTGCGCCTTTCTACCCTACTAACAGGTCTTGAGGATATCCCAAGTCTAGAAGATCGCACTCTTTGATTACTTGCACCCATGATGCCCACCACTTTCTCTTGACACCACATGCTCCGCTTGTCTGCCACCTATTGGCTTAGTCCCCTGAAATAGCCGATACAATAATCTGTAAGCCATTACACCACCAACATAGATTCAAAAACCAAGCACCATCTTTCAAGCACATCAGGGATTATACACAGTATCACTGTCTAGTCCATGGAAAGAACCAAGCATTTATCTGCCGAACTGTGGAGTTACTAAAAATCCTGCTTCATAGCCACTCTAAAGACTTTTGGCAAAGTTTCCCAAGAAATGGATGATGACTCCTCTCACTAACGCCAACGACATTCCTTATAGGTCATCCTCAAACCTCTCATACTAGTTTGCCCCACCTCCTCTGCACTATTCACCAATAGTGACATCAAACATGTAGTGAGCAAGATTGATGACCTCATCATTCATAATTGTTTGGACCGAATATTCGAGTGCCACCCACTGCTTTTGATCCTCTTGCCCTCAATCAATCCTTGCCTCAACAGCATTCCTTTTTCCTTCTACGTAGATCAAGGTGTTCGAGAGCATTTGCTAAGCCAACTATCGTGGGATATCAGAGTGTGATAGGCGCCATAGTGTATGCTTGAGGAGCACCTATAACGGAGATGCAGCAGAGTTTGAGTATGGAATGCAACGACCTGTAGGGTGATATCTAAAACTTGGCTTTATGAAATCAACTGAGGAGCTATCGTAGGGAGACAACACTTTACAAGGAAACAATAGTTGAATGAAGATTGGAGCTAGTGGCCAAAGTTTGATGGGAGGAGACCTTTATGCACGCTACGCCTTCCTATACTTGTGACATATAAAGTTGTGTGTGTGTCCTTAGTGTTGTGACATATGCTCCTCAGTTTTGTAACGTATGCTCCTTAGTTTTTATGTAGTTTTGTGATATTGCTAATTTGGGATACAAAAGAATGATGTGTGTGTTTCTATAGTTTTGTAACCTTAGTGATTAGGACAGGAGAATCATAGAAAGTGGCTGGAGTGAGAAAATGAGAAAGAAAGGATAAGAAAAATAGTATTATAGGAGGTCGTGGCTATAGTAGAGACATCGGTTCAATTAAGGCCAAATGACTTGAGTCTTTACATCTCACTAGCCTCACCCTTACACCAAGCCCCACTACTCCCCCCCTCCTCCCCCCCACTACCCACCAGAGTATATCCATTTTCATAGATACCTTCGTTGACATTTGTATTTGCTAGCCTAATGGCAATCTATGATGACCACCTCTCATGGCTTCAGGCTCTCTCACGTCATCCCACTACCCTATCTATGGTGTATTCTAGCTGTCGGCACCCTTCTCTCTTCTTCTTTATTTTATAATTGTTTCCCTTTAATCTCTCTGGGCTCCTGGAAAATCTGCATGGAGGGTCCTCAATGGTTGGAGGGCAAAGTAATCGAGCAATACTATTTTATCCCATACACAATTTCGACATTCAAACTAACTGCAACCTTTTGACAAGACATCCAATCTCGAAGAAGAGCGAGCGAATATGCATTCCACATGAAACTTGCTTCAAAATTTTTGAACATACAGACTTTGTCCTCGGGGGGGTGCACTACTAAGAAACCCTATGTATTACGTGCATTCAAGAGGTATTTAAAAAACCCCTCAATTAAAATCTCCCCTAATAAACCCACCCCTCTTTACTGATGAACTAATGGGATTTTTTAAAAATATGAATTTAAAAACCCCTCTTGTTATTGTAATCCTGTTAAAATTTTTCCAAAATGTGAATTAAAATATCCCTCCTTTTGAATGCACGTGGTATACTAAATTTTTTGAGGTGAACCCCCTGAGACTTAGTCATAGAATTAGTGCACAAGTCATCAATAAAGATATGATCAGTACCATAGCTACCCAATTTCATTCAAAAGGCTATAAGCTATAGCTTAGCCATGATCAATCAGTGCCAATAGAAAAACCTAGTCAAACGCCAAATTGCTTCTTTAGTTCCCCAATTTCTAACAGCCACTTTCCCTATTTCTGCTTTCTCACCCCCATGTAGATTGGGAGGCTACTTTGGAAATGATCACAAGAGATGATTGTGATATATCAACTCTCTCTCTCTCTCTCTCTCTCTTTGCATTACAATCTCTCCTTATACAAATGGTCTCATCTCGAGGAAGGGAAAGTTCACATTTTCAAGTAGTGAAGTTTGAGATTGGAGCATTCATTGAGTTTTGGACTGCTTCTTTGGATGAGATAGGGGTATAGCACAAGATGTATGCATTAGGTGGTGCCATCCTCATTTTAAAGATTACCCAAGGCATGTTCCTACCCAAGGCCATGTGAATCCCCCTCATGCACCTAATTCATCAACTTGATCACCTCCTATAGGCCTAGCCCTTGCTCCTATTCAAGGAGATGAAGAATCGGCATAGCAAGGGGAATTGTCACATACAATTTGACTTTTGCACACATGACATGGCTTTTCATATGTCATTTACTCATATATAGGTGCAAATATTTCATGTGATTTATATACATATAGTTGCAATCCAAATTTGACACACATGCCTTGGCTTTTTTCTATTTTATTTATTTATATATAGCAAACATTTGCAATTACTTTTGCATGAAGATGCAAATGCTTCATATGACTTTATATACATACACCACATGACATAGCACTTGGTTATTCATGAGTTATTCATACAGAGATGTGTTCAAGCAAAATTTGCAATTACTTTTGCATATAGATGGAAATGTTTTATATGATTTATATACAAACATTTGCATATATTTAAATCACATGCATAACAAGGCAATTTGAATGGTACCATAATAAGGACACACATGAGATTTATGGATTGCTCCTTTTCGATAAAGTCCCATTGTGAGCTCAATAAGCTCACAGATATGCAACATATGCTTTCCATAAGCTGAGAATCAAGTTTGAAATTCACACAGTGGGTCATTTATAAGGCATAGTTTCATACTTGAATTTCTTTGCATGATATTTCCCAACCTAGGATTTTGTGGTGTGGCTCCTCACAACGCGTTGCTGAGATTACTAGACCACATAGCAATAGCACCTTTATGTTCTTTTTGGGATACTAGGATTGTGTGGACTGTGACGGTTTTCTTAAATAGGGGTGCACATATTGTATCCTTGCATATATGAAATTGTTCTTGGATGTAACATTTATAGAGTGGATTTTTTGTTAATGTATGTTGCTTGCATTTTAATATTATTTTATTATGTTTATACAAGTTCTTTTGTTGTGTTCTTGGTATAAGACAATAACATACAAGCCTTGCCAATAACACTAGCTTTGACCATGACACACTCAGTGATGTTAGCAGAATTTTGACCCTTGCCATCGGGCATAACAAACCTCTCTCTTTCTCTCTCTCTCTCCCTCCACACATGCATGCACATGTACACACACACACACACAGGTGTGTGTATGTGTGTTTGTGTGAATGTGTCCACCTTTTGCTCTTGGCCTTGGTGGTAAATAAAAAATTCATGTCATAAAAAATTCCCATTAATTAAAACATAAACTTCATACAAATATGGAAAGCCCATCTATTTACATTAGAGGTTGGCCGTCTATACTTCATCTGTGCTATCCCATAACAGAGATTGAGTAAGCTGTGCCTAGGGTTGAAATTTTATTTCTTGAAAAAGACATTTCTCCACGTAGAGACGCAACGGAGCGGGTCTCTAACGTGTCGAAGACGGGTGAGGCTACTTGTGTTTATGAAAGTGTCACTAGAGCGCTGAGTGGAAGGCACCCCTAAAAACTACAAATTAGCATGGTCTAGATGAGCAAAACATCCAATCGTAAAATGAAATTTGTCCCTAAAGTGGTGTGAGCCCGTCAGCCCCATGAAAGTCAAAACCGCGTTGACGAAGCCACTTTAACAACCAGGTGACTTCCATCTCATATGCACGTTGCTTCCGTCCTCCACCCATTGCCATAGCTCATACAAACCCCCCTCACTCACCTCAATCACTTCTCCTTCGCCAGGTTCTTTCTTCCAGCCTTTCACATCTTCACCACGGAGTTGCTCCCTCCCGCAATGTTCTTTTCCCTTCCCTGCTGTAATCTGACTGACGCAGTACCATATATATCGCAACGGGGGGAACAACATCAATCGATTTACTCATCAGTTTTGTAAGCCTCCGTAGGCCTTTCTTTCAACTGCGTTAGCGCCCTCCTACATACGCCACATTTTAGCTCAGCAGTTGGTTATACGTATTCAAACATACACATGCATTCTTTCATAAAGTGCAGCTAAGCCCCGCATGCTGCCTAATTGTTAGGATCTTAGTACGTTGTGTGTCCAATCTCTGATTTTGAGTTCGCTGAGAGCTAGTGAAAAATGTGAATTTGTTCTGGCAGGAAACAACGCAGGAGACAGCATAATGCTGGTAATTGCGATTGGGAGAGTGGAATCTGTAAATTGGGAAGTTTGCTGAGGTGAAATACTCCGAATTCTTGGTTTCATTTACCAAATCTTCGATCAGGCGCGCGCACCGAACGCCAATTGCTCTAGGGGAAATAAAAATTTATGTGCAATCTCTGCGCATATCATAACAGAGGTATGGCACTAAAAGAAGATTCGTTTTGACGCACGCAATTTCAATTATGTCCATCCTTACGTCGTTGTCGTTGCTTGTGTGTGATCAGCTGACCTCATGCGCCCAACAATGAAGGCACGGAGATCTAGAGAGCCTAAAGCAAATGCTTCAGGAAGTTCCTGATCCTCACACAAAGTTGCTACATGTTGCTGCAGAGAATGGGCACACAGAGATTGTGGAATATCTTGCAAAGCGTTATCCGAACAAAATCAACGAGAGGGATGAGCTCTATCAGACCGCCCTCCATTTAGCTGCCAAGGAACGTCGATCAGCGGTGGTGGCGTGGCTTCTGACGTGTCCTGACATCGATCCTGATTGCGAGGATGGCTATCATCGGAGGCCGATGCATATAGCTGCCAATGTAGGGGACGAATACATCGTGAGGGAGCTTTGGGCACGACGACCTTTACAAGTGGAAAGCAAAGATATGGCGGGGCGATCACCTCTCCATCACGCGGCCTTCAACGGCCATGTCCGGGTAGTGAAAGTGCTCACAAAGCCTGAAGCATGCGGTCGCCCATTGGTAGATCCGAATGTGAAGGATAATTTTGGATGTACGCCTTTACATCTAGCGGCTTGCCATCACAGCGCACTAGGCGTATTGGAGTTCCTGCTCGACTTGCCCGACATTTGCAGCGATGGCTTCAACAACGACGGGCTAACGCCGCTACACCTTGCAGCTCAATGTGGCAACGAGCAGGCCGTGCTCAAGCTTCTGCAACGTTATTGCTACACCAACGTGAGGTCCGATTTTCCCCGCTCATCAGTATGGTGTCAAACGCCGTTGCATGTAGCGGCGGTAGCGGGGCAAGTGCAAGTGTGTAAGACGATACGGGTGTTCTTCGAAGGGAAGCTGAATCGACTGAGCGAAGGGGCGAGGGACCATAATCTAACAGCGATGGGGTACAGCAAGGATGCGATTGGGAGGAGCGCAATGCACTATGCAGCGATGTATGGGCAAGAGGCAGTGATTGGAGAGCTACTGAAGTGGGCAGGAAGCTGTATAGGAAGAGTCGTAGATGAGGAAGACAGTGGTGGGTTTACGGCACTTCATCTGGCTGCGAGGGAGGGCCACGAAATGGTGGTGCGAAGTCTCCTGGCAGCTTCTTCCCGCGTCAATCGACCCTTGCTGCACGACCCTCAAGTCAAACGGTCAGCAACCTTTTCTGCTTTTTCCTGGCTTTTTTTTTCATCTCATTGTTTCAAGAGTATGCCCCCCAAAAATAGAACAAGTTGAATACGATTCATAGGGCAAATTGAAAAAGGAGAGAGAGGGAGAGAGAGAGAAGAAGAAGAAGAGAGAGAGAGAAGAAGAGGCCAAAATCAATTAGCAAATAGCTCATAATTATCGTAAGCTCCTATTAATTAATTAATTCCTAGCATCTCATTATAGCATGTCCCCCAAGGGAAAAAAAATAGAAAATCAATAAGCCATAGTTGGTCATGCCTCTTTAGGGAACCCCAGATTGGATTTGAGCCCCAATTAATTAATTTGTGGGCAGGGTGGGGGTTGGGGATGTCGTTAATTCATTTAGAAGGAAGGGGAATGAGCATTTGCAATTGATTGATTAATGGAGGTGCTCTGTAGAAGCTTGTTGGAGAAGCTTCTGCTCTCCAGCCTCTTAAAAAAGGAGGGCAGGGTGAGGGGAGGAGGGCTTCAAGATTGAAATAGGAGACGGGGGAGAGAGGGGAAGGGAGGGAGAGGAGAGGCAAGGGCTGAGTGGAGGGAGAGGGGTAACCGTTTACGATATGAACTGTTAACCATTTGCGGCGGGCTAACCATTGCGGTATGAACTATTAACCGTTTGCAGGGGAGGGGTAAATAAACGAATAGAGTAATAGAGGTTATAATAAATAGACGAATAAAAGGAGAATATATGAGATCTAGTAAATTAGAGCTATTGAATAATAGGTTGGGAAGGTTTGGAATAATAGATTTAATAAATGAATTTTAATGTTAATGACATAAAATGTAAGGCCTGAGAGAGAGGGGAAGTATAAAGTTAAAATATGGTCTTAGGCCCATGGAAGGTGGGGAGGGTAAAAGGGAGAAATAGAGTAAATAATCAAAGAGATAAGGATGGTTAGAAGGGGGGTATAAATAAAAAACAAGGGGGAGATTCAAAAGCTGTATTAAAGATAAGAAAATAGGTTTCGGGGTGGGGGGGGAGCAAGTAAGTGACACGTGTAATGATGGTGAGAGAGAGAAATGTAAAGGTATGCAAGAAAATTTCCACATAGGCGAGATATGTAAAGGTATGCAAGAGAAATTCCATGTAGGCGAGAAACATAGGGGAGGGGGTAATTGACAAATGTCACTGATGGTGAGAGAGAGAAACGTAAAGGTATGCAAGAGAAATTCCACGCAAGCGAGAAGTATACTTCACATAGGCAAGACTAGTCTTTACTTGCAAATCCATAGCTCGGGAGAAAGGTGGATCAAGGGAGAGTGAAGGCAATGAACGCGGAAGCAGAGGGACCTATGAAGAATGGTAGTCTGGTAGAGTCATAGATAGGCATGATGCACTTAGGCAGACAGAGTTGCAGGTCGTGTCAACCGATAAAGCAGCGTA
The DNA here is from genome assembly GCF_047967505.1 of Dipteris shenzhenensis. Taxonomy (NCBI): domain Eukaryota; kingdom Viridiplantae; phylum Streptophyta; class Polypodiopsida; order Gleicheniales; family Dipteridaceae; genus Dipteris; species Dipteris shenzhenensis. The sequence continues at coordinate 24,671,454 of NC_141608.1, read as the reverse complement.
GAGGTCGATAAGCTCGAGCCACCAAGCTACAGATGGTGGGTTGGGAGTGGTGGCCGAAGATGGTAGGCGACTATGTAGTATAGAGCAAGGCAGCACTACCCGGTGCTCGGCAGCACTACACGGCATTGTGCGAGCAAGAAGCAGAGTAGTGTGGTGGTAGAGGCAGGGAGGTAGAGCTAGTGGGGGGTAGAGTTGGCACGGTGATAGAGGTGGTGGGTTTAGTCAACGATGTCATAGGGGAAGGTAGGGATGTATAAAAAGTGGTAGCAAGGATAGTCAAGGGGGTAGTAGGGAGGATAGTCACGGTTCTAGTTAGTTAGTGTAGTTAGGTAGCTAGTTGGGGAGTGTATATAGGGAGAGGGTACATAAAAGAGAGAGATAAGTGGAGAGAGAGAGAGGGTAAAAATAGAGAGAGGGGGTTAATGGGGAGAGATTAAAAGAGAGAGAGGGGTTGATCAGAGAGATGTGGGATAAATAGAGAGCGTGAAGAAAATAGAGAGAGAGGGGAAAGATAGAGAGAGGGAATAGAAAGAGAGAGATAGAGAGGACACATAGAACGATTAGGGGGCTAATATGTTGAGATTAAGGGCCTTTAGAATAGGTAGATAGATGAATAAACTAATGGAGGAATTAGGTGAGAACCAAAAGGTGGGTAGAGGGTAAGGTAATCCTTGATGTGTATGACACATTACACTTCTAAGCAAAATGCAATTTTCAACAACATCAAATTTAATAAAAAGCTCAGTAAGAATCCACTTTACCCACAAGATGCCCCCCTACTCCAAGTAGCATTAGTCCATTCCATGTAGATGCTCTCATGCACTCCCTTCTTCTCAGGACATGCCTGGTTGCAAAGGCAAGATAGCCTGGCCACACATAACATAAAGTCTCATCTACTTTTCTCTACTCACCATGTTTTTGGGTGCAAAGGTACTGTAGCATGGTCATGTGTGAATGCCAACGTGTATGACTATATAATTAGGGTTTCATGCCCATCGTGGACAAGTGAAGCCCCCAAAGTTCCTCTCTACCTTGATTTGAAGATGAGCCCCATGCGTCTATGTCCCTTTTCACAATAGGGCACACATGTTTTCTTTAAGTTGCACCTTAGTTACACAAAAAAGGGCTTGGCTACTTGGTAAGGCTTGAAGCTAGCAATCTAGGGTTCAAACCCTAGCATGCACATTGATTGGTTTATAGTGCCTAGACGTGGTCTTGGGCACTGCAACAATGAGGTTGCCTGAAAAATAAATCCCGCTCGGGCATGACTTGATTAGTGTCTACACTAATATGCACATTAAGCTTGGTATCCAAAGTAATCTACACAGTCCATACTTGAATATGAGACTAAGTTATTAAGGGATTTTCTTCTTGAATGACATCTAGTTACAACCACTCTCTTAAATACACGAGGGGTGCATTATTAAGAAACCCTAGGTACAATGTTTATTCAATGTGCATTTAAAATACTCTTGACGTGCAAATTTTGCATCAACAAAAAGACACCTTTCTCAATATAATCTTATGGTTTTTTTAAATTCAATTTAAAAAGCCTTACATATAAATACATTTTCTTAATTTTTGAATTAAAATCTACTTGAGTCCACATAGTATATATACATATCATGGGGTGAGCTTCTTGGGATTACACATGCTAGTTTTAACCATTGAGATGGTTTAAGAACTACGCTAGTGGATTAGGAACCAACCCAATGGTCAAAAAAATAAGCTTGATAGAATTATCTAGCTAGCCTAGTAGGTACATGTAAGAGTGAGCTACTTGGCTAACTAGCCTAGTGGTTGGAATCATGGGTGATTGGAGTAGCAAGGTTACTAGCCTTATCTAGCCAACCCATCAATTTAAGGACCATTCTAGTGGACTCAAAAAAATAAGCTTAGTGGGTTGATGAATATATATCACAAGTATTGTGGGTGGACTTACATCTAATCTACTTAAGTCATAAGTTGATGCCTAGTTTTCCACCTGTTAAGTTGGTAGATCACCAAATGAAATTAGTTCTAGGATCTTAACTATAAGCATGGAATCTTTTCCCCAAATGATATTTATTTTCCCCAAGGATAGGTATCCTAACAGCAGCAATGCTACTAAAGAACAAGAAGGATAGAAGTTGGAGCATATGCGTAAGCCATAGCAAGATGGAGAAGGTTCGAATTAAGAAGTAATAAGATGGTTTCATTGATAGGCTACAGGGAGATGCCTATTTTATGAAGATTCACCTTTGTACTAATTATTACCAAATAGGATGGCTAAAAAAACATTTTTAAGATGGGATTCCAAACTAGATATGTTCATTATGAGTGCCTAGGATTGCTTTTACCCATTATGAGCCTAGGAATCCCTTTTAGACTCACAAAAGCTCCTATAACATTTTCATAGATGATGAATTATATCTTTTGTGTGGATATGCAATTCATCTGTAAAAGTTTGTGGTCATATTCTTAGATGATATTATGGTATAGAGGAGCTATATAGTCCCTATATAGTGTAAAGAAAGAGGGAGAGAGATAGGAGACTCAAGTTCAGCTTTCTTCACAACACACAAAAGAGAGAGGACACAAGGTTGGAGGGTGAAGTCTTTCTTCACTTTTGCACACAACAACAATACAATAGAAGAGGGAAATACCCTATATGTCAAAACCTAGAATACGTGGTTCATATGTGAACCCAAACCAAAACATACGTGGTAGTCTAACTACACCACGAGTACAACTAACATAGACGGTGACATAAAGGATAGTCATCCAGGAGATATGTCGGGGATAGAGCTTGATATCTCAACACTCCCCCTCAAGCTCAAATCCATCTCACGTACACCAAGCAAGCTCCTAAATCTGCGAAGCTTCTCGGTACCCAATGCCTTCGTAAAGATATCAGCCACCTGCTCCTCAGTGCTGACATAGACAAGATCAATCTCACCAGCTAGAACCTTCTCTCTCACAAAGTGATAATGCACCTCAATGTGCTTCGTTCTAGCATGATAAACTGGGTTATTAGCAAGCATGATGCTGCTAATGTTGTCACAATGAATGACAACTGCTGCATGAACTGACTGTCCCATATCTGCAAGTAGCTTCCGTAACCAAGCTACCTCACATGCAGCCATTGCTGCACCCCTGTACTCAGCCTCTGTGCTCGACAAGGCAACTGTTGGCTGCTTCTTGCTGCTCCAACTGATGGCACCACTCCCAAGGGAAAACATAAAACCACTAGTAGATCTCCTGTCTGAGACACTACCAGCCCAGTCAGCATCTGTGTATCCATGTACCTGTAATGCACAGCCAGCTTCATAAAACAGTCCATAATGCAATGTGGACTTCACATACCGCAGTATGCGCCTAGCCGCATCCAAATGTGGCTTCCTCGGTACCTGCATAAACTGACTCACCAGCCCCACAGCATAGCTCAAATCTGGTCTGGTTATAGTCATGTAAATCAAGCTACCTACTATGCGCCTGTACATAGTAATATCTTCAAGAAGCTCACCTGTTTCTGCATTGAGCTTCACATTCTGCTCCAATGGAACAGAAATAGGCTTACAACCTGTCATCCCATATTTGGACAGCATGTCCAAACCGTATTGCCTTTGCAACAGCCATATCCCACTCGGGGATCTAATAACCTCAATGCCCAAGAAGTAACGCAGCTCTCCCAAATCCTTCATCTCAAATTTTTGCTTCAACAGCAGCTTCACTTCATTAATGTCTGCATCACTATCACCTGTAATAATCAAGTCATCAACATAGATGACTATAAGCACAATCCCTCTGTTTGTCCTTTTCACATAAAGTGAAAAATCTGAATTGGAAATCTGAAATCCAATAGTGACAAGATATTGCCCTATCTTGTCTGACCATGCCCTCGGCGCCTGTTTTAAGCCATACAAGGCTTTGCGCAACCTGCATACAAAATCGGGGTGTGCATTATCCTCATAACCTTCTGGCTGCATCATATAAACCTCTTCTTGCAAGTCACCATGCAAGAAGGCATTTTTCACATCCATCTGATGCAAAGACCATCCCTTTGCAGCAGCCATAGCAATTACTGCTCTCACGGTTGCCATCCTTGCAACTGGGCTGAAAGTTTCCTCATAGTCAATTCCATATGTCTGTGCAAAACCTTTGGCAACCAATCTTGCCTTGTACCTGCTAACAGACCCATCAGCATTGTGCTTTACTTTGTAAACCCACTTGCAGCCAATAGCCTTCTTATCATGAGGCAAAGGCATCAAATCCCAAGTGTGGTTTGCATCCAAGGCAGCCATCTCTTCATCCATAGCTGCTTCCCAATTTTTATGCCCTGCTGCATCCTCAAAACATGTGGGCTCTGGCTCTTCTAGAACCTTGACCATATAAGCATAGTGATGTGCTGTATACCCATCATATCTCAGCCTGTCAACTGGATACTTAATACGAGTGGACCTCCGTACAACTGGATCAGTTGCAGGAGTCTTTAAATCATGCCTGCTTTTCCTTGCACCAGGTGTAACAACAGAAGGAATTACAAGTTCCTCATCAAGGCTCATTTCAGAGCCGCTTGACTCTCCATCAACATGAGAGCTACCAGCAGACACATCAAACACTGGGGCATGGTCCACTTTTTCTTTTCCCTTATGTGATACCTGCACAACACTATCAGGACTGCCATGTGACGATTCACTAGATCTCAATCTCCCTGTCCATGCATTAGATCCACTAGTAGAGGACTCTCTGGGTCCACTCAAGGCTTGAGATTGCTGCTCTGCATTTATTGCAGCATTCCCATTTCCTGCATCTGCATCTCCTACCATAACAGTTGGTGCATACCAGCTGCTCATTTCATCAAAAACAACATCTCTGCTCACCTGCATTTTGCGGGTGGAAGGGTTATAACAGCGATACCCTTTCTGGTGCTGAGCATATCCAATAAAGATGCATTTTTCTGCCTTTGGATCGAGCTTTGTTCTCTTCTCATCAGGAACATGAACATAAGCTATGCAACCAAATACCTTCAAGTGAGAAATATCTGGTTTTTGGCCTGTATACATTTCTTCAGGCGTCATGCCATGGACAGCTGCAGTGGGGGTTCTGTTCATAATATAAACAGCAGTTGCTACTGCTTCAGCCCAAAAATAATCAGGCATGTTTTTCTCATTTAGGATCGCCCGTCCTACTTCTGCAATATGCCTGTTCTTCCTTTCTGCAACCCCATTCTGCTGAGGGGTAGACCTGCATGAGTACTTCCTTTGAATTCCCTGTTCTTTCAGATATTCACAAAATTCTTCTGAAAAGTACTCTCCCCCTCCATCAGATCTTAGCACTTTAATATGCACACCTTTCTCTTTTTCAACCATGGCCTTAAAGGCCTTGAAGTGGCTGAACACTTCACTTTTGTGCTTCATAAAATAAATCCACACCTTCCTAGTGTAGTCATCAATAAACGTCACATAATAATGGCATCCACCAATAGAAGCAGCTTTGGTTGTCCAAACATCTGAATGGATCACTTCCAAAGGTCTTTTGCTCACCTTAGCATTTTTGGGAAATGCATGTCTGGCCTGCTTACCCATTTGGCATGCTTCACATACCTTTTGCATTCCCTCAACTCTGAATTTAGGCAAACCTGCAACAATGTTTTTCGTTTGCATAGATTTCAGCCTTTGTATATTCACATGCCCAATGCGCTTGTGCCATATCTCAATATCTGCAATGACACCTCTCCCATGCGCAAACATAGCAGCTTTCACCTCAGGCATATCAACATCCAAGGTGAACATTCTTCCATTTTTGTTGCCTTTCGCAACCAAGCGGCATTTATTTTTCAGGTCTTCAACGAAGCATCCATCAGGATTAAATCTAACCTGCAGACCTTGCTCAACCATCTGGCCAACTGAAACCAGGTTCTTAGTGATTTTTGGAACATGAAGTACATCTGCCAAGTACTTTGTTTTGCCATCCTGCATAGCCAATGGCACTTTACCAACCTGCGTAATTGGGTGCGCAGTATCATCACCTGTTTCAACATAACCTGGCTTATCCAAATTTCTGACATCATGAAACCACTCACCATGACTGGTCATGTGGTTAGAGGCACCTGAATCAACATACCAAACATCATTGCAAGCTGCAGCATCTCCTGACATGGAGTTAACCATATGCTGCATCACAAAAAGGTGCTCATTTCTGTCGTCACCATGCCCACTTGATGATGCATAGTTGCTTTGCTGCAACTTTCCACTTTTGATGTCATTCTGCTTTTTATAGCATGTATTCTCCTTGTGTCCAGGCTTTCCACAATAATAGCATTCTGTGCTGCTATTTACTTGCTGGTTCCTTTGCCATGAACCACGGCCTCTTTGGCTCCCCCTGCCTCTAGAACTACCACGTCCTCCTCCATAGGACTGGTTTTCCTGTTGTTGCTGTTGGTTCTGATTTCCTGCACGGCCACCAGAACGGCCTCTTCCTCTACCCCTGCCTCTACCTGTATTCGAGTAGAAAGCAGTCTCTTGAGAAGTTGAGGTGGCTGAGCCACCATTCCTTTGCTCTTCACTCAGCAAGAGAGCAATAAGTTCCTGAAAATCAGGAAATGTTTCACGGACTCCAATGGATGTCCGAAATTGTGCATAATCTTTCCCAAGACCATTCAAGGTCACGGACACTAAGTCCTCATCATCAACAGGTGCTCCAATGGAGGCAAGAGAATCTGCAAGGCCTTTCACCTTCAAGGAATACTCATTTATATTCAGATTTTTCCTTTGCACATTGTGCAACTCCTGCTTTAGCTGCATCTTCCGTGCTTTGGTATTTGTGCTATACAGCTTCACCAATGTATCCCATGCTTCCTTAGGCGTCTCTAGATCCTGTATATGCACAATCATAGAATCTGAAATGCTAACAGATAGCCAATACAAGCATTTTCTGGCTTTTTCATGCCATTCCTTAAAGGCCTTCAATTCAGCAGGAGTGGGAGCAGTACCCAAAACTGGTTCTGCAGTTTCACCACTGATGTAATCCCAAACTCCCTTTCCCATAAGGAAGTTTGTCATCCTGAACTTCCATGCTTGGAAGTTGTTCTTGTCAAGCTTCTCACTGACAATGGTAGACAGATTCTCAGACATTTTACAAATCACGAATTGCAACAGCAACCTGTAAACACAGCAAATGCCTCACAAGGGCAAATAGCAAAACTTCTGCGAAAAGCCTCACAGGGGCAGATCTGCAACACTGACGAAAGTGGTATTTCACCACACAGTCACTTCCTAGTGACGATTTTGCATCAACAGGCAACAGGCATGAATCTGCAACTCCCAATATCTCTGCACACAGGCATACGACGCAGTTTCTGTGGCACCTTTCCACCGACTGGCCGCACGCAGTGGTCGCACAGCAAAAACAGGGCCTTTTTCTGAGTGCCTGCGAAGAACTTCCACCCTCAAAACGGGCCCCGAAACAGCGAGAGCGCAGCATATACTGCGCTCTCACTGCACCGCGAAGGGCCTCTCAATCTGAAGCAGTGCACTCCTGCACTTCTGGCTGTGCTACCTGCAAAGATTTGCTCCCAAACTCGAAGTAGGAAAGCAACACTAGTCCTCTTACCAGGACACCACAAACTTGGCTTTCTTTCTTGAGCTCCTTACCACGAACAAGGCTCTGATACCATGTAAAGAAAGAGGGAGAGAGATAGGAGACTCAAGTTCAGCTTTCTTCACAACACACAAAAGAGAGAGGACACAAGGTTGGAGGGTGAAGTCTTTCTTCACTTTTGCACACAACAACAATACAATAGAAGAGGGAAATACCCTATATGTCAAAACCTAGAATACGTGGTTCATATGTGAACCCAAACCAAAACATACGTGGTAGTCTAACTACACCACGAGTACAACTAACATAGACGGTGACATAAAGGATAGTCATCCAGGAGATATGTCGGGGATAGAGCTTGATATCTCAACATATAGTCATTCTCTCGATGAGCATGCCAGGTATCTATGTTTCATACTAGAGATACGAAGACGTGAGAAATTGTATGTGAAGCAGTCTCAGAGTGAGTTATTTCATAAAGAACTTCTACACCATAGAATAAGATAACTGTGAGCAAACCTAGGCTCCTTGAGAAGTCTGTGAGGGATTTATGCAAAGCTAACAATTCTCTTTGATGAGCCTCCTTAATGGATGTAGACTTTTGTCCAATAGTCCTATTTTGTAGATGAAAAGCTTGATGAGGCTTTCTAGACTTGCACGTTTAAGGTGAAAGAATCCATTTGTATTTGCTTTAATGGATCCTAGCCAACCATTTGATGTAGAGGTTGATGCTAGCGATTTTGCAATAGGAATTGCTTTATTCTAGGAGGGTTGACTTGTATCTATTAAGAGTAGTTTAACACTAGATGATACTTAGGCTTGGTGGCATACTCATGAAAAGGAATCATATATGTCTAATCACATATTAAAAACTTGGAGACATTATCTTTAGGTGATCTAAGCTAGTTATAATGGTAGACCATGAGTCTATAAAGTACATTTGTGATAAGCTTGAGTTCAGGGGAAGGCACAATGGGCTGAGTTGATGCAAGACTTTGACATGGAGATTAGATGTCACAAGGGTATCTTAAACATGATTTTTGCTCCTTTGAGTTGAATTGGTGAGGTAAACTCTTTGAGTTTTATCGAGATCCAGATAGGGAGCTCCACACAAATAGATCAAGACTAAGGATTATACCACCTATTTAGGTGGTTGATGTTGGGTTCTACCTTCAAAATGGGTTGCTATTACAAAATGGAAAGATTTGCATTCCTAGTGACATTGAGATTAGGATGAATATCTTATATGTATGTCATGTCATTGATGCTTCAATTGTAGGACATCCACGAATTCAGTGGACCTATGATTTAGTAAAACAGACATTTATTGGCCTAAGATGAAGCTCAAAATTATTGACCATCTAGTAAAATGCTAGCACTATCAAGTGAATAATGTGGAATTCATGTTGGACAACCGTTCTTGCATTCTATAGATATCCTTAGTAGTAAATGGGAGATTATTTTGGATGAATTATGGGATCACCATAATCTCATCGAGGGCTGATGCTGTTTGGGTAGTGGTGGATAGATTGACCAAGATGGAAAGATTATTACCTACAAAGAAAACCATTAAGGATACTGATTTGGCTCATCATTTTGTTGAGCAATTGTTTAGATTATATGGGTTGCCTTGTGATAGATATCCAAAGTTCTCTAGTCACTTCTTTTAGAAAGCATTTCTAAACTTAGGAACCATAATGAGTATGAGTTTCACTAATCGTCCTAAATCTAATGGGAAAATAGAAAGGGGGAAGTGAGGCCTTGAAATATATGCTTTAGGCTACGTCTCCAAGAGGATATCTATTTGGAAAATGTATATCCATTGGCGAAATTTTCCCATGACAATGCTAAGATTATGGCTATTGGTTATAGTTTGTTTATGCTTTTATATGGATCTGATATGATGGTTAGATTATAGGGTATCCAACTAGATGCAACTAAGGACTACTTTCTAGACATGTAAGAGAAATGTAGTGACTCCATGAATCTCTCACTAGTGCCCAAGATAGAGCATAATTTTACACTACTTGATATCATTTGCCTAGAGAGTTTTTTGAGGGAACGCTTGTATCTTTGCAATATAGAAAGATTAAAAAATGTTAAGGATTGAATTGGTAGATAGGTTAGCCCTTAGCTATTGTGGACCCTTCCTAATCTTGAAAAATATAACTGAGGTTGCATATAATCTAGAATTTCCTAATTTTGAAAAAGATAACATCCACATGTAAAAGTTCATCCAATCATTCAAGGCAATAGACTGAAAGAGGTGTGGGGGGCTTGAGATAGTCTCATTTTGTCCAAAGAACTTGTGGAATTTGAGGATTTGACTATATTCCACGTGAGGTTAAGAGGGTTATCAACTTTTGGGAAATGAAACTCAAGAATGAGTTTATATCAAATTTCAAAGTTTTGTGGAAGGATAGCTCTAAGGAAGGCTCAACTTGGGAGTCAGTTGCTAGATTGCAAAAGAGTTTTCCCGATTTCTTTTATGATGAGTAAATGCTTAAAGGGTGTAAGAATATTATGTATCCGGATGCTAATCATCTCAAATTATTAGATTTAATACCTTAAGGTTGAGGGGTTGTGGGATTAAGGGAAGTAGGCTAACATGGTTCTAGAGGCTTAGACTATAGCAAAGGGCCATCTGGATAATTTTAGCATGGGATTCTTTCCCCATAAAGTGGGATGCTCATCTACATAGGAGTGGCCATGGCTATTATGAGTTCATTCAATATTTTGGTTTGGATCTTGAGCCTAGACTCCCGCCATTGACATGGAAGGTCTGAGATGTCATATTGAAGGTTCCTTGGGAGAAGGTTTTGGTGGTATGGGCTGCTAGAGCTATAGGCATGAGCTTGTGGGAGTCTGTGATCTTTAGCCCATATGATTACGGATGGCTAGGAGGTGAGTCATCTATTGATTATCCTATAATTGTTTTACTAATTCTAATTCTTATATTTATACCATTTTTAGGGATAGATCCTATAGAGGACTCTACAAATAGGATGTAGAATTTCTATAATATAGCAACATGGCTTTCATCTAGCCTCTCCAAAGGAACATAATTTAATATAGTAATGCTTCTCAATAATATTTTTCTCACAATTACAATTTCATGTAGTGTAATAACTTATATTATATAAGAGTCTCTAATGTTTTGCAAACCATAACCACAATGGGGGCACTAGCCCACTAGGCATGTCAATGTGGCTTTGTAGGCAATTAGATCTACTTTTCTTACTTGGCTTCACCCTCATCTTCAAGCACCACCCTCACCTTCAACTCACCCCATCTATTGTATGTGGAGCTTGATTTTTTTTTCAGAGGTTGTTTTTGGTTGTGCTTTGGACCTCGGCATGTCTATACCTATTCCATGAACGGGGATAGGGGGAGGGCAACACACCCCCTATGACTATCACTGGGGGATTCCAAGGGAAGCCGGCAACATGCATTAGGCCCCCCTTGGTGAGGGTCTAGGGGCAGTGCTTCCTCGAAGCCAAAAATATATGAAAATTTGGTACATGAGTTAGGTGGTCAAAATTGTAAGATAAAGGTATGGCTCACTTAGCAGAATAGCAGTGGATATACTGTTTGTATCATCTTCTCACTTTTTGGATAAGAAAATTGCAAGATTGGAAATTTCTCCATGGATGTAGCCCACATTGGGTGGACCACGTATATCGGTGTCTATTTGGCTTCTATTCTCTACACTTTTTGTATAGAATATTCTATGCATTCCAATTCTTGCATTGCTGCTCCATTATTGCATTGTTCGAAACACCATCTACCAAGCACTAGCCCTACTCTATCAAGTTCTCATCATGATAGTTGGCACACTGTCCCTTGCCCCTCTTGGCATGATATTGATTAATCAAATTAGTGGTTGTTGGAGGCTGATTTCATCTTGAAAGGTGTTACCCTACACATGGAATTACGAAGCATCAATCCTATAGATAACTTGCCATTAAGAGTGTCGAATCCCTCCTCTAGCATTCCATTGCCCTATTGCATGGATGCTTGAGGAGGAGCATAGCTAGGGTGGGATGCCCTATACTCAATGCATTTTATGTATAACTGGTTTCATTGCTTGTCCCTTCAATTTATAGAAAACATTTCGGGTTAATCAATTACATGAGAAAATTGGGGAGAAATGAAAGAGTAGAGAAAATTTTAATACATGCTTGCTCGCACATGCTATATGGATTTTATGACAAGTGATCCCCTTGTGGTTACACCATTGTGCCATATCCCTAAAATAGTTTTGTAATTGGCTATATTCGGGTCATGTTTTGACACATGCAGTAGATCTAAACTTCTTCAATTTTGTATTATCTACTTGAATTGAGAGGTGATTCTAGATGGTGATCAGCTTCACCTTCATCTTGAGGAGTATGCTACCAAAAAAATCTACTAAAAACTGTCTTAAGGTGTAATATTTAAACTCCTACTTACATCAAATTGAACATTCTTTTTCCTTAAATATAAAAATTTATTCTTTTCACTTTTGTGAATTGAAAAGCTCTTTTTATATGTATCTTTCTATGGATTAGATGGAAAAAACCCTTTTGTTGAATCAATGTCCTATGCTTATATGTTTTTAGGTGCACAACTTGGGGCCTTTATGAGATACCCAAATGCATTGTGGTAGTATACTCTTGCAGTGTGTTTGCAAGATCATGTTTTCTTCCCTCTAAACTTCTTCTCCATAACATTGTACATACTTACATTATCATTACAAGTAGCCTCATCTTAGCTCTCTTAGATTGACATGATGTCTAATGGGAGTTTTCTTGATGGTGCTTTCACTTCATAATCTTTAATGAGCTTATACTCCATCCAAATTTTGTTTGCACCTACAATTAGATATGAACCACATTTTAAGGTTCCTACTTTCCACATACTCATGAGACTTAAGTGGCTAGTCAAGAGCTAGCTTTGTTATGGGCATGTTGTTTCCCCATTAGCTAATCATCACAATAATTCTTTTATACAACCAGATACATAGAAAGGAGCCGTTTTTAAAGAGACTGGGAGCTTTGGGTAAGCATGGCCAATAGAAGTGGTTAGTTCAAGGTGAGATTCTCTAGCCTAAGTTCAATGAAGAGTAATGCTTTGTAGGAGAAAGGGGACACCATGGGCATTCCTTCTTCTATATGAGATAGCAGATGTACATTTTGAGTGGCCTTCAAAGGTGCAGATGACAGTGAAGAACTAGATATCAGTGGAGGTGGGAGGAGGGAAGGAGTAAAGGGCTAGCAAGAGGAGGTGGACTAGGTGAATCAATGCATGAGAGATGCCAAAAGTGAAGGGATTGGGTATCAACGCATGTGGCAGTTCAAGATTTACAAAAAGTGAAGGGATTGGGAATCAAAGCATGAAGCACTTCAAGATTTGCATGTGCGGCATCGAGGGTTGGGCCAGCTATACATGTTGTAACTAGAAGTGGCAATCTTGTCTATTGGGCAAGGAAAGGTCACCACCTAGAGAATGGGAAATTCTGCATCAGCCAACGTCAACCCAATCATAGCTCTACCTCTTCCAAGCTTAGCTCTAATGGCTAGTCATAATTGGAGTCTCTCTAATTTCACCTCTAGCGAGCTCTAGCTCTTCCAAGCTTAGCTCTAATGCCTAGTCATAATTGGAGCCTGATAGCTACCTTCAACTTTGTGCCCATAAAGCTTGTATGGCTTGCAAGCTCAAAGGTACAGGTCCACCTCCCTCTGATAGACTAATTGTGTGAGTCAAAGTCGGAAGTTGCAAAAGAGGAAATAGCATGTTTCACCTTTAAAATGGAGCTAAAATGGAAAGTTGTGGCTCATTACAAAGCCCAAAAGTTGATGCGCGATCACCCTATTGCTTGATCCACAAAAAGAATCTACATTTTGTGTCCAAAACATGAAAATGTTTCATTTCAAGTCAATATATGGCCATCACTATGGGTCCTTGTTGGGGGATACTATATGGAGTACCCATTGAGTTTAAGAGTTATATTTAAGAAAGAGAACATGATAGATCCCAACTTCTTACATTAATGCTCTCCTCCCCCCCCTGCCCTAGTCACTTCAGATATCTCAGGGGATTCACCTCACAAAATTTTAGTGTACCACAAGCATTGAATAGGAATGGTATTTTAGTTCAACTTTTTTTTTAAAATTAACAGGATTACAATAACAAGAGGGTTTATTTAATTCAACTTTATGAAAAAATCAATTAGTTCACAAGTAAAGCTTGGGGTGTTTTTATTGGTTGATAAATTTTAGTTGAGGGGTTTTTTTAATACCCCTTGAATGCACATGATACATAGGGTTTCTTAGCAATGCACTGCCCGAGTTAGATATCCCCCTCCCATCCCAATCCCCGCATTACTCCACTTCCCTCTCTCCCTCTTAGGTTGATTGCTCCCTCATCCACCTCCTTTGGACCCCTCCAACCAATCAAATGGGGATTTTTTTTGGGTATATTTCATGCATGTATGGAGAGAGAGGCTTGTTAGGAGAGGCCAAATTTCATTATGCTTAGATTTCCCCCATCCATCAACACATCTTTGAGTACTACACCTTTAAGATATATTCATGTTTTTTCGCCCCTAATATCCATGGAGAAATATCACCACGAGGTCCTTGTTTCGTTGTTGTCTCTTTCAAATGTTCATGTAGAAATTTGTTGTCTCTTTCAAATGTTCATGTAGAAATTTGTTTTCGCATAATCATATAGGGGACTTATCCAATCTGACAGCCTTTTCTTTTCTCAGGTTGCGGCATAGTATACCCATAGCTGAAGATTTGCGCTCTTGGGTACTCACTGACCAAGCAATACAAGGAAATTTGATGAGTTCAGACTTCGTGCAGATCGACGGAATGTCGGCCCTGCATTTTGCTACACGAGGCGGGCATATGCCGGTTGTGCGAGAGCTATTTAAATCAAAACAAAGACTAGAAGCATGCACAGTCGATGGTAGTGGACTATCTCCTCGTGACTGGGCTGCAGTGAGCGGCATTCTAAAGGAATACTTAGACCATCTTCAATCTGTGGGCATTGCAGAAAGAAATCCCAAAAATGCCTCTAGCCTATCAAAAATGCGTTTGGAATCTTTGCGACACACATTGGATCTCGAAAAGAAGACGGATCTTGAGCGTCAACTGTGTGTACAGAAGGATAGAACAGCCTTTGAAGCTGGTTTTATATTTTCCCAAAGTAACAACTCTAAGTTGATCATCCATGAGGCTGCAAGCAAAGGTGATGCCAAATTACTCAATCGGTTGCTCTGTTTGCCTCAAGTGGATGTGAATGAACAAGACATAGCAGGGAACACAGCTACGCATCTTGCAGCACGACATGGCCATCTGGAGGCCTTGAAGGTGCTTGTCAACCACCCAACGAGTGTCGCAAATGTCAAGAACAATTGGAACGACACGCCATTTTTGCTTGCATACAAAGGAAACCATGTGGAAACGTGTAAAGCTATATTGAATCTGCCGAACGTTGAGGTAGAGGAAAACCTAGGAATGCTGTTTCGAGATGCCATAAGAAGGGATTGGTATGAAATGAGTGTAATGCTGGTCTCTGACAGGAGGACAGGCGTGACACATGAGGGAAGTGATGGGAAGACTCCGTTGCAATTGGCAAAGGAAAAGGGAAAATTAGGCAATCGATACTTGAAACTACTGTTGTTGAGGGATGATTTACGTGCTAAGTTGTCGGCAGAGCATTCTGGTTATATGAAATCCATCAATGCAACTTTGGTGGCATCGACACTCATAGCCAGCATTACATATCAAGGATGGTTGCAGCCACCGCAAAGCCAGCATCGGGCAGCATTAAGAGCCTTCTGGTGGTTAAATAGCCTATCCTTCTATTTGGCCATAGCAACTATACTGGCCGGAGTCGTGGGTGTGCTGCCTACACCAAGGACGCAGCTCTTGGTGTCGATGCAAAAGGCTATGCGTGCATTGACAGTGGGATGTATGTTTCTGGCTGCTGCTACCATAACCGTAATGGGAGCTTTTGGGGTAGCCGGCATAGCTGTCATTTGGGACTACAAGGTTGCTATTGTGGTTCCTTTGCTTGTAGGAAGCTCGTTGTGCATCGGCCTCCTCATTTGGGCATTTCACTTCCACTTCCCTAGTCCAACATGGCAGAGAGTAAGTGCTCACGCTAACAACGAAGGACTAAATCACACGGGGGCACCGATTCTTCATCGCGTCTTCCATTCGCTATGCATTTGTTTGCATCGGCCCAAAACCGGAGCAAGATGTGGGGCAGGAAATCAAGCCTCTTCGCGCCTTAATCCAGAATGGGTGCCAGTGTTCAATCGCCCACAACAAAATCTCGGGCTGGGATCAGAGTGTAGTCAAGAGCCTCCCGTTACATGGGTTCAAAACCGCTCTACTCGCTTTCAACAAGAGTTATCTATCGCTACTCAATTCCAAGAATCCATCACGACAGCTCGCGTACTCGGCTTTA
This sequence comes from Dipteris shenzhenensis, assembly GCF_047967505.1. Lineage (NCBI taxonomy): Eukaryota > Viridiplantae > Streptophyta > Polypodiopsida > Gleicheniales > Dipteridaceae > Dipteris > Dipteris shenzhenensis. The sequence goes on along the minus strand of NC_141608.1, from coordinate 24,655,410 downwards.
CACCTGCAAGGATGTTCAGTAATGAGTAGAAGAAGATGCCTTCCCAAGGCTTACCAGGATTACTCACGAGTAGGACTAGGTCGTTGACTCTACAATCACAAGGGTGTAATCTTTATGACCTCTTCCATGAGTATGCGATTCTCTCTCTCTCTCTCTCTCTCTCTCTCTCTCTCTCTCTCGGTATTATATGTGGATAAATAAGGATCTCACACAAAGCCAATACTCTCAAAGATCAAGGAGCTCAAAAATTTCAAAAATGCAAAATAGGAGGGGAAGAGTGCATATATGAAGGATGGGAAAGCTATCATAAAGAGGGAAAGGAGGAGAGAAGAACAAATAGGAGCTTGAGACCCTCAAGATTAAAATATGGAAAGTGGGAGGATAGACTTTGGACAAGGCCATCACATTTCAACAAGAAATTTCAAAACTAATATGTTTATAGTTTTAGAGACATGGGAACACTTCGGAAACAGAGCTTCAAAAGTGTTGCACTTTTTAAAGGCATCAATATGGAACACCAAGAGATACATAGGAGGACCAAGATTTAGGAGGATTGCATGCTACACAGCAAGATAGGGATGGGGGAAGTTAGCTAAGGTCCTAAAGGAAGACCTATACAAGTAGTATATGTGGGTAGAAATAGTGGCAAAGGAAGGAAACATCAACTAGTGGCATGTTATTTTGCACCACCACAAACACCCATCTATAAGCACAATGGCCACATATCATGGGAAGACCCTCTCATGGATTTGGGGGAGGACATAGCCAGATCTTCCAAAGACCATACAATTATCCTAGCAAGGGATGTCAATGCAAGAGCAAGCTCATGCAAGGCATCATCGCAACAGAGGGGAGAGACCCCATATGGATGGAACAGATAGAAGAATAACATGAGGAAAGGAAGGTTCAATGGAAAAGGTCATCAAGAGATACAAGAGAGATCACCCACATGGGAAGACAACTACTCACCCTATGAAGTCAATTTGGGTGACAAATTTGCAATGGCACATCATTTTTCAAAGACAGGGGAGATTATACATCTAACACCCCTCAAGAGGCAAGCATAATAAATTATGTGATAATAATCCTGGATGCAAGACACACATTGTAATACTATTGAGAAGGAGACCTTGGAGTCTGACTACAAAGTAATATCACTCAAACTTAATATATATATATATATAAACATCTACCAATATTTGTTTGAAAACAAAGAAATTAGCTTTTAATCAATTGATCGTTAGTATGTACCTTTTCACAATGCTCTGGAAGAACCAAAGTATCACTTTCATCAGTCCATGGTCTAGTGGAGTCAATAGCAAAGAAGCCACAGTTGTCTCTCATGACTATAGCTCATTCAGACCATTGTAAATAGTTCTAAACCATTTTACATTAAGAATGAAAATACTAAACCACGAAGACAGTAACATCTTTACAAATAAACACGATCCATCCCATGCGCCCACCATTGCTTTCCATCAAGTGTGCATAGGATGGAGGTACATCGCCATGATACGACTCAATGACCTTCACTAGTAGGTCATTCAAATCTAAGATTACAGCTCTTCTTTCTTGATGAAGAAGCACTAGTACCACTATCGATGGAATCGTTGGAGGTGGAGGTAGGGACAGGAGCTGCGAGTGATCCATCAAAGGGATGTCTACAGGTCCCAAAGGATTTGGCTTTAGTCATTTCAATATGTCCAAAAACCTCTTGTGAATCTGATCCCTTTTTTTTTTCCCTCCTCTGTTCCTCTTCTGCCTTCTACTGATACATTTTTAGTGTGCTTTCTTTTCATGGTAGCTACTGATGTGGATGGCCAACTACAAGCCTGCTTCCCTTTCTACCACATACATCAAATGTTGGACCACATTGTCTGGCTAAAATACATCTGGATAGATAAACATGACAAGTTTAAGTACATGATTCTAATAGTCAATCACATTTTAAATACAATTTTTAAAAACAATATATCTGGACAGAAATTAAATATAGGTTTGAGTCTAGAATTTAAAATACAAACGATAAATAAATATTAAGAGCATATGTTGAAATACCTATTTTAACTATTTTGGAATCATTCAAATCTGGGCATTTTAGTTTGAAGAACACTTGAACAACTCAAATCATCCACATTGACATGATGGGCAAACTAGTTCAAATCTTACTACATATAACACAAGCTCAATGACAAAATAAATCCATTGCAGTGTGCTAACAATAATCTTAATTGAAAGCACAAAAAAACTTGATGCCATGTAAAGCAGAGATGGAATTTCAATTGTGTAACCACAAAATCATACAACTCCCATTGATGGAATCACAAAATGCTTCACATTTATAAACTTTGCATAGATCCATAGAAGTCTTAGAATATTGAGTTTTGTCAAAGCTCTTGATACCATGCTAGAATCAACCAAATAGAAAGTAGGCAATTGAGCATGCCCATTAATAGATACAATGTAATCTATAAGTCTTCACTGCCCATAGGGCCATCTGGGGCTACAACTTCTTGTAGGCTCTGGGATTTAAGTGTGGACCATGTGAAGGATTTTTTTTTGCTTTTGGACTAGTAGCACTACCTTGTGGAGGCATCAGTGTGCTCTACTTTTCTACCGGGACATCTACAGGCTTGGCACTAGAGCCTGCAGCAATTATAGGACTTTTTTCCTTTTTCTCCCTTCTGGCGGCTCCACTCCTGGTCTCCGGGGTTCTTCTACACCCTGAGACATGTGAAGGCATAGATTGTAGATTTTAGGCACATGTTCATCTTTTGGCTCTAAAATTACAAAAAAGCCAAAATTGTCTCACCTTTCTCCAATCTGTCCATCTTTCGTTTCTTTTCTCTTTTACCAACAAAACTCTGCAGCAGCAGGTCATCCTCCTCTACAAAAACATCCTGCCCCGAAGTTCATCCTCACCTGCAAGGGATTTCTCTTTCTCTTTTTGTTCAATTGGAGGGGAATTCCCCTTTCCACTATTGCGCACTTCACTTACATCCTCCTTCCCTATGAAAGAGTCAAGCGAGACAAATGGTCACACTCAGACTGCTTCTGTGATGAACATACTTGAGACATTTGATGCTCTGCCAAGTAACAACAATAGTCAAGCGACTGAAAGTTAACAAGACTTAAATGCAAGAAATAGTCTCTAATAGTGCTTATGTTATATGCAACTCTTGTTCGAGCTCTAATAGTGCTATACTAGTCCTACTTCATGCTGTGCTTATACTTTTTAGTGCAATAATGCTCTGATAGAGCTTTCTACATTTTAGTACTCTAGTAGTGCTTAATTAGTATTTACTAGAGTTTCAGTACCTGTTAGTCCTCTAATAGTGGTGAATAGTGCTTGTTAGTGATCTAATAGTGATCTAATAGTGCTCTAATAGTGCTTCATAGTGCTTCTTAGTGCACTGATAGTTGTTCTGATCTATGCTAGAACTTACTAGAGTTCCAGTACCTGTTAGTCCTCTAATAGTGCTATAGTAGTGCTTGTTAGTGCCTTAATAGTGCTCTATTAGTGCTTGTTAGTACACTATTAATGTTGGTCAGAGCTATGCTAAACTTCTTAAGAATTCAAGTACATGTTAGTCCTCTAATAGTGTCTAATAGTGTTGTAATAGTATCCTCCAAGGCTATGCTGTAACTTGATATAGTCCAAGTGCCTAGTACTACTCTATTAGTGCTCTAATAGTGCCTGTTAGTGCACTTAGTGTTGGTCAGAGCTACACTAGAACTTCTCAAGAGTTCAAGTACATGTTAGTCCTTTAATAGTGTTGTAATAAAGGGTTTCCATTTTTCAAGCAAAAACCCCCAAGCGACGAGCAGACAAAAGGTGGGAGGGTCCAAATATATAGGCTCAAGTCATTTTTGGGGAGCAAAAAAATCCAAATTATTTCAAGGAATATGTAAGTAAATATGAAATATTGATAAATAGATATAGATATAAATATACCTTTATATAATATACATATATAATGTCTAAGTGGTGACTTATTTATGACTTTCAAAAATCCTTTCTTTTCCTTTCACCATTGGTTGGATCATGAAATTTTGAGCAAATATCCTCTTTACAATTCCTCAAGATGACCTAAGAAAAATATATAATACCTTTTTAATAGACCCTCTAAGTGTATTTTGCCAGAGGAATATGGTTTGAAGAGCTTGCCTCAATCTTATTCTGCACCGATGGAATACCCTTGGAGAGCCTGCGCAGAAGGGGTCATAACTTTTGCTCCTTAGCTCAGATTGAGGAGTTATAAAAGGAAAAAATGTTCAAAATCTCATGATGTATGCAATGGTAGGCTTCAAATTACACTTTTTATAGTTATAAAAGAGAAAAATTAAAAATTTCAAGATATATATGAGAGTTACAACTTCTCCCTAATTCATATTATGGTAAGAAGGAGTTCAATACAGACCACATTTCCTTAAAAGTACTTAGGTTTGGAGAATTGGGAATATTTTGAAAATCCCTCCCTTGCCTTACCATATTTGATAATGTATTAGAGATTAATTTATGATCAATTATAATGGCTTCAAGTATGAGGTTTCCAATATCTTTTTCCTACTCATCCAAGGAATATGGTATACATTGTTATAGGAGATCTTCAAATATGGGATTGCTAAAGATTAGGGAAACTCTTTTAAATTGATTGAATTACCATAATACTCAAAAGAGAGTATGATAGGGAGGTATTTATAGGAGTTTCTAAAGTGTTCACTATTTGTTCATATATAGATGATGTTCTCTAAAATGAGGGTTATAATGAAAAATAAGTAAGTATATGGTTCCATAAATGACATATTAAGAAAGAACTGTATATTCCTTTGAGAAATATACAAGCATGGTTGGTGTCAAAACTTATCACTCGGACTTTTCTGCTCATAGGTTTTTGCTCAAAAACTATGCACATCCTAATGCAATAGTATTCTCCATGGCTATGCTATAACTTGATATATCCAAAGTGCTTGGTACTAGTGTAATAGTGCTTTGATAGTGATCTATTAGTGCTTGTTAGTGCACTATTAGTGTTGGTCAGAGCTACACTAGAACTTCTCAAGGGTTAAGTACATGTTAGTCCTCTAATAGTGCTCTAATAGTGTTGTAATAGTGTTCTCCAAGGCTATGCTAGAGCCACACTAGAACTTCTCAAGAGTTCAAGTACATGTTAGTCCTCTAATAGTGGTATAATAGTGTTGTAATAGTGTTCTCAAGGGCTATGCCAAAACTTGATATACTCCTAGTGCTTGGCACTATTTTAATATTGCTCTAATAGTGCTTGTTAGTGCACAATTAGTGTTGTGGTCAAAGCTAAGCTAGAACTTCTTAAGAGTTCTACTACATGTTATTCCTCTAATAATTATCTACTAGTGTTATGATAGTGCCTATCCAGTGTAGTAACACTGCAAGTCAATGGTGTGCTGGTACTTGTTATGTGCTCCAATGGTGTAGGTCAAAGATGTGTTACTACTGTAATAAATATTATAAGTGCTATGCTAGAGCTCTAAACAATGACCAAAGTGGTGTGAGTGAAAACTTACCTCCAAAGCCAATTAAAGCATGTAGTTTTGTGTCCTCATGTGGTGGTCGATGTGCACCTACCACCAATGACCGTGCAGCATCAGTTATGGTGCCTTTGGCTGTGGGAGGGTAGACCCCTGAGGGAGGTCCAGTAGGATTCGGGAGAGTGGTGCTAGCCCTCTTGGGGTGGCCTAGCCGAGCAAGTGGATGAGGTTCCCTTCCTTTCCTACACCACACAAATTGGCAGGAGGTCATCGAGGTGGACCCCCTCGAGGTCGTCGAGGTGGACCCAGATGCATGCACTCTTGCTCGATGGTGCATAATTGTGTGAAGCAAAATAGATGGTATGGGTGTTTGCATGGTAGCATGCAAACACCCTGCACCTCATCATGATGGTCAAGGCCACACCCAGCACAAGAACCAAAAACTATCAATGGGATTGGAGTCCTAGTAGCTTGTTGCCAGCATGGCACAGGAGACTGCAGAGTTGTAGAGGCTTTGCTCTGCACATGTTGGAGCATCTTCTGAGAAAACTCTACATGCACCTCACATTCCCTTAGATCCACTTTCCATTGGCACTCTTCTTCCTGTAAACACATGAATAATTGAAAACCATCTCCCAGATGTTTGAAAAAATCAAAGTCTTGCAAGCACCAAAGTTTGCATAGGCGATACCGACATACCTCTGCAGAATCCACAGCAGCCTAAACATTGCCGGAGCTATTGACCTCCATGGAGGAAAGAATGGATTTCATATTTTCTATTCTGACATGTAGATTTTGCTTTTTTGTTTCTGCTATAGTCTCATATGCCTCCATGGCATTGGCCATATCATTCTTCACCTTCTGGTTTGCTGAGCTAATACCTCAAGTTTCATGCAGCTGGCATTTTGCCTTCTCAAGAGACTCTGCTACCTTTTTTGTATTCATCCCTCATGGTTGCTAGCATCTTTTCTCTGTCTTGCAATAGTACCACTGCAGATTTGAAATTCTCTGACCTAGCATCTTCTACGATGGGGTTGGCCACCCTTGGCTGCTCCCATCGAAACAAATGCTTCCACCAACAAAAGCTTGGGAAGCCAGAGGAGTTCCAGATTTCCTCTTGCTATCATCCTTCTTGTTCCTACTCAGCCACTTGTCGAACTTTTGCTGGAGCTTGTCTTGATGTTGGACCAAGGAGATTATGCTCTCAGCAAAATCTGTCCAAGCAATCAACCCTATGTTTGTATGACCATCCTATCCATACTGATAAGCAAATCCTCTCGCAAACAAGAGGGACAACTCCAGGTTGATCAGAGGTTCTTGATAGACTTTCAGATGAAATTCTAGAATCTAGGAGTACACCTTGGGCCACTAATGGCACTTTATTTTTTCTTTCCCCTACCAAAGGCGGGAAAAAACAACCAACCAGAACTTGCTCAGAACATCAAGTTCTGTGAGTTGGCACGAGTTTAGGCCCACCAAGCTTAGGCCATATTCTGTATGGAATTCCTCCTTGGTCTTGCAAAACACCTTCTAGCATGGAATGTCAATGTGGGATGCTTTAAACCTTCACGTTGCCCCAAAAAGTGAACTGAATACTGATGCTACAAATTTAAAATACAAAAATAGTAAGAGAAACATCCAATATGGATGCAAAAAAGGAAAGAGATATACTATTAAAGACACAGTTAAAACAGATATAGATTGTGTTACACACTTACAAAAATAGATAGACAAAGAAACACACTTACAAAAATAGATAGATAGATAAATTGTGTTACACACTTACAGAAACAGACAGAAAGGCAGAAACACATGTAACAGAAATAGACAGACATATAAACATTTAGTACAGATATAGATATATTGAAAAAATACTTTGACAAGAGGTCTCTGATAGGAGGTTCAAGCATAGGACTGTCAATACTATAGTTCAACATCTGTATACTAGGATTTGTTAGTTCAACTTGCTGGGATTTCTATACAATGCTCTCGATTCATAGTGTAAGTTAAGAAACAGTAAAGCTAATTTGTTGTTGCATGACATTCGAAAAGCCAATAGCTATGCTAAAGAGGATTCAAAAAAGGCAAGACACAAAAGCTTCATCACCAACCAAGCTCTTCTATGAAGTCTTTATCTAATAGTATCCTGTCTTTGTAGCTCATTTTCATGCATGCACAAGCTGAACATGCATTTATATTGACAGAATCTCTTCCTCGCATCGTTATAAAGTCCCTTGCCATTAGTTTCACAATGGAGGGCTCAGAGCTCATTTAAAAGAAACAACATTCCTACATTTTGAAGCTTCACGATGGATGCTACAAACAATTAAGGAGCTTGTTTTTCCAGAAAGAATAGTCCTACATTTGAAAGCTTCACAATCGATGGCTACTTCTGGACAAGTAAGGAGCTTGTTTCAAGAAAAGAATAGCCACTCCTGGAGCTATGTCATCTCACCTAGTCCATCCACTTGTGCAAGAAGGATGTCGCAGGGTTTCATTTGCAACTCACGATCAGCAATAGAAGAAGTAGACTTCAACAGAAGGAAGAAGAAGACCAGGAAGGAAGCTTTGCATGTGCTGCACAGGGCTTGGTTCATGCCGAACTTTTTGTTTGGTTGCTAAAATCATAAGAATCCATTACACTGAGTTAGTTGGTAAAAGCATTCACTCATCCATGATTCAGTTACACACTTTTTACAAAAAAAATCACCCCTCTACCTGTTGCTAAAATATTACTATTGGGGCAACACTATTTAGCACATGCAAGTGTACCACCTTACATCCTCCTCTAGAGAGTCATCTTGAGGATCATCTAGCTCCAACTATCATGGTGGTGCATATGCTCCCTCGTTGCTCTCCTCATCATGTATAATGATGCAAAATTAGTGTGTGCAATACGCACGCAATATAAATATCCATGAATCACTTAAATGTCATTGGTTTACCAACGATGCACTAGCATGATGACCAATATCCTCTTCTGGTGGCACATCTCCATACATCTACAAGTGGCACATGACAATAAGATGGTGTATGACAAACCCCTCCCCTGCAATGTGTGCAAGGACAAGGCAATCTCTCACGAAGCCACTCCACACTCTTGAGAGGTGGCCCCCCATCCGATGAGCTGCCACTACTCATCCTCTCCACTTGAACACATCCAAAGCCATCCCCAATGAGTCAAACACCCAAATCCCCCATAAACTCCCTAAAACCCCCCAAACCATAAACCCTAAACTCCCTTAAACCCCGAACACCCTAAACTCCCCAAACCATAAACACTCAACTCCCTTAAGACCCGAACACCCCCCCTAAACCCTGCCAAAACCCTTTAAACTATCCAAATTTTCTAAACCCCTCCAACCCCCTAAATTCCCTCAAACCCCCTTAACCCCCCCTAAACCCCTTAAACTTGTCCAAATTTCTAAAACCCCCTAAATCTCATCAAACCCCCTTAACCCCCCCTAAACTCCTTAAACCTATCCAAATTCCCTAAAACCCCCCAAACCCTAAATCTCCTTAAGCCTCGAATACCCCGGGGTCTAAATTTCCCTTAAATCCCTTCAAACACCCTCAAACCCCCCAAAATCTCCCAAGCCCCTCCCAAAAACCCTAAATGCTAAACCCCCAGACCCCCAATCTCTTGTTTTGTTGGTACCAAAGTCAGTATGGGCATTAGTATATACTGACTATGATACCGACATCTCTACTACATATATTGATGCCCATGCCGATGGCATCAAGGGGACAAAAGCCATGCTTTCCCTTCTGTGATGCCATTTGCATTTTCATTTCTTAGAATCTCCTTCCTCACTTTTAGCTTGTGATCACCCACAACCCTTGTCTCCTCACTCCTCCCTCCCCCTCCAATGTCTCCATCCTCTCCTACATTCTCCCTCTCCACCTACAAGACTTGTTGTAGCTCCCTCTCCATGTCAAGGTAAGAATTTCTCAACTAGTTTTTGGAGACCTTCCAATAACAATCTCCTGCTTTTGTGAGAGAAGCTGAATGTCACATTGGATGATCCAGCCACCAGTAGCTCTACTCCACCTGCTACCACAACACCAACAACAAGATCTACAGTGGGATCTACAAATACATAAATAGTTTTTGCACCTGTAGCAAATCTTGCCATTGCCCGAGAATAGGCAGAATGGGATAAGAAAGATAAGTATGCATATTATCTGATTAAGCAGAATGTGCAAGATGTCATGCTAGGACAGCTCAACATAGTCAAGACATGGAAAGAAGCATGGGATATGTTCGCAGCTCTCTACGAGTCAAAGAACTCTTCTAGGATTCTCACATTGAGAAACTAAATCAACCAGAGTTTTCGCAACAGTAGCCAATGAAACCTCGGTCATGCTTACATGCTCAGGATAAAAGACTACAACAATCAACTCGCAGCAGTGGGTGAGACCATGAATCCATCAGAAATGGTTCAAGTCATCCTGAGTGGACTAGGAGAGGGATACAAGAATCTAGTCCATAGTATTGCCATCCAATGGCAAATTCCAACATTGGAAGAGCTCCAGTCAATCCTACTTGGTGAAGAACTTAGGACTCAAGCCATTCATGCACGCAAAGGTCATTCTAATGATCAAGCATTCACGGCTTCATACAAAAGTAGAGGCACAGGCACAGGCAGAGGTACATCATTTTAGAAAAGTGGTCATCATCAGCAAAAAATTAGGCAATTCAAAATCAGCATCATCATTATCCTCAGCAACGTCAGCATTAGCAAAGATGAAATCATTCCAATTGAGGAAGATTTCAAAGATGAGGGAATGCATCCACCAACGTGTCAAACATCCAATGCAACTATTGTCATAAGTTTGGACACTATGAAAGAGATTGCCACAAAAACCAGTACGCCCGAGGCGGTCAATCAAGTAGCAATTGAGGGAATTTCCACTGTAGAGGAAATCATCATGGTGGACATTCTAGTCATAGTCATTTTGCAAATGAACATGGGAATATGTTTCTTGCAAATGAGGAAATGCAACAAACTGATACAGTGTACCTAAACTCTAATTTCAATCCAAAAGAGGATTTTAGCTATCAAGTCAACCAAGAAGAACATGATCCTTGGTATATTAATAGCGGTGCATCATCTCACATGACAAATCATCAGGAATGGCTCACAGATGATTTCAGCTTCTAACATTTTTGTGTGAAACTCTTTGCATATCAACCATGTCCCATTGCACAAACCCTGGCGAGGATAATTTTTAACTATGATGATTGATCTTTGGAAATTACGCAACAAAATTATAGGAGCATTCCTTTTCAAAACCAACCGATGCGGGGGATATCCACCACCAAGATCAAGACTGTTCAAATACTCGACTGCAAACAAAAAGGAATCTCCCCCTAAGTTGTCCACTGAGTCTGCACTTAGGTACTCCCTTTCCTCACCGGGCATTGCATTCAATGCCATAGCATTAATTGCATCAACCTCGGTGTTTCGAGGTGCAAGAATAGCGCGCTCTAGCTGCCTCATCGAAGGAATTTGATATGGCAGATCTAGGATTGTTGCATTTCTTCCCTCGCTTGGAGAACTGGCAGACGAAGGAGGGGTTCTTTGTCTCTCAGCAATGATACGTCCATGAGCTGCTAGAAGACTTCAAAATGTAGAATTGTAAGCGCATTTCCTCTCCAATGGATCTGAACACCAAGTTGTCTAAGCATGATCTCAATGACCGGGTGGACGAGCATTGTATCAAAGAAGCGGAGTTGGGTCCCGGACTCCAATATGCTCTTCTCTCAATATGCACTTCTTTTACAAGTAGTGTGGAGAAGATTTATACATAGATAAATAAGTCTAGACTTAGAGTCATTTGACATGGGAGATTTTTTAGTTGAGAAATTTGATGTCATGCAAAGGGCCCAAACTCTAGCACATCCATTACCCAAGCACAGACTGCCCAGCAAATGGAAATGTCCTTGAATCACTGTCAACATGCTGCATTCAATCGGATTTTGGCAAGTGTCTATGGAGATGGTGGTGAGGTCTTTTTTCTCGATGGTATAGGAGGGTTTGGAAAGACCTTTCTCTACAATTTCTTGCTCTCTTGATTGCGTGGGGAGGGGTTGATCGCTTTGGCATGTGCATCTTCTGGGATTGCTGCATTGCTACTAGCCAATGGATGCACGGCACACTCACGATTCAAGATACCGTTGGAGCTGGATGGTACTAGCAGTTGCAATATTAAGGTTAATAGTCAACTCGTAGACGTTTTGAAGATGGCTAGGCTGATAATATGGGATGAGGCACCCATGACTCACCGGCAAGATCTTACCATGAGGGTACATGAAAGTGGTGGACAAGCAGCCTACAAGAAGTATAAGGGTTTTGAGTTCTCATTGAAAATGGGTTAGGAGGCCTCCTCTTTAAATGGACCTCAATGGGTTAGGAGGCTTGAAGCTTACTCTTTATGAACATCATTTCCATTTATTTGGCTTAGTCACACATTATTTAGGAATTTAATTGAATTTTTAGGAAGCTACATTTTTTATTGTACATGCTGAAGCCATGTGCCCATATTCATTGGCTATTACTCTATCCACTCTCAATGTTGTGCAAGAACAAGAACACAATGGTGATGGAGGAAATTGGAGAAGCCATTATCCTTGGGCTTGATAGATGTGGGCTTGATAAATGTGGACTTGATAGATGTGGGGAGACAGAGTGAATCATTCATGGGATTTTCTTGAGTATTCGATGAATCAATAGGATAGGCTCAATTTTGGAGGAATGTCCATGAAGTTATGTTGAGAGGTGTGGTGTAGGAAGTAATGGTTGCAAGCTCAAGGTCCCGACCATGGGATGGGAAGAATGCAACACTAAACACAAGATTGCAGACAGAAGAAGGCTAGCCTAATAGGATAAGGAAAGGTGTGATGTGCAATGACTCCTTGCCCCCAAGTGCAGATTTTTCTTCCTTGACTTTGTGCATTGAGTTCCAACATTAGCAAGGAGTTGGCTTGCTTGCAGTCCAAAACAGTTGCAAGCCCTCGATACACCCATCCAATGAGGCCTTCCATGGACTTTGTCTCTAAAAGCATATGCGATGGAATCACAACAGTATCTTCTTTTGTACATCTATTTATCCCATTGCCAATGTCCAAAACCCATTGCATGAACTCTTGCTCAGCACAATTATCACCATTCTGAAGGACCCGCATATTTTGCGTCAACTTCAATATTGTAGTGTGACCCCAAATCCTTGAGTGGCATAAGGTAGCATTGATAATGTCCTCTCATCCTGCCTTTGGAAGAACTGGCAAGACTTGCCTAAAATCCCCCCCCAACAATACCACCTTCCCACCAAAAAGTTGCTCATTGGACATGATATCTCGTAAAGTTCTGTCTAGTGCCTCGAAAGCAAACCGGTGAGTCATGGGTGCCTCATCCCATATTATCAGCCTAGCCATCTTCAAAACATCTGCCAGTTGACTATTAACCTTAATAGGTCAAAATAATGTCATCTACACACCAGATAATACACCGAATCTAGTTCAAAGGACAGGTGTTATCCCTATGAACAATTTTACTAGTATGAAAGGATTGGTAAAAGAGGTACTCTACATTCTAAAGCTCAGCAAGAACCTTTTATCAATAGGTCAAACAATGGAACACAACTACGAAGTCATCTTTGACAGAGATGAATGCACTATTAGAGACAAATCCAGAAGATGTCAGCTAGCAGCAAAAGGTGTCAAAAATGCTTGTACAAAATGCTAACTACAATACCAAATAAGCATGCCATGTTAGCTCAACCGCAACAGATGCCACCATCTGCAAAATGGCACAAGAGATATGGTCATGTCAATTTCAAGTACTTGTTAGATCTCAGAAATCAGAATATGGCAATTGGGATTCCTAAGCTATAGTTTCATGGAAAAGTTTGCAAAGCATGCTGCTTCGGCAAACAAAAGCGAACCAGCTTTGGTAGAAGTACCTCTCGAGCACGAGGTATTCTTGATTTGATACATACCAATGTATGGGGTTATGCCCAGTAGACCCACAGCATCAATGGTTCATGTTACTACTTGACTTTCATCGACGACTATAGTAGATATTGTTGGGTCTACTTTTTGAAAGAGAAATCTGAAGTGTTTTCCAAATTTCAAGAATTTAAAGCCATGGTAGAAAACCAGACAGAAAGAAAGATCAAAGCCATGAGATCAGACAGAGGAGGTGAATACATGTCCTCAGCATTCATGAACTTTTGCATAAGTCATGGCATTCGAAGACAATTCACTTATGCAGATACTTCTCAGCAGAATGCAAGAGCTAAAAGGAAGAATGGGACTTTAGTAGACAGTGCTAGAGCAATGCTTAGTGAGAAGCATCTTTCGAATCAGTATTGGGCAAAAACCATAGCCACTGCAAACTACTTGCTACATCGGCTTGAACTGATACAGGGTATGACTCCTTATGAAGCATTCACTAGACACAAGCCACACATTGGGCATCTCCACATATTTGGTTGCATAGCATATGCCCACATACATGATGATCATTGCAGGAAATTGGATGCAAAGTCATGCAAATGCATCATGGTTGGCTATAGTGAAGAAAGCAAGGCATAGAAATTTTATGATCCCATCAACCGCAAGGTCATTATCTCCAGAGATGTAATCTTTGATGAGGAATCGGAATGGAAAACCTCAAACACATAGGAGATAGATGCACCGATTTCACAGTCATCTATAGAAATGGTTGATGAAGAAGAGCAAGAATTGCTAGAAACACCCCAAGCAGAGCCACAAGAGCTCAGATGGTCTACTAGGGGAATTAGACCACTAGGTAGATTGACATATGCTCAGAAAGGCAATGCAATTCAGGTTGAAACCACCAACTATGCTCTTATGACTACCATCATGGCTACAGAAGAGCCAGTGTACTTCGAAGACATAGTAGACAAGTCAGAATGGCAAACTGCTATGAATGAAGAAATGGATACTTTATACAAGAATAATACTTGGGAATTGTGTGACCTTCCACCAAGAAGGAAGGCCATAGAAAACAAATGGGTATACAAAGTGAAGTACAATCTAGATGGAAGTATTCAAAGATACAAATCCAAACTAGTTGCAAAAGGATTTGCACAGCAATACGGTCAAGATTATGATGAGACTTATGCTCTAGTAGCTAAAATGGATTTCATACGGTTCTTAATATCACTAGCGACACTCAAGAAATGGAATGTGTACCAGCTCAATGTCAAGAATGCATTTCTCAATGGTTATCTAGATGAGGAAGTCTACATGCAACAACCAGTAGGTTATGTTGAACCAGGAAAGGAGAATAAGGTTTGCCATCTCAAGAAAAGTTTCTACAGCTTAAAGCAAGCACCCAGAAGTTGGTACAGCAGAATCGACAAGTATTTTGCTGATCTGGGATACATGAAGTCCAATGCAGATCATATTCTCTACTACAAAGTTCAAGGGGAAGACATTACTATTGCACTCTTGTAGGTAGATGATCTAATTTTGACCAGAAGCAAGGATAGCTTCATCACTTACAAATATGAGGCTATGGCACATGAGCTAAAGGATCTCAGGACAAGAGTGAAGGCAGGAACTAAAAGACAAATGCCATTTGAGTAGAATTTTTACATACTAGAAGAAGAACCTATTGAAACCTCAGAAACTCCTATAGTGTGTGCAGAAGAGGCTAATCAGTATGCCTAGGTAGAAACATAGATGCCTACATTATTTGCAAATGCTGATGCTATGCATAGCCCAAATCAATCATGGTGTGCTAGTCCACCTAAGACTACAAGAGCAATATAATATACAATAGATGCAGAGCAACATGACACAGAGGAAGACTAACCCACAGCTGACCCTATTGTCAATCAAAGTACAAAAATTGATATGGCAGTGACACACGGTTTCAAGCTTGATCTAAAGTATTATTTCCAATAAAAGGTTCAAGTCTCCAACTTTTTGAGAAAAAGTCACTCCATCGGAAGTGCCAGGTGTTGAAGACTTAGTCTCCACCTAGGTGGCCAATAACCCAGGGTCAACATAGGTTAGGATAAGTCAGTCCCATAGCACAAGGAGGTTACTAAGCATGTAGTGGATACCACCACCTATAACTGATAAGTAGTGGGCTAATGCAATAGTATGATGTTTTGTAACAAGGGCTGTTACTAAAAGATATAACTAATTGTAAACTTATAACAGTTGGAAGGAATCTGGACAGTCATAAAAGTCCTGTAACAACCCATTTTGAGGTTGAGTGGTTATTTATCTCTACTGAAGCATAATACAAAATATCAATTTTGCAAATTCACGAGTTCTCTATTGTTCTTTCATCGTTTAGTTCAATCTACATGCAATCCACTTCTATCACCAACTCCTTGCACCTGTTGCATTTGAGTTGATGTGTGTTCCATGTTTTCATT
This sequence comes from Dipteris shenzhenensis, assembly GCF_047967505.1. Taxonomy (NCBI): domain Eukaryota; kingdom Viridiplantae; phylum Streptophyta; class Polypodiopsida; order Gleicheniales; family Dipteridaceae; genus Dipteris; species Dipteris shenzhenensis. The sequence continues at coordinate 24,639,480 of NC_141608.1, read as the reverse complement.
AGTTGAATGCACTCTGAACACTGACTCTGAGAATTGATTACTCCATTATATAATAGATTAGTGAGGGAATGGTGGCTAGTAATCCTCCTTACCTGGGTCTCGACTCCACGTTTAGCCAGTTTCCTAGAACCATCTGGCTGCTCTGCCACATCTATGGTTTGCTTGAAGCGTTCGAAGGGGTCCTACATTGAAATGAAGGGCTCATATTGCCATCATCTAATCTTGTAATTCTGAGCAACTGATTTAGAGAGATCAACAACCATAGCCACAGAGGACTAAAAAAACTTGGTACCTTAGAAGTCAAGCTCAAGGTTGCTGGCTTGTAGAATTACCTATAGTTCTTCTTGGCCCCCCATAGTATTCCTGTGGGAGGTCATAATGAAAATACAGATCCCAACTCTTGTACTACTCATGATCACACAACCTTGCTTTATGAAGTTCACAAAGCTCTGAGTGGTTACAGAACTTCTAATGCGAACCTCTTTGAAATAATATGGGCATGGTTAGCGATATCCAGATCACAGCTCGCCAATATAGAGGCAAGTTTTTCTACTGACTACTCGTTTTGTAAGTGATAGATAGTGGCATTCCTATGAAACATGGATAGTAGCTTTTCTCTAAGCTCCCCAGGATTACGTGGCAATAGTGTGCTACTAGTAGAAGAATTGAGGCCTTCCATGCGCTATACATAGCATTGCAGCAGCAAGGTCCATGAGAAAAATGGCAGGCCAGTGAAGATGACCAAACAAACACAGTGAAGCTGTGGCAACTTACCTTATGTAGCTTTGACATTCAGCTTCGATTAGGGACCATTAGGGACCTCCAGATTCCATTGCTTCGATTAGTGAGGTTCCATTTGTTCGTGCTATAATGTTTCAAGGCCTATCACTTCCAAGTTGCTCACGCCCTTCAGACATTCAGCTTTGATTAGCTCTGCCTTGCTGCTTGGGGGGGGAATTCCCTGCCAAAACCCATATTCTACTCTGGTGGGGGCATATTCGAGTACCTCTCTCATCCTTTATCACCATGAATTCTAAATGGGGGGAAAATCCATTGTCAAGCTAGCCAAATCCACTATGTCCATAGCCTTAATGGTGTTTCTTAATTGTAAGTGAGTACTAATGGTTCCTCCACGTTCTCAGTCTAGTTTCTAATGTACCCACATAGTGAGCTCAAAAGATCTCACATAGCCACCTCTTTTGTGGACCACATTTCTATTTAGCTCTTTTTGTGGACCACAATGAGAAGAAAAGGACAATGATCAATTATGCGTATGTCCAAAGTACTCCAAGCTTCCCGCGCTTAAGGCTCTACCTCTGGCATCTCTCATAAATTCAAATTTATAAATACTCTATCTATCCAAGCACTTAGGCATCCTGCATTTCACATATATATTCATTAAATGATAGTAAAAAATCCCACCATTTTATTCCATTATTGTCACGTATTTCTTCTTGGATTGATCCTTGATTGAGATCCTTGATTGATCCTAGCCTCTTTTTCATTATAATAATGCCCAAGTATAATATTCCCTTCTATAGTGTTTCAGTAGAATAAGTGCATGACTTATTTACTGAGTCCTTGCTTAAGCCACCATGAATTCTCTCAATGGTCCCAACACACTTCCATCAAGTGTACTTAGTCCTCTCCAATAATGGTCTAAGGGATATCATGGATCCAAGTGATTGTTGAATGGATATATTGGTATCCAAGGTTCGATAAAATCCCATGCTCATTATGCCTTTAATACCACAATATATTCCAATGAAAATGTTTATAACCTCACTTATGTCATTGATATTCATAAGGATCTCCCCATGACCATGAGCATGCATGGTTGCTCATAAGGATCTTCCCGTGACCATGAGCATGCATGGTTGGTCATAACCTTTTGCAACATGATTAAACCCCCCAATCACAAGTCCAAGTTCTTTTTGTGGGGGACGATGCCAATAATGTACCCCAAATTCTTCCTCTAAAGTGTTCTCACACATAGACTCTACACAGGTCCCCAGGGGGATGAATATGCATACTCAAAAATCACAAGGGACCCTAACGGGAAGTGTGTGTGTGTGTGTGTGTGTGTGCACGTGCATGCATATGCATCAAGGACATGCCTTTTTTACACCTCTTCTTACTTCCACCTATTATTCATACAGATAAAGATGTATTTGCATAAGTAGAGATTATTCATGCCAATAAGGTTAGTTATATGAATAAATTGGGATAATTCATTGGATTTGAATTGAATTAAGGAAAACATAATTTTTTTCATTTTGAATCAATCAAATTAATGCAACTAGACATTAATACATGTGTAATTTTTCGATTAGTCAAAAGTACTTCTCTTAGAAAACTTTCAGTTTGATGCGTTTTAACTATTTTGGCTACGTGATGATGATGACTCATTACTCTCAACCATGTTGTTAACTTATTCAAGGCTTGCCTCATCCACCAGCTTAGAACTCTAAGTTGGGTTTCATCATTTGGTTTGGACTTTTGTACTTTTTGTTCTAGCCAATAGGGGTTTTTGTTTCAATTGTTGAAGAATTTTCAAGAAGTGGCGCTTTGTTGTGTAGCCTCCTTCAAGCCCCTTTAGATTTGAAGGTAGAATTAGTTTCCTCTATAGCTTGGTCATGTACAATTGTAGCATTCTTGTTGGTCCCTCTCAAACTCATTGTTCATCAAACTTTAGCATTCCAATGTTGTTCACATTCTTTCTCTTTTAATGATCTTCCATAGCTGCTCAATTTGAGAGGATCTTTCCTTGACACAATAGGGCATATAGAATTGTTGCGTCATTTTCATGACTTGACCCTCTAACTTAAATTTATTAACTTTGTCTCCAAACACTAGTCAAAGTTTTCCCCATAGCTATCAATTATGGCTTTATTTGGATCACTCCCATTCTAAGTCAGCCTTAAGTACTCATGCCAATCCAATGGCTCTAGTTGTATCAAGACTTCAAGCAACATTGGGTGCTCACATCTACGATTGTGAATTGTTTCCAAATCTTATATTCGTTTGTCAATATCCCTTTAGGAGTCACTTCCACCAACTTTGGTTCATTTTTTGTTGGAAAAGTTGGTTTTCTTGAAGCTATAGTGGAAGAGCGATTATCAATATTTCTTGGATCAGCGAGCTTGGTTTCCCATGTACCAAGATTTGCTCTAACTATTGTGTGCCTAAATTGGGGGGTTGTAGGATAGGTGCCATGATGAGCATCTTTTTCAGAATGTTGAATGCATCTTCTTGAGGGCTTCCCCAAATGAATGGTTATGTATCTCTAGTCAGCTTTATGAGAGGATAACAAATAACTGCAAGGTATCTTAGAAATTTGCAATGCCATTTGATTTGGCCTAGAAATCTTTGAAGTTGTTTGATGTTTTTTGGGGCTTTAGCATTCTGAATTGTTGAAACCTTATTAGGATCAATCTCCATTCCTTGTTGTGAAATAATATGTCCTAGTAGAATTCCTCTACTAATAGCAAAAGCACACTTTGTTGGATTTAAATTGAGACCAGTAAATCTGCATCTAGCAAAGGATAATGCTAAGTGATTTAAGTGTTCCACCATTTTCCCAAAAACTGAGAAATCATCCAAAAATACCTTCATGAAGGATGTGAGGTACTCTGCAAATACCTCTTGTATATATTTTTGAAAAGTAGGTGGGGCATTCTTCAGTCCAAAAGTCATCAAAGTTTGATGCAAACACACCCCATTCTATGATAAAAGCAATTTTATCTCTGTCTTCTGGAGCCATTCTAATTTGCTTGTACCCACTGAAACCATCCAAAAAGCTGTAAATTTCATGTCCAACTACAGCATCAAGTAATGAATCACAAAATGGTAATGGGAATGGATAAGTGATAGTGACTGTCTTTAACTTTCTATAGTCTACACAGATTCTCAGTTTTCCATTTTTCTTTGGAACAATGACAATAGGAGATAACCATGTGACATGTGTTAGAGGATATATGAAACCAACTCTTAATAGCTTGTCAATCTCCTCTTTGACCATCTTGGCATAATTTGGATTCATCCTATATCTGCTTTGTATGATTGGTACTGCATCAGTCTTCAGATTGATTCTATGTTGATAGAATTTAGGATCTACCCCTTTCATATCAGTGTAGTGCCATGCAAAAATATCTTTGTACTGCATCAGTAATTCTTTGAGTGCCATTTTAAAAGGTGGAGAGAGATTTGAACTTACCATGACTATTTGTGGGTTGTCATTGTTTCCCAAGTTCATTTCCTCCAAGTCATCATACCTGACCCTAGCACTTTTTTGCATATGTTCTTTAAATTGTATTTATGCCTCCATGATTGCTTGCTCTGCTGACTTAGAAGTGATGTCCTCTAGTGTATCATGTTTGATTCCATCAGTGTCTTCTGTTGTATTTTTTCTATGAAAACCTGATCTGACTGGTTTTCGACTTTGTTCTGTTCTGTAGTAGTCGGATCAGTGTTGGAATGTGGTATCTGCTAATTTGAACTTGTATATTGATCAATAATTTTAATAACATCAATCTCAAAAATAGGATAGACAGTGGGGTTCCTTATGAGGAAATTTTCTTCATCTTCATCAAAATCGGGAATTATATTGATTCCCTCTGCTTGCAGTGGCTATGTTTTTCTTGAAAAACACCTTCTTGAGGATAGGTTGATTTTAACTTTCTTTTTCCCTTTCCTGATAGAGCGATTCTCTCTGAGCCCCAATCTTGCTTGACCTTGGCAGCTCTTAACCATGGCTAACCCCCAATAGTATTGAGTAAGCAGAATCTTTTTCCTCAATTTGGAGTACTACAAATGTGACTGTGAATGTGAGTCCCATGATTGTAATCTCTTGCCCTCTCAGTATTCCAAGAGGTTGAATTCTCCTTTGGTCAGCCATCCTCGCGTGGAATGGAGCTGGAACCAATTCATTGCAGCAAAATTTTTTGAATAAATCTTTTGAGAGGATATTGACACTTGAGCCTCCATCAACCAATACTTCTGGGATTCTCTGCCTTTTGTAGTCTACATCAATGAGTGGTACTTGGTAGTTGACATCTTCAACTGTTGATGAGTAAATATCAAGAATTTCCTCTTCATCATTACTTGGTTGTTGAGCTTTGTTGGATGTGACTCTTCTGGATGCAATTTCTTGCAAATTTGATGTTTGAAAGCTGGAACCAAGTTCAGGAGTTGATCAAGAGTAATTTGTACCTTGGAGTCCATTAACTCTTGGAAAAATAGTGTATTGTCCTCATTTTGCATGCTAGTGTCTTGCTACATCTCTTGGGCTTTTGTAGTAGTAGCTTTACTGCCTTGAGTTGATTTGGCCTAGATCATACGCCGTGGTTCTATCTATTCAATTGTATTCTTTAATTTTGGAAACTCCAATGCGTTGTTCCGATAGGAAAGTTTGTTTTTTGTTGTGGAGTGGTATTTTGACTTGAGTAAGTATTTTGTGGATGTGGGATCTTCTTGGGAAACTATCCTGATGAATTGCCACTGCATTGTAAATTTGTAGCATGATTGTCGTGTTGTTGTTGGGTGAACAGGCGGACTCTTGTCGGGACTACAGTCAGATCTGTTAATACTGCATTATCCCTTTGTTTTTGTTATTCCATTGTTCTTTTTTGACATCCTGTGATGCGTTGTTCTATAGTACTTGTTGCAATGCTTTGTTTCTTATTTTAGTTTGATTTGGCCAGTTCATTAGCCTGGCTGTTTCCCTTGGGGCATCTCCTAGCCCGAATAGTGGCTTTGTATTCTTCGATCTTGTAACTGCCAAAGCTTGAATGTTTCTTTGATTTCGTTGATTGTTGTGGTTGTCCTCCTAATGGATGGGCTCGAGATAGACCATATGTACTCCTGGAGGAGGCTGTTGCTAATGATTTTGATTGTTTCTTCCGTCGTATTGAATAATGGGTATACCTCTCTCTTCCCTGTGCTTGCACCAAAGCTCACATGGTGGACCTTGCCTATGGCCATCCATACCACAATAGGTGCAAGCTTGGTCTTGCATTTTCCTTTGCTGTGCTAGTTCCCCCATGGTTGTTGATTTGATATCTTTGTTGTGGTGGTCTTGCCACTGCTATTTGATTAGCAGGTATTACTGGTGCTTGATTCTGTTGTTGCTGAATGTAAGGTGGTACTTTGCCTTTGTAATTGGGGTTGTACCTGCATCTTTCTTTGTCATGATTTTCCTTTTTGCAGAATTCACATGGAACTTTTTGTTATTGTGGGGGTGGCTTTAAGCTTTGTAGAGCTGGTCTTTAATCATCTTCTCCAACTTGGAGATTTTTTCTGCTATGTTTTTTGCTGTGGATTTTTCTTTCAGCTTTTGCTTTTTGTCTTTCTTCTTTTTCTTTGAGTATTCCTCATCATCCTCATCATATTCTAAGGAGTCATCTTCCTCATCTATATCTTCCTCTGCTTCACTATCTATGTCTGTCTTTGAGTCTGTCTCTGAATGTGAATGACGTTTCCTTTTTGTCTTCTTGGATTTTGATGTTGTACCAAGTCTTCTCTCTGCTCTCTAGGCATCTTCCACCATATTGTTGAAATCATTTGCTCCTCCAAGCAGGTCCCTGCCATAGCTACTACAGTTCTCAACTCCATGTTTAATCCTTTGCAGAAATAGTCTCCCAGTTGCTCCTGGGTAGGGGTCTTTGATTTGTTGTTAGCCTTTTGTTGAGGTTTCTAAACATCTATGAATAGTCCTCAACCATGAGATCTTTTTGTTTCATTGTTCTCAGCTTTTTCAAAATGTCCTCTAGTGTTTTCTCTATTCTAAAATGACTTAAGAAAGCAATCTTTAATTCATCATAAGTGTTAAAATGTGCAATACCATACTACATAAACCAATTCATTGCTTTACCATTGAATGTCACAGCAAATTGCTTTCTTGGTCTCATCTGGTAATTGTCCAAATCACTAGCTGTCCACCTTGTCTCAAATTGCCCAACATGGCTATCAGGATCTTGACCTTTCTTGCCAGTAAACTTTGTAGCTTTGACCAATGGGTTCTACATTTTGTGTTGAATGTGAACTTGAACTTGAAGTTTGATAGGCTTTTTTTCTTTTTCTTTGGGGGTGGTGGGAGAGGATTGAAATTGAATTGCTTCCTTGTAGTCACAAAGACACTCGCTGCAATATTGGTGGCATGTTCTTTGGAGTAATTCCTGTGTTGGAGTGGATAGCATTAATCTTTCTAGCTCAGTTTTTGCTTCATGCACTTCCTGGCTACTATGTATGAAATTATCAGAGGAACTTGTCCCACTATAATCAGGATCGTGAAAGATATCCTCCAAATCATCTATTTGGGAAGTAGCCTCTACTCGAGCTCTATTTCGTGTAAAATATGCTATACCAATATGGCGAGGTGACATTTCCTCTCCAAAGCTATTCGACATGAGCTAGTCATTCCATGAAAGGAAAAGGAGATGGAGGATTACAGTAGCTTATTGGGTGGCAGAAATGAGCTGGTGTCAACTAAGCTTTGTGTGCTATCCTAATAGTGGAAGTGTAATGTTGAGGCTATGATCTTCTTTGCCAATTTTGATGTACTGTGCTTGTTGTGGTGCGTTGTTGATGTTGATAGCGCACGGCACTTTTCCAATAGGAGTCCGACTGTCAGCTATCCTTTGATTATTGATGTGGTTGTCGGGGTCTTGCGTTATGAGTTGTGATCTAAAGCATTGAGCCTTGCTAGGTTCAAACAATTGCTCCTATAGTTGCCACTAAACAATAACTTTCACATAGTCTAGTCCAAGTTCTCCTTGGCGGAGTAGTGCTTTTAATATGGATATGCACGTATGCTAAAGCAGCGCTTAGAGATCCTCCTCTACTAGTGTATTCACTAGTATAGATTTTCCTATGTTTTTTGACATTTACTACCGTATGCGGTTTCTAATGCCGGTTGTAATCGTGGGCGTATTCATTGGCTTTGTACACGCAGGTGCGATCCTACAACACAATTGTGATCTTGATGTTTTTTCAAATTACTATTTGTATCTTTCTCTGTTTGTTGTTTCACGTCGTAATTAACAGTGGTTGTTGTTGTGTGTTTAGCGAAAACTAACAATTCAAGGTAGGAACGCTGACAGGATCACCAACAGTGTTCAAAGTGTCTTCAGACAAGTGAAAAACACAAACACGTCTCCACTTTTGACAACGAGGTGCTAGCAGTCGGAGTATAGTCAGACAGTAGACGGACTATAAAACACTATCACGAGATGTAAAGAGGACAGAGAGGAAATCCTGCAAAAGGTAGTATGCTTCTTGTATATTATGTTTTGACAGAGAATGCATCAACTCAACTCAAACTCTCGACAGGAGTTGATACAAGTTTTTATAGCCATCCGATATCAATTCGGCTGTTGTAAGGCAAAATTGTCCCTACAGTGACAAAATGATCCCACTACCTTGTTCTAATAACTCCGTCTTACTAGAGGTGTATTTAACCTATCCCATGTTTAGTGTTCACATGGGTGGAGGCTATGCCTTCAACAATTATGCTTAAGAAAGCCGCTTTGGCCTAATGGCTAGGCCTCCATAGCCCAAAATCATTTTCTTAAGCACAATCCTAGGATTGTGCTAAAGAAAAAGATTTGTCCTGTTAGCCAAGCATCCAAAAATATATATATAACATTTGGTAAGTGCATACCTCTTGGGTGCTACTCCATTCCCAATGCGACCAAAGTTGTTGCTGATGACTGCAACCTCATAGTGGAGGTGGAAGAAGGTACGTCATGGAGAAGAGCAAAGTATGACAGTACTATTGGAGGCCTCGGGGGGGTCACTCATCATATGTAACCCTATCACGTGAGTTCAACAGAAGGATCTTTTTTATTTCTAAAATATACAGAAATAAATATACATAAGGGACTATTTAAAATAGTTTTGGAAAAAATTTACAAATTTGTATAGAAAAGGGGTACATTTTATTCATGAAATTTTTTAAAGATAAGGGACTTTAAATATAGGCCTTGAATGCACGTGATATAGAGGGTTTATACATAGTGACCCAGGCTGGAAGGGAGAATGAAAGTAGGGAAGTGAGAATTAGAGAGTAGGAGGCCAGAAGTAAGCCGTTGCAACCTTGTCTACTCATGGGCGCTACTGCCAAGGTCCATACTATAAATGTACAAGGGCATGGTTCTCGAGGATGATGCCTTTATTATGACACACTTCTATTTATGGAATGTATAGTACTCATACCGAGGGCCTAAATGTGGCTTCCTTCTATTTATGGCACACATGTGTATACGCATTCCAAGGTCACTTGACTATTTTTGAAGGTAGCTGCATATACCTCTCCTAGTATCTCATTTGTTTGTTTACTTGAGCTCTCTTCTATCTCATTCTGTCACCCATGCTCCACATCCATCCAAACCTCTCTAGGATTTGTCACCATGCTACAGAAACCAACCTATAACTAGAGGCTCTACCACACCTAGAAGTTGGTATGATGTAGTCCAACCCTTTTCTCCATCTACTTTGTTTCTTCATCCCTCATAGAGTTAGGTGTGCTTAAGAAAGAGATTTGAGATGTTGGGCCAAACTCCAACACTCCAAATCGCTTTCTTAAGCACATTTCTTAAGTTTCTCTGGAAAGAGCACAAAATGCACTCCTATTTGAAATTTGGGTACTTAGTAAATCTGGAAAGAACACAAAATTTACTCATGTTTGAAATCTAGTAGGCACATTGGAAAGGTTCTCAAGAAAGAAATTTGGTATATTGGTCCTGTTACCATCTCTATGAATCGCTTTCCTAGGCACACTTCTTCAGATGCTTTTTCTTTTGGATTTTTGGTGGTGCTATTATCTTTAGGCTTCTAAAGGTAGTTGGAAATTGCAACAGTATGTGAAAATCTGGAGAAATATATATAATGTGCTCAAGAAAGCGATTTGGGATCTTGGGCATCCCCTCAACCCTCAAAATCGCTTTCCTAGGCACATGTATGAAGTTTTTCTGACGGTATTTTGTTTTAAAGTAGGGGCATCAATTGCTTTTTATTTTGGAATTTTGGTGGTGCTATTCTCTTTAGGTTTCTAAAGGTAGTTGGCAATTGAAATAGTAGGTGAAAATCTAGCGTAATAGGTGTAATATGCTTAAGAAATCCATTTGGGATGTTGGGCATCCCCCCAAACCTCAAAATTGCTTTCTTAGTCACATGTATGAAGTGTGTTCAGAGGGTAGTTTGTTCTTAAGTAGGGGCATCAATTTCTTCCAATTTAGTATTTGGATAAAGATTTATTTATGTTGGAAGCATATATGATTGTGATAATCAGTGCTTTGGAAATGTGCTTGTTGCATGTTTTGTCTTACTCTTCTTCCTCTCCAAGGCCAATAGGGACTCCTTCTCTAATTGATCTTTTGCTTGCAAGCTGGAAGACTATCCTGGTAAGGACAAAGGAGACAGCCAGGGTGGTGGGTAAGGGGCCACCCTGTTGCTCAAGCTATCCACTGACCCTGCTACTACTGCTATTATCAGAGGTTCTCATAAGATGAAAGGGAAGTCAGTGCATATTCTCAAACAAGCAAAGAAGAGGAGGTTTTCCCAAAAGGTATCAGTGCTTAGAGAGATAAGGAAGCCACAAAAGTCCATGGGATGTGCAATACCAAAGGCTCCCTTTCAAAGGCTTGTGAGGGAGATCTATGATAACAATCAGCTAGGATATAGATGGCATAGGTCTGCAATGTTTACCCTCCAAGAGTCAACTGAAGATTGCATGATAGAATTCTCCCAAGATAGCATGATTGTTGCTGCTCATACTCATAGAGTCACCTTGATGGTGAAGCATTTTGAGACATACAACAAATAGAGAAGGTAACACAAAGTCTTGAAGGGATACAAATAGAAGAGGTAACATACCACAAAGACACAAGGGGCAAGGTTGCTTATGAGTAGGCCATGATAGAGAAGAGCCTGATGCTTCCAACAAGAAATTCATCCAAGAGATTTCCTTAATGAACCCTAGCAATAATCAAAGGATAACTGAGATAGGGTTAAATATTGTCATCAAGTTGCAAGATGCCACTTCAGTGAGAGATACAAAACTAACCCAAGACTATTTGTGAGCTTTGAGGTCACGAGAAGAGTGGGTGACTGATATACTTCTTTTTTCTATTCTTAGGTAATTGATATCCATGCTTAGGTGATGAATACATGGGTTGAGTTTCTTGATTAATTGATGATATGGACTGAGTTTCTTATACAATGCATTGATAACAATATTTTTACAATCATATATAAAGCAAGATTAAAAGAGTAGCATCAAATTGAGGTTCATGTACTTGATCCTTGCATATCTCCCTTACTAAGAAATTCAAAGGTTCCTACAAATGATCTTGTCAAGTGGTTTAAACACTGTGACTTCACCGTGATCACCATCATCCTCTTACCTTATCACCCTAAGTAAGTGAATAAGATTTTTTACATCATATCTTCTATCATTTGTTAGTGTAATGTTGACCGATGTATTTGTCTTTTTTTTGGAGCAACCATTGGAGCCTAGTGTGTATTGATATTCAACAAAAACAAGCCTTTCATATGAACTCTCTCTATGGAACACATAGGGAGCTTGATCTATATGTTTCGTTTCTTTACTATAGCCCTATATAAATAATGTTATGATTTCTTACTTCACCATTGTTAATAATAGGATTTTATCTTGTAGAGGTGTGAAAAGGTTATTGGATGTCTTAGATCATTGTCGACCAAATATGGACCTACTAGAAATTGTTCAAATTGTTGACCTAAGGGTAAGGACATTTCTAGATGTTCAATGATGTTTTTGGCCTCCTGAATTATAAACCATATCTTAAAGTTGTTAATTTTGTGCAAGCACCACAATAGGATGATGCCCATTCATGTGGGTGAAGGACAATGATCCATGCCAAGTATTTGTTAGATACTTACTTTGCAAATCCACAACTAGGCAAGGTAAGTATATGAATCTATATATTCATAATGACTCTTGTCTAAATGCCATTGTGCAATAAAATATAATCTAATCTTTCTTATTCTTGTCCTGGATTGCAGGTTATACAGGATAGCTTTACATTAGTGTATGTGGATGGATATAGACCCATAGTCATAGAAAAGCTCCTAAGTTATTCTCATAAATTATCCTGAGGGAGATGTAGAGCGAGATTTAAAGGTAGTTCTTCTTGAACCAAGGAGCCCATTGTCATGGAGGCTACTAATATCATGGAGCCTATTGTTGAAGGGAAGGATCCTACAACCACAAGCGGTATGAAGGAGTGCAGGGGGGTGCGGAAACCATTATAGCTCATGACAGTCCCAAAATGGAGAAGAAGCTTTCCAGTGAGCATACAGAGTATCCACACCATCCTGATGAGAATTCTCACCCTGATGAGTAGCCTTCACAATAGCCTGATGAGCAGCCTTCACAGTAGCCTCCGATTTCATATGCATAGGAGTAAATACTATCATCATAGTTGGACTTTATATTTTGATTATGACTCACTCATTGTATTGATACAATACTTGTAATATGAGTTTATTTATCTCAACAATCCCATTTGGGATGTCTTTGCTTATGTATCACTAATTTTTGTATTGATACAATTGACATGTAATATGGTTTTTGATTTCTCTCAAAGATTAATCCCATTTGGGATGTCTTTACATAGAATTATTCTTTCTCTTATTTGCAGTACGTATAACATGTAGCATTAGTCAATGGTAGAAACATTGAATTCAAATTAAGACTCAAGGGTACCTTCTTACAAGGCTTTAGAAATAGCATAAGGGAATTAGTAAAATCAACATAGGTCGAGACCTTATTGTAAAAAACATAAGCTTTCCATTATGAATAATTCATGTACAAAAGTTTCATATAGGATTTAAAAAAATCAGTTTGCATTATTGTTTGTTACAACTGAAGGAGGACTGTTACAATTCAAGTATGTATACAGTTTTAGAGCTAGATTAGTAGCATAGCTTCTCTAGTATGTTTCCCCAATATTTGAGAGTACAAAGCTAGACTAGTAGTAGAGGTTCTCTAGTATGCTTCTCCAATAGTTCAGAGATAGAAGTAGAAATCTCAAGAAGAGATGGCGATGAGGTGTTGGAGCAGACGGTAGAGAAGCAAATGGTACAAGAGAAGCTGGTGCATGAGGAGAAGATAGAGGATCACATAGAAGCATCACATGCTCCATGTGCATTAGAGCCCTCCTAAGTAGCATCTAGGTATGGCGGAAGCTGGAAGTCTCCACCGCAGGAAGCAATAGAAATTACATTTAGAACTAGATCCAAAAAAGATGCAACTTGTGAATGAGGATCAACATCCTCTATGAGTTGGACCGTAGTAGATATCTACACATGTACACAATTACTAAGATTAGTGTGGCTCTTGGTCACTTAATCTTTGAGAAACTTACTATACATGTACAAAAATCATGAGAACTCCTATACATTGTTATTGAGAAGTAATATAAGCAGCCTCTCCAGCAATGCTTCCAGCAATGCTTTTGCATTGATTTGTGCTCTCCCTCCTACACAATAGCTGTTGCAATGTTTTGTTAATAACAAATGAAGACAATGAATGAATCATGTAAATATAACAAATGAAGATAATAAAGAACCAATTTGCAAACATTCTATGTACCTTTTTTTTTAAATAAAAAATGAGATTTTTTTCAAAATACTATCCTCTGTCTCCACAAGAATGTCATGAGCAATTGGAGTAGCATACAACACTGCCTTATTGAGATTACACTTACCAGTATTCCATCTTTATAGACCTTGATCTCCAATACTTCATTTTTAGGGCCAAATTAGTTAAGGTCTTGGTCCATTGGAACTATTTTATCCGCAACGAGCCTACTGCATTTGTAGTAAAAAGAAAATGTAAAATTATGGCTTGCAATCATATACTTAATGGTAACCGTACTTGGCACTGCCTCACTAGACCTTGTTTGATATTCATTTATCCCAACCATAATCCAAGAAGTCAAGGTTCTCTTCATTTCCAGTTGCTCTATAGGTGAGCATTGTTTTGCACACCTTGACTGGATACTTGTTAAATAGGTGAACAAAAACAGTGATTGGCATGCAATATACATTGATTTTTACAATTCTTGTAGTAGTGCCTAGACATAAAGATCTTTGAACTTCTATGAAAAGCTTAGCCCTATATGTCTTTGTCACACTGCTAGGAGGCATTGGCCAATCTATCATATTCCATGGAAAAAGATCTTATTTCCTCAACACACCATGAGTGTTTGCTGTGTTCAACAATTCATTAAAATGGTCAAAGAAGAAGATGCATGTATGTTCTAATTGAGTTGTAGATCTGCCTTGATATTGTAATTCTCCTATTGCTCCATGCAAGACATCCAAGAATCCCATAATGCACTCCATAGGCTACCATTCTTCATATGATGATAGATACAATTCTAAAAACCAAAACATGTTTTAGTTTACGCAAAAAATAGCAATGTTCGAAACTTCCACTCCAAAACTAAAAGGGTTAAAAACTCACAATTGGGCCTATGCCATGGATGATAATCTGGATAATCACACAGCACAAGTTCATTGTGCATATATACATGCTCGACTATTATTTCCTTAATACCTTTCTTACCATCTATTGTTTTGAAATCTTTGAACCTGTGTTTCCAATAAGCCTAAAATATATTATACAACCATGGTTTTTTTCTCCTCACTGGCTACATTAGCACCCAACTGCCTTGCAATACAACCATATTTTGCCAGCGACCATCTGTTTTCACCATATTGGTGAACTCTATAGATGATATGCATGTTATAGGTTTTTGTTTCTCCTCATTGGCTACATTAGCACCCAACTTCCTTGCAATACAACCATATTTTTCCAGCGACCATCTGCATTCACCCTATTGGTGAACTCTATAGATGATATGCATGTTGTAGGTTGTTGAGAAACAACTCTTGCCTCTATGTCAAGGTCTTCTGCATTCTGACTTACATATCGCTTTGCATTGGGATGCCTGTGGTTTCCTGTTGCCATGGATAACAACGTGAAAGAAAACCAAACTTGCAAATGGATGGAATGCAAGTGAGAGAACTACTCAAGCAACAAAGCCTATTTAGGCAAGAAAGACGCCCTGGGGTGCCTATTGCCATGGATGGAAAGCTCAAGCAAGAGAACTAGGGAAAAAAATAGGCCCAATTCTAGACTCAAGAAAGCACATTTGAATCTTTGATTTGTACAAGCGGGAAAACTAGTTTAGGAGGAAAATCATATTTGAGTCCGTGATCTTTTTTGAAAATGACTCCTTGTCAGCAGCTGTATACAGTGGTACATCCGTAAAGTTTTGTTTCTTTCTCTTATTATGTGAAATTATTTTGTATTTTCTCTCCTTTCCCAATGTTACATTGGCCCTCTTGTGATTGGTGGAGAGGGATTTTTCATTTTGGACAAAAGGCCCCAAAACGAGTTCCCTTTTTTCCTAATGATGTCATTGGCTCCCTTGCACATATATGTAGGGTTTATGTGTAGTGACTCCCTTGAGGAGTACATGTTGATTGGCCTACACCGATAGAGATAAGTCTCTGGCCATCCTTACCTACTAAACTACATTCTTTTAACTTATATTACCATTGTAACACTGATGGATATGCTAAGGGTCTATTTTTTATTTGTATTCAAGGCTTCCACACTTGAAATTTTTTATTTCTTCAAAAATTTCATCAAAATTTATGTGAGAAAGTGTCTAATACATGCTCAGGGGGGTCACTATGTATAAACCATCTATACCACGTGCGTTCAAGGCCTATTTCTAAAATCCCTTATTTGTAAAATTTTCATTAATAAAATGTACCCCTTTTCTATACAAATCTGTAAATTTTTCCCAAAACTATTTTAAATAGTCCCTTATGTATATTTATTTATGTAAATTTTAGAAGTAAAAAATATCCTTCTGTTGAACTCACGTGATAGGGTTACATATGATGAGTGACCCCCTCGAGAATACATGTATTCAAACAATCGCAACTCGTTTTTATATCAATTTTGTTATCAACAACTACTCTAGCTAGTCTCCTAATTCCTTCAGTCTCAACAAGTAAATTGGACTTGATTTTGATTAGCTTAGGAAGAGAACCCTTTGTCTCTAATGATGGGTCTTTCACATTGACACTCATCTTTTTTAAGTTCAACTTTCTTTATGTATTATGCATAATTACCAATGTTGGCAGCACTTCTGTAGCAATTGTGCTGCTTACTAAAGGCCAAAGTTTCATGAGACTAAGAATGCTCTCAGTTTGGTACTTCAAGCTACCCAAGTTCTTGTCATCTAATTTATTCTTATGATCCAAGACGAGTAATTAATCATCATGCTTTGACATTTCATCAATAGGATTGTAACCTGATGAATATTTATATCCACTCACTCAAGATTTTTCCAGTTGGATGAATTGATTAGAGCACATTGCAATGCACGATTCTCTCTAGTGAAGTGCAGTTTAGATAGTTATGAATTAAGACTTATGCATAAGTGCCATTGAAGCCTTTGAAAAAATTTGAGTTAAGGTGCTCGGTTGGTCCTCAAAATACTTGGAGAAGTCACTAGATCCCCTAGTGGGTAATTTGATATTGTAACTAGGGTGAACTAAGAAGGATGAGCTTACAATCAAATGTTGGCCATAAAGTGTGCGCAAAATAGTAAAGGGATGCATTGCACCACAAAATGAAAATGACTAAAAATATTATAAAATAACCACATCAGAGTAGAACTCAAGTCCTTAAGAATGACGAAGCGTTTTAGAACGTTTCCATTACCATTAGAACTCAAGTCCTTAAGAATGACGAAGCGTTTTAGAACGTTTCCATTACCATTGCCTTAAAGGCAATGCTAAGAATCTTTTTGTTGCCCATAGCCTAATATTGTGATGAAAGAGAAATCTCCCTATCCAAGTTCGTGTGTTTGTGTGTGTGTGTGTGTGTGGGCACATGCTTGCATTTGAGTAAACGATAAAACACGTTCACCCTTGAAAGGAAAAGCCAATTAGCTCTATCCTTGGCCAGTCAAGTGAGGATGCCCATACAAAATGGGAAGCTGGTGATGTACAAAGGAAAATAAAGACAGTATATTGGGAGGAGGAGGTCTTAGTTTACAAGGGGGTCTCATGCAAAAAGCTCAGTTTTACAAGGCGACGAGATTACAAGTTTAGTTTTACAAGCTGGGGAAGAGGGGGCCGAGATTGCATGATTTTGTTACAATATTCTCGTTGCTGTGGTTTATTCAAGATTTAAGATGGGCTCTCGTATCGTTTCGATGCCGCAGCTCTACGTCATAAGCAGTGGATATGTCCGACGCAATAAGCTGTGCATCTATGGCGCTTCCCAGAATGCCTTTCCGGCACAGCCCAGCTGCATACAGGCCATTCCTTGCCTTCCAGTTGTTCGGTGAAGGTGACCTCGGCAACCCGTCTGCTGCGAAGAAATCTTTCTCATCCTGCACGGCACAAAGCGTTTCGTCACCCCCACGAATGTACAGTGACTACAAGGGCCTCGCTTCCGATCAAAATCGATTCTTGTTTAATAGTTTCTACGTACACTCCAACATGGGCAGCCTGCTCTTACCTTAAGCCAGTAGGGTACGTTGCTCCTGTACCCCGTTGCCAAAATCACTGCGTCATATGTTTCGCATTGCCCGTTCGCAAATCGGATGCCTCTCTCAGTGAAGCTCTCCACTCCGGGCCTCACCTAGGAGGTTGCAACAGAAACGACTATTCGAGTCACCTTTTCTGTTTTCAGGCTTGAAAGATTATACCAACAGAAAATTACAGATGGTTTTCTATCTTCAGACTGTCTATAGAGCCGGCAGCTGCTATTGTTGGACGTATCTGCCTAATGTGCAGGCTCGGTGGACCGTGGACGTAAGCTTCATAGACGACCTTACAACAAACATGCAGTACTATGGAGCTGATCAGACGATCTTGCACACAAATGCAACGGCTTGCAGTGATAAGTTCTTCTAACCTTTATGTCTCCGCGCTGAATTCGTGCTAGCGTTCCCACATCCAGAACTGGCGTTTTCCCCATCTTATTCTTTAACTCGAGTGGTCCAACCTTCGGCCTCTTCATACCCAAGGCAGCGGTGTTTCCTAAAGTCAAACGGCTGTAAGAAACGAGAAAATAGTCCACCAACCAGACGGGGAATGCCCTCATCATCCACATTGCGAACGAAAATGTAGACTTCCCGAGCACTTCACGCGGCAGAATATGTAGCTGCAAACAACGAAGCAGAAAACTTTAGTGCTGAATGCAAACCTGGAGTTTTATCATATTGCAACAGACGTGGAACTTTCGCAGGCACCAGGTCGAAGCCAAGTATTAATTAATCCTAATGTTAAACAAGAAAAATATGTAACGTCCTCTCCAATGTGGTCTCCAATCTTAACGAAGAAAAATAAGGAACTCCAATGTGGTCTCCAATCTTAACGAAGAAAAATAAGGAAATATGACAATGTATTTAACTTACAGGGCTCCGAACGACGATAGAGGCCCTTGCACCGCTGTTCACCAGGTCCAGAGCGATTTCCATCCCTGAGTTCCCACAACCAACGACTAGAACTTTCTTCCCTTCATAATCTGCTCCATTCCTATACTGACTCGAATGAATAACGGTGCCTTGAAATTGGTTTCGCCCCTGAAGATCTGGCATTACTGTTTCTGCATTTTCCCCTGTTGCAACTACTAGCCATCTCCCTACGTAGTTGAAGTTCCGAGTTCGCACATGCCATAACTTCGAGAGCCGGTCAAAGCTTGCGCACTCGACTGATTCGTTGAACCGGGGTTGCAAGTTGAAATTCGAGGAGTACTCTTCCAAGTACTTTATAAACTGTGTCCTGGTGATAAATGTAGGATAGGATTCTGGGAAAGGCAACAAGGGGAGCTCACAGTACTCCTTGGCAATGTGCATATGAAGCCGATCATACGTTTTCTCCTTCCAAAGAGAGGCAATGCACCCGGAGCGCTCAAGGATCAAAGAAGGCACACCTTTAGCCTTCAAACACGCGGCAGTGGCCATACCGGAAGGTCCAGCCCCAACAATGATAGCCCCATCGACGATCTCCATGGAAGCATCGGGTGCAGTCTGTTGTGCAGGGACGTAATGAGGCATGAGGAGAAACTTGCTTTAGCCGAAAACAAAGTGGGATGAGCTTGGAAGAGCAGCATAAGAGTACAAAAGGAGCTGTCCCTGGAGGGATACAGCAAAAGGCTGATGATAGAGACGAAGGGGAAGGTGAGTCGTATGAGAACTACTGACGGAAAGGCGTGAAAGAAAGATGAAGGTACGTGAACAGAAAGATCAAGGTATATATCAGAAACAACGACGAGACAAAACTACAAGACTTTATAGGAAAGCTTCCCACATATTCATAGCACTCCTAGCCCTCATTAGCATTATGCCTCTCCATTTAGCTTTTTTTCTTTTTTGTACTTAAGCCAACATACTTTTGGCTTTTTGCTTCGTTCCAAGACAAGGGTAAATTATATCTTACCTTGGGAAAATCCTCGGATTTACACATGCCATTCTAGATTTGATAACTTATTACTGCTCATACATCGATTCTAAATATGATTAAGTAAATATGATGAAATCCATTCTAAATATGGTAACTCGATATACCTGAAAGATCTCGTAAATCCATGATGATTGATTAAATCAATTCTAAATATTCCAAATTGATTACAACTAGAAAAATATAAAACAAGTGGTCAATCCATTCTAAATCTGATAAGTGATTGCAAGTGAAAGACACAATTTACTTTAAGACTCACACAAACAAAAAAGAACATCATTCAGATGCCTTCTTCAATTTGAAAGAATTGCACCAGTAATGCTTAGACTATGCACACTAGCACCCTCTTTCATCCAAATCATGAGTAGCCTTACACAATGTTTATGCATGCTTGATTAGTTTTTCCTACCCTAGGACTACACATGGTGATAGTATGTCTATCGAGAGCACACAAAAAAATAAACGTGGAACAATAGGTATTGAACGATGCCTCCAATACACAAGTATGACCCCAACTCAAGAAAGTCACCATCAGGACGTACATGGGTTCAACCTTAAGCACTAGCACATTTGCTCAAGTTTTAACTTATTATTGACTTGCAAGCTCTTACTAATGTGCCAAAATGCATAGATAGCAAGCCAAATGCTCATGTTTAGTGCTTCAAAGGGGGCATTCAGGTCCCTATAGTGTTAACATTAGGCAAGATCTAAAAGTCACATCCCTAGTGTCATCAATTCGCATTAGCTCCACTGTCATCTGTTAATGTTTATGCATGATGGAGGCTGGTGTGCGGCTTAGCACATGAAATCCTGTGTGTATGTTGTGCTTGCATGATTTTTTACGGTTGCGCTAAGAACCTACCTAATGACAAATAATCACAAAGAGACCAGACATGCACATGGTACCTTCTTTCAAATCAACTTTCATTTTCAAAAAAGAATGCACATATGGCCTACCTCACATCCCTAGTGTTGATAAAGAGCTACCCTTTTCGCCCCCAAAGAATGGCTACATTTTTTGATTGAAAGCCTATGAACAATGAGCTCCTAATGTAATGGCTAGTCATTATTATTGTGACGAGACTTTCATGTTCAAAAAAGAATGGATATGGCCTATCTCACATCCCTAGTGTTGATAAAGGGCTACCCTTTTCCCCCCCAAAGAATGGCTACCTTTTTTGATTGAAAGCCTATGAACAATGAGCTCCTAACGTAATGGCTGAGTCATTATTACTGTGACGAGACTTTCAACATTGTGACAAGGTCTCTAACACCGTACCCTTGTCTAGCCATCCCCATAAGTGTTTGCCAACAATCAAATCCGTGGGACATATAAAATACAATAAAGGTATTTTATTGGCTAGTGCAACTAGTTCTTACTAAGGTCTTATGAAAGCTAGTAGATGGTGGGAATGTGACCTCCTTTGAGCTACTAAGCAAGCATTCAAAAATGGTGTACCCAACATAATGGTACAGGCAACATGGACGCCGTTCCAATGGTAGGTAATGATGGGTGTGGGACACTTAAGTTCTGGATCTTTTGAGGCAGTACTAGTATTGCTAGGATGATGACAGTAGCTACATAAATAAAATGCTCTCTAAGGAATTATAAGCATTTGGACACTGTTTCAAACGTGATGGTAGCAAGTGAACAAATTGGCCCGTGATAATTGCTAGCTTATGTGTTGTTGCACTTTTGGAGACCCACTAGCATGTGCGATTAGTTAGGCATAGCATAAAAGGCGAAAAATGTGGAGTTGCTTTCTTGAAGGGGGACCTAGATAGTTGAATGGTTGTCAGAGGTAGGCAAGAAGGGATATGCATGTTCTGTAATAGTCATTGGGTGCCCCACATTACGAACTCAAATTGATGGAGCATGTAGGAAAGTGCACTAGGTTGGAGGGCATGCGAGGAGATAGGAAAAGAGATGGAAATGAGGGGGCCTAGAGGAAATGGAGCTTGTTAATTTGGAAGGAAGAAGGGAAGCCTAGAGTCCTAGAAGAGTGTTCATGAAAAAATTAAGGTTTAATCTTCAATGTGTGGTGAAGGGCAAATGTTGGAAATTAACCTGGGGTGAAGGGCAAATGTTGGAACGTAACCTTCAAATTTGAAAATAGAAGGTCGTAAGACCATCAAAATTTCAGGGCATTA
Source organism: Dipteris shenzhenensis (assembly GCF_047967505.1). NCBI lineage: Eukaryota > Viridiplantae > Streptophyta > Polypodiopsida > Gleicheniales > Dipteridaceae > Dipteris > Dipteris shenzhenensis. The sequence continues at coordinate 24,617,790 of NC_141608.1, read as the reverse complement.
TAGTTAAAATTTTTCTTAAAAACTGCAAAATTTCATTTGGCCATTTTGAACTTGAACGTGAAGTTACACTTTCTGCGGAGAATAGGACCTTGTAAGAAGTGCAATGGGTCCCGAGGACCAAAGTCTTGGGAGTGGGGACTCGGGGGGACATTCCGAGCGCCGACAGAGAATTGTTGGCGGGAAGGCGTCCACGTGGGAAGTGTCGGGAAAAGTGCGGGGAAAGATCAGGCGTGGCAGAAGGAGAGGGCATACACGTGGACGCTTTCCACCGACGCAACGAGAGCCATGCGCCCGCCATTTACGCCGGTCCCACAGCGCATCCCCAGGCCCCGCCGAGCTGGTGCGGGGCGGCCGTGATCACCGCCTTTACCGCACTTTCGAGGCTGAGTTTTCAACTGCCCCTCCTAAACCTTTCACTTCCTTCCTTTTGGAATTTATTCTAAGGTCCAAATCTCCACATTCTAAATCTGCCCTAACGCTCTCTTGGAATCTTCGATGCTACTAACAACCAGTGCGCACCCGCTAAATGCACTCTCTGGCTTCTTGCCCACAACATTAGTGTGCACGAAGGAATTTGGAGGAGGCGCCGAATCTACTTTTAAGTGCCATTGGTGCTCCCAAAATGCACCCTCCATTTTCGAGTTGCCAAACTTAGCTTCTATGCACCCGACCCCCCCTCTAATTGGCAACAGACAGTTAAAGCATACATTTTCACCTCTGCATGGAGGTTTTTGCAGCCTCTGCATGGTGAGCAAACAAGGGCAAAGGGGGAGTTGTACAACAACAGCCGGTGTAGAAATAGGGCTCCCAATTTAAAAATCGTGTGAACATATTTTGCCATAAGGACATCCTCAATTAAGGTTCCAAAGTGCAACTAGTGCACAAGCCCGCTGCACATTTCTCTTTGTGTGTACACTAGAGGGACAGACAGACAGACAGACAAAGATAGATAGAGACAGAGCTGTCTGTCCCTGCGAGAGTCTATGCCACGTCTCTACAGCAAAGGCTTCCTAGTGCTTGCTTCAACACACAAGCATAGCTGTTTGGATTTCATCCACAAAGGTAGGGATATGATCTTCTTTTTTATTGGGTCGTTATTGGGCACTATGGACTCTATGGAAGGATCGCTACTTTGGTGACCCACTTCCTCCCAAATATCAATTCTTTTGGGCATCTTAATGTAAATAATTATATGATTGTCTACATGCACGAGATTTGTATTATCCTATCTTGTGTGTGTGTGTGTTTTAAAGGGCGGAGTGTGCACGCACATCACCAACCCCTACGAAATTCCTTGGCTAGTGTACCCGAAATTTGGGAGTTGATTGTTTTTATAATGATTGCTGAATTTGAAAATGGATAGGAAACCCTTATGAGCCAATGGATTTGAATAATATTAAATTGTGAATAGGATGTGTAGTGATTGTCATGATAACTCATATTGTCTTAACTAGTATGCCTTGCCATTATGACCTTATCTAAGGTGTTGGGATTAACCTCTTCCACTTGGAGGGCTTATATTAATTGTGCTTGGGCTTGTGTTTCTTTCACTCTTACTTGTACATGTTATCATCATTTATCATACCACTCGATGGCCCACCTGAATATTAGTTGTCCTTGGACAGTTTGTGTTTTTCTCGTACTTTACTTATGTCTTGCCCCTATCTTGTTCGTCCTTCTATCCTACTTCTCGACGGTCCACTTAAATATTAGTTGTGCTTGGACTTGTGTTCTCTTCACCCTCACTTGGTTCATGCTCATCCGACTCTAGCCTACTTTTGGACTCTGCATCTAAATATATTATGACCCTAGGACATGGCCCCAAGTAGCAAAGGGCATTGCAAAAAGCTCACAAAATTTTAGATACATAACAGATCTTTTCGTAAGCGAAATAAATTTATATATGAAGAAAGGAAGCTTGGACTATAAAATATCCTTTTCATGTTAGTTTTGTCAAAAGGTGAAACTTTCATATTGGTGTTGAAGGTTTGTTTGCCCTAAGAGAGCCCTAATAAGACTAGAAGTTTAAAAATTTTGGTGGGATTTGAAACTTCTATGCAAAAAATTTTAAAGTTTCACAAAGATTTTACATCTTTCTTTTACTTGAAATACGTAGAATATTCATATATGTCTTTCTTTTACTTGAAATATGTAGAATATTCATAGGGTCAACGTTTGCTTGGGTATAGCCAATCGCGAAACTACTTTCGGGGCAATTTTGGGGCTACGACGCGATGCACTTCTAGGTGAATATTTGAATTTTGCATGGACCCGCGCTCTCGTCGAAAATTTTCCTAATGTCATGAAGGCACACTGGCATAATAATGAGACGCAATCTATTTGTTCTAAACACCACATATCTCAACACATGACATCTCTGCACTACTTCACGACGCGCAACTAAGCTACCTGACTACTTATCCGCGTTGGTTCTTGGAGTAATAATTAGACGTAATCTATCATTCTAAACACCGCCGCAACACAGCCTTTGGCTTGACCACCTGTCATTGTGCAACCTTTTGCCACATCTTTGCCCACGGCCCATGCAAATCATAGGTTGGCTTGGAGAGACCACCGCGCTAGTTTTTGGCATAATAATGAGACACAATCTATCATTCTGAGCATTACCTCAGCACAGTCTTTGGCTTGAAGATCTGTCATCGCCCAAAATTCATGGTTGTCTTGGAGAGACTACCGCGCTAGTTCTTGGAGTTACAATTCCGTTGCCTATTTTTACGTATTACAAGAGGAGGTCTATGATGACCAATGTGCTAGTAAATAGAAGGAGATCTATGACAACCACCGTGCTGGTTCTTGGAGTTATATATTTGTGTACCAAGGAAAATGTGTTCCGTTGTGCAACCAAGCAAAATGTAATTGATGATATGGCCCTTGAGCAATCCCCTTTAGGGACAAGGACCATATTGACATGCCATTTCTATCCAGTGGCATCCTGGGTATTGTATAATGCATGTCGATATCATCCCTTGCCCTAAAGGGGACCCTCAAGGGCCATATCGTCAATTGCATTTTGTGAAAGTTTAATTGTATTTCTCTATATGTATCTCCATGCAATAACAGTGGGTCATTGGAGTTATTTTAGCGCTATTTTGGTCATAAACCAAGGAAATTGTAGCCCTTCTTTCCTGGTATTTTAGTCCTTGTTGGCAATAAATATAAATGAGGGCAAAAGGGTCATTGTTTGCCTAGGTGTAGCTATTTTTGGTGAGCTTCAAGGACTTTTCTGTATATGGGTATCTTGCATGACCCATAACTTATGCATTGCTCAATGGAATTCGGCAAACTTTGTCTTCAAGTTGTAGTACACATTCCAAACTTGAACATGAGAGCAAAAATTTATGGAATAAGGATCTGGAACGAGACTGTTAAAGCATTATAAGTGCTATGTTGCAAAGCATGCATCCTAAAGACTATAGGATATAGCAATTTATTCAAAAATATTAATTTTTTGTTCTATACATACATGCAACCAAGTAATAATTCTAAAGTACATTCCCCCAAAAAAATTTTGAAAAAAAATGGCTAGATGGCCCTAGGTGTGAGCAGGCATGACTTTTGGCCGGATGGGGACCCCGTTTGGCCAAAAGTCACGCCTGTTCACACCTGGGGCCATCTGGCCATTTTTTTTCAAAATGTTTTTGGGGGAATGCCTCTCCAGCCCCAAACACTATTGGGGACTAGTTTTTGGGGCATGGAGAGACATTCCCCCAGGTCCATTTTTTTTCCTTTTTTTTGGGGGGGAATGTCTCTACATGCCCCAAATATTGGTTCCCAACAAATCAAGGATGCCTAATAGTTTTTTTTCTTTTTTTTTTTGGGGGGGGGGGTCAGTCCAAGATTGCCTAATATTTTTCCAAATCATCTTTTTTCTCTTTTACTTATTGGGAACCACTATTTGGGGCTCAATCTTGTTGAAGCCTAGTTCAAGGGGTTGCCTTTCTTTCTTTACATAATACTTGTTCTTCTTGGCTCAATTGATTTTTTGTATAAATGTGTGGCTAATGGGGTGTACTCGTGTTCATTATAGAGAAACTGGCTAATCACCAGGAAGGGGCTGATTAGGGGCAAGAAGTAATGTCATAAGACACAACAAAGTCCTCTTGGCCAAGCACACATTTGGGCCAAACTTACATTGTTTGATCCAATTGCACACCCACAACACATTGAGGCCAAGAGGCCTTTTTGAAATTGAGTTTTTGGTAAACTTCAACAAGCAACAAGAATAAGACAATAATAATAAAACAATATAGATTATGATTTTACTTTATTTCATGAGAATGATAACCTTTATTTATTTTAAAATGAAATAATATCAATTACCATAGAAAGGGCAAGTACAAGCAACCTCCATTGGGGAGCCAAAATATAGTGTCTACAAAAGGACACACTATAATGTAATAGGTGTCCTCTAAAGGAAAAGAACACATACAAGACAGATAAAAGTTGATGGGTATAGTGGTAAATGCTAAAGAATGACCACTTCCATCATGTTGAAGAAGATTCTTCCCTCTACCTTTGATTGCCTCAATGTTCTATCCATCCATGCTCAAGTTCCTTGAATCCAATCGAGATTACTTCCACATATTTGAAAAGATTTGAATAATGTTTATCCAATAAGCTACATGGAGAAGGTAGTTCATAATCCCTAGACGTAGCCCTCATGCACCATGTAGCTTGCACCCTTTGATTGATTGCTTGCTCCACCGCAACCTGCCAAGAACACATTTTGTCACATGCACTTGTAACTCAGGAAACACTTCTACTTCTTGTTGGTAACATTGAAATGGAACAATGAGAGATGTGAGAAAATAGATTTGAGTTACTGAGTGAAAGTAATTTAAAAAATTAGATTACAAAATAGCTTTGTTGTTACACTATCAACTACCAAGCACCACATTGTAGGAGAATCTTGCAATGGAGCCATGAGAGGGTTAGAAAAGTGACAAAAAATAATTATGGTGAGAAGAAAAAGGATTCAGGGGTTAGAAAGTGATTAGGTGAGAAAAAGAAGGATTCAAGGGTTGGAAAGGGATTTAGGTGCATATGCATGGTTTGGGGGAAGGGTTTCAGGTCATTTTTTGCACTTTTGAAAATTTTAATATTTTTGGGGGGAGTACTATTAGCCGGAAAAGAAATCAAGACCAAAGGCTAGAGGCTAAGCATGGCGACACTCGAGGGCCATAGAGGAAAGGAGATCGTGAGGGCGAAACGTTATCATGGGAGGGGAAAAGTAATTAGAAGGGGAGGGAATGAAGAGGGAGGCTATGACACAAGGGGAAAGGGAGAGGGGGAAGAGAAGCATGTACATGATAGGAGGAGTAATGTAAAGATGGAGACATCAAGGGAAGAGGACCATGCTTTATTTGAAAGAAAGGATGAGAGGGCAATATCAAAGTACTAGCTAGATGGCTTTACAAGAATGAGCATGTCTCATTAAGGAATAGCCCCCTCCTTTTATAGCCAAAAGAGGGGGTCTCTCCCAATTAATGCTTCCTCCCACATGCATGGTGTGTGTGGAAAAGTCTCCCATGTGGGCTAGGTGGTTACGCACTCTCAATTGTGTGCGACAACCCTTTGCCTCAATTTTCCACATAAATCAAGCCCCATATCTCAATTCTATGATACTCCCTTGGTCTCTTCCCAATTTTATAATATGTTCAAACCTCTAGGAGGAAAAGTGGAGGGTTGGCACAAGGAATCTTGCCACCTCATCCTACTTTCCCCATTATTTAACTTGCTCTCTTGGACCTTCTATACCTCCCCCACATGGGGCTATCCCATATGGAGGGAATAACTCAATATAATATCCATGTCCACCTATTTTATATTACTTGTCCCATGGACTTTGAGCCATATCTCACTAAATGCAACCTAGGTGGAGGGGTGGCACATGGAGGATTCATGCCACCTTACATTTTATAATATTACTACCATGGATTATGTACAACACACCTTATGGGTCCTCTTATGTGGAAGGGTGGCACATGGTCATGCCCTGCCACCTCAACCCTGGGCCCTATGCACACCATATTTTATTATATTATTGCCACACATACAAACACACACACATATTAATGCCTTTTTCCTTATACAATTTTATCCATAACACCTCCCCCCCCCAGGCAGGGAATGCACAGCATTTCCATGCCTGGGTCCATCACGCACAAAGAAAGGCTTGAGGTAACGCTTGTTGATCACCTTCTTGCCATATGGTTCATGCAGCTCCTGAACTTGTACAGACCCATTGTTACGTTCCTTGATGACTTTGTATGGACCAATCGACAGTGGTAGAAACTTCTTATCCATTTGATGGTCCAATCTGTTATCAAAGCACAGCACAACATCCCCCTCAGCAAATTGTCTTTCCCATCCCTTGCGAATCTTAGCATCCAAGCGGGCCTTTTGTCGATTCTTTTGGATCTCTGTTTGGTGTAGTGCAAGGCATCGGGTTTCATCTAACTTCTCAAGTTGTACCAATCTGGCCTCTACATGTTCATCTTCTGTCATCCTCTGTTCCTGTGCCAATCTCAAGGCCAGAATCTCTATCTCTAGTGGTAAAACTGCCTCAGTTCCAAACACCAACTCAAAAGGAGTGTGACCTGTAGATGTTTTATGAGTGATGTTGTAAGCCCACACGGCTTCAGTGACCTTCTGATCCCACTGGCTCCTGTTCCCTGTGGCCGTTTTTCCCATGGTTTTACAAAGGAGGCCATTGGTCCACTCTGCTTGACCCATGGATGCCGGATAATAGATGCTAGAAGTGTGATGATCAATACCCATGCGATCCATGAGTAACTCCACTGCTTCATTTAAGAATGGACTCCCATGGTCAAAGACAATCTCCATGGGTGTCCCAAACCTTGTGCAGATACGTTCAAATATGAAATTTGAAACTGCCTTACCATTTGCGGTGGGGAGGGCGATAGCTTTAGCCCACTCAGTGACATACTGAGTGGCTACCAAAAGATACTTCTTTTTGCGGGCAGTCATGGGCAAGGGCCCGACAAAATCTATTCCCCACTTCTGAAATGGATGGATGGACATCACTAGGTGATGTTGCCCAGGACGCAAATCCTTCCTACCAAAGAATTGGCATGGTTCACAGGTTTTACAAAGTGACATCCTTGAACAAGGTCAGCCAATAGTATCGAGCATGTAAAATCTTCTTAGTTGTATAGTCACTGGCATAGTGGCCTCCACAAAATCCATCATGATAATGCTTCAATACCTTAGGCACTTCATCTGTAGAACCTACTTTGCAAGACCAGTGCTAGTGAGTATAATGAAGGACTTTCCAGCCACCTAATGCTTAAATTTCTCAATGCAAAACACTAAAGACAAGGCATGCTTGTCAGCCTCTGAATAGCATCGCTCAATGTTGAGCAATTGTCGAGAAGCAAATCGAACGGGATACATGAACCGATCCTCCCCTTGCTGGAGAAGAATACCTGCTAGAGTGTGCTCACCAAACCCAGGATTGATATAGAAAGTCTTTGACCAATCTGGATTGCGTAGAATGGGTTCTGAGGCCAGAGCATTCTTCATTTGTGCAAACCCATGATCACAATCCTCATCCCAAGAGAAATCAACCCCATCTTTTAATAGCATAGTCATGGGTCGTGTCAAAGTAGCATATTGATCAATGAAGCGGTGATAGTATCCTGCTAGATTGACAAATGAGCGTACCTGACGTTTGGTTGTTGGCGGGGAGAGCTTGAGGATGGCTTCTACCTTCTCGGGGTCAAGCTTGATGCCCTCAGATGAGACAATATGTCCTAGTAACCTCCCTTGAGTGGCTCCAATGGTGCATTTCTCAGGGTTGAGACTACCATTCGCATCATTGACCCTTTGGAAGGCCAATCCAACCTTCATGACGTGCTCCTTACGTGACGAGAATATACAAAAATCATCTAAAAACACCTCCAAGAAATCCCCCAAATAAGGAGCAAACACCATCTGCATAAATCTTTGAAAGGTAGCAGGAGCATTGGTGAGGCCAAATGGCATTACTTTGAATGCAAATGTCCCCCAGGGTGTGGCAAATGTGGTTTTAAGCACATCTTCTTCGGCAATTCTGATTTGATAAAACCCAGAGTAACCATCACAGAAAGTATACATCTCATGACCACTTACCTTCTCAAGAATGAGGTCTTGAAAGGGCAGAGGATGATGATCCCTCTTGGTGGTTTCATTGAGTTTCTTATAGTCGATGCAAAGCCGCCACTTGTTGTTTTTCTTTGGGGTGACTACCACTGGTGAAACCCATTTAGTATTGTGAACCGGAACAGTAAACCCAGCTTCTACAAGCTTTTGCAACTCCGAGTGCAAAGCATCAGTCTACAGGGGCCCTAATCTCCGATACTTTTGAGCCACAAGCTTCGCATCAGGCTTCAGCTCTATCTTATGCTCTATGGCAATCACATGGCAAAGGTGGTGGTAGCTAGTTGCAAAGAGGTCAGGGAAATCTTTGAACATTTCTAGGAGCTCGTCTTTCTCACTTGGAGTGAGGTCTGGGGAAAGCATAGATTCAAGCTGTTGAGGACTAGCTGTTACCTTTTCTGTAGGTGGCGGGGTTGGAGACACCCCCATCATGTAAACTTCCTCCTCTGAGAACTCCTCCCCCCCGTCTGATTCTTCCATTGATTCAAACACCGAGGATGAGAGAGTATCACTGTCTTGCTCCTCTTCTTCTTCTGGTTCCGTGGCACTGGGTTGCATTGGGATCTTCTCCTTAGAAGCACCAAAAGACATATGTCCTGTCTTCCAATAGCTGACTGCATCACTCTCTCTCAACCATGGTCTCCCGAGTATGGCTAGGTAACTCTTGCCTATATCTTCAATGTCCACTACATAGAAATTGACAGTGGTGGTCAACCCATTGACAGTGATGGGCAAATCCTCAATGACTCCCAGGGTGGTGAGTTGTTGACCATCTGCTACCTTTATTCTAGTGGAGGAACGCCTTGTACATTTCAAATTCAATTTCTTCATGATTCGAGGCACCATGATATTACATGCAGCTCCCCCATCAACACACACATTTTTGACACGGCAATTATCTATGATGACATTGACTATATGTGGGTGCCGATCAATTTCTTTAGAGATAGAAGATACCTCTCTTACCTTTCCCTTTTTCTTGTTCCTCCTTGTTGAGAGCTCTTGTTGCAGCTCACGTCTCACCTTAGGGCTTAATGCTATTAATTGAGGCAGTGTGATGCTCAAAGAACGATGAGCAAGGTCCTGAACGACCAAATAGTCTTCTTGCCCCGAGCCGATGGGAAAATCCGAGGGTGACCACTTACTCCTGTGGGATCTTTTAGTCTTCTCAGTTGGTGGGTCTACCATCTCAACATCTGAGGGCTTTGAGAAGGACACCTTCTTCCTGGGGCGGCCCGGTCCATGGTTTGGAGAGGGGTCCGAGGTGGTACAACTTCTTTTCCCGAGGTCAAGGATCTCTACATTAGAATCCTCAGTGCCAGATTCACTTAGAAGATTCACCCTTGGAATATTGGGGCATTCCGTGCGATAATGACCCTTCTAGTGGCACTCGTAGCATACAACATTAGCACGGTCTCTTGGAGGGCGGTTGGCTTGATTTTTGATGCCCACCATCTCAAGCCGAAGATCATTCAGGGCCTTAGCTAGGTCATTGACTCCAGGTTCTCTTGCTGGGGGGGCCTCTTTAGCTAGAGGGGCCGAGGGAGTATAAAGGAGGGGGGCTCGTGGGCGAGGTTGGGGAAATCTTCAAGGCGGAGGGTGAGAATATACACCTTGTTGAGGGTAAGCATCTAAGGGAGGACCATACATTTGAGGTGGAGGCGGTGGATACATCCCTGATGAGGGGTGGGGGTATGCCCCTGAGTTAGACCCCCTAGGTGGTTGTTGTGAGAATTGAGGGGGTTACAGAGGGTCAATCGTCTTCTTTGAAGTGGGGTCAGACTAAACTTTATCAAACTTTTGAGCAATCTCATGTGTTAGCACCATAGTTTCTGGATTCTCCCATTTAAGCTTGAAGCAGAATTCATCACTTGCTCCTGCTACAAGGTAGCCCAGCACATGCTGAGTCATTGCAGCTCAAAATCTGGCATTGTCCTCCTGTGTGGCATTAAACGGTCTAGGAGCACGGCCGCTCGATCCACATATCGACACGCCATCTCACCTTCTGACTACTTCAAGTTTGCCACCTGCAGATACACATTCTCCAGCTCCTCTTCTTTGCCGAAATACTCAATCATCGCTGATGTCAACCTTGGCCAGCTTTGGCGAACATCTTTGGCCTGCTTCTCATACCACACTTGAGCCAAACCCTCTAGAAATGTGGGAAGAACCAACAGCCATCTGTCTTCAGTAAGAAAGTTGAGAGAAACACAACGGCGCTTGAAGGCCACAAGATACTCATTTGGATTTTCTTCCACCCGTCCACAAAACACGAGAATGTCAGCCATGCTTGGAAGATGGAAAAGAGAGAGACAAGACGAGGCTTATCTATGGACAAACAATAGAAAGAGGAAGCTTGAAGTGAAAATCGGGTGAAGATACATCCACAAAGCACACATAGGCAGGGTAGGGTGGGACTGGTGTATTGTGAAATACTACACGGGAAGAATCTTCAGCATAAAATAGCACATAGACAATCTTAAAAGGACCAACCCTCATGATATCACATCCATCTTTACAAGCGAGGGTTAGAGACACGGCGCTGTATGAGGTTGTTCATCAAGGCAAACAAGAATGCCATGAAAAATGTCAACATTTGGAGAGCTTGCACATCACCTTCAGCTTCTTCCTGTTCTTGTAGTTGCCATGTTATTTCTTCAAGGGGTGTGCGGTCTAGCATCCTTCTTTTGAGCAATGTCCTTGAGGACCTTTCTGATGATCTTCCGAAGTTGGTGAGCTCGTATCAAGTATGCCCAACACTTAGTTTCATGATGACCACAACCTTTGCATTCCTTACAAATGATCACCCTCCTTCGTGGCTTGCGGCTTTGTTGGGGTGGTGCTTCCACTCGCGTCATGCGTGATTGAAGTACAAGCTTCACGTGCCAAGAAATCAGCAACTAGATTTCGAGCTCGAGGGATATGCTGAATTTTTACCTCTTCAAATTGGTTGCAAAGTTCCAATGCTTGTTGATGTCGTGGAACCAAGCCTTTGCTCCACACCTTCCACCTTTCACTAACTTGTTCACACACTAGTTGAGAATCTCCTTGCACTTCAAGTTGCTTGACATGATGTTCTTGTGCCTTTTGTAGCCCAAAAATGAGCACCAAGTCCTCAGCTTGATTGCAAGTACTTGCAGGTGCAAACTTGCTGTAACAATACTCCTCACCACCCAGCGAAGTGAGCTTCACACCCACGCCAGCAGCCTTGATCGAAGGTTTGTAAGCTCCATCAAATTGAAGGATGCAAGATGTCATCACACCAAGACTAAAATTCGGACGTCCCAAGTTTCTCGGTAGTCTAGGATAGGTAGAAGGAGAGGGTGGGGAGAATTCAACACTTGAGCCAAACGTTCAACACCAAATAAACTTGCAATCCTTTGTTGATAGTTTATTTTTAGACTAAAAAGAATTACAACTTGAAGCTCGAAATGAGGCACAAAAGGTTGATTAGGTACAAATCGATTCCTTGGTCGAAGCATTACCAACCATAGCCGAGGCCTAGAAACCTTTGTAGTGAGATTGAGAATAAACCATTCAAGACGAGCTTATCTACAGGAATTAACAAGCAGATGTGCCAAATCTCCCCCCAAGCTTGGGGAGCATCCCACCCTTCGATGAAGGACACCGTTTTAATTACCTCTGAAGCAACAAGTAGTTCGATCACTGCACAATGAGTAGAATTAAAATGAAAGTTCTCCCAGCGTGTCAGTAGTTCTTCACCATGAATCATCCACGGTGTATCATTCCACCCATCATCTCCTTGAACAATGCACTGGACGATCAGCTGTTGAAGGTCGACATGAAGATCAAGGAAGAGCCACCCTCCTCGTGTGGCATGTGTCCATGAAGTGGACTTGGAGAAGTTCCGAATCGGTGATCTAATAGGAGATGTGAATAGAGCACATGAAATGAAGTACTTTTGCTTTTTATAGCAAGAGTAAACCCCACGGTTAGAGAGTTATAGTTCCCGAGACTTCAATATATAAACAAAAATCATTACATTTTCATCACTTCCAACTTGTTGGCCCAATGATAAGTCTCCCTTGTGTGAAGGGGGAGGTCTTGGGTTCAAATCCTACTCTTTAATAAAAAGAGAGGAGAGGAGAGGAGAAGGAAAAGGAGAGAAGAGAGAGGGGGGCGCGGGATCTGCTGTTACAGTTTTGCACAAATGTCCGCGACCAGAAGATGTAGCAGCCCAAAAAACTGTCGCGCGAGTGAACATAGTAGATGCGAGAAAACTGTCCACGAATAGAAGATGTAGCAGCCCAGAAAACTGTCACGCTGGTGAACACAGTAGATGCGAGAAAATTGTCCGCGACCAGAAGACGAAGGAGCCCAGAAAACTATCACGTGAGTGAACACAGTAGACGCGCGAATCAAATGCTTGCGCAGGAACTCTGAAGGAGCACAGATGATACAGTTCTACAGATGTGACCGGTACAAGCAGAAGATTCGCTGGCCAGAATACACATAGGAACCGTGACCAGAAAGCACGCAGACTGAAAGTGCAGAAGCAGGGAGGTTTTGCATAGGTAGAGATAGGGAGGCACACAGTTTAGAGGCGCAAAAGAAGAGAACTGTGCACAGAAGAGGCCACAGTGCCGCACCCAATCGTAGGAGTAACAGATTTCATACCACTAGCCGTGGAGATTTTGATCCCAGTAGCCACACCATTTCTATTAGCCAGAAAAAAAATCAGGACCAGAGGCTAGAGGCTAAGCATGGTGACACTCAAGGGCCATAAAGGAAAGGAGATCGTGCGCGCAAAACGTTATCATGGGAGGGGAAAAGGAATTAGAAGGGGAGGGAATGAAGAGGGAGGCTATGACACAAGGGGAAAGGGAGAGGGGGAAGAGAAGCATGTACATGATAGGAGGAGGAATGTAAAGATGGAGACATCAAGGGAAGAGGACCATGCTTTATTTGAAAGAAAGGATGAGAGGGCAATATCAAAGTACTAGCTAGGTGGCTTTACAAGAATGAGCGTGTCTCATTAAGGAATAGCCCCCTCCTTTTATAGCCAAAAGAGGGGGTCTCTCCCAATTAATGCATCCTCCCACATGCATGGTGTGTGTGGAAAAGTCCTGCATGTGGGCTAGGCAGTTACGCACTCTCAATTGTGTGCGACAACCCTTTGCCTCAATTTTCCACATAAATCAAGCCCCATATCTCAAGTCTATGATACTCCCTTGGTCTCTTCCCAATTTTATAATATGTTCAAACCTCTAGGAGAACAAGTGGAGGGTTGGCACAAGGAATCTTGCCACCTCATCCTCTTTCCCCATTATTTAACTTGCTCTCTTGGACCTTCTATACCTCCCCCACATGGGGCTATCCCATATGGAGGGAATAACTCAATATAATATCCATGTCCACCCATTTTATATTACTTCTCCCATGGACTTTGAGCCATATCTCACTAAATGCAGCCTAGGTGGAGGGGTGGCACATGGAGGAGCCATGCCACCTTACATTTTATAATATTACTACCATGGATTATGTACAACACACCTTATGGGTCCTCTTATGTGGAAGGGTGGCACATGGTCATGCCCTGCCACCTCAACCCTGGGCCCTATGCACACCATATTTTATTATACTATTGCCACACATACAAACACACACACATATTAATGCCTTTTTCCTTAGACAATTTTATCCATAACAGTACCCACGAGATACTTTTTAGGAGCGGGGACCACCTTGGGGTATAAAGAGGGTGGACTTCTTGCACATGGGGGGGATCCTCCAAGTGGGAGAGGGAGGTGCAATTTTTGGGACCACTAAAGCCTAGGGAGGTGTACCTTTTTGGACTCATATGGGGGTGATGGGACCCTTTATATACCTTATTAGTTCTTAATCCATTTTGCTAATCCACTCCTTATGAGACCCTTTTTGAGTCCAAAATTCCCTAATGCTGCATGTTGGGTGAGCAGACGAAGTTGTATCTCAAGTTTATGGATCAGAATCTAGACATTTCAATTGGGCAGAGGAGATTTGAGCATTGTAAGCCCTGGTACGTTAGGAAACTCAAAGGCAGGAATGTTTGTTGTTGCAAAACACACATAGACTTTGACCTAGCCTGACAAGCTATGAATGACTTGAGATCTAGTCGTGTTGGAGCATTGCTCCATGGGGATCTATGCCCATGCCTCCCCAATGAATGCGCAGTCTGTAGGCCACTTGGATCCTCATCAGGTGTTGCAAGGGAAGGAAGGTTTTGTAGCCTGAGGTCTCTGTGGGAGCCAGTGGTAGAAAAGGGAGACCGTGAGTGGCACAAGATTGAATGCATTCGAGGCACATGCAAGCATTGCAGTTGAAGCTGAAGAAGAAGACATTCAATGTCTATCCAAATGAAATGAGGGAAGACAACCACATTGCTCTAAAATGGAGGAGATTTGAAAATGTCAATGTTGAAGATTTGATAAAAAGAGATGGCTACTATCATATAAGAGCACCTGGCCAAGGGAGCTTGTAGGTCACGTGGTTCAATCCATCCCAAAATATGTGCTTCACAATTTCATGGCCAACTGGCAAGATAAGCAGTTCAGGACATGCCTTGCCAATTTCCCCTGTGACACTATTGTATCTGCCATAGATTTTGCAAAAAATTATTCTTTTCAAGAACAAGATGAGATACAAAGTGCTCACTAGTGCAACAAGTAGATAACAATTCTCGGATCAGACACTACTTGCTTGACTTTGCCAACTTATATGCCCATAGTAACTCCTTTCATTGGGGGCCTTCTTCATCTTGCTCTTTGTGCTCTATTCATCTTCGAGCCTCTTTCAGGTCCTACCAAAAGAAACCTACATAATGAGCTTGATAAGTAGCTTAAAGAGCAGAAAAAACAATAGCCAGGGAAATTAATAATCACTATCTATGTCAACTCCAAGTAATACACCCACCACCGAAGCATGTCATCCTTGCAGCTGTTTTCCTCCTTCTCCGGGTCTATTTCTGCGAGGATGCCATCCAACATAGAACCAAAGCATTCCAAAGTCTTTGGGGTATGCCATAGATTTGTAGTAGGTGGATCGGTGCACAGAGTTTAGGGGCTAGATTTCATAATGGTCTCTTAGTTGTGTCTGCACTGCACTTAAATAGGAAGAGAGTTCATTTAGCCCAACCTTCTCATTCTTTAGTCTCATGTTAGTTGTCTAATCTAATTCTTTCGTCTCACATTAGTTGTCTAATTGAAATCTTTTGTGGTACAATAGTTCACTATTCGAAATCTTTCAGTTTCACATTAGTAATCTAATAGAAATCTTTTGTCTCACATTACGTGTCAAATCAAAATCTTTCATCTCATTATTATCACCAGCATGGATCAAAGGACACTATCTAATCACTTAGCTAAGAAAACATTGCCCAATTAAACTCTGGAGAAGATTAACAATTCAATAGATTACACACAGATTACATAGATTACAATCTCAAAGACTCCTTCCCTTCGTGCCACTTCCTCTTTCCTTGATTTGAGCTTCCTGGTTGCAGGCTCGGCCCTTTTGCTCCTTTTTGGAAGGGGGCTGGTTCCTCCCTTCAGGCTCCTTTTCCTCGTAGTGAGGTTTGGCCTTGGCCTTCTTCAATTTGAGCTCCGTGTCTTTAAGATCTTTTGCTTGAATGGCAAATTGAGCTGCAACATCTACTTTCTCATCGTAGTAGATAGCTGTAGCAGGCAGGCACATTTGATCTGTCCATGACCTGGGCAATGGCAAATGGCATTCTCTACATAGCGTTTTTGTATGCACCCACACTCCAAAGCAAGAAACGTGCACAGGGTGGTAGCATGCAAGCCATCGAATACAACTGTCCATCTATGATGGGGATATGGAAGACCATGCATTTCGGGCCCTACTGCATAGCAGGATAGGCATCTGATTCAACTATTGCGGTCGTCAATACCACAATCTTGCTATGTACATGATGAAGTTGCTTCTTGATTCCTTCCTCCCTCATCCTAAGGCTACAGATGTTCTCCTTCATCTCCCCCACTTTTTGCTCACTCTGTGCAACGGCTGCATTAGAATCCCTCAGCATCTATTGAACTTTCATAAATTCCTAAAAAACTTCTTCATGGGCGATTTCCAAGACTTCCACTCTAGTTTGGAAATCTCGCATGGCAATGAGGCAGTCGATAGAGCGAGTGAGGAAAAGCGAGCGAGCTTTTCCACAATTTCCTTATCGAGGTACTCAACATAGCTTTGTGGAAACCACTATTTGGGAAGATTCTCGAAAATAAAACTTTTGTTACTATGTGTAACTATACCAATATTGTGAATTATAGTCTACCTTAACTTCCAATTGGAGCCATACTCACATTATGCAACAATAGTATGTGGGTTTGAAAGAAACCGAATTTCCATTCCAAAGCGGATTCCATTACTGATACAACAATTCTTTTGCATTTGAAATGGGTCTTATTATCAAACTCCTTCAATAATCAAAACAAATGCGTTGCTTGATATGTTGAACTTAGTAACGTAAACATCACTTCACCCATATGCGGGGAAAAAAACTGTCTGTAGACTTCATAGCATGGGATTGCATCAACACTTATGACATTCAAAATGGTTCTTCTTATTAAAAGTGTTATCAACCATGGAAGAAAATGTTTAAAAATAGTTTACCCGTATGTTGAAAAACCCAAGTGTCATTTATGACATTCAAAATTGTTCTTGCAACCATCCTGTAGTTCCTAGAGATTTTTCCCATACTTCCAACCCCTTCCCTTCAACCACTAAGAGGTATCTAATAGTTTTATAGAACACTTGAGATATCATCACCTCCTAATACAAAACCATTATTACTATTTGTAGAACACTTGAGATATCATCACCTCTTAATACAAGACCATTCTTACTATTTGTAGAACACTTGAGATATCATCACTCCTTCCCCTCAGCCACTAAGAGGTACCTAATACTTTTGTAGAACACTTGAACCATTCTTACTATTTGTAGAACACTTGAGATATCATCACCTTTTAATACAGAACCATTCTTACGGTTTGTATAACACTTGAGATATCATCACCTCTTAATATAAGACCATTCTTAGTATTTGTAGATCACTTTAGATATCATCGCCTCTTAATACAAGACCATTCTTACTATTTGAGAGATTGATGGATTAAAGGTTTGAAGCTCATAGGAGACAAAGGAAGAGAAATTCAGTTTCAACATGAGGACAATAAAACTAATTGGAATATTTTGACTTATGTATTATACCTTTTTGAAGACTATGAATTTAAGTCAGTTTCAACATTAGGATGATAAAACTAATTAGAATATTTTGACTTATGTATTATATATTTTTGAAGACTATGAATTTTAATGAGGAGAGGAATCCACACTACTTAGTAAATACACTAGTACTACTACTAGCCTACGACTATTAAGCCTAGAAGCACCAGTGTGATTTTGAGCCTTGTATCAGCCTTTTGATAATTTTCTTTCATCGTTAGTGCAATAGAAATTATTCCTTCTATCAGAAGAATCTTGCCAAATTTATTCAAAATGATGATTTTGTAGTCTACAGCCACTATCCTCTGACTCTCAATAATATATTAAATGTGAGCACCCATTTATCTTGTATGATCAACCCTAGACTATGCTGCAATAGGACATTACTAGAACAAAAAAAATATGAATTGATATGGCGATGTTCGGTTTGAAATAACCAAATTAAGGATTTAATAAGAAAGAAAACAATCAAAATCAATAGGCTATTCAATGGCTCAAATCTGCACAGAAATTATAATGTGCCTCCCAACTCTTATGCATTCCAGCTCCTCATGTTTGACAAGAATGCAAACAATAATGAAATCACATTATCTTTAGTTTCAAAGTAAGCAAAGCACCAAAAATAAATGCAAACGTATTGGATGAGGAATAAATAGGTATAGATATAGATAGACCTATATATATGCATTCATAGATATAATGATGATTAAAGTTGGACGGTCCTAATAATATTATGTGTACTATCATTGGGATTAGGACTACTATTGGTAATATTGTATGTAGTAGTAGGAGAACTACCATTAAGGAAGACTCAAATAAAATTACTAATGGTGGTGATAAAACTACCACTAGTAGTTTGGTAACTACCCCTAACATCTACAACAAATATTTGATGGGTAGCTAGTATTTGATCAAAAGGCCCCAATTGTGCTATAATAATGGACCAAAAAAGGGAGTGCTATAGCATCACCTAAGGGTCACTTTTTATCCATGAAAGAAACAAGTCGGTGCAACCTAGGTCATACAGATCTAGGTCATGTGGAGTGGCTCGCGTCTCTTTCCTTGACAAAAAAGTTACACTACCTTTGATAGTAACAACAAAGATTGCTGCCATAGTGCCATAGAGTAGCCCCTAGGTTGCACCATCATCCTTTTTTGCTTTTGAGCCATTAAGTTTGATCCACTGATTTTATGTACATTTATTCTACTATATGTTCACATGTCCTTAATAGGATCTTGATATAATCCCTTCCATTGTAAGTACTTTTACTTTAAGTTTCACATATCCTTAACAAAACACTAGGCTTCAACACAAATTCATTCTTATGTTTCAAGCCTCAAACTCAAACACCCTTATAAAAGGGATAATGTATTAAAGCTACATTCAATCCATCAAATCTTTTGAATAACAGTTCTATTGAAAACTCATGTATCATCAATAGGATTTCATCCATTATATGTTCATTTGTCTTTAATAGTATGTCTAAAAATTCATGTATCTTCAATATTATTTCTCTCATGTGTTCCAATATCTTCAAAAGGATACCTTTATTTATGTCCAAACTTGAGCATTGATTTGTATTTATCAAACACAATTTCACTCCACCTATTCTTTAGGATGAAAATTTTTCGCCAAAAGTGGGCCAAATGTAAGGTCTTTCCACATATTCTTAAGAATGAAAATTTTGGCCTTACGTTGGCAAGTCTATGGAATGAGGGTAAGGCCAAAGTCTCTGGTACAGTGCATTAGGTCTTGATTAATTCTTCTTTAGGCTTAAATATTTAATGCATTAACTTCACAACTATTATTTATGCTTGAACTTGTAATGTATTAATTTCATGACTTAGGATTTTATGAAGTTATATCTAACATGTCCCAAATTTAATGGAAATTAATATCCTACATAACACAACAAAGTATCATCATATCCCTTCCCAAAATCAATGCTACCTAGCAACTCTCCTGGCATTTTCACTACCTTGCATTTGAGTTAGCTATGATGAAGAATGTTGCCTGCCTTTGGAACCTCTTAGAGTTACCGTTAGCATGATCTAATTTCATGTACCCCAAAACTTGAGACTTGGAGATTCCCATATCACACCAGCGGTAGCTATCTTGTCCACTCTCAATGCTAGTAAGAGCTAGGCCCCATAGACCCATAAAAGAAGTCTTTTTGGAGGTTCAATTTTTTCCCTCCGTCTTCTGCAGGCCCCATGATGAAATAGGATATATTCATCACCCTACATTTAATGCAAGAATTGATACAATTTTTTTGGACTTGACTATGTAGTTTACATCCCAAAATTGGTGCTAAAATTGCAGACTGGGAGATTCCCATATCACACCAACGGTAGCTGTCTTGTCCACTCTCAACACTAGTAAGAGCCGGTCCCCATAGACCGGTAAAAGAAGTCTTTTTGGAGGTTCAATTTTTTGCCTCCGTCTTCTCCGGCCCCATGACGGAATAGGATATATTCACCACCCGTAGATTTAATGCAAGAATTGACAACTTTTTTTGGACATGACTATGCAGCTTACATCCTAAAATTGTTGCTAAAATTGCATGCCGGGAATCTCCATTTGCCGGGGGTTGTCCCCAGCGACCCCTTGGACTTGCTCTATTTGTCTAGTTGTGTCTCTCCACAAAAATCGGAGTGGGGCCTATTTTCCCCATCTAGTAAAACTATATGCATCAATATGTATGTATGTATGTATGTATGTATGTATGCATGCATGCATGCATCCATGTATGTATGTACACACACACACACATATGTATGTATGTATGTATGTATGTATGTGTACTAAAACTACTAAAACTATATGCATCAAATAATGTTGTTGATCAATTTTTGGCATACCCCACCAAAATCAAGACACCCATTGCAAAGAAAGGTAAGGAACACAAGTGCTTGTTCTTATGCTCATGAGACAACAAAATGCATGACATAGGCAACCAATGGGGTCTTACTTTTGATGTTTGTATGTATGTATGTATGTATGTATGTATGTATGTGTGTGTGTGTGTGTGTGTGTGTGTATGTATGTATATATATATATATATATATATATGTATATGTTGATGCATATATGTATATATTGATGTATATATTGATGCATACAATTTTGATATATGGAGAAAATGGACATGAAAACCATCTAAATTGGTTCTTGTCGTTCGATTTGATATATGACATGATCCTGTTTGGATTTGTAAGTCCAAAGATATGGGGTCCTACTTTTAGGGCTTGAATGCCTAAAATAGGCAACGCGTTAACGTGCTACCTATTTTATGCATTTAGGCCTCAAAAGTAGGACCCCATTGGCAACACAATGGGGTCCTAGTTTTGAGGCCTAAATGCATGAAATAGACAGCGTGTTAATGCGCTGCCTATTTTAGCCATTCAGGCCCTAAAAGTAGTACCCCGTGTCTTTGGACTTGCATATCCAAATGGGGTCATGTCATATATCAAATCAAACGGCAAGATCCAATTTAGATGGTTTTCATGTCCGTTTTCTCCATCAACTAAAAATATATTCATCAAATAATGTTGTTGATCAATTTTTGGCATACCCCCCCAAAATCAAGACCCCAATTGCAAAGAAAGGTAAAGAACACAAGTGCTTGTTCTTATGCTCATGAGACAACAAAATGCATGACATGGGAAACCAATGGGGTCTTACTTTTGATGTTTGTATGTATGTATATATGTATATATATGCATGTACATACATACATGCATATATATATATATATATATATATATGTATGTATATGTTGATGCATATATGTATATATTGATGCATATAATTTTGATATATGGAGAAAATAGAGATGAAAATCATCTAAATTGGCTCTTGCCGTTTGATTTGATATATGATATGACTCCATTTGGATTTGTAAGTCCAAAGATACGAGGTCCTACTTTTAGGGCCTGAATGTCTGAAATAGGCAGCGCGTTAACGCGCTGCCTATTTCATACATTTAGGCCTCAAAAGTAGGACCCCATTGTGCAACAAGTAGGACCCCATATCTTTGGACTTGCATATTCGAATGGGGTCATGTCATATATCAAATCAAATGGCAAGATCCAATTTAGAAGGTTTTCATGTCCATTTTCTCCATCAACTAAAACTATATTCATCAAATAATGTTGTTTATCAATTTTTGGCATACCCCCCCCCAAAATCAAGACCCCCATTGCAAAGAAAGGTAAGGAACACAAGTGCTTATTCTTATGCTCATGAGACAACAAAATGCATGAAATAGGCAACCAATGGGGTCTTAATTTTGCTGTATGTATGTAAGTATGTATATATGTATGTATATATGTGTGTGTGTGTGTGTGTGTGTGTGTGTGTGTGTGTATGTATATATATATGTGTATGTATGTATGTATATATATATATATATATATGTATGTATGTATGTATGTATGTATGTATGTATGTATGTATGTATGTATGTATATGTATATGTATATGTATATGTTGATGCATATATGTGTATATATTGATGTATATATTGATGCATACAATTTTGATATATGGAGAAAATGGACATGAAAACCATTTAAATTGGCTCTTGTCGTTCGATTTGATTTACGACATGATCCCATTTCGTTTGTAAGTCCAAAGATATGGGGTCCTACTTTTAGGGCCTGAATGCCTAAAATAGGCAGCGCGTTAACGCGCTACCTATTTCATGCATTTAGGCCTCAAAAGTAGGACCCCATTGGCAACACAATGCGGTCCTAGTTTTGAGGCCTAAATGCATGAAATAGACAGTGCGTTAACGCGCTGCCTATTTTAGGCATTCAGGCCCTAAAAGTAGTACCCCGTATCTTTGGACTTGCATATCCAAATGGGGTCATATCATATATCAAATCGAATGGCAAGATCCAATTTAGATGGTTTTCATGTCCATTTTCTCCATCAACTAAAACTATATTCATCAAATAATGTTGTTGATCAATTTTTGGCATACCCCCCCAAAATCAAGACCTCCATTGCAAAGAAAGGTAAAGAACACAAGTGCTTGTTCTTATGCTCATGAGATAACAAAATGCATGACATGGGAAACCAATGGGGTCTTACTTTCGATGTTTGTATGTATGTATGTATGTATATATATGCATGTACATACATACATACATACATACATACATACATACATACATATATATATATATATAATATATATGTATGTATGTATGTATGTATGTATGTATGTATATGTTGATGCATATATGTATATATTGATGTATATATTGATGCATACAATTTTGATATATGGAGAAAATGGACATGAAAATCATCTAAATTGGCTCTTGCTGTTTGATTTGATATATGACATGACCCCATTTGGATTTGTAAGTCCAAAGATACAGGGTCCTACTTTTAGGGCCTGAATGCCTAAAATAGGCAGCACGTTAACGCGCTGCCTATTTCATGCATTTAGGCCTCAAAAGTAGGACCCCACAACACAATGGGGTCCTACTTTTGAGGCCTAAATGCATGAAATAGGCAGTGCGTTAACGCGCTGCCTATTTTAGGCATTCAGACCCTAAAAGTAGCACCCCGTATCTTTGGACTTGCATATCCGAATGGGGTCATGTCATATATCAAATCAAATGGCAAGATCCAATTTAGATGGTTTTCATGTCCATTTTCTCCATCAACTAAAACTATATTCATCAAATAATGTTGTTTATCAATTTTTGGCATACCCCCCCCCCAAAATCAAGACCCCCATTTTGCTGTATGTATGTAAGTATGTATATATGTATGTATATACATACATATATATCTATATGTGTATATATATGTGTGTGTGTGTGTGTGTGTGTGTGTGTGTGTGTGTGTGTGTGTGTGTGTGTGTGTGTGTGTATACACATGTATGTATGTATGTATGTATGTATCTATATATATATACATATGTATGTATGTATGTATGTATATATATATATATATATACATACATACATACATACATACATATGTATATATTGATGCATATATTGATGCATATCTTGATGTATATATTTATGCATACAGTTTTGATTGATGGAGAAAATAGGCATGAAAACCATCTAAATTGGCTCTTGTCGTTCGATTTAATATAAGACATGATCCCATTGGGATTTGTAAGTCCAAAGATACGGGGTCCTACTGTTAGGGCCTGAATTCCTGAAATAGGTAGCTTGTCAATGTGCTGCCTATTTCATGCATTTAGGCCTCAAAAGTAGGACCTCATTTGGTCCTACATGGGGTCCTACTTTTGAGGCCTAAATGTATGAACTAGGCAGCGCATTGATGCGCTGCCTATTTTAGGCATTCAAGCCCTAAAAGTAAGACCCCGTATCTTTGGAATTACAAATCCAAATGGGGTCATATCATACATCAAATCAAATGGCAAGAGCCAATTTAGATGTTTTCATGCCTATTTTATCGATTTAATAAAACTATATGCATCAAATAATGTTGTTTATCAATTTTTGGCATACACCCCCAAAATCAAGACCCCCATTGGAAAGAAAGGTAAGGAACACAAGTGCTTGTTCTTATGTTTAGGAGAAAACAAAAAAGAGGCCTGGTAGCCCAAAAATGGTAGCGCATCAATGCGCTATCATTTTTGGGTTGCCAGGTCTCTTTTTTGTTGTCTCGAGCATACATATGGAGGTTATTATACAATATAACTAAGAAGTAGTGCTGAAGTAGTTCTACAATTTGGATGCATTACGAGCATTCATATAGCAAGGAAAAATATAATAATTGAATACATTTTTTTTTCAATACATATTGCTAGTGAGACTACCAAAAAGAGGCTCTACCCCTCATGATGTCTCTAGATACAAAATATGAGATTGCTTGATGCTTGGATTGCAACTCGAAACGTTGCATGGGCAAAGCCACTATATGCCTCAAGTGCTGGAAATTGATGTATGGCTCAAGTGCTAGAATGTGCAAATCATGGCCAAAATCAAGATCCCTTAGAGATTCCATGAGGGCTGTCCTTTTACTACTACACACGTCACCTTTAGTGGAGGGCAGAACCATTCGTCATTATAGGCAGCAGGTTCATGGGACCCCATCCCATGATCCAAGGCATTATTCAAAGACAAGGTATTTCTGACCATTCCTAAATTGAGTTTGCCAATTCCTAATCTGATTGATTTCATTTACTGGACTTGCAATGCTTGCAAATCCCTTGCTTAAGCTTGAATGAGCCTCTTGATTTTGGGGGTATAATGGTCAAAAATGGCTTAACACGCCCAAAATCAAGAGGCTCATTCAAGCTTAAGCAAGGGCTTTGCAGGTCTTGTTTTTGGGTGGCAAAGCACGAAAAATGACAGTGCATTAAGGTGTTGCCATTCTTATGCTTCCCCCCTCCAAAAACAAGACCCCCAAGCTATTCATTGGAGACACCAAAATGAGGAGAAGGATGACGTGAGGAGTAGAGGAGCTGGCCAATGAGGGGAGGGACAGCCTTGGAATTGCCAGCAACAAGCATGATGCAAGGAGGTGAGAAGGCAAATAAGCAAGGAGGTGAGGAGGTGAGGAAGCAAGGAGGCCAGGAGGCAAGAGGCAGTCTTGAAGGGCAACAAGAGGGTGGAGGTGGCCGAAAGAGTAAGCAGGAAAGGGAGGGATGGAGATTGCTTGTAGGAAATGCTTGGATTAATGCTACAAATGCCATTTTTTTGTGTGTGTTTTGCAGCATGAAATTTTTATGGCATTTTTCTTTTAAAAAATACAACATTGTTGTGATTAATTGTGCTACAAACAACTCAAGCTATAAAGCACCATGGATTAGTACAACAATATACATCACAAATGGATGCATACACTCATATACATCACCGATGGATGCATACACTTGTACTCACATCGATTTCCAATATTGTATTAGATGGACCCTTAGCATATATGTGTGCATAGAAGACCATTTCCTACATTGATCTGTGATTTCATAGTTAAATTATTCCCTTTCTCACATTCTAACATGTGAAGATTTAATGTACATGCATTATGGGCACATTATATTGCAGTTTATGACTAACTTTTTTTATGAATGCATGATACTTGTATATGGTCAAGGAAGGTATATTATCATTTTTGAATGACAACATTACTCTATGCTCCATTTTATCCTATATTAGAAACTATGATCACTAGATATTACATAAATGTATCGCCCCATTATATCCTATACTAAAAACTATTTTGACCCAAATACATAATGCCAATTGAGGTTAGTACTCATGATAAGTGATGAAAACAATCTAATGGTATGAATGAGATCTTGTAAATTTTGGATATATAATATGGGTACTATGTTGATTGAGCTATTTTTCTAAGGGAATATTTTCAACTTAATTACTAAATACATACTTACAATGGTGATCTGATTCCCATCTATATGTATAATCAAGTTTTACTTTGTGTTAAAAAAAAAGCTTTTGCATAAGGTTAAAATTCGAATAGTATTTATATTTGTTTAAGACTACCCATTGAGCTAGCTCCTATCCTTATATTGAACATGATAATGTTCATAAAGATTTTATGAATACAAATAGATAGCATTGGCTCTCTTTTTAGTGGTTGGGAATGAACCTTAAAAGTATTCTAAAACGACTATGTATTCCCTTATTTGTAGCATGGAAGTGATCATGGTAGAGTGGCATAATCCCTATTTTTCTTTTTTCATAGGTTCTTTTGCTACTCATGGTTGGCAGATACACCACGGCATAGATCCGAATAGATATTTGGTTTTTTGCTTCAACTTGCTTGACTAGACTTTCCTTGATGATTGTTCGATTGTGCATGATGAGTAGTCACTGGCTTAATTGATGCATTAAGTGCAATGTTTTCCTTAAAGTTTTTCATACTACAGGATATGATTTTGCTTATAGGGGTGGAAATAGAAGCTTGTTAATGCCTAGTGCATATTTTCTGTTAGATGCAGCAGGATACTAGTTACAAAGTGTCTTTGCCAATTATTTCACTTGAATCATGCTCCTCTTATGCTTGAGTTTGTGGTCACGTATTGAGTTTAACATAATAGTCTACAAGATACTGGATGAGCACTCAACATAGTGGTTAGATGCATTCATTTCTAGTTCTGATAGAGCTATCATTTAGACATTGGTCATAATAGAAGTATGGAGGGCTAAAATCCTTTTTTGGCTCCCTAAGTTTTTTAAAGCATGGTATTGTCCAGATTACATAGGTATTTTCACTAAGCAAAATTAATCCTTATGATGAAAATGCGTTCTTTTTTCTTTTGACATAGTTAGTTCTGTTTCCATGTTTTTGGATCGAATGTATGGATGATCTTCTGCAAGCATAAAAGACATGATATGTATATGTAGCACATGATCATGTTTACATATTTTTAGTCATATATTCTACCTTGTGATCTATCATTATCTTGCTGTGTGGATGTTCAATCTGAGTAGTGTTTGCTTTTTTTATCGCAAATTTTATGTATTGTTGTGTCTCTACCTCTCCACAATGACTCAAATTGATAGTATGGGGATGAAAGAGAAGTTAATTGTGAGTTTCAGGCATGACTTCATTGTTGGAATATGTTTAATTTGCTTATGATCACATCAATTGTTCCAATGATATTGAGAGGAATAAGATGCTAGATGAGGTTCTCGCTCGCTTGAAACCTATTTAATCTTGCTCGCTTATTTGGGGTTGCTCGCTTTTCTCTGCTCGCTTTTTGGTAATCCTCCATGGCAATGAACTACTTTTCATAACTATCTAAAGCCACAGCAAGCTTGTGCAAACATCTATCGTTATCTTCTTACAGGATATTGTAGGTTGCTCTATTGGCTTCCAATAGTATTTCATAAAAACAACCCTCATCATGGCTACTGCTGATTTCTCCACTGCAGTGGCTGGAACTTGCTCCACCATGGTGGCTACTCTCTACATCCTTCCTAGCCTTGGGAGCTACCTCGTTGTCTTCTCCAACTCGGTTGCTCTCTGCCCCATCCGTCCTAGCCTCGAAGCTCTCTCGTAGTTCCTGCATCACCTTTCTGGTTTTTGCATTCTCTTTTTTCAGCTCGTCCATCATCTGGTCTTTTTCAATGTTCAATGAGTTTTACATGTTGCAGAGCCGTTTGTAAAAACCCTCCTTTTCAACTCTTGAATCTTCAAGGTCCTTTTCCATCTTTTCTAGTTCCTTATCCACCATGTCCCTGTCATTTCTCACTTCTTCGAGCCTATCTTGGAGCTCCTTCATGTGCTTCTCTTCTTCTTCTCTTCTATGCCTTTCCATGTTGACCAATTTTGTGGCGACCTCAGCTTGCTCTTGTCCCACAAGTCCCTCGCTTGTGCCTCCTCTACCTTGGCTTCTACACCTTCCCTGACACTTTTCTCAAGTTGTGCTTCCTTTGCTGCATCGGTGGCTTTCTCTTGTAGAAAAGCCACCTTTTGAGACATCTGCTTCTCGTATTACTCAAAAATCCCTTTGAGGGTGGATGCGATCAGGTGCATTGCAACTCCAGCAAATAGAGATGATAATTGGGATTCGCCATCCATGCAATTCTTCAGGTTGGTTAACATGCTCTTGGAGATCGCCCTCGAGAAAGATACATTACGTCTTTTCAATTGCTCTACTGCTACTTGAACCTTCCAAAACTTACAAGTTCCTCTCGTATCAAGAAAGAAGTGAATTGTCTTCTTCAGTACATCTTGGAGGTCTGTTGGCAAGCTCAAAATCTTGACTCCACCATCTTTACTAATCTGAGTGTTGGGGCATACGTCTAGAATATCACGTCTCTTACACTGCTTCTCGAAAAAGTGTGCTTGCATAATACCTCCAGAAATTCACAGAGCCTTTTCAATCACGCTTTCATTGATGGCAATCTTGTGACCTTGACAAACTAGTTGCCCCTCCACGTTCACCTCTTGCACCATCCTGGGGTAAAGTTTTGGAGAGCATCCAAATTGGGCTTTTGAATAGTGAGATAGGAGCTCCCATATGTCACAATTTCAAGATGAGGGGAGGAGGGGCTATGGCACCATGTTGCAGAGGGGGAGGAAAGATTGTGTGAGGAGCTCCTGGACTATGCAGGGTCCATTACAAGAGGGGATAGAAGTTGCAGGAAGAGTGCAAGGAAGAAAGACATGGTCAAGAGGGATAAAAGATGAAGCAGTGAAGGAAATGGAATAGTGGAGGCTTGAGATTACAAGGGAGAACTAAACATTCGAGAGGGATGGAAGACAAAATGGTTAAGGGAATGGAATAGCCAACTACACTATCAAGGTGAGGGCCACCACGGTGGTTGTAGCCCAACTACTGTCAAGGTGAGAGCCACCGTAGTGGTTGGCCTGAATTTTGAATAATTCAAGGCGGCAACACTGACTTGCATGGGAATGATTAGAGGTGGTGGCATCTAAGATTCCTAGCCATGTCTATCAATTAATTACAAGCCACCGCAGTGGCCCGCAATCATTCAACTTCCAATTACCACCACCGAGCTTGCATGCATGATTACTACGAGTGCAGTAAATTATGGTAATGAGGGATTAAAGTGATTAGGATTCATGATTTACTTTTGTGGGAATTACTACTCGATGTGGTGGCTATCATCAGCCATGGCTACAATTCCACCATGCCACCGCTCACCCACCACCGTGCTTTAGCATGCATGATCACTAAAAGTACAGTAAAAATTGCCAGTCATGCCACCGCTCACCCACCACCACGCTTTAGCATGCATGATTACTACGAGTGCAATAAATTATGATAATGAGGGATTAGAGGTGATTAGGCTTCATAATTTACTTTTGTGGGAATTACTACCTGATGGTGGTGGCTGTCATCAGCCATGGCTACGATTCCACCATGCCACCACTCACCCACCAACGCACTTTAGCATGCATGATCACTCAGTAAAAATTACCAGTCACCGATAATGAGTGATTAGACATGGTAATGAGAATTACTGCCTAGTGGTGGTGGCTCTCATCAGCCACGTCTGTCGTGGCTAAGTTAATTAGCAGCCACTGGAGTGGAACCACAAGGCATCTTCTTCATGATTACCAGCCCGTCTAGGGGATTCCACCATGGTGGCTTGCAATTAATATGGATGGAACCCCAGGCTCCAGCCACCATGGTGGCTCGAACTTTATATATATATAAAATCTGTGGCATTTGGGATTTTACTATGTTGCTCTAATCTGCCCGTGCTCTGCTACTTTGCTCCACACCCCTCCTCTATCCTCTATCTCTTTTTTGCCCCTGCTCTACTTTGCTCCACACTCCCTCCTCCAGCTTTCATCACTGCATCGGCTCCCCTGCTCATGTTTTGCTCACCCACTCATCTTCAACATGCCTAGTTGGTCCCCCCCTTGATGCTTTGTAATGCCAATAGTATCTGCCTTCACATACAAGGTCATTGTGTTGCACTTGCGTGGAATAGAAATGCTCACACTAATGGAGACTCTTCATTCCCACAGGTGACTCCCCAGACATCTGAATGTCATCACCTTGCATAACATGCTCACAGAGGGCCTCTTTGTGGCTATGCTGTATGGGTTCCCCCTAGATGTGGACGAAGCCCTCAATATTTTCAGAGCAAAGTATTCTCGACTTAATGGGGGGTGATTAACTAAGTCCTGGCAATGTGCATGGTCTTCGGCCTCTCCATCGTATCCTCCTTTGGCTCCCTAAAAATTGTTAATGCAACAAACTAGACTGGCTAAAAATTGAGTTGTACCAATTCCTCACTGTATGTAATGTTTTGATCTCTAAGAGACTAAGGCAGTTATGTAACCTCTTTTTGTTCAATTTAAGGCTCTAATCCTACATATTGTTAACTTTTATATTTGTATTTGAATGGTTATGGCCGCTACCTATACTCTTTTATTTAAGGCTCTCAGCAATTGCCGAGTTTTTATAAATGTAAGATCCTCTGTTCAATTTTTGCTCGGTATAAGTTGATAATTTTTGTATAAAGTGTTATTGGATGTAAATGTACATTGTAATCTCTTTCGCTCAATTTTCACTCGATAAATTGTACTTTTTCCATCATTTATATTTACTGCAACAAGGACTAAATACCAAGAAAGGACTACAATTTCCTTGGTTTATGACCAAAATAGTGCTAAAATAACTCCGAAAACCCCACCGTTGTGGTTGCATGGAGACAATAAAAAAAAATACAATTATACTTTCAGAAAATGCAATTGATGATATAGCCCTTTAGGGGTCCCCTTTAGGGGCAAGGGCCATATAAACATGCCATTTCTATCCATTGGCATCCTAGATATTGTATAATGCATGTAGATATGGCCCTTGCCCCTAAAGGGGATCCCTCAAGGGCCATATCGTCAATTGCATTTTGCTTGATTGCACAAAGGAATACATTTTCCTTGGTACACAAATATATAACTCCAAGAACCAACACGATGGATTTCATATATCTCCTCCCGTAATATGTAAAAATAAGTAACGGAGCTATAACTCCAAAAACCAGCACGGTGGTCTCTCCAAGACAACCTTGAATTTTGAGCGATGACCGGTGGTCACACCAGAGAGTGTGCTAGGGCAATGCTCAGAATGATAGATTGCATCTCATTATTATACCAAAAACCAGCACGGTGGTCTCTCTAAGCCAACCTATGATTTGCATGGGCTGTGGGCAAAGAAGCAGCAAAAGGTTGCATGATGACATGTGGTCAGGTTGTGCTATGGTGGTGTTCGAAATGATAGATTACATCTAATTATTGGCAAGAACCAACACGATGGTCTCTCCAAGCCAACCTTCAATTTTAATGATCTGCATGGGTGCATGCCCAATGACAGGTGGCAAAGCTATAGCAAAAGGCTGCGCAATAGTAAGTGATTAGGCAGCATAGGCCAGAGACTGTGCTATGTGAAGCAGTGTAGAGATGCCATGTGTCGAGCTATACGGTATTCTGAACAAATAGATTGCATCTCATTATTACACCAATGCGCCTTCACAACATCGAAAAAATTTCCAGTGAGAGCGCGGGTCCATGCAAAATTCAAATATTCACCCAGAAGTGCATTGCATCGCGGCCCCAAAACAACCCCAAAAATAGTTTTGCAATTGGCTACACCCAAGCTAACATTGACCCAAAAGCACAAAATTGAGCAAAAGAGATTACAACATATATCTACATCCAATAATAGGTTATATAAAAATTAACAACTTATACTGAGCAAAAATTGAAGAGAGGATCCTACATTTATAAAAACTCGACAATTGCTGAGAGCCTTAAAGGCCAAAAGATTACAACTAGTAACCATAACCATTCAAATCTAAAAGTTAACAATAGTGCATACTAAGAGCCTCAAATTAAACAAAAAGAGATTACATAAATGTAATAAAAACTCAACAATTGCTGAGAGCCTTAGAGACCAAAACTTTACATCTAGTGAGCCTAAAGATCGTTGAGAGCTTTAGAGGCCAAAAGATTACATCCAGCCATTGCTGAGAGCCTCGTCTGAGCAAGAGGGAATGTGTACAACTCCATTTTCCTCTAGTCTAGCCTATTGCATTAACAAATTTTAGGGAGCCAAAGGAGGATACCATCTTGGGGAGTGCACTACCTAGAAACCCTCTATATCACGTGCGTTCAAAGGGTATTAGAAAAACCCCTCAACTAAAATTTCTCCCACAATAAAAACACTCCTCTTTACTTATGAACTAAGTGAATTTTTTCAAAAATTGAATTAAAAAAGCTATCCTGTTATTGTAATTCACCTAAATGTTTCCAAAAAGTTTGATTAAAATACCCCTCCTTTTGAATGTGCATGGTGTGGGGGTTAAAGGTCATTGTGCCTTTACCCCGGTTATGTACAATACTCAAACACATATATAAATGAATGAAAAAGAAGATTAGGGTGGTTCTGCACCCACCAAAACTTGTGTGGCTCTCTATTTCTCTCTCTCCCTCTTCTGTTCTTGCTTCCGTTGAGAGCACTATCAACTAGTATCAGAGCCCGGGTGATCTAGCTAAGCGTGTGTGAATGCTTGGAAGCTCAGCAGCTCTGTGGGAGGAAGGAGAAGCTTTGTGGGAAACTTTGTGGGTGACTTTACTTGCATTCGAGTGTGTAGAGACCTTGGAGGAACCTTTGGAAAAGTCACTTTGGTTTTGCAAAGTGGTTTTGAGAGCCTATTAAGTGTTTTCAAAGAAAAAGTCGTTTTTTGAGTTTTTCCCTGTTCCGCTCGATGGCAGAGACTCTGTATTGACTTGTAGAGGCAACTATTGCTTGCTTTTGGTGTCCACTTTACTTCAGGAGCTTGGAAACACCTTCATTCTTGAATCTGGGATCATTTCATTGGATTTCTGACTCACTGTGTCAGTTTTCACGTTTTTCTGCCCGGGTGTTGGAACTCAAGTTTGGAGCAACCATTTGCAGATCTGTCAGTTCCGGTGGACTCAGGAGGTCCTAAAACTTCTATGTTGCTCATTATTCGCACTCCGGTGAAGTTTACAAACAGCTCTGTTTTCAAAAACGTTTTTCAGTTCATGTGTTGGACCCAGTGATTGAGACCACGGTTTCCAAAACCGTCTATCCCATTGCATTTCGGACGCCCAAAAACCCCTACCTGTCAGTTCTTACACGATTCGGTGGAGGATTTTCAGAGTTATAGATCTCTGTGTATTCGATTTCGTCTCTCTGTTATGCATTTTTTCATTCTAAGGTTTTGAAACCTTAGATTTATGCCACATGGCAGTGGATAAGTGTTGAGTCCCATTTCTCACTCATCGGTTGGGATTTTGGAGTTCCGATAGAAGAGAGATATTTGCAGATTTTCTTGCTGAGTCCAATTATGCAATGGCGCCCATGTTTTGAGGCAACTCAGGTTCTATTTTCAGTAGCGGTCTTACCGTGGGACTACGATTTCTTGATCATACCTTATGCAGATCACTCTAGTTGCAGTTTGACTAGTGTGCGCTCATTCGTGGGTGCATTGGGTTGCAGTGGATGATTTATAAGCCATTTGGATGCATTGCGGTCCTTATTGGATGCGCTAATAGGCCCAGATTGCCTTGTGGGATGCTATTTTTATGGATGCTTTGCACATGGATGCTATTTTATGCTGAGGGACAACTTTGACACATTGCAGGTGATGCACTGATAGTGCTATGCTCTCTTGGATGAGATATTATTAATGCATATGCTAGTGGACGGTGTTTATGCTTGAGTCATTTAGCACTTATTGGCATTTTGGATTGCCATTGTAGGCATTTTCTTTTGGGCCAGATTTGCTCATATGGATGCATAGTATATGCACATGAGTTAGATGCTTTGAGACATGAGTTTCACTCTATTGTGGCATACACATTTGGGTGCACCTAGTATTTGGTGTGATTCTCTCTTATAGGCACTAGCATTTGGGATTTTGCTTTATTTGCATTATGGCATCCGCTTCCATGTCTAAAAAGGAGTTTTTCAACATTAAAAAGTTTGATGGGACAAACTTTTCTTTGTGGAAAGAACAGATAAGGGATGTGCTTATTCAAAAGAAGCAGATTAAACCCTTGGCAGGGATTGAAGCTAAGCCTGCAAATATGTCTGAGGATGATTGGAATGAGTTGGATGCATTAGCAAAATCTACTATTAGACTTCATCTTGTAGAGTCAGTTTATTTCACAGTAGTAAATGAGCAGACTACGGAAGATATGTGGAAAAAACTGTGTGCCACTTATGAAAAGGAAACTGCCTCTAATAAAGTTCACCTCATGAAGAGGTTGTTTGAGCTACAGATGAAGGAAGGGGTATCCATTGCTTCTCACTTGAATGAATTCAATATTATTTTCAGCCAGCTTCACGCTCAGAAGATGAATTTTGATGCGGAGACTAAGGCAATATTTCTCTTATGTTCATTGCCATCCTCATGTAATACCTTCCGTACAGCTGTCAGTAACTCTGCACCTAGTGGAGTACTAAAATTTGATGATGTTGTGGGTAGCTTGTTGGCCGAGGAGATTAGATGGAAGTCTATGGACGGCAACAAGCAGGATGTAGCTTTAAATGTGCAAAGGGGTAGATCACAGTTCAGGGGGAAGTCCCAAGAAAGAGGGAAGTCTCGTAGCAAATCCAGGGCATGAAACATTGAGTGTTACCACTGTGGCAAGAAGGGTCATATGAAAAACGATTGCTACAAGCTAAAAAGAGAGCAAAAGGATAAGAAAAAGAATGCAAATTGGGGTGCAAATCAAAAGAAAGAGAGTCCAAGGGAGGACAAAGGAAAAGTGAAGATCGAGGAGATCAATGCAATCACACATGATAGTGACAATGATGTTCTCTTCATGTCTAGTTTATCTACAGAGTTGCTTACCACTTCAGATGATGCATATTTCCAGGATTTGATTTTGGATTCTGGTGCTTCATTCCATGTTACTCCCCATAGGGAATGGTTCTCCACTTATGACAGTGGAAAGACAAGTTGTGTACATCTTGGAAATGATTATACATGTGACATAGTGGGAGTAGGTAACATAAAGTTTTCTTTTGCAAATGGGTCTACATTTGTTTTGAAACATGTGAGACATGTGCCTAAGCTGACCAAGAGTCTTATTTCAGTGGGTCAGCTAGATGATGCTAGTTTTCACACCACTTTTGGCTTTTAGAGTTCGAAAATTCAGAAGGGTTGTATGCTTTTGGCCAGGGGTGCCAAGTGTGGGACTTTGTATCCCTTACATGTATCAGGGGTATTTGATCATGTTGTTGCAATAACCGAGCAGCCAAGCACTTCTTTGTGGCATTGTGGTTTGGGGCACATAAGCCAGAATGGAATGAAACTCTTATGCCATTTGGGTTATGTACCGCATTTGAGTTTCTTTGATTTTTAATTTTGTAAGCACTGTCTCTATGGGAAGCAAACTAAATCAGCCCATAAAAGAAGGGGAAAGAAAGAGTTTGAAAAGCTTGATTTGGTGCATTCAAATGTATGTGGTCCCATGCCTACACGGTCATTAGGTGGGGCTGAATACTATGTGACATTCATTGATGATGCAACTAGGAAAGTGTGGGCTTATGCTATAGCTCGGAAGAGTGATATGTTCCAGGTATTTCAAAAATGGCTGTGGTTGAGAATCAGTCAGGTAGAACGCTTAAATGCCTACGGACTGACAATGGTGGAGAGTATCTCTCTCATGACTTTCAGCATTTCTGTGATACACATGGGATTAAGAGGGAGCTCACATCCCCTCGTATTCCAGAGCAAAATCCAATTGCAGAAAAGATGAACTGTACCATTCAAGAAAGTTTGCAATGCATGCTTTCCAATGCAAGTCTTTCTGGTGGTTTTTGGGCTGAGACAATGAAGACTGCAGTGCATGTGATCAATAGATCACCTAGTAAGAGTTTGGATGGTGGTATTCCTAAAGAGGCATGGAGTGGCAAGAAGCCCTCTTACTCTCATTTGCATATATTTGGGTGTGAGGCATATGCACATGTGCCAAAAGAGCTTCAAAAGAAGCTAGATCCTAAGTCTAGGAAATGCATCTTTCTGGGTTATGGTGAAAGTGGAGAGATGGGCTATCATCTCTGGGATCCAGAAGGAAAGAAGATCATACGCAGCCATGATGTAGTCTTCAATGAGAAGAAGATGCATAAGCACCCATGAGGGATGTGGAAATGAGGAGAATCACTTTCCAGGATGTGAATCCACTTGCATATGTTGATAGACAGCAAGCTGTCCATGCACTAAATGTGCAAGAAATGGTACCACCAAGTACTCCCATAGGTATACAATCAAGGGTAGATGATGGATCATCTATTGGTGGAAATGATGAGCCAAATGTAGAACTAGAGGAGGGGTGTGGAGCAAAGTAGTAGAGCAAGGCGGATGAGAGAAACATAGTAAAATGCCAAATGCCATGGATCTTATATATATTATAAAGTTTGAGCCACTATGGTGGCTGGAGACCAGGGTTCCATCCATATTAATTGCACGACACCGTGGTGAAATCTTAGGCACCACCCCATATACGCTGGTAATCATGAAGCAGATGTTATGTGGTGGATGACCAAGCCACTCCGGTGGTTGGTAATTAACTGCCATCCCAATGGAATATTAGCCATGACAAATGTGGCTAATGAGAGCCACTACCACCGGGTAGTAATTTCCACAAAGGTATCATGAAGCTCTAATCACTCATTACCATGCACTCTAGTTCTCTATTGAGCATGCAAGCCCGGTGATTGGTAATTTTTACTGAACTCGTAGTGATCATGCATCTTAAGCCTGGTGGTGGGTGAGTGGTGGCTGGTAATTTTAACTACCAACCCAATGGAATTATAGCCACAATAGACGTGGCTGTAATCACTCATTACCATGCACTCTAGTACTCTACTGAGCATGCAAGCTCGGTGATTGGTAATTTTTATTGCACTCGTAGTGATCATGATGCTGAAGCCAAGTGGTGGGTAAGCGGTGGGGCTGGTAATTTTAATTGTTGCCAGCCCAGTGGAATCGTGGCTCATGATAGCCACCGCTACCGGGTAGTAATTCCCACAAAACTAAATCATGAAGCCTAATTACCTCTAATCCCTCATTACCATGCACTCTAGTACTCTCCTAATCATGTAATCCCGGTGACTGGTAATTTACTGCACTCATAGTAATCATGCATGCAAGCCCAATGGTGGTAACTGGAAGGTGAGTAATTGCAGGCCATTGTGGTGGCTGGTAATTAACTGCTATCTTGGTGTGTCTTAGGTGCCACCACAGACGTGGCTATGAGGAATCGTAAATGCCACCACCTCTAATCACTCATTACTATGCAAGTCAGTACTGCCACCTTAAATTAATCTAAATTCAGGCCAACCACTATGGTGGCTCTCACCTTGATAGTGTAGTTGGATTGCAACAATCGCAGTGGCTCTCACCTTGACAATGTAGTCGGTCTACAAACCGCTATTCC
Source organism: Dipteris shenzhenensis (assembly GCF_047967505.1). NCBI lineage: Eukaryota > Viridiplantae > Streptophyta > Polypodiopsida > Gleicheniales > Dipteridaceae > Dipteris > Dipteris shenzhenensis. The sequence goes on along the minus strand of NC_141608.1, from coordinate 24,580,436 downwards.
ATTCCCTTAACTATTTTGTCTTCTATCCCTCTTGACCATTTTGTTCTCCCTTGTAATCGGACTGCAAACTCAAGCCTCCACTATTCCATTTCCTTCATTGTTTCATCTTCTATCCCTCTCGGCCATTTCTTTCTCCCTTGCAATTGGACTACAAACTCAAGCCTCCACTATTCCATTTCCTTCATTGTTTCATCTTCCATCCCTATTGAACATTTCTATCTCCCTTGCACTCTTCATGCAACTTGTATCCCCTATTGAACATTTCTATCTCCCTTGCACTCTTCATGCCATTCTGTATCTCACAACTATCTTCATAATTGCGGAACTACAAACACCGTAAAAAGAAAGCTATGAGCCAAAACCAGCTATTGTTGATGAGGGTCCTCAAAATGATATAAGACATGATTGGTTATCCCTTCTTCTTTTTTGACAACATGATTGAATGTATACAGATGTTACTTGAAGTAGTCCTTACATCTTTTGTTTTGGCTATCTAGCAGTGGGTGAATCGATCAATATTGCTACTATTGATGGAGATTTGCTTGATTTTCTCAGAAACTTGAGAAATGGCATCCCTTCAATTGAGCCAGATTCACTGGACAAGGCATATGCCAATCATACTTCTAGTGAATGGAGTGAGTAGAAGCGAATGCACCAAATCTAATTTCTCCTGCCAATAGCACGGGGGTGTTGGGAGACAATGTGACAAAGACACTTGGTGGTTCAAATTCAGGAGATATAAGTGACGGGGTCCCTTATATTTTTGAGAAGACACCTGCTGGTTCAAAATCGGGAAATGGAAGTGAGGGGAGCCCTACACTTACAGAGACCTTGATGCTATTGCAAAAAATAATGAAACAGAAGTTTGAAAGAGGTGAATTCAGTTGGCCTTTTCCTTTCTTTGGTAATGATGGATGCTTCTTCTCTCCATTTACTAATTGATTGTTCTTGTAGGAGAAACTACCATGACAATTGAACCTACCACGAAGAATGACACTGGTCAAGATGCAAGGGAAGGTGTTGCTACTTCCAAGGCCAAAAAATGCTTGCCTTCCTAGTTGTTTCTGTCAAAAGCTAGTGTTGTAACAAAAAATCTCTATCAAAAGACTGTGGCTACTTTTGCTTTGTAATATCCCACCGACAATCATTTTCAATGCAATTTTGTGTTCTTCAATGTCTTTTCTTCTAGTCCATTACCCAATAAAGTTGTCCTGTGCATTGTAATGTAACACTTTGACATATGTTCCTTGTACTCCCTATCCTGTACATCATGAATATGTAACCTTGATTGTACAAGTAGTTGTAAAATAATGTCGTGTGTACTGATACAAAGATTTATGTTATGGACTACTGTTGGAAATTGCCATGGGGAGTGAAGAGCATGGCAGTGCTCCTAGACGCTTGCAAGGACAATGGTTTTGGCTTAGACTTACATCGTGCAGCCAGAAATGTATTGTGTGCCATAAAAGTTGCACTAGTAGGGTGTGATACACATGGCTCACAAGAGGAAGGCAGGGATGCATATCAACAAAGCAATGAACAAGAGGGGAGTGTTGAGGATTGCCCAGAAGGCACATAGTTTTTTGCAACAGAATTTTCCTGGAAGTTGCCAAGGGGACAAAGAGGCATGGCAGTGGTCCTAGACTCTTGCAAGGACCAAGGTTTTGGCTTACACATGCTATGTGAATGCGGGGATGTACTGTTATGGATAAAATTGTCTAAGGAAAAAGGCATTAATATGTGTGTGTGTTTGTATATGTGGCAATAGTATAATAAAATATGGTGTGCATAGGGCCCAGGGTTGAGGTGGCAGGGCATGACCATGTGCCACCCTTCCACATAAGAGGACCCATAAGGTGTGTTGTACATAATCCATGATAGTAATATTATAAAATGTAAGGTGGCATGGCTCCTCCATGTGCCACCCCTCCACCTAGGCTACATTTAGTGAGATATGGCTTAAAGTCCATGGGAGAAGTAATATAAAATAGGTGGAGATGGATACTATATTGTGTTATTCCCTCCATATGGGATAGGCCCATGTGGGGGAGGTATAGAAGGTCCAAGAGAGCAAGTTAAATAATGGGGAAAGTAGGATGAGGTGGCAATATTCCTTGTGCCAACCCTCCACTTGTCCTCCTAGAGGTTTGAACATATTATAAAATTGGGAGGAGACCAAGGGAGTATCATAGACTTGAGATATGGGGCTTGATTTATGTGGAAAATTGAGGCAAAGGGTTGTCGCACACAATTGAAAGTGTGTAACCGCCTAGCCCACATGGGAGACTTTTTCTCACACACCATTCATGTGGGAGGATGCATTAATTGGGAGAGACCCCCTCTTTTGGCTATAAAAGGAGGGGGCTATTCCTTGATGAGACACGCTCATTCTTGTAAAGCCACCTAGCTAGTACTTTGATATTTCCCCCTCATCCTTTCTTTCAAATGTACGGTCCTCTTCCCTAGATGTCTCCATCGTTACATTCCTCCTCTTATTATGTACATGCTTCTCTTCCCCCTCTCCCTTTCCCCTTGTGTCATAGTCTCCCTCTTCATTCCCTCCCCCTTCTAATTCCTTTTCCCCTCCCATGATAACGTTTCGCTCTCACGATCTCCTTTCCTCTATGGCCCTCGAGCGTCACTATGCTTAGCCTCTAGCCTCTGGTCTTGATTTCTTTTCCGGCTAATAGAAATGGTATGGCTATTGGGATCGAAATCTCCATGACTAGTGGCGAATCTTCTACTTATACCGATCGCATCTGCAAAACTATACCATCTGTGCTCCTTCTAAGCTACTGCGCGTGCATTCGATTCGCGTGTCTACTGTGTTCACCCACGCGACAGTTTTTTGGGCTCCTGCATCTTCTGGTCGCAGATGTTTTCTTGCTTCACGCGTCTACTGTGTTCACCTGCGTGACAGTTTTCTGGGCTATTGCATCTTCTAGTCACGGACAGTTTTCTCACTTCGTGCGTCTACTGTGTTCACCCACGTGACAGTTTTCTTGGCTGCTACATCTTCTAGTCGCGGACAGTTCTTCTGAGTTTCTGCAAAACTGTAACAGCAGATCCTGCACCCCCCCTCTCTCTTCTCTTCTTCTTCTTCTTCTTCTCTCTTCTCTTCTTCTTCTTCTCTCTGCGTGCACATTCGATTCGTGCATCTACTGTGTTCACCTGCGCGACAGTTTTCTAGGCTCCTGCATCTTCTAGTCACAGACAGTTTTCTCACTTCACGTGTCTACTGTGTTCACTCACACGACAGTTTTCTAGGCTGCTATGTCTTCTGGTCGCGGACAGTTTTCTCGCTTCGTGCATCTACCGTGTTCACCCGCGCGATAATTTTCTGGGCTGCTACATCTTCTGGTCACGGACAGCAGTTCTTCTGAGTTTCTGCAAAATTGTAATAGTAGATCCCATACCCCCCCTCTCTCTTCGCTTCTTCTTCTTCTTCTTCTCCTCTCTCTTCTCTTTATCTTTCTCTTCTCCTCTGCTCTCTTTTTATTAAAGAGTAGGATTTGAACCCAAGACCTCCCCCTTCACAAAAGGGAGACTTATCATTGGGCCAACAAGTTGGAAGTGATGAAAATGTAATGATTTTTGTTTATATATTGAAATCTCAGGAACTATAACTGTCTAACCGTGGGGAGTTTGCTCTTGCTGTAAAAAGAAAAAGTACTTCATTTCATGTGCTCTATTCACATCTCCTGCTAGATCGCCAATTCGGAACTTCTCGAAGTCCACTTCACGGACGCACGCCACATGAGGAGGGTGGATATTTATGTCACTTCTCGACGTGTTTAAGGATTTGGTGCCTGGTCCTCCATGCCTTACAGCTACCAATGCACGAGATCTCTTCCTTGATCTTCATGTCGACCTTCAACGGCTGATTGTCCAGTGCATTGTTCAAGGAGATGACGGGTGGAATGATACACCATGGATGATTCATGGTGAAGAACTACTGATACACTAGGAGAACTTTGATTTTAATTCTACTCATTGTGTGGTGATCGAACTACTTGCTGCTTCAGAGGTAATTAAAACGGTGTCCTTCATCGAAGGGTGGGATGCTCCCCAAGCTTGGGGGGAGATTTGGCGCATATGCTTGTTAATTCCTGTGGATAAGCTCATCCTGAATGGTTTATTCTCAATCTCACTACAAAAGTTTCTAGGCCTCGGCTATGGTTCGTAATGTTTTGACCAAGGAATCCATTTGTACCTAATCAACCTTTTGTGCCTCATTTCGAGCTTCAAGTTGTAATTCTTTTTGGTCTAAAGACAAACTATCAATAAAGGGTTGCAAGTTTATTTGGTGCTGAATGTTTGGCTCAAGTGTTGAATTCTCCCCACCCTCTCCTTCTACCTATCCTGGACTACCGAGAAACTTGGGATGTCCGAATTTTAGTCTTGGTGTGATGACATCTTGGATCCTTCAATTTGATGGAGCTTACAAACCTTCGACCAAGGCTACTGGCGTGGGTGTGAAGCTTACTTCACCGGGTGATGAGGAGTATTGTTACAGTAAGTCTGCACCTACAAGTACTTGCAATCAAGCTGAGCCCTCGACGCTCATTTTTGGGTTACAAAAGGCACAAGAGCATCATGCCAAGCAACTTGAAGTGCAAGGAGATTCTCAACTAGTGTGTGAACAAGTTAGTGGAAGGTGGAAGGTGCGGAGCAAAGGCTTGATTCCATGACATCAATAAGCATTGGAACTTTGCAACCAATTTGAAGAGGTAAAAATTCAGCATATCCCTCGAGCATGAAATCTCATTGCTGATTTCTTGGCACATGAAGCTTGTACTTCAATCATGCATGACGCGAGTGGAAGCACCACCCCAACAAAGCCGCAAGCCACGAAGAAAGGTGATCATTTGTAAGGAATGCAAAGGTTGTGGTCATCATGAAACTAAGTGTTGGGCATACTTGATACGAGTTCACCGACTCCGAAAGATCATCAGAAAGGTCCTCAAGGACATTGCTCAAAAGAAGGATGCCAGATCGCACACCCCTTGAAGAAATAGCATGGTGACTACAAGAACTGGAAGAAGCTAAAGGTGATGTGCAGGCTCTCCAACTGTTGACATTTGTCATGGTATTCTTGTTTGCCTTGATGAACAACCTTATGTAGCGTCGTGTCTCTAACCCTCGCTTGTAAAGAATGGATGTGATATCATGAGGGTTGGTCCTTTTAAGATTTTCTATGTGCTATTCTATGCTAAAGATTACCTGCAGGTGGCAAACTTGAAGCAGTCAAAAGGTGAGACGCTGCGTCGATATGTGGATTGAGCGGCCGTGCTGCTGGACCGTTTGATTGCCACACAGGAGGACAACAAATCCGGATTTCGAGTTGGAATGACTCAGCATGTGCTAGGCTATCTTGTAGCAAGAGCAAGAATTCACCTTAAGCTTAAATGGGAGAATCCAGAAACTATGGTGCTAGCACATGAGATTGCTCAAAAGTTTGATAAAGTTTAGTCTGACCCCGCTTCAAAGAAGACGATTGTCCCTCTGCAACCCCCTCAATTCCTGCAACAACAACCTGGGGGGTCTAACTCAAGGGCATACCCCCACCCCTCATCAGTGATGTATCCACTGCCTCTGCCTCAAATGTATCGTCCTCCCTTAGATGCTTACCCTCAACAAGGTGTATACTCTCACCCTCCGCCTCGAAGATTTTCCTAGCCTCGCCCACAAGCCCCCCTCCTTTCTACTCTCTTGGCCCCTCCAGCTAAAGAGGCCCCCCCTGCAACAAAACCTAGAGTCAATGACCTAGCCAAGGTCCTGAATGATCTTCGGCTTGAGATGATGGGCATCAGAAATCAAGCCAATCACCCTCCAAGAGACTGTGCTAATGTTGTATGCTATGAGTGCCACCAGAAGGGTCATTATCACACAGAATGCCCTAATATTCCAAGGGTGAATCTTCTAAGTGAGTCTAGCACTGAGGATTCTGATGTAGAGATCCTTGACCTCGGGAAAAGAAGTCGCACCACCTCGGACCCCTCTCCAAACCGTGGACCGAGCCACCCCAGGAAGAAGGTGTCCTTCTCAAAGCCCTCAGATGCTGAGATGGCAGACCCACCAACAGAGAAGACTAAAAGATCCTGCAGGAGTAAGTGGTCACCCTCGGATTTTCCCATCAGCTCAGGGCAAGAAGACTATTCGGTTGTTCAAGACCTTGCTCGTCAGTCTTTGAGCATCACGCTCCCTCAACTAATAGCATTAAGCCCTAAGGTGGGACGTGAGCTGCAACAAGGGCTCTCAACAAGGAGGAACAAGAAAAAGGGAAAGGTAAGAGAGGTATCTTCTATCTCTGAAGAAATTGATCGGCACCCACATACAGTCGATGTCATCATAGATAATTACCGTGTCAAAAATGTGTGTGTTGATGGGGAAGCTGCATGTAATATCATGGTGCCCCGAATCATGAAGAAATTTAATTTGAAATGTACAAGGCATTCCTCCACTAGAATCAAGGTAGCTGATGGTCGACGACTCGCCACCCTGGGAGTCATTGAGGATTTGCCCATCACTATCAATGGGTTGACCACCACTATCAATTTCTATGTAGTGGACATTGAAGATATAGGCAGGAGTTACCTAGCCATACTCGAGAGACCATGGTTGAGAAAGAGTGATGCAGTCAGCTATTGGAAGACAATACACATGTCTTTTGGTGCTTCTAAGGAGAAGACCCCGGTGCAACCCGGTGCCACAGAACCAGAAGAAGAAGAGGAGCAAGACAGTGATACTCTCTCATCCTCAGTGTCTGAATCAATCAAAGAATCAGACGGGGGGGAGGAGTTCTCAGAGGAGGAAGTTTACATGATGGGGGTGTCTCCGACCCCGCCACCTACAGAAAAGGTAACAGTTAGTCCTCAATAGCTTGAATCTATGCTTTCCCCAGACCTCACTCCAAGTGAGAAAGACGAGTTCCTAGAAATTTTCAAAGATTTCCCTGACCTCTTTACAACTAGCTACCACCACCTTCGCCATGTGACTACCATAGAGCACAAGATAGAGCTGAAGCCTAATGCGAAGCCTGTGGCTCAGAAGTATCAGAGATTAGGGCCTTTGCAGACGGATGCTTTGCGCTCAGAGTTGCAGAAGCTTGTAGAGGCTAGGTTTATTGTTTCGGTTCACAATATTGAATGGGTTTCACTAGTGGTAGTCACCCCAAAGAAAAACAACAAGTGGCGGGTCTGCATCAACTATAAGAAACTCAATGCAGCCACCAAGAGGGATCATCATCCTCTGCCCTTTCAAGACATCATTCTTGAGAAGGTAAGTGGTCATGAGATGTATACTTTCTGTGATGGTTACTCTGGGTTTTATCAAATCAGAATTGCCGAAGATGTGCTTAAAACCACATTTGCCACACCCTGGGGGACATTTGCATTCAAAGTAATGCCATTTGGCCTCACCAATGCTCCTGCTACCAAAGAAGTAAGTGATTAGGATCCCCCCCACAAGGCACACTTGCAGTTGTGGAAAGGAGACTTGCTCATATCACGAATGCCAATGAAATTCAAGAGTAGAGTGTGGCAGGACTTGCTTCTCTCAAAAAGACTATTCACATTGCAGACCCTAAAGTGCTAGCTCTCGATATGAATGGTTTACTTTTTCTAAGGTACAGACAAATTTGAGGCATGAAGGAGAATGTTGATTTCAAGGCAGCTGCACTCAAATACAAGGTTCACCATGTAAAAAAGCAATTCTACACAAGCCATGCCTTCACTTACATCATCCAGCCTAATGCAGAGCAATTTCTAGCAAGTTTATTCTATGTTTATGGTCATCTTGCATGAAAAATAATATTCATCGCACAATGGAAGATTGCTTTGACTCACTTGCATCCGAGTATTTGGAGCGATATCCTATCTGAGGAGAATTGCATGGAGGCATCTTTCACACTCATGCAAGTGCCGGGCTTAGATCAAAAGGACCACAACAAGCCAGTTTTCATGAAATGTGTGAAAGACTTGATTGTGAGGCATACTGAGTGGAGAACATACAAGGTGTTGCTAGTTGATGACACCAAGTATAAGAACATGCTGAATGCGTCTTGGCCAATGATTTGTCCAACATCGCTTGACCCAATGGATGATGAGTAGGACCCTTTCTTCCTCACCAATGCTCTATTGCCATGGCTACTTAAATGGAACGAAGTTGAATATCCAAGAGCAGATGATGTGCAGCAAAATATGCTATGTAATGAAAAGGATATGGAATCCGTGTATGTAATGAAGCATTGGCAGGACTTGGAGTCATGTCGCAATGTAACGAAAAAGCTTGGAATCTATTGATACTTTTTGTAATTGTTTTTTGATACACCCTTCTAGGGACTATGTGATCCAAGGAAACTTTTGACTTATACATGAATAAATGGTGCTTTTTTAGTATTCTATCAACATGTGGTTTATAATATTCTCTTGAAGAAAGTATGTTGAATGGTTATGCACAACTGATTGAAAGATTGAGAATTCTAGAATCTTAGGATTGTTTATGTACATGCTTTTTTTGGAAGGGGTTTGAGTTAGTCAAACAATCAATTAATTAGCTAGTGGATACCATCATAACAGAGAGCTGAATTTATGTCAGAAGGTTGCTAGTGGTCTAGTTGTAGGTAGCTACCATCGTAACAGTGAGGACAATTTTTGCTAGGTGGTAGCTACCACTGCTACCACCACAACACAAAGCATAATGCTTGCTAGGTGGTAACTACCAACATAACAGGAGGTAGCTACCACCACACATAATTTTGATACAATCTGGGGACTATGTGATCCAAGGCAATGTATTTCACTTATACATGAATAAATGGTGCTTTTTTAGTATTCTATCAACAAGTGGTATCCAATATTCTCTTGAAGAAAGTTTGTGTTGCATGGTTATGCACAACTGAGTGAAAGGTTAGAGTATTAGGATTGTTTGTGTACATGGTTTTTTTAGAAGGGGTTTGAGTTAATCAATCTGTTAAATAGGTGAGCATAATTTTTGCCAGGTGGTAGCTACAACCACAACAAAGAGCACAATGTTTACTAGGTGGTAACTACCAACATAACAGGTGGTAGCTACCACCACACATAATTTTACCCAGGTGGTCAAGCCATAAAATAGCTGGTAGCTAGCATCATGAGAGAGATCACCTACTCTAGGGAAGTTGATAGAAACCACATACAATAACATTGCTCACAATATTAACCCTCTTCTTTGACACTAGGGTTGCATGAGGGTAGCATGAGGCACCTTGACTCCATGCACCTAAATGTGGATGCCTAGTCATCACAAATGTGTAAACCTATTCTACATTAGGTGCCCCATTTTCATGTATTGCAAATGAGATCAAAGTCATGAAAAGAACCAACCAAAACAGAGAACAAAATGTATTTCATTTAATGGAAGGTATCAAGAAAGTAAGCGGTAGCCTACACTTGTTCCTGTTTTTTATCTCCGCTAACTTCTTGGATTATGTGATAGTGCACAAAGTAAGGCTTTGACTTCTCAAAGGCCCTTTGGTGAATCTGTACATCCGAGTGGCTCTGCTTGAAGGCAAGAAAGAACTCCACCTACATTAAACATATTAGTTTGTTAGTACTAGTTAAACATATTAGTTTGTTAGTACTCCTTAAAGTTATTGGAAAATATTAATAGATAGGGAGTTTCAAGTTTGCCTATGACAAGCAAAATGATGAAAGGGATACTTCTCTTGTTGTTGTATGTACTGGCAAAAGAATACCTACCATTGTTCTGTTAGTGGCAAGCACTTGCAGTTGGGAAGTACCACTATGCTAGTGCCTCCAACAAGCACACGACTAGCTACTGGTCTATCATGCAAATTGAATATATGTAACCTGAATTAAGTGCCACGTATTGAGTGAAAACACATAATCAATGTAGCTAATGAGAGCATCTCGTAAGTTTTTTTTTTAATAAGCATTGAATCTTGAGTGCACCATGTTCCATCTAATGATGTTTAATCTGGTCACCTTTGGAGATGTACAAATAAACCCTTTGGTCACCATACTTCAAAGATGAATTTGTTCTTTATTACCAACAACTAAATTGTCTTTCTAAGTTATGGCTACTCTCACTCAGTGGTAGCAAGTAGTAGCTTCCACTCAAATAATTGCCTCGCCTAGTGGCAGCACGTGGTAGCTTCCACTCAAATAATCAATGTACCTGATGAAAGAATCTCCAAATTTACATTTTTTTTAAAGGCTTTTATTCTTGATTGCAGCACGTTCCCTCCAATGATGATTAATCTGGTCACCTTTGGAGATATATAGATAAACCCTTTGGTCACCACACTTCAAAGGTGACTTTGTTTCTGATTGCCAACTAAATTGTATTCCTGAGTTAAGGCTGTTCTTGCTCTATGGCAACAAGTGGTGGCTTCCACTTAGAAAATTGCCTTGCTTAGTGGTAGCAAGTGGTAGCTTCCACTAAAAGAATTTCCTACTACATGGTAGCCACCGCACAATCATGCGGTAGCTACCACATATGGATCCAATGGACTGGTAGCTCTCTTGGCATTGTCGCTAGTGGTAGAAACTGATAACTACTGGTGGCAATTGGTAGTAACTACCACCAAGGGCTGCATTTCTATTGCTCTAGCTTAGTGGCAGCAAGTGGTAGCAAGTGCTGTGTTTCTGTTGCTCTCACTTAGTGGCAGCAAGTGGTAGCTTGCACTCAAATAATTGCCTGCTCTTTGTTTGTGGTAGCAAATGGTATCTTCCACTCAAGCAATTGGCCACCACCCATGGTAATGGCAGCAATGGGTGCCTAATGAAAGCTATCATGCCAATTGGTGGTGGCTACCACTTGCTACAAGAACAAGAGCACTTGGTAGCTACTACTAAATTATTTCTTAGCCACTTACAAAGCTCCTACTACAATACTGTTGGTAGCACTTGGTCGAAGCTAAGTGCCAGGAATGGTTGCCTAATGATAGATACCAATTTGTTTAGTGGTGGCTATGATTTGGTACCACAATCACAGCACTCATAGTAAATAGATGTGGTAGCTAGTAGTTAGTTATTACGTAACCACCACTCTATTCACTCCAACTTGAGTGCTATTGGCATGACTTGGTAGCTATTGCATTATTCGGTAAGTAGTCATAGTAATTCAGGCCATGCTAGCCACCATGTAGCTACTAAAAGGTAGAGCAGTGATCATCTAACAACACAACAGTAATGAATAGGTACTTATTCGCATTAAGTCATAATGGTAGCTACCATGTATCCAATAGTAGCTAATATGTAGCTAATGAAAATAGAACCTAAAAGCCACCATCAACTTGTTAACAACATACCATAAAGAAGTAAGGAATGAGCTTATGATTCTTGAAGGGATACAACCTGAAGGAATATCACCAACCTGAGGCTGCTTGTTACGTATCCCCAATCCTCGAGGGCTTCTACTCATAATGTTCCACCCGACCACGGATTCCTTTCTCTTGGAGCCTCCTCAACCTTCTTTCTTTTTTTGGCTCCCTCCTAGCCCAATACCTCCCAAGTGGCCATCCCTCATGGTGCCATGTGTCCAAGTGGACCTTACCATTAAACCCCTCTTTAGGTTCAACTAATGCACCCTTCCATTAATTATCTAGGCCTAGGATTTTCCCCTAGACCCTATTAGCCACATAGGTAAGTATTGTCAAGCCCTTGTGGTTTCCCCGTTATACCGATGTCACAGTATTATAGTTGACGTAACATTCCCTCCCCCTTAAGAATTGTTTACATCCTCGAAAACAAAATTGGGAAACCTCTTCTGGAGATTGCTTACTTTTTCCCATGTTGAACTCTCTTCAAATCTATCTTTCCACTTAATCAGACATTCTTTCCACATAGTATGTCACGTTCTTTTTTCTTGTGTATCTAAAATTCTTTCTAGTTCATGTGATAAGGATGCAGGTTCAATAAGTTCAACTAGGACTTCATTTCCAATGAGATTATCATCATCTCCTAATTTTCTTTTTAGCCTACTAACATGAAAAATTGGATGTACTCTACATCCCTCAGGGAAGGCTAATTTGTAAGCAAGTTCTCCAATCCTCTTAAGTATTGTGAATGGTCCACAATACCTAGGAGATAACTTCGAACATTTACACGTTTTTAGAGATTCTGAAGATTCAGGTACCTTAAGGTAGACTTTCTCGTTTACTTCAAACTCCAACTTTCTATGGTGGGGGTTTGCATAAATTTGGGCTCTATCTTGAGCTCTTCTTATGCTATCTTTAGCTAACTTAAGCATTTGATTCATATCCTCAAGAAAGTCTTTGGCCACTTGAACCTTCTCTTTTTCAAGTCCCATTTTCATTGGAGCTCTAGGTTGAAATCCATACATCATCATGAATGGACTGAAACCTGTAGCTGAATGTTTGGCACTCTTATATGCAAATTCTAATATGGGCAAATACTATTCCCAATTAGTTTGACGTTTACTTACATATGCTCGAAGCATATCCTCAATGATTTGATTGACCCTTTCAGTTTGACCATCACTCTGTGGATGATTCGTGGTGCTCATATTCAATGAAGTTTCCAACCTCTTAAAACATCCCTCCAAAAATGGCTATTAAATTTGCTATCCCAATCACTAACAATATCGGTGGGTAGCCCATACAGTCTATAGATATGCTCCACAAATAGCCTAGCTAATTCTGGAGTTTTAACATCTTCACTGATAGGAACAAAATGAGCCATCTTGGTCAACCGATCCATAGTTACCCACACAGAGTTGTGCCCCCTCTGTGTCCTAGGTAGTCCCACAATAAAATCCATGGAGATGCTTTCCCATTTGCCAGATGGAATCTCCAATGGGTGTGTAGGAGACCTCCTACCTTAAGGCATTCAGCCTTATTAACCTGGCATTTTTGGCACTTCAATACATAATCTTGGACGTCCTTTCCTATTCCAGGCCAAAAGAATTGTCTTTTAGAAGTACATATGTCTTCTGAATTCCCGGGTGTCTAGCACTCGGACTATCTTGACATTCAAAAAGGATTTGGTGCCTAATATCATTATCATCTGGGACACATACTTTGCCTTTGTAAAGTAGGTAGCCATCTTCAATAGTATATTTTCCCCACTTGAGTCCTTTATCAACAACCTGTGGTGTGTTGCCATTTCCATGCGACTCCTCAGTGAAAGCCTCTCGATTAGTTGGATCCCTGTTTTTAATTACTTTCCATATTTTAGAGAAGTGAGGATCAAATTCACATTTCCCTTTTCAGGACTCTAGGAAATCATTCTGAAATTGAGTAAAACTCAATTCATTAAAAATTGGCATTCGGCTAAGAGAGTTTGCTACCACATTAAACTTCCCTTTCCTATATGTCAATTGTATATATCAAACTCTTGCATTAACTTAGCCCATCTAGCTTTTCTACCTTTAAGCTCTAGCTGATTACAAATCCATTTAATGCTTTCTTGATCAAAGATGATCTCAAATTTTGCACCATATAAATAGTGCCTCCACTTCTTTAAAGCATAAACTATAGCATATAGTTCTTTTTCATATGCCGAGTAATTCCATTGGGCACGATCTAGCTTTTTGCTTTCAAAAGATACTGTTTGACCTTTTTGTATAAGTACTGCCCTAACAGCAAAATCACTGGCATCTGTCTCAACCACGAATGGTTCATTGGGGTCCACTACTTTTAAGACAGGAGCTGCCACTATAGCTACCTTTAATTTTTCAAGACTTCTCTTTTGAGGTTCATCCCATATGAAGGTGCTTCCCTTCCCCTTAAGCTGGTCCATCATCGGAACAACAATCTTAGCATAATTTTGGATGAATCTTCTATAGAATCCTGACAAACCTAAGTATATCTGTAATTCTTCTAGATTTGTAGGATGTGGCCATTCCAATATGGCCCTTACTTTGTCAGGGTCCATATGAACCCCTTCTTGGGATATTATATGTCCCGAGTATTTCACTTCTTTTGCAAAGAATTCACATTTGGATTCTTTTGCAAAGAGTGAATGATCTCTAAGCAGTTGGAACACTTTTTGCAAATGTTCCAAATGTTTTTTTCTGAATTTACTATAAATAAGGATATCGTCTAGAAATACTACAGCAAATTTCCCTAGATATTGTCTTAAGACACTATTCATAAGTGTCATGAAAGTTGCTGGAGCATTTGTTAATCCAAATGGCATTACTTTAAATTGATAATGCTCATACATAGTATGAAATGATGTCTTAGGGACATCTTCTTCCCTAATTCGTACTTGATCATATCCTAATCTTAAATCAATTTTAGTAAAGTATTTTGCCCCTTGCAATTGATCAAAGAGCTCATCAATGCGAGGCATAGGATACTTATTTTTTATGGTGATTTTATTTAGTGCTCGGTAATTTATGCATAAACGCATAGTACCATTTTTTTTCTTTACCAGTAAAACTGGTGCAGACCAAGGTGAACTACTTGTTTGGATTTGGCCCTTTCTAAGATATTCCATTAACTATCTTTCGACCTCATGTTCCTCTGTTTGACTAAGCCTATATGGGGGTTTACAAACAGGGGTAGATCCAGGAATTAAATCTATTTTATGATCTACTTCTCTCTCAGGAGATAAACCATCAGGTAAAAAAAATGAAAAAACATCTTTAAATTCAAACATTAAATCCTTTAAAGAAGATTTATACTTTTTAACATTACAAAAAACAACATTACTTCTTTTCGATGCAGAAGACATAAAATCACCAATAAAAGTAAGTTCACAAAGATATACCTCGCATTCTTCTTGGTGTAGTAGTCGTTCCACTTCCATCAAACAAATAAGAGGAGAGTTAGGTACATTATGTTCTCCTTGAATCTGAAAGACTCTACCCTCTTTTTGAAACATAATGGAGTTATTAAGATAACTCCTCTATAAGCTATGCCCAAGACTATATAGCCATTCTCGACCAAGCACTATGTCTGTTCGGTCGAGATGCATGATTTGGAAATCCAAGGCATCCTGATAGCCTTGAATATCCATCTCTACACCATATATCATGGTGTCCCAAACTTTTTTATCACTGCCCTTCGCCAAAGAGACCACATATTTATGGGCACTGGGACTCTCAAGCAATTTTAATTTCTTAACTAACGAGTAGTTTAAGAAATTATGTGTTGCACTATCATCAACCATCACTCTTACTCTTTGCCCCTTAATTTTTCCATGCATCCTCATCAAATCATGAGGACCAAAGGTGGGCTGCCACATTGCCGATGATAGATAGCACATGTGGGTGCTATCCTCATGATAGACCTCTACCTCAGTGTACTTTTCAGTACCATTAAGCGCCATTAAGCGGTAACACTTGCACCGCATGCACTTGTTTTTGTGGAGGTCTATTTGGGGCTTTAGCTCTCACTGGTTTATTTTTAGGACAGTTCCAAGCAGCATGGTCTTTGCCCAGACATTTGAAGCAAAGATTTTCTTGCCTAGCCCTTTCATAATCCTCTTTTTTTAAGAGAGGATAATTTTGTGTTTGAGGTTTCTTAGGTGGTGCCTGAGGAACCTCCTTCTTAAAGTGCCCCTTCCTTTTCAAATTGGAAAATTTATTGAACTTTGGAACAAAACCTGTTTGCTCCGAAGTTCCAATTTTGAATTTCCCCGTCGTATCATCATATATTTGGGCATACTTAATGGCTTCCTCAAAGGCTTTTGGGGAATTTCTTTTCACCTCAACCTTATAAGTGTCTTTGAGACCTCTCACGAAGCCCCTTATCTTTTGGAATTCATCAATTCCCTTCAGCTTAAGGACTGCCTCCCTATAATTTGCTATGTACTGGACTAGAGTGTTTTTTCCCATAGTGCAATTGTCCCAAGCCTCCCATGCTCTTTCTAATTCATTTTCTGGTAAAAACTCTTTTAGGAAGAACTCAGTCCAATATCTAGGAATTTTATCACTCTGCCTGAGGCTCATCCACCATTTATAGGCTTTATTTCCAAGGGAAAGACTTGCTTCCACGACTTGATTTTCAGGAGGTGTATTCCTGAGTCGATGAAAGTCTTGCCATTTTTGCAAGAACGTATTAATCGCATCTTTATTATGCTCCTTTTCTTCCCCATTGAAACTTGGCGGTTTTAAGTCCTTAAGGATGTTCAAGGTTTCTCTAAGTCGAGAGCTAGACCTCTCAAGTTGATTAGGAGTAATCGGTGATTTTTCAGTAATAGATACCGATTGAGAATCGGCTATCTTTGTTATAGCTTCAGCTAGGGTTTTTAATGTTTCACTGATAACCCCTAATTGTGTTTTTAAATTTTGCGTTCGAGTTTCAAGTCTAGTGAATTCCGCATACGGAATTCCATAATCACCATAATCAATATCCTCCATTTCTACATTATCCTCTTGAGTTTTAGTTTGTACCTCCTCATGTATTTCCTCTCTAACTATTGCTTTTCCCTTTCTAGCCCTTTCCTCGACCTCTCTAATCATACCATCCCTTTCTGGAGTTGTCATTTTAAAAATGTATATTTTCCAAAAAATGTAAAGCAAAGCGCTTTATATCAGATAGAAAAATATGATGCCCACTTCCTTAATATTTGTTCGATGGTCTCGAATTTGTCTTTGAAGCTGACGCGTCCTCTCATGCTTTTAATTCTTGATCTCTCGTCCCGATTCCACTCTTCTTTATACTTTTTGCTTCGAACTTTTCCGCTCTTCTTGAAGGGAATGAAGAAGAGGGTGAAGGGAATGAAGAAGAGGGTGAAAAAAGCTTTAAAAAGAGAGGGGGGACTTTAGAGAGGTGTATAAAGGCTTTGATGAGATGGCTTTTTTTTTTTTAAAGGTTTGGACTTTGGATGATGTGGCCGCCTTCTACTCTGTGATTTTTGCAAATCGTCGTGACGATCGAATTCTGGATTCAACATCTTTGTGCAGGCGATGCACACGTCGACCGCGGTTTCTTTTTCTTCGCTACTTTTCCTCAGCCACCACTATATGAGGTTGCATAATCGATGTTTTCTCTTCATAGGTTGGCATACACAGGTTAGCAAACGGTGACAAGTCCAGCTGTAGGTTGGCATATGTAGGTTAACAAATGGTGACAAGTCCGGCTGCTTCAAAGTAACTTTCTGTTGCTAGTGGTCTTCATAAAGACATAGAGTAGATTGCCTGGAGAGATATCTTCTGCAAAGAAGCCCTACGAACGAATCGATCTTCAAGCGTGCTAACTTTTGTTGCTTCACTGTGTGTAGTTGAAAATAGTCTAAAAGAACACAAACAAGAGTGGCTTCTTCTTGTGTTTCCTCCTGCGCTACCTCAATTGTAAGAATGATAGAAGATTTGAAACTCCTTAGCACTTGAATTGCTCTTCTTCTCTGAAAGTCAACAAAAACATCGTAGTTCTTCTCTCAGCCAGCTCTATGTTCTTAACGATTTCCATCTTCGTCTATGCACACAGCCTACTGTAAAAAACTACATGACCACGTCATTCGACTCTGATACCAATGTTACATATCCCCAATCCTCGAGGGATTCTGCTCATAATGTTCCACCCCACCATGAATTCCTTTCTCTTGGAGCCTCCTCAACCTTCTTTCTTTTTTTGGCTCCCTCTAGAATCCTCCCTCCTAGCCCGATACCTCCTAAGTGGCCATCCCTCATGGTGCCATGTGTCCAAGTGGACCTTACCATTAAACCCCTCTTTAGGTTCAACTAATGCACCCTTCCATTAATTATCTAGGCCTAGGATTTCCCCCTAGACCCTATTAGCCACGTAGGTAATATTGTCAAGCCCTCATGGTTTCCCCGTTATACCGATGTCACGGTATTATAGTTGACATAACACTGCTCAAGAAAATGCATTGGGTCTTTCCTACAAGTCTTTCTCCCTGTACGCTTTCGATAGACATCCTTCTTATTGGGCGAGACACGTGTATTACCGGTCCAAAATGATAGAACTAACTCCTTCACCTACTCTATAATTGCACCTTTATGAATGGTTGTCGTTCACACAAATGCAGTGGTATCATCTCCTAACACATTCAAGATCTAGTAGCATACAAGTTTCTACGATGCACACCAAGAAGTCTTGATGTAGCCGCAATATTTGGTTTCCTAGCTTGGGCTTTGGTATTCATGATGCTCGCCCTCTTCAAGAACAACTCTTTAGAGCTTTTGGGATTTTTCATGTACTTGAGGGTGTTTTGAATGCCGCTTATCAATAAACCTTTTTCATGATTCGCAACCATATGTGAACATGAACCCTACAACTCTCAAAATATTGGGTGCTCAATATCACTCCTGGTAATTTCAACCTTAGCCTCCTCATGTAGACCTTGTGTATGTTGCTTGTAGTACCTCACAATATCAAGAGAAATCTTTCGGACTTTGCAACATTCAAGTCCATGGAGTTTAATTGCAGCTTCACCTTAAGTCATTATTCACACTTTCTCTTTCCTCGTACTCCTTGATAAGAGCCTGTTTGCATGTCCCACATTCTACTGAGTGAGACTCAAGATTAAGAAGGTTGGCCTCAATGAACTCTCTCCCTATTTAAGTGCAGTGCAGACACAACTAAGAGCCCATTATGAAATCTAGCCCCAAAACTCTGTACACCGATCCACCTATAATGAGTATATGGCATACCCAAAAAACTTTGGAATACTTTTGTTCTATTTGAAAATGATGTTGGATGGCATCCTCATAGAAACAAACCCGGGTGTATTACTTGGAGTTGGCAGAGATGATGAATATTAATTTCCCTGGCTATTGTCTTTTATGCTCCTTTAAGATACTTGTCAAGCTCATAATGTAGGTTTCTTTTGCTCGGACATGACAGAGCTGCAAAGGTGTATAGAGCACAAGGACCAAGATGAAGAGGACCCCTAGTGAAAGGATTACTATGGGTGTACAAGTTGGAAGAGTCAAGCAAGAAGTGTGTAATCTGAGTGTGTGAAGAGGTCTGCCATTGTGCATTGGACTGGCCTAAAGAGCTGGGATACACTTGCTATAGAGAGGCTGATAAGATAGTTAGGAGTCTCTTTCTCATGGTGCTCGTAATACCTGATCTGCTTCCATGTTAGTACTTAAATGTTTTAAGTAGCCCGGTGGTTGAAATCTAACGAGATTAACAATAACTAGTCTAAAGGGCACTATTTTAGTATAGGACTGTGCAATAAATTTTAGGATAGCATGGCAGTAGTGTAGGGATAGCACAGTAGTAGTGCAGGATAAGTTATCGCTAGTGCGGTGGTTGGTTAAGCTATTTCCAAACGACTCCATAAGCTGGCACCCATGCCACCTTTAGTGACACGGCTCCTTCAATGACCTCCAACAATGACTTTGCAATTGAGCACTATTCCAATTAGAAACGGCTAACCACTTGCAGCCATCTCCTTCATGGATGCTACACATGATTGCGACCAACCCTCCTTCTTAGTGTAGTGACCCACCAACAGCCTCTCATAGTCTCCAATAGCTCGGACGCGTGACTCCAAACTACAAACTATGCACACGCCTTGCCTTCAATGATAGGCACCATCAACTACTATGACAATAGCTTCCATGGCCCAGCCTCGATGGACCGACGCAGTCCTCCAATTCCACGATGGCGGACCAATGTCTGGCTCCTACAGCTCTGATACCATTACAAAATATGAAGAGGGGAGATGAGAAGAGTGGAGATTGAGGAGAGAGGGCACACTAAGAGAGCACACCACAAATGACTAATTGTACACTATATTTAGTTAGAAATATAGAATATATACAAACCCTTTTAGGGTTAGGGATAGGGCATCTAACCCTTTCCTTTATAGCACTCTATATGTGCTAGTGCTATGCAAATATGATCACATGATGTTGAGCTGGTCTCTCAACATAGAAAACATTGAGTTTGCCAAGCTATCCTCTTGGTCTATGAATTGGGTCAAAGATAGGCTCAATCAAACAAAATTCACCCCATCCCTTCCTAAAGCAGTGATATCCTACCTCCATCACTTCTATAGAAAGGCATATGAGCAAGTTCATGAAGAGCAAGGAATTTCATGGAGCATCACAACAATCGACCTAGACATGGAGAAGATATCAAAGTTGAGCAAAAAACATTATGTTTCTTTTGGTCTAGCGGTATTAGATGTCCACCTTCATAAAAGGAATTATCTTTCTAGAACATGGGCACTTTCAAATCCGTCATTGAAGGGTTGAATGACCCCAATGTAAAGTTGGAACATGTGCTTGTTGTGTTTATTTAATATGCATAGTTTGGAAGCCTCATAGAAGATGTGGATAAAGTGGCATCTGCATTCCATTATAAGATAGGAGGTTATGATTCTGGAAACTCCAAAAGTTGGACAAGCGAGAACCATGAATTTGTAGCTATGATGATTTTCAACAGAGCAAAGTGGATACCTTTGAGAAATCATTCACAAGTTCCATGAGCAAGCTCAAAAAATGCGCATTTCAACACATATTTCATTAATTCTCATATGTCTACATTTGGACTAATCCAAAAAATTCATCCCAAATAAAAAGTTTACTTTATGAAAATCTCATTCAAGAATCAAAAGTTAACTTTTTGGCATTGCCATTTTCACATAATAAATTTCACAGTCTGTCTCTATAATCTTGCACTGATAATGTCAATACTTCTATTAAATCCTACTTTTGTACTTATTATTTTTAAAAATCCTATTCATGTTTTAAAAAAATCATGAGTTATTAATTTAAATCCATGAAAAATCACTTACAAAATAAAGACTTACTAATTTAATTTATTCCAAAAGAATGCACTTAAAATTCAATGTAGAAAACTATCACTCTTTGAAG
Organism: Dipteris shenzhenensis; assembly: GCF_047967505.1. Lineage (NCBI taxonomy): Eukaryota > Viridiplantae > Streptophyta > Polypodiopsida > Gleicheniales > Dipteridaceae > Dipteris > Dipteris shenzhenensis. The sequence goes on along the minus strand of NC_141608.1, from coordinate 24,559,667 downwards.
TTTTAAAAAATTAAAAGGTTTAAATAGACAAGAGACATGGAAGACTCTTTTGTGCTCCAAAAATATTAATAGCTATACTATGTTTACAAGAAATATTGCTCTCGATGAGTCTTTGTACAAAGGAGTCTGCCACGTAGTCTTTTTAATAAATCCATTCTTCCTTTACAATGTGTTACGTACAAATGGGTGATCCTGACATTTTCTTGTTTGAATGTCTGATTTATCATCCCTTTCTACTTGGGTGCCATCTTCATTCACTCTCGTCTGACCACTGTCATCTCCAGTCTTTATTGATGCTTGAATGGTATTGTCATGGGCATTCTTTTTGTGCTATCCCCTTCTACTGCCTCCTTACTAGCCAAACATCTTCAAAAAGTCCTGTGTAACTACTATAAAGTCCATTTGGAAAGGTTTCTCTTAGGGGATGAAGATCAGTGGGATGTAAGGCTTTCCTAAAAGATGATGTATATGCTGGCTTAGCCATTCAAGATGCCTTATTCTTCATGCTCATCTAACCCAATGCACCTAAAGGTCAAGAAGAAGAAATTTTTCAAGAAAAAGGACAAGGTAGTAGAACAACCCCCGAGTTACTATTATGATTATGCCAAGAAGCTAGGTTTATTTGAATTCCTCTATAACAATATCCACTTGTATGGTTGAAATGTTTCGGCCTCGAAATCCTTTTGCACCAAACCAACCTTTTGTTCCACATCACAAATTGCACATTGTAATATTGTTTGGGCACAAGGTAAACTTTCAGCAAAGAATAGTAAGGTTGTTTAGTCCCCATCGCTTGGCTGAAGTCTTGGCCTTCCCCCATCCTCTCATTCTTTTGGTCTTGGATTACTGAGAGACTTGGGATGTACACACTTTGGTTCTCATATAATGTCAGCATGGGTAATGCTAGTGCTTTCAAGTCCTGAACCAAAGCAATAGGAGCCCGCATGAGCTTAGTCTCACCTGAAGGGGTGGAATTCCAATATAGTAGCCCTGCGGTAGCTAACACTTGCACTCAAGTAGAATATTCAACTCTGACCTTTGGCCTATAGAAGGCAAAAGATCATCAAATCACCCAGCTCAAAGTATGAGGGGATTCTCAGCTTGTGTTCCACCACATAAGTGGTGATTTTTTGAAGGTACAAAGTGAAACCTTGGCCTCATACCATCAGCACACCATGTAACTCTATCAAGAGTTCGAAGAGATCCAAGTGCACCACATTCCAAGGTCCCGGAGTAGTGTGGATGATGCACTTGCCTGTGCCGTTTGTGAATCAATAGGAGGTACCTTTACAAAAGGGGCTTCTTGCCTACATAGCTCAAGGTGATTTATGATTTTTCGTCACATAGATGATAGATTGGCATAATATTTCTCCCTAACATAACAAGACTTGGTTACAGGAAACAATGTCTTACTACAAAAGACAATAGAGTAATAGGACTTGGATCATGGTATTGGGTAAGATAGCATTACATTAGTGTGTATATTCACCACACTAAACATATAGTGTGTGTACCCACCACAGCAAACATATAGAAGTCCTTTTTATAATCTGGTCAAGAAAAAATTGGAGCTTTCTCTTAGGTAAACTTCATCTCTTTGAATGCTAGATCCTAGTCTTTTTTGAAGTCAAATAGTGGATCTCTCTTCATCAGTATAGTTAAAGGTATAACATCGTAGTCCTTGATGAATGCATATAGTATCCTACCCCTCCTAGGAAACTCCAAATCTTAGAGATGTTTGGTGGCATAGGTCACTCTTTGATAAGTTTTACATTATCAAGATTTAATTGTGATCCCTAAATTTCATATAACATGTTCAAGTAAGAAGCTACAGAGAACTTTGAACATGCAATCCTTTGGGTTCAAGACATATCAAGTGTCTTTGATAGTTCTCCAATACTTTGTTCAATCCATCACAAATTCAATTTTTCCATGCCAAGATATTTAGATTGTAGGAAAGGATCACTGAATGAATCATTCATGAACCTTTGATATGTTCCTTGTGTATTATGCAAATCAAAAGGCATAACTTGGTTTCCAAAAGCTCCAAACATAGAACTAAATGGGGTTTTTAGCTTATCTTTTGGTGCAATCACAATATGATTGTATACCATTAAGCAACCCATAACTATGTAAAGCTATTTACCTACAATTTAATTTGAATATTTGATCTATTCAGTGCAATGTCTAGGAATCTGGTATGGTCACCTTTTTCAACTCCCTATAGTCAACATAGACTTGCAAGATAGGTAAACATTTCTTGGTAACTAGCACAATGGGTGGACACCATTCAAAAATCTCTACTAGAAAGATGAGCCCAACCTCAAGAAATTACATAATCTCTACATAATAATAGATAGGCTAAAGGTTATCATCCATTCAATAACAAGGCTATCACATTGGCTTGGCACCTAGTCTAAATGGAATATTATGCATTGGGCCTCAAATGGATGGATACCCTTTAAATCCTTATAGGTCCAAGCAAACACATCAACAAAATCCTTACACAACTTTATCAATTGTCTTTGCGATTCAAGGTCGAGATGAGATCCCACCTAAATGTTCTTGATGTCCTTAGATGAACCAATATATATAGTGCAAACATCTTCCTTTGATACAATCGACACCTAAATTATCTTCAAGGTGTTAATGGTCTTCCCACGGCTTGAGGAATAACCCTATGCCCAACTCGATGTGATTTCTTGGGCTAAATAGGAAGACTCCTTTTCTTGCAATTGCAGGCTTTCTTTGGTACATTTTTCCTACTTTGCTAGAGATGTGGAAATAGATATGAATGGAAAACACTAACAATCAGGGTTTGTGTTGTGTAGAAGAAACTGTATGGAGATGGGTGGTTAAGTAGTCAAATTGTAAACACAAGTATTTCTCAGAGAACACAAAGTAATAATATGGGAATGCAACCCACTTATACTACTCAATAAGGCCTACTCTATTAAAAATGAATGGTCATAGCCACAAAACTACACTCTGTTGTTCCTCACTCTCACTTGCTTTGGCTCAAGGCACAAGACTTGATGAAAGACAACAATTTGATGTGAGGACACAACAGAAGCTGAGAGGGTGAGAGGGAGCTTGAATGTTTTGGTGGGTGCAGAACACCCTAATCTTCTATTTCATCCATATATATATGTGTTTGAGTATTGTACCTAACCGGAGTTAAGGTACAATGGCCTTTAACCCCCACAACCTCCCACTTAAAGGCCAATGTGCCTTTAAGGGTAAACAACCAATGAGCATACTATCCAATGCCCATCAATACACGATAATACTCAAACCACTGACTAGATAGACTCTTTGTCAGCATATCTGTAGGGTTATCATCTGTATGAACCTTGACAAGCTCTATGCGCTTGTCCTCAAGTACCTCTATGATAAAATGGTACCTGACCTCAATGTGTTTGGTCTTTGCATGAAAGACCGGATTCCATGCTAGCTGAATAGCACTCATGGAATCACTATGCAATGTCGGTACACCTGTATGAATTCCCAAATCTCTCACTAGTCGATTAAGCCATATAGCCTCCTTGCAACCCTCTATGGCCGCAACATACTCTGCCACTATGGTAGACAAAGCAATGCACTTCTGTGCATGAGACATCAATGACACTGCACCACCTGCAAAGGTGAACACATAACAAGAAGTGGATCTCTTGCTATCCACATGCCCTGCATAGTCAGAATCTGTATACGAAAATACATGCATCTCTCCTCTGCCAAGATACACACCTCCTTGGTACCCTTCATGTACCTCATGATGCACTTAACTGCCTCCCAATGGCTCTTTCCTGGATTAGCCATATACCGGCTAACAACTCCCACTACAAATGTAATGTTTGGTCTAGTAGCTAACATAGCATACATAAGACTCCCAACCGCTGATGCATATGGAACCTAAGCCATCATGGCCCTCTCCTCATCTGATTTGGGACTATTTGCCTAACTCAGTTTCACATATGGAGGAAATGGAGTACTTACTGCCTTCCCCCCCTCCATATTGAAACGCTGCAACACTTTAGTAACATACTTTTTTTGTGAAAGCCAAAGGAGTTTCCTACTCCAATCATTTGTGATGCGCATACCAAGAATATGACCTGCAAGTCCCAAATCTTTCATGTCAAAGGCCTCATGCAACTTGGCCTTCAATGCATCAAGCTCATAAGTGTTCTTACTAGCCAATAACATATCATCCATATAAAGTGCTAGGAGTATCAGGCTATTATCCTGAGCCCTTTTAGTGTAGAGGCAATGATCAATCTCACTTCACTCGAAACCTTGGGACCGAATGAAAGCATCAAACTTGTGATACCATTATCTAGGTGCTTGCTTAAGGCCATAGAGACTCTTTTTCAACTTGCAAACCAAATGCTCTTTGCCCTTTTCTTCAAAGCCTTCCAGCTATATCATGTAAATTTCCTCATGCAAATCCGCATGCCCTTTAGCAACCAAACGGGCCTTGTACTTAGGCACACCATCACCTGTGACCTTCATCTTGTAGACCCATTTACGTGGCAATGCTTTCTTTCCATGTGGCAAAGAAACCAAGTCCCAAGTCTTATTCTTTATGAGTCAACTCATCTTTGATTGCATAGCATACTCCCACTTGTGCTAATCCTCGCGCATCATAGCCTCTCTATAGCAAGAAGGCTCCCTGTCGCAATCAGTAAGCATCACATATTCTACCCCTAGAACAAATCTCTCATGCGGTCTAGACACTCTAGATGTTCTTCTCAAGGGCATTTCAGCTTGCTGTCCTGCCTGCATATCAGCCACATTTGTCTCATCATTGCCACCAATAGATGATCCATCATCTATCCTTGATTGTGTACCTGTGTGGCTCCATTTCCTGCACATTTCGTGCATGGACAGCTTGGGGTGGATTCACATCCAAGAAAGTGATTCTCCTCATTTCCACATCCCTCATGGGTGTCTTATGCATCTTTTCTCATTGAAGACCACATCATGGCTTCGTATGATTTTCTTTGCTTCTGGATCCCAGAGACGATAGCCCTTCTCTCCACTTTCACCATAAACCAGAAAGATGCATTTCCTAGATTTAGGATCTAGCTTCTTCTGAGGCACATGTGCCTATGCCTCACACCCAAATATACGCAAATGAGAGTAAGAGGGATTCTTTTCACTCCATGCCTCTTCAAGAATACCACCATCCAAACTTCTGCTAGGTGATCTATTGATCACATGCACTGCAGTCTTCATTGCCTCAGCCCAAAAACCACTAGAAAGACTTGCATTGGAAAGCATACATTGCAACCTTTCTTAAATGGTGCAGTTCATCTATTTTACAATTGGATTCTGCTCTGGAGTACGAGGGGATGTGAGCTCCCTCTTAATCCCACGTGTATCACAGAAATCTTGAAAGTCATGAGAGATATACTCTCCACCATTATCAATCCATAGGCATTTAAGCATTCTACCAGACTGATTTTCAGCCAAAGCCAACCATTTTTGAAATACCTAGAACACATCACTTTTCCGAGCTATAGCATAAGCCCACACTTTCCTAGTTGCATCATCAATGAATATCACATAGTATTGAGCCCCGCCTAATGACCGTGTAGGCATGGGACCACATATGTTTGAATGCACCAAATCAAGCCTTTCAAGCTCTTTCTTTCCCATTCTTTTATGGGCTGATTTAGTCTACTTCCCATAGAGACAGTGCTCACAAAATTCAAAATCAGAAAAACTCAAATGCGGTACATAACCCAAACAGCATAAGAGTTTCATTCCATTATGGCTCATGTGCCCCAACCTGCAATGCCACAAAGAAGTACTTGGCTGCTCGGTTATTGCAACAACATGATCAGACACCCCTGATACATGTAAGGGATACAAAGCCCCACACTTGGCACCCCTAGCCAAAACCATAGAGCCCTTCTAAATTTTCCAACTCTGAAAGCCAAAAGTGGTCTGAAAACCAGCATCATCTAGCTGACCCGCTGAAATAAGACTCAGTCAACTTAGGCACATGTCTCACATTTTTCAAAACAAATGTAAACCCATTTGCAAAAGAAAACTTTATGTCACCTGCTCCCACTATGTCACATGCATAGTTATTTCCAAGATGTACACAACCTGTCTTTCCATCGTCATAAGTGGAGAACCATTCCCTATGGAAAGTAACATGGAATGAAGCACCAGAATCCAAAATCCAATCCTAAGAATATGCATCATCTAAAGTGCTATGAGCAAGTCTGCAGCACAGGTAGACTAGACATGAAGACAATGTCATTATCACTATCATCAATGACTGCATTAATCTCCTCGATCTTCATCTTTCCTTCGTCCTCCCTTAGACTCTCTTCCTTCTTATTTGCACCCCAATTTGCATTCTGTATCTTATCCTTTTGCTCTCTTTTCAACTTGTAGCAATCCTTTTTCATATGGCCCTTCTTGCCATAATGGTAACACTCACTGTTCCGTGCCCTGGATTTGCTACGAGACTTCCCTCTTTCTTGGGACTTCCCCCTAAACTGTGATCTACCCCTTTGCACATTTAAGGCTACATCCTGCTTGTTACCATCCATAGATTTCCGTCTAATCTCCTCGGCCAACAAGCTACCCACAACATCAAACTTCAGTACTCCACCAAGTGCAGAGTTACTCGACAGTTATACGGAAGGTATCCCATGAGGATGGCAATGAACATAAGAGAAATATTTCCTTAGTCTCCGCATCAAAAGTCATCTTCTGAGCCTGAAGCTAGCTGAAAATAATATTGAATTCATTTAAGTGAAAAGCAATGGAGACCCCTTAACACAAAGGTGGAGGCTGAAAACAATTTTCCTCTTCTTAGTTGTGAAAGCCAAAAGAACTCTCTCTAAGTACATCCAACTCATTCCAATCATCCTCATACATATCTGTAGGCTTAGCTTCAATCCCTGCCAAGGGTTTAATCTACTTCTTTTGAATAAGCACATCCCTTATCTGTTCTTTCCACAAAGAAAATTTTGTCCCATCAAACTTTTTAATGCTAAAAAAATCCTTTTTAGACATGGAAGAGGATGCCATAATGCAAATGAAACAAAATCCCAAATGCTAGTACCTGCAAAAGAGAAATCACACCAAATACGAGGTGCAACTAATATGTTTGCTTTAATGAAAGATAGTGTCACCAAAACTCAAGGCCTAAAGCATCAAAATGCATCTGACTCATGTGCATATACTATGAATCCATATGAGAAAATCTAGCCCAAAAGAAAATGTCAACCCACAATGACAAAATAATGGCAAATATAATGCCAATAAGAGCCAAATGCCTCAAGCATAAACACCGTCCATGGGCATAAGTATCAATAATGTCTCATCCAAAAGATCATAGCACAACCTATGCATCCACAACAATATGTCAAAGTTGTCCCTCAGCATAAAATAGCATATGTGTGCTAAATGTCCATCAATAAAGCATCCCACAAGGCAATCTGGGCCTATTAGCGCATCTAACAAGGATCGCAATACATCCAAATGGCCTGTAAAGCATCCACTGCAACCCAATGCAAACCACAAATGAGCGCACAGACTACAACCAGAGTGATCTGCATAAGGTATATCCAAGAAATCACGGACTTACGACAATGATCGCTAGTGAAAGTAGAACCTGGGATGTCTCAAAACATGGGCACCACCGCATAATCGAACTCAGCAAGACAATCATGTTTGAAATAGGGGTTTAATTGTGTTTACTCATCGGGTTTGGAGAGGTTCTAGATTGAAAGTTTCTCTCTAACTTTGTGTTTTCTATGGACGTTTTGGGATGGAGATTCTACTTTGGTACATGTTTTAAATTGAATATATTACTATTTTTATTAAAAAACATGGGTGAAAATAGGCATCATCTTGTAAGAATCGCAATTTGAAGGAGAAACATGGTCGTAAGATCCTGCTCTACATAAAAGTTCTATAGAATTCTGAAAATAGCTAAGCAAAAGGATTTATGAGGCTCAAAAAGAGTAATAATAACTAGAAAATAGTCAGAGATAGAGACATTTGGAGCAAAACAAAGGGTTTTTCCTTTGTGAAGGACCCAATCATCTACATGAACAATGTCCATTTGTGCAAAATGGGACCCATATGTCTCCCAATTGACCAACAAATAGGAGAGAGTGGTCTTGGGCATGAAAATCATCATCAAACTAGTAATTCCTACCTCTAAGGTCAAATATAAGTGAATCCCAAGAGAGTGAAGCCATCCTTCCTTTCCCCCTTTCTTATATGTGGGCTACTCCACCAAGTTCCCTGCATCTGCATGAGGAGCCCATGTGAGTAACTTATTTCACAACAAAGTTGTGCTCTCCCTTGTTATTCATTGAGAAATGCAATCTTCCAACAAAAGGATAATCCAAGGGACTTGAAAATCAAAAGCAATGTTTGTAACAAGACAATACAATTATATGATCTAGATTGTGATAACTCACCGACCACCTCTAAAATTGAAGTGCTCAAGGGCAATAGCTTAAAAACACTAGACAAGTTGGCAAAGTAATGTAATGATTGATTTAGTTCTTCTATGGGTGGATATATTAGAGGGATTGGTGCCTTTAGAGTTTCCTTAATCTTTCTCACAAGCCATGTTATGGGCATACTTCGTTTATCTATAGTTAGTCTAGGCAACCGACTATCGTCAATTGAAATTTCAGGACACTTAGGCAATGTTTGTAAGGACGCAACACAATTAGATGATCTAGATTGTGATAACTCACATACCACCTCTAAAATTGAAGTGTTCAAGGGCAATAGCTTAAACACATAAGACAAGTTGGCAGAATAATGCAATGATTGATTTAGGTTTATCTTCTGTGGGTGGATATATTAGAGGGATCGGTGCCTTCATAGTTTCCTTGATCTTTCTCACAAGCCTTGTCATGGGCAAACTCCTTTTATCTATAGTCAGTCTAAGCAACTGACTATCGTCAATTGAATTTCAGGACAATATGTTGAAGCCACATTTTCAAAGAGATTTCCTCTTCCTTCAAGTGGGAAACACTAAGAGTTTGGAAAGATGGTGATGTGTGTACATTGAAGGCTTTGGATCACAGTTCTCATCTTGTCTACTACCTATTGAAAAGGTGGGCATAATATTCTTATGTTTAAACTTGAAGAAGAGCAAATCAAGGGGGGGGGGGATTCTCATTACCATTTTAGTGTACCTGAGTATTGGTCTAATTAATGTTGTTCGGTCACTTTCCTCCATTGTACAATGCTTTTTTATTTTGTAGTTGTAAGGTGAATGATAGTATAGTGTGCAACAAGGGAAGATATCTAAAGGGTTTGCTTAATAATCCATGAAGGTATGAAAATGTTTTTCTTGGCCATCTTCAAAAATACAAGGTTGTGGGGAGCTAGATGTGGAATCCATTCTTTGAGAAGTGGTGATTCTTTTTCTAGGACATCCTTAAACCCCTAGATATAACTAATTTTAAATCACCTATCTTTGATGGAAATGATGAACAGAATCAAGAACCGAGCCTAAATGTTCCAAACAATGAGAGGATGAAGTGTGGAACTGTTTATCTAATCAAGTAGTGGAAGCATCCCATGTGTAGCAAATCTCTTGGTATTCCAAGGGCTAAAATTACATTGGGAAAATGAAAACAACTAATTGTTCATGCCCAATGAAAGGTGACTTGCAAACTTGAGGAATTATCCTCAACATGAGACACACCCAGAGATTGAGTAGCATCATGTCAACAAATACCAAGGTATTGGCCCTAAGGGAAGCAATTGTGGACCTACCTCTTACAAGAGTGGTTGAAAGTGTAGGTCAATGAGAGAAAAAACTTATTAACTGAAAGGAGAAAGGAGCTAAGAAAGCAAGGCCTAGCATGAAGATGGAAACTCTATAACTTCTAAAGTCCTACCATCTCAAACTACAACCCACCACTTTAATCAAAGGAAACTGTGGAGGAGCATCCTGTTGACTTGAAGAAGAGGGTTCCCCTTTCCTCTTTTCTTTTTGGGACCCTTGGACAATTTATAGGAAATTGCCCAAATAACTTTCAAATTTGACATTTATCTTGATGTTCTACAATATCAATCTTTTATTTAAAGAGAATACCAAATGAGCATTGAAACAAGATGTGGTCATTCCTAACATTAGTAAAATAATAATAATGTTTTCACAACCAATGAAGAGGAGGAGTAAGATTGGTTGAAGAGGATGCATTCACCAATTAAGGCCAACTTAAAGCCTAGAGATAATCCTTTTGTCACTTGCAAAACTCTCCCTTGAAGGGGTGAGGGTGAAAGGGAGTGAGAAGGCAAGTGAAAGAGAGTGAGAAGTTTATGAAAGAAAAGTGGTATTTTGAAATCTCATCACATGCAAAACTACCACTAAATTGGCCAATGCTATGACCAAGAGATTAAAATACATGCAAATATCCTCCAAGGATATTTGGAAGAGCAAGAAGCAATGCAAAGTCGCAACACACAATCCATAGCAACTCACATCAAGTGACAAACACTGAATACTACTCACTTGAGCTACATAAGGAACGTTAAATGCAAGAAAGCATTCCAAGATGAACATGACACAATGTTAGAGAGCTACATGGAGAACAAAACAAGCAAAAAGTCCAATGCAATGCAAGTGTCGCAAAAACCACATGTGACATGCAATCACACTTATCTACTCAACAACATGTCATAATTAGAAGTCAATACAAAGCAATACAATCAAATTTTCATCGAGTAAGAGATCAGAGAAGAATACCAAAATCAAGTCAACAATGGCAATAAAGACATGTAAATGACAATGCATTCCATAATGAAATCGATCAACATATTAGATAGGCAAAACCTTTAGATTGAAAGGAAAGGCATACATAACTTGTGAACAAATCCTCGACAAGAAGAATCCAAAATTTCCAATAGCATACATAAGGATCATGCAAAATCCATGTGAAACAAACGAGGGCCATCAATTATAAGCTAAGCGTAAGAACAAGCAAACCATTTGCAAGACAAGAATAGCCACCAAGGCTTCAAATGGACGAGTGAGAAAATGAAGCATTATCATTCCAAAACAGTGCCAAAAGAGAATAACCTATAGTTTTCAAGCATAAAATATTAACACATGGTCAACACTGACAGGGATATAGAGACTCGATACATTGAGAGGGATATAGTGACCCAATAGTAACACAGAAGAAGTGCCGTTGGAGAGCTAGAAAACATGGACATCAACGGTATAACAAGGTGCATACTCAAGTTGCCAACTTCCACAAATCTACAACAATTTCAATAATAACCAACTATCAAAAGAACCAAAAGGTGCAAGAAAGGAAGTCCAAGTAGAACACAAGGACAATTGCAAAGACAAAACCCAAAAGCCACAAAGGGCAACCATAGAACATGCAAATGCAAACGATATAGACCCTTCATATGGAAGTCATCAATAGATTGATAGTGTAAAGCATGACATGGATCATATGCATAACAACCATAAGAAGAAAATACCATAAATCAAAGACAAGACAATGAGAGGTCATTATGGTCTATGCAAGCATGCAAAGTCGAAAGGCTCAATATGCAAACATGTTTTTAAATATCCTAAGGGACTCTCGTATACAAGATGATGATCTTACAAAATTGGGAAAGAGAAACACCCCATACAAAGTCCAAGGGTTTGCACTTTGTCTCAATTGATGACATTTTAAAGAAGCCTAGACAACATGTAAAGTAATGAAGATGAATACAACTTTAAAGACACAAAGGTCTTTTTATCAATATCTTAAACTATACAAAGATCAACAAGGCACAAGAAAAATGCAAAAGATTGAATCTATACCAAAAGAATTAGGTATGATATCAATGTGAAATCCAAAAGAACCAACCATTACATTACATCATTGTTAAGTTGTGACAACCACCATGCAAAAGAGACAAGGAAGCAAACAATCCCTCTCCATCCCTCCGATCCAATCAAATACATAACAACATTGGTAGATCAATATTAATCTTTAATAATAAAAAGTATTGCGCAAACAGTATTAAATCTACCACTTTACTAATGTTTTATCCAGAGATGGATTGCTACCACAGTACTAGTTACCATCGTAAACATAATCAAATGACAACCAAGAAAAGAAATCCACTAGTTTGACAGCATTTAATGCATACCTCAACAATACATGTGTTAACACTAGTTTGGTAACAGAACATAAAAACATCCTAAGACACTTTATGTTATGTTAACTTGGCCATTTTCTAGCATTATTCCAAGGCATTGATAAGATATTTTGAGAAATTGATTATTGAACATATTAGCTTATGTGTTGAAAAAAACTTGGAATTATTGTGGATTGGAGTCCAAACCTTAACAAACTAAATGAACTCAAGGGCAAGTGACTTGCTGCACCCTACTAAGGGTGTCGCTCAAACTTTATAAACAATTTGAGCACTCCTCTCTATAGGCTAAGGTTTATTAGCTTCTAGAATAGCTAGGTTGTCTACTGAGGTGCTAGAATCTAATAATACGACCAGCAATCATGATGGACAATTTTCATAAGTCAGGCTTGACTTAGTATGACCTCAACCTGGTTAGCCAAACAATCACTTTGAAATGCAGAGGATAAGCTTTAAGACGCAAGGAAAAGAATCTTTCAATGACCAGTTCCATTCAGCATCTGTCACTTGTTAGTTACAGTTCTTTCTGTGTGGTATCAACCAAGATCACGTGTCATTCTCTAGTCACAAGTGCGTACCATGTCAATTTCTGTAGTGTTCTTCACGTGGCTAAAATGGGCTTTTTGCAAGTTGAGCTCCTGGACATCTCAAATTGTGATGACTGCATTTTCATAGACAGCACAAGACACACCCCTTGCCTTCACTATAGGGAAAACAGATTGCTCGCAAATTGCCCTTTGATCTAAACAGTACTTTCTGGAAAACCCTGGCTCCTACCAAATAAAGCTTTATTACAGCACAGACACATACTGTCAGCCTCATAAAAATTGCAAGGTCTTCTGATAAATGACAACAATACAACAGCAAAAGCAACCTAGTCTGAAGGAAAAGTTGGTGATCTCTTTTAGCTGACAATGGGTTTACAATTATTCGTTTGAACTGCCTGCAGCTAGAAACGAATTTCTTGAGTCAACAATAATGCTTCTTATACGCTTTGTGCCATGCAATAGTGCATGACCTATGCCTATGCCATCTGCTCTACCCCTATCCAGGGTTCCAAAATGTTGAACCAAGGTTGAAGAAGTGTCATCTAACACCCATCTATCAAGCTCCTGAGATTGTAAGCCTTTATCCTGCCCACTTATTCCACTCAAACAACAGCCAAACAGTAAGGAATTTGGCAGCAAACCCGCATTGATATCAAGAACAAAAAATATGGTAGACAAGCATGACTGCAACCAAACTATCCATCTAATGCATTTGAATACCTGTGGCCATGTCGAAGGTTCCTCAACTGTTCCTCCTTTGAACTGCAAAGATGACAAATACATTAACCCTTGAAGTTGACAATACAAAAATACAAAACATTCACCACGAAACCTGGCCTAAAGGATGATTTGAGCTCAGCAACATACATGTTCTCCTGAGTTCTGTGATACATTTCCTCTGATCTCCGGAAGTTATTGAGTCTTGCAGCATCCTCTTCTGCTTGCAACTTCCGCTGAATTTCCTCCTCTAATTGTCGTTTTTGTTTTGCTCTTTGTCGAGCTTCCTACAAAACATTGCCACAATGAGTTACCCAAGTAAGAGTAGTACATACATTCATAGACTGCAACCACTGAGTGACTTTGTTCAAATCTTCGTAAGGGAGGGTAATAAAAGAGGCGGAAAACAATTTACAGAAAACAGAAACACCTCATTTTGTCGGTTTATCCTTTGAGCCTCTCTTCTCCAAAGATCTTCATCCTCCTGGAACTGTTTCTCCCTTCTTTCCTTCTCAATAGCCACCTGCTCTTGCTCCTTTCGCATAACTTCTTCCTGAAAGGATCACGTGGATTTTCAAGGGACTCCCCTAATACGAAATTACATACAAGCGAATGTAAAATTGTTACCTCCATCATACGTTCAATCTCGTTCTGCAATAACAACTCTTCCTTCGCTTTTGCTGAGTCTCGCTCCTGCTTCCGTTTCTCTTCCTCCTCCCTATTAGCACATGACTCTGCCATGTCAAGAGGAACACCATACACAGCCTGAATGTCAAATCAACAACAGAAATCCAAATTGTGCTACTTTCAAGAAAAACCCCTTGAAAATCAGAAGACTTGTCAAGGTTCATCGTTCATGATAGGAATCACAGAAGTGCACCTTAATTGCTGCCTCTGTTCTCTCCCTCTCTTTTCCTGCTCTAATCGTGCAAGCTCAGCCTGCCTGAGAGCGATCTCAGCCTGCCGTGCCTCCATGACAAGCTGGCACCGCTGCTGTTCTTCAGCTTTTTCCCTCTCAAACTTTCTTTTTCTGACGTTTGCCTCAGAAAAATATCCATCTTTATCCCAACTCAATTCATAATTTGCCTTGAAGCTAGAACCTTGCTGTATCAAAATAAACATAGTTAAATATAGCCACACAACTTCCTGATTTTATTGAAGCATTGATCACTGAGTTCCTTAGTATGTTACTACTGTTAAGCATTCAAAAAATTGATCTAGATATCATGAAGGCTGTAAAAGTCCAAGCAGCCTAACAAAGAACTATTGTAACAATGACCACATCACTAACCCGAAACATAGATCGACCGCAAAAGGTTCTCATCGCATTGTAAAAACCACTATACAGCTCATATTGAACCCATACATGACACATGAATGCTGTAGAGATGCCAGTGCCAAATCCCTGAGCAACGCTTCCCAAATCATCTTCTCTTATATCTAAATTCCTGCAAAACATTGGCCACTTAGCTTGGTACAGGATGAGGAAAGGAGACATCCAAAAAAATTTGTGATGCGATTTATCATGTCTTTTGCAAACTGGGATAGTTGGATTAGGGGTGATTTAGTGCTTGAACTTCAATTAGGGGAGAGCCCCACCAGGTTAGGCTGCAGCTAAAGTTAAACATCATTGAATTCTAGGACAATTTAAAAAGGACCTACATCAAGAGTCAGAGCTTTGATCACTAAATTGCCTTCAGTAAGCAAATACTACAAGAAAGACAAAAATAGATGTGCTTGGCATTCTAGAAAGTCAATTCATTTGAGTGCCTAAACAAAACTCATAAGCGAAAATCGGCCACTAGGACAATTCCATTGCTCTTTGTGTTTCATGCAACCCTTCATTATGATATTATTTTAATCTATGTACATTATATGAAATTCCATTACGGACACAATGGTCGATACATATAATATCTTGTTTGGATATCCAATGTTGTATACTTAATTCATGACTGCCAGCATGATTATGCATAATATTAATAAATTGAATAGAGATGTGAATACACGATGACAAGTTAGCACAAGTTCTAATGGAACCCTGCTCAATAATACAAGTGGATTCAACCTCAAGTGTGCATGTGTGTGCATGGCACATGCCGCACGTCTCTCTCTCTCTCTCTCTCTCTCTCACACTCACAGGTTTACAAGTATATACATGTGTGTAATACATATCATTCATATTATTTATATGTATGTGTGTACACAAATGAAATATATATATGCAAACAAAATATAAATGAATTATATTACATACACATGTATATCTCTGTAAACCTCGACACATCGTGAGTATTATGTAATTAAGCATGTTGTGTCTATGCACACACACACACATGGATATATACATACATACATCAATATATGTATGCATGTATGTATGTATGTATACATAAATACACACAAACATGCCCAAAATCGTCCTTTGAAATCGCAACATATAGTGCAATTTCAATCTCATGACAGTCTGTCATAAGACCATAATCATAGCAAGGACTAGCTACTATGGCATCCCATTGACGTCATTAGTGCCCAATGGTGGGTGTAGACCACAGTATAAACATGCTCTCACAAGCACACACCCACACATACTTCAGCATCCATTTATACAAAGGCCTTCCTATTTTGATCATAATTAAAAAGTCTCATTTATTTAATTATGTTCGAAAGTTATTTCTTTTTTGTCAAAGTATTGACTTCGATCAAAGATACTTAGGTAAACCCCAAAGAACCTCCGACTCCGGTCAGAAAGAGTTGACTCCGGTCAACAAGACTACACTTCGACCAAAGCAAGTTGCATTACCGACTCTGATCGGAAAGTTCTGGCATTAATTAAGGTGCCTTGACCCTTGGTCAAAGTTCTTAATTACGGCTAGAGGGATTGGCTTCGGTCAACCACAAAGTTAGTTATTTTTTATGTGCACATGTTTGCTTGGTGGGGGCACCCACAAAGACTAGGACTAGTCTAGAATTTATTTGCATGCAAAAGCAACGATTTATGGGTGCCATGGCTATAAGCGCTTTAATTAATGGTTGCAGGTTCTAAGAGGGGTTGATTGCCCAAGCGCTATCAAGCCCAATGGGTAGCCAGGAGAAGTCCATGTCACTAACGGGCCACGGCTACGAAGACCCTAGAGTTTTTCCCTTTGAGGCATGTAACCAGAATCTAGCTAGGTACTAGTTACAATTTTAACACTTGGCATGTTGCCAAAAGAAGCACACGGACTCAAAGATCAAGAGGTGCTAGGCATATAGTAGAACCTTTTTGGTATTGTATCTTTTTATACCTTTGTAAGACTAGAATAAGTCCAATCATACAAATTTAGAATTTTTGTTGTTCTAAAGATCAAAAATCTACAAAGAAAATAAAAGAGAGAAAAGAAAAAATAAAAAATAAAAGAGAAAAAAAAAAGAGAAAATGAAAGAGAAGAAAAAAGAGGTAAACAAAAACTTTTACGAAAAGCAAAAGGAAGACATACTTAGCAAGCAAAGCAACACTTATGACGTCATCAGTGCCCAAGCATAAGCAGCTATACTGGGTTTCTAAAGACCCGCGGAGTCTCTTGGGCAAACCCAGTGCTTACTAAAATACGTCAAATAAACAAAAGAGAATGAAAACAAGAAATAAAGAAGAAACGAAGCAGGTGACTTAAGCAAAAATAAACAAGCAAGTCAAGAAACAAAAACTTCCAAAAAACTAGAAACTCTCTCTCTCTCTCTCTCTCTCTCTCTCTCTCTCTCTCTCTCTCTCTCTCTCTTATTTAAAACATAAAAAGTTAAATGGCACTTTACACTTATGTCTCGTTTCTGCAAAGAGGCAAAAATACATTTCTAACTTAGAAAGCACAAGTATACTCAAACAAACTCTCTTTTGAAACTAAAAGAAAAACGGGCTATTCAGCTCCCCGCTTTTTGTTTTCAGCTTATGTTCAATCATTCTAAACAAACCTAAGGCCGAAACACCATAGATAAAAGACTTCATATCTAAGAATGTGCGAACTTTTTTCATTATTTTCCTTGGATTATACCTCTTGTGTAATAGTAAAGTGATCAAATTACTACATTGAGTGATAAAAGACTCCTTAGTTGTACAAAGGCGGGAAATTCTATGGAATTGGGAAGAAATGACTCCATATTTTGCCAAATCAGAAATGTTTGAGTCAATGTGAGGCATTTTTATAATGTGTAAACTACTATATTCAGGTTGTTCACGTTTATCGTATATATCAACCTCTAATCCTATGGTAGATTGAGAAAGTCTAAGATCTAAGAAAACACAAGAATCCCCTCTTGAAGTGCAGTTCAGTTCACAAGAGTCACGAGGATAGATTCCTTCTCCAAAAGCTCTAGCGTCTTTGTACATAAAGTCTTGAAAATTAGGAACATCTAGTACAAATAAATCATCTATAAAATGCCTAACTTGACTAAGCTTATGTAAAATGATAGGGCAGGTATTGATAGAAATAAGACATTGCATAAACTCAAATTCATAAGTGAAAAGATAAAATTTTGCTAAAAAGACGGCACAATTAGTGCCCATGGGGATTCCTATAACTTGTTGAAACAAAGAATCACCTATTGTGATGTAAAGATTATCTAAAAGAAAATCTATCCAAGAGCAAACATCTTCTACACTTACTACCTTTGTGTATCTTTTCTTTTTAGAACCTATGTCATGATCTTTATTTTTTAGCCACAAAAAGTCAAAGCATAAGGCTGTTTTCTCAACTTTTAGCACTTTGCATCTATCTTTGTCAAATCTCAGCTTGAAAACTTCAGCCACTAGCTTTTTAATTCTAAACTTCAGGTCTTCCAACTCAATCTTTGTGTAAAGCGTCGTAAAATCATAGGTTTCAAGGAGAATAGGAGACTCTTTTTCCTGAATGCTTCGAGAGGAATTAAAAAATTTTACAACAGGAATCACTTCTACGGAGTCATTTAAAATCCAGCTTGAGTTCGAGGGGACATCTGCCTCTTTTAATAAGTCCCTCCAAAGTTCATGGACACTAGGCAACATGGCTTTGAAGCAGTAGCTTAGCCATTTAGAGACATTCGTCAAAGTAGTCTCACAAGCAGCTGCAATAAATCTTGGCTTTTTGGAGTTTTGTGAAACTGCCAAGCAGCACAAAGAAAAGGTATGCTTGGATTGCAAACAAACCCAAAAGACTTGCAAAAACTCTGATGTTTTGAAAGTTTTGGCAAACGAGTTCACTTCTCTCAAAAGACATTCTAAGTAAGTTTTGGTATTGTATCTTGCCTAGTTTGTGGACGAACGGAAATATATAAGAGTTGCTTCTATATTGTCTTTGAGCATAGTCTATTTGCTACTCTGCACCAACATGAATGGTTGTGAAGTACACACATGTTGATCCACTTGATTCCATAGTGAAACACTTCCGTGGAAATATATAAGAGTTGCTTCTATATTGTCTTTGAGCATAGTCTATTTGCTAGTATGCACCAACATGAATGGTTATGAAGTACACACATGTTGATCCACTTGATTCCATAGTGAAACACTTCCGTGTGTAATTCATGGGCTATCTATCAGTCTTCCGCTACGGGATACCCTCTGGTGGGATTTCATTTCTGACATGGTATTAGAGCCCTGATAACGGAAGTTCTCGACAAGTGGAGCTTGAAGGCAAGGACCTTGATGAAGAACGATGTTGATTCATTGCTCGGAGGAATTATCTTGGATGTTTGAAGGATTATACCCAGGCGGTAGGCTCAGGTTCAAGCAAGCGTATGAAGGATTGTACCCAAGTGGGAGGCTCAGGTTCAAACAGGTGTACAACACTCTTTATCTCTTTCAGTTCATTATCATGGCCAATAGATACCAGATCCCAAACTTTGGTGAGATAGGCAAGCTCAATGGGTTCGGAGCCACTTAGTGTTGGTGATGGGGACAGAGGTAATACCTCATGTCACCGTAACTATTCCAGCCACATCATCCTCGACAACAGTGACAACGCCAACACACCCTATATTAGTGAAAGCGTGGCATATCTGGAATTGGCTATCATTGTGGGTACGACAGCGGATATGGTCCTGCCGCATATTCTCTGTGTGCATATATATGTGCAAGTGTGCATGCAAGCGCACGCACATACACGCACTCTTTTTTTTGGGTGAAGACGCACATACACACACACACACACACACATTATAACACTTTAAACAAAACTTACTCCTTGTAAAGATTTGGAAAAACAACAACAAAGGATAGCCTGATGCACATACAATTTTGAAGGCGTCAAACATAAAAGAGAGGGAGAATTGTTACTATATTCCCATGACCACATCACTAAGATTTAGTCTTCTACTTCTCATTTTGAACTATGCTCCTTTAATTTCATTTGAAACTCACCGTATCACACCAAATTGGGAGAAGATAGTATGGGTCACCAAGATTGAAGCCTTGGAAGAAACTCGTGGTTCTGCAAGCCAACGTGATGGAATGCCTTGTATAATCAATGTGTTTGGGGCATTCTGCGTCCGATCTGCCCAAAAACATATGCTATTAGTTTTTTCAAAAAATAGACTGTTAGGACATTTCAAATTCATGCATCAAAAGTTTCACTCTATTATTTGGCAGCGGTAAGTGTGTCTATGTGTGTGCCAAGAAGGAGGGAGAGGGTGGACTTCACCTCCTATCTCAGGAGTTGCACAAGGAAGAAATCTAGAAGAGGAGAGAGTGGTCTGTGTAGACCTTTATCTTTCAACCTAATTGGTTCTATGTTTATATAGATCCTCTCTCTCTCTCTCTCTCTCTCTCTCTCTCTCTCTCTCATGATCTTGGTAAAAAGATTGCTTCTATTGATGCACATTACATGCATGGTGAATCTCTCGCACCACATGGGTTGCAGTAGATCCTCTCTCTCTCTCTCTCTCTCTCTCTCGCTCTCTCTCACCATTTTAGATGGACAAGCAGTCCCTTTTATTCCTGTTCAAGGAAACATTTTAGCAGCCCCGCTCATGTCAGTGCAAGGAGCTACAATAGACAATTTTCCTAATGAATCTGGAATTTGGGCGTTTCTAACAGCTCTGCAAAGCACATTGGATCGCCAACAGCAAGAGATACATGCACTCTCTTTGAAGTGCCAACACTTACAGTACAGAAATAAAGATTTGGAGCAAAAGGTGGCCATGCAAGAGAGCTCCATAAACAGTTTGGAGGAAAAAAATATCAGTCAAGAGGAAAAATTATGTGAGCTGGAACAGACTTTGGAAAAGATGAAAGAAAATACGGCACCACAGCCTCAAATAGAATGCAAGCCACAGACAAACACCTCAGTGACATGGGCAAATATAGTAAATGGACATGCCTCGCCAGATGCACATCTAGACAAGGGGGAAAAATTAGAAGATAAGATAGATGTTGATGAGTATAGAGAGAGAGAAAAAAGATCACAGAACATTGTCATACGAGGTCTAGTAGAAAAAGAAAAGGAAACACCCCTCTCACTTGCAAAGGATGTAGGGGACTTTTTTGTGGAGCACTTTGCCATGCAAGAGGTTGTGGTCTTTGGGGCACACAGAGTAGGGAGAAAGAGAGATGAAAATTCGAGTCAGCGAGCAATTGTTTGCACCATGCTTGACCCGCGCAAGAGAGAAATCATTTTGGACAGCAGCAAGATTTACTTAAAGGGAACATCTTTCTACGTGACAGAAGACCGCACCCCCAAGCAGCAAGAAGAAAGGAGACGTATGTATGAGGCCCGAATCAAAAAAAAAGAGCAAGGAGCTGAACAGGCCCTCTAGGAACACGCGGCCTATGGAACCCAAAAGAAGTTGAAGATCATGTTTTGGAATTGTAGAGGTTTCCCTTGGCATAAAGGGGCTGGATTGAATGAAGTTATGCATGATGCAGACATTATTTTTCTCGCAGAGACCTGGGAAAGGGACATATGCAGAATTCCTAAAATTAATGGATACGTGGTGCACTCCATCTGGCAAAAGCAAGTTGGCCTACGAGGGCAAGGAGGGGTAGCATGCATATACAAGGAGCATATACAAGACATGATTTCCATAGCCAAAGATGACATCCACAAACGCTTCATATGGATCATGGTAAAAGGAATGCACTCACCACTTTACATTGCAGGGTGCTACATTCCTCATAGAGAATCTCCCTTCTACCAAAGACATGAGGTTGACCCAACCCAGCCACTTGGAGACCTGTGCTTGGATATAGCTATGTTCAACAAAAAAGGAAATGTTTTGCTCATTGGTGATTTCAATGCACGGATAGGAGATCTACAGTTTCACTATCCCACTCAGCAAGAATACATCAAGGAACATGAGATAGACATTGACCCCATTTGGTGTAGATGCTCTAAGGATAAGGAAGTGAATGCACATGGTAGGGCATTGGAGCAATTGATGAATGGAATGCACATGTTGGTGGTGAATGGCACAGCCCTTTTCCCAAAATCAAATACCCCTACTTGTTTCCCTGCCAGTGGAGGGGCTAGTGTGATCGACTATGCATTGATTGGTTTGGAAGCTTGCCATCTCATTCACAATTTCTCACTTGGCTCAAAGTCCCCTGATTCAGATCACACACCACTATATGTGGAGCTTAATATATTACTTGCCAAGGCAACTTTAGAAGAGCGCAAAACAGTTGAAGGCAACTATCATATAAATGAGGCAAAGAAGGTGGAGTACGCTGAAACTCTAGAGACGTGTCTGCTGGGAAAACAGAAAATTGGGTGGACAGAATTGAAAAATGCTATTCTCACTACAGCCAAGTCAGTTTTGGGGTACAAAAAGAGCAATAAAGAATGCAAGAAAGGGCTACCATACAATGTTTGGTTTGATGCTGAGTGCAAGGCAGCTAGGAATGCACTAAAGGGGATCCCAATGGGGGATGAGAAAAGAGCAGCTGAGAAACAGCTCCATGCACTTACACGTAAAAAAAAGACGTGCACATATTGTGAACAAGGAATGGACTGATGCAATTGATTTTATCAAGCATCCTAGAAGAGCATGGAAAGGAATTAAACAAAGGTCAAATGACATTATGGGAGATTTTACAGAAACACAGATGCTGGAATATGCTCAACAGCTCTACACACATCCCAAGGCTCGGCCCATGGTGAGCATACCTCTCAGCAGTAATACTCAGGGTCTTTTCTCATTGAAAGATGTACAAGATGGCCTCAAGAAAATGGTAAATGGAAAGGCAGCAGACACTCTACACCTAGTGGCTGAACTCATTAAGTGGACCAATGAGCACACGCAAAGGCACATAGCAATGGCACTAAATCAGGCTTTGATGAATGGTTTCCCAACAGAATGGCAAGAGAATTGGATCAAACCAATCTACAAAGGGGGTGACCGCAATCAATTAACAAATTACAGAACAATTATGGTATGTTCCACTCTAGCCAAACTATATAGCACAATAGTAGAGGCAAAATTGAGTGCTTGGGCAGAGAGAGAAAATAAAAGAGCAATGGGACAAGCTGGTTTCAGACCAAAACACTGTACAGTGGATCACCTAGTCACTCTTCGAGTTTTGATGGAGGAAAGCCGCCTCAAGGGGAAGCCACTCTTCTGTTGTTTCATTGACTTTAAGAAGGCATTTGATACAGTGCCTAGGGATGTGCTATGGGAGAGAATGGAATGCATAGGGGTGCCCGAGGAAATAAGGTTTGCTGTCTTTAGACTTTATGAGAAAGTAAAATGTCAACTAAAATGTAAGGATGGGATGTCACAAGAGTTCTATAGTAATATGGGGGTAAAACAAGGATGTCCGCTCTCACCCACTTTGTTCGGCCTATGCATTGATAGACTTGAGGAGTTGGTGAATGAAGAAGCATGTAAAGATGAGTTATACAGCCCTCATCTAGCAGGTCTCGTGATTTGGTTGCTTCTTTACGCAGATGATGTGGTTGTTTTTACTGATAGTGAAAGTAAGATGCAAAAAATGATGGATATCTTCAGCATATTTTGTGCAGAGAGTGGGATGGCTATTAATGTCAACAAAACTAAACTCATGATAGTCAAGACTATACAGCCAAGCAGCCCCCTCCAAATCTTATATAAAGGACAACCCATTGAGACAGTGCACTCATTCAAATACTTGGGTATTGAAATCCCTGCCAATAATAGATG
The DNA here is from genome assembly GCF_047967505.1 of Dipteris shenzhenensis. NCBI lineage: Eukaryota > Viridiplantae > Streptophyta > Polypodiopsida > Gleicheniales > Dipteridaceae > Dipteris > Dipteris shenzhenensis. Next base: position 24,536,115 of record NC_141608.1, on the reverse strand, counting down.
GAACAGCTGTGTGCAACGGAGACTTGATGCAGGATGGGCAAAATACTTCCAATTTGAAAATGAGTGCAACAATAGCAATACGAGAAGGTGGCAAGTACGAAATATGATCTTTGGGGCATATGTGATACAGACAGTACTCTACGGAGTAGAGGTATGGGGTGGGAGTATATCTCCATCAACGTGGAATGAGATAGAGAAAATGCAAAAGTCTTTCATTAGGAGGCACCTGGGCATCAAGGCTACTACACCATACTCTTTGTTACTCCTAGAGACAGGATGTATACCCATAGAGCTACATGCTCTGAAGAGAGTACTCAGATACATCACAAAGGTCAAGTGCATGGATAATGAAAGGCTACCAAAGAGAGCATGGAATGAAAGTCAGAAGCTTCAAAAGACAAACAAGGGCAAGATTTTGACATCCGGATGGGCACAGGACCTAAAAAAATGGTTCAAGAAGTGGGAAGTAGAAGAGTATTTAAACTACTCTTCAGAGGAGATTGATGAAGAGGCTTTTCATTATGACCTGCTGAATGCACTACACAGGAAATGGCAAACAGCAGAAAACAAAGATAAATTTGAGTACTATCGCACATATATCAACCCCGAATATTGGTCAATTTATACAGGAAGGGAGACAACAACGCAGAAGTACATATGTACACCTATAGCAGTGCATAAACGGAGGGCTTTAGCCTCACTTCGCACCCGATCACACCAGCTGCAAATAGAAACAGGGGGATGGAAAAAGATGCCAAGGGAGAGTAGAATATGCCAACTATGTGATCAAGGTATGGTTGAAACAGAAGAACATATGGTAATGATATGCCCTCACTATGCACACATTAGGGAAGAGTTCAATCACCTCCTTGAGGGACATAACAAACTGGCTGATTTGCTGCATAAAGGGTCACCTTCAGCTTTAGGAACATTTGTGTATAAGCTCTTCAAGCATAGGAATCCACCTGAATCCTAGAAGGTGGTTTCTCTTTCCACCCTCCCATCTTCGGGAGGAGCTTTCATGTACTTGTGATATTGTATTGCTCAGGTCCCATAGGCCGGTTTTGGTCTTCAGAGGACGATAATATATTCTTCTTCTTCTTCTTCTTCTCTCTCTCTCTCTCTTGCTGACCTCATGCCTCCACTGCCTCATCCATCCTGATGTCCTGCTTGTTAGAAATGAACCCAACAGAGGGTACACGCAGCGGAAGACTTATAGTAATGCCCAAGAGCTCTCACAGTGTGCGGTGTGGGTGTGGAATCACAAACTTCTTTACTTATGTGCATAAAATAGGTGTGCAGACTCATCAATAGACAATGAACCAGCCAGATATAGAAGACACCAAAACTTATATATTTCCGTCCAAAACTATGGACACAATACAAAAGAGATAGATCCAGAGTCCCACCAATGGTGTGGTCGTCTGATCTAACCACAAGGTCCTTCTCCTATCTGCCGGCTATCTCTAGACTCGAGCCCGCGTGCTCCACCTCGAGCGTCTGTAGACTTTCCGTCCAATGTGTTCTTCTCCACCTTACTGCCTGTGAATCAGCCTAGGTGGGCAGCCCCTGCCAAGCTTTGTCTGCAGCACACAGGTCCCTGTTCCACTGCTCCAACCTGCTCGTGAATGGCTGCTCCAAAAGATGATGATCTCAGCATCTTGCTGCCCTAGAAGACAGCCAAGGTCCAGCCTCTTCGTGGCTAAGTCTGCAGCCCTTCAAGCACCCTCTCACCTCCTGGATATAGGTCCAGAGGGTGGCTTCCTGCTGCTCCTTTCTGCCTCCTGGAATGCTGGCTGCTGGATGAGAAATGAGGCCAAGAGCCTCTCCTTATATAGGCCCTAAGGCCTGCTGAGAAAACCAACCAGTCTGTCCCAATCTGGGCCGACTGGACAGACCAGGTTGGCTGGCCCAACCGACCTGGTTGGCTCAGCCCAACCAGCCCCAATAGGGCCCTTTACTGGCCCCACAAAATCGCCCTCCTGGCTCTCTTTTCCAGGGCTTGCTGCCCCACGATTCCATGCAGGGGCTGAGCCCTTGGCCAGCCCTAGATAGGGCCTGGTTGGCTGGCTTTGCCCAGCCCAACCAGCCCTCCATATGGGCTGCCTTGTGCTGCTCCATCCCCTGCCATGTCAGCGCCATATGGCTCGCCATCTGCTGGTGTCTGTTGCAGGTCGCAATCCTTCCCACAGTCCAGCCATGACTCCACGCCTTGTGTCATCCTGAAGCTGTCCTCTGAGTGCCTCATGCCAGGCCTGATCCAAGACAATGTGTCCCCGCCATCTTCTTGCACATGAGCAGCTCCTGATGCAGCCTTTCATCCTTGGGATACCCCACCAACCATGAATGCTCCAGATCTGTCCCAGATCCACACATCCAGGTCATCTCTCTTTGGGCACATCCTGCCCTAGGTCTCCCTCCCCCACGCTCTCCTCATTTGGGGGCTTACAGGTGGGGAGGTGACCTTTCCAACACTGCTGATGATGATGATGATGATGATTATGATGATGTCGATGCTGATGCTGAGATTGATACATATAGTTGACTATTGACATGACTATGTTGTACTTAAGATTTAGTTCTTTTTTTGCATTCTGCATTGGTGTGGATGCTCGTTTAGTAGCTCCACTACCACAGCTCATTGTATCAGGTTTTTCACAGTCTCATAGACCCATCAGTCTTCTGAAGACTTTAATAAACTCTCTCTCTCTCTCTCTCTCTCTCTCTCTCTCTCTCTCTCTCGATCTTGGTAAAAAGATTACTTCTATTGATGCACATTGCATGCATGGTGAATCTCTCGCACCACATGGGTTGCACCAGATGAAGCCGCCAGATGGCAGAGATCTAGCCTTGGAAGAGGGCAAACTTGAGGCAAGGACAAGGGTAACAAGGGTGGGGAAAGATCCCAACAAACGCCTCAAACTGGAGGAGCTTTAGGCCTTCTAAAGGCCAGAATCTGATCGGCTAGGTCAACTGTAGGTAGGCCATCTAGCCGAAGGACCACTCAGCCTATTCCAGGGGGTGGGAGCTGCCACCCGCTCACCTATAAATAGAGGTTTGCCCATTGTTGTGGTATGGGAGTTGTTTTCTACACAACACATCAAGCAGCATTCTTGGTTGCAAATGTGAGGTACCTCCTAGGGTTAGTTTGTACTTAATATTTATATACCTAGATGAATCCAGGAACATTCCCAAACTCATCCTCTAAAAACACAACATAGTGCAATTTCAATCTCATGATAGTCACTCACAAGGTTGAAAACCATAAACTCCATCATGCATAGCAAGGACTAGCTACTATGACATCCCCACTGACGTCATCAGCGCCCAACAGTGGGTGTAGACCATAGTATAAAAATATGCTCACACACATACAAATCCACACACCCACACATACTTAAGCATCCATTTATACCTCCCAACAACTATTGAAAGTGTCTCAACACCTTTGAGCATCCAATCTTAGGCATCCGCTCGATCTGCAGCCGTCACAACCTAGCCCGTGGAATCCACTTGATCCTTAGGCGTTAACTCCACTCCTTCAGTTCTCTCTCTCTCTCTCTGTCTCTCTCTCTCTCTCTCTCTCTCTCTCTCTCTCTTTTCAGGAAGTAATTATCATTCAAAGCAATACTTATAATCCAGCTGTTCTAGACCTGGTCAAAATTGGAGAAACCCTTCAGGTCCGTGGGGAACCAAGCAAGTACTACCCTTGGGTAGCTCTCTACGATTAAAGCCAAACCTGAGTTACCTTTGGTTGTGACGGTTTTACAATACTGGCTTAAGAAAATGGGCATTTTGTTACTTAAAGTTGAGAGCCTATTTAGCATTTGTAACTTCTGTACAGCTATAAATTATGCCGTGTCCAGTAATTTGCGAAAATGTGAAACGAACCGGTTTGGAAGGGCCCATAGACCGCCTGCCACGAGCGTTTCATAGACTCAAAATCATCCGCATCCTCCATGCGTGCTTGGCACCTCAGTTTCAGACCGCCGATATTAAGCTCTACACCAGATAGCTTCTCGGCAACAAGAAGCGACCTTTGGGGAAGCGTCGTCTCGCCACGGTGCGAGGCAACCTCACCACCGCGGCCGAGATGCGGCAGGTTCCAAATGAAGAGCGATCCGGAAGCGATGGGCTCATCACGGCGCTTTTTGTGGAAGTCTTTCTCCTTGTGGAGAGAGAGGTCGTTATGGGAGACGGAAACAGAGAGGGAGTCATGGATGAAGGAAGAGAGGGATTGTTTGAGCTGCCATTCATCGACGGGTTTGACAGAGAGGTCGGAACGGGTGAAGGAGAGGAGGATGCGCAAGCGAGGAACAAGGGAGAGGCTTTGGCCGAGCTCCAAAGGCTCTACTGTGGAAGACGAAGAGGCCATCGAACAATAGGCTTGCTTTTGTTTCAAACCAGTCCTATATACTCCATCCAGCTCTTTTAGGCTCTTTACACCGGTGTTCACGAACAATTTCTCTCTCCTCAGGTCATTAAACCTGCATCTGCATAACTTTATAGGTTTTTTTCAACACTTTATCGATTTTTACGGGTTTTCATAACTAAACCTCCTCCATTTTTAAAAACCGAAAAAAATAACATTCACAGGTCAAAATGAAAATCTTACAGGTCCATTGTATATAGTTTGCAGGTTCTTTGTGAACACTGCTTTACACACATTCCATTCATTACTTTGCGGGTTAAGCACACCCTTCACAGAACACATTTTTCTCAACAAATCACGGGTTTCAAATTTTGAAAGGTTTTTCTTGAGAATTTGCCCATTTTTTGGCTAAAATATAACTAAATTGCCTAAAACTTTGAAGATTTTACGAAATTTAGAAAATGTCTTTGCGGGGGAAGATTAAAATGCTACAATTTCATTGTATCTGGTTTGTAGGTTTTCGGTGAAGACTGGTTAAGCATGATTCCAAAATTTAACCTAAGAACAACAGGCTTGAACCATTGCATAGGCTTGGCCATTAGTTTGGGAGTTAGCCATGATTGGTTGTAGGCATATTGTTCAAACTCTGTAACATGCCTACAACCAATCATGTTTAACAACATGCTTGACCATTGCACAGTTTAAGCTGCAAAGGCTCTACTGAGGAAGCCATTGAACAACAGGCTTGCCATTGTGAATGGTTTCAAACTAGTGCTATATCCTTAAGCTCTCTTAGGCACTTTACACACAAAAATCATATTCCCGCATAATTGCCCAAAATGAACCTAAGTTGATGGTTGCAAAGGCTCTAGTGAAGAACTCTAATAAGAGGCCATTACATAGCTTCAACAACAAGCTTGCCATTTTGAAGAGAGAGAGAGAGAAGGAGTTGGGGTGAGGGAAGCGGGATATCGATTCATTGTTGCTTCAATCCAAGATTCTCAATTTGGCTTTCAACTTCTGCTAGAGTCATTTGCTTGTGTCATTGTGATTTTACATTTTGGGTAGGCCTTTGAAATGACGAAAGTCATTCATCTTATTTGTGAAACCACTGATTCAAATTAATTAATGCAATTTACAATCTTTGCAGTGTGGTAGCTAGAAGCAGTGGGAAGACACTTCTAAAAGATGCAGGGAAATGTCACCCACATGATAAACATCATATAGGGAGTTATGCAAAGAATGCATGTAGAATGCATAGGCATCAACAGGAGCATTAGAGGATATGCGATGATTTCTATCATACCAGATGTTCCAGTATGCAGTAAATCTAACCCATGAAAATAGAGCGCTATAGTTAGCTAGAGAGGAGTGAAATCTGCCAAATATCCGAAAGTGGTTGGAAAAAGTATGCGAAGGGAAGCAAATCGAAGCCTAGCCAATAGGGTCAAAAGCACTCCACACACATCTCGTTATAGACACACCTCGCCCATGACTAAACCTTCTAGTCTTACATGGACTCCAAGTCGTGCCCTCTCCAAGCCAACAACAATGGGCACCCTTTAAATCTGTTTTTCGTGTCCTGCAAGTTAAAAATCATGTTGGGCAGTGTGTAAAGGGGGTGCACTCAAATTTTTAAAACCCACAATGGGAAACTAGAGGGTAATGGGGTGCACCCATTCCAAACTACCTAGGTCTCTTTTTGGGCGCCCCGACATTGGACACCCTTTGGCAGTGTGTAAATGATGGCACCACCCCACAGCCATCCTCCAAAGGTGTTATGATCCTAGTTGACCCCAATAAGAGGGACAGGCCCACACACAAACACAAGACTTTTGTGTCTGCATCCTATAAAGGCCATAATTCCAGCATTGACTCAGTCATGCCACATTGTACCACCCTTGGATCCAGTGATCACCACCTTTGATCAGTAGATCATTCCTCAAGATGAGGACATTTATTCATCAATGCAGTCCTACCCCAATGCAGTGGACATCATCAGGTTCACAACCGTACTGCAACCTTGGGAGACTCAGTGTTTCAGCATGCACTTATTGCTGTCATATATAGTCCATACATGATGTAGATTAGTGGTTGGATCTAGGACTACAGATCAATCTTGACATCGAAATTTGGCACCTCTTATGCCTCAAGGACATCGTATGCTTTTTCAGTGATATTCCAGGCTTCTAGGCCTTTATATTGTCAAGTCCACCTTGAGTCTTTGACATATGCTACATCCCATGATGATGGATGTTTAGCTATGGACACATCCGATGACCTTCAGGACAGTTGAGCATACATGTTTGATAGGCCACCATGATAAGAAAGTGGGATCATGCTAAGCCTAGTGTATATAAGATCAATGTAAGAACTATGGAGGCTCAAAGTATATATTGAAAACCATGAGGAGAGAGAGACCAACTAGGAAACACTCAATCTATTGCAATATGTGTAATCAACAATACATGATAGGCTTCTTATATAGAGAGAGCCTTAGAATAGTCAACACTTGTGGGATCCTCTAATCCACATCTCTCCTTGTGGATGTCCTCGATCCACATCCTCACATCATGTAGTCCACAACCTAGGGTGGCTACTTTAATACATTTCTATACCATACCTTAGCCTGTAATCTATATGCACATGGCACCATATCTCAACACCTCCCCTTGGTGCCATGATCCATTGGCTACCACAAGGTGGTCAAATGTGAGTTACAAATCCATCGCCTCCCCTTAGTGCATGCATTGCTACTTAAGGTGGTAAAGTGTGGCTTTTACATGTCAATACCTCCCCTGAGTGCTTGCATGGCTACTTATAGGTGGTCAGGCTTGATTATAATAATATAGGCTAAAGATGGAAAGGCTTTTGCTTCTCAATACATGTTGTTTTTGTCATTCTGCTCATGGTTTGATGATGACTCCACATAGTTGACCCACTGGTTCTTCAATTTGTAATCTTCTTCTTTGTGTCTCAACATCTTGCTATGGTGACACTTTAGTTTGTTCTTTAGTGTGCACTCACTTTGATAGTGACCCATCCTTCCGCAATGGTAACACTTTGTTGGTGTTTTACTGAACAATGCTTGTTCTTCCTTATTGCTGATGCGTGTTGATGTAGATGTCGATGTTGATCCTTTCAACTCTCTTTCTTTATTAATACGAGAGGATACACATTCCTCAAACTTTGGATTTGGAAGATTCTTCAAAGTGGTTGTCAGTGCGCTGTACTCTTTAGGGATGTGCATCCTTTTCTCCTACTTTTGCATTTATGCCTTCTAGTTCATAATGCTATTGATCTTGTTGACAAATTGTGCCATGGATTCATTGAGGTCATGTGCAAACCATAGAATTCAATCTTAAGATGGATTTCTTGGTTTTTGGCTTTTGCACCAACACTTTGTTCAACTCATCCCATGCATCTTTGGCATGATCCTTAGAGTCTGTATGATGAATTATGTTTGGACCCAAGTGCAAACCAATGAGAGTGATAGTGATGCTTCATCTTTTTCCTTCCAGGATTCATTTGGTGCAGTGGGTATGCCATATTTTACAGTCTTCCAAAGCTTCTGATGCATCAAGAGATACCTCATTTGTGTAGACCAGGTGTGAAAAAGAGCTTGTGGATCTGATCGGTTGAAGGTCGCGTTTCAAAATCTAGACAATAGAGGCAATTCATAGGAAGGAATAGGGCTCTTATCATGAAGGAAAGCGCAAAGATTTTGTTTCCCTTTTGCGGAGAACTCTCAGACCAGTCAATTGCAACAAGATCAACTAGAAACTCTACCCACTATGAGAGTCTTTTCCACCAAAATTGCAGGACCTGCAAAACTAGGCGCGTACTGCAAGCTTGAGCATCCTCACTTACCTCAGATGCTAGGGAGTCATTGCTTTGGAGTTGTTCATCAAATCAATTTGTTGTTATTGCCATCGGTTGCTCGGTGCCTCTATGAGTTGAATTTCTGATAGTCTATCAAGCTGGGCCATTTTGCCTTTCGCTTGGTTCTTTGCATGATTCGATCTCGCCTAGTCATGTGTTGTCGCTAAAGGGCTCACTGACTAGTGAGGCTTATGGCTAGGTTGGGATGTTCATGGCCTGCCCCTTTGCATTGTTGTAGCTAGTAGAGTCACTTTCTTTTTAGCTTGGCGTAGGAGTCCACGAGTTGTTGAAGGGATATTGAAGAAGTTGCTACCAAAGGCTACAGTAATTCGAAGTTGCTTAGTCTCTAGATTTGGATAGGCTTGATTAGAACTAGAGAAATTCTGAGTACCTCTTCTAACGCTCATGAAATATTCTCTCAATAAGATGAATAAGGATGAGGATAAATCCTCAAAGGAATGAAGGATGAACATGTATCATGGAAACTTCTCTCAATCTAAGCTATTCTAGGCTTCACTAACTAGATCTCATACCATGATAAGAAAGTGGGATCATGCTAAGCCTAGGGTACATAAGATCAATGTAAGAACTACGAAGGCTCAAAGCATATACTGAAAATTATGAGGAGAGAGAGACCAAATAGGAAACACTCAATCTATTGCAATATGTGTAATCAACAATACATGATAGGCTTCTTATATAGAGAGAGCCCTTAGCATAGTCAACACTTGTGGGATCCTTTGATCCACATCTCTCCTTGTGGATGTCCTCGATCCACATCACATCATGTAGTCCACATCCTAGGGTGGCTACTTTAATACATTTCTATACCATACCTTAGCCTCTAATCTATGTGCACATAGCACCATATCTCAACACATCGTACCTTGTCAGTTTTATGGGCCTCTTCAGCAGCAGCAGCAAAGCAATGTATTGTTGTATGATCCTTTTTTTAGAGAGTATTTTTTGGCAGTGCTTTGGACCCAAGCATAACTTATACCCATTCCATGAAGGTGGGTGGGGGGACAATGCCCCCCCCTAGGACGTCATCGTGGGGTTCCAAGGGGGATTGGCAACGTGCATTAGGAACCCCTTGGCAAGGGTTCGGGGGCTATGCCTCCAAAGCTAAAAATACACGAAAATTGGTGCATGAATTGCTTATAAGTTGTGTGGTCAAAATTGTAAGATAAGGCTATGTCTCACATAGAAGAAAAGTAGTGGATATGCTGCTTATATCTTGTATCTTCTCGCTTGCCGTATAAGAAAGACACAAGACTAGATGTTTCTCTGTGGACGTAGCCCACACTGGGTGAACCACGTATATCAGTGTCTCTTTGTCTCTTCCATTCTATGTGCTTTCTGTATTGTGTATTTTATGCATTCCACTTCTCGCATTATTGCTCCATTATCATGTTGCTCCTAATATGTATCATACCTACACCTTCGGTTAGCCCCTGAATCACTATGTCCACATCGACTATGCGGTCTTCTTCGACCTCGCATCATTTGGTAGAGGTTCTGCTGCAACATACCTCCGCAATTGCTATCATTTCTTTTGGGTTGGTGACACTCTTGTATGTGACAACCAAATGGATTCACATCCAGATGCCTCTTTTACAGAGCAGCTGCATAGCCTATGATGCCACGGCCCACATGACATGTTCAGCATGCAGCCATACACATAGCTCTACAGGCAGCCATACACATAGTTCTCCACACAATCATCTTTCGATTGACCAGTCTTTGATCTAGGTGGACTTTACTTTCTGCATCTTTCCTTCCTCTTCCCTTTGGCCTATCGTCTGGGTTTTATTCCCAAAGGCAAAGCATGATCCACAACTTAAGAGGGGGAAATGCACATTTATGTACATGATCATAAGTTATACTCATTGTATAGGCTTTTGCTAGGTAGTCACTGTGCTCACACACACGTATTTATTTGATTCTTTTTAGTTTCCTTTTTAGTTTTGGATGCTATCATATGCATGAAACAAAATCCACAAAAAGGTCGTGTACAAGCACCCTCTACTAGTGCAATTTAAGAGGGGTGTTGAGGATAAATTCACAATATCTAGATAGGAGGTGTCGCAATTCGTGGCAATGTTAAGTGTGACTTTACTATGGGCAGCAATTGCTTGCATTGGCAATAGTCGACTATCTGTCTGGTGTGGACTTTGAGGCACTTTGGGACAACATTGTTTTTTGTCCTTCGTTCAACATGATTTGTGGGCTGGCCCTTGGTTTGGTTAGTCCACCTTTCAGGTGCTTATTCGAGGGGGCGTTGTTGGGTATGGGCTAACCCTTTTGGTGTAACCACCTTGTGGCCTGTATGGTAAAATGACTAATGGAAAAGGGCTCCTTGTGAGATGAGACGTGGATTTATGGCTTGACTAATCCCATAAGCAATGTGGAAACCTTGTAAGCCTTGGATATAATGGAAGGTAAGACCACTCTCTCTCATCCTGTCAGCTTTTGGGGGAGAGAGGGCTTGGCATGGCTAGGGTATGAGGGAGTGGAACCCCTCATAATTGGTGCCTCTACGATGACACATGGCATCTTCAACAAGCTCCTACAATGTGGTAGCATTCTTGGATGTAGATGTGAGGTACCTCCTAGGGTTAGTTTGTGCTTGATATCGTCCACACTTGTGGAGCTTTAATCTACACTTAGTTTGCTACCTTCATGCTTGTTTATTTCTCCAAGTCTAAAGGCTTGACAAGTGAATGTTGAGTTTAGATCTAGCTAGGAAATTTTTTAAAGCTACGACACCACCTAATTACTCTTAGCTCTACAGTAGAGGGAGCTATAAAAATAGACCACTCAATTTATTATTTTAGGCATTTAGAAAGAAAGCTCCACTTTTGGGGGCTTCACTTCATCAACCCACATGGCTACACCCAGATCCACCACCTCCCCAATGCTTTGAAAATCTTGATTGCATAATTTTGTGTTTCTTCTCACAAACTACACATTGAATTGGATAGGCTAAGGGCATCCTATGGGAGGGTCATCTATGTAGCATGTAGGAAGTTGAATTGGAGGAGATTTTTGCTTTCAGATGTCTTGTGTTCTATGAGACTCGATGCCATCACCATTGTCTATTTAGATATGAATTCAAACCCCTCTCTAGCCTCCTTATCCATCAGGATCAAAGATGTGTAGGGATTTTCCTTCATGAGGCCTTACAACACAAAGACCAACTCCTCAAGATACACAAAGGAGACCATGAGGCCCAATTGGAGTCCAAACAAAGGGTGGTTACTACTTTTTTCCACTTAGGTGGCCCAATTGGAGTCCAAACAAAGGGTGGTTACTCGATTTTTCCAGTTAGGTGGCATAGATCAACATTCCACATGAAGACAATGTAGCCAACTTCCAAAGAGAGTGAGAGAGAGTGACATGATGGAACCACTTGTGCATTGACCCACACATGAGACAATAGATTGGAGTGATACTTGCATTGTCCGATAACAATGAGCTACTACAAGGCAACCACATAGGCTACTCAAGTTGATCACTAGTAGTGCTCCATCACAGGTTTTTTCTTTCAGCAATGCCAACCTCCACCGAAACTGTGGTCCACTGAGACCCAACAAGCCAATGGTTTGGTTCCTCAGACAACATATAGAGGACCCGCCTCACGAGTGGATAGCCATATTTTTTTATCCTTGACTTTCCTCTCCCTAATAGTGAGCTTTCCATGTCTTTTCCCTACTCATTGATAACACATTATATGATATAATATGATACACCATGTACTCTCTCCCATAGTAGGGTTGCATACCTACTTTTCATGGTTTTAGATAACAGTATTAGTCTTGGGCATGGATGCCAACTTTGTGACTCCACCACGTCAATTTTTCACATTGCATCTAGGTTGTTCAGTCTCATAGACCCTTCGATCTTTTAAAAATTCTAATAAATTTTCTTTCTTTCTTCCTTCCTTTTTAACAAGAACATCGAGGTTACATTGGCTTTATGCTCACTTTTGCTGGCAAAAGAGATCGGCTACCTCAAGCACATTGTGGGCCATAAGTGATCAAAAGTAGTCTTATGACCTCGAGGAGGTCATAGCATGAGAGTGGGGTTAGATCCAAGCATTGGGCCCTTTAAAAGGGGTCCATTAGAATGCCCAATGCTTGAAACCTTTAGAGACTACTTGACCGAGTAAGACTTTCTTTATCAATGAATGGGGTGTTTATGCCACAAAAATTATGCCCTTTGGACTTAGAAATGATCCCTCTACCTTTCAGAGATTTATGGTTGAAACTTTAAAAGGCTACTTTATCAAGTTTATTTCTATTTACTTGGATGATTTTTGTCTTTACTCGATTAGTTTTTAATCATTTGATTCTTTTGGGTAAAGTATTTGATAGGTATATATAAGTCGGTATATCATTAAATCTGGCAAAGAGTGTTTTATGTCCGAGTTGGTGTATTTCTTGGCCATGTGATATCCAAGGATAGAATAAGGACTAAACCTAGAAAAATATAGCTATAAATCCATGCTTGAACCAACTAGTTTGACTCAAGTAAGACATTTTATTAGGTTTATTAGTTTCTATAGGCATTTCATTCGGGATTTTCTAAGACAGCTGCCCCATTATATGAACTCAAAAAAATATGTCAAGTTCCAGTGGACACCTGAGTTGTCTAATGCATTTCATGCTCTCAAGAAACATGCTTCTAAAACACCCATTCTCAAACAACCAAGATGGGATGTCATTTTTCATGTTCATGTGGATTCTTCTAGATCGGCCATTGGGATTAGTTTAGATCAACCAAAGGATAAGTTGGACTATCTTGTTACTATGCTATAAGTGCAACTATAGTGCAGCTAAAAGAAAAGCCCTAGGTATGGTATATAGTGTTCAAAAGTTTTGACATTATATATTGGGCAATCAGCTCATAATTTATGTGGATCATTAGGCATTTTTATGTCTTATCAATAAAATCATTCAAGGAAGTTTGATTAGATGGATGCTCTTATTATGAGAATTTAATTTTTGGATTGTTCATAAACTTGGCAAATCACGTGCAAGAGCAGATTGTTTGTCTTGTCTACCACATCATACAATCAAGCCCGGAGCTACTTCCAAGCTTCCTGATGCTAATCTTTTTGCTTTTGATTTCAATGGACTGAATATGGTGATTTGTTGTAATATCTCTCTTAGGGTATATTTCCTATGCAGATGCCTACAGACAAGTGACAACAACATGCTATTTCACCAATCTGATGGTGTGTTATGAAGGTGGTAAGAAACACACGAGTGCACCATGGTGCTAATGGAGGCTCATAAGGGCCTGATTGGAGTCAATTCGTAGGTGATATTACCATTAGGAAGGTGTTGCAAGTAGGATTATGATGGAGCACTCTATTCCAGAATGCACATGCCTTTACTATTCAGTGTGATGCTTGTTAGTGCACAGGAAGAATGCTTTGCCCTAATCTCCCCGTGTGAGTCATGCCTGGGCTGCATGTGTCATATGTCTTTGCAACCAAGTGAGCCTTAGGAAGATTTTTAGCGATGGGGTCTTGATTTCATTGGTCCTTTCAAAACAACTAAAAAATAGAATAAGTATGTTATAGCATCTATACTAATTATGCTACTAAGTGGACTGAAGAAAAATCTATCAGAAGATAACTCGGCCAGCACTACAACAAAATTTCTCTTTGAGAGTATTATCTATAGATAGTTTGTAAGCGATCAAGGGACTCATTTTATGAATGAAGTCTTTGAATTTTTGACCAAATAATTCATGATTGTTCATTAGGTGGCTACTACCTACTATCCAAGGTCTAATGGCCAAGCCAAGTCCACCAACAAGACTCTCAAACTGGTTCTTACAAAGACTATTACTTCTAATCATCCTAATGGGGACACAAAATTTCATGTCGCATTATGGGCTTATAGAACCTCTTAGAAGGTCACGACCAATCTCACTCCATTTTGCATGGCCTTTGGATTGGAAGCTATTGTCTTAGTAGAATTTTTGGTTCCAAGTTTGCATGTGGTTATTGAACATCATCTTTGGTGAGCCTGAAGCAATACATTGCCGATTGGAGTAGCTCAGCCATTTGTATGAATTATGTTTATGAGCTGCTTGGACACAATAAGAATTCAAAGGAGGGTAACATCTTGGCATGACAATTATATTGTGCCTAAAAATCTAAAAAAGAGTGTGCTTGTGTTCTTATACAATGCAAGGAATGGTAAGTTGAAGCCTAGTTTCAAAATTGGCTGGGATGTTTCATACAAATTGGTGGAAGTTCATGATAATGGTACTATTGAATTGGGGTTGATCTAGTAGGCAAGGTGATTTCCAAGTTGATTAATGGGAGCCAAGTCAAGACTTATTAAATGTGTCGATAGAAGAGACAGTGAATCTCCATAGATTCAAGAGGAATATAAGGAACCAGCAGTAGTAGGGCCAATGATGGAACACGGTCCCCCATGTTAGCTAAGAATAAATTTAGATGGTGGTGAGCTCGCCTATATTAGACTCACCAAACTTCCTACTTAGTGGTAGAAATGGAGATTAGAGAGAAGACTACTACTAAGAAACTCTTGAGAGATTGCTTGTGTGTAGACAATGAGTTAGCATAGATCTAGGAAGAATAGTCCATGGGCTTATAGAGCTTCTAGCCTAGTCGAGGCAAGGGAATGTGAGTCCAATTTCAAGTTTGAGTGGAATTGTTGAGGGAATGTGTAGCCACGAGATGTTATAATGAAAAGATTGCTTCATTTAATACAAACAATGTTTATGTGTTTGTACTACATTTATCTCAATACTTTTATCTATCTTCATATAGTTTGCCTACACAATGTGCCGCCTCGTGTTATTTATACCAATGTTTATTTCTAATTGTCCTTGTCTTGACCCAAAACCTTGCATGTCAACCCCACAGATTGCAAAAGAGGGCATCTTCTCTCACAAGAAAATTTACACCAAGCTCTACCATGGGTAGTTAACCAATCAACTTGGGTGATAGGAAAATGACTGTCCACACTACCTCATACTACATAGTAAGGATCATCCATACCATCTTGAGTGACTTTCATGATTTTGATCTTTGCAAAGAACTCCTCCACTTGCCGATAGTTTTCCTTCTCCTACATCTTGGTTTGACTCCACTTACAGGATGTGCCTTGTATTTGTGATGGACTCCTTTGGATAAGTCTCATTCCTCTCCCATGCAATAAAAGCTTTGTTTGATGTATTATAAGGCATAATATCTCCAAATGTTTCCATAGCTCCACATTTATGCCTCAACTTAACATGCGATCTAAGAATCCATAGAGAGAGAGAGAGAGAGAGAGAGAGAGAGAGAGAGAGAGAGAGAGAATGAGGGAGGGAGGGAGAGAGAGAGAGAGAGAGAGAGAGAGAGAGAGAGAGAGAGAGAGAAACGACAAGTGAAGGAGCTGTATGCTCTTGATGAGGATTTAGAGAAGCCTACAAGGCTTGCATGAAAACCAACATGGTGGCTGTGGAAAAATACTAAGTATATGGCTTAGGATGGTTTCATTTTTAAGAGGAAGCAATTATGATCATTACTCAAAAGGAATGGCAGGGCATGTTGGAAGAGATAAGACCTTGCAACTTGTTTGGAGCAAGAATGTTTAGCTCAAAATAACTACCCAAATCAAGAGTTTGTAGAGAGACGAACTCAATACTAGGAAGACATAGGGAAAAAGTCCAATGTCAGACTATATAAGCCCCTACCCATCCATAATAGGCATGGACTTGGTATGTGGGGTGCTTAAAAAGCCCCTACCCATGCCCTTTACATTTTCTTTTTAAGCACCTCACATACCAAGCCCACTAATCATCCCATACCTCCTTTAATCCCTTCTTAACCCATGAACTCATTCGCTCCTTACTCCACTTGTGACTTAAACTTCACTTGTGGCTAAATTGTTTTTTTCATTATCTAAGAATCCATATGGTTGTCTATATTCCTAGGTAAAGTGATAACAAGCCAGGGAAAACAGGCTTTACCTGTCTACCCAAATGTAACTATGATGTGTTAACACCTAGTTTGTTTGGATGGTGGTAGGTAAGTGGACCCCAACCTCGGAACCTGGACTGCCTGAGGATTCGACATCTTTTTTCAATATTATGTTTATCAAACTCAATATTATTAAAAATTATTAATTTGATTGAAACTTTTACAAACTCTAGTTGCATTTTTCAACTTAGATGTCTTAAACATTTTTTCCTTTGTTAACATTTTATCCAATTGATGGAATTAATTGTATGGCTCAATTATTGATGGGACTTTTTAATCTACACACACACACACACACACACACATATCCACCACGACCTCTTTGTCTCCCCCTGCCTCTAGAGTTACCACGTCCTCCTACATAGGACTGGTTTTCTTGCATTTGCTGCATATTCTGATTTCTACCACGGCCTCCAGATCCTCTACCTCTGCCTCTACCCCTTCCAGCATTTGAGTAGAAGACAGTTTCTTTTGAGGTTTCTTCTGAAGAAGATGCACCACCATTTCTCTGCTCTTCAGAAATTAGAAGAGCAATCAACTCCTCAAAATCAGGAAATTTTTCACGAACGGCAATGGATGTCCGTAACTGTGCATAATCCTTTCCTAGACCATTCAAGGTCACAGAAACTAAATCGTCATCATCCACTGGTGACCCAATGGAATGTTGCTGAGGTGACCATGACGTGACCCAGGTGTGACTCTTGGTGGGTCGCCATAAACTTATGTTCATGAATTTTGATAGGGTACCTAAATTTCATTATATATCGTATTAAAAAAGTATTACAAATGTCATTTCTATATCCCCCAAAAAAATTGGTGTGCAAATTTTAGTCTTCTTACAAAATAAATAATTTTCATGCCAAAAGTTTGAGTGAAAATTTTCCAAACTTTGTCCATTTGTTTCAAGAACATTTAATTAGATTAAGAGAGTGTTGGAAGCTTTAGTATGTGTAGATGGTTTCCTCTAGCAATGGTGGAGAACATAGGGTAGCAGTTGGCTGTACCACCAATGGCAATGTCCTTAGTACTCGAGATCTAGAGACCACTGGGCTCAGACCCAATAATTAAACAAACTCTAACAGCACTCAGGATGTTGACATGCAGGATTTTATATGAGATAAGATAGCTGTGTCATATCCAACATACCCTTTACCTTGCTTCACCCTCCACCTAAAGGAAAGGGACATGCAAAGTTTGTAGGAAGGTACAACGGATTCAAAAGCACTAAGAAAGTTGTTGGCAGAGTTTAGAGTTACCTTGGGAAGTTTTCATGTCTTCAACCATGAGGCAAAAAGAATACAAAACGTGAAAGTTGCCTCATTTGCAGCTTCCAACTTGAAGCTCACAAACAATGGATCCCCCAAGCAAGCTCTAGTGCACCAGGACACGACTGGGAAAACCATGCAGGAGGTGCCTTGAGGGTCCTATACTGGAGCTCTCCAAGGAGGTAGATGCAAAGCCTGTTTAAGGCTCCCTCGGTTCCAAAGTAGATGGCTTTGGAGCAACTCACCCCATGGGCAAGAAATATCTTTAACGAGCCTGCCCAAGGTAGCTTAGGAGAAGCAATAAGTCCCACAGTAACTGAAAAAGAAGCTTGTCTAGGTGGTGGCACTTTCAAAGGTAAGCTACCGACAGCTAAAGTGCATAATGACATTCTCAACGAGACAACAAAGTGGCTCTATTCTTGCGTGGTTATCGGGTATATCCATGGATCTCATCCTCCTACCATGTCTCTAGAAGGTTGGCTTAGGAAATTTTGGTCTTGTAATGGTCTTAATGTCACTAGTATTTGCTTCCTTAGGAATGGATATATATTTTTCTATTTGAGAAACTAGACATGGCGATGGAGGTAGTTCAGAAAGGTACTTGGACGATTAGGAGTCAACTTCTTTCTATCCAATTGTGGGAGCCCTCTTTTAATCCTAACTCGCCTCCTCCTTCCAAATCCTCAATTTGGGTGGAGTTTCCTGATCTGCTGCTATCCTTATTCCCTTAATTAGAGTCCCTTTGTGCTCCTTTAGGCCAATTCCTGGGTCTCAAAGCTCAAATGTTCATTAGCCCGAGGGGAAACCTCAAGCCTGTGTCTTGATGGACTTAGTAGTTGAACCTCCAAATGCCATTTGCGTTTTGGATGGTGACGGCTCAAAACTTATCCAAAAAGTTTTCTACAAGAATATGCCAAACTCCTGTTTCTTGTGTGGTCTAGCAGACCATTTCATTAAGGATTTCCCTAGCCAGGACCAACAGGAAGGAAAAAGATGAAGAGTCTACTCAAACTCCACAGACTAAAAAATCAAATAAAGAGGCTCCCTTAGTAGAGCCTCAAGAACTAACTGCAAAGATATAAGCAAAAGAAAATAGAGGAAATCCCACTAGTCACAAAGGAGGAGATGGCTGAGAGTTCAGAAGAGGAAGAGGAATTTGTAGCCAACACGCAGGATTTCAAAGCCTAGCTCGAACAAGCAGAGCATGAAGCTCTAAAAAAGGAAGACCCTCCTTTTATATTAGTGAAGGAGAAAAAGACTCTGCCAGGTAGAGAAAAGAAGTTAGTTGGTTAGCGCGTCAGGGAGCAAATTCAAAGACCCACTCCCCATTAAGAGAGAAAAGAGGATGTCGAGAGGATTTGCCCTTTCCCCACACCACAATCTGGTGAATTTTAAGAAGGAAAGAAATAAAAGTACTACCCAATGCTACAGAATCAATCCCAAGAAGAATTTTCTTTTTTTAGTGTCAAACCCATGGTTTTCAAAAGATGGTTGAGAGCAAGAGGAATTACTCTTGATTTCTTAGCCTTCCAAGGAGTTAAAGTAGGAGGAGCAAAATTGAGGTGGCAACTAAATTAGATTGATAATAAGAGAGTCTGTTATTATCACACATATCACGAAGAGGGAAGAGTTGGAGCAGCTCTAGGTGTTTCATTACATCTAGCTCAAGCAGCAGTAGGTAGGGCCCTTCCTAGCAACAGAGTAGGGTTGGAGTTCAATCTTCCAAACCTATCTTGCTAGATCTTCTCAATTTATGCACCTAAATTTGCTAGAGAAAGAGCACTTCTATGGGGTGGTAAATTCCTTCAAGACAACACTATTCTGCTGGGTGACTTCAACATGGTAGAGACAAAAAGAGATAGGTGGAATGGGATAGGAAATGTTATAAGAGGTGAAGAGTTGACCATTTGGAGTCTCCTCAAGGACCATGCTCTCTTGGTAGATGCATCAGAGGACACTTCTTTCACTTGGACGAATAGCCAGATTGGTCATTTACATTGGAAATCTCATCTTGATAAGGCTTACTTTTCCAGAAGGATTCTTGATGAGGCACTGTGCCACAAGAGCAATGCACTTTCATCCCTCCCATTCTCTGACCACAAGCCTATACTAATAGTTTTGGAGAAGGGAGAAGGGAAAAGATTTAGATCTTGGTTCAAAGTGAACCCCTTCTTCTTCTAGATGCCCTATGTTTAGCATAAGATTGTCAAAACCTGGCACAAAGCCTTTGGAGGCATTGTGAGCATTTCTGACAACTGGGTTAGAGCTACAGAAGGGACTAGAGCCTTCTTGAAGGCCATCAAATGAAGAGCTGACAAGGCTCATAAGATGCTAGAAGTTAGAAGAGAAAATCAAGGTGCTTGAGGGAGATCTCTCAAGGGCATGTACAATTAAGGGAATTTAGAGGAAATATAAGAGTGGAGGCAAAGATTGTAGCAAATCAAGCTAGAATCTACACCAGAGAGTGGTGGGAAGGAAAAGGAGATAGAGCAAACGAAGAATTGTTCAGAAGCCTCAGGAAAGAACACAAAGGAATGACTCGAGGCCATTCGTAAGGCTGACAGATTGGTTCAAGATCCGGATGAGATTATGGATTTAGTGTTGACTCACTTCTAGGGCATTCTGGGAGAACTAGAGGTGCTCACAACTTAAAAAATTAGAGCCAGGGACTAGTGTCAATAGGCTAGAAGCAAAAAGGTGTCGAGTTTTGACTATCTTTTCCTAGATAAAGATCTTTCCCCAGAATAACTAAAGGGGGCCATAGACGTAATGGCAAAAGGCAAGACTCTGGTGAGGATGGACTCTCAATTGAGTTCTACCAAGTTTTTTGGGAAATGATAGGCCCACATTTTTTGTTATTATGGCAAGAGTACCGAGAAAAAGCTTCTTTTTGGACCCTAGGAATGATTAAATTAATTCCTAAGGGTGGGCTGAAAGATGGGTCTAAAAATTGGAGACCCTTGACCATGTTGATCAATACATGAAAACCTTTTGGTGAGCTTTCTAATGTGAGCTTTTAAACAATTTCCTTTGTTTTTGCAAGCTTTTTTTAGAAATCCATACGTGTTTTTGTTATAAGAAATATGGGGAGGTTAGAAAGAGGGGGAGATGCTAGAGGATATGTTCATTTTCATAGCATGTGGGAGGGGCAGAAGAGTGAATATTATGCACAAGGGGGCGGGCGGATATGAGTGGGTGTAGGAAGGAAAAAATTGTGGAAGATATATTCATATTCAAAGTAGAAGGGAGGAACTATGGGAGATATGTTTATTTTCAAAGTGTATAATTTGAAAGTTTTGACCTCATATTTGGATTCCTCATTAAATCCTGATAATTTTGAGTACCAACATGACCGTATTTTGATAAAAATTTAAAAAATGATGTTTTTGCCAAATTATACACTTTGAATATGAACAAATTATTAATAATTCATGGGGATGTTTATAAATTAAAAAAACAAAGATTCTTAAAGGTTAGTTATGAGTTTCTAACCACGGATTCTTGCAGCCTACATAAGTCAACAATGATAAGTCCATATTTACTGCGATAAGTCCATGTTTATCTTGTCATGCGAAGGTTTACAATTTTGAAAAACAAAGATTCTTAATCGTTAATTATGGGATTCTGACACAAAAATCTACTACTAACATGAGTCATGACGACACAGAATCCAATTTAAAGAGAGAATATGATAGGAGCATTTAATGCCAGTTCATTTTTTAAGATTTTGGAGCAAAGAAAAATAAGAAACTAGCGGATTTCTTACAGGGCCCCAAAATGAGTTCCCTTTTTTCCTAATGTGAAGAATGCAAAGAACACTAGCAATTGGTAGATGTGGGTACAGATGGTGACTTTACATGGCGTAATAGTCAAGTAGGAGAGAATAGGAGGGAAGCCAGACTAGATAGATTTAATGTGTCACAAGGCCTTCTGAACATCCTTAAAAATAAAGTCTTTCTCTTCCCTAAACTTGCCAGACCCTAAACTTGTCTTACTAAGATGTGATTTTGGGTCTGGTGTTAGGGGCTCCTCTTGGTTCATTATTTGATTGAGAAAGCCTGGTAAAATGCTTTTTCTAAGAGCATGTCTACTTCAGAAGCTTGGGCTTTGGCTATTCAAGACACCCGAATCATTCTTAAAACAGCTAGAAAAGATAGAGCTAAGATCAAGTTTTAGAGAATGGACATTATTTAGAGAAATATTAAAATTCAAGGACAGAAAGCTAGAACAGGGGATGCAAATGCTCAAGAGGATCTTCTTACTGTGCTAAAATGGATCCCAGGAGATAAAAGCAGATCAGATTAAATGACTCCAAGGTTTATTTCAGAGACTGGTGGACAGGGAGGATAGATAGGCCCACTATTGAAACCTTTAAGCTGATTAGAAGAAAGAGAGTTCAGGAGGATTTCCCACTTTTAAAAAAAGCAGATGGCTCTTGTGTTGCTTCTACAGAAGAGAATATCGAGTTTATTCAACAACACTTCTAGCTGGCTGTTATCTGCTGCACTCACCCCAAATGAGAACACCCAAGACAACTCTACCAAATCATTAGGGAGAAGGCTATTAAACAATATGATCTACCCACTCTGGAGAAACCTTTTACAATTGAGGAATTGAAGGAGGCACTTATAGTTATGTGCTTTCATGGACATTGATTTAGTTTGGACTTCAACAATTTTCAGGAACTTTATGCTAATTAATGAGCAATTTAGTATGGCATCTTCTTTGTTTAAGACGGGACTACAATCTTGAGGTTAGCTATGGAGAAGAGACCTTTTTCAAATGGAAGACATGGCAAGAAATCAAAAGGGATTTTTCTCTCACCAATCAAAACCAGGGACTTATCATGAGTAGATTGGAATTATGGAAGGGAGAAACTAGCTGGAAGGGTGGCTCCGTCCCCCCTCTGTCCTAATTATACATAAAGAGTGTAGGGTGCTCTTCTATCCTTCCCATACCAACTCCAACTGCTAATATGGATGCCCTTTTTAGAACCCTTAATGATAGATGGAAGCTAAAGGATAGTAGCGGTGCATGGTATGCCAAGTTTGACAAATTTTGGGTTAAACAAGTTCCAGAGAAGATGTCTTGTCTTGCTTGGCTTATCTCCACAAAGCAGTTTGGACTAATGCTAGAGGACTCTGAATAGGGAAGGGAGATGGAAAGTGTAAAAGAAGCCTTGACCCTATGAAGGACATTTTCATCTTTTTGTTGCTTGTCTTCATGTTAGAAGAGTTTGGAAATTCATCTCCTCCGTGCCCATTGGTTCTCCTATTGGTACTTTTCTTCCCCTTCGCGATGATGCTCCCCTCTCAGTTTCACTTCCTGCTCAGATGGTTGATCAGTCCCTCCTTTAGCGCCCTCATGCTGGTTTTCACCAATGTCAACAACTCCCTCCCCCTCATAGATCCCCTAGTCGTACCTCTTTTCAAGAGGCTGATATCCCTACCGACCTTGCAAGTGTGTCATTCAAGGTTTGAAATGAGAATTTATAAAAAGAAAGCCTCATGGATTCTCTACAGAGGGCAACAGAAACTTCTGCACAGCCCATAGGTGTTATCCCTAGGCACAGAGGAAGAAAAAACCATTGCCCCTACCCAGTCATGCTGGGCACAGTTGTTATTAAGGTTATCACTCATGCGGTCTCGAAAGAGGAGATACAAAGATGCAGAGTGATGATTTCTATTCTACTTCTATTCTTGAACCCTTCTTCTCCCCCTTTTTTCTCTCTAGGGGTAGAGAACTTATTATGATGTAAAAGTTTATCTTGTTGACTTTATAAACCCACATTTTTAGGAAAAAAACATTGAATTATATTAATTTTATATGAAATACGTTTTCCTATTGAAAAATACATAATTTGCTACTCTTGAGTTTGCATCTCCAAGCAATCATTGGCCATCTTTTAAATTAAAAAACTTGTTTCGATACATGCAACATAATTTTAGGCTATCTTTTCTCCAAAGTTAGAGCTAGTATTAATATGCTCACTTAATGGGCACGGTATGCATCAATTGATCCACATGCATATGTAGTGCACTATATGAGATGGAGAAGGATGGGAAGGCACAATAAGACAAAGCAAATGCTGTTTGGTGAGAAGATGAACTTTTGACACATCATTTCAAGGCACTTTGGTGATAAGTGATAGGGCAACATTCATGCAGACAATAGGAGAGAAGAAATATGGAGGGGTGTGGTCTACACCATAAGATATTCCTTCTTGGAAGTGTGAGCTGTGAGTCCCCACTTAAGAAGTCTCATATTGTCACCTTTGAAAGTTATATGGTTGGACAACCAACCACCTCTATTAGGGATTAACATCTGGCCCACATCAATCGAGAAAATTAAGGCCATATTCCTCTCAAATGATTGTTACGCACTTAATGTACTTTTAAAAAGGGTTTTCAAGAAAGGGAGGAAACATGACAATTATCGAGAATATGATGATGACATACATTGTAGAGCCCAAAACACATACCATGCCATTGCAACTTGTTCTTTTGTTAGTGGGCCAACCAATATCATGATGTGATTAAATTTACTCTAGTTTAAACTTGAAAGTTATCATGTAAGGTCATATTGTCTTAATCTTCATTCAATCTTGAGTTGGTGCCCACGATGTTGGAAAATCGCTATTAGAATTTGTGGCGGGAAGAGTGGGACTCGATTAAGTTAAGTTCGAGGGAGAAAATAAATGCGATGTGAGGGATGAGAATAAATTTGAGGCGGTGGGAGATATCCAGAAGGGAGGCGATTGGTATTGAGAAGCTTCATATCTGGAAGCTTCTCAACTACCGCATGATCTAGGGGGGAGGGAGGGGGGTGAGGGCAGGCATGGAGGGAGGAGTGGAGAAGGGGGGCGGAGGGGTAATGGGTGAGGGGAAAGAGGAGTGAAGAAGGGGAGCAAAGGTAGGTGGGAGGGAGATGGCAAGGTGAAGCTTGAGGAGTGAGAGGGGCAAGCTTAGCTTTATGTGAGGCAGAGAGTAATTCATGCCTACTAGCTTAGCTTAATGTGATAGATAGGGAGAGGTGGTGGGGGTAAAGTAATAGAATTTATTTAGGAGAGCGAGTAGGGAGGTAGTACATGTCATGTACAACACCATTGCCCCTCAGTGGTTAAAAACCCTGATGAGAGATGCATGCAATCTTGAATATGGGCAGTAAGCATAAATAACTATTGTTGATCTGATTGATAAGGGTAATGTGTTTTCTTGCAATTGATGCTTGTTCTCTACGTATGCTCAAATTAACACATCTAACCACTATTGGTTCCTTGACAAATGTGGCATTTATGTGAGTATATATGCATAATTTGTTTTTAGTATTTTAGATTCTTCATGCTAAATGCATAGCTTTATCTTTGAAAAACTAGGGTCTATAATAATTGTTCTACCTCTTTTAGAAAATAGTATTTAGCTGTACTATACCAAGACCAAATTTTTTGATGAAAGGGGCATGGGATTGCCTCTCTAAAGCATATATACATTATGTAGAGGGTATATGTAGACATGCATTTGGTGGAGGATGTTTGATGTAACTTAGTCCTACTATTATAGTATTCTTTGATTCATTTGTTACATAGTACTTCACCTTTTTCCATATTGAAATAAAGGTCAATAGTTTGAGTTTAAGTTCAAAGGAATAGAATATATGTATGAAACCATGATGGCATGTGTAAAGCAAACCTTTTTAGAGATAGAGGTAGTGGGGCCTCATCGTGTTTATGTAGGAATGAAATTCTACCAACATTGATACTCTTATGTGGAGTTGGTGAGATGGATCGTGATGACATGGAAACGTATGCATACTAACTTTCTCTTCCCTTATGATGTTGTAATGCATATAGTTTTCACCCTAGTGTGTTGTGATCCATATAGTTTTCACCTTACACCTAAATCATAATGTTGGGATGCATATAGTTTTCACATTGGTTTTTTTTTTTTTTTTGTGGTGCTTTAACTCATATATTTCCACCATAATAAGTCATATTCTTATTGGATGATAAAGTTATTGCATATATTTCTACCATAAAATTATAAGCCATATTCTTATGATACACTTTTTGGGTGATGGTTTCTTTACATGGAAGTTCTTTCAATCTTTCACTAGGTCTTGCACTTGGCAATCATGAGCTCTTTGATTTAACTATCCTATATTCTAGGAATGCTACCATTGGACGTTTCTAAGCTTGATGAGCTCCTCATGATTTAACTAACCTATATTTTAGGAATGCTACCCTTGGAGGTTTCTAAGCTTGATGAGCTCCCAAAGTTTTTCCAAAATCAAGCTGATTAGTTGAGTGGAAAATAGGATGACTTTTGGGATTCCCTTTGTGAGTAGGATGAATAAAGGTAGTCTTGACAAGGGTTGAAATTCCATGAGGATGCGAGTTGGAGGACTTTGCAAGGGAGACTTTGTCATGCAAAGTGGGTTGTGTAAGCAATGACGTCGGGTCACTATTTTTATGAGAAACTCACAAAACCTTTAACTTCAAGTACTGGAAGGTTTTCTACCCAAAATTTGGCACAGTATGACCACATAACATGTTACAAGCGGAATCGAAAGTCTTGTAATTCACTCAACCTGAAACTTGTGTTTGCAAGGATATTTGGGGGAATGTGTGGTGCCAAAAAAGCCATCCTCGAGTGTATTAAAATGCGATCCTCATCAAGAATTTCCAGTATCTTTACGGTTACCAACTACAAGATAGTGGGCAAACCTGTAAGTTTTCCGATGCAAAAACTCTGTGATTCGGAGTCGAGTTGGTTGGGAAAAAGCTCTTCTGTAGCACTTGTGGGCAAGGGAGGAATGAAAACGACGGTGGTTGCCTTTTCAGTGGGGGCAAGCATACTTTGTTCACGTGGGACAATGATTTGTTATACGGTTGAGGCGGGGCCCAAGGTGACCTAATTTACCAGGGCGTTAGCTGGCGTGTCAAGAAAGGAGTCCAGCTGTGCGTCTCTTATTGGCAAAGGGTGGGCCACGTGGCTGGGCAATGGGATCTCGAACAGGAGTCAACGCGGGTCGGTAAGGGTTGCCACCAGCGTGGCACGCACTAATCTGGGCCACGGAGGAGAACGCCCCGGCACGTGCGGGCCGGAGCAGACAGTGATGCTTCTAGCTGCCAGCGTGGCAAAGCCGCCATTGTCGCGGTAGGGGAGCACGTGGACGAATTTCCAGGTGTCGTGCGATGGTTGGCTGACTGGACAAAAGTCCTCCCGCTTTCCACATTCGTGGGGATTCTCTTGGGCAGTCCAGCGTGGCGAGTACGAAGGTATAGGGGCACGTGGAAGTGGAATGGGGAGGGGAAACTGACGTGGCGTGGTATGATTGGGGCCATGTGGCAGGGGGACTCCTCTCTCTGTACAGAATACATTCCGTCTTCGTCTTCTTCTTCTTCTTCTTCGTTTTCTTTGTTTGTGAGCTTCTTTGTGTTGAGCAGCTATGGCGAAGCTCAGCTCAAGCTCAGCTATGGCGTCCAAGCTCAGCTAAACCATCTGATCCACAAGCTCCTCCACTCCCCCAACCATGTCCCTCGCTCCCTCCTTCGACCCCCCTCCCCACCCCTCCCCCCGTCCTTCCTCGCCTAGCGTCTCCTCCTGGTCCGCTAGCAGCTCCAACAGCAGTTGCTGCACCATGGCCATCACCTCCGAGCCCTCCAGTAACACCCCCCCCCTCCCGCAGTACCCCCATCCATCGTCCTTGCGCCCATTCTTTCTGGATCGATCCAACAGCTTCAGCTCCACTCAGAGCTCCCCTCCCGCACCAGGAGATCGCTCGCGACAGTTCCCGGTCTCGGTCCGGCAACAGGCTCTCTACAGAGCGTTGAAAATGAAGCGATTTGCTCTTCCCCTGTCTCCCCTCTCACCTCAAGAATCGTCTTTGCTCTCCGATGCTGCAAGTTTTCCTTCTCCGACCGTGGAATCGTACCGCTTCTCCGCGGGGGATGGATGTGTTCAAAGCCGAAGGGCCTATCAAGGCCAAGAGCATGCTTCCAGCCCCTCTCGGGGAGACGTTCAGCTCTCGGAGCTGCCCATCGTTTGTGGAGCGGGAGCCTTTCAAATCAACGGCAGTGACAGCCGCACACGGAATACCGGCGATGGTTGTTGCAACGTTAGGATGCAAGACGGTCATGTGGTGGGAGTCCGTGGAGAGGAGAAAGAATCGAAGCGTGTGAAGCGGATTTTCGAGGATTTGGAGGATTTGGAAAGGGAGTTGTTGAAGGACGATGCAGACGTTCCAAACTCTTCGGTGTCCGTTTACGAGGATGCACAGCCGGAATCTGCGAAGGCAGACACTCTCGATCGACACTGGGCTGATGTGCTAGAGGACCTACTTGCTGAAAGCTCCGATTCAATGCGCAGCTCCACTGTGTGCTCGGGCTCTCCAACCTCAGATGAGTTTTCTACGAACAGATCCACAAATAGATCTTACACGGATATGGGTGCAAGTCCGACAACGGGAAAGAATGCATTAGTCTCCCAGGGAAGTGCCTTTGCTAGTGCTTTGGAGCATAAACCGAACAGATCCCTCGATGCCTCTGTATATTCCACAAGCCAGGCGAAGGAGCTTCTCGTAGCATGCGCCACTGCGATTGCTGATAGCAAAATCGAGCTAGCAAGAAGAATTGTGGCAAAGCTGAGACCGGTGGTATCCATCTATGGGGATCCCCAGCAGCGTCTAGCAGCTTACCTGGTGGAGGGTCTGGAGGCTCGGATGGAGGCGTCTGTCCAACGCCTCTACAAAGCTTCCCAATTCAATCAAATACATTCAACGGACCTTTTGGCTGCCACCCGAATTCTCTACCAGTCCTGCCCATCTATAAAATTTGGCTATATGGCAGCCAACGGCGCCATAGCCGAGGCCTGTAAGCACGTCGACAAGGTCCACATCATCGATTTTGACATTGGACAAGGCAACCAGTGGATGTTACTTATTGAAGCCCTTGCAATCCGTCCAGGTGGTCCTCCAGAGGTAAGCTTTGTGTTGATTTATACTGCTCTGATGTAGAAGTAGGAGTAGATTTTATAAAGGAATCGGGCAGGTTTGCGAGGCTGAAATTACTACCTGTCCAGTAGCTTTCAGCTGCAACTCTTTTGGGCCTGATGAGGCAATCTTGAAGAGAAACAATGAACTTCGTTTCCTTGCTGGTCTGAAGATCAGGCTCAGCGAATTCTGGCAAACTTATAGACGCTTGGAAGCTGGTGGGAGTTGGAGAGGACTGAGAATAAACATCGACTGGGTTTTGCTATTGCAGGTGAGGATCACTGGGGTGGCTGACCCGGAATCGAAGTCCACTCCAGCTGGGGGCCTGCAATACGTGGGGAAACGCCTGGAGGATAGAGCCAAATCGGTGGGAATGACATTCCAATTCAATGGATTGGCAATGAAGGCATTGGATGTGATGGTGGAGACGAGGCCAGGGGAGGCACTAGCAGTCAATTTTGCATTTTGCTTGCACCTCATGCCTGACGAAAGTGTGTGCACCACAAACCCACGAGACCGGCTGCTTCGTAAGGTGAAATCTATGGAGCCCAAGATAGTAACATTGGTGGAGAGGGACACCAACACTAACACAGCTCCATTTTTGCCCCGCTTTCTTGAGACGCTTAGCTACTACGGTGCTTTGTTTGAATCCCTAGATGTATCCCTGCAACGAGAAAGCCGAGAAAGAGTGAACATCGAGCAGCATTACCTGGCTCGGGACATTGTGAACATCATTGCTTATGAGGGGGCCAAGAGAGTGGAGCGCTATGAGCTTGCAGGAAAATGGCGAGCTCGTATGTCTATGGCGGGTTTCCGGCCTTCCCCTATGAGCTCTTATGTCAAGGATACCATCAGCCCTCTCCTTCAGAGTTACTACAGGCTTAGAGAGGAGGCTGGTGCCTTGTATTTTGGCTGGAAAGATAGGGACTTGATTGTGGCCTCAGCTTGGCAATAAGCAGACTTTGGTGATTGCATCTGGAATAGCACTATACATACATTGGCACAGCTCTGACTGCATTCCAAAAATGCATGCTGTACAGGGCAACATGCTTGCCAATATAGCTTTACTGCTATTACTGTATTTGTATTGATGTCTTTGTAGGCATGGTGCTTCTCTGTTGTCGTGTGATAGCTACAGGCCTAATTACAATTTGCTCCCTAGCCATCACAACTGCATATGTACCACCTCTGAGGCTTAGGGAGGATAAATGCTTATCTGGGCTTGCAGAAGGTTTGTGCTTTCCTTCTTAGAATATTGCTTGATCATGACAAATTTGGACACTGTTGATTGAGGCAGTAGCTTGATTTCTGGTCCCGCATGACCGGTGCTCTAGTCTCTCCATGTGAAGTAAGGTGGCCGTGGACAATGAAGTCTGATTGATGTCCAGAAACACAGCTTGCTGTATCTCACAAGATGGACCCCAATCAGGACTGCATCAGAAAAAGAGTGTGAGAGCAGTAGGAGTTATTTCTTATTGGACCAATTGGCAACGATTCACTCTCTAAGAGCGAATTTATCCGTGAGGTTGGTCCAAGTCTGTTCTGATCAAGCAGTAGAAAAGTAGTGGACTGATGACGTATCATGACAGGTAAGATTTTACTTTCCTTGAGGAAGGAGTGCGCAAGATTTAAAGAATATGGACACAAGGAGTTGCAAAGTTTAGCTAATTGTTTCTATTGTAAAGCAGAAACTTGAGAATACATGCAAAAGCTCTTAATTGACAGATGACCTGGTGCTCCACTCGCCATGTACCTTCTATCATGAGCAAGCAGGCTCACTAACGTGACTGGCAGAAGTGTGCCATGTAACACATGGTAAAGTTGGACTGATTAATTGACAGTCAGGCCTCTTATTTTGTGGAACCAAAGGTATCTATGCATGGTTAAAACCGAATATTCATGGATGCTGCACCTTTAAAAAAGGCACTATTTTTAATGTACATAAGTCTTGCTTTGCTTGCCAAGTTTGTCTTCCTTTTGTTTTTCAAAAAAGTTTTTGTCACCTCTTTTTTCATCTCTTTCAATTTCTCTTTTATTTACTGTGTAGATTTTTGGACTGTAAAACAACAAAAAATATATGATTGGATATATTCTAGTCTTACAAAGGTATATTTTTAATGTACATATTACTTTTCCAATAAATTAATGATATTTTGTACTGAGGCCTTAAATTTAGAAAGGAACATTTGTCTTTTAGGCTTCAATGGAAATTACAAACATAATACAAAATTGCATTTGCGAATATTCATGGATGCTGCACCTTTAAAAAAGGCACTATTTTTAATGTACATAAGTCTTGCTTTGCTTGCCAAGTTTGTCTTCCTTTTGTTTTTCAAAAAAGTTTTTGTCACCTCTTTTTTCATCTCTTTCATTTTCTCTTTTATTTACTGTGTAGATTTTTGGACTGTAAAACAACAAAAAATATATGATTGGATATATTCTAGTCTTACAAAGGTATATTTTTAATGTACATATTACTTTTCCAATAAATTAATGATATTTTGTACTGAGGCCTTAAATTTTGAAAGGAACATTTGTCTTTTAGGCTTCAATGGAAATTACAAACATAATACAAAATTGCATTTGCGCACAGAGGTGACTTAAAGGCAGTTGTAGGTATCATTGGTTTATGAACAAACACATCTGTAAGAACAAGAAATGCTTATAAATATACAGATGTTTATTTGTTACAATCAGGGCTTTTCAGAAAATGAAATGTAGTATTAGTGGTCCGTGGATGTGTTTGTTTCATCCGAGGAATTTTGGTTATAGGAGACCGCTATAGCTATAGCCTGTGGGTTCTTTTCTCATATTCTGACAGGTTTTCTTATCAGATTTTGCATTCCCTCGAGCCAGATTGTCTCCTTTTTTTCCAGAGAAAAGAAACTTCTATTAAACCTTGAATGTCAGCCATACAAATCAGCAATCCAGAGGGCGCCGCTAACAAGCCTGTTTCCGGAGAACCCAGCTGACTGCCTAGGGAATCTCTGGAACAAGGGCTAACAGCCAGGTGACGAGCTATATGCTTTGCTTCTGTTTCCAATGCCACAATTGTTCATCTTACTGTTCCAAATAGTTCCCATTGGATGCAAGAAATTGTTGTGGACCTTCTGATATCAACGTGACTGACTCAATTGGAGTACCCTTCAAATCATAGTTACCAGGGAACGACGTTCCGACATCGTCTGGAATGCCGTTTCTGGAAGCAAGCCGGAACCAGAACGTCCCCAAAATTTTTTTTTTGGGGGCTCTTTGAAAGTTTCAGATGGGTAAATGCTAGTTTCTTTTATTTCTAGCATAGTTTTATGTCATATGATGACGTGTTGTGTATGACGTGGTGTTTCGGTTCCCGTTCCCCCTTCTTGGAACGTTCCCGTTCCAACACCCGAATTTCCGGAATGTTCCCGTTCCCTGGTAACTATGCTTAAAACATCTCAAATTATTTCACTGAAGGCAAATTCCAAGGTGCAGAGTCCTTCATATACCTAAGCGAAATAGATTACATGCAATCCAGAGTTGAGGGCCTGGTTCAGTGCAGGTGTACAAGCGGAGTTCTTAAATCGAACAGCTTTCAACAGCTAGGTTCTCTTCTTTTGGTTCATCTTGTGGCATATATCTTTGGCTTGAGTTCTCTGAGTGGCACAAGTCTTTCAATATGAAGGCATGGTACACATTCTCCCCCCCTATTTAACATGCTCACTGTTGTTCTACACAAAAATTAAGCGAACACCACATTCAGGGACACATGAAGCAATGCCTTACATGCTTCTAATGTAGACAAATATATTAGCTGTCCTTTTATTGCATCCTTATCAATCGTGTTGAAAGGAATTATTTGAAGGTAGACATGGAATTGTGAAGTTCATATGCACTTCATTGTTGATTGTACATAAGACTCTTAATTCTGCGTAGAGAAAGACTAGCACATCGATTTGGTGATCATGTGATTCTAGATATATGCTGGTATTTCATTGCTCAACTTCCGCAGAAAACCACCAAGGGAAATACTTTGATACTTTGCATGTGATGCACTTGTTTGCTGATTGTAAATAAGACATTCTCTCATAGTTCTTTTCCATGACTGGTATATCGATTTAGTCGTTACTCAACTTGTGCCAAATATTCTTGTCCCTTACGATATATGAAAGGCATCATACTTCATTTTAACCCTCTTTTGTTCTACCAGCTGTAGATGTGCAGGGCCTCATAACTAGAAATTCTCATTCGACACTTGATCTGAAGCTGCCAAGTATTCCAATATGGATGTCAGCCGTATGATCAGAATTCAAAGTGGTGGTAGGCATGAGTCCATTTACAGTGTCAAACTACTGTAGTTTAGCAAAAACATATGATGTCAGCCCCAAATAGGGCCCCCCGCCACGCGGGCCCAATAAATAAATAAAAAGAAAGAAAGAAGATAGACACCCCATGGATTTGAAAATTTGCAAAAGTGAAGGGGTCTTCAACCATTATAGAGCAAGAGAGTCTCCAGTCAGAAACCTAGGGCCCAAAAACATTGCTGCAGAGATGGTCTAGCAATGTTTAGTGATTTGCAAGTCCTTGCCACCTGTCACGCACCGTTCTTTCACAATAACGATCAAAATTGTAGCAAGATAATAATCACGAATAAACAAGAAGAGAGATTGCAGTATGAATCAAACTGATGAGTCTTTACAATAATTTTGGAGAAGAATCACTCCGTGAAGGAGTTCGATACCACCCGTCCACCCCTGAGCTATCTCACTCTCAGATGATCGAATCATCAAATTTCAATCACACTCTCACTCTCACTCTCAAAATATCTTGATCTTATCTTCTTCTTTGTGTTGCCTCGATTTGCGTGTGCTAGTCACTTTCGTAGTGTCTCGATATGCGTGTCTTCTCTTCGCTCGAGCAACCTCGAGATGCGTGCCTTCTCTTCTCTTTCGCTCGACCTCGATATGCGTGCGTTGGATTGTGTGTTCTCCTTCTCACGATCTCTTCTTCTTTTATAGCCTTTCACGACTCCAAAAAAAGACGGACAAAAGCTCTCAAATTCGGTTAAAAATAGCTTTTCTCGAAAAGTGCGTGTGTGCTTTTCACCTTCTTTTAGCGTGTGCTTTTGATAGCAAACGCGTACGGAATCTCGACGTCTTTTTTTTTTTCTTTAAAGGCATGAAAACGGCCCTGTTCGGAGCATCACGACGCCTGTCTCGTAGATCCAATGGACAAGCTCAATAGCTCATCTCGAAGATCGGACCCTCTTCTTTCCCTTTGCATTTGACCTTTCATGGCTAATTCTTCCATCTCGACCTTCGTCTAATGCCTGTAACTCTTGACACGGAAATCTAGATGCACTTTTAGCTCAAACCACTTTGTTAGTAACTTCTGACCTCCATACAGGCATGCAAACGAGTGAACCACAAATTTTTCACCAGAATAAAGTTTTTCTACTCAACAAGATCTAAAACTTTCTCATACAGAGTTTCTTCAAATTATTTCTCTAACCAACTCAAAATCAAGCCGCAAAATTCAGCCGACACCACAATGGACAAAAACCAAAATTTTTCAACCAATACCAAACTTTCCCAAAACCTTCAAAACATCAAAACCATCCTTTTTGAACACTATCTGTAATATATATTCCAAAATATTTCATATACAAAATTGGAGCGTCACACCACCAGTCCCAATGTTACATCAATGATGGTATGATGTAATATTAGAGGTCCTTAGTTCTTCGTCTTAAGCGACCTAAAGGTTGGTTAGTGACTGATTTGGGACAAATAGCACAGTTAGTACTAGGCCTGAGTCTAAGTAGAGAGTGCATTTATAGAAAGTGACCACTAGGCTTGGGCTTAGGGGTTGGAGTTGGTGCACCCAAAGGTTTCTTTGGTCCTTGAACACCACTGGAATAGGTCAAACTGTTTTAGCACCCCTTTCATATACTCTGCATTTGTAATCAGGTCTCCAAATCTGGACCTGAACCGTGCTGCATTACCTTCCACATGAACAGGCACATGAATATATATATATACCTTTGTAAGACTAGAATAAGTCCAATCATACAAATTTAGAATTTTTGTTGTTCTAAAGATAAAAAATCTACAAAGAAAATAAAAGAGAAAATGAACAGGCACTTGAATACTATTTCATACCCTTATGAGCCTCCTAGTCCAGCAGCTATAGCTTGTCACCATCTGGTTTGCCCTGTAAAATTCTTTTTGTCACTCTGAAGGCAAGGGTCGCTCGGTATTGAGTTGGCATGCCTTGTAGAGGTCCAACCTTCCTTTTTATGGTGATGGTACATCATGATCTATAGGTCTAAGTCGTGCATGTTGTGTACATTCCACACTTGGGAAATTTTGGGAAATGCTTAGATTAGTAGAAGATTACCCTCCACATAGCCATGTACTTAATGACTTAACATGCAAATCTATGGTCGACTTATATTAGGACATTTTTTGTTTGTGGGACTTTCTACATCTTGTTTGCATAACCAACACCTTCAATGTGCTTGTGGGTGAGCCTCGATGTGTTTAGAGAGATAAGTATTACATGATGTATGACATGAGGGCATTCATAACCCTTGGTGAGCATAATGGGTACAACCTTAGAAATTAAGTAAGTTGAGAATTATTTAGTGTAAGGTTAATCGGTGGGTATTTGCACTTTGGTCATACCTCCTTACCCTTGTATATGCAAAAGCTTAGGTTTTAGGCTATAGTTGTTTGGTCAACACTAACTTTGATTTACCAATCAATCAAATTGAAAGGTCATTGTGCAAAATTTTAAAACCCTAGCTAGAAGCAATTAAACCTCCAACTATAGGTTGGGATCACATCAATCTAGTAAGGTCTTTTCTAGGGTTAGCCTAACATGCTACTAGCACTTAGGGTTAAATTGATCCTAGATTTAATCCCTAAGACCTATTCTAACTAGACCCTAAAGTAGTAATATATAGCCTTCGAGGTTGTCTACATAGGTTGAATTTGTACTTTTAAGCTATAGCTCCCTAATTGCTTACTTGATTTTTGTTATGTTTGCTCCTATGCATGCTTTTTGGCAAAATCTAAGCCACATAGTTCAATCACTAACTGATTATCACTATGAAGTGCACCCCAAAAAGGCCCATAACAGCCCCTCCCCCTCCCTCCCCCACTCCAAAACAACTCCCCTACTCCCCCTCCACGCCAAAGAAGCCCCCCAATTTCCCCTCCCTCCAAAACAGTCCCTCCCCCTCCCTCCCACTCCCTCCCTCAGCCCATCCATCCACTTGCCCCTCCCCTTCCTTTACTCTTTTTTCCTCCCCCCCTCACTCTCTCCCTCGGCCGCCCACTCTCTCCCTCGACCGCCCACTCTCTCCCTCGACTACCCCCTTCCTCTCTTCTGCTCCCTCAATCCCTCCCTTCTACTCCTTTCACATGACAGGATGTTTGCACTCAAACCTTTACAAGCAGCCCCCTAAAGGTAAGCCTCAATCATTTAGTCTCAAGTATTCCCTCTCTTCTCTCTTGTTATTTCTCTTCACCCCCACTGTGGCTTCATCCCAATATAAAATTTTAAGGCTCAAAGTTGTATGTCTCCTACAGGAATGGACTTTCTTTTCCTCACCACTAAAAGCACAATAGACCCTCCATCTAACTCAAGGTATATATTGTTTTGATGATTCACACTAGCAAGAATATTCTGACAATTTCACTTTCCTCAAGCGATTCTTTCAATGCATTGGAAATGGGAGATCTTTATGAATTCAAAAATCATGAGAATGTATGTTGGAGCACCCAAAAGTGTGTCATACAGATGACTCTATTTTAGAGACTACTTCATACAAATACACTTGTGGGGATTCATTGCCATGAGCCTTTTGCAAACAATAAATTGTTATAGAGGTTCTTATTTATATGCAAGAGTCCTAAAGAATGTCTTATCTTCAATAATCCTCTAAAGGCTATGATTTTATACATTCAAATGAGACTCACAAGTACATATGACTCAAATGGTATGTTTTCGACCTATATAATATATGGAAGTACACACAAGAATAGAAGTACATTTTTTGCAATATGCATTTGAGTTGTGTGTAAATTCTTAAAAGGGGACTCAGAGGAAGCTGCGGCAGCCCAATGGTAGGGCTACCAACCTACCAGGGCGGCGGATCCCCCGTGGGAGTAGAGGCAAGGTGGGTGCCCCTCGATAGCCTCAAACTGCATGTGTGAGTTACCAAAAAAAAAAGGGGGGGGACTCACTTATGTTTCATATATGGAGACCCAAATATGTTACCTCTCTTTGGAAGTCTACATATATATAGAGTCTTATGTGTACTCGTATGCACTCAAATGTGTACATTATTCTTGTGTATAGGTAGTCATATACACAAGATTGTCTTCATGATTGCATATGGAATAGTCTACTCATACATATTTTCTTACGTATACGCTCATAAATGTACTCTTAATATCATACATAAGAGTATACTATTATGTATAGTTTTTATGTATAAGAGCATGTTTATGTATGAACATACTTTTATGTAGATTAATACTATGCTCAAGAGCCTACCCCTAGTTGTACTCATACTTTATTCTTATATATAGTCATATAGACAAGACTATCTTCATGATTACATATGTAATAGTCTACTCATAAAGATATTGTAATGTACACTCTCATAAATGTACTCTCAATAGCATACATAAGAGTATACTATTATGTATAGTCTTTATGTATAAGAGCATGTTTATGTATGAAGATACTCTTATGTAGACTCTTTCTGTATTAGTCTAGTCTACACTTATGTATGCTCTTAAGACTCATATACTCTTTATGTAGAAGATTATCTTTATGTATGAAGATAGTCTTATGCAGTCATGTACAAAACAACGTCTTCATGATTACATATTTAATAGTCTATAGAGAACATATATCTATATAAAAACACATATCTCTTTATGGAGAGAGACACCATATATCTATATGAAACTAGTTGCAAATAAATGTAAATCATAAAATGAAGAAAATCTATACCAATTTAAATCCCAGCAAAATAAATAAATATAAACAAGTAAATTAAATAAAATAGAAATAAATTAGTAAATAAAAATAAAAATAATCCAATAAATTAAAGTAAAAATAAATGAAAATTTCCAAAAATAAAAACAAATTAGTAAATCAAATAAAAATAAAAGTAATTAGTAAATGAAAAAATAAAAATAAAAGTATGCAATAAAAAATTGAGCACCTTGCATAGCACAGGCCATGGAACGATCCCAAAATTCCAAAAAAATAGAGATTATTTAGAGGGGCGATGCCCTTGCTAAACCCCCTACAAAAAGGTAAAGTGCACACTTTCACTAAGATATATATATATATATATATATGACCTTTTTTAAAGAGGGTCTAACTAGAGGATCCCCCTGCAAATGAACCCCAATTTTTTGGATTTTGGGGGGGTTATATGGACCAATTCATGGACACCCTACAAAATTTCTAGTTAGGTGAGTGAAACCCTAAACTGATGGCCCAAAAGTGCCAAAAAATAGTCCATTTTTGTAGGAGGGATGCCATGGTTGGACCCCCAATAATAGGTCAAATGCACACTTTCACTAAGCGTTTTAAAATGCTTAGTGAAAGTGTGCATTTGACCTATTTTGCGGGTCCAGCCAGGGCATCATTTTTGCAAATATGTTCAATGTTTTTGGCACTATGGGGTCATCTTTTTAGGTTTTAAGTGGCAAATTCATGTATTTCCATATTTATGAATGTGAAAGAGATCAAATTTAATGTATTAGTTGTAATTTATAAATCAAGGATTGAAGTATATTTAATAAAGTATTTCACATTCTCAATTCCTTATTACATAAATACACACCAAGTTTTAAATATGTTTATTTACATTTAATAACCAATAAATATTTATTAATGTGGATTGATATCTGTATGTATTTTATTTATTTATTTTAATATTTATTCTATAAGTAGATACATATCAAAGAATGTAAATGTGGGTTATTAATATCACTTGGATTTCAAATTTGTGTAGGAATGGATAGAAAAAAACTATCACCTTGATTATTGCAGGCCCCGAAAGGATGCCAAAATTCCCCAAAAAAAGGGGGTCATTCGCAAGGGGGATGCCCTGGGTGCACCCCCCCTAGAAATGGGCCATTTGCACACTTCTAGTAAGCATTGCTTACTAGAAGTGTGCAACTGGCCCTTTCTGGGAGGTCAATGCTTACTAGAAGTGAAGGGCGAGTGTGTTTATAAAATCATGTAAAGTCCGATGGTGACTCACATGCCGTGGGGATCTTGGGCGAATGTTGTCGAAGCCTCTACTCTTGAACAACTCCTTGTATGTGAAAACGATCCGCTTTTGTCACCCAAGCGTCTACTAGATCGTGTGTGCAAGTGATTCCACATGGCGGAGACAAAGAGAGGGAGAAGGGGAGAGGGAGAGGGGGAAGGGGATGAGTGCAAGGGAGGGGAATGGGGAGTGGGAAGAGTAGTAATCACAAGACAATTTAGCAAGAAAGAGCAAGAAGACTCAATGCAAGAGAATGAGGAGAGGAGAGAGCTTCTATTCCAAACTTGCAAGTACACAATGAAGACCAACGTCAAAGTTTTGGCCTTATATACATATCCACCTTTTGAAGCGAGGGCTAACCCTTGTACTCTCATGTACATCTCTTCTCTCATTTGACAACCACTTGGGCCCATTTGGCTCCAAGGGAATGATCATCTTCTACTCCTCACACTCTCTCGTCCATCTCTGCTTTCTCATCATGGTACATGAGTTGCTGATGGTTGTGGCGGTTAGCATGCCCTCTTTCTTGTTCACAATCCATCCATGTATTGTGTCCCATGCATGATGTCTGATTTGAGAGCATTGTTCATGATTCTGTAGCGCTTGAATGTTCTATGAGAGATGCGAGAAAATGGATGTAGCCACTTCTAAAAATGTGTCTCAAACATGTCTTTGAAGGTTTGGATGTGATGAACGTGAAGATTGCGGACACGTACATATAAGCGCATCACCTGAGGGATTAAGGGGCCCTCTTTTAAGTTGAATACAATTTCAGTGCATAGCTATTGGTGATGTTCTTCCATCGGTAGATTGAGAGTAGGGAGGTCCCATAGCAAAATGATGAGCAGTCGAAAAAAATTCATAGTGGCCACAACTGCTGGTTCAGGGACTGATGCGAATGTAGTGTTAATCTCCTCCATCCGGGCGACTAGAGCTAAGGAAGAGCCCACTTCCAGGAAGTTGAACCTAGGGAAGTTGTATGCTATATTTGGGTCCGCTTCCCACATCTTTTCAAAATTTGGCCAACACCAACGTCGGCACAATGGAATGTATGTGGGGTCGATTTGTCGTTTGAGCCCTGCACAATAGTAGGTTCTCTAAAATGCTGCATGTTTTAGAAATGGAACCCACCATTGAGGTTGGAGACCAACATCACCATCGGCTCGGGGTACTAGGTTGTAGTTAGGCGGGTTATATATGCCCTGTGTTCCACCTTTCGAAGGAACGGCAACCCCTTTTCCTTTTAGCACTCCCCTTCTCTTTACAATAAAAGGCTCTTTGGCCCGTAGGGTGTCAAGGCATATCGCTATTCTTTCCATCTCTCTCTACTACTAATGGAAATAGTGCTTGTGCTAACCATATTAGAGCGCTTGGGACAAACTTGGAATTAGGAGATAATCCTAACTGGTTCGCAAATAGCACTTGTGTTAGCCTCGCGCTTCCAAGGCTTAGGCTATTTGGGGCTCAAACTCCCTGAGCGCCCTCAAGCCTTAAGCCATTTGTGGTTCAAACCCCATGCATGAGACTCAAAACCTGGAGTGTCAAGGCTTAACTTTTGCGAGACACTTAACCACAACTTGCAGCTAGAACATACAACTTGTGCACGTTGCTTGCACTCTTTTGCCTTGGGGTGTTAGCTGGAATGTACAATTTGTGCATGTTGCTTGGAATCTTTGGCCTTGGGGTATATGGGGGCTCAAACTCCCTGAGCTTGTGCTGTACTCCTTCCATGGTTGTATTCGTTGAAGTAAATCATGAAGCCTAATCACCTCTAATGATTGATTACCCTGCATTCCGTGATTGTACTCTGTGGATGTTAACATGCCCCCCTTCCTGCTGTTGTTGATCCACCCTCGGGTCAGCTGTGTTGGACGAGGTGTGTGGTGAGGATTGTCATTGGATTGCATAGCAGTCCTGCTGATGTGGAGTGAGTTGAGTGAGGTACGAGCGATACTTCCAAAAAATGGGTAGCGTGCATATCCTCGTATGTGCAGATGTGGTGTCTGTGGAGATTGTGGACGTGGAGGTGGAGGCAGAGGTCCTAGAATTGCGTAGGACCGATGTCGGGATTGAAGACAATCTGTTGTGTCAAATTGTGTAACCGATCGTTGATGGGGCGATTGTGAGTGGGGAGATTGCGGAGGAGTAAGAGGAGGAGGCGGTTGAAGTGGACCGCTGCTGCAATGGCGAGATCGAGAATCGAGTCGTATGTGTCATTGAATGATTGGAGGCGGAAGCGAAATCCCTCCTGAGTCATCTCTTTGGGGAAGTTGTACTTTGGAAAGTTGTACAACATATTGGGCTCCTTTTGTTGGAGCTCTCTGAATTCAACTCAAGTCCCAACCCAAGTCCATCGTCATTCCATTGGCATATTACATGGGGTGGATTCGGCAATCGACGTGGGCACTGTGGTAGTATTGCCAAAATTTCTCCAACTTTAAGAAGGGAAGGTGCCAGCATGGTTGTAGACCGGCATTTGCATCGATCATTAGGACTGGAGCATCGGGGGCGAGGTTGTATCCTCCTCTTGTGCACTTTGGATGTGCGCATTGCCAGTCATTGAAGGACTGGGTGATGAATTGTGTGAGGGGGCGCACCTTTAGGATTTCATATAGATGAAGGTGGGAGCCCTCGAGTTGGTGCTTCCAATGATGCATAAGCGCATTGTCTGGCAGATCTTGAAATGACTGCAAGTCAGCCACCATTGGACCCCGTTAACTTAAATTCACAAAACCCAAGGTTTGTATGAGTTGGCTATTCATAGCTCGGTGAGGGCTAGGGGTACTTGTAGCTTTTCCCATACCTCGCAGGGGATGAAGTTGTCACTCGCTCTTGGATCTACGAGTGCTTTGATGCGCATGCATGGAACTTGCAGTTGAACAAGCAACCTAGTTGGTTCTATTGTTAGCTCATCCACTCGTTCCACTTGTTCAGTTGTTGCCTTAAGTAGTGTCATTTGCTAACGTTGTCAGAGCTTAGCATTACAGGCTCTGGCTTCCTCGATGGCTTAACATTTCATCCTGGCCACCTCAGCCTTGAGTTCTTTTTCTCTATGCATGGCTTGAAGGGTAGAGAGTGTGAGTGGCCCGTAACATCTTTTTAATTTTCTCCCATTAAGGTAGCCATCCATTTCTATCCCATCAAGGGTGGCTATTCGGCACGACCCTTGGGGAGTGATCTCGACCACGTGGTAGGGACTCTTTTACACTGGGCCTTTTCTACCCAGAGAGAGTAGGCTACACGCAACCTTGTCTCTTCTAACCTTTCGAGGTCAACTAGCCGTTCTGCTAACACATTCTCTACAAGTCTTTCCTTAATGGTAAGGAGAAGGCTAGTACTACATACTCCATTGGCATCACCGCCTCCACCCCGAAGGCTAGGCTAGGCCACTTTGTAGGAGGTTCCGTAGGCCCATAATGCTACTATGAGCTTATGCTCCTAGTTGGTGCGACTAGCTTCTACTATACAGGTGATGATCTTACAACACGTTTTATTGGAGCTCTTAGCCCGGGACACTATGTGGCCAAGAATGACACCATGTTTGACCCAAAATTGGCACTTAAGAGAATTTAGGGATATGTGGTATAAGTATCACTTCTCGAGGATGGAGCCTGAGGTATTTCAGGTGGTTGTCCCACGTTGAGTTCACGCAGATGTCATCTAAGAAGACTTCCACGCAGCCTCTGAGATATTCCTTGAATACCGTGATCATCATCCATTGGAAGGTGGCAGGGGCATTGGTTAATCCGAATATCATCACCCTAGCCGCATTCACACCCCAATCGGTTGCGAAGGCAGTTTTATGTTGATCTTGCGGTGCGATAGATACTTGATTGTAACTCGAGAATCTGTCTAGGAAGCTATAGGATTCCTTTCCGGCTACCCTTTCTAGAACATGTTTCGTGAATGGCAAGGGGTAGTAGCACGCCTAGTGGCAGCGTTAACTTTTTTTGAAATCCACGCATACTCTTTTGGACCCTTGCCATTCATGGAACATTTCGGCTGCATTTTCTTGAACATGTTCTGTGAATGGCAAGTGGTCACGCATAGTGGCAGCGTTCATTTTTTTTCCATTCTTCTTTAGGACTATCACAATGGGTGATACCTAGACCATATGCTCAATCTCATAGATGAATCCCGCATCTACGAGTTTCTAGATTTCCTCCCTCACTATGAGTGCATATTTGGGATTCATAGGGTAGGGGCGTTGACGTACCGGCCTGGCATCATCTAGCATGGGGATTGTGTGCTACACTAC
This sequence comes from Dipteris shenzhenensis, assembly GCF_047967505.1. NCBI lineage: Eukaryota > Viridiplantae > Streptophyta > Polypodiopsida > Gleicheniales > Dipteridaceae > Dipteris > Dipteris shenzhenensis. The sequence continues at coordinate 24,493,056 of NC_141608.1, read as the reverse complement.
TTCGGTAGGGACCTCTTTCATGTCAGCGTACTTCCAAGCCATGCAGTCTTTGTATTCTCATAGGAGAGCTATTAAAGCATTCTCCTCATTGGGGGTGAGATCATTGGCAAGATGAATATGGGTTGGGGGTCTTGCCCTTCCATGGCTAGGTTTACCTTCTTGACTAGGGCTAGCCCATCGTACCCTTGGGAGCACCCATCTTCCCTAGACCTTTTGGCCTTTTGATATAAGATCTTGTGATCCTCAATCCTCCTCAATCGTGTAGGACTTGTAATGGGCTGGTACCTACCATAGGTCCTCTTTTTCTTTAGTGTCCTTTATTTCTGATTGAGTAGTGGTCCTTTTGGCCTTAGCCGGGTTTTTGGATATAGGGAGTTTCGGATGCGAAGGGGGCTCCTCCATTGTGCTTATAGAGCTGATGGGGGAGGTGATCTTACTCACCCTGACTCCCCAATTGGAGTACTCATGGTGAGTAGTCATGGCACCCACGTATGATAGCTAGTGGAGGTCGGATTTTACCCTTACGGCTCTCTTGCTTACCTCTCGAGGGTTGAGCATGTGAAACATACTTAGGGGAACCCACATCCGTGGTCATATTCGTATCCCGCTGCCCGTTGTGTTATTATGCCTATCACACCCCCATTGCTATAATTATTCTACCGGCCCAATTATCTCGCTAACCGTCGCTATTTTCTATCCCCACGTCCATCGCCATAAATATACCATCGACCGATGCATTGATAAGTATGCCAACCCCTTTATCCCTCCGCCCATTGTCTTAACCTCACCCCTATGTCTGTAGGGATACCACTTGCGTCTTATCCCTCCAAAGATGTGGCAGGATTTATTTTGCCGATTGGTGCATTATGCCTACTCCACTACCCGTCACTAGAATTACTATGCCGGCCCAGTTATCCCCGCCGACTGTCACTATTTTCTATCCCCACTCCTGTCACCATAAATGTACTACAGACCAACATGTTGATCAGTATACCGCTGACCCCTTTATCCCTCGATCCTCTGCCCATTGTCTTAACCTCACCCCTACATCCGTAGGAATACCACTTGTGTCTTATCCCACCGAACACTTGGCAAGCTTTATTCCACCGATCGGTGCATTATGCCTACTCCACCACCTATCGCTATAATTATTCCATCGACTGTTGCTCTATCGATATCCTGCCGCCATAGAATTATGATACCATATCCCTACAACCGTCGCCATAGAACTATCCCTACGACCGTTGGGATACCTCTGGGGTAGTCTAGGACATAAAAAAATTCCATAACCTCAGTTCAACCTAAGTGTGCCTAGTTAGAGGTCTCCTACATGCACTTGAGGTCCGAGTGAATTTTTTCCAAGGATCTCGTGTCGGAAGATAGTGCTTTGAGCTACATTCAGCCCACCCTTTGCCCTAGCTAGGGATCCAAAAGCTCGATTCCTAGCCCCTACTCGTTAATATGCCTCCAACAGGAAGATCTATCTAGCTCCGACAAGACGGAGAGCTTGGATGAAGTAATTCAAGACCCCTTGGCTCCAAGGGCTTCCGATGCCCCATTCACTAGTGTGGCCTCTCCCAACTCTCCCGCACCTTCGGTTGCATCTAGGCTGAGAGGTACATTCTCCAACATGTTCAGACGTTTAGGTCGAATAGAGTTGGCAGACATGGAGAACCCCTTCACCGACATGTTTGCAGGAAGGGAAGGTCTGCAACATCCAACTCCCTAACCACAGACTGAGATGGAAACCACCTTCACAAACCCAGGACCCTTCTATGCAAGACCTCCACAATGGGAACACATGGATGATGAAGATCCATGGATGAGGGAATTCCAGGGGCAAGATCCCACTCGAGGGGATGCGAGGAACTTCCAAGGAGGGGCGCCTTATGAACGTTTCCATGCCCCAAGACCACCTATGTCCCTTCCCATCCATACCCATTGCACCGATGAACGCAGGCTTGGGCACACCCATCCCAACGCAGGTACCAACATCTACATGGATACCACCACCAGGGCTAGGCTTAAAGCTAGCCTTGTGTCCCATTAGCCCACAGCAACACCACCCCTGCCAGCTGCTCAAACAATGTTAACTAATAAGGCAATGTGCATCTTGGTGAATGTCCTAGGAAGGGGGGCCACACCACCTCCACCCACCCCAATGTTTCCTGCATGGATTGTGAATCTCTCGAGGAGCCAACCCATAGCTATATCCAAGTTAATGACCAAGTTCCTTGGAGAAGGAGACCCGGTCTCCCATGTGGAGCAATTTGAGAAAATTTGTGAAGCTTTTGGTGCTCTCGGGGACCTAGAAATGAACAATGTGTTTGGTCTCAGCCCAGATGGCAAAGCAGGCCAATGGTATAGGGCTCTCACCCCATAAGAGAAAATAAACTGGGAGACATTAAGAAAGTCCTTCATTGTGGGGTTCTCCCTTCTAGCGGCCATAAATGGAGCCCGATTAATCAATTGTATGAAGTAAATCAGAATGACAAGGAATCCCTAAGGGATTACATTGCAAGGATCAAGCACCTCAATGCTCACTGTGAACCGTACAAGTGGATGAGCGACGATGAACAACTATTGCCTACTTCCTCACTGGGTTGGTAGACCCAAAGCTGCATGACCACCTAATGGTGATGAATCCTCTTTCCTTTGATCTATGCAGTAAGCTGGCCATCCGCATAAGTGACAACATGATGGAAAGGCAAATTCGGATAGGATCCCGAATCCCAAAATAGCTCCATCAATTAGGTTTTCAAGTGTAGAAACGATCAAGAAGGAGATCAACAAGCCAAGCGCTTGGATATGAGTGAGCTAACCTCCAATCTACTAAATCAGCTAGGCCAGTAGTGGGGGACAGGAACCTCCAAGGAGGCGCCGAGCAACCCCCACTTGTTTCCATGATGAGACAATGTCTGGTGTGGGGTATGCAATGGCAACCACCCCTCCAATGAGTGTTCATGCCTAAGGGCAAGGCCGACACTCTACTGTGCACACTACTATAGGTAGGGAAACCACAATATCTCCCAATGTCGATTTTCGAGGTCCTTTCCCCAACCCATGTATCAAATGAGACCCCCATTAGCCCTAATGGCTCCACCTAACCCCCTGAACACACAAGGTGGTCCTGTGGCTAGTTCAAGCCAATAAAAAGCTCAGCCAGCTCCATTACCACCACCCATATTGGGCCCGGAACCCCCACTATCTTGTATAGCCTCAGTTAATCAAGTGTTGGTAAAGGAAGTGCCCAATGACTAGGAGGAGATGGATCCAAATCATGGACCTCACGATTACTACCCCTACAAGGAAGGAAGTGGAACCCTGAGCCACTACCTTCCCCCAGAGGATGAGTACGTTCCCATGTTCCAGACCACTCCCATGAACTCAAGGGCGAGAGACCTAAACTCAGTCACCCAAAGGCCCTCACTCCAATGTTACACCTGCTAGGGTGCCCATAGAGCAAGTGAATGTCGCTACCAAGGTACTTCAAACCCTCCAATGTCCTACTTCAAGTGCCAGGGGCCACATTTCTTGAAGGATTGTCCCTATAGGGATCGTACCCCTGCCGCTCCACCCACGACCAACCCACACCCTTATGTGCAAGGTGTGGGACCGAGCATCGTCTCGTGAGAAGACTGACAACATCAATCATCCCGCCAAAGAGCACCAACCTTAACCTGCTTAGCATCGAACAAGGCCAGGTGGCCACAATGCTCCTGAAAGTCATCATAAGGATGCAAGCCAAGGCATTAGGCAAGGCAATGAGGAAGATGGCAAGGAAAGATAAAGGGTCCCTATTGCCAAGCCTCGAGATCCCTCAACGTTGCCTAACCCAGTCCAAGAAGACCATAAGGGTAGGTGATGGCTCTGACTAGGTGCTTATCTAGGATGGTTCCAATGAGGAGATTGCCACTCTTGCCACCTCCTCTGCTTTCAAATGTGCTTACACCCAAAGTGACCCTAAGGTACCTCCAATTCCAGAGGTAAACAAGCCAATGCAAGCCCAAGGCCTAGCACCCTCACCCTCCTATAAGGAGACCTATCCTGACCCCCAGTCTTAGAAAAGAAATACATAAAAGATGCCTTGAACTTAATACGGGACTACTAAGAGAAGTTCGAGCATCGACTCAAAGCAAGTAGAGGTTCATATACTATTCATCCAACCCACCTAGTGGGCCATCGAGGGGTGAAATTGCTCAAGGTGCTGGAAAGAGTGGAGGAAGAGGAACATCTCAACTTCAATCGATCAAAAGCTCCGAATCTGATGCAGAAAATGTTCCAGGAAGACCCAGTGCTGCAAAACCTCTAGGAGGAAGGAGACATGTATAGCTTTAAGGACCTGTTATCCATGGAAGGAGAGTCTTCACAAGAACCCTGTGATAGTGTCGAGTTCAATGCCTTCCTATCGATAGAGGTAAAAATGTCGATCGCATCCCTACTAAGAGGAACGTGATCTATCCAAATGGATGAACAGATCGCTCTTGCCCCTAGGCTCTACCAAACCTAAGCCCAACCAATCATCGCCAAAAAGGGGCAGAACCTTCCCAAGGTTCCCATCAACAAGCTAGGCCAATACTTTGAGAGTGATGACATGAACGTTGCTATCCCCATAATCTATCAACACCAAAAGGTTGATGCCATCCTAGATGGGGGGATGGGAGTGAGTGTTTGTACTAAGGAATGCTGGGTGAAATGGGGAAAACCTGCACTCAAGCAAACCCATCTGGTAGTAAAGTTAGCTGATTGCAGAACTATCAAGCCCTTGGGAGTTCTTACTGACATAAACATTAAGATATTCGAATTCAAATACCCCATCAAGTTTGAAGTCATGGACCACTCGGTAGCCAAGATATGAAGCTATCCTAGGCAGACCCTTCTTACGAATGTACTGGTGTACTGATAACATCTACTTGCGGCATAAGGAGCAAATCATGTGAGTGGACTTGCACACCTACAAGGCCCACCCATTGTCCGAACACCTTTTAGCCATAGACTCTGACACCACCGCCCGAACCACCTTGGTGAATCTATTCCACCCCTATGAGATAGGGAAGAGGATGAAAAGGAGTCGGATGAATTCTGGTACCTCTTCCCGAGCCAGAATTCTCTCAGAATTGGATGTACATCTTAGCCAATATAGATGTCCTAGAGAGGATAGGGTTTTAGATCACCACCCTAGAGCTCGAGGGTCATGCCAGTCGACAGAATAATGAGATAGCAACAATGGTCAGTGGGATAGCTCTAAGGCCATGGGTCAACGGCTGTCAGGTTGGCAAGATAATTAACTCCAACATGCATTTAATCAAGGTGGCTGGTTAGGCTGTGGTCAGAGGTTAGGTCGTTGGGATACGGCTAATGCATCGGGTCAATGTGGTTTGACTAGTAGGATATGGCTAATGCCAGTCAACACGATAGCAGTAACATGCCAACTTGTGGGGATAGTGAAACACTACATCGCTGAGTGGTTTTTGTGGATTTTTGAGGGATTTTGAGTTTCTGTTCTAGTCTTTTAATGCTAGGGGGGTGTTACACTACCTACTCTACCTACACAATGAAAAAAACTTGAAGGAAAAACAAAATTTGCAAGCCAAATTGCAAGATTTCTTGAGGGGTGGGTTCTAGCACACAAAACAACTTCAAAATTCAGCATGAATCATCATTTTTTGTTGTTTTTTGTATATTTGGACATCACACACTCCTTAGCAATCTCACAAACTAAGTTCCTATCAACTCAGAATACTAAAAAGCATAAAAAACAAGCTTCAAATGATCCAAAATGAATTTCCAACAGAAAATGATAGTTTGCCTAACTTTTTCGTCCAAAACTCTCACTTCTTCAATCTTTTCTCCCCTACAACTCTGCTAACAAAGCTCAAACTTAAGCTTGAAGCCTTGTGCAATGGGTAGATAACGAAGGAAGACAAGTGCAATGCAAAAGCATACCTTCATTCCACAACAGCGATGTAAAAAATGTGTAGGTCTCGACGATGACTTACGTGTTGTGCTCCTCCTCCTCCTCCTCCTCCTCCCTCCTCCTCCTCCTCCTCTCCTCCTCCTCCTCCTCCATCCTCCTCCCTCCTCTCTCTTCTTTCTCCCATGCTCTTACACCTTCTTCCTCTCCCACTCCTATGCTCCCCCTAAACCCTTTGTTCCTCAACCCTTAAACTCCATGATCTATGAGGGAGACGAGTTCCCCACCATGTACTCTACCCTGAACCTTGGATCCTCCTTCTAACCTTGGACTCCTTCTGAACCTTATAACCTCCTTCTAACCTTGGAACCTCTTCTAAACTCTGGAACCTCTCTCTAAACCTTGGAACCTCCTTCTAAATCATAGAACCTTCTTCTAACCCTAGAACCTCCTTCTAACCCTTAAACTCCTCCTAAACCCTGCAACCCGCAATGAAGGCGAAAGCCTTCATTACCTCAATCATGATAATACACATTCCTTTTACACATGCATGCACTTTGTTTGCTTAACACACTTAAGCCTACGTCCCTCACCGAAAGACGACTCGAGGTCCTAAGCTACACATATACTACAACCGACAACCCCACTATATCTATAGGTGATAGAAAGCCTCGGAACCCTGCATATTGAGAGAACCCTGCTCTTTCTACGAAAGCAGTAGGAAAGAGCCAACATTTGGTGCCATTGCTGGGGAGACTAGCGTCTCAAGTAAATGAGTAAACATATGTAGAAGTAAATGAGTAAACATATGTAGGTATGCGTAAAAAACAAGCTACTTCGAACATAACACTCAAGGGCAAGGAGAGTTTTTTTTTTTCCATTTCTAGCCAAAAATATATATCCCAAGCATCAACCTTGGGTTACTACGTTAAGAAATTTTCTTTATTTCTTAAATAGAAGCCACTTGATAAACAATCAGGCTAGATAGTGGACACGAATGCATAGAGCTTGCAATTTCGATCATGTCACCTTTTTGCAAAAGAAGAAACCGAGCTATCCATTACAAGTTATGGCTCGGGAAGGGTTTAGGGTTAAACCCTAAACCTAAACTCATTTCCTATAAAAACCGACTCCACCCCCTCATTCTTCATCTTTCACATTTTGCCTCCATCCTCTTCTTCATTCCGAGCCCTATGCAAGACACTCTTCCCTCTCCATCGACCACCACCTTACTCCCATCCTCACATTGTAAATGACTTCGAGCCCATCTCGTAGTGATAACCTAGCCATCCACCCACTGTCCATTGTTCCTTAACAATCCCATTACATCGAGAAAGTCTCGGAGTGCGTTCAGGTGACCACCTCTCCCTCCCTTTCAATTTCTGTCCGTCAAGTTTTTAATTTCTTCCCTTTTTTTCCCCTCCCTCCCCCATTTCCCCTCTTCCCTCCCCCTCCCCCTCCCCCCTCCATTTCCACCATCCCTCCCTCCTCCATCTCCATCTCCACCACCCCCTCTCCCTCCCCCCTCCATCTCCACCACCCCCTCCATCTCCACCACCCCCTCCCTCTCCCCCCTCCCCCCTCCATCTCCACCATCCCCTCCCCCCTCCCCCCTCCCCCCTCCCCCCTCCCCGCCCCTCCCCCCTCCCCCCTCCATTTCCACCACCCCCTTCCCCCTTCACCCTCCATCTCCACCACCACCACCACCACCACCACCACCACCACCACCACCACCCCCTCCCCTCCTCCCCCCTCTATCTCCACCACCCCCTCCCTCTCCCCCCTCCCTCTCGCCCCTCCCCCCTCCATCTCCACTACCCCCTCTCCCCTTCCCCCCCTCCTCTCCACCACCCCCTCCCCCCTCCCCCCTCCCCCCTCCCTCCCCTCCCCCCTTCCCCCTTCCCCCTTCCATCTCCACCACCCCCTCCACCACCACTCCCTCCCCCTTTCTCTCTTTCTCTTTCTGTATCTCTCTCTTTCCCTCCCCCTTTCTCTCTCTCTCTCTCTCTCTCTCTCTCTCTCTCTCTCTCTCTCTTTCCCTCCCCCTCCCTTTTCTCTCTCTCACACACACACACTCTCTCTCTCTTTTTCTCTCTCACTCTCTCTCTCTCTCTCTCTCTCACACACTCACTCTCTCTCTCTTTTCTATCTTCACTCACTCACTCTCTCTCTCGCTCTCTCTCTCTCTCTCTCTCCCCCTTACCCCCTCTCTCTCTACCACCCTCCCCCTCTCTCTCTACCATCCACCTCTCGCTTCTCTCTTTCCCCTCTCTCTACCATCCCTCTCTCGCTTCTCTCTTCCCCTCTCTCTACCACCCCCCTTTCTTCTGCTTCTCTCTGCTCCCTCTCTCTCTCTGTTCCCCTTACCCCCCTCTCTCTACCAACCTCCCCCTCTCTCTACCAACCTCCCCCTCTCGCTTCTCTTTCTTCTCTCTCTACCATCCCCCTCCCGCTTCTCTCTTCTCTCTCTCTCTCTACCACCCCCCTCCCTCCTGCTTCTCTCTTCCCTCCTGCTTCTCTCTTCTTTCCTCTCTCTCCCACCCCCCTCCCCCTCTCTGCTCTTCCCCCTCCCCCCCACTCTCTTCCACCCCCCTCCCCCTCTTTGTTCTTTCCCCCCCACCCCTCGCCGCCCGCGGCGGTGCCCCGTAGCGGTGGTGCTTCTGCGGCGGCATGCCAGTGCCCACTCGCGGCACATGTCACCCTGCCTCCCACCCACCACCCTGCCTCACCTGCCACCCCGCTCCTTGCCCGTGCCCCACCCCCCTCTCCCCGCCTCCCTCTCCTAACCTAAAACTAACCTAAGGTTAGTTACTAACTGAGGTTAGGTTAGTTGGTTAGCCTAGGTTAGGTTAGGTTAGGTGAGTTGGTTAGTTACGTTCGGTTAGTTTAGTTAACCTAGGTTAGTTGGACTAGGTTAGTTTGGTTGCCTTAGGTTAGTTACTAACAGTTAGGTTAGGTTCACTAACCTTCAATTAGTTAACCTAACTAAATCAACTTGGTTCCAACCCCTCAGTTGGACTTTGAGTCCATTCACACCACCCTTAGGCCCCCCCCACAAAAAGGTCAATTTTACCCCTCCATTAACCCCTCGTAACTCATCCGTTTGCGACCGAAACTGCACCCCATTTGAACCATGATTTCACACACAAAAACACCACACTACGGGGTATTTTTCCAGCCCATTGCACACCATTTCGGCATCCCTAGCACTTGCTCATTCGCACCCCCGTGTGGGCCTTATTTCGCACAAATTTGCTTGTATTTTCACACCATGACCTCCGATTAACAATCCATCTGCACCGACACATTTCCCTACACACGTAGGACAATCTTAGGCACATTATTAACACGATGGTCCCTACACACACTAACACCACTCTAACCCTCCCAACAACACTACATCCACACCCGCACTAGCAAAGACACCCTTGGCAAATCTTGCCCAATCTGCATATGCAACTATGTTCCCGCCAATGCCTTCGACTCCACCGCTCGCCAAATCTACATATAACTCCGCTGTGACAATCGCCCCCGCCAATCCTCTACCCCAAATCCCCCCCTGAGATTCAACCACTCCCTCTAACTCCTCCACGTCCCAACATGGTTGGATGCCATCATGACAATGATGGGGATATTGACCTTGATGTAGAGGCTGATAATTTCTTCAATTGAAGAAATAACAACAATCAAGGCCAATGCCCCTTTGAAAAACTGAAACTTCCCAAATATAATGGTCGGGGAGATCCAGCCCGATTCCTCCAGCATTTTTAATGCCGCACACCGCACAGGTGGAGATCAATCCCATGAAACCAAGGTGGCTTGGTTTCCCATGGCCTTAACTGATGAAGCGTTTGAATGGTACCTAGACCTTCTCGTGGAAGAACGTGCCACATGGAACCTACTTTAAATAGAATTCAAATGACGCTTTCAAACAGAGAGGCTACAAGATGATCCCGCTCTCCAACTAAGCAAGCTCTCAAATATGGCCGACGAGAAGATGTATGCACGTACTTGGGTAAGATGAAGAGATTAATCGCCAAATGTGACCCATGCCCAGATGCAAAGTACCTCATGGCATGGTTCATTACACAACTCAAAAAGAAAATTCGAAAGGATATGAAAAATATAAGTAGCTATGAAATGTTCAGTGCTACTCATGCAGCAGCCATTGACATCGAGGATGGCATGACTGACTCAGACACTAGTAGTGATGATGGCAGGCCTAATACATGAGATAAGCACTCAAAAAAGGGTAAATCAAAGGACACTGCCGAAACATCCAATGAAGATCGCCTAGAGGCCATGACCATGAAGCTGCAAGATGGTATGATGCAGGCTATGGAACAAAAACTTCACTTGTCTCAGCTGCCAACTCAAACATATCCACGGTGAGAAAATGTTTGGTGTCCACACTGCCTGGCAAATCATACAGCAAATGAGTGCCCAGTCCTAAGAGCCAAGATCATTGCACAAGCAAATCCACTGCCAAGGTTGTGGTGCCATAATTGCATCGTCGGTGGCCATGATGAGAACAGTTGCATCTCCAACATGTGCAACCACCCGCCTTGACCTCAACAATACCAAGCGGCACCCATGCCAGTATACAGGCAACTGGCACTTGCACAAGCACCCCTAGCTCCGAGGCTAAATCTTGTTCCCACTCGGACACAAGTCCCACAACTACTCAGGAATCTGAATCCACGACCATATCGAAGAGCACCAAATCTAGTTCCTCAGGCAGTTCCCATACATCAATTACAAGCCGAGGAAGTAGACTCACCGTTTGAGTATGAAGCAGAGTACCCAGTGTACTATGTAGAAGGTGTAGGGGGTCTAATATCAGTTTATGAAAATCAAGTACATCCCAACGCATATCGCACACCAATCAAGTGCTACAGTTGTGGAGAAAATCACCGGATCGCAGAGTGCCCTCATTGTGGTAGCCAGCTACTTTCCAACCACTCTGCAGAGATTGTGGCATAGGACATGCATGTATGGATTGTCCCATGAAAAATAAGGTCCTAGAACAAACATAAATTAAGCTTGATGTCCCCATCGGCATCATTGGGGTGGACCATCAAAGTCTAGGTCCGACAAGTGTAAAATCACAACCTGTAAATGTAATTACATGCCAACCGAAAGACGCCACCAAGGACCCTAACATTCCAATCCAACCAAAGAGGCTTCTTAAAAAGCAAGCACAAGTGCCTCCACCTCTGCCAAGCAATGAGCAGCCAAGCTCATCCACATCAACTCCTGAGCCTCAAATAAAAGAAGCTCCATATCCAAATGCAGAGGTGGAGAAGGCTTGTTTTCAGGCACTTCAACAATGGGTACAAAATGAACAAGCTCAATTTGAGGCTGAGAAACAAGCTCAAGACCCAATCCATGACTTGGCCCCACAAAGAATTGATACTGTACTCAAGCCTTTATTCCAACAATAGACTCCATAATAGAATGTATTGCCACATCAACTTGAAGGAGTCGCACTCTCTAGCATCCTGAGTTGCCCTGTGTCAATTCTCATCGAAATCCTCCTACGGAATTGTCCCAATCTCTGGGAGAGTTTTAAAGGATGGGTTGAACTTGCAAATCCCCCTCCACCTATGAACGACATTGAAGATATCCCTATGCGGGCGGATGGGTGAGAGAGATGACATGCAACATTATTGTGCCTTTGATCCACAAGGCATATAATGAAGTCCAAGCCATAGTGGATGGTGGAGTAGGTGTAAATGTCCTATCAAAGGAGCTCTACGAAAAATGGGTCTCCCACCAATGCAAAAGGCTAATTTCAACATACGCTTTGCCGTTCACGGGCTAAACCCTTGGGAATAGTGAATGGCATGTCCACAAAGATCGCAGGAGTCCGCTTTTCCCTTCAATTCACAATCTTGGATCTCCCCAAAAAATCCTATCAAATCTTACTGGGATGTCCTTGGTTACGAGAAGCATCAGTCCTCCATGACTGGGGAACTGATAGACTGACAATCCAAAATCGAGACACTACTGTCATGGTGAATGTGGGGACATGAGCTATTAAACCAATTGTGCCTAGAGCATTGGATGACACATCTTTAACAACAATCTCAAGCAAATCAGCTCCCTTGCAACAACATGCCATAGCAGGTGACTCACAAAGCAATGTCAATAATTGGATACAAACATTAGCAACCATCGACAACTACCATTCATTAGACCCCATCTTCTCATAGATCGATGCTAAGGCACTACAGGTAGATCCTCCACTCCAACATGAAGAACCAATCAATCTAGAGATGCCATTCTTTATGGCTGACCTCGAGTGGGATAATGAACCTGAGAAGGTAATCATACCAATGATGACTCAGATTTTCCTTGGGACCTTGAAACAGAGGCTGCAAATGTTGAAATTGAAGGTCAAATCTTTGATAATGACTTAGCCATTTTGCATGCCATAATGATAGTCGAGCTCCCAAAAGTTGAACCTCCAAAGTTGAATAACAGCAGAAGATCTTGCAAGAAAGCTGAAGGAGGAAATCGCAAAAAAGCCAAGGCCGAGCACTTCAATGAATTCGAACGAGTCCAATCAAGGATCGTCGAATTGTACCTTGCAAAGTCAGCTCCCTCAAAATCAGAATCACTGCCTTTTGAATGGTCCCCTGAGGGACTGGAAGGATTATGCACAGCAAATGAACCCTTACTTGGAAACACCTTACCACTGGAAAAGTTACCCCACAGTTCCCAACGTAAGAAGTTTCAAAAATATAAGCCACATGTGCGGATGAAGCTCGATCAAGAGACTTCAGAAAAAGAAAGTCAAGAAGAGCCTCACAAATTAATAAATGCAACTATGCCACCTAGTACACGACACATGTCAGGCTAGTGGTATTGACATTGTGAAGTTTCATGACTTTCCCAACTAGCAAGGGCATAGTAGAGCATTGGCCTTGCTTGTAGGTGAGGTCACTCATTTTTGGGAGGTTTCCTATACATATTCTACACCACACATTGTCTCGCCTTGGAAATAAGTACGTATTACTTGGGGCTTCTCTACCAATCCCACCCTTGAGTTTTTGGGCTACTCGATTCAACAGGTCCATGGCTACCTCATCTATGTTTGTGCCCTTAACCCATGAGAGGCATCCTTGGCCTTGACAGAGCTAATGGTCTTGCTCGAATGAGACACTATTAAAGGGGAAACAAGTGATTTCTTGGGCTGTGCCTTATCCTTCATGTTGTCATCTAGGATTTAGGTGAACAAATGATCATGCAACTTAGCATCCCTTAATCTGATGAGGAATTGAGGTAACAACCACTCATCCTCTCATGTGGTTCACAATGAGAATTTAGATGTTTAATTCTTGCAATATATTCTCGGAGTGTTTCATACTCTTTTTTCTTAACTTCATACAACAGGTTGATTGGATACCAATTTGGGAGTGTGGGAGAGAATCCCACTATAAAGGCCTTCTATAGGGTCTCCCAATTGATCTTTTCCTTAGTCCCTAGGTTCTTGTACCATTTTCTTACCTTGCCATCAAGGTTATGCTGGTATGCATTCATTTTACCTAGGCCACTAATGTCTCCAAAGGTCTCGCAGATCTGCTCAAACCTTTTGAGGTGGGAAATAAGATCTCCTTCATCTAAGAACTTAGTGATGAGCTTAGAGATCATGATAGGAAAATTGAGTGAGGCATTTGTGTCCCTCCCCATGACCAATTGTAGTTCCACCCCCCTTCCTAGTGGTTGCACTAGGATCCTCATTGCCTCATCAGCGAGTACTCTTTGTGGTATAGGCAGAGGTGCTTGAGGGATTGGCCTAGTGCCAACGTTGGTGGGTCTACTGGTCTCATCGATATTGGTCTTAACATAGGCACGCTTATGTTAGGCATAGTTCTGTAAGATGGAGCGGCGGGGAAAGGGATCGCTTTTGAAGATTGTCCCCAAGTGGTGTAAAGATTTGGATGAGGGGCCATTGGATGTGGTAAGGTGCTCTCCCCAAAGTCCATCTGATCATTTTGCTGCCCATTAGGGCTTGGTGGCTAGATTTGGGTACCCAGGGCTTAGACGTTGTGGTAAAGGATGGTTCACCCAATAGGATTGAACATGTGGCCCTGTAGAATCCCTATATTTGATGCTTATAGTTTTAGTAGTTTTAGTACACATACATACATACATACATATATATATATATATGTGTGTGTGTGTGTGTATGTACATACATACATGCATGCATGCATACATACATACATACATACATACATACATACATATTTGATGCATACAGTTTTACTAGATGAGAAAAATAGGCCCCACTCTGATTTTCGTGGAGAGACCCAACTAGACAAATAGAGCAAGTCCAAGGGGTTGCTAGGGACACACCCCGACAAATGGAGATGCCCAATCTGCAATTTGAGCACCAATTTTGGGATGTAAATTGCATAGTTAGGTCGAAAAAAAGTTGTCAATTCTTGCATTAAATATAGGGTGGTAAATATATCCTATTCTGTCATGGGGCATGGAGAAGACGGAGGCAAAAAATTGAACCTTCAAAAATACTTCTCTTACTGGTTTATGGGGACCGACTCTTATCAATGTTGAGAGTGGACAAGACAGCTACTACTGGTGTGATATGTGAATCTCCCAGTTTGTAATTTTAGCACCAATTTTGGGATGTAAACTTCATAGTCAGGTCCAAAAAAAGTTGTGTCAATTCTTGCATTAAATGTAGGGTGGTGAATATATCCTATTCCATCATGGGGCTTACAGAAGATGGAGGGAAAAAATTGAACCTCCAAAAAGACTTCTTTTACCGGTCTATGGGGACCGACTCTTACTAGCATTGAGAGTGGACAAGACAACTACCATTGGTGTGATATGGGAATCTCCAAGTCTCAAGTTCTGGGCATTCATAACCGGAATCAAAAATCTGCATGAATAGATGGCTAGTGCTAGGATACAAAAAACTAGCGAAGAGCTAGCTCGACGGTGTCTCCAAATATGTCCACCAAGGTTTGATGAATTGGTAATAGTGCTTAACACTCAGGTGAGACACCAACCATTGTCATTTGAGGAGTTATGTGCTTTACTTATGGAGGAGGAATTGAGGCTTAAAGCTCAAGATGGAGGTGGCAATGGGGATGCCGCATTCTTTGCCACTGCGAAAGGCAAAGGTGGTTCCTCCACCAAAGGTGAGTCCTCTACTAGTGGTGACAAAAAGAAGAAGGGTAGCAAGAAGAAGTTTCAGGGAGAATGCTTCTACTGCAAGAAGAAGGGCCATGTGATTGTAGATTGCCAGCTCAAGAAAGCAGATGAAAAGAATTGTACGCAGTGAAGAAGACAGATAAGGGGAAAGAGACAGCTAACACAGTGGAAGCAGAGTTGGATCTATTTCTGACCATTGAGGAAGAGTGTTCCTCAGTTCAAGAAGCGTCAACCACTAATTCATGGGTGTTGCATAGTGGTGCCTCCTGTCACATGACCTACAAGAAGGGTCTATATTGTTCCATGCAGCCTCTATAGGAACCCATTACTCCGACGGTTGGAAATAACACAAAATGCCCTATTGAGGGTATAGGTACGGTTTCATTTGTTTCTATAAATGGAGATGTTAAGAAACTATCTAATGTGATGTATGTTCCACAAATCAAGAGAATTTTGCTATCAATTGCTTCCATAACTGACCTTGACCATGAGGTGAGGTTCAACAAGATAGGAGCAAAAATTTTGGATAGTGCTAGCAATCTTGTTGGCACAAGAGTAAGGAGGAACAACCTATATGAGCTAAGTGCTCTTACAGCCACCGCTAGAGTGGACACAAGTAGAATTTGGCATGAAAGATTTGGCCACATTGGATTTGCAGTGCTGAAGGAGATGCAAAAGCAAGTATGGTTGCTCACTTACCTGTAGTAGTAGAAATCGAAGAATCATGTGAAGCTTGCATGATGTGCAAGCAACAGAGAAAGGCATTCCCACAAGAAAGCAAGAATAGAGCAAATGCTCCTCTAGAGTTGGTGCATGTTGACTTGTGCGGTAAGATGCCTACACAGGCCTTAGGGGGATCTTCCTATTTTTTATTGATTGTCGACGACTATAGTAGGAAGATGTGGGTGTACTTTCTTCACAAAAAGGCTCAAGCTTTTGGTAAATTGAAAGAATGGCTACAGCTTGCTAAAAATGAAACAGGGAGAAAAGTGAAGAAAATCAGATCGAATGGTGGTGGTGAGTTTGTTTCTACAGAGTTTGGAGATTTTTGCAAGAGTAAAGGGATCAAGTGACAAATGACGACACCACATACGCCTCAGTAAAATTTGGTTGTTGAACGCTAAATGCAGACCACTATGGAGATGGGGAGGTGTATGTTGAAAGGTCCTGGGTTGACAAACCATTTTTGGGCTAAGGTTGTCAATACTGTAGTTTACATCCTTAATCGCAGCTATACAAAGACACGTAAAGGTAAAACACCACATGAGGCTTACAACGGTAAGAAGCCATCTGTCGCTCATTTTAAAACATTTGGGTGTGAATGCTATGCGCATGTACTAGACAAAGAGAGAAACAAGCTACAACCAAAAAGCACCAAATGTATCTTCTTAGGCTATTGTGATGAGAAGAAAGCCTATAAGTTGTATGACCGAGAGGCAAAGAAGATCATAGCAAGTCGCGATGTGGTGTTCAGGGAGCAGCCACATGCAGTAGAGGCAGAGAAGAGCTCTTCCACTTTATCATCAAGCGAAAAGGTAATTCACTATGAACCTGTCCTGGGAGCTATAAAGGAGGAGGAAATATCAGATGATGAAGGTATAAGTCACCAACCTCTTGTTACACCACTGGAAAAGCCACTGCCACGATGGGTAAGGCAGCCCTACGACTGTGATAACTAGATGCTTGTGTCTATTGAGCAGCATGCAGATGGACCAAGGCGGTCTCAGAGAATCGAGGGGCAAAGGAGGGCTTTTGCTCACATAGTCAATATGGCCTTGATGGCTGAGATTATTGCAGAAGTAAAGGAGCCAACGAGTTTGGAGGAAGCACTTGTAGACCGAGATTAAAAAAACACTATGCAATTAGAATATGACAGCATCATGAAGAATGAAACTTGGGAGCTGGTAGATCGACCACCTAATAGAAAGGTTATTGGCACCAAGTGGGTTTGGAAGGTAAGTACAAGGCCAATGGGACTTTGGAAAAGTACAAAACCAGATTGGTTGCACAAGGATTTTTGCAGGTTGAAGGGTTTGATTTTCAGGAATCTTTCACTCCGACTGCCAAAATGACCACTATTTGCACAGTATTATCGGTGGCTTCTCATAAAAAGTGGCCAGTTTATCAAATGGATGTTAAATCAGCATTCTTGAGTGGTGACTCAAGGAGGAGGTGTACGTGGCTCAGCCACCTGGGTTTGAGGCCCCCCATTCTTAGAACAAGGTATGTAAGCTAAAGAAGGCTCTGTATAGGCTGAAACAGGCCCCAAGAGCATGGTACCAATGGATAGACAAATTCTTTCATAAATTAAACTTCAAAAGATGTGCCTTAGATGCTAACTTGTATGTGTACAAGAAAGGTGGAAAATCTGCTATTATTGTTCTATATGTAGATGATCTCCTTATTACAGGTGAGTATGAAGACATGATCCAGCACACTAGAAAGGCATTGAGCATAGAGTTTGAGATGACAAACTTAGGCTTGATGCACTACTGTTTGGGGATTGAAGTCTTGCAAGAGCTAGGCAAAATCTTCATCTCTCAGCAGAATATGCAAGGGAGATCTTGAAGGCATTTGGTATGTTCGAGTGCAAGGAGATAGCTACACCTATGGAGGTAAATGCAAGGCAGCCTATGGAGGATGCCTCACCACCAGCAGACATCGTGAGATACAAGAAGTTGGTCGGCAGTCTCATTTATTTGTGCAACACTAGACCGGACATCACTTTTGCTGTTGGCATTTTGAGCAGGTTCTCCAATAAGCCCCGAGGGAATCATTGGAATGCAAGGATGCGGGTGCTCAGGTATGTGAAGGGCACTCTTGATTATGGCATCACTTATGGTACGAGCACTTCCTTGGCTAGTCATTGTGACTCAAATTGGGCTAGAGATGTTGATTCTAGGAAATCAGTTTTTGGATATTGTTTCTCTTTAGGTTCAGGTATCTTCTCTTGGATCAGTATGAAACAACCAACAGTGGCATTGTCTTCTACTGAGGCTGAGTACCAACAATCAAATCACCATGTGCATATTTTGATTGAGAACGGGATAGTGGAATTGGTCTATTGTCCAACAGAGCAAAATGGAGCAGATATCTTCACCAAGGCACTTGGGAAGGATCAGCTTCAGGGTCATCTTCAGAGACTCGACATTGGGCCGAGAATGTAGTTCACCTATGGGTGGACATTGAGGGGGGGTGTTAGATATGCTCAATGCCCCACCCTCCTAGTAACCACCAATGATCCAAGGTGCTCAAGTTGTAACGCCCCCATATGAGAAGAAGCCATGTGTGAGCCTGGGACACTGGATGGATCCTAACTTGCATGTCAGATGAGGTCTATCAATGAGACCGTTGATGGTAGAAAGGTGATTATGTGGGAGCCCCTTATTCTTACTGGGGCTTAGGGGCCAGCTGGCCCCCAGCTGGGAGGGTCCAAGGGGGGCCAATGGCCCCCCTGGTGGGAGTTTGGGGGCAAGAGCCCCCGAGGCGATGGTATAGGAAATATTCCTTGAATATTCCACAAATGGCTAGTCGGTTCCACCGACTAGGTTGATTGGTCGGCTTCACTGACTAGGTTGATCAATTGGTTCCATCGACTACGTTGATCTGACTACTGCCCTCATAGCTATAAACAGGCGACCTCTCTAGTCCATTGTACCATATCAAATCTTCCAGCTAGTAGCTCTTCACCTAGTATCTATCTAGCTTGCCATCTAAGCTCCACTGTGGGAGCACACCAGTGGATGGAGTCATCATCTGTATTACATCAGTATTGAAGGAAAATTTTGCTCATCTCCACTTTGCTGTGTACTCTCTCTTCTTTGTTCAGTTTTTGTTCCATTGCGCCATGTAATTTAATAAAGTCAAGGTAAAACACTTAGGGCTCCTAACAATTTACAAGGCATCCATGGAAGGATTAAACCCCATGGATGATTTAACTGTTGCACCAGCCAGAGTGCAAGTGGATCAATTGTGCAGGGAGACTATTTGCTTTTTGACATTTGAGGTAACCCTTCAACTTACTCTTGTCATGGTGTGAGCAATAAATGACTAGGTATCACTAGCCATAGGTTATGTGGAATTACCAATATCAACCATAGAGTGGCAAGTAGATGTTATGTGATGCCTGTAGGTGCCATGGATGAATAGGTGATCCTTGGGAGGACCTAGTGCTAGGTAGTTAATTTCCAAATTGATTGGCAAGAATGCACAACAATGTTAACCAATAATGGATGCACCTCAGTACTATCGATTGGTTTTGGAGTCTCAGACCTAGTAATTCTCATGACCTACAAGTCCACAATGCACCCCCAATTAGAAAGAGAATCGTAAGTCCACTGAGCATGGTCGAAGCTTCCTCATCTACTCCCATCAACACCAAGGTAGGGTTAGCCTCCTTCAATGATGGTACCATTACGGCACTAAGAAGAAGAGAAAGAAGTCCACCATTAGTTACATTCACCATATCTAGAAGACTGACTTCATCATGCAACTTAAGTCCCACCTCTACTTCCTACTCCAATTAGGGTACAAGCTGCCAAACCAAAGGGATCTCAAAGAAGCAAACACACATCAAGAAGTAAAAATCAAAGAAGCCACCCCAGGTGGATCCCTAAAAGACTGCTTCATGCTCACGAATACTACAAAGGTGATAATACTATGACACTAAAAATTGATATATTTTATTTGGCATTGGCATTGTTTTTCTCTATGTTTGATAAGAGTTTGAGTATCAAAAGTGATAGCCTAGCGGCTCTCACTTATTTCTATTTTCTAAGATATCACATTGGATTGAGAAGATGAGTGGAATGGATCATTGTAAATACCATGTGTATGAATGATAAATACCATGGTATGGGATGAGAGTTATTTGTGTATGGGATATTATGGGGTTTTTAGAACATAGGAAGAGAGTCATATAAAGAGGTGGGTCTCATATCCATGTGGTCCAATAATATAAGAGAGATCACATGCCAAGTGTGTGGAGTCAAGAGGAATCCTTCTAGAATTGCTATGTGGAATAAGAAGGATGTACATAAGAGAGTGTCCCTATGGGCTCCATGTGGAAAGACTCTTGACTTTCTCAATATTTTAAGAGTCTTGAGCATATTTTGATGGGACACATGGCAAGAGTAGCCAAAAAGGACATTGATGGTGACATATGGGCTTATGTGATTGATGGGGAAAGGAATCTACAGGCAACAATTGTAAATGGGTGAAGGAGGGTGACGTTGATGGTGACATATGGGCTTATGTGATTAATGGGGAAAAGAATCTACAGGCAACAATTGCAAATGGGTAAAGGAGGGTGACAAAATCTCTATCAAAGGAGCCCTCCTCTCCCTCGTTTAACATCTCTTCCACCATTGAGCCTCATGCTGCTGTAACTCTAGTCTCTTCAAGACTCTTCCATGTGCCTTCTCTCTCTCTCTTGTAGATATCCTCTTATGTAGACTCCTGAGTCCATATTTCTCTAGTTCATTCTATTTCTATGAGTAGTCTTAGCTCCTGCTCTCTTTTGTATGTATGAAACCTCTTTTCCTCCCTTGCGTGTATAGAATATGGAGTTGCATTTGAGTAGAGCCTCACTCTATTGGAAATGAAGGTCACTTCAGATTACCTTCCTTCATTCTTCTCTCCTTCCATTATTTCTTCAAAGTGCTTCTTACTGAGTCGCTCATTGTGCGCACATGGTCCACCCGTTTCTTGAGCCATGAAGGGCATTATTTCCTCTCTACTAGGCAACCTCTATGGGCTTTAGATCATTGATATAGTCTAAGCATGGAGGGAGTATTATCCCAAGTCGGCACCAATAGAAGGAGTATGGCTATCATGACTGTTTAACCTCCTGTTAGTGTTTTGCTCATAACTTTTTGCTTAGTGGTCCAATTTTGACAAAAGTTATATCAACGAGAAGCTATCTTTAAGCCACATTGTATTGTGTGATTATATCTAGTGTCTAATACAAAAGCAAAAAGTTATGAGTCTCTGTGTCAGACAGTCTGTGTTTATGACAGTTTTTACCCTTGGCTAGTAAATGGATCCTCACAAGGTTCAAGCAATTATGTCATTGCCAAGTCCTGACTGTGTGACTGGTGTTTGCAAAATTCACTTTTGTGATGATTTCACAGAGATAATGCATCCCCTGAACTTGTTGACAAGAAAAGGAGTTTCTTTCGAATGGGGTGTGGAGCGACAAGAGTTTTTTTAGCAACTTAAGGAGGTCATGAGTAAGGGGCCAATATTGAAGCTCCTTGATTGGTCTCAAGACTTTTATGTAAATCCAAGTGTATCTTTGCATTCAGTTGGTGCTATATTGCTACAAAAAAGAGAGGCAGGTAGAATGCAACTCATCTATTATGCCAACCGATAGCTTACAGAGGTGGAAATAAGGTATGAAGAAGTGGACCAGCAAGCTTTCTCTTTGGTATTTTCGATTAAAAAGTTTTGCTCCTATTTATTACCTCAACCATTTTTCTTCCTTACCTTTCAATCTGTATTAGCATATCTAGGTAAGCCCAATCCTGGGGAGAGATTGGCAAAATGGTTGTTAGAGCTTCAAGAGTTCTCTTTCTCTTTCTCTTTTATAACTAAAAATACCACGAGGTCTACTATGGCAGATTCGCTCACCAGATGGGAGAATCTAGGAGAATTGTCTTGAAAGTCAAGTTAAAGAATTGAAGTTTGTTCATATAAACAGAAAAGATAATCAAAGGGAAGATGAGTTAGCAAGTCAAGCCATTGTTGTACAACACGGGGGGGTGGTTTCTCTGGTAAACACTAAATGGCCAGAACTATAAGATGTTCAGCAATATGTGGAAGAAGGCATGTTTCCTTAAGGGTTAACTCCACAATAGAAGCAGAGATTGATAAGGAAGGCCTATCCCTATACTATTGTTGATGACATTCTTTATAAATTTGGAAAAGATACGCTGCTTCATAGGGTGGTCCATCCCATGGAAACTAAGAGAATCCTAAAAATGTGTCATGAATGCTCCGGTCATTTTTCTTTAGCGAGCTCAATTAGGAGAATTCTTAATGTAGGTTACTTTTGGCCACGCCTCCATAAGTATGTATATGAATAGTGTCTAAGTTATATAGTATGCCAAAAGTTTGAAAGGAGATAGTTGATTCCTGGGCCCTTAAAGCCTATTCCAGCATATGAACCTTTTGAGAGGTGGGGGTTGGACTTTGTCAGACCACTCCCTCGCTCATCTCAAGGCAATAATTATTTATTGGTGGCCACAGATTATGTGACTCAGTGGGTAGAGGCCAAGGCCAAAGTCAATAGCAAGGCAAGCATAGTTGCAAAATTTCTCTTTGATCAAATTTGTTCACCCGTTGGTTGTCCTTTGGAAATTCCTCAGCATCTGTATCATCATGCTCTATACCACTGGCTGAATCCTCATACACCTTGGAGTCGTCCTCTGGATGTGGAGTTGCACTAGTATTGGTACGTGTGTGGGATCAAGTGATGCGATTTGGAGCACTAAGCCCCTTGTAGATATCCCTCTCCTCCTCCAAGGAGTCGCCTCTGCTTTAGAAACTCCCACACCTAGTCCCAGCAAGATACAGGTCTATTGCGTGGGATCTTCCCAAATTTTCTTTGTTTGGAATTGACGCGTACGTTGCCTAGTAAACGATCCGGCTACATATCACTTCGAAATTATTCGTGGTTGTTGCTGAGGTGTCGTTCTAAATGCTCGAAGCACTCCACAAAGCTTCATGTCAAATGAAGAAGGATTACACTGGAGTTCAGAAACATGGACAGTGACCTGACTGTTCACTGGCAGTTTGGTACAGAAGTATATTGTCGAACAGCACCTCTGTCTATAGCTTAGTCCTACATAGGCCTCTATACAAATTGGTTTACATAGTGTGGGTAAAATTTTTAAGCGAGCGGACCCTAGCGAGCAGCCACAGTTTAGCCGAGCAGATTGACATGATTGCAAAAATGGTCATAGCTCATTCAATGGTCTTCAACTTCCTAGTTCACTTCATATATCATGATTCCTCACACATCATCTGATATCTTTGTGATATCTACTCTCTTTTTCCTAATGGAATGAAACAAATAATGAAAAACACAAACCATAGAGATAAAATGAAATGTATCTCTCTCTCTAGGTCTTCGATTGACATGATTCCAAAAACAAAGTCATAGCTCATTCAATATTCTACAACTTCCTAGTTCACTTCATTGCTCTATTCCTCACACATC
Organism: Dipteris shenzhenensis; assembly: GCF_047967505.1. Classification (NCBI taxonomy): domain Eukaryota; kingdom Viridiplantae; phylum Streptophyta; class Polypodiopsida; order Gleicheniales; family Dipteridaceae; genus Dipteris; species Dipteris shenzhenensis. The sequence goes on along the minus strand of NC_141608.1, from coordinate 24,469,735 downwards.
ATCTAATATCTATGTTCAAAAATTGATATCTACTCTCTTTTTCTTAATGGATATAACAAACAATGAAATACACAAAGCATAGAGATAAAATGAAACATCTGTTCAAAGCAATGGTCCACAAAATTTAAACAAATATAAGTTCGAATACATAAACATCTGTTCAAAGACTTGGAGCACAAAATGTATATTGTCATCACAAAATAGGAAAATCTCATTCCCCTTTCTTGACTTCTAGATGCCTGTACTCTAAGGGCTCCAAATAAACAATAACCATGTCATCATCTTTCTCAAGAGAGACACAATGTCTACCTAGCTCTAGACATGCACATGCCATGTTCCCTGTACTTGCAAATGCATCCACAACTGCATCCCCCTCTTATGTGAATGTGTGTAAGAGAAACCTCGAAACAAGATCCTCGATTATTAACAAACCAACCATACACAAAGACTGAAAAAAGCACCTGCAAATTAAAATCACTTGCTCAATCCAAGTTGTCTCTCCGCACCATCTTGCACGAAGTTGCGTCCCTCTTCTGTGTCTTTGAAGGTGTGGATTTTTGTCTCCCTTATCCAATTTGACTGGCTGATGCATATGTCATTGCCAAGACTCTTCTCTACTCAAGCTTTATTGTAGTATGTGGGGATCTTACATCCATGGTGCTACCACATACCCAAGACTAGCTAGGTCATCTGTAACCATGAAAACTTAAACATGTCAAACTTTTGCAAATTTGTGCTTAAACATATTTGAAATTGTACTACCATTTAAATGAAAGTTCATATACCATCTCCTTCGAACTCTCTTGCATGTAGCCCACCATCAGCGTGCAAACTAGCTCAAATCCATTATCCATTGCCCTCCACTGAACACAACACATATGTTCTATCGAGCAAGTAGTGATGACCATCTTGGACTAAACACAACACATATGTTCTGTCAAGCAAGTAGTGATGACCATCTTTGACTATATGGTTTGCAAATGCTTGAATAGCCTCCACAAGACCCATATTTAACCAGTTCCACTCTGGAATCTCCTTTTTGGAGATGCGCTCAATAAGAGATGTAGCAAGGTCTGCCCACATCATGCTTGCACAACTGCCTTTGTTTCTTTCTCTTCAATTGTGATTGATGGAGGGGTCAGCAACTTAAGAAAATTCCTTACTTTCACATGAGACTTAAAGAATAGAGACATTCACATCAATATTCCACATCAATAATCATATTCATACCATTTTGATTATAATACACCTGCAAAATACACCTGCAAACTATTGAATATGTACTAGTACCACTTTCCATCCACTAGTGATAAGTGCACATCCCACCAGCCAACTCTCACTACCCTATGATATACAGCCTCCTCTACAACCAGTAGAAAACACAATGTCAATCAAGTACTTGAAATGCCATCTACAGACATAATATTGGAGGCACCTTTGTTCCCTTACAATCTCCCCTCTCTGGATTTGTGTCATCAAATCTGTTGTCCCCCTCATCTTTGTGACTACCCCTTCCTTTAACAACAGTACCAAATTGCAACACCTTGCTTGCCTACGATGCTCTCCCATCATTCCTTCTCTTGGTACGTAGCTTCTTGGTAGTGGAACCAATGTCCCTTGTCCTCTTGCACGGCGCTTGCCTCCACATGACAAATTCTAAACCATGCATGAGAACGATGTTCATTCCAATGCATTCCTTGAAATATGAATAACACACTCAAGCAATGAACCGAGAGCAACACTTATTTACCATTACGTAGCTCCTTCTTTGATTTAGGAACCTTATTGAGAGGACCTTGTTGAGAGGAAAATCCAACCACCAGGGGCATCTCTGCATCTCCCACTCTGACAACCGTTGCGACCATGTGTCAGGAAACATGCATAGCAGCCCTTTCGTTATCAACCAATCATGACACTCCACTGGCATCTCATTTACAGCACGCTCTGCCACCACCTTGAAAAACCACCTCACGTAACTATTAATCCATCATCATATTCTATTATGTGACTTTTCGTATGGACTAGAGCATCCAACATTCATTCCCTGTACACTAGGTGCCGCACATACATAGCCATTTGCGGCTCCTACTCCACAACTAGTGAGCTCTTCATATCGCCTGATATATTATTGACATGCATTTTATGAGAGGATGTTTCGGCATGATTTCAAATATTTGATTGCATAAAAGATTTTCCAAAACCACTAAGACCAGCAACGTATTCTAGAAGTGAATTTGCCGGCATGCTCTAAAATACTTCATTGCATCGCCAGGGAAGTTAATGCCTAGACCATCAAATGGCACATTCATCTATCCTATCATCTCACATGCCTTCTCAATCATTTGAGACCAATATGTCTCCCTTGCAATGTACCTCCTCCACTCCTTATTATCACGTGGCATGCCTAACTCCATTTGCATGATACAGAGCATACAACACAAAGAAATAAACAAAAGAGATGGAAGAGAAACCTCTCTGCAGATAGATTCGATACACCAAGCATGGTAAGCTTGTCCTCCATTACGATCTTTCCTTTCTGCTCCCAGTTTATGGAGAACAACACGCTAAAAAATCCCTCACCATTTGTTGGATTGGCAATCGACTGCAAACGATATCCTCTACTCCTCATCTTCTCCTCTGCCTTCTCCAATGCCTTGCCTTGTACCTTCTCACACTCCTCCAGTGACAGGGTCGAAGTGTCCATTTTCTCCATCTCTTCCTGGTACTTCTTTTGGTGCTCATCCTATGAAAAGAAGAACCACAACTTTTTTGACATAACATAATCTACATATCCTTACTGAGTAATCAACCAACATCTTTAAGGCACTCACCCTAAAAACAAATTGTCCAAATACGGACATGGGCAAGTTGTACCATGCCTTTAAGGGCCCACTCCTCTCCTTCAACAACATACCCTCAACCAATCTTTTGTCCTCCGCTGCAAAATAGCACATGAGTGTCTCTTTATTTGCAGTGTCGAATTTCTGCATCATAAATATATCATGTGCGATAGTGTGCAGGACATGTTTGGAGCCCTGAAGGAGGAGATGACTCGAGAAGTTCCAAATATTCCTACCATTCCTCCCATTGCCTTTGTTGTAGAAGCAATCTTTCGTAGGAAGCCCCTTTTAGTTCTAATTGACTCAGCAAGCTCTATCACTTTTGCCCACAATGAAAATAAGATAGTTGCGGTTTCGACTTTGGAGTCTTATCATTACCGAGTCTTTTAGTTGGAGATGATGGCCTTCTTTATGATAGAGCTATGCTTGATGGAGTACTGCATGATGAGGTACTCCCCTTCGCTCATGGTAGGAGGAGCAATTCAACAAATTTGGAACCTTATTAGAGCAGGGCAGTCTTGTAAGAGGAGACTAATTCAACTTTGGCGTCTTATTAGAGTAGGAGTAATTCAACAAATCCTAGGATCTTATGCATGAAAACAAGCTATCTTTCTAGTATCAGCTCGTAAGGCTGTAATTCCCTTTTTTATTTTCATCAAATTTCTCTTTCGCGAAAAAGAGAGAGCGGCGATTTCTTTGAACAATTCTAGCGAGAATCAATACATACAAACATGCTGGTAAGCGACTCTTTGAACAACAATCGCAAGTATTGCTGAATTACTGTATCGTTCACACGGCGCACACACACACGACTTCTGGATGAAAGAAGATAGTCGTGAATTTTGAATGAACAATACTCTCATGAATGATAATTCATCCGAAGGGATTGCTTCACAGCTCATCTATCATCTCTCTCGATTTCCTGGGGCTCTCCCACCCATCTGAATGGATTGGAGAGTACCGTATTGCTTGCTCTTGTGCCCATGTTTTGCCATTTGGCTGTGGCAGTAGTGGTTTGCGCCAAGCGCAAATGGCGAGCGGACTGCAGCAAATCCATCTACGGCCATTTGGCTGTGGGAGAGTTCATTTGCGCCTAGCGCAAATGGCTTGTTGAGCCACCAAAAGGCCATCTTGGGCCATTTAGCTCTATTAAAAGCAATCTGCGCCGAGTGCAAATGCTGGATGCAGGAGATATTCGTTCGGGAACGTACCAGGAATTTCAATTGGTTCATTAGTGGGTTTTCACTGCGTTGGTGAACATCAATCGGTTCACATTTCAAGAGCGGTTGTCTTCAAACTCGGGAACAGTGAAATTCCAGAATCAGGAGAGCTGAAAAGCAGTTCTTGAGACTAACATTTTGTAAAGCAGGAGAAGTCCAGACACAATGTCAATTTGAAGAAGTGGCAGCAGCAGGGGAAGAAACTCTGCCACCAGCAGCAAACAAGAAAACAAGCTGGGAAAGGAAAAGGTGAACTCCCATGATGTGGGCAACGTGCGGGGAAGAGGAAGGCAAACGTGAAGCAGAAAATGAGACCACTTGCGAGCAAAAGAAAGAGTACAAAATCCAGGCAAGGGGAGGAAAGAGAAGTCTACGTACCAGGTTGCGTGGGGAGCAGAGTGTGGGGAGTGGAGATGCTGGAGCCGAGCGTGGGGAGCTGAGCAGAGAGGGAGGAGCCACGGGGGAGAAGGGAGCCACGAGGGAGGAGCCAGAGGGAGAAGGGAGAAGGCAGAGACAGAGGAGGGGGAGACACGGAGGGCTTTGCAGGAGAGGAAGGAGAACGAAGCAACGGCAGCAGAAGCCACGGTTGCTGGAAGAGCACAAAGCAAAGGTTGCTAGAGGAGCTCAAAACGAGAAGCAACAAGAAGAAGATTATGAAGATGATGTGGCTTATTATATTGGATAAAAGAAGGATAGGATAGGATTCTCCTCATAATGGCCATTATTAGTCTCCCCTCTCTCTTTCTCAAAACCCACTCTCTAGGCTATGGCCCATTTCACAAATTGAACATCCTCCTCCTCCTTGGTTACTTTAAACAACTCTCCTTCCTCCCCTCTCCCTCATCCTTGGCCCTTCTCTTTTGTTCCGTGACTTTCTCTTTTGCTCCCTTCCCACCACAGTTTTGCCTCCCCTCCCATGCCCTCGCTTATACCTCCTCTCACAGTACTCTTCTCTTCTTGTCTCTGCCCACCCTCTGCAAACTTCTGTCTAGAAAACTTATACAATGGCCATAGCAACCATTGCATTTGATGCTCAATGCCTATTGCAAGAACTAGAAATCCCATTGAAGGAAGGAAAGTGTGTTGTGAACAAAAGTTTCCTAGTTCATAAGTTTCCTATAGGCATCATATTTGATGGAGTCAATCCTGTGATTGCTAATACTATTTATGGCCATACTTTGGTCCCTATGGTGGAGCACATCAACATGGAAGGAGGTATACATTTCATTGTGGATTCAAGCTTGTTTGACAAGTATATAGTGTCCACCAGAGCGAGGACATCCTCACGAGCAATCCACACACCATATATGTTGAGGATGATGAATATAGCAATGATAAATGTTTTATGAGTGTTCAGGACGATGACGAAACAGTCCAGGTGGTGTCTACATTAGAGTGGAAATCCAGAATGTTGGGGTCCAGTTCTCTCACACCAATAAATATTACCTGGGAGTAAAGCCCGCACATCTATTGGAAGTGTATCTTCCTCTTGGCTTGCATGGAAAAAAAGTGTAGACAAGGTTGCCTCATCCAGTCGGGCTCCTTTGAAACTATTTGTGACGAGATATTGTTCGCTAAAGAGGATGAACCCTCCTCAAGTAAAAGTGCAAGATCAAAGGGGACCAGTGTTGTAGATTACATATTTTTTCATTGTGCATCAACCAGTTTAGTGACATTAGTGAGAAGGAGCAGGCACATTGTGCAGGTGGATGAGCCCCCAAAAGAGTATAATAGAGATTGTGTGTCTTTGAGCTGCCGCCCCAAAACTTGGCTTGTTGAGATTATGGCCTCCGCTGATCCTTTCCTTATCCTTATGCTTGAGTACAACATCACTTGGGATGTTACCATCTTCATTCTCATCTAATGGAGGAAAGTATGGTGTGGTATCTTGGCATAAAATCTTATTTTTAATGTCCATTTCCCAATGATAAATATTTCTATCACTCGGTTCGAAAGCAGTAGGAAGTGAAGAGTTGCATGAAGTTTATTACCCCTAACTTCATGTCATAGTACCTAAGACCCACCACACATCCGCTCTGCCATCCCTAGGGACCCCCATGGATACTAAGTAGTCCATAGTTTCATCTAATAGCAAGGAAGCAGTAGTACCATAAGAATCCTCCTTTAAAATAGAGGTCGAATCACAAGAACCTATTGCTAGCCCTTCAAAGGAAAATTGCACTAGGAAGAAACTCCTCTCTACCCTCAAATTCTTATGTTGTAAGGAAGGATATCATCCACTATTGTAGCAGTGCCACAAGAACCTGCTCCTAAAAAGGGTGCAGCAACACAAGAACCTATTGTAACAAAGGGAGAGTCTGAAGTCCAATCATGTAGTGTGCCCCGATGGGTGCCCAAAGGCAAATCATTGAGTATGGCTTCTGCTTCTACCTCGACATCAACAACTAGAATGGTAGACACAAAAGAGCCCGCTCCTAAAAAGGGAGCAACACCACAAGAATCTATTGCCACACCTATGCTGTAGTAGCCAATCTTGGGCACCAACGTCGTCTCACAAGTGCCATGGAGACTTGAGAGATTCCTCAAATCTATGAAGTCTGTAAAGCCACATTACTCCCAATAGCTACTGCTGGTGCTCAAACTACACAACTCAACAAAGATGAGCTAAAAACACCATTTGTTCATAACTCTAAGGTGTAGCTCTCTGCCCTCTTCACTCATGCACTCAACAAGTATGTGTCGAAGAGATGCAAAGGACATTACGTCCCTACCAATTTCATTTCATTGGTCATATATTGGGTCTAGGTAACAATAGGAGTCCCACCACATAGGTGAAAATAGGAGTCCCCATAATAGAGTATCAAGTCCTGATAGGTGAAAATAGCATTGAGAATGCACCTCCAAGAGTCCACACTCATAAAATATCTTAGGTGAATAGGGATCCCCCTGCTACACCCCATCATGCATGGTAATAGTTGCACCGTGGGGTTGGTCAGTTAGCTTCAATCATCATGGTCCTCCACACTGCTAGGGGTCCCAATAAACACCCCCTTCATTGAGCTGCCTCACACACACACACACACACCTAAAAATGTCAAGAAATGTCTAAAATTTTAGGAAAGAACTGGCCAAACAGGGAAAAAATGCCGCATTAAGGTTAATGTAGCATACTCATTGGATTAGTAACACATAAGATGCATTGGGTTGTCAACAACACTACACACACCGACTTCTTAACCCAACAAATGTTGGGTTGCTAACACAGTGCATATTGGGCCATTTGCTAAGGCCATGCATGGTGGGTTGACTGCTATAAGCAGTGCAAGATGGATTAGTTCAATGTAGCATGGGTTAGCTTAATTGCAATGCCTTATGGGTTAATTTTCTATATAAATAGACCCTTAGGCAAAAATCCACTACATTAACATTTGTAATAAAACTATGTTAAAATTTCCCTAGGAGGTTTCCACTTGCCAAACTTTCCTTCCAAGCTACCCAACCTACCTTCTAGCTCCCTCAGATTGCATTTCTAGTATGAATTCAACCTCTAAAAGCTCTTATAACTCTTTGAGCAATCTGTTTGCCATCTACCATTCCTTCAGCCCAATGGAGTCCAGCCACACCCGTGTCAGCACTCCTAGCCTCTCCAACCCATCTACAACTCCCTCCACTACTGACGTGCACCTGACATCCCCTGTCTCTACCCCATCATCTACTCTTGCCATTTCCATGCCCCTTCCCAATCATGTCACAGTGGACGAGCCATCCCCATCCTAAAGAGTATGTCCAAGCCTTGACATCCCACCCAGTTAAGAGAAGAAAGTACATCCCCTTCACTCACCTCTATACCGAGCATTCCATCACCATTGTCAACATGTCCCCTCCATATCGAGCATCATAGCTAGGGCCTCTTGGGTTTGTTGCAGTTCTTGCTCCAACTTCTTGTTGCTCTCTATGGCCTGTACTGGCCTCCACTGCTTGGCACTTTCCTTTTTCTTTTGGAAGGCCACTTTTGTTTGCTGGAGATTGTTGTTGGTTTGGAACAGTGCCATATTCTGTCCCATAAAAATTTATTGTCATTATTGAAGGATGTTACGTGCGACATCTGTCAATGCAGTGATGGATTCTATGAAATCCATCTCCTACCCCGTCTGGGTGCCTTTGATCAATAGATTATGATATCCACTGCAAATGTGTAGGCACTAGAGGTGCAAAATTCCATGGCCTACTGATAGAGATTGGGGTGAAACGAGGGTTGGAGAGGCTATTGGCCCATTGATCTAGTTGTTGGCTATTGAGGGGGGTTGGGATCTTGTGGCTCCTAGGTCATGCTAGACTTCTTTCCCTTGGCCGATGGGCTGCTTCAGCCAATGCTTGTGTCAAAGGCGTTCAACACTGTTTCCTTGTTTCTTTTATACTACCCAGAGCCATTCCAGTTTCTGTTGTTGTTGGAGGAGGTCTTAACACTATTTCTATGCCACTTGTTCTTCCCTAAGTCTTTGTGCTTTTGCCTCTTTTTTGTGGCTTCTTCATCTTGATGCTATTTCTATGCCACTTGCTCTTCCCTCAGTCTATTTCTATGCCACTTGTTCTTCCCTAAGTCTTTGTGCTTTTGCCTCTTTTTTGTGGCTTCTTCATCATGCAGAATCTTAGCAGTTGCCTCCTCTTGGGCCAGTTGGCTCTGCTCCCCCTTTCTCCATTTAGGCAAGGGCTTCCTTAACATGGATTTTGTGGATGGAGTTGTGAGTAAATGGACTCCCCTTACCATATATCACCATACCTTCTGGAATAAGGTCATTGGATAACTAATGGATGATGGGCATTAGGACAATTGAGTTGCCGAGTTTCTTGCCATGTGTATAGATGTTGATAATTTCTTACTAGAAGAAGTCCGCCCAATTTGAGTCTTTGGGTTTGTGGAGGTGGGCTAGGAAGTTAGACAAAACCACACTGTGATGATCCTTCTGGGCTAGATTTGAATGAGCAAGGTGATGGACCGAGCTACTTTGGCCATTGTCGCATTCTTGATAACATTTAGGGATCTCACCCCTATGCACCTTTGTGTTGTAGTTGACCATCATGGCCAACCTCTTCTTTATGGTTCGCAGCTTAGCAAATGGTTGGGAGATGGTAGGGAGAGGTTAATAGGGACCCCCCCTATGCACCTTTGTGTTTTAGTTGACCACTGTGGCCGACCTCTTCTCTATGGCTCACAGCTTAGCAAATGGTTGTGAGATGGTAGGGAGATTGAATGCCCATCAAGCCGTATCTACCCAACTGGTCATGCCTGTAACCTGATTGTACCTATCAATGAACTCTACTACCTAATGGAGATTAAGCTGGTATGGAAACCTATTGGTGACCATTTGCAAGCCATCTACATGGAGGTATGATACTATGTTGGGGTCCTCAAGCGCTTGGTAGGATGTGGCATTGTGGTAGTACAACTTATAATATTTTTCATTGCATCTGAACTAGGAATGGATGACCACCCCTTGGAGCTACTCAAGCCAATGCTTTCCAAGATATGAGCATCTTGTTACTTGCACCACATGTTTAGAGAATGTGTCATTTGTAGAGTGTGTGAGTGGTAGACTACTGAGCCAAAGATTTTGGCTTGTGGCAAAATGAGGGTGGCTATTTATATAGGGGAATTGGTGGTAAAGATTGGGTCATCTTTAGCATTGGCACAGTGATGACGATTGGCATTGTTAAAGTAGCGGACTGGCACTAGTAGTGGATTAAGTAGTGACTCAGCATTAATAAAGAAATGGGTTAGCGTTATTATAGCAGTGGTTGGCATTAGTTGGATATATCGTCACTGTGTTAAAAGTTGGGCATTAGCATTAAGGCATCAGGTGGAATTAATATAATAGCGTGATGATTGGCATTAATTTTAGCAAAGAGGGTGGTGAGTCATCGCATTAGTTGTACGATGACTGAGTCAGTCATCACATCAACATTCATGCTGCTACATTATCCTTATAGAAATGAATCGATTTTGTGGACCTATTGAGGAATTTGACTAGTTGACTGACTACCCTTAACTTCACATAAGTGTTTGTGAAATGATGTGGATGATGAGGCAGTGAAAACTAAAAGTATTATGATGTGATTCTGGCTTCATGCTAGTGAGTGAGTGACTTGGTGAATAAAGTGTAGGTGAACACATGGAGCCTAGTGACCTAATACTGATGGACTGAACCTACAGAGTGGACTTGTTAATGAATCTTTCCAAGAAGCGTACTTGTTCAGCTCACTTATGAAGAGTGCTCCTGAAGCATGCATAAACGATGTCACAAGTTCATTGGTATCAAATTGCTTCAATCAGGCACCCTCCTCAACTGACAGTAGTAGTAGTACCTGAAGCTCATCCTAAACTTGCCAAAGCCATTGAGTCCCTGAGGTTCTTGGGAGGGGAATGACACTTTCTTCAAATGTTTGTGGCATAGAGTTGATGGCAAGTTCTTGTGGGTTTGTCCCTTTTTAAGGAATAGGTTCTTGTGGGTCTACCGTGTTCATTGTCACTATCAAAGCAGAACCAAGCTTGAGTTTGATGGGGCATACTTTGAAAACCAGCGGGCCTCCCCCTTCCCTTTGAGTGCAACAAGTTCTTATGTTGCTATTCCCTTGTTAGGGATAGGTTCTTGTGTAACTGTCACAATTGCTTGTGTAGCTAATTCTTGTAGCATGCTCACATGAGGGTACAAGGGAGTTTCCCATGGTTGTATTTTAGCTGTAATCTCCTATGATGTGCTAGTAGTAGGTTCTTGTGTGTCTACCTCTTTTGTAGAGGTAGGTTCTTGTGGTACTATTATGGCCTTTTCTATAGACATTGTAGGGGGTTGAGTGGCCTTTATATGTGCTCAGTGGCACTGCTACGGTAGGTTCGTTTCTCTTCATCAGTATAGCTATAGTGAGGTTTGAAGTGGTGGCTATAATAGATAAGGAAGTTGGGATTATGGGATGTTTGTCGGCCTTTTGTACTATAGGAAATGCTAGAATTTATGCCATTTCATTGACTTTGACAATCGAGGTGCGGCCATCGTTAGTTAGAGTCGTTGTACGTTCCTGCCAATCAATTTGTCAGTTAAATCCCCAACACCATGTCCTCCCAAAAATGACCTATTTATCCATAGCACCTATTGGTATAACATAAAACCTACTCGCCATGCGATGGTTATTAACTGATAAAGAAATCTTCATGCAACCTATTGTGGCTGAGATTTTTCCATTTATTGCACGTACCATAACACGCATGGGTTCAAGAGTTACCTTGGATGTTAGGAATCTAGTACACATCTTATATGACATCAAGTTGTAGCTGGCACCAAGATCAATGAAGGCATTGACTAAGCATATTCTTTCTTTGCATAACTAAAAATATGCTTGTACTCGTGCGGGGTAAATGGTAAGATACTCCATGGGGTTTAATCCCTCCATGAACGCTTTACAAATTGTTATAAGCCCAAAATTTTCACCTTGGTCTGATGCATCCTAGATTCTTCTATCGCTTGTCACTTCATTTGAGCAACTTTCTTTTTAAGTTCATTTTCCGAATGGATGGCTTGTAACATTTGGAGGAGGCAGTCGATAGAGCGAGTGAGAAAAAGTGAGCAAGCTGAAAAAGTGATTGAGGTTTTTCACAATTTCCTTTGAAAGGACCCTAAACATAGCTTCATGGAAACCCCTAATTGAAAAGTATCTCAAAGATAAAACTAACCTCAAAGTATGGCATTATGCCCAGTTTATGCAAGAATTAGCTAGAAGTACGCGTGCTTGAAAGAAACCAATTTTCCTCTCCAAAACATAGGATTCCATTATTGATATGACAATTATTTCACATTTCAAATGGGTTAAAAAAGTTTCATAAGGAAGCCGTGCATTTCAATTCAATGCTTAAAAAATACTCCACCCACATCTTGATTAAAACTCAAGTGCCATTTGGAAGCTATCTTTGGCATTATATCTTGAACAATAACATCACATCTAGAAATTTGAAAATTTAGAATAGCTTTTCTCAACCAAATGGTTATCTGCAAACCATGAACAAAAAATGTTTTCGCAACAATATTTTACTCATTCTCACATTCATCATCGTCAACAAAGAAGTTGCATGGTTTTTGCATATCTGAAGGCCTCTTATCATATCTTCAGTTGCTTCCCAGGAGCTTTGCCATTTCTTTTGCATAGCATGGCAATGTACTACAACCAAGCATACATTTACAGCCATAGTAAGTCAAAGTGGGAAAGTCATTCATTGTGCTCACAAGATGAACTTTTAATATTAGAAGGTACCCATGCATGTCATCTTTGATTTAGATTACACATGCACATAAATAGAGCATAAAAGTAAACCATATGAAGAATCCAAATGTCTGTCAGAAAAGAAATAGGATCAGCAACATACTACTCATCAAAAGGATTTGGGAGAGGGTCCACTCTATCCTCTCGCCCATCTCCATCATGCTCTAACCTCACCCTTTTGCTAGAATGGTCTGCTACAAGTCGCTCAACAATGTAAGCCACAATACTCCTATCAGAATCAAAAGAGAAGCACGGCTTGCCACTAGCCTAACATGCATGCATCAGAGGAGCTATGCCACAACCCATCTCCAACACAAGCACACATGGAATACACAATAGAGATAGAAGGCGCTCAATAAAAAAGCTACTCCTCTCTAGCGCAACCTTGGGCTACACGAGAGGACATCAGCAAGGTTGTCCTCTCAGCTACAGGTACATAGTGCATCCACATATCATCCAGAGGATCAATCAAAAGCCTCTGAAACAAGAGTGAACTCTCATCCCAAAATATAGGTGGATTCTTCTTAGCTCTATAAAGAAGAACCAATAGTGATAGATGCATCTGTATAACAAGAATACAAAATTACAAACTAGAGAAATGAAGCAGGTTTGCAAGCATCATAGCATCGAATCACAGCATGATTCAAAACAAACCAAAAATAAACTCAAATGAAAACATTTATTTAAAATCCACAACATACCATTTTTACAATATGTAGCAACACACTTGAAAAAAAGCATCAAAAGGTTAGAATATATTGAACATATTTCTTACCTTATGAGATTTTCCCTGTTCTTTCCAATATCCATAGAGAAGTTTGTCATGAATGACGATACGTCTCACAACTTCCAATCCCTGAACATAAGAAAATCTCTCCATCCAAGCCACACAATATCCTACAGTAAAAGAATTCAATCTTGAGCCAATTGAAGTAAAATGGAATACATACAATTCAAGTAGAGCTAGTACATCTTACCAGCCATAGGACATATGCATGCCAACTAGCCACTGTCAGACAAAGATGTGGTTGCAACTGCTAGCCCATGACAAATGTGCTCCTCCAACAACACATTCCACATTGGGGTGGGACCCCTTTCCTCTAGTGGGTTTCCAGTGGGGAAATCAATCAAAATAAAATATGTAGCCCATTTTACCTTCTTACCCATCCTCAAGTGGTCCTTGTCTGGACTAACCAATGTCACAAAAAAGTCATGGAGGATAGAATATTTGTCATTTTTCTTTCCCTGTGTGAGTCCATGCCCATGGTTATATAATCACCAACCATGCATGCATATAAGCGTGTGATACCACGTACAAATGTAACATCAGGAGATTGTGGTTTGTGAAACACATATTTCTGTACGACCTTTTCAGAAGACTTTGTGCTTGAGATGAAAAACTATTTCAGTCACACTCAAACCTTTTTTTCAAGCAACAAAACCAGACATATTAGAAAACTAGATGATCACCTGCAACCTCGATGTCATCTATATCATGTCTAGAGGGGCTAAGTGGCACCGCATCTAAATAGATAGAAAACATTAACAAAAGCATAGTGTCCAAATCCTTTCAATGAACAAAAAGAATTAATATCCTTACCTTTCTCTTTAGGTGGTTCTTGTTTCTGTGTCTTTTCTCAGTCTCCTAGAGTTTTCCTTTCCTTTCTCCACAACTTCTTCTTTGTCTTTTCTTGAACCATATGTTTTGAACAAATCCCTCTCCCTCACTAGTACTTGTCCTTTAGGGAATTCAATCCACTAAGGATAGTTTTCTAGCTCCCATTGAGAGAGACTATGCATGGTAGATGGATAAATACATGCATTATGTCCAACTTCTAGCCAATTCTTACATAAACTGGGAATTTCAGGTATCTTGTTCTCCTTTACCAAATGTGCAAGATACCTTTCAACCAACATGTGGAAAAGAAATGAAATCCATTCACTAACAAGTCGGTGACATAAGTACCCAACGGTCACCTTGGCATATCTCGAGTGGAGCTCGATATCTCAACACTATCTACATCACACTCTAATACTCCTACTAGTGCGATTTTATAATTGGTTATTGTACTCTGGCTTCAGGCTCTAGCCCCAATAGGGGTGAAAGGTCTGTGAGTAACAATAGTAATAATATTCCTACCTTGGCAAAGAAACTCAAATGGTCATTGGTGTGACACAGACTCTAGGTCATTGATGAAGTTTTTTGGAAGATTATTTATTATTGAACTATGTGGTAATGACATTAAAATGGGGTCGCATGTTCAAACATTAGATATCAAAATATTTCGAAGAAAATTTATTTGACAGACACTTTACAAGGGCTTAAATCACATCCCTTATAAACCTTGTCTTTTTTCACTTGCCCTTGAATCCCTTAGTAATTTTTGGAGAAATTTCTTATCTCTATCCAATTCATACAATAACCTCATAGCTAAGTCATCTTTCTAAAACCATTGTGCTATTGAACTTAAAACTTTCAATACTAGCAAATTAAACAACCCTTTATCTTGACCCATTCAAATAAGTCTAAAAGGACATGGGGTATGCCAAAATGGTCTAAATCCATGACAAATACAAAGGTTCTATTTGCATAGACCAAAACATATTAATTTTAATACAATCATGGCTTATCACTCATTGTTTTATACAATGTGGTGACAGAGTTTGGAAATAGGTTAGAGGAATACCAATGGGTGCAATTTTATTTCTTCTGGTATGAGCTTTATAAAGGGGCTTATTGGGTTGGATGGTTAGTTTCTGGGGAAACATTGCACCTCTGTCATAAATGCCTCTATAGGTAACTCAAAACACTCTGCAAACTATCATCAGACATAGAGGCCTATAACTTCTAACAAAGACATTATATCAAAGATTCAAAGACATTTAGATCTGTGCCTTGAAATGGGCTTTGCACTTATATAAGCTTTGTAAGCAATAGAGAAGTGATTGAAAAGATGTGGGCAGTTCACGGGATAGGGGTAAAAATTATCATAAACACAGACTACCCGACACAGAGACAATCAACACAGACAATCATATATCTTTGTTCTAGTAGTTGATACAAAAAATGAAAATATAAAATGATTCTTCTTGAAAAGAGATCTGCAAAGTTTTATCCAAATCGGGGCATCAAGCGAAAAGTTATGAGCAAGACACTGATAGGTGTCAAACAGTCATGAAAAACACACACTCCTACTAGTACCGAATTGGGGGAATAATCCCTCCATGCTCAGTAGACTTCATCAACCATCCAAGTCCCATACAGGTTGCCTAAGAGGGAAGGAAGAGATCCCTTCATGGCTCAGGAAGTGGATAAACCATGTATGTGCAATGAGCGGCTGAATAGATAGCACTTTTGAACACTTTGGAAGAGAGAGCAATGGAAAAAGGGGAGAGATACTCAAGAGAGAGAACCTAAAGTGACCTTCATTACCAATAGTGAGACTACCCTCAAATGCAACTCACAATACTACAAACATAAGAGAGAAGAAGAGGTTGATACATACAAGAGGAAGTAGGAGCTCCAAGACTACTCATAGAAAGAGAATGAACTAGAAGATGGACTCAAGAGTCTACATGAGAGGATATCTACAAGAGAGGGAGAGAAGGCTTATGGAAGAGGCTTGAAGAGACTAGAGCTATCGTAGCACGAGGATCAATGGTGGTAGAGATGTTCAAAAAGGGAGAGGAGGGCTCCTTTTGTAGAGATTTTGTCACCCTCCTTCACCCATTTACAATTGCTGCCTGTAGATTCCTTTCCCCATCAATCACATAAGCTCGTATGTCACCATCCATGTCCTTTTTGGCTACTCTTGCCATGTGTTCCATCAAAAGATGCTCAAGACTCTTAAAACATTGAGAAATTCAAGAGTCTCCCCACATGGAGCCCTTAGGGCTCTCTTTTCCATATGTCCACATGCTCCTTATTCAACATAGGAATTCTAGAAGGATTCCTCTTGACTCCACACTGTTCCACACTCCTCCACATGCCTTCTACATGCTTGGCATGTGATCTCTCTTATATTATTTGAATACATGGACATGAGATCCACCTTCTTATATGACTCACTCTTCCTATTTTCTAAAAACCCCATAATATCTCATATACACAAATAAACTCTCACCCCATATCAAGGTATTTATCATTCATACACATGGTATTTACATGATCCATTCCACTCGTCCTCTCAATCCCATACAATATCTTAGAAAATAGAATTAAGTGAGAGCCACTAGGCTACCACGATACTCACACTCTTATCAACCATAGAGAAAAGCAATACCAATGCCCAATAAAGCATATCAATTTTCGGCATCACATCTTTCCCCCCTAGCAGATTCTCTGTAGTAGTAGAGAGGGTTTGCTAGCCCTCAGGGTGGTTGAGCATAGAAGAATTCAAGGCCATACTCATTTGGTGCATCCAAATATCACCATGACATCAACATCCTCAAGCTAATATGTTCCATTGGTGAACTTCTTCTCCCATCAGCCAATAAACTTTTTGTCTAGCTGCTTGCCCAAACGACTATTGAATCTCATAACCAAAGCTCCTTCTGCAATATCCTTCTTCATAATTTGGTGTCAAAATGGGCCTTGTGCCTTTTTTGAGAAACTTCCAAGTTTTTTACTGCAACAATAGTGCGAAGACTATGTATCTCCAATTCAATGGGCAAAATGCTTTCTATTGCATATACTAGTTGGAATAGTGTAAAGCTAATAGCTAACTTGTGTGTGGTTCTTTTAGCCCATAAAACTTCTACCAAGTGCCTATCCCAATGCCTTTTATTGATGTCTAAAAGTTTTCCTATTGAATTGCACAACAATCCATTTGTTTTCTCAGCCAAGCCATTACATTGGGGATAGTTTGGCATGAACATGCTATGATTTATCTTTAGCTTATGCACCACATCTTCAATTCGTTCATTTCTAAAAGAGGTTCCTACATCAGTGAGAATTTCTAAAGGGCAACCAAAATGTGAGATAATTTGATCAAAGAGAAATTTTGCAACAGTTCTTGCCTTGTTGACTGTGGCCTTGGCCTCTATCTGCCAAGTTGCATAATTTATGGCCACCAATAAATAATGCTTGCCCTGAGATGAGCGAGGGAGTGGTTCCACAAAGTCCAACCCCCACCTCTCAAAAGCTCCATATGTTGGAATAGGCTTCTAGGGCCCAAGGATCAACTATCGCCTTCCAAAATTTTGGCATGCTGTGTACAACTTTGACACCATTCATATACATCCTTATGGAGGCGTGGCCAAAAGTAACCAACATTAAGAATTCTCCTAGCTGTGCTTGCTGAAGAAAAATGATCGGAGCATTCATGACACTTCTAGGATTCTCCTAGTATCGTGTGATGGACCACCTGATGGAGCACCTTATCTTTTCCCAATTTATAAAGAATGTCATCAAAAATAGTATAGGGGCAAGTTGTGGAGTTAAACCTTGAGGAAACATGCCTTCTTTCACATATTGCTAAACATCTTGTAGTTCTAACCATCCAATATCTACCAAAGAAGCCACCCCTCTGTGTTGTACTGCAATGGCTTGAGTAGCTAACTCATCTGCCCTTTGATTTTCTTTTCTATTTATATGAACAAACTTGCAAAAAGTCAAACTGATTACATAGTGCCATAGCCTTTTGATTAAGCTCCTTCAAATGAGGACTTCTTGTCTTGTAATGCAGGTGAGTATAATGGTTTGATTCTTGGTTTGGAGGATTGTCTTGAAAGTCAAGTTAAAGAATTGGGAGTACTTGATCTTCCTCCCAAATGTGAATTTGAAAGTAACAAGAATACCCGGATCACATACAGAATACATCTCATTCCGCCCTACTACTTGGTCTAGTATTTTGAACATCTTGAAATGGAAAAGGGAAATGATCCCTCTTAGTGCATGCATTCAAATGATAAAAGTCCACACAAACCCACCACTTATTCCTTTCTTCGGTGTGACAACTACACGAGATATCCATTCTGAATCATCATCACAAAAGATGATGATTAGCCTCAAGTAGTTGTGTTACCTCTTTCTTTAGTGCCTTAGCTTGGATCACCCCCAATCGCCTTAAGCATTGCACAACTGGCTTGCTTTCTGGCTTTAACTCAATCTTATGCTCCACAAGAGAGACTAGACAAACCTGTGAATAGCTTATTGCAAAGAGATATGGGAAATCATCTAACATATCCAAGTACTGGAGCTTCTCACTACCTGATAACACTATATTAGAGAATTTGGGAAAATCCTAATTCCCACGAAATAAAATATAGTCACTTCAAAAGTAAAATTTGATGTTTTTTATTGAAACATTAGCTCCATTGAGGACCATGCACAATACTTTCCCAATTCCTAGAAACCCAAGCAAAAATCTTCTGTATGTTGCTATGGCAAAAGGCCTTAATAGATGTGAACATGGCTCCATGGCCAAAAAATTTGTTGATTTGCTAGTGAAAGAAAGATGTTTGTTGTTTTGTATGCATCAAAACCACAAACAAAAGCCAATTTATAGATGTTGCGTTAGGAAGATTCATTGGAGTAAATTAAATTGCAGTATTGTATTGATATATGCAATAGGATTGTTATAGATCTTTGACATCCATCATATAACTGTGGTCTTCAAAGACAAAATTAAACTTGCAACAACTGTTAATTTTTATTTGGTATATAAGATGTATCAAATTAATGTCAAATGCATATGTTTCTATGTTGATAAATTGCAGTATTGACATATGCAATAGGATTATGGTAGAGCTTTGACATCCATCATATAAATGTGGTGTTCAAAAACACCGTTCCATCACAATAGAGCTCATGAAACTCTCCATCACAATAGAGCTATAATCAAAACCATTGACATAGCCAATTTTGCACCACATCGTTTAACATAATCATTAACAATTCCATACTAGTATTCATACTCACAAAGTAGCTCATCTCCGAAGGAGATATCCTTTATGGTTTGCACAGTAATGTAGCCATGGGCACTCAAATTTTCTTGTGACTTTTGAGCCCAAGGTGGTAGTTTAGGGATGTATACAAATATAACATTTGTTCTTTCTTTATAATACATTGAGCTATTTATATATCCAGCAATGTTTCCATACAATACATCTCCCACAATACATTTCACATCTGTCAATGGCTCAATGAATGGATCTTCAAACATTCCATAAGTCTTCATCCTTGGGAAAAACTTGAGGAGAGATCTCCAAGTATCATAATCATACTTTGGACCATTATATACCATCAAATCTTGTTTTTTCTTGATGCTCGTATGTACAAAAAGACCATATCCTGCCCCAGGTATTGTTGATTTCTTTACTTCATAATGGATGCCATCCATTTCGAACACGTGCTCAATGGGTATGGGCAATTTATGTTTCCATAAGCCATTGGATGCAGGATCAAAATTTGTAATAAGATAGCTCTTCAACTTTTCAGGACAATCTGCAACACCTATCATATGTTTAAAATCAAAGAATCATTCTTTTAGTGGAGGAATACAAACTCACATCACAAAGCACATAGCATTTTTTGGACAAGGTACTGACTCAATGTCTATTAATTCTTTCACAAAACAAATTGAAACATAATGTTTTGCTAGTTGAATCTAACCAAATAGTGTCCAAATATAAATCAGAATGTAGGTACAAATGTTTTAGTTGAGCATTTGTGTCTACAACTCTAATTAACAAGATCACTCACATTCCCTAATGGTTGTCTATGCAATAAAATTGAATCAAGTTGGCTAAGAATGCCCTTGCAACATCGGCAGTGATTCCCCTTTCCTTGCATCCAAGAACCATAGCAAAGCGTTTTGCCTCACTATCTTTCAATGGCCCCATTTTGGCAATTTTTCCTAGCATGCATTCTTCCTCTTCATTCAATGTAACATGTTGAGCATGCACCATACTTCTTGTAGTAGGACAAGTCCCTCTCACTCTAGTTTTGGTTATAGGTGAAGTAATACCTTTCTCTGTGTCTTTTTTTGAACTACGAGTAGACATATGAGATTCGACATTCATCCTTTCGAGAACTTCTTTGTTTTTTTCTTTAAATTCAAGGATCACTGGTTGAAAATAATAGAACATATCATGCCCTTCGACAATCGGAGCTTGACCAAATCTGTTAGAAGAGATGGCACTGCGCACATCTACTGCATCATCTAGCATCTGTAGGTACGGTAATAACTCATGAAGCAAAATAGAATCACCACAATCTATATCAAATTTTGTAGGGAAAATGCAATTTTCTGCTGGATTAACACAACCCGTGTAAGGCGAAACATCAATGAACACTGTTCTTGCTGGTTTGCATTCCTCTTTAAAACAACACCACACTCTCATCAATGGTTTAAACTCCGCTTCCACATTCATCCTATCTGGTCGAATGATTCTACTCTTTATATGCTTGTGGCATGCCATCGCACCCCAAACCATGAAGAAATGTAACTTTCTGTTAACATGATGCTCCAAAGTGTCTAGCATGTGTTGCACCATGCCCTTTTCTCCTGCAGTGGACCAAATGCCAACATGGTAGTGATCGAGCAACCATTGTAGAAACTCCAAACACCCAGGACGGAGAACAAGCCAATGCTTCCCATTGTGCAAGCTCATATGTTTATTTGACTTCGAAAAACAACGCTCAAGCAATAACCCTTTCAAATCTATTATCACCGCTAGTCTTATTTTTGTTATCACCTCTTTTGACATTATTTCTGAGGGTGACATTATGTCTTCTCCTTTACCTTCTAAGATTTCTTCCTGCACCTTGGCTTCATACAATGACATTGCATCTTCTCCTTTACCTTCTAAGCTTGCATTCACATTTGTCAATGGAACATTAACTGCAGACATTGCATCCTCAACATTTTCAATCAACCATGTTGAGCTTGGAACTTGCATGCTAATGTTCATATTAGGCACATAATGAATCATTGGATCAGGTGTCACATGTACAGGCAATGCTTCTAGCGATGTGAAATTGAGATGGCCAATATCTGTTGATAAACAAGGAAATGAAATTCATAAGTAGAAACAAACTGAATATTGAGATGGAAAACCAAATTGTCAAACTTTAGGTTGTGTGCTCTCAATGCAATTTGTTTGTGTGAAAGCATTCATGTTTTTCTTTTTTAAAACAAAATTGGAATTCTAAAAAAAAGAAAGCATTCATGTTCATATGCTTAGTATACCCCCTAAAGTTGTTGAATCTATACCCTTTCAAGTTATTTTAATCCCCAAAACTACATATCCTTACAATGCCAAAAACCTTTGCATAATAGATAGAGTGGAGTCCAACATTATCTAGCATTGCCCGAGTGTTCCCACTAAGAAAAGATTTGGCCAAGCGGCCAAAACATATTTGAGCATTCATATGAAGTGAATAAGGATAGAAACAATAATTTACACTAATTCATTCATCACGATCAAGACTCAACACACTTTTTAACATTTATGAACTCATAAATAAATTTGGATGTGTATCACACTCTAAAGGTATTACAACATGCAAACACATCTTTTCATGAAATATAGAAAATTAAACATATTCAAGAATACATATGAATGTTTGAATTATGGCAATGAGATAGAATGAATTTCCAAGTAATATTAAAAGATCTTTGGAACAAAATTAATACATCATATGGAGAATATAGCAAGATAACATATGGAAAACACGAACACCATATAAAAGGACAATTTCAAGGACCTGTTGCTTCCTCTTCTGTTTCCCAAAACTTTGAAGCGTGTTTTTGTAAATGCTCACGCTGCTCTTCATTGAAGGGTTGAAGCTCTTTTTGTCCTGGTATGGTATCAATTTCTTTATCCCCTCCACCATCAATTGTATCATCTTCTTTTGATACCCCCTCTATTGCCAATATTGGTTCTTGCAAGCCAGCCCATTGTCGAATTTCATGATTACTGTAAGCATACGTGCAACATATACTTTCAACCTTTGCCAACTCCTCATAAGTCTCAACAACTGAAACAACACGCCTCTTACAAGAAAGAGACTCTATTGCAGCAAGCCCCTCAGAGAACAAGTCCAATACATACTCATCTTCTCGACAGAAACCCATGATCATGTCTTTCATGATACTTGAACGTTTTCTTTTCAAGGATAATTCAATGTCAAATTCATCATCATCCTCCTCGTCATCATCATCCTCATCACCTGATTCTTCTGCACCACTTGATTTTTCATATTTTTCATCTGCAACATATATTGATGGCTTACATTGTGCATTGGTATAGCGCTCAATATCGTTGAAATGCTTTTCCTTGCTTACCAGTACACAGGCAATTAAGCCATCCATAGATCCAGTGACAAATATATCTGTAGTTTCAAAATTAAGGCAACCGAAGTGTATTTTATATTGTCCGCATGCCTTATTTAATGCATTCTTCAAACATGATACATGATCCATGGTCAAGAACACCACAAGAAGGAATTGCACTGGGGGAGAAGCGATTGTCATCAAGCTTTCCAACAAACACTCAAAGCGATCCTCATTCCAATTTCTACTTCTGCTTGGTCCATACATTACATCCAAAAAGGCAACCCCTATTGCCATTGGCTCTTGGTACACATTATGTATAAATTCCATTCCCTCCAAGTTTGAACCGACTGTGTAGAACCTCCAAGGCCGGGTGGAATTCGGTCCATGACTTGCACCTTCACTTTGTCCCATAATCCACCTCAGATACCCCTTTGCAGCATCAGGCAATGGTGGAGTTTCCTTGCCCTGTTGAAGCTTCACTTTTAACCATGAGTCAGAGCAACCACGAATCCGATGATACAATTCTGGAGTAATTTTAAAATGTGATCTGCACTCATCCCAATTTTTTAACATTAAAGAAGGCCGTTCTGCCGATATAAACATATAAAGTTCTTCTTGTAGTGCAGCATCTCTCTTGATTTGCATAGCTCGTCCTTCAATATCAAGAATCATGGCATCAGTCTTTGTTTTAGCTATGACTACTCTACCTTCCTTAATGTCATTTTGAATTTGACCAATTTGATCATCACTCAATCCACGCAAGCATCTAAACATTGAGACTGTGGGTTGCCTACGGCATTTTCCATCTTGTGAATATTTGCCTGCAATGTAATCCTCAAGGATGGAGATCCAACCATTATAAATGGCATCGCTTGTGATTATCATATGTACATCCTTCGTGGCAAAGCTATTGCCCAATGTTACCTTGCCAGTGTCAATGAAAGCCTGCAAAATATATGAATCCATTAGAATGCAATCATTAAGAAAACCAACTTGTAAAAAATGATTCATAATTAAAATCTGTACTTACATCCCAATTCTCACGATCTGGATGTCCTTTTGCAAGCCCTTGTTGTGCTTTCTTGGGTCTGTTAAAGAGAATCCATTGTCCCCTCACCTGCTTAAGTATATCAATGTATGGAGATTGTCTCAAGATATTTTGAGACTCCAGGTTTGCCATCTTTGATATCTCCACACAAAAGCGTGCGGGACAATTCACTACAATCCTCGCCTGGCGGGTGCGGTAGTAGTTCTTTCTTTGGGCCGTGCTGTTATCATCATTAGATGTGAATATTTTAGCAGCATATATTGAATGTTGTCCAGATAGTATCCAGTAGTGGCACTTGGTTAAATCCTTTTTATCTACCCTTTCTAGGGGCTGCTTTGTTTCAGGATTGAAAGGCATTAAATCCGCTACAGTAGCAGGAGGCCTAGAGTTATAACCGAAGTCTGCAGCAAGCTTCTCCACATGCTCTTTGTTCAACCCTCTATATACATAGCTTGGAGGAGCTTTTTGACATCTTGCAACTGGAATTGAAAATGTTGCATGCAACCCGAATGGGTAGTATTTTTCATATTCCACCAAGCCTGATGGTTTCTTTTGCCCTTTTTTTCCTATGACCTTTCCACTTGGCTCCAATTCACTACCACTGCTTCTTTCCACAACTGCTAGCATACCCTCTGGAGGTGTTCCTTCTTGTGGTAGATCAACTATAGTTAGCTTTCCTTTCTTTGCTCCTTCTCCGCTACCACCTGGTGCTTGAACCATAGTCGATTTACCTTTCTTTGTTCCTTCCCCACTATCTTCCCCACTCTTACGCTTCTTTAATGTTGCTGAAACTTTGCGATATGATTGAATGATTGTTGTCACTGTGTGAATTTCATTTCCATCAATTGATTCAACACTTATCCAGCCTCTTGAGTGCATGTTGTCATCTACATCAGACTTCATACGAGATGCTTCATAATCACAGGGATCCAAGAGAAACTTCTTATTTTGATTTATAATGATCAACAATCCAATATCTCCCTCTTTTCCAACCACATCTTCAGTGATTTGATGTACCGATCCAACACAAGTGTATGCACTTTTATTAGGTAACAAAACAAATAAGTGAACTCGTGTCAACTGTGCTCCCTCAATACTATATATGTCAAAGTACCAAGGTATGCTTTTCTCTGCAAATCCACTTACAACTTTCTCAACCTTCTTCACATTTGTGTCTTTCCTGTAAAAGACCCAAGCAATATACAAAGTATCATCTTTATAATCTTTAAAGTTAGACAAAACACATTATCGATAAACATATCTGAAATAGAATCTAGAATTGACACTAGACCTAGTAGTAGATTTGAAAAAGTACTAGATTCTAGGGAGATTTGGCCACAATAGGGAGAATTGGCCGTGCGGCCAAATCTTATGGGCTTCTTTTAAAGCACTGGAAGGGGAGGTTTAGATGTGTAGCCAAATCATATGGGCTTCTTTCAAAGCACCAAAGTTTGGGGAGATTTGGCCTTGTGGCCAGATCTTGTGGGCTTCTTTCAAAGCACTAGGGTCTGGAGAGATTTGGCTGTGCAACCAAATCTTGCTAGCTTCTTTCAAATCAGTCAAATCTTTCTAGCTTCTTTTAAATCACTTGGGTTTAGGGAGATTTGGCCGTGCGGCCAAATCTTGCTAACTTCTTTCTAATCACGAGGGTCTATGGAGATTTGGCCGTGCGGCTAAATCTTTTCAAAGCACGAGGGTTTGGCGAGATTTGGCTGCAGTCAAATCTTGGTAGCTTCTTTCTAATCACAAGGGTCTATGGAGATTTAGCCGTGCGGCCAAATCTTTTCAAAGCACCAGGTTTAGGGAGATTTGGCCGTGTGGCCAAATCTTGCTAGCTTCTTTCTAATCACGAGGGTCTATGGAGATTTGGCCATACTGCCAAATCTTTTCAAAGCACCAGGGTTTGGGGAGATTTGTGTGTGGTCAAATCATGCTAGCTTCTTTCTAATCATGAGGGTCTATGGAGATTTGGCCATACTGCCAAATGTTTTCAAAGCACCAGGGTTTGGGGAGATTTGTGTGTGGTCAAATCATGCTAGCTTCTTTGTAATCATAAGGGTCTATGGAGATTTGGCCATGTAGCCAAATCTTTTCAAAGCACCAGGTTTGGGGAGATTTGGCCATGCAGCCAAATCTTTTCAAAGCACCAGGTTTGGGGAGATTTGGCTGTGCAACGAAATCTTTTCAAAGCACCAAGTTTAAGAAGATTTGGCTATTCAGCCAAATCTTTTCAAAGCACTAAGGTTTGGGGAGATTTGGCTACGATGCGAAATCTTTCTAGCTTTTTATAAGTCACGAGGGTTTAGGAAAATTTGACTGTGCGGCCAAATCTTGCTAGCTTTTTTCTAATCACAAGGGTCTAGGGAGATTTGGCCATGCAGCCAAATCTTTTGAAAGCAACAGGATTTGAGGAGATTTGGTTGTGATGCCAAATCTTTCTAGCTTCTTTTAAATCACCTGGGTCTAAGGAGATTTGGCCATGCGGCCAAATCTTACTAGCTTCTTCTAATCACGAGGGTCGAGGGAGATTTGGCCATGCGGCCAAATCTTACTATCTTCTTTCTAATCACGAGTGTCGAGGAAGATTTGGTTGTGTGGCCAAATCTTACTAGCTTCTTCTAATCACGAGGGTCGAGGGAGATTTGGCCATGCGGCCAAATCTTGCTATTTTCTTTCTAATCACGAGTGTCGAGGAAGATTTGGTTGTGTGGCCAAATCTTTTCAAAGCAGCAAGGTTTAGGAAGATTTAGTTGTGATGCCAAATCTTTATAGCTTCTTTGAAATCACCAAGATCTAGGGAGATTTGGCTGTACGGCCAAATGTTGTATGTTTTGAAAGAAGCCAGAAGATTTGGCTGCATGGCCAAATCTCCCCATTTAAAATTTAAAATTCAAATCTTAAGATTCAAATTTCAAATCTGAAAATTTCAAAATCTTAGATTCAAAATTCAAAATTCAAAATTCAAAATTCAAAATTCAAAATCTTAGATACAGAATTCAAATTTCAAATTTGAAGATATGTAAGTGAAATCATATACTAAAGACCCTACTTTCAAATCACACTTCGAGATTCCTACTTTTACAAGACTCTTTCTTTCAAATCGTGGTGTTCCGAAATGGAGAAAATGGAGAACATGCAAGAATTAGGTACACTTTCGATTTCTTTCGTTTTCTTACTTGAATGATTGAGTAGCCATCGTAGGAGCTAAAGAGAGAGTAGCTGTAGCAATTGTAGAAGTTGTCTTTCTTGCTGGAGTAATTCTACCGGTGTGGGCGATGAGGAAGAAGATGGACGGAACGAGGAAGGAAGGAGGACGAGGGCTCTGATGGTAGGAGAAGCAGAAACCAAGCACCAGGAGGAAGAAGGAAGAAAAAAGGCGTCAAGGGCGATGAAGGAAGGAGGAGCTGAAACCGCGACGGAAGGAAGGAGGAGCAGAAGCCGCGACGGGAAGGGGTTGCAGTGATGAAGGAAGGAGGACCAGAAACCGCGATGGGAAGTCGTTGTAGTGGAGCAGCAGAAGCCACGTCGGGGAGGAAGAGGGAGCCGACGACGAGGAGGAAGAGGGAGCTGACGACGAGTAAGGAGGAGATGAGGACGGTACAGGGAAGGCGAAGCAGCGACGACGACGAGGAAGAAGGAGGGCGGGAAGGCGCTGCGGTGGAGCAGCAGAAGCCAACGACGAGGAGGAAGAGGGAGCCAGCAGTAGCCATGACGGGGATGAAGAGAGGGAGCGGAGGACGAGCGACGACGACGAGGAAGAAGGAGGGCGGGAAGGCGCTACGGTGGAGCAGCAGAAGCCGACGACGAGGAGGAAGAGGGAGCCACGAAGGGGATGAAGAGAGGGAGCTGAGGAGGAGGAGGAGGAGCGACGACAACGAGGAAGAAGCAATCCCCCCAAAAAAGCATGGTTTGGGGGGAAGGAAGCAATCCCCCCAAAAGCATGAAGAGCAAAAAAAAAAAAAAAAAAAAAAAAAAAAAAAAAAAAAAAAAAGAAAAAAAAGAAAAAAAGGACCTCTTTCTAATCCAACTATTGTGTGTGGAATCCATGGAGAGTTGAATTGGTAATGGAATTTTAAAACCTACATAGTTAAGTACACATTGCTAGAACAAAACTCGGATGGGGAACCTCCCGGGACCTCTTATTTTGACATAGTTTTGAACTTTTTTGCTTGCAATTAGCTAAGCAAGGGTGGAGGAGTGTTTTCCAAGAACTACCCCATCTAAGACGTTGTCCTAAAGCTCTCAAACCACCCTAGGTACACATTGGGAGATCTAGGAAGGGAGAGAACAAGGTGAGCCTAGCACTTGATTCCCCATGAAGACGAATTCAATTCTTTCTCATAGGTTTACTTTTTATGCTTGGTTTAAAAGGCTTGTTTAGCTTTGCCTTTTAAAGTTTTGGTTTTTTAATAGTTTTAGATTTTCTAGTTTGCTTTTAAAGTAATAGTATGATTTTAAAGTGTAATAGCATGAATCATGAAAAGCATGAAAAGCATGTACGATTTTTTTGAAAGTAGGATCTCTACATTTGAATTTCAAAATTTGAAACTTGAAACTTGAAATTTGAATTTTTTATTTTAAATTTTGAATTTTGAATTTTAAACTTTAAATTTTAAATTTTAAAATCTGGATCTTCAATTTTTAAATTTAACGTTTGAAGATTTGTCCATGTGGCCAAATCTTCCTAGTGATTTCAAATAAGATTTGGCCATGTGGCCAAATCTTCCTAGTGATTTGAAAGAAGCTAGCAACATTTGGCAGCACGGCAAAATCTTCCCAAACCCTAATGCTTTGAAAGATTTGGCCACATGGCCAAATCTCCCAGAACCTGGTGATTTGAAAGAAGCATGCAAGAGGAGGTTGCACAGCCAAAACTCTCCATACCCTAGTGCTTTGAAAGAAGCCTGCAAGATTTGGCCACACGACCAAATCTCCCCAAGTTTGAAAGAATGCCACAACCAAATCTTCTCAGTGCTTTGAAAGAAGTCACAGAGGTCTCGAAGGATTTGGCTGTGCATCCAAATCTTGCTAGCTTCTTTGAAAGCACCAAGGTTTGAGCAGATTTGGCCGTGTGGCCAAATCTTATTGCTTCTTTCAAAGCGCTAGTGTCTTAGGAGATTTGGCCATGTGGCCAAATCTTGTGGGCTTCTTTCAAAGAACCAAGGTCTAAGTAGATTTGGATGTGTGCATAAATCTTTATGGCTTCTTGAAAGCACCAGCATCTCGGGAGATTTGGTTGTGTGGACAAATCTTGCTATCTCCCTTTCAAAGCACCATGGTCTGTGAAGATTTGGCCATGTAGCCAAATTTTGCTGCCTAAAATTCAAAGCACCAAGGTTTAGGAAGATTTGGTCTTGCAATGAAATCTTGTAAAGTATTTTCATCCTAAGTCACACCATTAGATATCAATATTGAACTATAACAAATGCTATGTACTATGCAGATGCCACATTGAAAGTGGGGGTTAAAGTCAACTTGCTTGTCAGTGGAAAGATTGTTGCCATTGGGACAATATTCTCTACATCACATGATGACATGTGCCAAGGTGTGCCCTTGGGAGAAAACAATGTATCGGTGGCGATCGATATTTGTATGGATGAAAGTGCACTTCTTCCATTTCCTACAATGGATGCATTCTTAGTCTATGAGGCTTTGGGTAGTGTTGTTCGTTGGAAAGCACGATCAATGAGTTGTGTGGACAATGTCAATGAAGCTATTGTACCAATGAATGATATAACATTAGATACCATTGACGTTGAACCTCTATGTGAATATGATGAGTTTTCCATTCGAGAATCATGGAAGGACAAGAAAGTCTTAATATGGGATGAGCAGAAAACCAAGAGCATTGCAGAGGGTGTTGTTTTATATGTCTACCCATTTGAACCTATAAATTTTGAGATGCTTGGTGAAGGTAATCTAGGTGTGGGAATTGAAAAGTATCACAATGATGTATTAGGCATCGATATCATCCACTTAATCAAATGGCCCATTGCACAAATAACCTTTTTAGATGGAACTTCATTAAGAATCGATGACACCATGAATTCTTCAAGTGGTTCTGGGAAAAAGCACATGGAAGATGAGGACCCAATGGAAAAATCCACAAAAAAGAGGCGTTACTGCATGATAAAGAGAAAAGCTAAAAAACATGGCATGCCATTAGCATCATCTAGACTCACAAGGGATGCAATCATAAAAGTATCTATGATTGATTGTTGTAAACAAAATTTTTGTCAATTTGCCGATCGTCAAATGATATCCAAATTACGCATAGAGTATTAGGGCCAAAGTTTGGAGGCTCGCACCAATTATGTATATGACACTCTTGGGGTTGCTTGTCGAAAAGATGACAATGGGCAGTTCAAATATGTCTTTTCATTGAATGGTATTCAAGTTTGTTGTAGAGCATGGTATGAAATGCATGGTATTCCAAAAACAACATTTTATCGATACAGGGAGCAATTTGAAATTGGTATACGAAGGTGCATACATGGTAATAAAGGAATCGTGCGGAGAGGTTGGGACCACACAGAACTGGGTAGAGCCATAATCCAAGATTTTGTGGATAACAATTCTGAGCGTATGCCACACAAAAGTAGAACACTTCAGGATGGATCAAGGGAAACACAGTTGGTGATACCGGATATATACAAGCAGGTTGATATTCTCTATGAAGTTAACATGCAATTAAAGCATAGTTTGGGTTGTAAGGAGATGTCAACTTCCACATTCAACCGCATATGGAACTCTGAATTCAAGCATGTAACTTTGTCAAAAACAAGTGAATTCTCTAAGTGTGGTTTATGTAGTGCAATCAAGGCTCAGCTTGCAGCGACAAAATGCCAAAATGAACGTAATAAGTTGATGGAAGATAGAAGAAAGCACATGTTACAACAAAAAAGTTGTAGAAATGTGTACTACACTTGGCGCAGATTTTCTGAAATGTATCCTCAGACATACTTGTGCATTATCCATGATAAGATGGACCAAAAGAAGACAGCCATCCCTAGATTACGCAATCGTTCAAAGGACACAGACAAATCCTTTCAGCTCCCAGTGGCTTTGACTGGCATGATCACACATGGACATGGTCAAGGACGTTATGGTCATTTTTCTTTATCCTTGTGGCCGTCGGATCCTAACTTCACAATTGGTTCATTGGCTTTGTGTTTGAGAAATCTTGAAAGATTTGATAACCATGCACTTGGAGATTTGGTACATGATGGGATGCCAAGGTCTGACAATGCTCTGCTAAATGCACTAACCTCAAGAGAAGCATTGGATTCTCACTATGTTTCTAATGGCAAGCAACAACTTCATCTTGGGGCAGTGGGTGGAACATTCAAAGACCTTGGACTTGGAAGTTCCCATCAAGAAAATCCTTATAAGAAACTACCCGAACACCTATTGTTGCAGTTGGATAATTGTGGTTCTGAAAACAAGAATAGGTACTTGTTTGCATACCTATCATTACTTGTTGCTCGAGGGATTTTCAAGTCAATTCAATTGGGATTCTTGATGGTTGGGCATACACATGAGGATATTGATGCAATGTTTAGCAGGTTTTCAGAGAGGTTAAGAACTAGCCAAACATTGACATTTGCACATCTCATGGATACTTTTAGACAATGTGAGGAGTCTTCTCCAACGCCATTTTTGGTAACGGAAGTCCCTGATTTCAAGAGCTATGTTGATGGATGCCTATGCGATGGGAAAGATTCTTTAGTGGGACACTCAAAGCCTCTCCAATTTCGGTTCTTTATGCGAAATGAAGTTTCTATCATGCAATATAAAGTGCATCCACGATCATTAGATTGGCAACCAAGTGAAGGTGGCATTGAGTTGTGGAAGAGACATCCGGATGGTCATCCAATGCTACCAAGTGGAGAGCCACCTTATGTAACCATGTTCAAGTATGTGAAGGACCACTTAGATGTGATAGTTGGTATCAAGGAGTATGTACGCTTTTGGGAAAAATGGGCACACTTGCAAGGTCCAGAAGCATCTTTCACAAAGTTTTACAAGCCAGTAGTGAAGTACTGGAAGAGCATGATTGATGAGCTTGATAAACCAAACAATAGTGTAGAGGGCATGTACGAGAGATTTTGGCCAAAGATGCAACATATTGATTGTGTGCAAGTAGTTGATAATGAAAACGATGAGTTTCAAGGAATTGAAGAGTTGAATGATCATTACTGTGGACCTCAAAGGAAAAAGCCAAAACAATCATTTGATCCAATGGTTGATGTACAAAAAGGACACTTTCTTTTGGTCCGACCAGCAGAAAAAATTTACCCAATTTGGCTAGGCATTGCTCAAACTGATGTACAGAAGGATAATAAATCTAAAAATTTCAAGAAGGTTTTCATACAATATTGGGCACCTATATGCAAAAGACACAATGCACAAATTGAGGAGGTATATGCAGGTTGTTGGAACAAGGTTTGGATGTGCAATAAAGGTGATCCTCCACGTTGGGAATCTGTTGATGCTATTGTATGGTCATGGGTTCCAAAATGTAACCTCTCAAAGAAGGTTTCCTCAAAGAGCAGCAACCTCCCCATCAAGGTGAAGATACCAACCATTGCACGCAAGCGAGCTTTATCCAATTTGTCTCATAGAATAGATTCCGACTCTGATGCTGACTCCACAATGGAGTGAAGGTACTTGAAAAGCATGACTTTTTTTTCCTTGCACAACAATAATTTAATTGAATACTGACAAATATTTGGAAGGTATGACATTGATCTTTTTTCTTTATCTTTTTTTTTGCAGACCATTGCTTTGTGGTTGCAAGTTCTGCACACTCGACAAAATATCAAGGACCAGTGTTGCATTCTTACTTTTTCTCCAACTAAACTAAAAATGGTGTTTTTGAACACCACCTTTTTTCGAGAAGAGGCAAAAAATGCTTCGTTAAACTCAAACATATGATGTTTTTTTCTCAGCTAATGCAAAACAGGCACACTCCAAATTGTGAGTTTCATATACACAGCAAAATCCAGGGAGAAAGTCAATGGAGTGCACTCAATGCATTGTAATTATAACCCCTCAAAAAATACCATGCATTGGTCGAAACCTCAACATTTGACATTTTATTTATGTTGATGCAAACCATGCACATTTGTGAGATTTGGATGGACTACCAAATCTATGGGAAAAATCAATGAAAAACATTGAATGTTACATAATTACAACCCCTCAAAAGTTCCCAAATTATCAGGATTTTCCCAAATTCTCTAATATGGTGTTTGATAGAGAATCAACAAAAAGCTCTTCATTGCATTGGCATCGTTTAGTGTGATCCACATCCTCCACATGAAGTATCTCTACAAGATCTTCTTGTATTACCACCTTATTCCCTCCTGACTCATCTCGATCAGCACCAAGACAAAGGCAAAAGGCCACTCCTTCCACCTCACCCTCTGAGTTGGAAGCTACACCTTGTCTCTTCTTCTTCGTCGGTTAAGTTAGAAGTTGAACTCTTTGATGTTGAAGACTCCACCTTAACAACTTCCTTTTTGCGGCTTCTAATTTTGTAGCACACCTTCTTATCATTTCCTTGCAAAATCAATTCCTAGTATCTCACTTTTGAACAACTTTCACCTTGCGTAGCCAAGGCCTTCCCAAAATCAATGGATAGGCACATGCACTTGGATTGGTAGGGATCACTTGAAAAGTGGCCGACATAGAAATTCCACATACATCCACTTCTAGATTCTTCACAACTCGCAAGGTCTTTACCCTAGTGTTGTTAGCCAATTTGATGCAATAAGGAGAGGTAGTACTAGAGTATTTTAAATCAGCATCTATCATGTCTTTTCACCCATGACATTATTTGATGCACCTCCATCAATGTAAACATCGGAAATCGCTTGACCATCAATGATCACATCAACCACAGGCACATCATCCACCAACATCTATATCTATCTTTTGAACAACTGTTGCTTGGGTGTAGCCATTTTTGGTGAGGTTCAGGGACTTTTTTGTATATGGGTATCTTACATGACCCATAACTTATACATTGCTTAACGGAATTCAGCAAACTTTGTCTTCAAGTTGTAGTACACATTCCAAACTTGAACATGAGAGGAAAAAATTATGGAATAAGCATCTAGAATGACACTACTAAAGCATTACAAGTGCTATGTTGCATGTGAAGCATGCAATCTGAAGACTATAAGATATAGCAATTTATTCAAAAACATCAAAATTTTGTTCTATACATACATGCAACCAAGTAATCATTATAAAGTACACTACGTGAACTTCTCCTCAACCCAAGGACACACCTAAATGATATAATTATGCATGGGTTAATGGGCCTCTAATGTTGTGCTAAAGTGATGCATACCCATTTGAGGGCACGCTCCATAACTTTATTTTGATTTGTTGAAAAACAAAACGGATTGAAAATTTGGAATCCAAACTATTGGGAGTAGTGCATGGTGGGCTTAAAACATTGACAGTTTTTGGTGTTGGTATCTAGCTTCACCCTAAAATGGAAGAATTTGAAAAAGTGCAATTTGTGCATATGCAAAGATATTTTAATAAATCCAATACTATTTACAATTTTGAATTGTTTCTTTTTCCAAGCACTTGCTTGCTATATGGCTCATAAGCATGCCAAAGATCATTGCATTTAATGATACATAGCATCAAACCCAATAGCATGCCCTTTGGCCTATTTGTGTTTTGAAGCATTTTAGGCCACATTGCACTTGCTTGGGATATCCAAGTCTGATGTCGTGTATTGCTGGAGGGCGGGAAGACCGACACCTGAAATTTCTCTACTCTCGTGAATTTCAAATTTTCACACCTCCCGCCCATCAAATCTTGGAGTATTAAGTACTTGCAACCTGCCCCTGCCTTGCAACCCGCACACACCTCAACGTGACCTTGTGCAGACTTTGGTTTGTCATTGTCTTCTTTCGAGTAAGTTGTATTCTATTCTTTTCTTGCCTCACTAGCTAGCTTCTTTGGGTCTATTCTAGACTGATCATGTCCATGGTGTCAATGGTAACATGCAGCTCACCATGGCTTGCAAGAGAAGCAGATAGAGGCTGCGAGATAGGAAAGCCAAAAAGTCAGATAGAGTGCGGGTTGAGGAAAGCACTGGCATGGTATTGAATCAGCAATAGAAGGCATTTTTGCAACATATGCGAAGGGAGAAACAACAAGAAGAAAGAAGACTCCTTGCATAGCAGTAGCAAGAAGTGATTGTAGATGCACACATTCGATCATTGCCATCGAAGCGAAGAACATGAGCTATGGTGTCACGATTGCTGGGAGCATTCGAGGCAGCAACATAAGGCCATTCAGGTGATTACCAGAGTCTCGAGTCTTCACAAGCTTTAGCCTGCACCTAAATTTCATAGAGTAACAACCCTACCAACACCTTGGGAGATGCACGCCTAAGAGGGGATGCTCTCTAACCTAAGAAATGACCTACAGAAAGTGAAAGGGGTGCACAAATTAGATCAACTAGCTGAAAAGAGGGCGACATTTGCGGGCAAAGAGGGTGACATTTGTGGGCATGGCGAGGTCAGAGGGCCCATTTTCACTCTATGCACCTCGTTGCATCTGTGAAGGAGCAAAATATGGAATGGGTCACTAGGATTTGCAGGTCCATGTGTCCGATCGGGCTCAAAGTTTGCACGTCCTAAACCCTATGGTTTCCATTCTCTTGCAAAGTTTGACTCCCATATCTAACATTGTATGTGGGCACAAGGAGGTCAAAGGGCCCATTTTCATTGTCCCCTAAAACAAAGGAGAAACAGGTTGGGCGCATAATGTTGAAGATATTGTCAATTAGGACCAATGTGGCTCTAGCAGTTGAACATGGAGCAAAAGAAATGCACGATCATCCCGATCCAAGAAGTCTGTGGGCTTCAACAGAATGCAAGAAAAGGAGAGGTCTAGCCTAAGTGCAGAAGTCATTGCTACAATGATGACGTTTTGGCAAGAAAATACGAGAGTTTCTCCAAATAGAAAGGACATCTATAAGAAGCGAATGAGATGCAAGGTGCTTGAGGAGCACATCATACACATGCTAGATACAACACAGGTTAGTGATGCCTAAACCATCTCGGTGGTTGTTTGTGATTGAGCTTTGGGATAGTTTACTTGTTTCATTTCTTAAACTAGGCTTGGACTAAATGTGATTGTCCTAAACCAGCAAGGTGGTTGGAACATCATGCAACCGTAGGCTAGTTCAGCTCAATCACCAGTTATGTGATTGTCCTGAACTAGCATGGTTGAACAGACATTAGTTGTTGTCCAACCCGGTGGCATGGTTAAGTAGAAATTAACAACAATATATTTCACAATATATTGTTATTTTACTAAACCAGCCTGATGGTTGGAACATCATGCAATCGTGACTGCTTCAGCTCAATCACCAATTATGTGATTATCTTGAACCAGCGTGGTTGAATAGACATTATTTATTGACCAACCCAATGGTTAAAATTATTGCGTTTATTAGTACTTAAATTTGTTAAATTTAATTTCCTGCTATTCACGTCATATACCACTATTAAATTGTGCAATTCAGAAATGAAAAGCAATATATTGTTCTTTTCTAATGGTGAAATTTAGAAATGAAAAGCAATATACTTGTTATTGTCTAATATGTGAAGTTGAGACCATCAGGCTAAACCATCCCGGTGGTTGGAACTGTGATAGTGTCCTAAACCATCTCGATGGTTGAATTTGTGACTATCCTAAACATGTCCTAAACCAGCCCGATGGTTGACTATCCTAAACTAGCTCGATGGTTTAAATTATGACTGTCCTAAACCAGCACGGTGGTTGAAAATTGTTTTGCTTCATTATATACTTTATTTAGACTGTGTATTGTATTCTTTTAGTAGTAGCAAAAAGGGGGCTCATTGTTTTGTTGTTCTTGCATGTTGGGTCAGTAGATAGAGTTCTATCTCAAGTTTTTGGATTTGAATCTAGACATTTCAATTAGGCAGAGGAGCTTTGAGCATTGTAAGCCCTAGTACTTCAGGAAACTCAAAGATATGAATGTTTGTTGTTGTAAAAACACACATAGATTTTGACCTGGCCCAACAAGCTATGAATGACTTGAGAACTGGTTTTGTTGGAGCATTGCTCCATGGTGATCAATGCCCATGCCTCCCCAATGAATGCGCAGTCTGTAGGCCACCTGGATCCTAATCATGTGTTGTAAGGGAGGGCAGGTTTTGTAGTTTAAGGACTCTGTGGGAGCCAGTGGTTTGCCCAAAGGGAGACTGTGAGTGGCATAGGATTGAATGCATTCGCAGCACATGCAAGCATTGCATTTGAAGCTAAAGAAGAAGACATTCAATGTCTATCCAAATGAAATAAGGGAAGAAAACCATGTTGCTCTAAAATGGAGGAGATTTGGAAATGTCAATGTTTGAAGGATCCGATAAAAAGAGATGGCTACTATCATATAAGAGCACCTAGCCAAGGGAGCTTGTAGGTCACATGGTTCAATCCATCCCCAAAATATGTGCTTCAAAATTTCACGGCCAGCTAGCAGGATAAGCAGTTCAGGACGTGTCTTGCCAATTTTGCCTGTGACACTATTGTATCTGTCATAGATTTTGTAGAAAATTATTCTTTTTAAGAACAAGATGAGGTACAAAGTGCTCACTGGTACAAGAAGCAGATAACAATTCTTGTGTATATCATGTACAGTCATTTGCTTGATTCTTCCACACCTGATGCCAATCTACTTGCTAACTCATAGGAGTCCAGGTTAGTGCAATGCACTTACCATTTCTACATTTAGGGAACATGACACTCTATTTGTGCAGCATGATTTTCTACTGCAATGGGAATGGCTGAAAAAGAAAATCCCCATGTAGAAAATCTAAAACAACATTGCATGTGGTCAGATGGTGCCAACTCTCAATTTAAATCAGCACGTGGATTCTACTTCATCTCAAGGTT
This sequence comes from Dipteris shenzhenensis, assembly GCF_047967505.1. Classification (NCBI taxonomy): domain Eukaryota; kingdom Viridiplantae; phylum Streptophyta; class Polypodiopsida; order Gleicheniales; family Dipteridaceae; genus Dipteris; species Dipteris shenzhenensis. Next base: position 24,432,123 of record NC_141608.1, on the reverse strand, counting down.
CAACTCCCTGACTAGTCTAGACATGATGTGGAATTTCTTTACGTCTAGCCATGGCAAGGGTGAACATCTTGGATGCGGTGCTCTTATTAAGCAAGCTATGTTTAAACAACAATTAGCATGCCCTCAAGAAAAACTCAATGGTGCCCATGATGTTGTAATATGTCTTACAGCCAACCTCTCCACAGGCACACATTCAACGTACAATAAAAAAAGCCTTAAGAATACTGTAGTACGCAGAGTGATCCATGAAGTGAAAGTGGATTAAGTGCAAAGGAGAAGTTGGCACGATTGCGAGAAAATTAAAGGAGTTCGTGGTCTGCACAGCATATGGGGCTTTTCAAACAACCAAGTGATTAAAACGAGAAAACTTTCTTATTTCTGTAGTGCGTGCATCATAGGGGATCATGACGATTGTGAGAACATTGCAATTGCAAAGACATGGGAGCGAGTTCAAGTTTTCCCTCCATGTTCAGATGGAGTGACAAACAATGGAGAGAAATGAATAGCCACAATTTGGGGAGAGTTTCGATGACCTCACTGACTATCTGGAAGAGGGGGATAACTTTGCAGTTATCGCAGATTCTAGGGAGAATGAGGAAGATGACCCATACTTTCTGTTGCAGTGCACAAAACCTAAGTACAAGGTTGAGGAAACATTTAAGGATAATTGGGGAACAACCTATGAGAAGTGGGATGTACTAGTCGGAGCTTTTTGGTACAAAAAACCATCCAAGAGAGGCCGCAATTATGAACTGCTACATAAGAGTTCCACAAACATGTGTGTACTCTCATCTAGTAAGAGCTATTAAGACAAAAGAAGGGCAAGAGCATCTTCAAATTGGATTTAAACATGCATGAGCACATCTTGGGGTGTCTTGGAGTGGTGGACAAGGAGGATTGAGATAGTACTAAGAAAATGTATGTAGTCTGATTGCAGAAAAACAATATGTCCACTTGTCCTACAAAACGGAATATGTATTGAGACTGCTTCTTTTTAGTATATCCCAAACAATCACCATGCTGGTTTTATTAAATTGTTTTTGTAAATCCCAAATGATAAAACCCATGCTTGTTTTTACTATATCCCAACAATCACTATGCTAGTTTCCCATAACGAATCCACACATCCTATAAATCCATTCATCTTGTAATAACAGAAGCAAACCATTGTGCTGGTGGTTGTTCATATACTAGTGCAAACCAACCACCGTGCTGGCGATAACTTATCCTGCACTACTGCCGTGCTATCCCTACACTACTGCCGTGCTATCCTAAAATTTGTTACATAGTGCTATACTAAAACAATGCCCTTTAGACTATTTATCATTTCGTTAACCGTTAGATTTCATCCCATGCTTGCTTTTAGTATATCCCAACAACCACCGTGCTGGTTTCCCATAATGAATCCATTCATCTTGTAATAATAGAAGCAAAACACTACACTGGTGGATGTCCATATTCTAGTGCAACCAACCATCATGCTGGCGATAATTATCCTGCACTAATCCTGCACTACTATGGTGCTATCCCTACACTACTGCCATGCTATCCTAAAATTTGGCTAGTGCCCTTTAGACTGGTTATAGTCAACCATCAAATTTCAACCATCGGGCTACTTAAAACATTTAAGTACTAACATGGAAGCAAGTCAATACAAAATCAGGTATTACAAGCACCATGAGAATATCCACAAGTTTAAGAAATGTCTGCAAGATTTTTATTATTTCAAAACACGATGACATTTTGCTTTTTCAAGGAAATTCCAAACTCCCAACTATCTTATCAACCTCTCTATAGCAAGCATCTCCCAACTCTTTAGGCTAGTCTGCTGCACAATGGTAGACCTTTTCACACACTCAGATTACACACTCTTTGCTTGACTCTGCCGACTTATATGCTCATAGTAACTCCTCCTTTCGCTGGGGGTCCTCCTCATCCTGCTCTTTGTGCTCTATACATCTTCGCGCCTCTATCATGTCCTGCCAAAAGAAACCTACATCATGAGCTTGACAAGTACCTTAAAGGAGCAAGAAAAACAATAGCTAGGGAAATAAGTATTCACCGTTTGTGCCAATTCCAAGTAATACACCCACCATCGAAGCATGTGACCCTCCTTGCAGCTATTTCCCTCCTCCTTCTCCGGGTCTGTTTCTGCGAGGATGCCATCCAACATCGTTTTTAGATAGAACAAGAGCATTCCAAAGTCTTTTGGGTAAGCCATAGATTTGTAGTAGGTGGATCAGTGTACAGAGTTTGGATCGATGTACAGAGTTTTGGGGCTAGATTTCGTAATGGGCTCTTAGTTGTGTCTACACTGCACTTAAATAGGAAGAGAGTTCATTGAGCCCGACCTTCTCATTCTAATCCAGTCTCATGTTAGTTGTCTAATCTAAATCTTTCGTCTCACATTAGTTGTCTAATTGAAATCTTTCATCTCACATTAGTTTACTAATTGAAATCGTTTAGTCTCATATTAGTGATCTAATTGAAATCTTTCATCTCATTATTATCACGGCGCTAGCATGGATCAAAGGCACTATATAGCTAAGAAAACATTGCCCAAGTAAACTCTGGAGAAGATTAACAATTTAATAGATTACACACAGATCACATAGATTACAATCTCAAAGACTCCTTTACTTTAAATTACATCTCAAGGACTCCTTGTTGATCTCCCTGATTGCAGGCTTGGCCCTCCTTGCTTCTTTCCAAAATGGGGCTGGTTCCTTCCTGTAGGGGCCTAGCCCTTCCCTTCATGCCGCTTCCTCTTTCCTTGATTTGAGCTTCTTAGTTACAGGCTCGGTCCTTCTTGCTTCTTTCCTAAAGGGGGTTGGCTCCTCCCTTTAGGCTCCTTTTCCTTGTAGTCAGGTTCGGTCTTGGCCTTCTTCAATTTGAGCTTGTTGTCTTTAAGATCTTTTTCCCAAATGACAAATTGAGCTACAACATCTACTTTCTCATCATAGATAGTTGTGGCAAGCATGCACATTTGATCTGTCCATGACGTGGGCAATGGCAAATGGCATTCTCTACATAGTGATTTTGTATGCACAAACACTCCAAAGCAAAAAACGTGCATAGCATTAGGGAAATTTGGAGCTCATTTTGGCGCCCTCTAAGGACTTCCCTTGAGAATATTCTCTCAAAAAAGGGGGGCATGGATAATTTTTTGCAGATTAGCTCAAAACTTGTCGAACTTGGCAGTTTTAGAACCTACTCTTTGAGGGCTTTCCAATGATATATACCATGATGGGGTTTGGACATGGGAATGGAAAGATACAGGGAAGATTCCTTTCTTATATTCACGTATCTTTCCATTCCCATGTCCAAACCCCATCATGGTATATATCATTGGAAAGCCCTCAAAGAGTAGGTTCTAAAACTGCCAAGTCCGACAAGTTTTGAGCTAATCTGCAAAAAATTATCTATGCCCCCTTTTTTGAGAGAATATTCTCAAGGGAAGTCCTTAGAGGGCCCCAAAATGAGCTCCAAATTTCCCTAATGGGTGGTAGCATGCAGGCCATCAGATACAGCAGTCATCTATGATGGGGGTATGGCAGACCATACATTTCAGACCTTGCTGCATAGTAGGATAAGCATTCGATTTAACTATTACAGCCATTAATACGACAGTCTTGCTCTGTACATGACGAAGTTGCTTCTTGATTCCTTCCTCGCTCATCCTAAGGCTGCAGATGTTCTCCTTTATCTCCTCCACTTTTTGCTCACTCTGTGCAACAACTTCATTAGAATCCCTCAGCATCTGTTGAAGCTACGTAAATTGTTGAAAAACATCTTCATGGGTGGTTTTCACTCTAGTTTGGAAATCTCGAAGGACGACGGATTCATTTTCATAACTGTCGAAAGCCACAGCAAGCTCGTGCAAACATCTATCTTGATCTTCTTGCACGGTCTTGTAGCTTGGTCTTTGGACTTCCAACAGTGTTTCAAAAAAACAATCCTCACTATGGCTGCTGCAAAGTGCTCCACTATGGTGGTTGGAACTTGCTCCGTCGTGGTGACAGGAACTTGCTCCACAGTGCTTCGAAAACACAATCCTCAATGTGGCTATTGCAAATTGCTCCACTGCAGTGGCTGGAACTTGCTCCACTGTGGCTACTCTTTGCATGGCGTAGGGAGTTGCCTCATTGTCTTCTCCACCCCAACTGCTCTTTGCCCAATTCTTCCTGGCCTTGAAGCTCTCTCGCAATTCCTACATCACCTTTCTGGTTTTTGCATTCTCCCTTTTCAGCTTCTCCATCCTCTGGTCTTTTTCAATGTTCAATGCATTCTGCATGTTGCAGAGCCGTTTGTAAAGACCCTCCTTTTTGCCTCTCTGATCTTCAAGGTCCTTTCACATCTTTTCTAGCTCCTTGTCTGCCATGTCCCTGTCTCACTTCTTGGAGCCTATCTCGGAGCTCCTTCATGCGCTTCTCTGCTTCTTCTCTTCTATGCCTTTCCATGTCGACCAATTTTGTAGCGGCCTCAGCTTGCTTTTGTGCATGCAAGGCCCTTGCTTGTGCCTCCACTACCTTGGCTTCTGCACCTTCCCTAAGACTTTTCTCAAGTTGCACTGCCTTTGTTGCATCGGTGGGTTTCTGTTGTAGAAAGTCACCTTCTGAGACATTTGCTTCTCGTGTTGCTAAAAAATCCCTTCGAGGGTAGATGCCATCAGGTGCATTGCAACTCCAACAGTCTGAGATGACAAATACCACGAAAGAAGGACTATAATTTCCTTGGTTTATGACCAAAATAGTGCTAAAATAAGTCTGACGACCACACCATTGTGGTTACATGGAGATGCATCTAGAAAAATGCAATTAAACTTTCAGAAAATGCAATTGACGATATGTCCCTTGAAGGGTTCCCTCTAGGGGCAAGGGCCATATTGACATGCATTATACAATATCCAGGATGCCACTGGACAGAAATGGCATGTCGATATGGCCCTTGCCCCTAAAGGGGACCCCTCAAGGGCCATATTGTCAGTTGCATTTTGCTTGGTTGCACAATGAAATGCATTTTCCTTGGTACACAAATATATAACTCCAAGAACTAGTGCTTTGGCTTTCATAGATCTCCTTCCATTTGCCAGCAAGGTGGTCATCATAGACCTCCTTCTGTAATACATAAAAATAGGTAATGGAGCTATAAATCCAAGAACTAGCACGGTGGCCTCTCCAAGACAACCTTGAATTATGGGTGATGACAAGTTGTCAGGCCAAAGACTGCATTGAGGCAATGCTCAAAATGATAGATTGCATCTCATTATTAAGCCAAAAACCAACGCAGTGGTCTCTCCAAGCCAACCTTCAATTTTAATGATCTGCTGCATGGGTGCGTGCCCAGTGGTAGGTGGCAAAGATGCAACAAAAGGTTGCATGATGATAAGTGACCAGGTGGCATAGGCTAGAGACTGCACTACATGAAGCACTACAGAGATGCCATGTATTGAGATATGCGGTGTTTTGAACAAATAGATTGCGTCTCATTATTACACGAATGTGCCTTCATGACGTCGGGGAAGGTCCGCACAAAATTCAAGTATTTACCCAAGAGCGCATCGCATCGCGGTTTCAAAATGGCCCCAAAAATAGTTCCACGATTGGATACACCGAAGCAGACATTGACTCAACACTTTTCTTCTTTTTCTTCTTTGACAGCCTTGTGCTTGCTAGCTTTCTCCATCCTTTCCGTAGTTTTGAAGACAAAGCAAGTAACTGACCAAAGGTGATATGGGCTTCCTTTTCTTCAGGGTCAAACAACAAGTCATAGCTTCCAATGCCTTGTCCTAAAGGAAAGTTTGAGTGGCTAATTCTCCTTCTAGATGCCTTCTTTTTCTTACTATGACATTCCTCTTCTTGATGTTCCTCATCTACTTATTCCTTACTTTCTTCTTCTTCTTTTGGTATCCTCGAAAAAAATCTCAAAGATAAGACTCCGGGTCTTCCCCTTGGGTCCCTCGAAATGCTAGAATCTTCACCATGATGAAACACAACAAGAAAATGCCAAGATCCAAACAAGCTCCCATAGAGCTTTCGTATACAAAGACCAACTTATTATGCATAACCACTTGTTGAAAACCCTCCACAATGTGATCCTCAACCAAATCTTCAAAAATAAGTGACCAACTAGCACCGTGAAAACACTGTGTATCCATGCATTCAAGAATCACCCGTCATAATTGGAAGTGCACATAATAGCTTCAAGATATTGAACTCTTCATAATATGCATAGCAAAAGAAGTTGAAAGCATTGAGAATCACCACTTTACTATTATAGACAAAAACCACCCAAAGACTCAACTCTTCTTCACTCCAAGCTACTAGTGCATGAATCAATCCCAAATCTATCATTGTGCCTGACGGTGTTGCCGATTCACCAACATATTCAAGAGTTCAAATATAAAGAATATGATCCTAATGACCATGAGAATAGCTTGAGCATCACCTTCACAATCTTCAGTTCTATTAAACGGGCTCCAATCTTTTCTAATAGAGTTCTTCCAGGCATCCTCTTTATCACATTAGAAAACACATGCCTATACTAGGCATAACGTGCAATCAAATATACCTAAGATCATTAAGTAAGGTGGGATGAATCCAATACCAAATGTATCTAGCGTCTCCACCAAAAGATGTGACATGAAGTTGGGGGTAATAAAAATTCACACACCTCTTTGCTTCCTATTGCTTTCAATCTTAGTGATGAGATAGATCTTTATCACTGGAAAAGGGAAATAAAGAATAACCTTTCATGCTAAGAGATTGCACCACATATTCTTTTCTTTCTTTCCTTAGATGAGAATGAAGATGGTAACATCCCAACTGATGTTGTTCGAGCTATGCAGTGTTCAGAAAAAATAGATTGCATCTCATTATTACACCAGTGCGCCTTCATGATTTCAGGAAAATTTCTGACGAGAGCGTGGGTCCACATTAAATTCAAATATTCACCCAGAAGTGCATCGCATCGTGGCCCCGAAAATAGTTTTGCGATTGGCTACACCCAAGCAAATGTTGACCCGGATTCGGTTTTGATCGACGAGCTACTATCCTTCTTGCTTCGTGTCGATGTAGCAAAGGACGTGAGTGAAATGATAAACTTTGACAGATATGGTCAATCAATAGTATCCATATTGCATGAATCAATTCTTGAATGAAATAAAATCAATAGTGAGGGAGATACATTGAACTCCAACAATTGGGATATGATAAACCATTGATTAACAGTGCTATAGCAAAGCGATATATAGGATAACTCCAAAGCTTCTATTTACAAGAATGATTAATGTAATATATTCAATGGTAATGCATAATGCCACTTCTAGAGTGCATCATTTTAATACAATAATAAATTGTCTTCTGTTAGTCTCTAGAGTTGACCATGTGCGATTTGATTTGGCAATGTGGTGTAGTTTTACCTCACATGCAAATGGAAATCCACTATTTTTCTCCATTGGTTGCATAAGATGTGCACAATTTCTAAGTACATTGTGGAAAGCTATTGATTGATTTACTACTCTAGTTTATGTTTTGTATCTTCTATATGGGAAAAAGCTATATTGGGAAAAATGGTACTTGGGAGATTCCCAAATTTTCCAATATGGTGTTACATGGATTAAGGTTTAAGTAGTCACTTTTTGTCCACTCTAGCGTGGCCTTATAATTTTTAGTAATGTTGTACCTATGGCAGTATGGCTTGGCTATGAGTGAGATCTTCGAGCATGCTCATAAAGTGCCCATTTGAAAGGTTTCAGCTATCAACATGAGAGGCCACTTGATAAATGAACATGAGGGTTAAAACTTGGTTCCCTTATTGCTAATTAAGGCCCCACCCATTAGCACAAACATGCCCTTGTTCATAGTGGTTTTTGTTACAAGGTACTTTTGTTGCATGTGTAATGGGAATGAACTTGCAGAGGGGTCAAGACTTTTGAACATGGGGTTTGGGGGTGAGAGGTACTTCTGTTGCATGTAATGGGAAATGGGAATGTACCTCGACAAGTATGGAACAAGAAAACACATGCATATGGATATGTTATGATTTTGAAGAAGGGGTTGGGTCTAAGAGTCATTCACTTGCAGTGGGACCATTAGGGATCAGAGGAGTCTAGACTTTCGATGTTTCGATGTTCTCATGAACTATGCCTATTGGTCATGTTCATGGGGGTTTGTGTGATGAGGAACTTGGGGAATTACTTGGAAAAGTATGGAACAAGGATAGAACAAATGCATGAGAATCTCTCAAGAAGGCGTTGGGTTTAGTAGTCATTTGGTTGGGGTGGGACTAAGAGGCATGAAGATGGAGATTGCCTCTGTACGTGGGGGTTTGGGTGATGAGGGCCACATGGGAATGTAGTATGCATGAAGGAAAGCATGTGGATATGAGATGAGGACCTTGAGTTGCATATGGGAATGTAGTATGGAAGAAGGAATTGGCTAGACCGGTTGGAGCCGGGAGAGCCGGTTGCGAGAATCACGACCCGTCTGACGCCGGCTCAATCACGTCACGGTCAGTGAACATTTAAATGATAGGGACCCACCAGGAGCTCTCCCAGTGACGGCTTTACTGTTGCGGCGGCCAGGGCGCGGGGCCCGCTATCCCCAGATTTGCTGTACTCCTGATAGCGACTGCATTTTAGATTCGCTATCATGCTTAGAGGATCTACTAGCTGACCCATCCAAATCTGGTCCCGGAATTTTATAAGGGCGTGCACTTACTGCTAAAACTTCCTCCCCTGGACCCCTAAAAACCCTATACTTCCTGCCTGCCATCATTGGTTCAATAGAGTTTCTTTTGAGGAGGCCGGTAATTGCATCCATTTTAATTTCTTTTTTATGCGATGGAAAACCTGGGGCTCATAAGAGGACATGGCAAGGCATTTTGTAGCATATATGCCAAAGTTTTCAAGCCAAACATTTTGTAGCATATATACCAAAGTTTTCAAGCCAAACCTCGTGAGCCTCCCCAGGACTTACATGCCTGAAAGTGTTTGCCAAAGGTTGAATATGCCTCCAAAATGCTTGCAAATTGGGTGCTTTAATCAGCTCTCATTGGTAAAGTAAAGTGCAGCCCCTTAATGCCCGCTTAGAGACAAGATTTTCACATCTCCAAACGGGGAACGTCCTGGAAGTACTTGGCACTAAAAATGAATAGTATGTTTGGAGGCCCCTTGGCGGGGTAGAATTACATTACAGGTTGCACTATTCGTGGTTGGCAACCTAATTTATAGGCCAAGGAAGATGGAGTACATAAGCTGGCAACCAAACTTATTCTGAGGGAGGCAGAGTCGAGCTTTTCAGTAGCCAGGGGGTAGCCTTGGCGACCCCCTAGAGTCATTGATCTCTTATGGGCTAGCTCCACAAATCTTGCATATAGATCTTGGTGGATTGTATGGGGATTGGTGATCCAATGGAGATTCTCAGATGAGTCAAGACTGAAGAGCATCGGTCCATGGGGTGTACCGACTCTTAGCACCTTAAAGGCCACATGGAAGCCTACTTCTCTACCTCCAAAAAAACTCGAAGAGATTCATAGATTACCAAATTTATGTACTTGCAAAAAAGAGCGCTTGAGCAAATTTGAAGCGCACCCTTCAACTTTTGCTTAGCCTTTATTTTAAAGTTAGGAACATCGGCCTTTATAGAGAAAAAAAAAAGACTTGAAACATAATTACTAGCAATAATTGTCTACCTTTTATTTTAAGGACCAAAATTTAGGCATTTTACTTGCAAAATATGCGAAATGTTTTCCACAAACTGTAATTGCAAAATACCGGTTTAGTTTTTTACTAGCCTTTATTCGTCGAAAATACATATTTGCTGGTTATAATTGCACGTATTTAATGGCGAAATAACCACGTGTAAGAGCTAGCCCCTTCCTTCACAACGTAAATCCGCACGCCGCCCAGACCTCATCACAGGCAGGGCACTCAGATTCTCGGAAGACTCCTGGCCTATCGGGATGCATAGAGAAAGAGAGAGAGAGAGAGGGAGAGAGAGAGAGAGCGCAGCGGGAAAGCAGGCGAACCATTGGATTTCGCTTGGCCGCATCGCTTCTTACAGGAGCGTAGCAAACTGCAAAGAGAGGACTCGGAGGCGCCAAGAGAAGCAGGGGCAGAACGGATGATGGGACCGAGGGAAGGGTGAGGAGACCCAGGACTGCGGCAGGATATCAGTAGCCGCAAATGGAGAGAAATATAAAAGAAAGTGCGAGAGAGAGAGAAGGGAAGGGGCCCTTGGGAGCAATCAAAAGGGCGAAAGAGCGCGCCGTGTCATACATGGAGGCAGAAGAATACGTATATAGGAATCAGGTGCCAGTTACCCAGAGTTTCAGCTAGCCTTGGACGGGAACAGCCCTGCAAAGACAACAAGAAAAGCATCAGCCAGAGGCTGACACGAATAGATGATAAGATTCAGGAAGCGGTTTTGCAAGGTGCAAGCTGAAGTGGCAGGCAACGTAGTACAACCACGAGCTGCGCTATCTACAAGAACAGGAGCGCGAAAGACGAAAGCCTGGAACTCGGAAGAAACAACTTTCAAACAAGTAGTATCGGAAGTAGGCTGTGGCAGGAGACGTACTATCTTTTAGTTAAAGAGTTTACGGAAGAGATCGTGAGAAGCGAGAAAGAGAGAGAAGGTGGTGTGGGAACCGTGGGATTATCATCCACTGAGCGAGCGGCGGTCCGTCCCGTCCGGCAGTTGCATAGTAAGAAAAATCAAGATCGTCGACAACATCTTGTTTGCGTGTTTTTGTGTGTAGCAAGGAACTCCTGATGATTCAAAGCTACGTGCAGATGGTCGACGACGTCGAGCTTGCATGTTTCTGCGAGTAGCAAAGCTGCACACGTATTGATTCAAAACTCTATGAAGCTCGCTCGTGAACCGGCTCGACGATGTCGTGACGTTGTCGTCTTGCTTGCATGTTTTTATGCGTAGCACTGTTCGCCTCTTGCTTGCACGTTTGTGTAGCAAAGCTAACACGAATTGATTCAAAGCTCGGTGAAGATGGCGATTCGACTCGACAACGTCTTGCTTGCAAGCAAATTCAGGAATTGATTCAAAGGTCTTGAATTGGTTCGACGTCGTCTTCCTCGTTATCGTCTAAGGTTTTCCTTAGGGTTTTACATTTTGCAACACAACTAGTACCATCTCTAATTCGCCGCAACCAGCTCCACATTCTTCATGGCTTCACCTTCCTTTTCATAACACCTTCTTCCTTCGTTTACTCTCCTAAGTTGCCTCCTGGACCTCAGCAACCTGTTCTCCTGCCTATCCACGTCTCCTCCCATCTACGCCATGCCCTCCGGCATGAGTTCTTCTAACACTAATTGGCTCGGCTTTTCTCTCTCTCGGGGTTTGCCCGTTGATGTTGCAGCAGATCCAATCAGAGTAGCTCCTCAGGCGTCCTCTTCTTCCTGTTTGAATTCCAGCTATCCCCCGGCTCTCCCGTCCTTCTCTGTCCTTACACAACCCGTGGATTTCTATATTGCCCCTCCACACAGCCAGCCTTTCGATTGCCATCTGCAAGACGATCTGCCTTCAAGCCCTCATATTGGATCGCTTTGTCTGCTAGGCGAATTGCGTCACATAAATTATCAAGGTGAGACCTCTTCTGCTCTAGCTAGGCTTGCCGTCTTTCCAATCTTTTGGTGGAGCATTTTGCACAAATTCCATCTTTCCGTAGAGGCTTTCGAGTCGAGTATAGCGCATCTAAGTTCTTGTGCTCAAACTTCTCTAGCAGACTGGCAGCTCAGGGATTTTGCTTCGAACAAACAGATCCAACGTGTTCCCCAATGTAGCTGCGAAACGATTTCGTCGGAAGTTTTCCAGTTTGCGAGCTCAAGGGTGGAATTGACGAGTAACCGGCCAAAACTTGCGGATTTGTTAGGCGGCGGCCAGTATAGCATCAGCCAGGATTTGCAGCCGTCTCATATGGGAAATATCTTCAATTGGAATGGCAGTGCTTCTGTTCACGGTAGGAGTGTCGCCCATGGTATTTCCGCAAGGGCGTCTTTCTTTTCAAACGGATGCAGAGAAGAAACTCCCTCTTTGCAGGGTTTTGTATCTCCGGGTGGCGGCCAGTTAGACCCCTCGGTGATGCAGGTCCAAGATTACAACCTCGACATTCAACAATCATGCAGTGTTCGCCATCTACAGCAACAATTGTCTCCCCGCCGTCCATTATCTCGTGGCAAAATCCCAGAGTATACTCTACCCTCATTCGACGTTTCCGGGCCGGCAGGATCAACCCAAGCGCTGGTTCTGTCTAATTCCAAACCTTGGTCACGGTCTCCTGCAGATTGCACCTCTGCAGATTGCAACGCGGGAGAAATACATGCATTATCGTTATCAATCAGCAGCGATGCTAAAGCCCATTGTGCTACAATTTCCTCGTTAGACGCATCAGTCAAGCCCGCAGAGACCCGCAAAAGACTTTCTCGATCGGAGCGGCAACCTGGAACACGTAAATCCTTAGACACGTTTGGGCAGCGAACTTCGCAATTCCGTGGAGTCACCAGGTACTGCAGGTGACCAGGATGGAATCTATGGGCCTTACACTCATTATAGGCCGTTTCTTCGCTTCCTTGGGAACCTATCAAACCAACTAAGCGTTACTTCAAGTGCATTGCTTCCTACAACAGGCATAGGTGGACTGGACGGTACGAAGCGCACTTGTGGGATAATAGTTGCCGCAAGGAAGGGGAGTCTAGGAAGGGAAGGCAAGGTATATAACTGGAAGGAATCTTGGACGGTGGGAGGATTTCTGGTCCGCTGTAGTGATGCATTTCGTACCATTAAGTTTTCTTTCGAGATGTGATGCTCACTAACGCCGTTGTATTTGGTGCTTATTATTCTCCGGACCATCACGATCATTACCGCTATGTTTCTGGATAATCCACGTTCAAAGTTTATCTAGGTATAACAGCTTCTGTGCCTTCGTTGTGGCTTACTTCTAACTACACTGAGTGACTGAGATTGTTAATTCTTTTTCTAAAGACAGAAGAAGCATGCTAGTGCGCATCTTGTTTTAAAACTATGACAATTGCCAGGCGGTTACGACAAAGAAGACAAAGCTGCAAGAGCATACGATCTGGCAGCGCTCAAGTATTGGGGTCCTTCTACACACATTAACTTCCCGGTAAACACCATCAAAAGCTTGGGACACAATTCGTTTGACAATTTAGACCTATACTATCCTTTAGAGATGCCTTCAATCGTGAAGAACCGCGATACCTGCTTTTCATGGACGCAGTTGAAAGACTATGGTAAGGAACTTGAGGAGATGAAAACGATGACGAAACTAGAGTTTGTCGCGTCCTTGAGAAGGTAGGTGCAACCATTTATTTTATCTGCAGATGGATTTTCGAATACTTTTCTCGAGGTAAGTGTTGCATCGTGGGCTCGAGCAGGAAGAGCACCGGCTTCTCCAGAGGAGTTTCCGCCTATCGTGGTGTTACAAGGTCTGCTTCTCATACCAAATTTGATCACATTCGGGTTTCCATTCCACATTTCGCTACGATTGAATCGCGTCTCCACTTGCGGATGCTAGACATCATCAACACGGGAGGTGGCAAGCCCGGATCGGGAGAGTGTCTGGAAACAAAGATCTTTATCTCGGAACCTTCAGTAGGTCTTCAAACTGATAGATTACGTTGTATACTGCTGTCTTAGTGATTTGAAAGAGGGTAATTGCACGTTAAATCGGATTTGGCATGTGCCCAGGCACGCAAGAGGCTGCTGCGGAGGCATACGACATTGCTGCAATTCGATTCCGAGGAGCAAGTGCTGTCACCAACTTCGACATAAATAGGTACGACGTGGACCGGATTTGTGCAAGCGACTCTCGTTTGTGCGCAGATGTATCTCAATACATCAGGCAGCAAGACGAGTCGATTGAATTGAAAAACGTCGAAGTTGAGGAACAGAAGAGCCACGAAAATGCAATTTGTGCCCGTAGCAGACTGCAAGAGATCAAAGTGGACAACGGCAACAAGAAACATGAAAATGACTGGACTTCTCATCAGAACATGGCAGCCACGACGGATCTGAACGAAAGCAGTGGCTCTATTGGGTCACTCCAGAGTTCTATCTCGCTGCCATATCTATTAGTCAATCATTCTAACAGTAACAATGGGCTGGATGCGTCTGAATCATCCGGCGTTTTAGGGCACGAAGGTAGTAACTCCCAAGGATGCCTTTCTGGAAGTTCTGCCTTTCTGTCTCTGCTACAACTATCAAAGGCTGCCTCAAGTTCCAAGCAAACAAATTCAGAACTGGATTCTTCGACTGCTCCGCCCATCCCACCATCATTCGGAAGAGAGAGCACAATAGGTACACGTTATAAGCCCATGTTTGCTGTGTGGAATGAGATCTAATACGAACCTTCCTCAGACCTGCACTGAGAAGCCTGGTCAAGAGCTGCTCTCGTGCTCCTACTACGTATACAGTCAAAATTTTCTCCTCAGGTGAGTGTTAAGCTCAATTGCAAGTCATACGAAGGGAATTCAATATCGTGACAGACGTTCTTTTTCTCAGTCGCGGTCTCTAAGCAGCTTGTTGTATTACAATGAGCTTTTTGCATAATCAACACTCTTGCAAAATGTCTTGACGTTCTGCTCTAAGCTTGTTGATTACAATGAGATTTTCGCATATGCACTAATACTTTCGGAATTGGAAAAGGTAGAGAACGTGTACGTAACGTAATCATCGTAGGAGTTTGTAAATGCTCTTGGTTTCAAATCTCAAGCTTAGTTGTATGTGGACCAAGGAATACGCAATCCTGCTAGAGTTTGCTTACATAGGCTTAGGTTGCACCTAGATTAGCTTTAATGTGTTCTAAATACTTTTGGTTGGTCAACTATAATTGCTCCTTCTCTTGGAGCCAATATTCTCACCTATTGGCATTCACGCCCGAAACTATTAATCAATTATTGGCTCAGACCATCCCCCCTTTTATCTCCCAATCAACCTAAGCTCAAGCTCTCAGTCCGTTGATTAAGCTCATTAAGCTCTCAATTCGCCTTCCCTCTCCGTCTGCACGTCTACACCTCCCTCCCTACCGTCTGCGGATATTCACGCTCCCTACTTCACTTCTCCCTCCCTCCCCTCTCCGCCTCTCCCTCTCTTCAGTCCCTCCCTCTACTCCCTCCCCTTCCCAACTCACCTCACTACTACTACTCTCTCATAGCCTCCCTCACCTACCCCTCTCCCTTTGTCTCCTCACCCTATCGAAGAGAATCAAAGAAGCTCTTAGGTCCATTAAGTCAAGGATGGAGAAAAGATTTAATGTTTTTAGATATGCCTATAAAGTCTTTGCTCACTAATCGGGGTGAAGAGAGGAGCAAGGGTTTGGGTAGGAAAACACAAAGGTTTTATAATTGTAGCAAAGAATTAAAGACTTTAAGCTTTGTGGCTTCAAGAATTGAGTTGCGGCCTAGATGAGAATTCCTACATGCATTGCAAATACTCATATCAGAATACTCTTGGATAGATAGCCAGTTGGATGTTATTGTTAATATTACATGGAAAGTTGATATAGGTAGAGAGACCTAGTAGGCTATTTCTACGGTTGACCTAGCAGACACCAGGTTGCTTTATGTAAATCTCATGTAAATACTTTAAGCTATATGCCTATGTTTATGTATGCCTGTGTGAATTCCTATGTCTATGCTTCTATGTCTCTATATGCCTCTGCATGGGCTTTGCATATGTATGCCTATGTCTATGCTTCTATGTTTCTATAGCATTATGATGTATGTTTATGCTATATGTGAATGCTAGCATATGCTTTATGCCTATTTAATGAATGCCTTTCCCTCTATGTGCCTATGTGAATGCATATCCTTCACATCTGCGACCTATAGAGTTTAGATAAACAATTATTATTCTATAATATGGTTGTCTTGCAACAATCCATCATCCTTCTATGGACCATATCATACTTCACACAAATGTGAAAAAAATTTATTAAAAGAAAATATTTGCATTGCAAAAGTTTTGATCATGTAGGCATTGGAGAGGCATTGCAACTCATGCAAAGGTCTCAATAATTGTTCAATAATTGTAAATCAAATTGAATAATTTGACAGTAAAACATCTTATCTTCCTTATTTTAAGGATTGAGTTGTCAAACAAGGGGCTAGTCATGTGTCATCCATTAGATCAATGTGTGCGGGACATGGGGAAATGAAATGGTCATCATAACCGTCATTATGGCTCCATGCCCTGTTATATTGCCTTTGTGCTTTCCATTGTGCTTTCTTTGCCGATGTGCCAAGCTCCTTGGCGAACAATTTGCAGAATGACTCCCGATAATTACCATAAAAGCAGCTGAAGCAAAAAATGAAGGAGCCTGTGAAACCATCTCGCAAGTACTCAGGAGCAGCTTATAGATTGCTTAAAGATTGGAGTGTTCGTTGGATCGGAGCATGATCAGAAATATTTGAGCATACGTTCAATTGGAGGCTCACTAAAAGGTTTTTGTCTCCGCGCAGTTGTGGTTGTATGACCCTTCTGAATCTCTCTTGGGATCCAATAGATGATCTCTATCTCAGTTTTTCTTCATGCGCATTTCTTTCCCTCTTTCCTTTATGTTTGCACACATGAGCGACATGCTTCAGCTTGATTTTTGATTGGCGATCAATTTGCTGGATAGTGAAAAGAAGGAAGGTGAAAATAAGGGAACCACATAAAACTAATTCATGAATTGTAAGGAAAAAATACAAGGTGGCTAGGAGATCGCACACAACTACTTACTTGTTACATATGGTATTATCAAAACATTGGAGAGGGATGTGTGTGCCTTGGACCTTGGCCATCCTTATACAATGGTCAACATAAGGTTGTCACCCTTGCTTCAGTGATTTGCACATGGATATATTTGTGTTTCCGCAAATAGGCTTGTTGCTTCTTTGCATACCATATCTCCTTCAAGTCATGAGGATGGCAACACCTCCTTCAAATGCCAATGAGTGGCATTCATCTAAATGAATGGTGGTGTATTCATAAGAAAAGGAAGGTCTTTTTATTGCTAAATCTGAAGGTCAAGGGCACCATCTACTTTATTACAATGTAGAGAGAAATCTGTATGCATGTTGTATCTAAGATACCCATTAAAAAATGAGGATACAAGCTTAAATAGAATAAAAAATAAGTCACTAGAGTAGTGACTTCTCCAATTGATCTCATTTTTGTTTTGCCATTGAGAGTAAATCAAAATTATTGATGACTCTATTATCTAGTGGAAGCAAATGATTGGTGGCGCGTTGCATGTTGTTATCAGCTCGCAACTCACGCTCGCCACCTGTACTTGCCTTGCACTTGCCTTGCAAAGTCTCCATGCAACCTTGACGGAGCTCCATAGAGCCCTTGCCTGGCCTCCAACCTACCTTGGCGACGGATATCTCTCCAGCGACAACTAGCCCATCATCTCCATCTCTAGGTGGAAACTTTCCAATCCCTCAGGCTCATCGTAGCTGTTATTGTTTTGCTCATCTTTTGCATGCACCATGTCGAAAGCCAAGCACCTGTCCCAACTGCAACCAGCAACCCTCCGGCTATGCCCTCCCATACCACCCCTATTGCACCTCCTCCCCCTACCAACGCCCCTCCCCCATGCACACCCCCATCCCTAGTTCCAGCCAGTCGGACTCCACAAAGCACCTCCCCAGCTCTAGCCCCCACTAGCATTGCATCATATTTATGTATTTGCCTAAAATTTTGAATATGCTAACTTCCAAACCATATGCTAGATGCATATGATATAAATGGAAAATTTGTAGAACAATGAGATATTATAACTTCTTTATTGAATTTAGATCTTAATTATTAATGCATCTGACAATTTTTTAGTTTGGAAAGCACCCTTTATTACATTTCTACTATATTTCAATTCAAACTTTTCAAGGACCCATGCTTCCCCTCATAATTTTGAGATCATATGTAAAATAAAATAATGAGCTATTTTGGCAGATAGAATTGGAATGCATGGATCTTTATGGGAAGCCATATACCACCTATTCATTGGATGCATAGTTTCTTGGATATAGTTTATTCTTCCTTTAGTAGTCCTTTAGAGTTTTACAATCCATCCTTTGCTACACAATATGGAATTTCACACGAAGGTTTAGTAAGAGGTTTGGGATGTTTCAAGCTTCAATGAGATCCATATCACACTTGCATTGATTGCACAATTTGGAAGATAAACTCTAGTAGATGCTCAATTTAATATTCAGACTCTAGCACACAAATAAGTGTCACAAGCTATAGCCGAATTTCATTAAAAGTACAAAATGAAAAGGTAGAGTTGGATCCAGAGTTTGATATCTAAAAATAGATACAAGTTACAACCAAGACTTGTCATCAAGAGTACCATCAAAACCTTAGACTTAGATGTGGTAAAAAATCAACTAGAGTTAGCTAGACTAAAGGTTGCTATGTAGACTTCTCCTCCTCATTCATGGATCCTTGAATGGCCTCAGTTGGATAACATGGAGGATGTGGAATTATCTTGTTTATAGTGTAAAGATTATAGCCAAGGGAGGGCCCTAAAATAGGTCACTCGGCTTCCAAATTTAACCCTCCATCTAGTATTGCCCTGTTTTTTCACCAACAAGAATCAAGAATTTTGCATGATTAATGTAAGTAGATAAAGCTAGAAAGCGTTTGCACTCAAGTTTATCTAAACTACTTGACTTATAAAAAATATAGAATTATATCTCAAGAAAAGTTTGTCTTCAAGTTTATCTAAAGGTATTTGACTTACAAAAGATGTAGAATTTTGCCTCAAGAACTAGCCCAACTCCTTATGCGATACATGTGATGTATCATTATGATCTATCTCATTATAAGACATTTTGGAAAGTTTCACTTTGCATGACATTTTAGAAAGTTTCACCTTGCATGAAAAGGGAAAAGTAAACTTACCTAGCACTTTTTAAGAAGCCATTAAAAACTTTGTAGTCATTCTCATCTAGCTGGTACTTGTTCGTTCTTACATTATATGTCAAATTTGCCAATGCAATAATTGTTTCAATGCCCATCATGTTTAAATCTATCAAATCATAAGTGAACATTTGTGCTCCTTATGCCCTTTGATACCATCCAAGCTGAATCAAAGCCATACTTATAATCCATGTACCTCCCTCTGACTTTCTTCCTCATCTTTTGAACTGTTCCTAAGTACCATGTACCATGAGTTGCATCCATGTTCCTCTTGATTGTAGCTTTGCCATTTCTTTTCATGTGTTGATCTCCTTGTCCTTTTGTGTCATCATGAAAATATATAGCACAGTCACATTCTATGCCAAATAAATTTCCATTTGATGATTGTGCCTTTGCTTCATGGTTGAAGTAAACACCTTGCTTTACCCTTGTGAGTCTATCTTTTGACAAGGTTGGACATCCATTGAGTTGAGTCACCAATGTTGACAATAAACTTTTTGTCCACCTCTACAATGGGGCTAATGTTTTTCTTAGGGGGCGTGTTTCTTGTTTCCTTCAATATGTCATCAATTTCATGTCTAATCTCACTAAGTGCAATAACCTCTTTGCTTTCATTGCTATTCTCATCCATAGATTCTTTTTCCCCACATGGCTCCACAAAGTCATCATTCTCATCAGCTTCTCCCATTTCAACATCTAGCTTAGACCACATAGACCCTGCATCCAGCCAAGGTTGAAACCACCATTTCAAGTCTTCAACCTTGCTAGGTTTCAAACCCAAAGAATTACATAGTATGTGAGCTTGTTGTAAGCCCTCCTTCAATGCATCAATCATCTTTTGATCAGAAGAAACACTCTCATAGTCACCTAGAATTCCTTCAATCATCCCTTCTTGTTTGTTCAAATGTTTCCATATATGCTCTTGCTTTTTATGAGCCTTAGAGAAAGTGAGACCATTATGAGCACACTCATGCATGGCAATTTTATTCAAGCTACCGATGCTATGTAGAAGATCTCCAAGATCAAATGCTCTTTCTTACCCAATCATGCCTCCAACTTTACTAAAATAGATTTTAGCAGCATCAGAACTAGTAAGATTTAGTGGACACTTCAGATTCGGATAAACATCTTTATGAGCAATACAACAAAATGACAAGAAAGTATGCAGTTTGTATAAGCCTCCTTACTCATGAAATTTTTCTTCAAGATGTAGGTTGGATGGTGATTTAATGTGCTTGTCCCTTTTTCATAAACACTTTTCACTCTCCCTAGTTCTGTGCATATTCCATTATGGATCTTCATTCTTCATCATGATAATGACATCAGAGGAAAGAAACCATGTCAAGAGACCGGAGTGGTCCTGAGGCTAGATTGCTTACATACTATGCATTGCATGACTTGATTCTTTAAGCATTCTGCCAGGGGAATTACAGACCATGTCAGGAGACCGAAGTGCTCTCGAGGCTAGATTGCTTACATAATATACATTGCACGAGATTCTGCAAGCATTCTACTAAGGGAATTGTATACCATGTCAAGAGACCTGAGTGCTCCTGAGGATGGATTGCTTCCATATTATACATTGCACGACTTGGTTCTGTAAGCATTTTGCCAGGGGAATTGTAGACTGTGTCAAGAGATCAGACTGCTCCCGAGGCTAGATTGCTTACATACTATACATTGCACGACTTGATTCTCTAAGCATCCTGCCAGGGGAATTGCAGACCGTGTTAAGAGGCCGAAGTGCTCCCAAGGCTAGATTGCTTACATACTATACATTGCATGACCTGACTCTCTAAGCATTCTGTTAAGAAAATTGCAGACCGT
Organism: Dipteris shenzhenensis; assembly: GCF_047967505.1. Classification (NCBI taxonomy): domain Eukaryota; kingdom Viridiplantae; phylum Streptophyta; class Polypodiopsida; order Gleicheniales; family Dipteridaceae; genus Dipteris; species Dipteris shenzhenensis. Next base: position 24,411,352 of record NC_141608.1, on the reverse strand, counting down.
ATAGAGAGATCGGAGTGCTCTTGAGGTTAAATTGCTTACAGAGTGCTCATGAGGTTAAATTGCTTACATACATAACTTGATTGTCGAAGCATTCTGCCAGGGGAATTGCAGACCATGTAAAGAGACTGGAGTGCTCCTGAGGCTAGATTGCTTAGATACTAAGATTGGATTCTCAAAGTAATGGATTTCAAAGTTATGAGCTAAGACAACAAAGGAATAAAATTCAAATATAATTTCTTACAGTGTTTAAATAGTTATTCAAACATAATGAATATGCATAATTATAAAGTAAATATAAACTTAGACCTTCTCATTCAAATAATGACTTTCCAATTAAAAACCAAAACACTCCACAAACGAGTTATATCATTCAATAAATGTTTGACTAGAAAGACCTTCAAGGACTTAAACTAACTCAACTTAAATCTTAAATTTTGATCTATAAGGCCAAACTTATCATCTTCAATAGAAATGTCAAATCCTCTTAAACAATAAAAATATTATATGTGGGTGTATGTGTGTGTGTACACTCGCACACACTTTTTTTTTTAACGAAACCACAAAATTTATAGTAGAAAAAAGTTTTAAGAATGAGAATAGTCTCAAGAAAAGACTATTTTGAAAAACCAAAAGCACTGGGAAAACACCTCTAGAGAAGAGACATCCAAGTCTTTCTCATGACAAGCAACACACACACACACACGAGAATAAATCCGAAAGACTAAAATAGAATAATTAATGATGGGAAAGAACATGCTGGCTACATGTCCATGTAACAAAACATAAAGAAGAATATAGAAGAAACACAATGACATAGAAGCATATAGAAACATAGGCATAGAGATATAGAAATGTAGAAGCATAATGGAATAGAAGCGTAAACATAGGCAAACAAAGCATTCACATACTCATTAACATAAGCATAAATTAAAATTTTAATGTTGTGCGTGTGTGTGTGTGTGTGTGTGTGTGTGTGAGAGAGAGAGAGAGAGAGAGAGAGAGAGAGAGAGAGAGAGAGAGAGAGAGAGAGATCACAAAAGGCCATGCTATCACAAACTAGAATACATATATAGGCATAAACATAGGCATACATATAGGCATAAACATAGAATCATAAACATAAATAGGCATATATACAGGCATAAACATAGAATCATAAACATAAATAGGCATATAGGCATATATAGGCATGAATTATAAACATAGACATACATATGGACACCATTGGACATGACAATATCCTAATCAGTTAGTTATGAAAGTCAACGAGACCAAAACTAATTTCCATAGAGAAGCAATACTGCACCACCAAGATGCCCTTTGGCCAATATTGGTGTAACTATGTTTCTTTCCAAGTTAGATGTAGTCCCAACCCAATTGATAAAATTTTCCCTCAATTGATAAGTTTTTTCTACAATATTTGTAATTTGGTAATGCCAAATCCATACTAAGCAAGATTAGGGATACTCTTCACGTGAATGCATACATACATTTAAATCTCCTTGCATGATAACATTAAAACCCCACATTGAAAGTATAACTCCAATCAGGTTGTACTTGTCAAGAAACACTACAAGGCATAGGCCTTTCTCTGATGAAAATACTGCCGTTTTTTACACTAATTTTTTTAAAAAAATAGGTGCAAAGGTCGTTATTAACGTCATTATAAGCATTAGAAAAGAATGGTCGCTATATAAGCGTCGCTATATAGTGACGCTAATAAACGTCACTATATAGCGACACTAGTAAATGTCACTATATAGCAACACTGGTAAACGTCGCTATATAGCGACAATTAACAAAACTTGAAAAAAAGCATTAGTGGGGCTAAATAGGGCCATAGCAAGCCCTGTTTTGCCCCACTAATGTTTTTTTTTTTGTAATTACAAAATTTTCCTTGCAAAAAGGGTGATACAAAATCGCTCAAATGAAATGATCGAGCAACAAAAACATATATATGTTGAAGATATACAACATTGTTCATTACAAAATTACCTTTTCGAAAAGGGTGATACAAAATCGCTCAAACGAGTCGATATACAAAATGATATACATGGCGAAGTATATGCAAACTACTACTACTACTCATTCGAATCGTTGTCATCCTCCTCGTCCTCATCTTGCTAGCCTGATCCTTGGTCCTCGTGAGTTGTGCCTGCTCCCTGACCCTCGTGAGCTGTGCCTGATCCCTGGCCCTCGTGATCGCTCACCTCCGGTGATGGGACACTCGAGCTTTGACTCTAAGAGTGAAACCATATTAATTGAAAATTAGATTGGAACATAAAGAATAAAACAATTTAAAAAGTGAGATTACAAGTAGAAGTAGACTTACACCATGCGAGTAGCCACCTTAGCCCAATCGACCATCGCTCCCATTGCCTCTTGATCAATAAATCACGGCTTTGTTCCTATGCGAAACATGCATCGCGTCTCTGGATCTGTAGAAAGACGACCCATTGCAACTTGCTATGGACCCAATTTACGAGAGTTAGATAAAGTGCATGTAATATGTAGTAAAACAAATAGAACAATACATTAAATGAGAAGAAGTAGACTTACCACGGTTGCCTCGAATGCCAACCGTCTGCGTGCACCAAAGTGTGAAGTACCTATGGTGTCCAACCATCTCCTCGCAGCCCTCCTCTGACCCTCGAACATTTCGGGATGGTCCCTATTCTGCTTCTTGAAGAACTTCCAATCAGCTTTGTCTGCCCAGCTCGGTTTAGCCATCCTCTTTGCGATGGAAGTACGCAAGGTTGATCTACGATGCTTCAAGACCAAACCCATGGGCTCTTGCATGTAATTCTCATTGAACTCCCAATTTGGTGGGTTAGGGTATTTTTCTTTTAATTCATCGATGATTGCATGCTTCTTTTGGTCATCTTGATACCACCAATCAGTAGCAATGCCGCTTTTGAAGTGGTGGCTCATAAACCGCCTCACGGTGGCCATCACTGTTGTGCCCTTTCTATCTTTTATTATCTCTCCAGTAGCCATCATTTGATAGGAGAGGTCCTCGATTGGGTAAGAAGGACTCATGGTAGTGGCAGAGTTAGAGCGAGTGGAAGTTGTGCGAGCGCTTCTAGAGCGAGGAGTAGGAGTGGGAGTAGGAGAGGGCAAGGGACCTAACTAGCACTATGTCTTGGGACCTAGTGGAGGCTTGTAGGGATGTGAGTGTGCTGACTCGTCTACATCTCCTGAGTCAGCACAACATAAGTGGCCCCTCCTACTCTTCCTTTCCTTATGATAGGCACGCCCAAGTGATGACCCCTCGGTCGAAGGGGCACAAGGGGATGGCTGGGCAGTAGGTCTAGCCATCGGTGTAGGAGAGGGAATTGTTGTGGTCCTCTGAGATAGTAGAGAGAAGAATCTCGCTACCTCCTCATCGGTCATCTGTGCTACAAACTCGTTAGGACTCCCGACAAAGCCATGGGCTGCTAGCAAAGGAGTTCCCCGAGGGGTAGTCGTAGTGCTACGTCCGAGAGGAGTCTAGTCGCAGTGCTATGTTTGAGAGGAGTCGGGCCAAGGGTAGTCGTAGGGGTAGGCCCCTGAGGTTTCACCTGAGAGGAATCAAAGTTCTCTGGAGAATAGAGATCGTGATGTCTCCTCCTGCGAGGCTGTCCATACTCGTCAGATGTGTGATGTGATCCCATGTCTAACGTAGACACAAACACAAAAACAAAAAGCAAAAAAAAAACATAAGCATAGGCATAGGCATAGGCATAGGAATATGTTTATGAAAAGAAGACAAAATGAGAGGAAGAGAGAAGAGAAAGAAGAGAGGAGGAGGGAAAAAGAAGAGAAAGAAGAGAGAAGGAGAAGGAGAAGAGAAAGAAGAGAGGAAAAAAGAAGAGAAACAAGAGAGAAGGAGAAGGAGAAGGAGAAGGAGAAGAAGAAGGACATGCATAGGCATATGCTTATGAAAAGAAGAGAAAAAGAAGAGAAAGAAAGGAGAAGGATATGCATAGGCATAGGCATATGCTTATGAAAAGAAGAGAAAGAGTGAGGAAAAAAGAAGAGAAGGGAAGGAGAAGAAGGAGGAGAGAGAAAAAGAGGAGAAGGAGACATATGCTCATGCATAAGCATAAGCATAAGAGAAAGAAGAGGGAAAAAGAGCATAAGCATAAGAGAAAGAAGAGAGAAAGGATATGCTTATTCTTATGCATGAGCATATGAGCATAAAAGAAAAAGAGAGAAAGATTAATCATAGGCAAATACATATGCTTATGAAAAGAGATTGAAAGAGGGGGAAGAGGGGGAGAAAGAGAGAGGAAAACAGGCAAATGAGACATGCTCATGCATAAGCATAAGTATAAGAGAAGGAAGAGGGAAAAAGAGCATAAGCATAAGAGAAAAGGAAGGAAAGGATATGCTTATTCTTATGCATGAGCATATGAGCATAAAAGAAAAAGAGAGAAAGCTTAAGCATAGGCAAATATATATGCTTATGAAAAGACATTGAGAGAGGGGAAAGAGAGGAGGAAACAGAGAGGAAAAGAGATTGAAAGAGGGGATGGAAGAGGGAAAAAAGATGAGGGAAAAAAGAAGAGGAAAAAAGAGCATAAACATAAGAGAGGAAGAGGGGGGCAGGCCATTGAAAGAGTGAAAAAAGAAGAGAAGGAAAGGAGGAAGAGGGGAAAAAGAGATTGAAATAAGAAAAGGAGAAGGAGATGGAGAAGGAGAGGGAGAGAGGAGAAGCAGAGAAGGAGACATATGCTCATGCATAAGCATAAGCATAAGAGAAAGAAGAGAGAAGGAGAAGGAGAAGGAGAAGGAGATGGACATGCATAGGCATATGCTTATGAAAAGAAGAGAAAAAGAGAGGAAAAAGAAGAGAAAGAAAGGAGAAGGATATGCATAGGCATATGCTTATGAAAAGAAGAGAAAGAATGAGGAAAAAAGAAGAGAAGGAAAGGAGAAGGAGAAGGGGAAGAAGAAGGAGAAGGAGAGAGGAAAAGAGGAGGAGACATATGCTCGTGCATAAGCATAAGCGTAAGAGAAGAAAGAGGAAGAAGAGAAGGAAAGGAGAAGGAGAGAGGAAAAGAGGAGAAGGAGACATGCTCATGCATAAGCATAAGCATAACAGAAGGAAGAGGGAAAAAGAGCATAAGCATAAGAGAAAGGGAAGGAAAGGATATGCATATTATTATGCATAAGCATAAGAGAAGGAGAAGGAAAACTAGAAGGAGGACATGCATAGGCATATGCTTATGAAAAGAAGAGAAAAAGAGAGGAAAAAAGAAGAGAAAGAAAGGAGAAGGATATCATAGGCATATGCTTATGAAAAGAAGAGAAAGAGTGAGGAAAAAAGAAGAGAAGGGAAGGAGAAGGAGAGAGGAAAAGAGGAGAAGGAGACATATGCTCATGCATAAGCATAAGCATAAGAGAAAGGGAAGGAAAGGATATGCTTATTCTTATGCATAAGCATAAGAGAAAGAAGAGAGAAGGAGAAGGAGAAGGAGAAGGAGAAGGACATGCATAGGCATATGCTTATGAAAAGAAGGGAAAAAGAGAGGAAAAAAGAAGAGAAAGAAAGGAGAAGGATATGCATAGGCATAGGCATATGCTTATGAAAAGAAGAGAAAGAGTGAGGAGAAAAGAAGAGAAGGGAAGGAGAAGGAGAAGGAAAGAGGAAAAGAGGAGAAGGAGACATATGCTCATGCATAAGCATAAGCATAAGAGGGAAAAAGAGGGAAAAGGGACATAAGCATAAGAGAAAGAAGAGAGAAGGAGAAGGAGAAGGACATGCATAGGCATATGCTTATGAAAAGAAGAGAAAAAGAGAGGAAAAAAGAAGAGAAAGAAAGGAGAAGGATATGCATATGCTTATGCAAAGACATTGAGAGAGGGGAAAGAGAGGAGGAAAGAGAGAGGAAAAGAGATAGGCAAATACATATGCTTATGAAAAGACATTGAGAGAGGGGAAAGAGAGGAGGAAAGAGAGAGGAAAAGAGATTGAAAGAGGAGATGAAAGAGGGAAAAAGAGCATAAACATAAGAGAAGGAAGAGGGGGGTAGGCCATTGAAAGAGTGAAAAAAGAAGAGAAGGAAATGAGAAAGAGGGGAAAAAGATGTTAAAAGAAGGAATAAAGAAGAGGGAAAAGGAAAAGGAAGAGAGGAAGAGAGGGAAAGAAGAGGGAATAGGGAAAGAGAGGGGAAAAAGAGAGGGAAAGAAGAGGGAATAGGGGAAGAGAGGGGAAGAGAGGGTTCCTACGCCCATCACTGCAGCTAGCACTACCAATGCAAATAACAAAAATAACAAAAGGAAAAAAGAGGAAGCACTTTCTTACCTAGAATAGTCCCGCTCGGTGTTTTGTGGACTGGCCCTACAAAAGAGAGGAAACATACCATTTTTCAAATAACTAGTTAGAGGAAGGAGGAGTTTAAAGAAGTAACTTCTCAAAGGGATTGGATTGAGGAGACAAGCATAAGCCTAAAAAGAATAAGCCTACAAACAAGGAGAAAGAGGAGGAAGAGAAATACCAAAAAGACTAGAAGAGGTGAGTCTTCTTTTTTTCACAAAATCTCGTTTTTTGTCTTTAACCCTTGAAAATCAAGCATAAGGAGAAACATGCTTCAACACTCACAAAACAAAATCTCACAAAAAACGAACCTACATTGCTTAAAGAGACTCACCTTCTTGAAAAACTTCTTCTCACACAAGCAAAGAGGGAGAAGGGTGGAGAGGAAGCACAAGTGTCAGGAGAGGGTTGAGTTGTGGTGAGGAGTGGAGAATAGTGAGAAGGAAAGCGAGGTTGTCGGATATAAGGTGGGAGGAGAGATTGCTTTTCCCACAATAGAGATCCTAAAGAAAGCGCCGCGCCATGGGGTTTCGGGTTTAAGCCCATAGCGTTGCTATATAGCGACGCAGGTCAGTTGCTATATAGCGACGCTTATATTTAAAAGCATCGCTATATAACGACAAAACATAGCAAAACGTCACTATATAGTAATGTTTCAGGGCACTTATTGTTAAAAGCTAAAAAAGAAGCTCATAGGTGGCTATTTTATTACTATTAATAGATTTCCTTGCAACTTATGTTGTGATTTTAGAAGTGTGCAGATGGAAGGGATGAGTGGAAGCTCGTCAGATGATGCACCAATGCCCGGAGCACAAAGTGGCTTACGTAGAGGTTGTATTATCATTGCACTCATTGCAAGCGAGAAGTATGACATCAATGTCATATTATCATGCACCACTTGCGGATGTATAGGGAGGAGCCCGAACCAATACCCACCGTTGATGTTGCATGTGTTGATGGATTATTGGTAAGTCAAAGCTATTTGAGTTTGTGGTTAATATTGGATACCATTATGATACGAAACCTTGAGACAAGATCTTATATTTACACAAAATCTTAAAACAGGATGAGGAGATTGACGAGAGTATGCATATACCTTCGTACTTTGAGCAAGACTATAGTCTCTCAGATGATGACGAGGGTATGATCGACATGATGGATTCTATTTTTAGGGGCACTACATCCCATGTACACATGATGTCAGAGTCTTAGGTCAAAATGCGAGAGTTGCAATCAACACAGTTGTATAAGGGTGCTAGGATGTCTAAACTACATGCTTGTCTCTTAATCTTGAATCTGCAAGCAAAGTATGGGTGGTCAGATACAAGTCTCTCGGCCTTAATGAGGTTAGCTCCTGCATTAATTTGACTCATTATTTGGATAGCTATAGGATTAGTGTACCAAATCATCATTATTCAAAGCCTATTATGTTTGAATTGTGATAGGTTGCTCCAGAAGATGTTGCCTGCACCAAATACCATGCCCGCATCAAGAGATGAAGCGAAGAAGATGCTAACAACGGTGGGTATGGATTATGATACCATCCATGCTTGCCGTAATGACTGTATTCTCTTTTGTCATGAGCATGGAGATTTGGCTAGTTGTCCGAAATGTGGGGAACAATGATATAGAGATGACTTGTAGGATGAGCAGATATCGATAAAAGGTCTTGAGACACTTTCCCATCATTGCAAGAATATAGCACATGTTCTGATGCAAATCCATAGTAGAGTTGATGACATGGCATGCATCTCATCGGTCCACTGATGACACATTGAGGATTCCCACAGATTGTGCAGTTTGGAAGCACATAGACAATTAGTGGGTAGACTTTACGAGGAAGCCATGCAACTTACATCTTGGGCTTGCCATGGATGGCATGAATCCTTTCAGGTTACGCTCGACATCTTGGTCGACATGGCCCATAGTCGTGGTGAATTACAATATCCCACCATGGCTAACAATAAAAAAGGGACACCTCATGCTTGCACTACTTGTGCCAGGGAAGTACAAGGCAAAAAATATGGACGTGTACATGGCACCTTTGATAGAGGAGTTACAGATATTATGGAGAGGAGTGCGGGTCTTTGATATTTACAGAGCTCCTAGACATACCAATGATATTTTGGTTAGGGGTATCTTGATGCGGACCATGCATGACTACCCAGGATATGGAGAGTGCGCAGGTACGTGGTTGTGCCTCTACATGTATAATATAGGATTATGCTTTTATGACTCTCTTTTGCATGCATGTCTTATACTAACACATTCATGCATTCGTGTAGGACTTGTTACAAGTGGGTACCATGCTTGTATTGTTTGTGGACCAGGTTGAAATTGCTTGCACGATACTCAAAATATATGAGGAAACATGTTTATGAAGGTCATGCTCGATACCTTCCACTGGACCATCTTGTGTGTGGAGGTCAGCTTGATCCACCACCATCATATTTGAAGCCAAGTGACTAGATTCAGGCTTGGAGGATGAATGGAGAGGAACCTCCTCCTAGTATGAAGAGGCTATCGATTTCTCATGAGCTTCCTTATTGGGGTCAGTTACAAATCAATCATCTCTTGGATCCCATGCATATCTTCAAGAATGTGGGGGCTACTATTTGGGCACACTTGGTTCCAAAGACTCGAGAGGAGTGTGAGAAAACTTGCATGCTATGAGTAGGATGTCTCGTTTGTGGCCCCAAGTGCATACTTCGGGAAAAGTCATCCTCCCGAAAGCAACATGGATCCTCTCTACGAGGGAGGAGGCAATGGTCAAGGCGGACATTGCCTCTTTTCAAACACCACCTTACAGATATTCTAAGCTGTAGGATTAGTGTACCGATAATCGTGATGTGTTAGTGTAATTATGATTATATTATATTGTTGACATGACTTCTTTGTTGGTTTGATAGCTCATCCTCCCAATTACAATAAAAGGGTGCTTACAAGAAGGTGTTAGAAATGCTATATTCAAGATCAGTGGTATTGTGAGGTAACTTACTATCAAATCACATTGATTGCATTTTCTTCAATTTAAGTTGAATAATTAATCTGTAGACTGATCACTGATTATGAAAATATCTTACATGGGCATGTGAAATAGGTGGATATCTCGAAAAGAGATCTCCATATCGAGCATCGAGAAGGCTTGGGTGGAATCCATCGAAGCCGTATGCTTGCTTGAGAAGCACTTTCTCTCGAGCATTATGACAACTCAAGTACACTTGCTTGTGCACATAGTTGATGAGGTGGCTATTGCAGGTACCGTTCATAGTCGATGGATGTTTTTCCTCAAGTAGTTTATGAAAACTTTGAAGGGATTTGTAAGACAAAGAGCAAGACTAGAAGCAAGCATGGTAGAGGGATGGCTTATGCAAGAGTCATTAGTATATATCACAGAGTTTCTTGCATCCACGGATCTCGATATGCTACAAGCTTGGCATAACAAGGATGATGATCGCATCGTTGGTGAGGTTCCCCAAGGAAAAGGGATTGAAAGAAAGATGAGCGAAGAGCAAATGGAGAAATTCAATAAGTTTTGTATCCTCAATAGCAAGGAGATGCAGAAGTGGATTGAGAGATATGAAGCGGCCAAAGTAGAAAGAATAAATGCAAGGACGAGATTCAGAGTAATGTACACGCGATCGCAACCATATCCATGAGTCTGGCTCTTCTCCCCACTCACATGTCACTTGATTGGCTACAATTGGCTCTACATAAAGCCGAACGTGATGGAGAGATAATAAACGAGCGTGAGTGAGAGTTATCATCTGGATGTATGATGCACAACTAGGGGGCGTGCGGGTGTTGCAAATGCGCAAGAGCGGTTTTGCAAGTGCGGTTGACCAAAAGATGCATGGCACTGTGTAGGAATCTAGAAGATATGCAAGAACAATAGGCTGAAGGCATAGGAACCCAGAAGATGCGCAGGAACCCAGAAGATACATAGGAACTGCAAGCTAAAGGCACATAAACTGAAAAGTTATGCAGCCACCAAGATGGATAATTGTAAGTAGAAGATACGCAGATTGGAGGCGCAAAAGCAAAGAACCACACACGGAAGGTACTACAGAACTACACCCAGTCGTAGGAGTAACGAATTTTACACCACTAGCCGTGGAGATTTCGATCCCAGCAGCCACACCAGTTCTATTAACTAGAAAAGAATTTGAGACAAGAGGCTAGATGCTAGGCATGGTGATGCTCGAGGGCCATATAGGAAAAGGGAACGTGAGGGGAGAAGCATTAACATGGGTGGGGAAAAGGGATTAAGAGGGGTGGGAATGAAGAGGGAGACTATGGCACAAGGGAAGAGGGAGAGGGGAAAGAAGAGCATGTACATAATGGGACGAGGAATGTAGAGATGGAGACATCAAGGGAGGATGGTCATGCTTTATTTGAAAGGAAGGATGGGGGGAAGAAATCAAAGTACTAGCTAGGTGGCTTTACAAGAATGAGCACGTTCCATCAAGGAATAGCCCCCTCCTTTTACAGCCAAGAGAGGGGGTCTCTCCCAATAAATGCATCCTCCCACATACATGGTGTGTGTGGAAAAGTCTCCCATGTGGGCTAGGCGGTTACGCACTCTCAATTGTGTGCGACAACCCTTGGCCTCATTTTTCCACATATATCAACACCCATATCCCAAGTCTAAGATACTCCCTTGGTCTCTTCCTAATTTTATAATACGTTCAAACATCTAGGAGGACAAGTGGAGGGTTGGCACAAGGAATCTTGCCACCTCATCCTACTTTCCCATTATTTAACTTGCATTCTTGGACTTTCTATACTCCCCCCCAGATGGGCCTATCCTATATGGAGGGAATAATCCAATATAATATCCATCTCCACCTATTTTATATTACTTCTCCCATGGTCCTTGGACCACATCTCACTAAATGCAGGTGTGGGAGGTGGTACATGGAGGACCCATGGTCCTTGGGCCATATCTCACTAAATGCAGGCGTGGGCCTAGGTGGAGGTGGTACATGGAGGACCCATGCCACCTTATCATTTTATATTATTACTACCATGGATTATGTACAACAAACCTTATGGGTCCTCTTATGTGGAAGGGTGGCACATGGTCATGCCCTGCCACCTCAACCCTGGGCCTTATGCACACCATATTTTATTATACTATTGCCACACATACAAGCACACACACATATTTATGCCTCTTACTTTGGTCAAATTTATCCATAACAATGCATATTCAGTTTGTGCCCTATGTTGGTTGGTTTGAAAATAATTGAAGAAGAAAAAGTTGGTTTTCTTCTAACCATCCATACACATGAAGACATAGATGAAATATTTATTGTTATTTCTGAAGAGTTAAAGTCAAAAGCAATGTTTTAAATATGGAGGATATGCTAGGTCAAATCGGAAAAGAAATTGAAGGTTCTCAAAAGGATGATCAAAAGTTGCTATCTTAGAGAGGATGGTAGATTGGAGAGCTTTCATAGAGTCACATTCAAAACAAAGAGATGATGCACCAATATGGCCTAGAATTCCACACTACTTTTGATTTAGCATGCATGACAAAACTCCTGCAATGGAAGTGCTACTCCATGGGTGGAGATCATTTATAGAGTAATCCATATGCTTTACTAGAATGAATAACTCTATTGGAGAAAACTACATTTGTTCATGCCAAAAACAAAACACTTGACATATGAAATGAAAGGCTTGCAAGCCATTATTTCAAATATTGAAAGTATGATGCAAAAATATTCCGAGAAGTCAAGTAAAAATTTGGAGATCATCACGTCAAATGAGGCAATTATTGAATATCTAGAGAGAGAAGAAAATTTACTGATGAGCATTGAATACTATGAATCTCTTTTGCTAGAATGAGATGAGTCATGAGGATTTAAATTAGATACAAGTATGACAACAGATGTGGAAGACATTGAGCAATACCTTTTGCCTCAAAGGTATTGTGGTAGGAAGGGTGATATGCCCTTACCAATTTTATACCATATGACGAATTCCAAGAGGGTATTTTCGTTGCAATATTGAGAATCTAATCCAAAATCAGAGTTGGATGACCAAGAGAGCCCAATTTGGGTGGCAAAGTTGCTTGAATAGTTAGGGATTAGAAGGGAATTTCTATAACATTAATAGCTTTATGGTATGAACCAAAGCTGGTGAGTAGCATTATTCATTAAATGTCCTGTGGCTTCAAGTACCAAAAATAAAAGGAGTGTATATACAAGAGGCACGAAGCTAAGCCAGTGGCTTTAAGTACAAAAAAGAGTAGCTAGCACTACTTTTACAACTTATCTAAGTTCTCCACATCTTTGCTCCCTTCTATGCTCCCTTTTGCCTCCCTTCTCCACCTCCTTCCTCGTCTTCTTCCTCGTCTTCTTATGCAGGGGCCTATAAACAAGGGACAACATATATCAATGTATGAAAAATCAAATATTTACTTATAATATTGACATTATTTAATTACTTTCAAATACCTCGGGGGATGCTCTAGTAGCCCGGATATACTGCTCCTCAGTAATCAACCCATCATTATAAAAGTGCCTCCATGTATCTCCTCTGTGATGGTGGCGGTGGTAGGCTGTCTTGACAAGAGTAGGGTACTACCCATGATATCAAGCTGCAAGATGACACATTTTGCAGCGGGGTTAGTAAAAAGAAACAACGTCCTAATAAACTACATAAACAATATTGATACTTACAAATTGGGCCTCCCATGATTCAACACCCCCTGCTCCAAAATGCACACTTCCATATTACTCCATTGGGATCCTTCGTGCCTCCACGTGCTGCAAACTAGGGTCCACCTTTGTTGCCTTCATTGCTTTCTTCCACTCATGCTTGTGAGCGGTGTGGGGCGGGCCCCTTGGTGGTTGACCTCCCTCGAGCCTGGCAAGCTCCACTAGTGCCTACCTCTTAAGTGAAGATCTTTTATTGCCAAGTATCATAACAATCTTTAACTTGGCCCATTTATATGTGAACTAAAGATTGGGGGGGTTAGGTTACCTAGAGCGAACAACAGCAAGGGTCTCATTAGCCAACCTCTTTGGTTGGTCTTTGTAGTGGATAAAGCAATCTCTATAATTGTTAGCAATTACAAAGCGCATGAAGGCCATGATGTCCTTCCCCCGTGCATCCATCAAGATGCCTCCTGTCTGAGTGATGTCATAGAAGATCATACCATCACCCGGAGGCATGTCTAAATCATCTGAATCATCCTCGTCCCCACCACCCCCCCTCCCAAATCAGTGTGCCATGCATCCCCCACTGCTCTCCCTGCTACTACACCTGCTACCATCTCGCAGGATGAGGAAGAGGAAACTTTGTGATCACTCATGAGAAATCATTCCCAGGCTTGAAATACTATATACACTGTTGATCGTGCTTACATTTTGACTTATTAAATATTGACGTCATGCCATGTGGAATTAATGCTAACACACTTTTTTGTTTGACATCCACATCAATTTTGTTAATTGACATCATATCAATTGGAAATTATGCTATAGCATTTAGATGGTATTACAATCGTGCCCACATTTTGTTAAAAGAAAATTGGCGTACATTGACATCATCAATTCTGTTAATGGATATCATACCAATTTGAAGTATTGCTATAGTATTTAGATGGTATTACAATTGTTTTACTTCAATGTTCAAACTAGGAACATATTATCCAATTGCTTGCAACCTTGATGTACTTGTGTAAGTGATGCTAGCTCTGCTACACTAGTGTGTGTAAAATACCGTCATCCATCAATAGAGCATGATGTTGCGGATGATCATAGTGCAGATAGATGCTTACTCAGGAGATAGAAGGATGTGGGAAAAGGTGACTTGCCATCCCACGCCTATTTTAATAGGTAGATTATCATGTTTATAATCATCAAACCACAAAATTCAATGTTAGTTTCACCATATTCACCCTTTGTAAAATCAATTTCACCATAGATCAATTCAAAATTAAAAAGGTGATTTACAATGCCTCAAAACAGTAATGTTGGACAACAAGTCCCAAAATGGTAGCAACAAGAGTTTGCAGGGCTGTAATCTCTTAGTCCCTTGCATTTTGAAATTCTTCGATGCACATCACCCAAGAAATGCAACCTCCTTCTTAAGCGAGAGCCAATGTATGTCTGATGACAGATATTACATCTCCATTGTCCACTGTCTAGCATCGTAACATTATTCTCCACGTTTGTGACAACTTCACCCGCATCTGTAGACTGCATTGTTATGTCATGCGTGCAAATCAGGGTGCTCATTAGATATGTGCATGTGCAAATAACACACCTTGAAAGCAGGTTTTTGACAATTGTGTAGGACACTAGGGGAAAAACATGGTTTCATGTGTGATAGGCCATACGAATCATGTCTAATGAGCACTATACTTTTCACATCCTTTAACATAGGTGGTATTGATGCACATGCAAAGAGAGATGCCCATCGGATATGTGCGCCTTTGAATAACACACCTCGGAGTGTGTTTTTTGACGATTGTGCATGATACTAGGTAAAAAAACATGGTTTGATGGGTGATCGACCATGCGAACCATATGCGATGGGCATGTGTAGCATCATAAATATGCACAAACGCTATGGGAAATAGAGATAAATGACACGTGCAACATCTATGAGAATAAAATATAGATAATGTAATAGAGACAGAACACCGAAGATCACTGTATTTTGGAGCAAGAGCTCAGACAACAACTATGTACATAACAACATTAGAGTGCTAGTAATAGCATGCATACAAAATCGTATGACAGTTAAGTGCCCGTTGAAGACTCAACCTACCCTCACACACCCCTTAGAGTCACTACTGCTAACCCATATGATTATGCAATAACACATGGCACTCATGGCGGACTGTGTGAACCACACATGCACATCCCTGGAACTGAAGTCAGATGCCTACATAGTGTATAGTGTATGTGCAACAATCATTTTAGGCATAGCCTTAGTAGAGAACTAGGTGCGGTAAGTTAATTCTCACCCTTCACTCAGTACACATGAATTACAAAGCATCTCATTTCCAAAAACACTCAAAAAAACATCCACTGTCATTAATCGAAATGCATGTCTGAATGTCCTTTGTTGTTTCCCCTACCTGTCCAAAAGCATCCTTGCATTTTGGACATCTTCGATCTTGCCTGTCCAAAAGCAACCCGCATTTCGAACATCTCCTATCTTTATTCTGTGAGGCCATCCAATAGCCATTGCCGTAGTTCTAATCTTCATCCGAACTAGAAATATACTGAACAGGCACATCAATGACACCCATCTTGCTCAGTCCCGCATCGCCACTTTCAGATAACTCTGTTTACAACTTCGTCATCACTCCACTCGAACCCACAACAATAGTCTCTAGCTGCCTCTTCCGCAACCACATTTTTAGCCTGCAATCTTGCTCCAGATTCATCAACCACTACAAAGGATGTGGCGGTTTGGACCTATCCACCACTTATTGTTCAGGCCACTGCTCTGTGGCAGCACCTCATCTATCCAAGTGCCCAGTGGCAACTGCTGCTGCTATTATTCGAGTATCGTTCCTATGCTGTCGATGGTTTGTGAATCACCATCGGTTCATAAGAAGGAGGATCCAACAATTCAGGGAAAGCCGTGTGCTTATTATACAACTTCTCCAAAAACTTATCCGCTTCTTTCCACCAAGGAGACGAGGAGGCAATAACAGACTGAAGGAGTGGGTGCACAATTCTAACCACAGACATAGGGAATGCCTCTACTGCTTCAGCCCATCCACTCTTTTGCTATTGTCAACAATGGCTTCCACAATGCCATTCGCCAACTCTTCATACTTTGCTTGCCCATCCTCTGCAATCTGTCGAGACTCCACGACAACTCCTTTCCCCTTATCTGCACCACTACCACCACTGGAAGATGTACTAGACCCCCTTGGTCCAAAACCCATTTTGTAGATCGGAACCTGCATCAGCCCCTGCATCTCCATCCATTCAGGGTCGGTGTTGGTGCAGAACCATCTCCTAACATGTTTGCGAAACAATAGGTGCACATTGGCATGCAATCTGTCTGTCCCATTCCGCCCGCACATCCCCTTGAAGATCCTCCAAGAGCAAGCCAATCTGTTCCATGTTGACACTGACATTCCCCGAAAAGGCCCTTAAGTACTTAGCCAATGCATCGGTAGTACGTCGGCATAACAACTCATGCTTAATGCCCAAAACATACTCTGAATGCAACTACTAAGTGGCCTCCGAGAGCACTTCCACCACTTGCACCTAGGCTTCAAGAATTGCCATCCTGTCCTCCAATTCCCAAACCCTCGCGTGTTGACTCTGCAAGGTCTCATTTTCTATCCGCAACTGAGTGACTTCTCAAAACTATAGCTAGACATTAAGAGGCTGCACCCAAAAAGAAAACTCGGTTGAATACATTGGTTAAGCAACCACAGACTCGAAGATCGCTGTGAAAGCTTATGGTGCTGATCCTCACACCGCCTCAGATACCGCCACCACCATTGGAGAGGTCACCGCAGTCATCATTTGCTGAACGTTGCTAAAGCTGCTCTAACCACCTTTGAGTAAGGGGGCCTCCTACCAATGGATTACCTTTGGAAATTTCCATTGCAATGATCGTTGCAGTCATCGTCACCCTTTTCGCCATGACCAATGGTGCCAGTGGTGGAACTACAGTAATTTGCATGGATGCCACCCCACTTGTGAAGACACCCCCTGTTCCACCTGCATGAGGAGTCAAGGTGCAAGGGTAGAGACCACCCCCTGACTAAGATGAGGCCCTTTTCTTCGTTGCTTCTTAGCCACTCTTCCGATAGACCCCTCAACCTCTTCCTCTGCAGGCCCCTCATGCTCAAGAATGAGTACCAAAGCAGTAGTCTGTCGAGGCACCGTAGACTCTAGATGAAAGGGGAATAATACCTCCAAAATTTGCCCAATATTTGCATTCACTGCCTGCTTCTTCTTCACTGTTGTCGCCACCCATAAAGCTTCTGCATGAATCCGCTCCTTCAAAATCCGAGCCCATGGCACCACTCGCCGCTCAGCCATTGCGATCATCCCTCGAGTCCGAGTAGTGATTGTATAAGTTTTGGACTACAAAAACACATACTCAAGTATCCACTAATAGCGATCCCGTATCTGCACATCTGGGCACCCACTCAGCTTGTATTCTCCCTGAGCATGAGTCTAGCCTTTGCAATTCCTTTTTTCTTTTGCATAGCAATTTACACCTCAATTGTGTTGCCTAAGTGTAAACCTTCTACTCATTGCTTTGACTAAAATACCTTGCTTAGACACTACAAAATTTTGCCTAATAGTGTTGAACAATTGTTTCCTTTTTGCTCATTTTTTTTGTTTAAAAAGCTTTCTTAGCCACTACAAAGCACTCAACACTCAATAGTTGTTTTAGCCAAATCAATGTGAGTGATATAAAATTGTATTTATGCACATGAACATTATCTATTAAGACAAATGAAAACCCAATTGGAATGTTGCACCATGCCTTGAGAAAAAGGCAAGGATAGAGAAAGGGAAGGAAGAAGAGGAGCTTATGGGAGCTAGGAACATGTTTTTTACAATTTTGAGGTCTCATTCAATGCTCCTGCGAGGCTCTTGCATCCCCCTTCTTATGTCCTACACACACTAATTACCATCAAACTATCTTGGTATTTATACAAAAAGTGAGCACTTTAAAGTGCACACTCCCATAATTATTTCCAGTTTAATCAGAGGAGAAGCCTATTTTCTTTAGTGTGCAAAGAAGTTGGAATTTTAACCCCTACAGTAGCTAGAATTATCATAGAAAACTAACATACAATGCATGCATTTGGGTGGGATGGACATTAAAGGGGCAAAGGGAAGGATGTGCAAAGTGAGAGGAGAATATTCAAGAGAAGGGAATATGTACTTCTAGGCACAAATCTTGTGCCGATTGCAATGGTGGAAACCAAACAAGAAACAAATGCAAAAACCCAATTAAAAAGTGAAAGGGTGGATTAGCAATCAAATTTAAGGTTTAAGAAAACCACATAGCACCATGGCATCCATTAACCATCATCAACAGTATTCCTATCGTAGTATTCAAGGCCATGATGATAGTTTTGATTGGCATGAAAGACAAGAATACTGTTTGATGTGGTAGCATCTATTGGAGAATGAAGTCTATTTGATCAAGATTGATTAACGTCTTATAAGAAATAATTGATACCCAATATACATCTTCAAGGGAGAGATTATGATGAATGTGTCCCCAATTCCAAAATCCCAATGCCATTGTGGCATCAAAGGGTATGCTTTAGGGTTTTGATGTCTTGCCAGATGTTTTTTTTGTGGATTTTAATCGAAGCCACATGCTCACACAGACATCATACTGCATGGTACAAATTTTCAAGGAATTTTCAAACCAAAATGGATGCTAGAAGTGTTAGCTTTTTTAGCATTGATTCAATTGCATATGATGTAGTTACCACACAACTTGAAATGGACCTTACATAAAATGACCAAAACATCACATGAAATTTCTATTTTGTGCTCACATAAACAATATTTCAATAGCAAGAAGTCGAGACAAAAAGGAAGCACAATCGTTGACACTCAATCTCTATATTTCTCATGAGAATCACTGATCAACTTAACAAACTCACAGCATATGCCCATCGGCCTTGTTGCTAAATTACAATTGAGGAAATGACAAATAACACATCAAAGAGACTCTTCTATCTACACCTAGTAGCTACTTTATTGTGACTACTATTTCAAAGGAGGCTTGCACTACAACCACTCTCACGAGGCATTTAGAGACCTGCGAGACAGACAAAAGGACCAATCATGTCATCACCTAGAGGTTTGTAGAAGACAAAGACATTACTAACCTTCTACGACATCATTACCATGCATCAACTGAGCCACCCACGAGTAATTCAACTAGTCCCATACCACATGTGCTATGTGAATCCATGTACTAGTAGCCAATCATGCTCCTCTTCATGGGGCAACCAAATACAAACTCTGCAACAACCAACAAATGAGTTAACACTCTGATCATACCCTTTCAAACTGCTACAAGGATGCATGCCCCCATGAGGCTCATTTTCAAAAATTCCCCCCTGAACTGAAATGGGGAGAAGAAGCATCAAACAACAATAGATACAAATCTACTCCAGATATTGATAGAGATTAAAAGCTCTAAAAGTTACCATCTACATAAGGCATAGTGACAAACTACCATCCACACAGAGCATGGAACCAAAATTGGATTACCCACATAGAGCACAATCGATTAATAAGATCTCAGTTAACACCAACTAAAGGCCCAATATTTATCAAAAATTCCTTTTGAGCATAGCACACATGCTTCAGCTAGAATGTCTAGTGCATGTCTCCTTATTTGGTTGTTGCTTCTAGATTTCTTATTCTTCCAAAGTACAAGAGTTTGACCTTGATCAGTCTTGGAAATCCTTTCACCACACTAATTCTTGAAAGATTGCTCATCTTCATGCTCATAAACTCATGCAGTTGTGCTGCCATCAATCTTAGATGCTTGACTCTATCTGACGACCCTTAAACCAAAGTGGGAAAAATAAAATGATACCAAAAGGGAGTCGCCATGATGTGGAGGTCCCAAAGCAAGTGTCTACCACCAATCATTAACATCAATAGCTATGCCCAAAAACTCCCTCGTCCTCCAAATTGGAATAAAGAACCAAACTAGGCACTAAGCAGTGTGCCCCAAACAATCTTCTTCCTAAATATATGAGGTAAGACCAACCAAGCATAGATACATGCATCAAAGAAACTACCACAATAGAGAAAAGTTAGGCCCAAAACCAAACCATCCACTAACTTCATATTTAACAATCAACTGCATGGCATATTCTTCTACGTCAAATCTAACACGATCTTCTTCTACCATGGATCTGACCTTGGAAAAATTGAATGGATGATTTACTGACCACAAGCTTTTCTTTGCACTTCCCAAGTCAATATTGCTTTGGTAGAAACACTAGCCCCCAACACTGAACCATGACGGAGTTGCTCTATAATATGAGACCTCACATAAGGACTCACAAGGCTCCTAAGCAATGTGATCTGATACCATTTTGTTAGCTTTTAGAGCATTGATTCAATTGCATGTGATGTAGTTACCATGCAACCTAAACTAGATGCCTCACATAAAATGACAAGAACATCACATGAAATATCGATTTAGGTTCTCACGTAAATAATTTTTTAATAACAAGGATCTAAGACAAAAGGTGACTCAATTGTTGACAATCAACCTCTGTACATTTCATGAGAATCATTGACAAGACTTAACAAACTCACAGCACATGCATACAGGCTTTGTTGCTGTAATTACAATTGAGGCAATGATTGAGGACACATCAAAGAGACTTTGCTATCTACACCTAGTAGCTGCTTTATTATGACCACTATCATCAAAAGATAACTGCACTACAATTAACTCTCATGGGGCTTTTAGATACCTGCACTACAATCAACTCTCATGGGGCTTTTAGATACCCAAGCAACGGACAAAAGGACTGATCATGTCATTGCCTAGGTAGAGCTTTATAGAAAACAAAGGCATTGCAAACTTTTTCTACATCATTGCCATGCACTTAAGCCGGCCTTCCTTGTGTAATTCAACAATTCCCATACCACATGTGCCAAATCCACATAGCAATAGCCAATCATGCATCTCTTCATGGGACAATTGACTACTAACTCTGTGACAACCAACCAATGAGGTTGAGCTTCTGTTGCTCAAGGGGTACTTTGTAATCATCTCCTGAACAAGCTAGCTGATTAAAGTAGAATGCTAATAATTATTTAAAACCTTAATGTTCTTTCATTTTCATGGGTTAAATAGAAGAAAGAACATCTAACTACTACAATATATTAGAATATAATTATTATCGCATGTTAGAATATAATTATTATATTAAAGGATGCCACTAAAATAATGCAGAGGAGGATGGGGTTAATAAAGAGAAGGTAGCTGCTCTAACAAGATAAGGAGAGGTGTTGTGGTGATACGAGTCCCGCAGGGTGGGGGAAAGGTTGTTGCAGTGGCATTATTAGGCCAACAATAAAGAAGAGGGCGGTGGTAACGGCTGCATTAAAGGAAGGAGGTGGGAATGGGTGGGTATGTTTGAGTAAGGGTTTAGGAGTTTTCGAGAGTTAAGGTTAGGGTGGGGAGGTGTAGTAAACCCATCAATAAGTAGGGGGGGAAACAAGGGGGAATTAGAAGGTATAGAGAACTTTAAAAGTGGCGGGAAAATACAAAGAGACCTAATTGTTGTATAACAATCAGGGTCGTGGTGGGTTTGTTTTAGGTTTGGTCCATTTGTTTTGAGCTGAATAGTTACATTAGAGTATAAGAAGAGGGTGAGTGGAACTTCTATAGACAATTTTCCAAAAATAAAAATGAGGGGGAGAACCAAGTTAGGGGGGTTATCAAAGATAAGGGAGGAGAACTAGGTTAGGGAGGTTATCAAAAAATGAGGTTACCAAGGGGGGAGAAAACCCTCCCTCTCTCTCACTACTGCTCTGCCTTTCTCTTATTGACTACCAAACCCCTCTTAGTAACCCTGAGGTAATCCCTTTCCATCTCTCTCTCTCTCTCTCTCTCTCTCTCTCTCTCTCTCACACACACACACACACACACACACACACACACACACACACACACACACACACACACATACACACACACACACACACACTTCCCATTCTTTTTTATTTTTTTTATTTTTTACTTTCACACACACACACACACACTTCCTATTCCCATTCTTTTTTATTTTTTATTATTTTTTATTTTCACACACACACACTTCCTATTCACACACACACACACACACACACACACATATACACACATACTTCCCCCCCCCCATACACACACATTCTCTCTCTCTCTCTCTCTCTCTCTCTCTCTCTCTCTCTCTCTCTCTCTCTCTCTCTCTCTGTCGCTTGCTCTCTCTCTCTGTCTCTCTCTTATTTTTATTGTTCTTTAATATTTCTTAAATTCTCTTTAATTTCTCTTTTAATTTTTTAAATTTTCCTTTGAAAATTTCTTAAAATTTTTATTATTCCATTCCCTTTTTCTTTTTCTCCAACCCCCCTTTTTTTGTTTCTATTTTTTTCTATTTTGTTACTCTAGTTATGTCCTATTCTATTCTCTCTCTCTCTCTCTATATATATATATATTTACTCCTAATTCTTATGTTCTTTTCTACCTAATTAACTATAATATATTATAAAATCCTAGTTCCCTAACCTAATTAAACCGTGTTTCATAAATTTTCCACCGTTGCTTCTTGTTCCCTCCTAATTCTTCTTTATTTCATATTTTTGCATTTTTTATAATTATTTCCTATTTTCCCAAGTTTTTTTCCTAATGTTTTCTAAACTTTTCCTAAATTATTCCCCTATTTTTCCTATTTTCTCCCTTATTTTTTACTTCCTTTTTGTTCCTAACTGCACTAACCCAAAAGGCGTACCTAAGCTTTGACTAAGTAACCCCCCTTGCTAACTACTTTCTACCTCAAACCCCTCTACGCTAACTACCCTAACTACACTTCTACCTACATACATGGCCTTGCACAATAAATGCCCCCACCTCTCGAAAAAAAACCCCACTACTCCTCATTCTCTATGCTCACCCTCATGAGTCATGAGTGTGGTAGCTGCCTTCACCTTTTCCTCAAGCTTTGTCCCTGTCCCCCTCCCCAACCCAAACTATGTGACTAGTCCCTATCTCCCCCTATTTAATCCCCCTCGCACTCTCCCCATTTGCTATAATGCCAACCCATGGGCTACTTTGTCCCGTGCACCCTCTTATGGCCTTATGGGCTCCTAATATAGTACCTCGCAATACGCAGTATTCCCTATCCCTCTCTGCTCCCCCTTGTATACCTAGGCTACCTGCGTCATATTTCCACCCTACCCTACCTCAGCTTTGATTATACCCCTTACATATGGGCCCTATGCTGCCTGCCGTAGCCCACTTTATTGTAGTGCACTCCTAGCCTCCCTGTTATAGACCATTGACCCCCACACCCTCGACTGTTGCTATTGCTATACTGCGCTATGCTACACCCACACCTCATCTAACCCACTGTGAAACCCGGCTCCTCATCTCTCATGCAAAATCAACATTGTAATGCAAGTCTTCTCATCTGCCTTTCATACACTGATGTACTCATAGGTCACACAATCTTGCTTTCCCTGTCCCATGACTCCATTAATTCTTTGCTAATTTTATCTCTATTTTCTTTTCCCCCCTCCCCCTATTTCCCTTCACTTCCCCTCATCCAACTATTACCTTAGATTGCGGACTTCATAGAGATGAGGTGGCACCTATATAGTTTTGTCTCTCCATAAATACACAAGTATATGGAATTTCTGATATACTTGATTTGTCTTATCTCTAATTCTATTAAGAGCATCTTATACTTTTTTTCTTATTCTTTATATAGATTTTATTATATATATATATAATTTTAATTCATTCTTTCTCTTTTTCTTGTTGTAAGTCTTGTGTCCCTTTCTTAGTTTTTGTAATTTTAAAAGATAATTTTTTATTTTTAGGCTTTACAAAAATTATTTTCCTCGAATGTATAAGCACTCTTTTAAAGGTCTTCAAGGTTTACATATCTAAAAGTGTGGAAGTACCCCCTATATGAATGTTGAGCACTCCTTTTTAAAATCCCGTTCATTGGAAAATGGTAACATTTTTTTGATTCTCCCAAGCATTTATCTCCCTTGGGTATGGACTCCCCCCCCCATAGCTACATTTTATTTTATGGTGATTCATCACTTGGTGATTCTAAGTATTTTTAAATCAAGTGTTGAAGACTTAGTCGTTTTTCAACATGTGAGTATTCCTCTTTGGTAAAAAGTTGATATTGACTAACCTAAGGGAATGGATTATCCCCCACCCCCTTATGGTCTCACACACTTTGATGGCAGACTAATGATGGACTAGTGACACTGATGGTACCTATAGCATGGTATTTGCAAAAAGTTGATATATGTGAATCTAGAAGGATGCCTGTGTTCCTAGGTAAAGCAGTAACATGCCAAGGAATACATGCATTACCTGTCTACCCATTTAAAACTATGATGTTCTAACACCTAGTCTTTCTTGGATGGTGGCAGGTAAGTAGAGCTAGTAGACCTAAGAATCTGGACTACCTGACGGATTCGACACTTTTTACCAATTGTATACATATTTTATGTACACCCATAAGATGAGAAGTTTATTATCCACCCTTATTTGAGCATCGTGTTTTGTGTTGTTTATAGGTTTTATTTTTTACACACACACACACACATACACATTTACACATATTGACACAGATTTAAAACTATAAAGGTTTATCAATGTGTCATTCATACCATAGAGATCTATCAATCTAGATGTGCTAATGATTAAATATAATCTTAATAATCAATGAAACATGGCTTTACTATTATTTGTAATTTATGTTCATACATCTAACAATGCCTCATAGACAAGTGCATTGTTGGAGCATTGAGGATCAAAGCAACTATATAGTATTAATCTCCAATATTTAGGACAAAAATATGGACCCTTGCCATCATATCTCTATTATTTCTAGAGTATGTGGGAGACAACAATTCTTACAAAGGATGTTTGTCTCATTCCTATATTATCTAACTTTGTGATTATCAAGTCTAAAATAATAAGTCTTAGGGAGGGCTTGATGTTGCCACAACAATTGCATTTCTTCTCTGATGAACCACATGGTCCACTCCTCTTTTGGTTTGAACATTAGATCAGGATTTCCTTGTTGAGAAATCAATACCTCAACAATGGGACTATGAGTCCCACCACACAAATCATCATACATTGCTTCTTCCCATTGCAGGTTTGTGAAACTAAACCTTCTATATGTGAAAGACATGCAATGAGTTTTCCCTCCGATAAAGTCCTTGCAAAGACTAAAATTTCAGTAATAGTATTTTATAACATTTTCCTTTTTAATGCAAACAAGATTTGTTTGGTGTACTTACTAAAATATCACATCTAAATTGTTACAATGGACATTGTTCCAAGTCTTCAATATGGTATGTTCTTGTTTTCCATCCTTTGTCCAATAATTCACATAGCCAATCCAAATCTAAAATCTTGTGATTATATGTTATCTTTGTTTTTCTCAATTACTTACAATTAGCAAAGAAATCAACAAAGTATGGAAATGGAAGAGACCAACTCAGCCTAGCATTTCTTCTATCGATAGTTGGCTTCATAGCATTTCTCACATCATTGAACATTCTATTTCTATATGTTTGCTGATCTCTATGCTTGGAAGTTGCAACTTTGGACTACCAAAAGAAGGCAAGGGAAGAGATTCTAATCTTCCATATTGCCCTTCTTGTTCTAGCATGATGAAAATTGTGTCATAAAATAAGATCCCATCCTTCTTCAACTCTAACGGTGTGTGACCTTCATACTAAAGACTACCAATAATAGCATGGAGCACATGCAACACCTTAGTAATGCATGCTACTCGCTCCTACTCCTTGTAATTTGATAGATACAAATATATCAAACAAATGCAAGGATAAGAAAGTTGTGTCATTGTCCCTAGCTAAATGCAAATACTTTAAAGCATGAACCTAATACACTATCAAGTATTTACAAATTGGGCCTACAATGTGGAAAGCCTACATTTGGATGCACGTGTATGTCCACGTGGGTAAAGTCATGTTGAACATATATGTGAGTGACTATCTTGTTACTGGGAGACATATCAAAATCCATGATTCTACCTTAGCAATGTTTAGAGATGTTCTTTGCATTATTTTGAGCCACTTTATAATACCCATGATTAGTGGATTACATTGTGATCCAAAGATATTTCCTATAGAGATGAGGATTCCATTTCTCATGCTCATACTTGATATTTTTTAGCATAAAAAACTATAAACTTCCTTGATATCTATCACTTTCTATCTCAATAGTCCCTTTTCTAGTACCATGTGATTAATAATAGCTCTCTTCCTCTCTCTTCTCACCCATGAACATAGCAGTTATTTGAAAAATTCCTCAAAACTACAATCTCTCTCTCTCTCTCTCTCTCTCTCTCTCTCTCTCTCTCTCTCTCTCTCTCTCTCTCTCTCTCTCTCCCCTTAAAGATTCCCTCTCACACAAACAAAGAAGAAATTATTTCAACATACTTAGAAAATCTTTATCCATTTCTTTCCCCTACTTTCTCACACAAACAAACAAGATATTTATCAGGATATGATCTCTCTCTCTCTCTCCCTCCCTCTCTCTCTCTCTCCCTCTCCCCCCCCCCTTCTTCTCTCTCTGTCTCTGCTATATTAGGGGAGAAAAAATGTTGAAAACAACCTTAGGGCTTCAAATGTCATCTACCTCTATCTCTTCTTTTTCCTGCCTTTTGCAACAAACATATAAAAGACAATTTTCAAAGTGAATCACTTCATCACCTTGAAAGTATGTGTTCTTTCTTCTGAACTTGATTCTCTATGCTTTAATAGACAAAGAAAGGGAAAATTTTGATAAAACGCCCGTTTTTCCTGCTCCTTGCAAGCAGAGTCAAGTTGTTATTTTGGTTTCTAAGAGAGAGGGAGAGAAGCAAGTAGAGAACCAATGGAAGTGCTAACAAAATAAGAGAGAATAGGGACAAAAAGAGGTTGGACAGATGTTTCTCTAAGAGATTTTCACAAGTGGAAGAAAAACATGAATACAAAAGAGGAAAAATGACTGATCAAGTGTGGAATGAAGATAGTTTAAAACAAGCTGCTGCTAGAAAGTGGTAGGAATGCATTTTTGTATGGAAAACTCACTGAAATGTTTTGGAAGACAGAGAGAGGAGGGAGAGAGTTGGTTTCGAAGTAAAAGTTGTGGGCCAAATAGTGGAACCAAAATGAAAATATAAGCATAGTTCTAGTTAGGGGATAGCTTGGATGGGAGCAAAAGCAAGGAGACCTAACATGGTCAGGCAAGGCCTGCCAAAGGAAATATTTTATTGTGAAGCACCAATGATATTTTTGTAGATATTTTGGACACAAAGTGTAATATCCCATATATTGGAGAACATATGTTAAGAGAAGTCCACATGGCACCCTTGATGGATTCCATATTCCCTTATCCAAGATTCTAAGAATTTTCTAATTCTCTAAAGCTCCTCTAAATGAGCTATTTTTGAGTTCAAATTTTTTGTAATATGCCCTTTCAAACAATCACTAAAATAAGAGTGAGTAGCAATACACATACACAAAAGAGAGAGGGGAAAGATGCATGAGATGCCATGACCTATAAGTAGGAAAGGAGATCAAGAGGATAGGTAGAACCAAACTTACTCATGTGTGGGTAGAAGAGTAGAAAGCTCCACCAAGATAAATGTGGATGACTAAAGACCTTTGTGTATTTGGCTTGAAAGATTAAGATGGACAAGCTGCACCATGCTAACGATAGACAAGTCCCAAACATGGACAAGCTGCACCATGCTAACGATAGACAAGTCCCACTATAGTGAAAAGGTAAATGAGCCTAAGGCTTAGGAATTGAGAGCCATAGCTAAAGTTCAGATACTAGGAGGAGCACACACCATTCTCATGCTTCACCTCCTTCTGTGGAGAGGGGCAGATGTTTGTTGAGTCATTTGCTAGCAATCCTATGTCATGGGAGGAGTCCAGCAATTCTATAAGGTCCCATGCATTTTCCTTGATTCCATTCCTAGATTGGTTGAGAAACTCCGTACACTCGTAAAGTTTGGCATGAAGAATGCCATTGCACATATCATAGTAGTAGAGCTTGAGGAATTGTTCTCACTCCTCCAACTTGGTATCACCAAAAGGATTAGTTGTATCCACTAATAGAGCTTGATTTGGCAATTTTGACTCCTTCACCTCGGGGAGGGAAGGGGCTAGCCTAGCTATGGGCATGGGGAGGAAGTAGGTGAAAGGGAGGGATGAAGCTAAGAGTGATAATGTTGGGAGTTGGGCAACATAGTGGCAATAGAGGGAAGTGTCATGTACCAAAAGTGCCAGTGAGAGTACAAGATAGTACAGGAGGGGAATTAAGGATGGTGTAAACTATAGCATTCCATAAAGGGCATAGGGTCAAACCCTAACACTTACCCTAAGGTATTCTCATGCATGTATTCATGCATTCCATAAAGGGCATAGGGTCAAACCCTAACGCTTACCCTTAGGGATTATCATGCATGTATTCATGCTATGATGAATACATGTAGTGTATAGTGCATAATGTACAGTTACCTATCTTGTGCACTCCACCCCCTCCTCCTCATCCTTTAACATGGTATCAGAGAACCTACATGGCAAGCGGATAAGAAGCAAGAAACCAAATTACACCCAAGCTCCGCAATGAGGCAAATGACACACACGCATGATGCTTGTACTTACAACAATGACATGGGTAGGTGACACACAAACAAAAGGCTCTAGTATTTCCAAGACATAGCAACATGCAAATGCTATGACACACACACTCAATTGACCAACACAGATTTCTACAATTGGTAGCACCTAGCAATGATAACATTGAACACAAGGACAACAATAATAACAAGCTACAACAACTAAAGCTGTGACTTCATTTATAGACCTACAAACTTCAATAGCATGTACTAAGTTCAAAGCAAGCAGACTCTGTAATGGAGAAGCACTCTACAATGACAAAGGTCGTACTCAACCACATGAACACAAGCAATGATCATTAAGACTAGAAAATGCCAAATAAGTGCAAGCATTAATGACTGAGAGAACTCAAGGAAAGCACACAATGGATCACAAGCAACCTCAAAGCCACACCCATAATGGATAGGAGCAATGGACACATGCATTTCAAGGCATAATACTAGGCTTCAGCAAACTGCTAAGCTTAGACACCATATAGCAAAAAGAAAATGGAAGTGACAACCTGCAACTTCAACCATGACTCAATAACGACAGCTCCATAGTGAAAGCCAACAATAGCAATATGATCATTCCACAACTTTGCTTAGGCGAGGAGAGCTTGAACCTTCATTATCATCATCTTCTTTATTGACAACGATGCTGCCCTTCTACATTTTCTAAGATCTTATAAACCTAAGCCTATGTGGCAAGTAGGTCAAGATAGTGTTGGGTTAACTTTCCTTAGTCAAGATAAGGTTGGGTTAACTTGCCTTGGTCTACAAGTTGCCACATGGCAACCCTATCCACTAGTGTCATGTCACCACTTTGCCACATCAGCCTTATCCCACCACATCGACATCTACCATGTTATCATTGTCGTTTAATAAGTAGCATAATTTGCATCTACCATATCATTACCACATCAGCATGGGCGACCTAAGGTCTCAATGCTAGCTCTTTCTTTGACATGTTAATATAAACCCTCATTTTATTAATTATACATCCATCATAGTTTCCAATTCTTTTGTGTGGTGACTCCCTTGTATGTCACAATATCCTGAATTATTTCTTCAAGGATAAACCAACTAGCTTCATATTTGTATGCCTCTCCTGTAAAGTAGCTACATAGTCCATAATGACTATGATATGTTCAGCACATAGCCATAAATAAAGTCATTCATGCAAGCATATTTTGATCAACCAATCTTTGATCCATGTGCACTTCTTATTTTTTGGCTTTCCTTCATTGTCCCTTTGGTCTATCTTCTAGGTTTTGTTCCCAAAGGCAAAATATGGCTTACAAATTAAGAGAGGGAATTCATGTTATGTACAAGATCTACTAAGTTGTACTCATTGTATAGTCTTCCACTACATAATCATTCTCCTCACACATGCAACTCTAATTTTTTCCAATATTGGTTACTATCATATGCATCAAAGAAATCCCCCAAAAAATATTGTACATGCACCTTATACTTACCTAGTGCAGTTTAGAGGGGGTGTTTAGGATGGTGTAAACTACACCATACCATAAAGGACATATGAGCAAACCCTAACCCTACTCCTACGGGGTTCTCATGTATATAGTCATGCTATGATTGATACAGTGTAGTATACAATAAATAGGTAGTTACCTATCTTCTCTCTCCCCTTCATCTTCAACAAGAGGTGGTAGAGGGAAGTGGTGGGTAGGGGGAAGGGCTAGGGTGGGTACAAAATAGTATAGTAGGGGGAGATGGAGGCTGTGGGATCACAAATTCCTTTATTGTCTCTCTCTACACTGTACATGATGGTGGGAGGAGAATTATGGAGAGGGCCTTAAGGGTATGAACTAGCTTTAGTATAATTAGGAGGATGTGAGTGGATCGTGCAGGGGAGGGAGGTTTAGAGAGGCACGATGGCAACATGGCAATAGTGGAGTGAGGCAGTAGGAAATGAGAAGGACTAGTCTGGTGAAAGACATCAGAGGCAGGCGAGATGGAGGTGAGGGGGAGAGATTCTCTCTCTGTCTCTCTCTCTCTCTCTCTCTCTTGCTCTCTCTACTTTCCCTCTATTCTCCTCCCTCCTCCCTGAATTCTCCTCTCCTCCATTTCTCTAAGTTTCCTTCTTCTCCACTCCTCCTCCTCCACTCCTCTAAGTTTCCTTCTTCTCCACTCCTCCTCCTCCCCTCTTGTTGTACCTACTCCACTTGTTATCCCCCCTTTTGTTCTCCATTTCCTTCCTTCTCCCAACCCTTCTCTCCAAAATTTAATCCTCTATTTGGTTCCTTCTCCGAATCCTTCTCTCCAATTCCCATCCTAATATAGGGTTAAGAATTAGAATCAATTGTTAATTTTTAGCAAACTAAATAAAAAAGAATTTTAGAACTTGAAATAAGATGTAATTTACCAATTAGTCCTCTCCAACATAGAATCTATCTTTCAAGAATTTGAATCTATAGTTGGGTCATGGTGTTGATTCTTGAATTCTCCCCCACCACATTTTCTTAAGTGATTGAGGGTACAAAGTGGGGTTATCATTGGAATTACTAGTAATATTTGAATCACTAGTTATATGGCTATGTTGAGAATTAGAGAGGGGAGAGGCACTTACACCTCTTAATTAGGTTGAGCTTGATTCTCTATTTTGACAAAGTTCCAATACAGTCTCGTTCATCCTCCTTTAAATGACAAGGGTGGTGCTTATGATCTCATCTCTAGCCTTTTGTAAAATGTGGGTGAGTTCTCCTCCTTTGGCTAGGGAGCGGTGGCATGTTTGTCCCTAACTCTAATCACATCAAATAACTATTTGCACCTAGGGTTCTTATTAATGCACCTAGTGGTGGATTGGAACTACCACAATCTTGGAATCGGTAATCATATGGCTATCATGAATTTGAGATGGGGGAGGTTCATACACTTTTTTTCTAGATTGAGCTTGATTCTCCTATTCATTGTTTAAAGGATGTAAGTGGGGTTTTCTTAAATAAAAGAGGGTTGCCTCATCTCTATCCCTTATGCAAAGTGTGGCCCCAGTCGAATTTTCCTTCTTGATATTTTTTTGATTGGTTGGTTTGCTGATATGCTTGGGTTGCATCGTCATAGGCCCTGTTGTTCCAGTCTTGTCTTGAATTGGTGGTCTTTGTATGGGTCAATATTATGGGTAAGCTTGAGGTTCATAAATATTTGGATTAGCTTGAGGTTGTTGAGTGCCAAGAAGGAGGTTAGACTTTATGTCCATGAGTTTTTTACATATGCTGCTACCAAAAATTATGGGCTTTGAGAGAGCTTAGTTATAATTGTGTCTATCTTCTTACTTAGCTAGCAAGGTAGCCACTTTGAATTGATTGAGGATAAAGGTTGTACTCCTTGAGGTCCAATATGTTTGAAACTATCCCTCCTTGTCGTAGAGGATCACTTTTTTGGCATCATAGCACACATAGGAAGGTCCAAAGTCCGATTTATGATAGCTTCTAGATTGCAAACTAGTTGCCTGAGAGACCCATCCTTCCGAGGGGGGAGTAAGAAGACTAACCACACTTTTACCAAACTGAGTACAGAATAGCCAACCATGGTTGCCATCTAGGACCTACATGTGGAGCCAACAATGCATGTGAGCTAGTTTTATAGGGCAATGCAATCACTCCCTCTCACATGAACAAGCTCTTGTTTGGTTATGACAGTCGAGCATAAATTGTGTGCAGTAGTGAGCCCTTCAAGTCCTCTCAAATTATACATCAACCTCCTCAATATTGCTCATCTAGCAAGCCTAGTTGAAAACCACAATGTCTTTTTAATCATACAAAGGCTAGATTTTAATATGATAACTATCCGCCCCTATTGGATGTAAGACTAAATTTTTTGGTATTCAAATTATCTTTTAGTTTATATACAATTTTTTTCAACTTGCGTTGAAGTAATTTACATAATTTTTATTTAAATCCATACATTTATACTAATAATATATTATCCTTATTTTTATTTTGTATTTTTAAAAGAATTATTTAGTGTGATATGCTATAATAACTTAATATAGTAGGTGAATGTAGTTTATTCATAAGTAAATATTTCTAATATTCATACTTGTTAGACCAACTAATTTATTTAAAGCTCAACTATATAATTATGACTAGTGAGGATATTATGGGGTCAATATGACTTAACAAAAATCACTCTTAGATAATCCCAATATAAGTGGTGTCAAGTGATATATAATTAATATGTAATATAGAATAAGTTACATTTCAAATATATAGGCCATCATAAAATCTCTTTTGACCTTGTTTGCTGAGCCATAAATTATTCCTTTTTAGCCTAGATTGCATAGGAAATTTATTGTAGATTTTCCACCTAACTCTTGTTTTGTTTTATGTTTAAGCTGCATTGATGCTACTATCTTTGGGCCCTTATATTTCTTATCTCATGAAAGTAATCACTCTTTATTTCAATCTACACTAATAACTCTACACCAAAGTCCATAGAATAATGAGAATGATGTTTATTTGGTGTAGTGGATGCTGCTAAATGTTTTGTAAGTTCAAGCCCCTTTAGGGCCACAAAGATTCTATAATTTATCTTCATACTTTTGCTTGTTTACTTCAATAAAGGCAAGCTTGTCTGAATTATTTTCCTTGATTGTCTATCCCAAGGGAAAGTTTTCCTGATTGGTGGATGTTGAAATGCTTATGTATCATTATAAGGCATTGTGAAGCATGGATCTAATAAACAAAAATTCCAAATTAGCACCTAAAAGGATCATTGTTACAAAGCACTCACCTTTGGGTTCCAATGAACAATTCCTTATAGTCAGAATTTCACATGGTCTCAGCCTCTAAACTTTTATATTTGGATCTTGGATAAATACTCTACATGCAAAGAAATTTTTCTAGCTTAAAGCACTCTCTCTTCCTTTTCAATGTGTTGGGATATGGCCCTTTAAGGTAGCATCCATAGGGACCAAGAACTAATGCAACCCACTAGTGCAATCCCTCTCTCTTGACTTTGATCAATCTCCCTAAGAAGCTAGTGGAATAACCTAAACCCTTGGAGGAAAAGAAATATTGAGATCACCTAAGAGCTAGTATGATCAGTTCAAAGCTTGCTAGAAAGAACTTATCGATTTGTGGAATTAGCTAGAAACCCTTGATGGTGTGCAATTGGCCATATGTATTAATGGTAGCAAGTTAAGAAAGTACATGAGGCCACTAACCCAAGAAATGCTGAGAGCTATGCATGCAATTGGCCACATGTATTGATGGTAGAAAGTTAAGAAAATACATGATGCCACTAACTCAGAGAGCT
Organism: Dipteris shenzhenensis; assembly: GCF_047967505.1. NCBI lineage: Eukaryota > Viridiplantae > Streptophyta > Polypodiopsida > Gleicheniales > Dipteridaceae > Dipteris > Dipteris shenzhenensis. The sequence continues at coordinate 24,377,360 of NC_141608.1, read as the reverse complement.
ATGCATGCAATAGACCACTAGAAAAAGGAGAAGGAAGAAATGAAAGACAAGGCCATACACGAGGCTAAGAAAAGGGCAACTAAGCCTAAATTGCATCAAAAGGTAGTATGTGTGGCCATGGCCCATGTAACCACAAACCTTGTATGAGGAAGAAGAGATTAAGAATGCAAGGTTTGGCATTAATTCCAAGTCACGGTAAATTTATTACAGAGTTGGACTTAATCGGCATAGATGCAAAAAAAAAAGTGATGTCTCATGAGACTTGGACTAGAATAGGACAACGTAAATTAGAAAAGGTTTGAATCCTAGTTCAATCTCTAAATGGATGTCATGATGGCATGCTAAAAACACATTATTCTCTAAATGGATGTCAAGGTCTTTGCCAAGGCATGTTAAAAATCCCTTATTCAACTCAGAGTCTCAAATTCCAAATCTGGCCAAAGTAAGCTTGGTAGTATGAGCAAGGCTCAAGGCTCAAGAAATAAGCAAGCAATATGTGTTATGAGTGTGGAGCCTACAAGTGAGTCATGACATTCACTTGGAAGTAGCATATAGCAAAGATTTAAGTATAAATGAAATATGAGAGACTCACAGTCTAGACTAGAGACTAGTGAGGTGATAAGACAAGTAGAATGTGGAAGAACTGCAAGGCTAAAACCACACAGACCTTATCAACAGGATGATTAAAATAAACAGCAATCATGAAGTCCATTTAATTGACAGCTATCCATTCTTTACATGCACTAGTTACGATTTTATCTTTATAATGCAAGTAATTAAACTTTTAATATGACTTTAAACTTTTATTAGCACTTACTCCTTAGAGGGAGTGTTGCACGCTCTGGTGCCTTATAGGATATCTTCGCTACTTCATATGCTTTATAGACATCCAAGACAATCTAAAAGATTCACTCCTCACAAAACACTATGCAAGTAAAGTCCCTATATCTTGCAACTGCGGTGTTCAAGTCCTGCACACCTGACTGTGTATCATTCACTATGCCCTTCAAGCATCTATAAAAATGAATCTGCTTCATATTCGTAAATTTTATTTATCCTTTTTAAAAGTATCAAGTGTCGATGATGGGATCGCTTCTCTCTTTGGTATCTACTAATAAGTAGATATGAATTGGATCAACTTGTGGCTTCTAGTTTGTTGGTAGAAATAGTTTATACTTGGAAAAAGTACTAGTATGCTCAATTTTTATAAAGAAGTTGAAGTTTTTTAAAAGTAATTGCATTTTGAATTTCTTTTGTCAAAAAATAGCAAAAGCATATTTTTATTAGGAAGAAATATTTTGAGAAATAGTTTGTGTGCTGTGGTTGGCAGTTCACTTATGCCAACATGTAACAACTTGCACACGAATGGAAAATATTTAGTCCCTTGTAAGTTGGGTGTTCTCTTGGTAACCTGTAATGACTCACACACAGATATAAAATATATGCTACACTATCAAAAAAGTGTAAAGTAAGATAGAATACTTGACTTTTAGCTAGTTGTGGTTTGCTTATGGGAACCGATAGTAGCTCGTTCAAAGTCTTCCATGTGTATAGACATCAACAAATTATAATTTATAGTAGATTATAGTATATCCAATGCTCATAGTTTATAGATTTCATATACTATAATACACATTTTTGAATTGCTAGCTTTTAAGAAACACACTAGCTTGGAGAAATAAAAGATGAAGTAGGTTTGTAAAAGACACTCTCATGCTCATGCTTGACCCAATCAAAGTAGACGCTAGCTTATTTAGAAAGAACCCTATCTTAGAGAAAAAAATGGGGGGAACAAATGATGATGCTTGACACAATCAAAGTAGACACTAGCTTATCTAGAAAGAATACTAGCCTAGAGAAAAAAATGGGTTAACTTTAAATGTAAGTAATGCTAGCTACTGCACTATTGTGTTTTTAATACTGACATTCATCAACAAAACATGATGTTGTGAATGATCAGATAGATGCTTACTCCAGAGAGAGAGAGAAGGATGTGGGAAAAGGTAATTTCCCATCCCACACTATTTTAATAGGTAGATTACCACGTTCATGATCATCCATTTACTTCGGGATGGGGCAAGACAATTGGATGGTTTCTCTCTCTCTCTCTCTCTCTCTCTCTCTCTCTCTCTCTAGGTTTAGACAAGTATAATGTGCTAGATATCCACATCAATTTCTAATCGTTAACAAAGAAAAACAAAGTTTGCTATTTGGAGTATCTTGAATATCATGATATAAACATAAACATGGAAGTGTGTATGAATGGATATTAATTAAGCATACTTTAAAGCACTACATATAGAGAAAGCTCAATAAGAACTTTTGAGTCTATTTATTGCACCGGGCATCCTTTGGTCATGGTGCAAATCCCACATTGGAAAAAGGCCATGGTTTTCGTAGGAAAGGTTTGTCCCAATTTTACAATCCCAAGCTATTATGTTATTGGTAACAACATGTTGGATGCCTATTATGATAATATTAAAGAAGAGATGCAACAAGTTGTATATGAGGGTATCGAGCGAACTTCTTGTACCATTGTTAGCGATGGATGAAAAAATGTTACCTAGAGGGCTCTAATCAATGTCATGGTTGCAACATTTAAGGGTGAGACTTTTTGTCATTCTATCAAAACCTCTCACCATGCCAAGGCTAATGAATATTTTACTGAAGTGTTGGAAAATGCAATTGAGGACGTGGGGCTTGAGACTGCTGTCATCCAAGTAGTCATTGATAATTCAAAGAGCCATGAAAAATCTGGGAAAATAATCAATCAAAAAAATTTAGGCTTTGCTAGATGTTCCTACCCATTTTTTGAACCTTGTCCTCAAAATTGGTATAAAGCACCGAAGATCCAATTCTTCAAGCTAGCTGTTGGATGAGCTTGAAAGTGATTCTGCACTATATTAATCACAAAAGATTATTAGGCATATTCAAAAAATATCAATTGCAAACACCCACTCTAGTTTCTAAAGCATGGCAGTACACGGTTCAAAACATCCTATATAAAACGAGTTGTATTCGAAACCTTATCTAGTATAGAAGTCAATGCAAGTGGACTTCGAGTAGAAGTCATTAAATTGAAGACACTTGTAACAATCCCAATTTTTAGAAGAGAATATTGAATGCGATGGATGCAATGAGTACTATATGGTTTTCCATCCACACAAGATGGATGTAAAAGGGCCAAGCAAGGGGAGTGCCTACATGGCCTAGTGGACTGCTGAGTAGAGGTGTGCTAAAGGAGGGTGCAAGGCGTGGTGAGGCTAGCTAGTGTGCCAGTAATCATGCCTCAAGGGATACACTACAAAGAAACCCTGTGTATCACATGCAGGTATTCAAAAAACCCTAAACTAAAATGTTTTTCTGAATAAAACCACCCCTCTTTACTGGATGATCTAACGAATTACGTTCTAAAGTTGAATTAAAAAACCCCTCCTATTATGATCATGTTAAATATTTTCCAAAACTTGAATTGAAATACCCTTCCTTTAGAATACACATGGTATACTAAATTTCTATGAGGTGACCCCCCAAGCATCACACACTATTGAAAAAGTTTATGCCGAAGCGATGGGACCATGCCCATAAATCTCTTCAATATGCTAGCCATATTTTAGATCTTGCATGGTGAAAATATTGCACTAAAATAGATGTACAAATATCGTCATAAGCTCCTAGGATGATTCTTTGAGGATAATATTGAATATACTGTCGCTATCTACATTTCAAAATAGGGAAGGGTTGCTTGCATATCCAAGTGGAATTTTTCATTGCTTGATCTCCTTGCTTCCTTGCACCTTCCTACATGCCCTTGTCACCCATTACATTTTGTTGCTTTCTATCACTTCTTCCTTTGCTGTCTAAATGGTCTAAACGCCCTTTGGATGTAGTGATAGACCTACAAAATTGTATAAGATGCCTCTGTAGCTTATAGGCCCTCATCCAATCAAGTAGCCAAAAAAGACAATAAAAAATCTCAATAGGAATGACCTCCAAGCATGGCAAACCTCGCATGGCATGATGTTTGGAGTGTAGAGTCACCAAGGAGCTACTCTAAACTTACAATGCAAGTACCCACAACATCACGATTGAGAATAGGCAAGTGCATCTTGACAAATGGCTTCTAGTGCAATGATAGATGTTCATGTTCATTTTTCAAAAATATTATGGCTAGTAGAACAATGTTACTTGGTGTTACTCTTACTGAGTCTTCCACCATGTTTCATTACATTTTAAAGTTTGGTAGGCCTTCAAGAGAAGTGGATGCAACCTACCTCTAATGCCATGTAACTGTACAATTCATATCTGGAAATAAAGGCTGGACCAGTACACAGCTTGGCTAGCCCACCAGAGAATGGATGGTTGAATGGTGAAGACATTCAAAGAGGCAAAGGATCAACATAAGTGGGATCTTACCATGGCCACCAAAGTCATCAAAATGGACCCAAGAATGATAGATTGTCAAGTTCTCTCCTCAATCACTAGAGCCTTTACCTGCATAGCCGCGCAATTATGGACCATGCATGCATAGGTTTCTTCTTCGTTTCATTTGTATGGCACGATTAAGAACAGAAACAAAATGGTTACCAACTGTTGTGACTTGGAACAATACCTTTCCATGCACATAACAATCCAATCTTTGAACAATCTCTTAATTAAAAAACACGAAGTGGCCATACGTAGCGGCATTGTGTGTTTACAGGAAACAAGAAATAGAAAACAAGACAAAATACCTATGCCCATACTATGACACGATTGATGGCTTCAGTAGCCTTGGAAGTTCCATTTATTAAAGAAAAATACAACACTTCACAAAGCCAACAGCATTACCAAAGGCTGAATAGATATTATCCAAGCAGAGTTCCTGCCACAACACAGCATTCCAAGTCCTCATCTGGTTCGTAGATAGAACCCCCCATACCTCAACACAACTGTTTTTGGATCTCATACAAGAGCTCTTGCCTGAACAAAATCCAGGCCAACCCACAATTATATTGGGCAATTTCAACATGGACATGAACAACTACCAAGCACCTACCATCCTACAAGATCTTATACATACCACAAACACTACATCAAGCATCCAACAACCATCTACAACAGTACATTAGACCCAATTTGGCACTCAACAACGTCAAATAGGTTCAAAAAATTCCTATTGGTCTGACCATTCAACCAGATACATTGCCTTCAAGCAACCCTTGCACCAACAAAAACTAAAACTCAAATCTCACAACAATGGGAAAGGGCTAAGGTGAAGTCTTGCTAGTGAATGATGTAGCAAAACGTGGCCGATGCCACGTGTCACCACCAGAAGCGCCGGGTGCGGGGGGCCATCCCATAGCCACGCAAGCCTCTCCCACATCCACCAAAAAGAGCCGGCTGGGATGTGAGAGAGGGGCTATCACCTTCAATATATACCAAGTCTCATAGGAGTCAACATTGCATATGGGATTTCTCTCCCTTATCAATCTTCCATGTGTCGTCGCGCGCATCATGCGCCCATTAATCAGCACCCACAAGGGGGTTTGGACCACACCAAAGCCCCATTGGCCTTCATTTCCAACAGCCCCCCATGGTCCAAACACCACGAGGAAGCAAGTATTCAGACGCCTCAAATTCAACCCCCCTACACAAGGTCATCCCATCACACACATGGAATGCAAGGGCCCTTCAAAATCTGGCCATTCACAAGCCAGCAACACACGCGGACTGCACAGGCCATCACCCCTATGTCAGCCGCCTTGAAAACCGTGTCCAATACCGCCACTTGTTCTGAACACACCTCTGGCCACAGAGCGACAGCCGCCCACTACTTGCAGACAAAGCACAACATGGGTCGTCACTCCCACGTGTGCGAAGTTATTGTTCAGCTGCCGCACCAGAACTTTTTTAGTCATCAAGTACACATAGTTGTGCGCAGTTGCCACGTGTCTATCAGACAGTCCGCAGGCTCATCGCCTACTCTGATACCATGTAGGAAAACGTGGCCGATTGCACGTGTCACCACTAGAAGCGCCGGATGCGGGGGGTCCCAATCCCTCGTCCCATAGCCATGCAAGCCTCTCCCACATCCACCAAAAAGAGCCAGCTGGGATGTGAGAGAGGGGCTATCACCTTCATTATATACCAAGTCTCATAGGAGTCAACATTGCATATGGGATTTCTCTCCCTTATCAATCTTCCACGTGTCGTCATGCACATCATGCGCCCATTAATCAGCACCCACAAGCGGGTTTGGACCACACCAAGGCCCCATTGGCCTTCATTTCCAACAAATGATTCTTTGTACTAATATATTTTCTTGTGTTTATTATTCCAAGTTCAAAAGAGTACTTTTCTCAAAAGAAGATGCTGCAAATGTGACATGCTCTATAGGTGGGTTTGTTTCCAAGGCAAATGATATCCATGTAGGACATAAGAGAGATTTAGGTAGAGCGTGAGAGGACCACCAAAGCAAATAGGAGTTTTCATTTGGCTTTATTCGATTCCAAATATTTGACACAAGATATCAAATCTCATTTAGCTTAGAAGGATGCCTGTACTGCCATCAGGAATCCTTGTGAAAGCATAGGTGCTTTTTTCTCTGAAGCTCAAAAATGGAGAAGAAATGACAGAGCTCCATTAAAATCATTTGATTGAGATGCATGTGCCCACAAAGCCCTGCAAAAGTAGTGCAGGTGTATTTGAGCAGCATCTTTCCAAAGTTGGGCACGGCATTCATCCCTGTGGACCTCAACAGAAATTTTTTGAATTTCCTATTGGAATCAACCCATAATAACAAGTTCAAGATTTCCTGTACCACTGACCTTTCAAGTGCTATATCCAGCATAGAAATATTCAAAGATAAATCGCACTGCCATCAGAGAAGCAGCGGTCAATAGTTGGCCACAACCTATCAAACAAAGCTTAGTAAATACAGCTAGTTGACTTGGCAAAAAAGAATTGATACCTTCATCAGAAGGGATGTCGGGTTGTTCAGCAAGTAAACTCTGCAAGGCTACCACATCAGGAGCACTAGCCAATAGTCAAAGAGCACAGAGGGTTTCAGAGCAAAATTTGAAACTAATGTATGCGTTTTCATAATTACACCGTAAAAATGTGATTAGAAATTTCAACCACAGGTTTTCTCTTTCATGGCAATGTGTTTAAAGGAGAGAAAAACCTTGAATGGTATGACAGAGCACAAACAGTGGAAACCTTTAAATGATACCTGCAACACAGGAGGACGTATTGCCAACCTGTTAATGACTGGAGCATGAAATATTGCACAAATAGCTTCAGTAATGAATTACTACCAAACTAGTAGACCATTTAAAAATCTGTAACCAAAAGTGCTTACTCGTCTCTATGCATCACAAAAAGTTCTTCTAACCCATGAATACACTCATTAAGGCTTGGCCCTAGGCCAAAATGTTGTTGAGCCTGTATTGAACTCCATTGCAGCTTTTCCCCTTTCAAGAGTTGGCCTGATTCAGACCAGATTTTCTCAAGAGCACCTATGATTTTCTTCAGGTCACCTCTGTCCACATTGCATTCATTCACTTAAGGGCACACTTAAAAAGCTCTTCACAACATAGCATGCCACAAGATATCGTAACACAACCAATCACCAGCAACAAGCTTCAGAAGTACATCGCAGTATGGCCTAGTCTTTTTTAGAGTTACGATCAACATGATCTTTGTGGAAACAAGGAAACATGTGTAAGAGGCATCATTCTAGGGACTAATATCCCACAATCTTACAAAGTCTTGTGAAGAGCAGTAAAAACAGTTTCCAAGGACTCCACTTGTTTTGCTGGTAAATCCTTTGACATACCATCCACATTTTTTAGCACTCCATAATTTTCAACATCCATAATCATCTACAAACAACAAAAAGAGTTAGCCTTGTCTTGTTGACGCAGGACATTGAAATTTGCATTCTTACAGAGAATCTAAATCCTTAGTTAACCATACGAGTGTCCAATTTGTTATTTAGTCGAGCACATTTGCATCATTTTTCATATATTTGGAGAGCCAGGTGTACAGAGGCAATGGAGGGTATCCAGATTCACCCTTCCCAGACTATGGCCAGTATTTGGACTGACACAGTACACACTCTGATGGCCATTTGGGCGAGCATGCAGGGATCCTCCAGAGCAACCACTGCCAGGAGAGCTACTTTTTTCAGAGTTTGGAGGGGATCTCCTTTTTTCTCTGAGTTTCCTTCAGGGTTGAGATGGCATTTTTAGCCTCCGCCTTGGTTCTTTATTAGCACACTTTGAGCTGTTTTTTCCTCATGCATTGCATGATGTACTCCCGCATTTGAGCTTGCTCTCGCGGTTTTCATTCATACTTAATGAAGTAAATTTTTATATACCTTTGTAAGACTAGAATAAGTCCAGTCATACAAATTTAGATTTTTTGTTGTTCTAAAGATAAAAAATCTACACAGAAAATAAAGGTAAAAATGAAAGAGATATGAAAGAAGAAAAAAGAGGTAAACAAAAACTTAAAAAAAAAACAAAAGGAAGACATACTTAGCAAGCAAAGCAACACTTATGTCGTCATCAGTGCCCAAGCATAAGCAGCTATACTGGGTTTCTAAAGACCCGCGGAGTCTCTTGGGCAAACCTAGTGCTTACTAAAATATGTCAAATAAACAGAAGAGAAAGAAAACAAGAAATAAAGAAGAAAGGAAGCACGTGACTAAGCAAAAATAAACAAGCAAGTCAAGAAACAAAATCTTCCAAAAAACTGGAATATCTCTCTCTCTCTCTTACTCTCTCACTCTCACTCTTATTTAAAACATAAAAAGCTAAATGGTCCTTTACACTTATGTATTGTTTCCTACAAAGAGTCAAAAATACATTTCTAACTTAGAAAGCACAAGCATACTCAAACAAACTCTCTTTTGAAACTAAAAGAAAAACGGTCTATTCAGCTTCCTGCTTTTTGTTTTCAGCTTATGTTTAATCATTCTAAACATACCTAAGGCCGATACACCATAGATAAAAGACTTCATATCTAAGATTGTGCGTACTTTTTTCATTATTTTCCTTGGATTATACCTCTTGAGTCTTGTGTAATAGTAAAAGTGATCAAATTACTACATTGAGTGATAAAAGACTCCGTAGTTATACAAAGGCAAAAAATTCTATGGAATTGGAAAGAAATGACTCCATATTTTGCCAAATCAGAAATGTTTGAGTCAATGTGAGGCATTTTTATAATGTGTAAACCACTATATTCAGGTTGTTTACGTTTATCGTATATATCAATCTCTAATCCTATGGTAGATTGAGAATTCTAAGATCTAAGAAAACACAAGAATCCCCTCTTGAAGTGCAGTTCAGTTCACAAGAGTCACGAGGATAGATTCCTTCTAGAAAAGCACTAGCGTCTTTGTACCTAAAGTCTTGAAAGTTAGGAACATCTGGTACAAATAAATCATCTATAAAACGCCTAACTTGGCTAAGCTTATGTAAAATGATAGGACAGGTATTGATAGAAATAAGACGTTGCATAAACTCAAATTCATAAGTAAAAAGATAAAAGTTTGCTTAAAAGATGGCACAATTAGTGCCCATAGCCACAAGAAGTCAAAGCATAAGGCTGTTTTCTCAACTTTTAGCACTTTGCATCTATCTTTGTCAAATCTCAGATTGAAAACTTCAGCCAGTAGCTTTTTTATTCTAAACTTCAGGTCTTCCAACTCAATCTTTGTGTAAAGCGTCGTAAAATCATAGGTTTAAAGGAGAATAGGAGACTCTTTTTCTTGAATGCTTCGAGAGGAATTAAAAAAATTTACAACAGGAATCCCTCCTACAGAGTCATTTAAAATCCAACTTAAGTGCGAGGGGACATCTGCCTCTTTTAATAAGTCCCTCCAAAGTTCATGGACACTAGGCAACATGGCTTTGAAGCAGTAGCTTAGCCATTTAGAGACATCCGTCAAAGTAGTCTCACAAGCAACTGCAATAAATCTTGGCTTTTTGGGAGTTTTGTGAAACTTCCAAGCAGCACAAAGAAAAGGTATACTTGGATTGCAAACAAACCTAAAAGACTTGCAAAAACTCTGATGTTTTGATATCAAAATCTTTTGAGAAACTAAGGCAGGGGCGTAAGTTTTGGCAAGCGAGTTCACTTCTCTCAAAAGACATTCTAAGTAAAACTTTTTGCAAATAAAAACAAAGTTATTGGAACATTTGTCCATATAAGAAATAACAAAATTCCTATGGAATTTTCGAAGGAGAGTTTCATCTTCTTTAGAAAGATGGTTACTTTGCTTTGAGTAATTTACCGAAGGGACTTCTTCTAGTTTCAACGCAACTTTCTTCAAAATCTTCCCTTTCCATTCTGATAAGATATTTTGAACTCCTAAACATTCTTCTAATTGCAAAACAAACTTTGAGATTCCCTTGTCGATAGCTTTTAAAAGGCAAGACTCTTTAAAAGAGTACAATCGAAATTTCGTGCCTTTCATGAAAAGGTCTCTTAAGTTACTAGAAAGCAAAATTGAGGTATCAGCTGTGACTATATGTCCTAAATCAGCATCAATAAAGATTTGGAATCTCTTACTTTTACAACAAGAAGGTTCTCTAAGGATATAAGATTTTGAATGCTCTGAAAGCCTTTTACCTATCTCTCCATAGTTGAAAGCCTTTTGTCCTAAAGTTTTTACATACTTCCAAGCTACTACTGGATGCTTCCAAATTCTTCTCACAAAATGAGGGAGAGAATCCATTACTTCAGGAGACTTCAAAATTGAGTTTAAGCCTATCTTGTCAAGTGAGGGAGAAGTAAAAATACAAATCAAGAGTTCCTTATTTAGATAGACTTCTTTGCTTTGAAAGAAGCTTTTACTTTTAAGAAGTGATCCAATGAAGTTTTAAGTCGTATATAATGAAGCATATTTAGATTCAAATCCTCAAAAGAGAAGTTTTCCAAGGTGTATTGAAGTTTAAAAAGAACTTTGACATTATATTTTTCAAAAACTTTTATTGAAAAAAGACCCAGAGACATTAATCTATCTAGGTAGAGTAGTCTTCTTTTATAGTCTCGAAAAGCAAAAACTCTTGGAACTGAGGAAGTTAAAGGAGCTAAAGGAGGGGGGGGTGGAGGAAGAGGAAGTGAGGGAGGCAACTCACGAACAACATGTGAGATTGCAAGAGAGCTAGGACAACCTCGTAACATAACTTAAGGTTTCCATACAATGTTAGGTGTATGACTATGCTGATAATGAGGAATGTTAAAGGGCTTGATATGAGTTCTCCACATCAAAGGGTTCTTTTTAGAGGTTCTTTTATTTTTACGAAGAGTTGATTTTCCTTCCAAATTAAAACCTCTTGGGAAGAAAGTATGTAAAGTTCTCATCCAAAACAATTCACGAGAACGAGCAGCCTTGTAAAAATCCTTGGCATTATTAAAATTGCTCTCTATATGCTCAATGGGAAAGCAACAAAAAGATTTGAAACCAAACTTTGCCATTGCCGCATATAAAGGTTTTAAATTCTCAATTTAGGAATTCTTCCTATGAACTTTTCTAGCTTCCCTAACATGTTCTTGAAAACGAATAAAAGCTGTCCTATAGGTTTGTCCTACATAAAGCATATTACTACTATGTATGTTATAGACAACATAAATTACTTGCATGGCATGAATAGGACTAATAGAAACAGAAGTCTTGAGATGCTTGTTTCTAAGACGTCTTAGTTTATTAAGAATTCTTATGTTATTATTAGTATAATGAGTGCTAACTAATAAAGCCTTAAAGTTAGACCAATTAATGTTATCTTCCCCAAAATCATGAAGATTATTCACGTTTGACCTAGCTAAAAAGTTAAACCTTTCTCTATATATGTTTCTTCTAACTTTTTTGTTTTGATTTACCGAGCTAGACCCAACTAAATCACCTACCAAAGAGATAAGACCATCGCTAGTATTTCCAATGTTGTTCACTGAGGTCAAACGATCCAACATTGGGGAACTTGCTTGCACTCTCCCTGCCCATCCCAAGGCAGTTTCTCCCTTGCTATATCCCCTAATTCTAGCAGGAGCGAGACTAGTATTTAGGGGGGGGGCTTGCTTGCAGTCCTTACTCGTCCCACTGTAACTCCTCCCTTACTACTACAAGGGAATGTCACAGGAGCCAGATGACATCCTAGGAGATCGCCCTGTTGGTTTCCAAAAGGCAAATTCATCATAGCATGTATCGCTAAGCCAATATACCTCCAAACTAGCGATTACAGTTAGGGTTAGCTAGCCCCAAGGCCATTGTAAGAGCTTAATCAACCTAGAAGCATCAAAGAAAGAGAAAGAGAAAAGGAAGTAATTTTCTTGAGAAAAAAAAAGATCAGATTTCTGCTGAAATTTCAATTCTCATTGATTGCTTCCATTAAGCTTTCAGAAGATCCCACTCTTGGTGAGGGCAAAATGACCTCAAAGAAATCAGTTGACAGAAGCTTTTAGAGAGACCATGAAATGTTTAAGTGTACATAAATGTTTAAACATATGTGAACCAAAGTTTGGTTGTATTAGGGATTTGTTGTGGAATGAAATGGTCAAAGACTTTGTTTGTCGAGGTCCTTGATGAGGGATACAATGCGTATGAGTAGAGGACCTATTATGAAGTAACCCTACACATTGGAATACAATCTCTGTTAGTGCACATACAGTCTACCTACACTCAGAAATCTGAAGCAGATGATAGTGAAGCAGAAATCGGAATATATTTATCCACACAAGTGGGAAAACTGCTCTTAACAGAGCTACAATCTACCAGCAGATTGCTGGGAAAACCAGTCAGAAGGGACTGTACAAAACACTGAGAACTGTAGGGAGCCATGAAGCTCACAATCCTCTTCAGGCTTCAGTGGAATAAGCATTGTGCCTGCTGGCCCCTTCCTGTGGACAGCCAACTAAGTCAGCCAACCAGGGTCAGAAACTGACCCTACTGCAGGACAACCTGGCCTGTGATAGACCCGCCCAGTCTGGGCACCTGCTGACTTGCCTGCTGTTACCTCCTAGGCCTATACATAGGCCCTGGCCCTCTGCAAAAATGTGTCAGGTGCCATATCATGGCTCCGCAAGAAACAACCGACAGGGGCGCTCTCTGTGGCAGAGGCAGAATTCAGAGCAGCATGTTTGCTGGGAGTCTCTATGGTTCAGATGGATACTAGCAGACATGGGAGTTCTTTAGGAGGCAGCGACAGTGATCATGTTCGACAACATGAGTTGCACAGTGATTGCAAAGAACCCGGCATTTCATGCTCGGGTGAAGCATATCAAGGTTCAATACCATTGGGAGCTGATTATGGATGAGATCGTGGACCTGCAGGCCAGGTAGGGCGAAGCTGAAGCAGTGGCACAGTAGCAGAGCTGAAGGCTTGCAGTGGATAGTAACAGCCAAACCTCGATCGCTGTGTATTCCAATCTCCAGCCCAATCCGAATCATAGACCCACCAAGCTCACTCCCAATGCAGTACGCAATCCCATAACTGCGTGTACCCTTCAAATACCTCAAAACCCTGAATCCTGCCTTCAAGTGATTCTCCCTTTGATGAGAACTAATAGCGTAACCCCACTGCAAAGGCAATATCTGGTTGAGTATTGGTCAGGTACAACAAGCTTCCAACCAATCTGTGATACAACGCTGCATCAATCACGTTACTCGACTTTGTCCCGACCTCAATTGGGGTTGGTGCTTCCTTGCATTGGAATCTCCTCAGCACCTCTTGACAATACTTCTCTTGACAGATGAAGACACTGTCCTGCTAGACTTCTATCCCAAGAAAGTAATGGAGAAGTCCTAAGTTTATCATCTCGAATTTCATCAAGAATCCCTTGACTTCCTGGATCTTCCTCCTGTGATCACCTATGATAACACCAACATACAGGATTACTATTATGGTCATACCTAGAGACATAAACCTATCTCAAAGAAGTGGTCATCGATCCTCTGGTAACACGCACTCAAGCCTGTTTCAACCCACAAAGTGTCTTGCAAAGCCTGCATACCTTCTTTCCTACACCTCGATACTGGAAGCCTCTAATTGTCCAACATAGACTTCCTCTTGTAGCTCTCCATTTAGAAAGGTAGACTTCATGCCCATTTCGAATATTGGCCACTGATGGTGGGCAGCCAAAGCTAGAAACATGCGTTTGGTAGTCATCTTGAGTGTAGGAGCAAACGTTTTTCCATAATTTACTCCCTTGGACTGTGCATAACCTTCACGGACTACAAGTCTTGCTTTGTACTCATCCAAGGTCCCACTGGATTCGTACTTGGCAACAATAAACCCACTTGGATCCAATGATCTTCCTCTTTTCAGGTCTGTCAACCAGGTTCCATATCTGGTTCTTCAAAATGGCCTCTTCAATGGCGGCCCACCACTCTAGGATTTCCTTCTGCTTTCTCCAAGGTCCTCAATTCCATGATGCTCTTAATCTAAACCATCAGGGCAACGTTCACGATTGGTTCCTTCTCGTGCCTTTGAGATCTCCTCACATCCGAACTGCTCCCTGGAATATCTGTAACTCTTGACTCCTCTAAGGTCTTCAAGTACCATCTTGGTAACTTCCTTTCCTTTGCCGAGGTTCGTTTGCATGGCTTATGTGCCTCTGACATTGATTCTGAATCTTCATTCTTTGGATTCATTGGATCCTTTGTCGCCTACTTTTCTTGTATAATAGCAAGCATGGCTCTCTAGGAGGACTGGATCCTTTAGTGCAGTTATGGGTGGCTCAAACTCTGTTTCCCAAAAACTACATCTCTGCTCTGCATCAGCTTCTTTGTCTCTAGGTCAATTCGATAAGCCTTTGACTCCTCGGTATAACCTACAAAGAAGCACGTCTTGCTCATCTCTCTTGTGATCACATGAATCATAGAGTCAAGAGGGAAGTTATATAGTGTAACATTGCCTTCCAAGGTCACTAAGATTTCACTTGCTTTATTTTGAGTGTGTTGGATTGTGCCTTATTTCTTTGACCTACTCCAACGGAATCTTAGCTCTTTGTCTAGCCTCCTTCAACAATGCCTCTCGTTACTACTTGCCCTCCATGCACATTTGAAAGAACCTTTGCCGCACCTGAGTCCATGGTGAATGGAGTTCTCCCCATCCCTTCGATTAAGCACTTCTTGTTATCTCCAATAGTGACCAACGACTATGGATGTGCAAGACACATTGCCTTGAAGAAGCTCTTGTTGTTTTCTCATTTTTTCATTTTTCCCACTATCATCCAACTTGTTCTCGTCAAGTCGCTATCATTCTTGCGCTTGCCTTTTCCACGTTTACCCTTGCCGCCTTCCGCTTTCGCAACGAAGGCCTTGTCACCTCCATCTCCATTGTATTGCAACTCTCAGACTTCCTCCTATAGCAGACCCAAGTTTCTCAAACGTCATCACAATGAACCATTGTCCCACTATCGCCAATATCATAAACTCCTTCAAGCTTCTTGGGAGTGACCCCAACACAACCATGGCTAGCTAGCTCGAGTCCACTTTGTGACCGATTGCTCTTAACCGGTCCCTCACAACCTTCACTTTGGTGAGATATTCATGGATATGATCCCCATCTTCCATCCTCATAGTGCACAATTGCTTCTAGAGGGAAAGCATGTGTGGTTTGTTATTTGTCTCATAGAGATACTTGAGATCTTCCTGGCCACTGCCACCGTATCCGCAAGTTGGATGTGGGGTATGACCGCATCTATCGTGGTGCTGATTATTATGGATAGTGCCTCTGCATTTCTCTGTGTCCTATCTCACACTCTCCTGTCACTAGATCCATTATATCCTTGGAATTCAACTCGACTCCTTCAATATCTCCCATAAAAGGCTTGCCGCCACATGACTATGTAACTTGACCTTCAAGATAGAATAGTTAGTCCCATCCAAGTTTTCACTTTCTCCAAAGTTAGAAACCCTATACCATCAAGATGGCAGATGGAAGTCCAGCAAAAGTGTGGGACCAAAAGGGTCACACTGTTCGAACTTCACATCCAAGACTATATGGAGACATTGGATTGGGCTTCCACTTGATTCCTTCAATGATCTCTCATATAAGCCTTGCCATCAAATGACTACATAACTTCACCTTCAACATAGGATAGTTAGTCCCATCCAATTTTTCACTTTCTCCAAGTTAGGACATACGAGAAATGTCTATACCATCAAGGTTTCAAATTGATGTATGTGTGTGTGTACCTATGGGCTAGGAGTCCTATGCCAAGAGTAGGTGAGTGTAGGTGTGCTAGAAGGTTCTAGTGACTTGAAATTAGGTATGTCAGATTGGTGTGATGTGTGGATTTGGAGTGATCATAGGAGGTAACTCATTGAGATAATCATGGATATGATTGTGGATCTGGGATCTACCAACATGGAGGCAGTTGCCTATATATGTAACCACTCATGAATAAAGATGTGTTCATTGTGATTCACCTTTGCCTTATTGTTCAATCCATGAACCAACATGTGGTATCAGAGCTTGTTGATAATCCTAGTGCCTAGGAAGAGTATCCACGAGATTCCAAGAAGATTCCTTCATCTTCCCCAAATGGAGGTTTCTCTTCTACCTTTCTTCCTGAAATGCCTTAAGCTTGTTCTCCACCTACAAGCCACCCTATGAGACACCTGCTGGTGAATTTTGAATGCAAATGGTCAAGTGAATGAGGCGTATCGACAGAAAAACCAGTCAGATTTGAAGCTTCTGGCTATGGCGACCTAACGTGTTTTTTGGCTCAAGCTTGGTTCTGGCTATTCTCCATCAGTAGACCCTTCATTGCACATTAAATGCCCTCTAAGAGCTGCTCTCATCTGGGTGAAATTCATTCTCCAAAGTTGCTCTGTTTTCTGCAAGCATTTTTGACAGTTTTGAAGTTTAATGCTAAAGAAAATGCTAGGTTGATGCTTAAGGTATGAAGTGAGGTGAAAGTACAGAATCAGAGAATGCTTTTTCCGTCTGAAGTCCAGGTGGCATTGATTGCTTGTCAAAATGCCAAGTTCTCAAAGCTCTTCCAATGCTAAGCACTTGAAGAAGACTACAAGAAGGGCAAAGTACAAGGTAAAGAAGACCCCAGTTAAGAGGATGTGGGAGAAGCCAACTGGTTATGCACATGCCAAACAACTAGGTTTTTCTGAATTTTTATCTAGCAATTTGCATCTATATGGTGAAGGTAATTTCTTTGTTCAGAAAGACTGATCTTTTGTAAAGGGATTAGACACTGCCATTAAATTGGTAAGACCTTCCCAAATGGCCTCCAAAATCAAGATAGATAAGTTTGAGGGAGAGGGTTTTCATACTTGGCAGACCAAACTGAAATTTATTCTCATGAAAAAGAAGATCTGGAAGGTGGCTAATGGAAAGAAAATAAACCAACTAGGGAAGGAGAAGCTTTATGGCTCCCTAAGGATGAAAAAGCACTAGCCATAATTGCTCTTGGATTAAGTGATTCTTTTATCCACCACATTGATGGCTGTGAGACTGGTCATGCTGCGTGGACTCATCTTGAGCATGTTTTTGGAGCACAGGGAAGATGTTCCAAGTTTAGCTTGCTCATCAAATTCTTTGATCTAAAATTGGATAGAGGAGAATCCATCTCTTCACATTTAAATTCCATGAAGAGCATACTAACTCAGTTATCTGGCATCAAGTTTAATCTTGATCAAGACATTGTAATTGCTATCTTACTTAGAAGCCTAACTGAGGAATATGGCACTATTATCACCACACTCACCAATATACGAGAGATTAGTTTGGTGAAAATTGAGGCACCCCTCTTGGAAGAGGAAAGGAAAATCAAACAGAGAAATGACTACAAAGAACATGGGGCATATTTGGCCAAAAGCAACTTCAAGGGCAAGAGCAAAATGAAGTGCAACTTTCGTGAAAAACCTGGACATTTTGAAAAAGAATGCTATGCAAAGAAGAGATGTTCAACAAACCTTGTGAAAGAAGCAGAGACAAAAGAAGAAGAACAACCAGAGGATGTTAAAGCTCTCACTGCTTACACCACCCAAGTCAATTTTGACAAGGGTGAGGACCCATATGTTTTCTAAGTTATTTGTGTGTGAGGTGAGGTCAATAATGGTTCTCTGCCATGGATAGTCCATCCTTAAATGATTGTTAGTCTTTTGTTTGAGATTTTTCCTTATTGGACTCGTGGGAATTTCCATACATAGTCATTGTCTATCTCCCAATTGTAAACCAAGAGTCCTATGAGTGAGTCACAGGTTGGGGCCATGTGTGTTGCCACATGATGGTGGGCAAGCCCTGGAGCATCCCATGTACTACTGCTGAGGGATAAGGTCATCAATTTGTGGGGGGGAATGAAGGACAAATTGATGTATGTGTGTGTGTGCAGGAGTCCTATGCTAGGAGTGTGTGAGTGTAGGTGTGCTAGAAGGTTCTAGTGACTTGGCAATAGGTATGTCACGTTGGTGTGATGTGTGGATTTGGAGTGATCATAGGAGGTAACTGATTAAGATAATCATGGAAATGATTGTGGATATGGGATCTACCAACATGGAGGCAGTTGCCTATATATGTAACCACTCATGAATAAAGATGTATTCATTGTGATTCACCTTTGCCTCATTGTTCAATCCATGAACCAACAAAGATGGCAGATAGAAGTCCAACAGAAGTGTGGGACCAAAGGGTCATGTAGTTAGAACTTCACATCCAAGACTATCTAGAGAGACTGGATTGGGCTTCCACTAGATTCCTTCAGTGATTTCCCATATAATCCTATCACCAAATGACTATGTAACTTCATCTTCGAGATAGGATAGTTAGTCCCATCCAATTTTACAAATTTGCCAAAGTTAGGAATAGGCATATGAGAAATGTCTATACCGTCAAGACCAGCCCTACATCCACTTGTGTGAGTTTGCCCTTTGGGACTTTTGTAGGGTCACTTGCCCTTTCAACCTAGATTTGATTCTTGTCAAATCACCCATGAGGTCATCCAGTGACATCATGTGCCATGCATGTGTGTGAGAAGAGATGGCTACCCTAGCCTATAAATGACGCTTTGTACTAGTTGGATTATTATCAATCACATCATGCCTTGCCGCAACCTCTATGTCCATCATGTGACTACCCATCTTCATCTCCCTCTCCCTCTCACCATGCATTGCAACACAAATATCCTTGAGTAGATCCTCGAGCAGGTACACCGACTCCGCGAGCGAGAGGCAGAGCAAAAGAGATATATTTATTGCCTCAACTAAGAGGCTACACAAATCCACAAGGAGCTCACCAACTTTACACCACTAGGTGGAGAGAGCCCCGAGTAGTGGACGACTAGTCGACGAGCGGATAGCCACCATGCAATTGGACTCACTAGATGGGTGGACATGGCAAAACAGAATCGGAATCCACTGTCTCAGCCACCATACTTGAGCAGCAGTAGAGAGACATCAAGACTCTCAAGGTTAACAGTCTGGGGGATCCCACGCACCTCCACCAATACCATTGAGGATGCCACCAATTTCGTGACCTCCGCTTTAGAGGTCTAGGAGCATGGTGTTGAGGGGGCCTAGCGCATAATCACGATCCTGCTCAAGATCAAACTCTAGTCGTCTACTTTACAGACACCCACATCTGCCTAGAGCTACGTTGACGTTGACTACTCCGTGACCATCTCCAAATCCACATGGATGAGGACCTCACACCCCTATAGGTAGAGGAGAGACGTACCCTCCTATAACAATGCGATGTTGCCTGCAAGGATGGAAAGTGGGGCGTATTCAAGATGGGCATCTTTGAATAGACCCCACAGACACCCGGTGGTCCCCCCATATAATGAGGGATGGGGACCTATGAGACTCAAGATTACTAAGACCCTGACCTACACGGTCTAGGACTCTAATGGTACCATATGCAAATCCAAGGAATTTCTCATAGTCATACACACGACGAGATATTACTCTACACAGAGACCCATCAAAGCCCCAAAGCACACTTTTCCCTCAATTTGTGGATACATGTGGGAGCCAGCATACCATGATGAGACTAGAGAGATAGGTGCAGTTCGGGTATCAATAGGCGTGATGAGACTAGAGAGATAGGTGTTGTTCGTGTATCAATAGGCGTGATAAGACTAGAGAGATAGGTGGAGTTCGTGGCACTCACACCACATGCTCCGCTTGTCTGCCACCTATTGGCTCAGTCCCCTGAAATAGCCGATACAATAACCTGTAAGCCATTACACCGCCAACGTAGATTCAAAAACCAAGCACCATCTTTCAAGCACATCAGGGATTATACACGAGTATCACTGTCTAGTCCATGGAAAGAACCAGGCATTTATCCGCCAAACTGTGGAGTTACTAAACATCCTATTTCGTAGCCACTCTAAAGACTTTTGGTGAAGTCTCCCAAGAAATGGATGATGACTCCTCTCACTAACGCCAACGACATTCCTTATAGGTCGTCCCCAAACCTCTCATACTAGCTGGCCCCACCTCCTCTGCACTATTCACCAACAGTGACATCAAACATGTAGCTCTAGAGCTACATAATGGCCGAGCCAAAGATCATGAGGGGCTATGTACTGAATACATTGCATATGGACTAAGTGGCAAAGCTTTTTAATGAAGCAGTCTACACCAGTGCTTCCCACACTTGGACCCTTAACACCATCATCCCTATTCACAAGGCAGGGGTCCCAAAAACTCGGGAGACAATAGAACCCAACCCTCATGATTGAGCATGTCATGACCAAGATCTATGCCTCGGTACTCAGCCCACACGTTAGCCAGTTTGCAAAGAGCAAGGGACCCGGTGTTGCTGGACAAGCAAGCTCTGGCACTGATCATGCGACTCTAGATGACATCCTCACACTCCGAGGTGCCATTGAGGAGGGCCGAGGGTTGGCTGGGGGGGGGGGTATGTGTGTGTCCTTGCTGATGTCACCAAATTCATAGCTTGAGACTACTTGCTCACCACCTGAAGCTTCAAAGGGGGATTGAAGGTAAATTAAGCTCAAGTTTGGGTAACCTTTACACTGATGTAGTCAATAATGTCAAAATTCACTAGTCAAATAGATGATAGGTGGCAGCTAGCCATGCAAGCATATAGTCTTAGAAATTCAGAGGCAATGTGATTATAAAGGCATCTGTATAACTATGTGAGCTGGCGAAGTGACATGAATGCTAAAGAGGACACTCTGGTTTTGCAGAGTATCCATGTTGTTTTGCAGAGTATCCATGTTGTTTTGATTGTGCAGAGTCCTTGTACTGTATTACTTGTAATCTTGAGTGCTTGACGTGCTATATCTTAAGTACTTGGATTATGCTCTGAGTAGCCAAAATTTTCTATCATGCAATATCTTATTCTCAGTCTAAATCTCGGTTATAACTAGTGCCTCCATCTTGGTTGCACGCAATACTTCACTACAGTATTAGTCCACCTCTCCCTTTCAAAATGAGCCTAGGGCTAATGGTCCAATTTATTAATAACTGCCCATGAATGGCAGTTGGAACTCCAATTTACAATGAGCCCCCAAGAACACCCAACTCTACTAGAAAGGCACGAGTCATGTGAAAAATTGATGTAGCACAACCTGCCTAAATAACAGTAGAAAATATATAACAACAGTCATAGTAGACCTTACAGATTCTAAAGCTACATCTAATTATCATGAGATACAATACACCATGTTTAAAAATGCAATATTTGTCCGTTTTATAACATATGATATTCTGGACATAGTTTGAAGCATTGCAATCTCAAATGAGATCAAATGTGAACATGACCCATATGATCTGAACATTGATGATTGAAAACCACGTGCAGGATTTCACAAGCAATCTAATCCTGACTGTGCAAACAATAGGAGCCAGCAAAACTGCCTCCATGCAATGGCACGTCTTTATAGAAGTGTCAAAAATCCTGAACATTGATTCCTGAATTTCAGGTCCCAACATTGAAAAAAGAAACAGACCTCAAGCTTTCTTAGTGCAACCTACCATTTGTAAAAAAGAGTATAAAGCAAGTATGTATATACAAAAGCAATTTTTTACCGGCAACCTCTCGAGAATAGCAGCAGCATTGCTGAAAAGATTAACAAGCTTTGTTTGCACACTATCCCATTTATCAAGCTCTTCTTTTGCTTTCTTATATTTTTGTGTAAATTTTCGGAGAAGCCGTTCCATGCATGCACATGGTCATAACCTTGACAGCCTTGTCGTCTAAAACTGTCATTTGGCATTAGACCAACAAATTCAATGTGAGAAATCAAAAATCAAATCAACTTAAAATTATACCATTTTCAATTTATTTTTTCCCCCATAGAACCAAATGGAAACAAGTGCAGTATCTTTCCCTTCTTAGACACAGATTTACTCAAAAACAAGAGAGCATAAAGGCTTGAGCAAGTTGTTGTTGCTCTTGCTCTTGCTTCTACAAAAAAAACAAATCCTAGAGCTACATAATCTGTTGAGAGTAAATAAGAAACGCAAAATCAGTGGTTTTAAAATAGGTCAAACACTTTGACTAGAAGATTGCCAACATAGGATATGCTGGTTCTAGCATAACTAGTAGAGAAAATGATAGACCCTTGGTAGACAAGAAAATTACTTTATGGATCCTTTAATCTCTCTCTCTCTCTCTCTCTCTCTCTCTCTCTCTCTCTCCCCCGTTTTGTCTCTCTCTCTAGCATAACTAGTAGAGAAAATGATAGACCCTTGGTAGACAAGAAAATTACTTTATGGATCCTTTAATCTCTCTCTCTCTCTCTCTCTCTCTCTCTCTCTCCCCCGTTTTGTCCGCCTCTCCCTCCCGTTTCGTCCGTCCCTCCCGTTCCGTCCGTCCATCCCTCCCCGCCCTCTTTCTCTGCTTGCATCTAGCTCCTCCCGTCTCCTTTCCCGCTCCCGCCTAGCGGGACTGCTGTAGTCACAACAGTACAACACACAACAGCAAGGGGCAGCCCCCAGTACCCTCTCGCAGTGGCAGAAGCGTCAACAGTAGCAACTCGTCTCGAACTCAGGTCATGCAAGAGGGGGCAGCTTTCTTTTCGCACATCGTCAGCCTAAGAGAGGTCCAAGGGCAACCTATCTTCAGCCCCCAGGCTGAGCTGAGCCCTGGGCTCAGTTTGGGGTGTTAGAGATAGCAAGAGGGCCCCCAGTTATTCACAGGCCATCATGGAGCCCCCAAAGTTGAAGACCTTTGTTTCAACCCCTATCAGAAAACCCTCCTACTCTGACATCGCAGCAACACCCAGCCCATGCACATTGTATTACAAGCGGAGGGTTAGCTCAGACCCACAGGAGCAGATATATTTTGTACAGCAGGAAGTAAGGGAGCTTAGACTTATGGTTGCAGCTCTCGGGAATAAAGTGAAGGAGATGGAGAATAATGGCAAACAAGACATCATACAGGAAGTACTACAGATACACATGGAAGCAGCACCTACACCACAGTTGGTAACCAAAGTCCATGACCTGCAGGAAGAAAGTTCGTCCAACCATCCCGAGCCCTATTTTGAGTATCTCATTCTCAATCACAATCTCAATCACGATCTAAATCTCAATCCGAGGTAGGTATCTCAATCTGGATCTCAATCTGGTGGCTTGTCTAGGCCAGATAAGTCGAAATCGCAATCTCAATCTCTTTTTGGATCTTCAAATCACAAGTGAAAATCTGGATCTCTCAAAAATCTGCCTCGACATCCGCGCTTGAAGAGCTATGGCAAAAATCTCTGCCTTTTTTGAAATCCCTTTCGTCCTCAGAAAACTATCTTTTTGAAGTGCCAACCTGCTTTTTCCCAAATTAGGCCCCCCTGGTCCAAAAATAGAGCACAATTGTGAAGTTGCATGTTGTCTTTTTTTTAAAAAAATTAACACAAAAAAATCAGCCCTATTCGGAGGCCTGTATCTGCCAAACGGTGCGGAATCTGGAGACTATCAATAGGACGCCGTTGTCCTTCAGAACAACAGGTTGTCCGACCTTTTACTGTTCAAGATTGTTTGCCAAATCCATGGCTAGTTGGTCAAATCCATGACTATTCAAATCATTCATTGTGCCTTGTTTTAAACCTACTGATCTTAGTCAATCCCAAGTAAGACTACGCAGCCCTAGCCAGTCTGGCTGTCATTAGGGAGACATGGGTCTAAACAGGTTTTAGGACCATAGAATGATCTAGGTTAGGGATACAAGTAGCAGCTTAATATTCAAAAGCAATGGAAATAGCACAAAAGTAAATAAGATATTCAATACAAGCAGTATCAAATGTGGACAACAAAAGTAATCGTGTGTGTGTGTGTAATTCTTTTGTGGCATATAAAGATAGACAATTACAAATTTGGAGCAAATATACTATGCTCTATTCCACCTTTAAGGTATAAAGTGGTGGTTTACAAACATCCTTATCCAATCCACCTATGGTACCAATGCAAAATTGGTGGATGAATACATATAAAAGACCTCATGGATTTACAATCCAATATATAGGCTCGGTTTTTGCTCTATAGCCATAAGTTCCAAACATCTAATAAAGCTCAAATCTTCAAAGCTTTTCCTTACAGTTGGAACATCCAACCTAAAAGATGCCACGGATTTGGAACTTAAGAACAATCATATTACTCTTTGCATTTCATAAGATGGGTTTTCAATTCATTAGCCACACGTGAATGGATTCCTTCACTGTCTCCTTGCACTCTCTGCAGTGGAGAGCCTCCTTTGCTATCTTTCCAGCCAAGGAAGGAACCCCAAAGTAAAATTCGCCCAATGGCAATCCTATCCTGGCGAAAGCATCAGCTTGCGTTTACATCCCATTCTTACAGATCTTATCCATGATACGCAGACGGGATCAGTTTATTGCAGAAGCATTTTTTATCATACTTTCTCTTTTTGGGAAACTTATGAGTGGGCCATGCAGAGCGCACAAAAACTAGCCATTCTTCTCTTGGACTTTGCAAAATCCTATGACAGGGTAGAATGGGATTTCTTGAAGAGCACCCTTCATCATTTTGGATTTTTAGATGCATGGATCAAAGGGGTTTCAGCCTTGTATAGATCAGCCTATAGCCAGGTGCTTATCTGAGAGGTCAGGGGAAATAGATTTCAGATTTCTAGATCCGTCTGTCAAGGATGCCCTCTTGCCCCTTTTTTTGTGGCTGAGGCTGTGAGCATTTTTCTTAGGTCTCGAGCTGACAGTCTTGGGCTCAAACTACCGCTCAGACAAGAGGAGGGCCTCGTTGATTGTGAGCTAGCAGATGACACTGCTATTTTCTTGGAGGCCTTCTTTCAAACTCTCACTTCCTTTAGGATAGCCTTGGACTTGTTTTGTATTGCAGTAGGTGCTCACAATAGTTGGCACAAGTCCAATGGCTTTTGGATCAATGACGATGACACTCCGGACTGGGGGGATGATTTGGGCTTCACTTGGACTTAGAGGGGTGTGTCAATTAGATATCTACGATGCCAAGTTGGTATGGGTATCTCCTCTTCACAGCAGTTTGTGTTGGAGAGCATTAGGAGGAAACTCCTTTTCTGGAGTTCAACAAGGTTAGACCTTGCATCCAAGGTGGTGGTTGTTAACCAGGTGTTGCTGGCCACGTTGGTATGTTTGCTCTCATTGGTGCAGCTCCAGGGATTCCATCACTCAGCTCATAAGGCCTATAAGAAAATTTTTATGAAGTGGGAAAGATGGCACAGCAGACACTATTGCCAGGGTGGCGTGGGAGACCTTGCATTTGGGAAAAAGGAAGCTCATTTTAGGGCCTTTTAGGGTTTAGAAAAATAGGCTCTTGACCAATCAGAAGAGGGCCAACCTAATGTTGGAAAAGTACCAAAAACCATGTAAAAATATAAAATAATTCATATTCAAAATCTTTTTCTTCAGTAAGTATCTGTATTTTATGGCACTTCCCATATTTTGCGTGCAACAAAAATAGGTAAATAGTGAATTTCTTAGAGGGCCCCAAAATGATTTCCCTTCTTTCCTAATGATCCTTCCGACACAAGAGGGAGTTCTCAACATCATAGACGCAGATTTGCAGTTAAGGCCTTGCTTTGCAAGTTTGTGGGTAGAGGTCTTATGCTTGGGGATGATCCATGGACAAAAAATAAAATTCATTGCATCCATACCTACAACCCCTCCTCAGGTGGAGATTGGATGGACAGCACTAGATGGATTTTCACTTCAGCCTGTCTCAGATCTCAGTCCTCCCTTATGGTCTCCTTCTTCCCCGCTTATGGTCGCTATTCTGAAAGCTTCAGAAGTACCCTTTGGAGTACCCAAAGAAATAGAAAGATCACCTTTTTCTTTTGGCTTTCTATTCATGGTGGAATTGCAGTGACAGTGAACAGGTGGAGATCCAGGTTTGGGGTAGACTAGGTACTCGTCTGTGGAGAAGTCGGTCCATCACTGCTTATGGGACTGCCAACATCCGAGAGTCATATGATAGGGGCTCCCAGGATCCTCAATACCTTTGTTTTTTCATGACTTGGGGATCAATGGCTTGGGTCTCTTTGTCAGGATCTCAGCTCTTCTATGAGTGGAAAGATGGTTCCTGGGCCATCTCCATTCGATGACACCTAGTCAACCCTTGCTCAGATGTGCCTATCTTCCGCTATAAGACTAGTACATGCTCATGTGGATTCTGCTGGGGAGATATTGGCTAGTGTTATGGCTTGGCAAATTTGGAGGGCCAGATGCACAAAGGGCTTAGATGGATTTCAGGTCCACCCTTCCCACACTTTGGCCAGTATTTAGGTTGAAACTATTCATACTTCAATGGCCAGTTGGGCGAGCATGCAGAGATCCTCTCGAGGAGTCTCTATTTACTCCTATAGAGTACTTATTTTCCTCATGCCTAGCATGATGTAATTCCGCTTCGAGCTTGCTCACACAAGTTTCTTTCATACTTAATAGAAGTCTTTTTCATGAAAAAAAAAAGTTTCTTAATCATACGGGAGCGTGGGACAGTGTCAAAACCCTTTCAGAATTCTACAAAGCAAGCGTATACTTTCTGGCGTCTCGATCTCGCCTCGTCAATGATGGTCCTCATAGTGAAGATGTGGTCAAGGGTAGAGTGCTGTCATGGGAAAGTTGTCTGTCCTAGAGCCTGTTGCCTATGTGCCTCTATATGACTGTTGATCTCCCTCTGCTGTACTAATCCATAGATCTTGGCGAAAGTGTGTCCAATCATCAGAGTGCGGTAATTCCCAGTGTCCACGGGGTCTCTTGCTTTGTGTATGGGCACAATGGTGGTAGAGCTCCAGGTAGATGGAAAGTCGTGGCATTCAGCATGGTTGAACATCTCTACTAGGATCGGAGCCACCCATGTGCAAAATGCTCAATCTGTAATCCCTCGTCAGTTATGAGCTTCGTCACTCAGACGATACTTGTCTAGGTTTCATTTCTTGACCCCAAACCAATTGATTTCTATTGGGTTATTTTTCACATAACAAGACTTAGGTTAAAGTTCCACCACAACAAAACCTAACCCCAAAAAAGAAGAAGAAGAAGAATAAAGAAACAATAACTACAACAACTAATGCTAACACAAGGGAACAAAGATAAGCCAACATACATATAAGAAAACAAATGAAACACCAACACAAGCACAAGGAAACAATTGTTATCATTATTTTTTAATTAGTTCATTTTATATTTGTTTGTTTAAAATTTTAAATGATAAAATAAGAGAGTGGGAGGAAAAACATAATAAACAAAATTTAATTAACACACACATATATATATGTGTATATATATACCTAGATGAATCTAGGAACATTCCCAAACTCATCCTCTAAAAACACAACATGTAGTTTTAATCTCACGATAGTCACTCATAAGATTGAAAACCATAAACTCCATCAAGCATAGCAGGGACTAGCTACTATGACATCCCCACTGACATCATCAGTGCCCAACAGTGGGTGTAGACCATAGTATAAAAATATGCTCTCACACATATAAATCCACACACCCACACATACTTGAGCATCCATTTATACAAATTGTTCGTACTGAGTTTCTGTCGGCACTCCAGAGGTGAAGGGCAAACTTAGCCATGACGAAGACTAGCACTAAAGGGGAGAGAGAGAGAGAGAGAGAGAGAGAGAGATAGAGAGAGAACTGGTCAGTTAGTTCCGCAGGGCTCTAGCCCTATATGAATGTCCCTTGAGATCACTCAAGGTTCATCTTCCCATTTAGACCCACCGTTAGCCTATGACCCATGCAGCTACTAGTTAATGCACCCTTCCCTTTCCTCTTGCCCCGAGGACCTAGACACGTATTATTAATAATCATTGGCCAATGTAACATTGTTTACTGGTGCCATTTACACCGCTTGATCTACATAAATACAAAGATATACCGTACCAATATAATAAGGGTCTAATGACTTATTTAGTCCTCTTCTGGATCATCTCTTGTCTCTTTCTTTTGCATAAGCTTTCTCTTTTTTATTCTGCATTTGCATCGCCTCTTTATAATATGTAAGTATCCGTGGAAAATTTCTTCTTCCATCCATTGTGCATCGCTGGCTGGCTGGTTTTTAAACTTCAGCCGATATATATTTCTCTTCTTTCCACATGTACTCTTCTCTTGATGGTACACAATTTATTCTGGAGTAAGAACTTCAATCCCATCTTCAAGTTCAGGTTCCTCTTGGTGCTGAATATCCAAAAATGCACCATGGTATCTCTTCAAATTGCTCATATGGAAGACATTCTTCATATGCCAATAAAGCGACCCCAAATAACTCAGCCAGGATCATTTGGTGTAAAGCCCTCCACTCGAGCCCAATCCACCTCTATTAGATCAACATCCCAACATGGGTTGCCATACATACCGGTTGGGCGGATCAAAATGTCAAAGAGAAGAGACTAAGAAATTCGGGATTGCATGTGCAGAGTCACAAGTAACAAACTCTTAATTTTTCAAGTTTAAAGATGAAAGTGCAATATAGCTGACAAATAGAGCGACTCTAAAGGGGAGCTCCATCTACATCAATGAGGATCTCACACCCTACAAATATAGCAACAAAAGAAGGCCCAAGAAGTTAAGGAAGGACAAAACAAGCAAAAATGGGCACTCTACAGAGATGGGAGAGTCACTCCCAAGACCAATGGCCCTATCCTCTCATCAAATAAGCGTACAAAACCTATGAAACCATTATTACTTTGAACATTGCCCATTTTTGTTTTAGTTCTTAGGTATGTTCTATTTTGGAGCTCATCTACTCTTAGGTACCTATTTGTCTTAGTTTAGTTTTGCTACATACATATATACACATCATACACACATATATATACATGTATGTATAGATACATATATATAGATACATACACAAATATATATGTATGTATGTACATACATATACATATGTGTGTGTGTGTGTACGTACGTACGTATGTATGTAGCAAAACTAAACTACACACACACACACACACACATATATATATGTGTATAACCTGAACCACAAATTAGGCCAACCCAGTCTTTGAGCTGCTGACAACTGACCTGCTGTAGGCTCCGACTGCTGCCTACAGTTCACTGTCATCTACCCCATGCGCCTTTTCCTACCAACCTGCTCTAAAGCTGCCACCCTGCTCCAGGCGCCTATTCAGACTGTTGTTGCATCCGTATTAATGCTGGGCTGTCCAGCCCATTGCCTCTGGCCCAAGACAGCCTTTCATGTACCCCTAACTATTACACATATGGCAGCATATCTTGCTGCCCTCATAGCAGCCTCCACCGTGTTCTTTGTTCTGGCTTTCTGCCGTGTGGCCTCTCTTAGAACCCTCTCTTGCTGCTAGTCTAACTCCCCCATGTCCTCCTCATTTGGGGGCTCGTAGATAGGGAGGTGACCACAATAACCCCAACATCCCCTCTCACCGACCCACCGTGGGTCAACACCCACTAGTTGATTCAGATGCTCCATCAGCTCCCACTGAGTACCTCCATGGCACTTCTAGATCCCTAAGCCTATGTGCTGCTCATGGAGCCTCTGCAGACTTTAGTCACTGTGCCTTGATCCCTGCACCTTGTTGACCTGAATGTCAGCCTCGGTGTGCAGCCCCTTTCAAGCTCTGTCTGCAGCTCCTCAGTCCCTGTTTGCCCTCCTGGATGTAGGCCCAAAGACTGCTGGTCTATTGCTCCAGTCTGTTCCAGATCTACTGCTCTAGTAGATGCCATATAAGCCCTGAAGGATCCCTTTATATAGGGTCTGGTAGCCCCTCAACAAACGAACCCGGCAGGCGTCTTATTGGCCAACTCAGCAGCCTGCACTACCGGCCCACCTAGTCTATGAAAACCGACACTTTCTTTGAGGCCTTGCCTAGCCATGTGGCAGGCTGCCACTGGCCCAACCAGTTCTGCCCTAACCATGACCTTTTATCTGACCCAAAACCTCTCCAAACCAGGCGCACTTCTGCACCAGCAGTTCCACCTGCAATCCACCTCGGTTCTGGCCATTGTAAGGCCCTGGAAACTACACCATAGCTCCGTACACCTGTAGACAGTCCGTACTGTTGCTGACATCAGCACTATGTCATGGATTTCTTGTGCGGATCTGCTCCACCTTGCCTCTGACAGCCTGTTGGCCATTCCGTCCCACATCTGTCCTCTGGAGAACTTCCATCTGCCAAGTACTGCCTACATAGCAGCCCATGTGCTGCCCATGTGGCAGCCACATCACCTCTAGGTTCACCCCCCCCCCCCTGCTCTCCTTATATGGGGGCTTACAAATGGGGAGGTGACCATATGCCCTCTCACCAACAAATCTTGGCTTGAAGCCAAGTGGTCAATGAAGATGCTCCCATGTCGTAGCCCTCTAGAACACTCTGGCACTGATGTCACTTTCTGGCTTTTCATCCAATGGCTCCTGCTCCGCCAAATTCGGTCCCGTACAAGCAAACTAACCCTGGTACACGGGTCCATCTTTGGTAGCATCAAATGGCACCACCTCCTACAGTCACGTTCCTGCCTTTGAACTCGAACAATCCAGGTACCATCATCCTCCAACTATCCGCCTCATGATGGGTGAACAGTCCAGAGACTTCCAGGTACCATACTCTTAAGGGTCTGTTTCAACACGTCATCCATCTGGCAAGGTTTGTAACAAAACAACATACTCGAGAAATCAGATCCCAAGCATAAATGCAGATTGCCTGCACCATCAGCTTCCATGTGCAGTCATGTGATGTCCCCTCTAAGTCAGAGCATCCATCTGACTCTGAATCCATATCAGTAATACCAGCTCAAGACATTAGATGCAGCAGATGGGAGGAAGGCAATGATAGGCCTACAAAGAGGAAGGTCATAGGAACCAAATGTGTTAACTACAAATCTTGGCTCACTGGACAAGTACAAGGCTAAACTAGTAGCCAAAAGATACGCTCAAGCAGTGACTATCAAAAAATCTTTGCTCCGAAAATAACAATCTCAGGGCAGTTCTTGCTATTGCGACAGATTAAAAAAGGCTAATACTTCGGAATGGGAACCTTGACAAAGAAGTTTATGTAGTGTGCACTTCTTTTATGTAGTGTTCCAAGTTTCAGGTGACAAGGTATACAAACTTCAGAAGGCACTCTCCAAGCTGTGAAATAGGCCCCAAGAGCGTGGTATACACACATTACGAGTATTTCAGATGGATGATTGCTTAGAAGTCCTTTAGACGCCAATGTGTATCTCTTTTGCAAAGAAGGTACCTTCTTCCCAAAAAAGATATAGGGTGACGACCTAATCCTTACACCTGATCACAAGGAGAAGATCAAGAAGATCCAGGGACTCTTGAAAAAAGGGATCTTCGATTACTGCATGACTTTCTTGGGATTGAAGTGCTTAAGACTACCTTCATTTCACAAAAGAGAGAGATTTTGGAGACTCATCAGATGAAGGAGTGCAGACCAAAGGCAATGCCAATGGAAGTGAATGCAAAGCTGTCCAACTACGACTTCTCTTCAATGCGTTGGAATATTAGGGTAAATGCCCCACCTGTGGCTGCTTGACACCTGTAGTAGCAATATAGGTGAGAGAAGAACACAGCAGGCAGAGGGAAGGGCCTGAATAGAGAGCTGCCACGTGGGCAGCAGACAGGCTGCCACATGGGCAGCGACAGCAGTTCCTTATTATGTTGTTTTTAGGGAAGCCCTGTAGGCCACCAATGCCAGCCGGCAATGGCCCTGGATTAGGGCTGTTGTAGTGGCTTGGTGCAAGCCTGAAGTGGGTAAGGGTTTTGTACTAGGATCCCCACATGTATTATATATTCTCTTGGCTGTATATCTCTAGTGGTGGAGTGCTTCTATCTATCTACTTGTGTGCACATAGTATCCTGGCATATCTTCCGCATTAGTTGGTGATTACAAGGTTATCGGTCTACGTACGTATCGTCTGAGCAAGAGTCAAATGTGGCTGTATTTTCCAACACATTAGACAGAATACGAGAGGTTGATTCTATCCCCAGTACAAGACCCATACAGTTGGGGTTCCGAATTAGCTTTCATCAAAACCAAGGAAGAATCACAGGCTTGTTTCTACACGAGTTTGCAAGAAGAATATCAGGAGATGTGCTCGGTGGTCAGATTGGGCAGGAGATCTCGCCACCTGGACGCACACCTGGGTATTGTCTTTTGCTGGCATCTATAGCTGAGTCTCATGGTTGAGCAACGCTCTTCGACGGAGGCAAGAGGACTGATCTGCTTGCAAAACTCACCTGCCTCTTTGAATGGTCGAGTCGAAATTGGACTGTGATGGGAATCCACATGGGATGCACTGAGGAAGATGTTATTTAAAGTCTTAATTGGCCTGTCATGGGTAGGCCTTATTGGCCCTCCAAGGGGCCTATGGAAAGTTGATCTTTTGCGTAGATGTTGGTTTTTTAGTGGA
The DNA here is from genome assembly GCF_047967505.1 of Dipteris shenzhenensis. Taxonomy (NCBI): domain Eukaryota; kingdom Viridiplantae; phylum Streptophyta; class Polypodiopsida; order Gleicheniales; family Dipteridaceae; genus Dipteris; species Dipteris shenzhenensis. The sequence continues at coordinate 24,344,531 of NC_141608.1, read as the reverse complement.
GATAGTCATGTTGACTATTTAGTGGCTAATTAGATAATTAAATTAGTGGCTAATTAGTTTATTAATTAGAGTTTTAGAGGTAATGTGAGTTAGTAGTTGTGTGATATGCATGAAGTTAGTGTGTGTGTTAGTTTAGGGTAGGTTTAGGGACTATGGTTAGTTTAGATGTTAGTTTAGTTAGGGTATAGGGTTGTTAGGTCATATAACACCTCATCTCTTCTCTTGCATTTCTCTTCCTTTGACGATGCAGTCATGGCGCCTTTTGTTTGCACTCTCTTCATGCTCCTCTCTTGATGCCCTCTGCCTCTATTGCTTCTCTCTGACTCTCTCATCAGCAACGCCCGCTGCCTCTACCACTTCTCTCTGACTCGCCTAGTTCCTCTTCTCTGTCTCACCATCTTTTGGAGGGTCCATGGAAGGCAAGATCTACAAACGATATCCATGAACGGCGGCTTCTACTGCTATCTGAGAGATCTGTCCCATGTGGAACATTCCCTGATTTCGGTCTGCAGAATGGTGTATTCGTGCGCGGTGCTTCTGTTCTTTGCTTCAATGCCTTGTGCATTTAGTGGAGGCGCAGGAGTTCATGGGCCCGCTTCGTTCTCACGACGTTGGACTACAGATTGCGAGGCATCATGCTCTTCAACGATCTATGACCTCACCTGAAGGCTTATTTTGTTTCCCTCCCTGTGTAGATTTTATTAGTGTGATTTATTTAACCTCTTCTATAAAGATGGATTTATTACTGACATTTTGTCTGATTATGCAGGTATTACCGCGGCCTTTTTGTGAACGTGTATCTGCAAGCTATCATTGTGGTCACGATTTACGATGAAATTATGTAAAAAATGATGCATCTTTGGGTTATTTAGGAGAAAGCTAGTCTTTGCTTATCTGTTGAAAGGTCCATTCGACTGAGTACCTTACCTCATGCTGTTCATAGGCGTTAACTCTGGAGATCTCCTTTATTCGTGAATCTCTTCTGCTTTTATAGTCTACTTGTTATTTGACAGACTCTCATTAGTTCTTTGCTAAACATTCTCCAACGGCTTCTTTCGAACAGCTGTAACTAAGTTTGGCCTTTTCTACTGCTTATGCATTGCCAAGCAACTAAATGTACTAGTTTGGTTCTTTCCGAATGGTTAGTTCTATACATGCCCTCCTCATGGGCATGCATGCTATAACGTCGAGTTGTTTGAAATTTCTATAAATATCGAGTTTGTTGAAGTTTTCTCCACTCGTAGCTTATGTTTCATTCTTTCTCGTCTTGCTTCGTGGATATTGACATTGACATGGTTGAGTGTGAAGGTATGTTCTCATGCTTCATATCTTGCTTTAGTTTCTAGGATAAGGTCTCTCAGTAGACATTTCGCCTATAGTTGTTCATTCTTTCTAGTCATCTAAGAAGCTTATTACGGCTCCACATGCTGCGATAAGTTCTTTAAACAGTTTCATAGTTCGTTACTATATCTTTATTGTTCTTTAACCGCATATATCTCTTTCAATAGTTTCATAGTTCGTTACTTCATTCTTATTGTTGTTTCAGAGCATACATCTTTTGCTTCTATTGGGTGTTAGTTTGGGCCAAACGGTGCTTTTAAGCACTCTGAAAATTATGGTTGTCTTACGTACAAGGATCTATGTATTTTCTTCAACAGTATTATTAATATTTACAAAGCAAATCGTGCATTTTGAAAGTTGTTAACATACTAACTTTGATATTCGAGAGACACGGGCATTTCAAACATTTTTCAAATACTTATTTGCATAAGTTTGTTAATTTTTTAAAGATTATAACCTAGTGAAGAGTGTAAACTGGCAAAACTGGCATTTGTTTCTCTATAATAGTCAGTTGACATATAAATCTAGTAGTACTAGTGGTAGTTTGGAAGTATTTCAGATTTGTATTTCCCTTTGCAGTCTAAATTTCATATTTTTTAGTTTAAATTGAGCATTTGAAGTTAAAGTTATTTCAAAATTTCAATGATGTTTGAAAGAAAGAAACATGATAAGTTTGAAGGCAAATAATAATAGAATATATGTACAAATAGGTTCTCAGTAAATATAATTTCATTTAAATAGTTTCTGAAGTTATATACTATTTTTCTAGCAGATCAGGTTTCAGTTGAGGAGAAAGCAACACCTCTATTAATCAATGATTCCTCCCCTATTGCAAGTCAAAATACTAGTCCATCTGTATTGCATGGTGTCACAAGTCTTTTGGTTGCATCCCCTCTCCCTCCTGTGAGAGGTTCTCCTAACTATAGGCAACAATCTGCAAAAAGGTCTTCCCCTGATAAGGTATCCAATGAAGATAAGAAATAAAAAACCCTTAACTTTGTAGGTGAAACCTCCAATCCTATTTTCCTTGTAGATCCCTTGCCTCCTATAGGTACTCCACCAGAGTGGAATGAAGATGAGAAACCTTTTCCAATATTGCCTCTTACCAATCTCCCGTTTTTTGTTCAAGAGATAGATATTTGTATTAAGAATGGAGTTTTTGAAGGAAAAATTTTGAACAAGTATGGTACTTATATGTTCTAAAATGTCACATATCGAAAAGCTCTCAAAGTTGACCTAGTAGAGACAGAAAGGGTATTGGATGCATAACTTTGCATATAGACGAAGTTTACTTCATCGATTTTATCAAGACTTTGACTGTTGGGGATTGTGTCCGTGTGGTTAAATTCTTTGTGTGTGTGAAGAATGTGAAAAATGATGGAGGGACTTCAGATTATACTTTGACATTTGATCCCTCTACTCATCTCCAAAGAATCCCAAACTTTGTTGTGAAGACATACTTCCTTCCTGAACATTCCATCTCTAAGCATAAGGAAACATGCAAGGACTTGATTAATAAAGGTAAGGGTAATCAATTGCCATTGGCTACCTTGGCTGTCACCATTATCAAGTTGGGGACCTCCTTCAAGCAAAGAGATGAGCTCATAATAGGTGATGGACCATTGCCTGATGATCTTATCAGTGTAAGTTATCTTGATATCAGTTCTTTAATCAATTATTTACTGTTGCACTTATCATATATTAACTTGAAATTTTTGCATTTGATAGCTTACTTTCTGGAGCAACAGAAGGTCAGACTATTTAAAGGTTGCAGAACGTTTTACAAACTTTGGAGAATGTCCATTTATGTTACGAAATGTTGGTGTTAAGTGCAATACACAGCCTATTGCTCTTAATATGTTAGATGTCACAATTATAAATCAAGAATCCTTCTCTGGCAGCTAAGTTGTCAAGGGTTTTTCTTACCCATATTCAGCAAATTGGGTATGTCAACCAGGTTTGTAATATTGCAACATGCCATTTGTTGATACCTCTTTTCATTACATTCTATAAAAGTCAGATGTATATTAATCTATGCTGTTACAATAGATTGTTGTTTAGCATACAATTTAAAAAAAAAAATGTTTTAAGACAACTGCTTTTTTGAGATTTTACTTTCATTCTCTGCAGGTAATAGGATCTTTGATGGTACATGGAGTTAATTCTACTCTTTATGAGTCTGTTTGTGGAGTTTGTAAGGAGGGGAAAATATCTGGATAAGGTGTTTTGTATGTCTTGTGATAAACATACAACCCTTTTGAAGATATCAAAAATCAAAGGTGTGATTACTATAGTTGATGGTGTAGAAATAGAAGTCACATTGAAAGATGCTATAGTGGACAAAGTGTTACAGCTACTTTCTCTATTCATTCAGTTGTTGCTAGATGAGGATACTCAAAATTTGATGTCTCAACTTTTCAGTAAGAAGGTGGAAGGACGTTTCTTAACCAACATGTTCAGTGGCATGGTTACTGGCTTCATTCCTTCGAAGAATGAACTTGATTAAGAAATTATGTCTTAGCATCTACTTCATATGTACTTTCAGTTTTCTTGGATGATAGAAATTCCGAAGAGATTTTCCAATTCCTACAACATTGTTGTATTTGCTTTCTTGGATGATATAAATTCCCAAGAGGTTTTCCAATTCCTTCAACATTGTTGTACTTGCTTGTAGTAGTTTTTATCATAATATAAAAAGCCTTTGGAATTGGAGTCAATTATTTTGCACATCTTTATACTTTCATCTTTGCAGTTCAATTTCTATTGTTAACTACTTACAACATATAAATCTTACTTTGTTAACTACTTTGAAATTTAAAAATAATTAAACAATGCAAAAACATTGTCTATCTTTTGTTTTATCATACTTTCAATTTTATCTTTTTTAATGACAATAGAATGTACAAAAAGAAATCATTTAGTTAAATTACTGACTTTTAGGCATTTGTTCCTACTATGAAAGAATAACTGCTTCAGACTAATTAAAAAATTCTTCAAATTTGTGAAGTAATTTGTATCTCATACTATTTTTGAAACTTTTTGGAAAATTAGTATGGATATACAAACATCATGTGCATATTTTGACTTGATATCCTTTTTTTCTTTATCCTCAAAACAAGTGCATTTTCTTATGCATAAGTCATTCTCTTAATTTTCACATAAGCACAAATACAATTAGAGATGCTGTCATAAAAAGAATGAGGAACAACATTGAAAAGGAGATAAGAACAAAATCATGAAGATGAAACACATTATGAAGAGATAGAAAATAATAGCGAGGACATTAAAACAGGCACATTAATTCACAATCTCACCTCATCCGAACAAGTATTGGATTACCAAACCACAATTCAATTCATTGCAATGTGTGAGAATAATAGACCATTGGGACTATTCCAAGATAAGCATAGTGAAGAGCTTAACTTCCCAACACTATTTTTCGGATCTCCAAGAATGAATGGAAACCAAAAATTAACTTACATTGACATAGTGAAATGGGAACTTAACACACAAATCTTTGAAATTTAGTCAAAAACTCTTGTGCAAAGGAACTCAACATAGCCAACATCTCACAGCTAAGGATGTTAAAGGAAACACTAACATTGAAAGGATTCTTAAGTCACACATAGGGTACCGTGACTTTGAATCACTTAGAAATCTCCAGATTACAAAGAGAAATTGTGCAAAGAAGCATTTGCAATGATGCATCAATTGGGTCCACCTACCTTTTCCATAACTTTCTCATGTGCTGAATGATTATGGGACCCACTTGTGAGTTGCCTTCAAACTATATATAGCACCAACTCACAGCATCATTTTGCTTAAATATTATAGCTCATTCTCTTTTGCGCGCGCGCGCACACACACACACACACACACGCACACGTTCATTATTCCATTTACTTGATTTCCATCCCACCCAACCCCGTTTCCCCTTTTATTTATCCCTAACCTCAACCCTACAAACCCCCAACTTGTGTCTATATCTTCAATAAATTAATCCCTAACCTCAACTATGAGCTTTCTATTCATGTATTGGCTTGATATATATATATATATATATATATATTCATTTATTGGCATGATATATATATATATATGTATATATTTATATACACACATATATATATATATTATATATAAATATATCCCTTAATATATACACACAGGTTCTTAATTAAAAATTCCCCCTTAAAATTTTTTTGTCCTCTTGGACTATATTTTGTCTTAATAATAGGACCTATTGTTAAGCATTAAAACCCAATTGATGATTTCCCTTTCTTTTTTTGTGTTAATTGCCCCCCGTATGGACTTGTTTGTGCGTAATAGTTTCATTGGAGGTGGATTGATTATAAGTTAAGATTTAATGCTTGCTCATAATGAGTGATTTAGCCTTAACTTCATTTAATAATGCAATTCATTCCTATCTTAAAATGGTACCCCAAACAAGGTGTAAAATTTAAACCAATCCTACATGGTCTTTTGGTCTTTAAACCATTCATGATTTTCTTCTAATGTGATATTTTTTTTTGAGACATGGTATAATATGCCCTATGCAACATAATCTTCACATAATTAGTGCATTTAAAACCAGCTAGGTTTAAGACTCATTTAGCTTCATTTTACCTTGGTTTGGATGAGTGTAAGTCTCACCACCTATTCCTCTTGGTTTGTCAACTCTCTCCTCTTGTTTAGGCTCAACACCCCTATCTAACATACCTCACTTGCCCTCCTAACCGTACTTTTATCTAACCCACGTTGTAAAGACAACTCTTTTTCTAATGTTGTAAAGACAACTCACACTTGTTTTACTCTTATGCACATAAACTTGACCGCATAATTATTTCAAGTACAACTCACCATTTTATAACGTATGGAACCTACGCCTTCTTTAGGTAACTATAGTCGAAGCACTTATATAGGTGCCCATTGCCCACGATCGTTTTCATGCATGTTACGTGCTCAGAATTCCTCCGCTTGGCCACCCTTCACTCTCCGTTGCTTTGGACTGCCTCGTGTTCAAGCTCTTCTTGCCAACCTGCTCAACACTTTCACCGGGCTTCGCTGCCCTGTTGTGCTTGCCTTGTCAAGCTACGACTCTATTGTATCGGAAGTCTAGCTACTGTCGCCCTTGAGCTGTCTTCCTTGTTTGCGTCTCACTGTTCCGCTCCACGAAGGCAGCCACTTTCAGCTCTTCTTGGCAGGTCACCACCTTTAGATCTTGAAGACGGGTCACTTTTTACGAGATTCTTCTACGCTTTTGCGAGATTCAGGCTTCCTTGCATTGTCGCACAGTTAGCAGCGCTTCTTTTATTGACGGCTTAGTCCTCACCGCTTGGTCGCCGGCCCTCCTTCTTTGCCTCTACCAGGCCCTTGCTTAGCTTGTCTGCATGGCGGGTCTTCACGACTCAGACAGTTAGCTACCTCCTTTTACTAGTGTCTTGCTTGCTGCTGTTGGGTCTTGCCTTACAAGTTTTTTCTTCTTCCGCCTGCCTTGATTGGTTTCTGTTATGAGAAGTCAATACACTTAACCTTTGTCGATTTAACCGTCTTTACAATTTGTTTATTTATTCCTAAGTTTTTTAATTTTTTCTTTTAGCCCTAAGTATGTTTTTATTTGTCACTTTTGTCTCCTTTTTGGTCCTTCTTATGGGCCTTTTGGTTTCTTTGACTTTGTCTAAGTTTGTTATATATATATATATATATATACTTTTAATTCCCCTTTGTTTTCAAGTATTTCATTAGCTTTATTTACTGTGTCGGTTCTTTGTGATTTATCTTAGTTACCTTCCTTTTCCATTTAATTAGATCTCATTTTTTGGTGGTTTCCCCAATTTTGCTTAATTTTACCTTTTCTCTTGATTTTTTCTTTAAGCTCGTTTTTATTTAATTTAATTTTACTCCCTTTTTCCTTTAATGTGACCTTTAATTTTCTACATTGAGTAAATGACTTATTTTCTTTTATGTAAAAAATGTTTGTGAACAAAAAATCTTATCTGAAAAGATTTGTTGTGTATTTATTTGCAAAATAAAAAGGGATTTCTCTAGCTAACTTGTTTTCACACTTTCATTGTTTTATTTTCCTATTTTCCTTCTTAGTTCCTTTTATATTTCTTTAAGATCCTTGAGGAGCTTTCCCCTTGCCCTGCGAATACCTTTTTTTAATTTTTTGAAGAGTTCATCCTTTTATCCTCTTAAAGGTCATTCTTTTACTCCTGTTAAAATTTATTAGAATTTTTTTCATATATATGGCATTTATATGATTTGGCATACTTATATATAACACTTAGATAACTTTTTCTTAATGGTTTCCGATTTTGTTATTGTTCGTTTCCCATTTAGTCCTTGTTAAAAAATGCTAGTTAATTGCCATGGGTGAGGATTACGCCCTAGTTTTAATGATGTGTTCCCCTTGAGGAGTACCCTCCATGAGATTTCTCTTTGTATTTAAAGCTTCTAATTTGTTACCTCTCCTTTTCAATTTCTACTTTTTCCTTAATTAAACTTTCATGGGAGTTGGACCCCCTAAGCTTTAAACCAAATAATGGATTTGGCCCTTAAGTACCACTTATAACTCCCCCTTATAAATCCCATTTTATTCTAGATTTTTAAAAAAGGAGAAGTCACCTTTATATGGATGTGGTCTATCCCCCGTGGCATTTACAAATAAGATAATGTTTCCACTAATGGGTGTGGAATACCCCCCATCCTTTCAATTTTTTTGTCATTATGCCTTGTGATTCTTGATGGTCAACTTTTTGGGTAATGATTCTTTTTAAGGGTGTGGACTAAACCCCTTAGTATTGGTTTATTTTTTTGGAGTTCTTTAAAATTTAAACCCTCACTATGTTCTTAAATTCCTTTAGAGCTCCTTTTTATCTTAGAATTCCTAAAGGTTTGTTCTTGTTCTTTGGTAAAGCGATAACAAGCCAGGGGATACAGGCGTTACCTATTTACCCAAATTCAACTTCATTGTTTCAATAATTGGTTTATTTGGATGGTGACAGGTAAGTGGACCCTGACTTTGGAGCTTAGACTACATGACCGATTTGACATTTTTATACTGATTCTAGTCAGCAAACTCAATATAATAAAAAATTCTTTTGCCAGCTCGCCTAATTTCTTTTCTATACAATTTTTTGATTGTAATATTGACAAAAGGTACTTCAATTTACCTTTATTTATTTATATTTTCCAACTAATACTTTTTTATCCAATTGATTGAATTAAGTTTATGGTTCATTTATTGATGGGATTATTAAATCTAAACACACACATTGATCTCCCAACTAGACTTTGGTCGGGCTAGTACCATATAATTAATTCATTATCATTGGATAATTTTAAGCATCTTAAATCTTTGTCTTTAGAGAAATTCTTTTGCCAATCCTCTTATTTTCTTTTTTGAAATAAAAGTTTTGGATTACAATATAGTTAAAGGGTACTTCAATGTAGTTTTATTTATTAATTTATATTTTTTCCAAACCTGTGCTTTTTTATGTAATTGGTGGAATTAATTGTATGGCTCATTTATCGATGGGACTTTTAAATGTAAACACACACACACACACACACACATAAATCCTCTCTTAGAATGCTATTGTAAACCAACCCCCCCTAACAATACATACTTAGGCTTACATTTTCTACATTTTATTTATTTATTTATTCCTACATATTTTTATACTCACTCTATATTATTCTATGTAAATAGTTCCACAATTAGATGTCAGTACGTGACTTAATGCACCCTCTTTTTAATTCTTTTGTTTATGGTTCACTAATAATTAATTAACCACCCATAATTCCCAATTTAATTAGTAGTCTCATTTATCCTTGAACCGGATGCTTGTAAATAATTTAACCATCCTCTTGTTTCTGTTTGGCCACTCTATTTATAATAACCCCCTCACCTTAACCCTTGATTTCATCCTACTCTATGCTTCCCTCATTTTCCTTGTTTCCTCACTAACTACTCTTGTCCCTATTTTCCACTTCTACGGTCCCATAGCTTCTCTTTTTCCCTAGCCAACCATTCCTACACACACACACACACACACACACTTTTTCCATATCTTATACATGCACACTCTTGATGCCCACAATAATTTCTCCCTCCTGAACTCCCACTCTCTCTCATACACACTCACATACACACACATATCCAATTTATAAGAGTTTCATAAAGCTACACAGTCTCAACAAATTCTATTTTGGTAGGGACCATTATTAACTGACATTAATGATATATAAAGATATAATTTTGCATAGTTCTTTATTAATTTTGTTTCTTTCTCATACTCTTTGTTCAAGGAGTCATTATTTGGCCACTTTTTGCTTATTAATTTGTATCTAATTACTCATAAATTAATAGTTTAATTTTTGATTATTTAAAAATTTCCAACTTTCTCAAGTACTCTACTCCAAATTATTAAAGTGTGTTTTAATTATTGGTGCGAAATCCTCCCCTTGAGTGATGGTTTAGCTCTAGCAAAAAGAGTTGATCTTAGAGGACTAGAATATCCTCCTTGTAAGTCCCTCTTCATTCTAAGTTTTTATAAAAAAAGAGAAGTCACCTGTATAGGGGTGTGGTCTACTCCCTTTGGGATTTACAAAGAAGATATGATATGATCATTATTCACTAACACTAACACATTAATTATGCTTAATAATTTATCCAAACACACACACACACACACACACACACACAATCCTCTCTTACAACGCTATTGTAAACAAACCCCCCTAACAATATATACTTAGGCTTAAATTTTCTACATTTTATTTATTTATTACACACACATACACACACACCCCCATGAATACTTTCCCAACTATGAATTATTCTTTTATGTACCCCTGTGAAATCTTCCCTTTACACTTTCTTTTTAACCACCCCACATACCAAGCCTATTAATCGTCCCATACCTCCTCTAATCCCTTCTTATCCCATGCAATCATTCGCTCCTTACTCCACTTGTGACTTAAACTTCACTTATGGCTAAATTGTTTTGTAATTAACTAAGAATTCATATGGTTTTCTATATTCCTAGGTAAATCGATAACAAGCCAGGGAAAACAAGCATTACCTTTCTACCCAAATGTAACTATGATCTTCTAACACCTAGTTTGTTGGGATGGTGGTAGGTAAGTGGACCCCGACCTCGGAACCTAGACTGCCTGAGGATTCGACATCTTTTTTTAATATTATGTTTTTCAAACTCAATATTATTAAAATTTCTTAATTTTGATCGAAATTTTTGCAAACTCTAGTTGCATTTTTCAATTTAGATGTTTCAAACATTTTTCCCTTATATGTTTCCCTTTTATACTTTTGTCCAATTGATGGAATTAATTGTATGGCTCAATTATTGATGGGACTTTTTAATCTAAACACACACACACACACACAAGGGACTACATGTTACATTCATCATCTATCTTTATTCAATATCCCTTGTGGGTATTTAGCACTTGCACATACTCTATATCTGGAACCGATCTCCTCTGAGTTTACATTGGAGCATCGGTGGAGCATTTTTGGGATCCCAATTTCTTGATCAGTTGATGTTGTATTAAACCATTCTCTTCGTGAGATCAGAAAAGGTATTCTTTCATAAGATTCATGTTTGTAGACTATTATATAGGTCGTATAGTAAAAATATATGACTATTAAAAAATCATCTTGCTTGAACGTATGCGTATGTAATATAATAAGCTTGTATATGAATCTAGGAAGGGCAATATGTTAATAAGATTATTGTCGTTATTACGACTGTTACAGAAGTCACATGCTAATAAGATCATGATTGAATTGTCATGTTTCTTATCACAATGTAATTGTTCTCTTATGAGCCTGTGATATTGTATTCCAGTGGGCAAGTCCTTTTGAAAATAATTTAAAATCTTTTCTGAAAAGGATCTAAAACATATCCATCCTTAAGAAAAATACCATCATTGCTAGTTAAAAGGACATCACCAAAAGGCTATCCTTGAAAGCATGATGCTCTCTATCTTAATGTGAGCACTCTACTTAGCACAATGCTCTAACTTGTTAAATTTCTTGTGCTTTATCAAATTGAGTGTACCTTTACAATGCCTTAAAGTGCATCCTTTTTCAATGACAATAGATTGTCAATGCATACTCACGAGCATTAGGCTCTCTTGTCTTGGAGGATGATAGACAAGAGGGCATGATGCTTATGAGTACCGTTTTCTCCTGTTTTTAATGTGCGAGTACATAGAAATTGATGTTTGGAGAAGCCTGTATTGGTATTGGGACAAGGAATCAGTCCTACGGCCAAAGGAGTTGCTGAGTATGTTCCGAAGTCAGCGTTGTCATGTATAGGATTGAAGTTTTGTAAACGGTGGCCTCCGATCCTTTCCATATGCAAGACGACAGTTCCCACATCTCATTGTCTTGACATTCACGCAAATCAGGACTCAGTTCATGCATGTTTTCAACAATCTTATCGTTCGACTTTGAAATTTACGGTCAGCGCCGTGATGAGAGTCGCTTTGCATACCATTTAAGTTTTGTCAACGGGTTCTTCCAATATGCAAGGCGACATTTCCCACATCTCCTTTTCTTGACATGCATGCTAGTCTGGTCATGCATGTTTTCAAAAACTCATGGTTCGGCTTTGAAATCCATGCAAAGTCTGCTGACATATATTGCACCTGCATTGCGCGCGCGCACACATAAGCGCTCACAGAATACAGCTAGCATGGCTCGCCGAACTATGGATGCGATCATGATTCTCCTAAGCTTGCTTATCGTGTTTATCGGATCCCTCAACGCAGAACCTTTTCCTGCAGGTCCTTCCACACGCATACATCCTTACATCTTTGCATTGCCTCCGTTCTGGGTTTTAGCTATTTGACAGCATAGTAATAATCATGTTCTTACTCCCTTTTTGCACGCTTTATGTGACGCCTGTACAAAACGGTATTTCTAACGTGTGCCGTCGCCTCCAATGAATGTATCATCTGCAGGCGTGCAAGCTTCAAAATCCATCGACGGGAGCAGTGTCTTGAAAGCAGCTCAAGAATCCTCAGCGTTTGGACGTCTAGTTCCCTGCGGTTGCATCGACTACTGCAACCCAACGAACCCATATTGTTATAACCTTTTTATTTGCATTAAATTCTGCCACTAACTCACCGACAGCAGTAGCCATAATGCAAGAAATTATATCATTGTTAGGACAAGCCTTCGTGTTTCGCTAGTCATTGCCTACACTCCAGTTTGTAGCAATCCAAATTTAATCTTATATCCTTCTACCAAAATCACTCGAAGCCTTGCCATGGACAAACAACTCATTTCAATGAACCATACCATGACTTCCCCGGCTGGTTTCAATTTTTGAGATTGTAGCATTGTAGAGTTGTTCTCGCCTCCTTTCTGTTCTAAGACTTGCCGTCCTTCAAACATCAGGCACAAAATAAATCGCTCATGCTACAAATAAAAAAGCAGTCTCCTTCCTACGGTCACGGTTGAATATCACCTACGATCGCAAAGCATTAACTAGAAACAAAAACCTCACATACATACTATGGATGCTAAAAGAAATGACTCATACAGATTTAATGTCAATAGACTGAGATGTTTTACTTAAAAAGGGCAAAGTGAGTACAAATGGGGATCAGTTTTTCAATAATGGCTAAATCTCTTATGTTTTTGTTTTTGTGTCGATGGAGTAGCTAAGTGTAAATCTAATCTTTTAAGTAGTAGAAACTTTTCTTATATCCACACAAAGTGAAGGTTACAGTGTGTCCTTAGAATCTGTGAACACCATGAAATGCTTCCATTATGTGCACCCAAACATTGTGACCCATGCAAAAGGTAGTATGTGCATGCTGAAGTGGTACTAAGGTATTAATGCCCTGTCCATACAAAGATTAAAGTTTAAAAGGTGGAAGGTTTTTCCATGTCTACTACTATCACCTAGCGAGTCCATATTGTTGAAACTTTCTTTTTTGTGTTTACCATTGCATGTAAAGTCACAGATAGCTATAAGCATTATAGTATGATGCGAGAAATTGTGTCATGTTTGATGAAGAAGAGTCCTTGGTGTTTCCCTAGTCATTGACTAGACCCTAGTTTTTTTAAAACCTGTAAAAGCTCTTCAATAATAAACATACTTGATTCTTTGAGCCAATTACCTCATAATCAAGGCATGCTTTGTTTAGACCCTTCAAGAAGGTAGTTTTGACATGTATTTGAGAAGGTGGTTTTGACATTTATGTGATGGACAAGCTAAGCCAGTTACCTCATGACTAAGGGATACTCTATGTAAACCCTTTTATCTTCCAGGAGGATTCCATTCAAGGAGGCTATTTTGACATCCATTTGATAGAGAAGTAGAGCTCAAGTAGATGCTATTGGTGTGATGATCAAGTGGAGTGATTGCATCTTGATAAGAGGAGTAGACATTTTAGTATAGTCCCTTTGCATGAAGCCTTGTGCAACCAGTCGGGTCATTGTTTGCTTGGGTGTAGCCATTTTTGGTGAGGTTTAGGGATTTTTTTGTATATGGGTATCTTGCATGACCCATAACTTATGCATTGCTTAACGGAATTCGGCAAACTTTGTCTTCAAGTTGTAGTACACATTCCAACTTGAACATGAAAGCAAAAAATTATGGAATAAGGATTTGGAACAAGACCTTTAAAGCATTATAAGTGCTATGTTGCATGTGAAGCATGCATTTTGAAGACTATAAAATATAGAAATTTATTCAAAAACATTGAAATTTTGTTCTATACATACATGCAACCAAGTAATCATTCTAAAGTACACTATGTGAGCTTCTCCTCAACCTAAGGACACACCTAAATGAGATCATTATGCATGGGTTAATGGGCCTCCAATGTTGTGCTAAAGTGATGCATACCCATTTGAGGGAACGCTCCATAACTTTCTTTTGATTTGTTGAAAACCAAAACAGATTAAAAATTTGGAATCCAAACTATTGGGACTAGTGCCTGGTGGTCTTAAAACAATGATAGTTGTTAGTATTGGTATCTAGATTCACCCTAAAATGGAAGAAGTTGGAAAAGTGCAATTTGTGCATGTGCAAAGATATTTTAATAAATCCAACACTATTTACAATTTTGAATTGTTTCTTTTTCCATGCACTTGCTTGCTATATGGCTCATAAGCATGCCAAAGGTCATTGCATTTAATAATCAAACTCGATAGCACACCCTTTGGCCTATTTGTGTTGTAAAGTATTTTAGGCCACATTGCATTTGTTTGGGATATCCAATTCTGCTGACGTTGGATGGACAAAAGCAATAGAGCCTAATCCGCCTTCACAGCCACCCTCATCCACGTTTAAATCAACTGAACAGCACAATCACAAAGCAAAAGGCATCCAATCAACATCATTGTCTCTACACATACCTTCTGATACAACTCACACTCTAGCCACACTTCCTCGGATGCCAGGCAACCTTAAAAAAAACCCAGTGGACCACACAGCCCAAGACAAGCTCTCCAACTGATGACTGAGCTCAAGTTCACAAAGCATTCAGATTCATAATGCATCCAATCCCACAACTCAGCGCACAACCTCCCACAAAGTGACCATGGTTAGAAATCTTATTATATCTTTCCCAGAATCAACATCAAGTACTAGAAATGATGCAGCCCGCCATCTCTTCGTCATCTGTGCCTTCAAGCTATAATAGCTACCTTATAGCTATTTTCCTACTCACCCTATACCCACCTTATATAGTAGTGACACCCACGGCCCTCATGGCTCCTGTGTACATGCATACACTTACATCCTTCTTCAAATAGCTTTTCCCAGGGGCTTGGCCTTGAAGTGCAACACAAACCTTCAAGACCACATGATCACTACTAAGCTTTCTCGAGCCACTAAGGTACCCTAAGATCATATACAAAGATCTCCACGCAATCATCAACACTGGCGCTCTTCTTTTTGCCGAATTATGTAGAGCTTCCCTGCTTTCTTTAGATCAGCTTAGTATAATCACCACAACTCTTCTTGAATCCACTTAGAAGCAAAGTTCAGATCTCCCACTCACTTCATCGGATTGAAAAGACTCCACGACTCTTTGGAACCAGATCGTCCTAGTCTCTTGCCTCTTTAGAGTTGCTATGGCTATTTTATACATGGCAGTCAGTCTTCATCTTCTGGTTATCATCTCATCATGCTCATAAGGCTTTTATATTTATATTTATATAGTTAAGGTCCACGTATGAGATTAATTTACCATTTGAGTCTTCTAAAATCTCCAAGACTTAATAATGGTGTTAATAAACACTTTTAGAGTTTGGAACTCTAAAATCATCAAGACTTAACAATGGTGTCAATAAACACCTTTCAAAAGTTTCAAAAACCAATATCGGTATAATCTCTTCATAAACACCTTGCAATAGCTACAAAGGTTTTTTGAAGAGGTGTTTGCATTGAGTGAAGCACACATCTTCAAATGTCGCATCTTGATGGAGGCTGAAAGAGAGGGAAAGAAGGAAAAGGGAAGGGAAGGGAGAGAGACATGGAATGGAGAAGAAAAGAGAGGAAAGGAGAGGGGAAAGCCTCGGGAAGAAAAGAAGGTAAGGGAAGAGAGAGAGAGAGAGAGAGAGAGAGAGAGAGAGAGAGAGAGAGAGAGGGAAGGGGAGGGGAGGGGGGAGAGAGAGGGAGAGGGGAGGAGAGAGAGAGAGAGAGAGAGAGAGAGAGAGAGAGGGATCTTGCACTGCCGTGGTAGCAAGAGGAAAGAAGAGAGAAAATGATTTTTAAAAATAAATTCTATTAGATAAGAGGAGAGGGAAGGGGGGGAGTCGAACCGCCACAGCGGCATTTTTTTTTTTTGGGGTTGTCACCACAACCCTTACACTATCACAGTAGCAAAATGAGGTGGGGAGGCATGGGAGAAGAGTAGAAAAGGGGGGGAAGCAAGGGAGGGAGAAGGAGAGGAGAAGGGTAGAGAGAGGGAGAGAAGGCAGAAGAATGGGAAGAGAGAGAGAGAGAAGGGAGGAGAAAGGAGAGGAAGAAAAAGTGGGGGAACAGAGTGCAACACGAGGGAGAGGGACCACGATGGGGGTGAGGGGGTAGAAGGAAGGGCGAGTGTAGAAGGAAGGATGTGATTGAAAATGAATTATAGGAGATGTGAGAGTCAATATAATGCCCTCAAGGAATTCAAACTTCCCGCTCTAGATTCAAATACCCCCATCTCTCTCTCTCTCCTCTTCTCTCTCTCTCTCTCTCTCTCTCTCTCTCTCTCTCTCCTCCTTCCCTTCCCCCCACCTCCCCTTCTCCCCCTCCCCTCCCTCCCCCCCTCCTTGCCCCTCCCTTCCCCCCCCTCCTTGCCCCCCCTTCCCCCTTTCTCCCTCCCCCCCCTTCCCCCTCCCCCTCCCCCCTCCTCCTCCCTCCCCCATTCCCCCTTCCCCCCTTCCCCCTCTCCCCCCTCCCCCCCCACCCCTCTCCTCCCTCCCCCCTTCCCCCCCCCGCCCTCCCCCCCTTCGCCCCCCCCCTTTCCCCCCTTCCCCCCTTCCCCCCCCCTCTCCCTCCCCTTTCCCCTCCCCTCCCCCTGCTTTTCCCTCCCCCCCCCTTTTCCTCCTTCCCCCTTCCCCTCTTTCCCCTCCCCTCCCTTTCCCCCCCTTGCTCCCCCTTTCCTCCTTCCCCCTTCCCACCCCTTTCCTCTCCATTTCATTAATTTCCTTTTTTCCCTACCCTCCCCAAGATAAATTTTTAAGGGCGAATATTTTCCCAAAGACGAATTTAGGAGCTTCTCCAAACTAGGGTGGCTAGTATTTCAATCTTAAAATTTGATAAATTCACCCAAAAATTAACATAACTTTATCATATGAGGTCTAAAATTTAGCCCTCCAAGTACTCAAATCGATCGGCATAAGACATAAAAGTCATCTATAGGGTTAGAATTTTCAAATTCCAACTTATTAAAAACCTATGAATGAAGTTTAATTATACTTAAACCAATTGAAACCTTAAAAATGATAGCATGTCTAACATTTGTAACTCTACCCCAAACCCTAAATCCTAAACCCTGACCCTATAGCCTAAATCCAAATTCCTATATCGTAAACACTATTTCCTAGCACTTGAACCCTAAAACATATACCCTAAATTGTATACCCTAAATCCTAAACCCTATACTCTATATCCTAAACCTTAAGCAAAAAATAGTATTTGAGGTGTGTTATTCGATCGTACACATAACCGATGGGCATGATCCTTTGCACATGCATCAATCAAATCCATGTTAGAGCACGAGAAAAGTATCATGTCCATTGGATATGATTTTGATGGCCAAATTCCGCACAAATCCTATTTTTGACCAAGTGTTATGCACAATTGTCAAAACATACTATTTGAGGTGTGTCATTCGAACATAACCGATGGGCATGATACTCTCTACACACATGAATACAACCTATGCTAATGCACATACAAATTATTGTACCCATCGTGTATGCTTTGGATGGTCAAAGTCGCCACAAACCCCATTTTCCATCAACTGTTATGCACAACCATCAAAAAATATTATTTGAGGTGTGTTATTCGTGCGCGCACATACCCAATGGGCACAATAATCTTCACTTATGTCAATAAAACCTATGTTGATACTTGCACAAAGTATCCTACCCATTGGATATGCTTTGGATGGTTAAACTTGCTAGAAATCCCATTTTTCACCAAGTGCAGAACCGGAAAAAAACATGCTATGAGGTGTGTTATTTGAACGTGCACATACCCCATGGGCATGATACTTTGCACATGTATAAATATAACCTATTTTTAGCTTTTTACAAACTATCATGTCCATCAAATATGCTCTGGATGGTCAAAGTCACCACAAAACCTGTTTTTCACCAAGTATTATGCACAACTGCAAAAAAATAGTTACTAAGGTGTGTCATTCGAATGTGCTCATGCCCAATGGTCATCACGATACCTTGCACACATGTCAATACAACTTATTTTGAGGTGTGTGTGCAAAATGTCATGCCCATTGAGTCTTATGCCTTGTATATATTTTATAGACTTATATCCATCTACTTACAAAGAGTGGGAGCCTTTAGCATGTGTAACTAGAGTGTTGCATATCCTCCATTTTGAGATCGGGAGTCTTTAGTATGAAGGTCACAAACCATCAGAATTAAAAAAGAACGGGATCTTCTTCTATGACTCAATGTTCATTGTGCCAGATGAAGAAGGACAGTATGGTAGATTAGAATCTCTTTCCTTGCCCTCTTTTGATAGTCCATAATGGCTGCTTCCAAGCATGGAGATAAGTGAATCATATAGAAATAGAATGTTTAATGATGTGAGAAATGCTATGAAGCCAACTATTGGTGGAAGAAATGCTAGGTTGAGCTAGTTTCTTCATTTCCATGCTTAGTTGATTTCTTTGCAAGTTGTAGGCAATTAAGGAAAACAAAGATTACTTACACTTGCAAGAGCTTAGAAATGGACTAGCTATCTAAGCTATTTGACAATGCATGGATAACAAGAACATGTCATGCTGAAGATTTAGTACAATGTCAATTGAACACTTCAGATGTGACATTTTGGTGAGCAAATCTTACAATTCTTGTTTGTATAAAAAATGATTAGGATACTATGTATTAATAGATCCCAAATTTTGCAAGTATTTCATTGGAAGGCAAAATCTTTGCATGAATCACATATAGAAGGTTTAGATGGAAGAACCTTCAATGGGAAGCAATGGATGATGATCTATGTGATGGGACTCACAGTCCTGTTGTCGAGGTATCAATTTATCGACAAGGACATCCTGATCTAATGTTGGAATTGAAAGAGGATTTGACCATACAATTTATCAGGGAAGAATTGCAGTTGGCAACAACAAGCCCTCCCCAAGACTATTATTTTAGACTTGATAATCGCAAAGTTAGATATAGGGATGAGACAAGTATCCTTTATAAGAATTATTGCCCCCCCCATACTCTAGAGGTAGTAGAGACATGATGGCAGGTATTTCATATGATATCTAGTTTCTTAGATCTTTAGTGCTTCAACAATGCACTTGGCAATGAGGCATTGTTACATGTATGAACAGAAATCATATATAATACAAAGTGTTGTTTCATTTATTGTTAAGATTTTTTAAATTAAGTCTGCACCTCTAGATTGATGGCTCTCTATGGTCTATGAATGATAAAGTGATAAATATTTGTAATTTTAAATTTGTGTGGGTATTTGTATATCTGTATTGAGAGAAAGATAGAAATTAGAGCATGCAAGAGAGATTGAGTGAGTGAGTGAGTGAGTGAGTGAGAGAGAGAGAGAGAGAGAGAGAGAGAGAGAGAGAGAGAGAGAGAGAGAGAGAGAGAGAGAGAAGTTGAGAGAACAATAAGCATCACAAATAATGCACCTAGCCATGAGACAGAGTTAGATGATGAATAGAGAGAGAGAGAGAGAGAGAGAGAGAGAGAGAGAGAGAGCATTCAGGGACACAAAGGGAGGGAAAGAGACAGAGGGAGGGGGAGGGACACAAAGGGAGATAGAGAGAATTAAGACTGCATTTATTCATTTGCACCTCTAATTTGAGAAAGAGAAAAATACGAAAGTTAATTAAGGTCTTTGAGAGACTATGTCCCCGTCTCCATTGTCATGGACATTGATTTTACATATATATTTTTTGTATTTTGTTAGCGGATCTACCCTTTGGATTAGTTGTATCTGGGTTTTTTTAAAAGAGGGAGATGGAGAGTGGGAGAGAGAGAGAGAGAGAGAGAGGTAGAGAATGGGAAGAGAGAGAGCGTTAGGATTGCATTTATTCATTTGCACCTCTAAGTTGAGAAAGAGAAAAATAAGAAAGTTAATTAAGGTCTTTGAGAGACTATGAGATTGAAAAAACACCTAAATACAACTGATCCAAAGGGTGGAGCTACTAACAAAATACAAAATCTATATACGTAAAATCAATGTCCATGACATAGATAGCTAAGGGCAACATGGCAACAAGATGATCATCAGGTGTCAGAGGGGGAGAGAGAGAGAGAGAGAGAGAGAGAGAGAGAAATGAGGGACACAAAGGAAGGCAAAGAAACAAAGATATATTAACATCCTCAGAAGAACTTGTGGGTCTATGAGAGAGAGAGAGAGAGAGAGGGAGATAGCTAAGGGCAACGAGAGAGAGAGAGAGAGAGAGAGAGAGAGAGAGAGAGAGAGAGAGAGAGAGAGAGAGAGAGAGAGGGACTTTCCAAAGAAAAAACAATAAATATAAAAATATTGTAATTAAGAGCATTTTCAAGGGCAATGCCCATTTATAAAGTACACTTCTAAGGTCATTTTCACATTTTCAGTTTCCCACTCTTGAGTTGTTAGATATGCTCAATGCCCCACCCTCCTAGTAACCACCAGTGGTCCAAGGTGCTCAAGTTGTATGGCCCCCATATGAGGAGAAGCCATGTGTGAGCTCGGGACACTGGATGGATCCTGACTTACATGTCAGATGAGGTCTACCAATGAGACCATTGATGGTAGAAAGGTGATTGTGTGGGAGCCCCTTATTCTTGCTAGGAATATTCCTTGAATATTCCATGGATGACTAGTCAGTTCCATTGACTAGGTTGACTAGTCAGTTCCACCAACTATGTTGATCTGACTATTGCCGTCATAGCTATAAAGAGGCGACCTCCCTAGTCCATTGTATCAGATCACTTCAGAGCAAATTAGATCTTCTAGCTAGTAGCTCCTCACCTAGTATCTATCTAAATCACCATCTAAGATCCACTGTGGGAGTGCACGGGTGGATGGAGCCATCATCTGTACTACATCAGTATTGAAGGAAAATTTTGTTCCTCTCTACTTTGTTGTGTACTCTCTATTCTTTGTTCAATTTCTTTTCCAATGCACCATGTAATTTAACATGGTATCAGAGCCCAGGTGGCTCTAAGGATCGAAGAGTAGAAGAGAAGCGAGAGCTTCAATAGCATACAGAGTGATGGCAACAGGAAGCGGCTCAAGTTCAAAAGTTGCAGCTGCACCAGTTGCACCAACAATCTAGGCGTTGAGGATTTGCCCACCAGCCTGAAGGAAAGCTAGATGGTACGAACTACAATCTGAGGAAGTTTAAAATTACTGCTATTCTAGATTTGTATTACATTCTAGAGATAGTACTGGGGACTGACCCAGAACCACAAGGAACCCGCGACCCAGCAAATCTGGGGAGTACGATATCTCCTAATGCCGACCTTCTATGAGCTTGGAAACATAGGAATGCAGATGCTCAGTGTGCCCTGGTTACAAGTACTACTGATAGTGTTTTGACCTTGATTTAGCATACATCTAAGGCAACTGTGGCCTGGAACATATTGAAGAGTCAATATGAGATGTGGAATCAGACAAGGATTCAGAACCTGGAGAATTAGCTCGGAGCTGAGAAGTTTAATGAAGGAGAGATAGCAAAGGAATTCATAACCCGAATTAAAAATCTACGTGACTAGATGGCTGGTGCTGGGATACAAAAGACTAGTGAAGAGCTAGCTTGGGCGGTATCTCTAGATATGTCCACCAAGGTTTGATGGACTGGTAACAGCACTTAACACTCAGATGAGACCCCAACCATTGTCATTTGAGGAGTTCTGTTTTTTACTTATTATGGAGGAGAATTGAGGCTTAAAGCTCGAGATGGAGGTGGCAATGGGGATGCTACATTCTCTTGCATTGCAAAAGGCAAAGGTGGTTCCTTCACCAAAGGTGAGTCCTTTTCTAGTGGTGACAAAAAGAAGAAGGGCGGCAAGAAGAAGTTTCAGGGAGAATGCTTCTACTGCAAGAAGAAGGGCCATGTGATTGCAGATTGTTGGGTCAAGAAAGCAGATGAAAAGAATGGTACCTTGAAGAAGACAGATAAGGGGAAAGAGATAGCGAACACAGTGGAAGTAGAGATGGATCTATTTCTGGCCATTAAGGAAGAGTGTTCCTCAGTTCAAGAAGCATCAACCACTGATTCATGGGTGTTGGATAGTGGTGCCTCCCATCACATGACCTACAAGAAGGGTCTATATTATTCCATGCAGCCTCTATAGGAACCCATCACCGTGACAGTTGGAAATAACGCAAAATGCCCTATTGAGGGTACAGGTATGGTTTCATTTGTTTTTGTAAGTGGAGATGTTAAGAAATTATCTAATGTGCTGTATGTTCCACAAATCAAGAGAAATTTGCTATCAATTGCTTCGATAACTGACCTTGACCACGAGGTGGGGTTCAACAAGATAGGAGCACAAATTTTGGATAGTGCTAGCAATCTTGTATGCACAGGAATAAGGAGGAACAACCTATATGAGCTAAGTGCTCTGACAGCCACCACTAGAGTGGGAACAAGCAGACTTTGGCACGAAATATTCGAGCACATCGGATTTGCAGTGCTGAAGGAGATGCAAAAGCAAGGTATAGTTGCTCATTTACCTGCAGTAGCAGAAATCAAAGAACCATGTGAAGCTTGCATGATGGGCAAGCAATAGAGAAAGGCATTCCCACAAGAAAGCAAGAATAGAGAAAATGCTCCTCTAGAGTTGGTGCATGTTGACTTGTGTGGTAAGATGCCTACACATGCCTTGGGGGGATCTTCCTATTTTTTATTGATTGTCAACAACTATAGTAGGAAGATGTGGGTGTACTTTCTTCGCAAAAAGGCTCAAGCTTTTGATAAATTGAAAGAATGGCTATAGCTTGTTGAAAATGAAATAGGGAGAAAAGTGAAGAAAATCAGATCGGATGGTGGTGGTGAGTTTGTTTCTACAGAGTTTGGAGATTTTTGCAAGAGCAAAGGGATCAAGCGACAAACGACGACACCACATACGCCTCAGCAAAATTTGGTTGAATACTGAATGTGGACCACTGTGGAGATGGGGAGGTGTATGTTGAAAGGTGTTGGACTGCTACCAAACCACTTTTGGGCTGAGGCTATCAATACTATGGTTTACATCCTTAATCGCAGCTATACAAAGGCACTCAAAGGTAAAACAACACATAGGCTTACAACGGTAAGAAGCCATCTGTCTCCCACTTCAGAACGTTTGGGTGTGAATGCTATGCGCATGTACCAGACAAAGAGAGAAACAAGCTACAACCAAAAAGCACCAAATGTATCTTCTTAGGCTATTGTGATGAGAAGAAAGCCTATAAGTTGTATGACTGAGAGGCAAAGAAGATCATAGCAAGCTACAATAAGGTGTTCAGGGAGCAGCCACATGTAGTGGAGGTAGAGAAGAGCTCTTCCACTTTATCATTAAGTGAAGAGGTAATTCACTATGGACCTATCCCAAGAGCTGTATAGGAGGAGGAAATATCAGATAATGAAGGTATAAGTCACCAACCTGTTGTTACACCACTAGAAAATCCATTTCCACAATGGGTAAGGCAACTCTATGACCAAGATAACCAGATGCCTATGTCTATTGAGCAGCATGCAGATGGACTAAGGTGGTCTCAAAGAATCAAGGAGCAAAGGAGGGCTTCTGCTCACATAGGCAATATGGCCTTGATGGTTGAGATTATTGTAGAAGTAAGGAGCTTGCGAGTTTGGAGGAAGCACTTGCAGACCAAGATTGTAAAAACGCTATGCAAGTAGAATATGATAGCATCATGAAGAATGAAACTTGGGAGCTGGTAGATTGACCACCTAACAAAAAGGTTATTGGCACCAAGTGGGTTTGGAAGGTAAAGTACAAGACTGATGGGACTTTGGAAAAGTACAAAGCCAAATTGGTTGCATAAGGATTTTCCCAGGTTGAAGGATTTGATTTTCAAGAATCTTTCACTCTGGCTACCAGAATGACCACTTTTCACACAGTACTATCAGTGGCTGCTCATAAAAAGTGGCAAGTTTATCAAATGGACGTTAAATTAGCATTCTTGAATGGTGACCTCAAGGAGAGGTGTAGATGGCTCAGCCACCAGGGTTTGAGGCCCCCCATTCTGTGAACAAGGTACGTAAGCTCAAGAAGGCTTTGTACGAGGGCTAAAACAGGCCCCACGAGCATGGTACCAATGGATAGATAGAATTTTTCATAAATTAAACTTCAAAAGATCTATGTCCTAGTGCAAGGAGATAGCTACACTATGGAGGTAAATGTGAGGCTGTCTATGGAGGATGCCTCACCACCAGCAGACATCGAGAGGTACACGAAGTTGGTCGGTAGTCTCATCTATCTGTGCAACACCTGACCGGACATCAATTTTGCTATTGGCATTTTGAGCAGTTTCTCTAATAAGCCCCGGGAGAATCATTGGAATGCAGGTATGCGGATGCTCAAGTATGTGAAGGGCACTCTTGATTATGGCATCACCTATGATACGGGCACTTCCTTGGCTAGTCATTGTGACTCATATTGGGCTGGAGATGTTGATTCCAGGAAATCAGTTTTTGAATATTGTTTCTCTTTAGGTTTAGGTATCTTCTCTTGGATCAGTAAGAAACAAACAACAGTGGCAATGTCTTCTACTCAGGTTGAGGAGGATCTTATGGCACATGGGAGTGCAAGAGGATGAGGCCTGTGCTGAGGTGCGACAATCAAAGTTGCATGGCCATTGCTGAAAACCTAGTGTTTCACAAAACATAAAGAGATTCAGTATCACTATGTGCATGATTTCGGGATAGTGGAATTGATCTACTGTCCAATAGAGCAAAATGGAGCAGATATCTTCACCAAGGCACTCGGGAAGGATTAGCTTCAGGGTTATCTTCAGAGACTCGGCATTGGGCGGAGAGAAGGTAGTTCACCTATGGGTGGACATTGTAAAGAGAGTGGGAGAGAAGGAAGGAGTCTCACTTATGGTTTTCTCACATACACAATGGGGGAATATACACAAAGGTGGTGGCTGAAAATAGTTTTCCTCTTCTTAGTTGTGAAAGACAAAAGAACTCTAAGTACAAAAAAATAGGTGAACCCTATATGTGGGTCTCAAACCAAACTCAGCTAGCTAGGTGGCATACTAATTGAGCCACTAACTAGAGTACATAAAGATAGCTGTCATCTAGCTATTATTCATGGGTGGTGTACCAACTGCATCAACAGCTAACAAGTCAGTGACAAATGCACAACGGTCACCCTGGCATATCACTAGTGGAGGTCAATATCTCAACACTCCCTTGACATAAACTAGATCAATAAAATCTACTTAGAACCTTCTCCCACACATAGTGATAATGCACCTCAATGTGCTTTGTTCTAGCATGATAGATTGGGTTATTTGCCAAGTGTATACTTCTCATGTTGTCACAATAAATGACAAATGGCCCATTTGTAGACTGATGCATATCATAAAGTAGCTTATGCAACCAAGCTACCTCACATGCAGTCACTGTTGCACCCCTGTACTTAGCCTCTATGCTCGACAAGGCAATTGTAGGCTATTTTTTGCTACTCAAAGTGACTGTAGCACTCCCAAAAGAGAACATATATCCACTTGTAGATTGTCTATCAGAAATACTACTAGCCCAATCTGCGTCAGTGTATCCATGCAACTATATCTGAACCCCAATCTCATAAAATAGTCCATATTGCAATGTGGACTTCACATTCCTCAGTATGCATCTAGCCGCATCCAAATGAAATTCACCTACATAAACTGACTTACCAATCCAATAGCATAGCTCAAATTTGGCTTGGTAATAGTCATATAAATCAAACTTCCTACTATGCGTCTGTACATAGTAGGGTCTTCTAAAAGCTCACCTGCATTTGCGCTCAACTTCACATTCTACTCCAAAGGAATTGAAATAGGCTTACAGCCTGTCATCCCATATTTGGACAACATGACCAATCCATAGTGCCTCTGCAAGAGCCATATCCCACTTGTGGATCTAATCACCTCAATGATCAAGAAGTAATGCAGCTCCCAAATCCTTCATCTCAAACTTCTACTTCAATAGCATTTCCACATAAGGATATCTTCTATCACTATCACCTGTGATGATCAAATCATCAACATAAATGACAAGCAGCATAATGCCTTTCTCTATTTTTCTCACTTAAAGTGAGAAATCTGCCTTGGAAATCTGAAAGCTAATAGTGACAAGATACTGTCCCATCTTGTCAGACCATGCTCTCGGTGCTTGCTTCAAGCCATACAAGGCTTTCTTCAACATGCAAACAAACTCAGGTGAACAGCATTTCTACAACCTTAAACTTAGGCAATCTTGCAATAATATTTTGGGCCTGCATTAATTTAAGTCGTCGTACATTAACATGACCAATGTCTTTATGCTAGATATCAATATTTGCAACTACACCAATCCCATGTGCAAACATTGCTGCACTCAATTCAAGCATGTCCGCATCCAACATAGACATCCTGCCCTTCTTTTTCCCTTTTGCTGTCAAGCGACCTTTATTTTTCATATCCTCAACAAAGCATCCATGTGGATTAAATCTGACTTGCAAGCCCTGCTCAACCATTTGACCAATAGAAACCAGGTTCTTGGTGATATTCGAGACTTGAAATACATCATACATGTATTTCTTTTTTCCATCCTACATAGACAAAGGAATTTTACCAATCAACACAATAGGATGTGCAGTATCATCATCGGTCTCCACAAATCTTGGTCTTTCCATTTTCCGTGCATCCTGCATCCATTATACATGACCTATCATGTGGTTTGATGCACCTGAGTCAACATACCACATCGTTGCTTTCTTCTACACTTGTCATAGAATTGGTCATGTGCTGCACCATAAACAGATGCTCATTTTTGTCATCACCCTGTCTACTAGAGGATGCATAATTGCCCTACTACAATTTTCCAGTCATGATGTCATTCTGCTTTTCATAGCAGTCTTTAACCATATGACCCATTTTACCATAGTAGTAGCATTCAACATTGTTGTTTGCATTTTGGCCTCTCTGCCATCCACCACGACCTCTTTGGCTCCCCTTGCCTCTAAAGTTACCACATCCTCTTCCATAGGACTGGTTTTCTTGAATTTGCTACATATTCTAATTTCTTCCATGGCCTCCAAGTTGGCCTGCTCTACCTTTGCCTCTACCTCTTCTAGCATTTGAGTAGAAGACAGCTTCTTTTAAAGTTCCTCCTGAAGAAGATGCACCACCATTTCTCTGCTCTTCAGAAATTAGAAGAACAATCAACTCCTCAAAATCAGGAAAATTCTCACGAATGGCAATGGATGTCTGGAATTGTGCATAATCCTTTCCTAGACTATTCAAGGTCACAAAAACTAAATCATCATCTTCCACTGGTGACCCAATAGAAGCAAGTGCATGTGCAATCTTCTTCACCTTCATGTGGTAGTCATTGATGCTCATATTTTCTCTCTACACATTATGCAACTCCTGCTTGAGCTGCATTTTCTTGGCTTGCATACTTGTGCTATACATTTTTATCAAAGTATCCCATGCCTCCTTTGGCATGCTTGCATCCTGAATATGCATCTTGAATATGCACAATCATAGAATCTGAAATATTGATAGACAGCTAGTACATAACTTTTTTGGCTCTCTCATGCCAGCCTTTAAATGCTTGCAACTCCTATTGATTGGGAACATTAGGAATAACTGGTTCTTGTTCAGCTCTAGTAATGAACTCCTAATAGCCTTTTCCCTTAAGGAAATGTATCATTCTAAACTTCCATGCTTGGAAGTTATTCTTGTTAAGCTTTTCAGTGACAATCTATGAAAGAGCATTAGATGCCATTACAGAACACTGCAAAATATTTTGTCATTGCAAAAAAAGAAAACTTCTGCCTCACAAGGGCAAATCTGCAAAACTTCCTACTCCCCTGGCCCCTCCCGCTAAAGAACCCGGAGTCAATGACCTAGCCAAGGCCCTGAAAGAGATCTTCACTCGATCTTCAGCTTGAGATGGTGGGCATCAAAAATCAAGCCAATCGCCCTCCAAGAGAATGTGCCAATGTTGTGTGCTGCTACAAGTGCCACCAGAAGGGTCATTATCACATGGAATGCCCCAATATTCCAAGGGTGAATCTTCTAAGTGAATCAAGCATCGAGGATTCTAACGTAGAGATCCTTGACCTCGAGAAAAGAAGTCGTACCACCTCGGATCCCTCTCCAAATCGTGGACCTGGCTACCCCAAGAAGAAGGTGTCCTTCTTGGAGCCCTCAGATGCTGAGATAGTAGACCCACCAATAGAGAAGACTAAAAGATCTTGCAGGAGTAAGTGGTCACCCTCGGATTTTCCTATTGGCTCAGGGCAAGAGGACTATTCGGTCATGTTCAGGACCTTGCTCATCGGTCTTTGAGCATCATGCTCCCTCAACTAATAGCATTAAGCCCTAAGGTGAGACGTGAGCTACAGCAAGGGCTCTCAACAAGGAGGAGCAAGAAAAAGGGAAAGGTACGAGAGGTCTCTTCTATCTCTGAAGAAATTGATTGGCACCCACATACAGTAGATGTCATCATAGATAATTACCGTGTCAAAAGTGTGTGTGTTAATGGGGGAGCTGCATGTAATATCATGGTGCCTCGTATCATGAAGAAATTGAATTTGAAATGCACAAGGCGTTCCTCCACTCGAATCAAGGTAGCAGATGGTCGATGACTCGCCACCCTAGGAGTCATTGAGGATTTGCCCATCACTGTTAATGGGTTGACCACCACCGTCAATTTCTATGTGGTGGACATCGAAGATACAGGCAAGAGTTACCCAACCATACTCGAGAGACCATGGTTGAGAAAGAGTGATGCAGTCAGCTATTGGAAGATAGGACACATGTCTTTTGGTGCTTCTAAGGAGAAGATCCCGGTGCAACTATGTGCCACTGAACCAGAAGAAGAAGAGGAGCAAGACAGTGATACTCTCTCATCCTCGATGTCTGAATCAATGGAAGAATCAGAGGGGGGGAGGAGTTCTTAGAGAGAAAGTTTACATGATGGGGGTGTCTCCGACCCCGCCACCTATAGAAAAGGTAACAGCTAGTCCTCAAGAGCTTAATCTATGCTTTCCCTAGACCTCACACCAAGTGAGAAAGACGAGTTCCTAGAAACGCTCAAAGATTTCCCTGACCTCTTTGCAACTAGCTACTGCCACCTTCGCCATGTGACTACCATAGAGCACAAGATAGAGTTGAAGCCTGATGCGAAGCCTGTGGCTTAGAAGTATCGGAGATTAGGGCCCCTATATACTGATGCTTTGCGCTCAGATTTGCAAGAACTTGTAGAAGCTGGGTTTATTGTTTGGGTTCACAATAATGAATGGGTTTCACTAGTGGTAGTCACCCCAAAGAAAAACAATAAGTGGCGGGTCTGCATCGACTATGAGAAACTCAATGCGGCCACCAAGAGGGACCATCATCCTCTTCCCTTTCAAGACCTCATTCTTGAGAAGGTAAGTGGTCATGAGATGTATACTTTCTGTGATGGTTACTCTGGGTCTTATCAAATCAGAATTGCTAAGGAGGATGTGCTTAAAACCACATTTGCCACACCCTGGGGGACGTTTGCTTTCAAACTAATGCCATGTGGCCTCACCAATGCTCCTGCTACCTTTCAAAGATTTATGCAAATGGTGTTTGCTCCATATTTGGGGGTTTTCTTGGAGGTGTTTTTAGATGATTTTTGTATACTCTCGGCATGTAAGGAGCACGTCGTGAAGGTTAGGTTGGCCTTCCAAAGGGTCAATGATGCGAATGGCAACCTCAACCCTGATAAATGCACCATTGGAGCCACTCAAGGAAGGTTACTGGGGACATATTGTCTCATCCGAGGGTGTCAATCCTGACCCCGAGAAGATAGAAGCTATCCTCAAGCTCTCCCCGCCAACAACCAAACGTCAGGTATGCTCATTTGTCAATCTAGCAGGATACTATCACTGCTTCATTGATCAATATGCTGCTTTGATGCGACCCATGACTATGCTATTAAAAGATGGAGTTGATTTCTCTTGGGATGAGGATTGTGATCATGGGTTTGTACAAATCAAGAGTGCTCTGGCTTCAGAACCCATTCTACACAATCTTGATTGGTGGTCAAAGACTTTCTATATCAATCCTAGGTTTAGTGAGCATACTCTAGCAGGTATTCTTCTCCAGCAAGGGGAGGATCGGTTCATGTATCCCGTTGGATTTGCTTCTCGACAATTGCTCGAAACTGAACGACGCTACTCTGAGGCTGACAAGCATGCCTTATCTTTGGTATTCTACATTGAGAAATTTAAGCATTATGTTGCTGGAAAGTCCTTTATTATAATCTATAGCAATGGTCTTGCAAAGCAGGTTCTTCAATCACCAAATCCCATGGGCCGGTTGGCCAAATGGTTGGCAGTTTTACAAGAATATGATTTTTCTTTCAAAATTGTAAAAGGGGGTTGTTCCAACTTGAAGAATGCTTTGATTGATTTAGAGGAGTGCCTCAATGTAACCCTTGTAGTGGCCATAGAAGTTGGGGATCCATGGTATGGTGGTATCTATAGATTTCTAACTGCTTTCTCCTTTCCTCCAAAAAGTACTAGCTATGAGAGAAAGAAGATCCACAGAGATAGTAGGCGCTACACTCTCTTTGATGGGGTGTTATACCGTCAAGGCCTGGATGGGGTACTAAGACGGACCATTGATGTAGATGAAGTATCTGAGGTATTGAAGCATTATCATGATGGATTTTGTGGAGGCCATTATGCTGGTGACTATACAACTAAGAAGATTTTACATGCTGGGTACTACTAGCCGACCTTGTTCAAGGATGTCACTATGTATTGCAAAACTTGTGAACCATGCCAATTCTTTGGTACGACGGATTTGCGTCTTGGGCCACATCACCCAATGATGTCCATCCATCTGTTTCAGAAGTGGGGAATAGATTTTGTTGGGCCCCTGCCCATGACTGCCCACAAAAAGAAGTATCTTCTGGTAGCCACTCAGTATGTCACTAAGTGGGCTAAACCTATCATCCTCCCTACTACAAATGGTAAGGCAGTTTCAAATTTCATATTTGAATGTATCTGCACAAGGTTTGGGACACCCATGGAAATAGTATCTGACCATGGGAGTCCATTCTTGAATGAAGCAGTGGAGTTGCTCATGGATCGCATGGGTATTGATCATCACACTTCTAGCATCTATTATCCAGCATCCATGGGACAAACGGAGCGGACCAATGGCCTCCTTTGTAAATACATGGGAAAAATGGCCATAGGGAATAGGATCCAGTGGGATCAGAAGGTCACTGAAGCTGTGTGGGCTTACAACATCACTCATAAAATGTCTACAGGTCACACTCCTTTTGAGTTGGTGTACGGTACTGAGGTAGTTTTACCCCTAGAGATAGAGATTCCGGCCTTGAGATTGGCATAAGAACAGAGGATGATAGAAGATGAAAATGTAGAGGCCAGGTTGGTACAACTTGAGAAGTTAGATGAAACCCGATGCCTTGCACTACATCAAACAAAGATCCAAAAGAATTGACAAAAGGCCCGCTTGGATGCTAAATTTTGCAAGGGATGGGAAAGACACTTTGCTGAGGGGGATGTTGTGCTATGCTTTGATAACAGATTGGACCACCAAATGGATAAGAAGTTCCTGCCACTGTGGACTGGTCCATACAAAGTCATCAAGGAATGTAGCAATGGGTCTATACAAGTTCAGGAGCTGCATGAGCCATATGGCAAGAAGGTGATCAACAAGCGTTATCTCAAGCCCTTCTTTGTGCGTGATGGTCCCAGGCATGGAAATGTTGTGCATTCCCTGCCTGGGGGGGGGAAATGTTATGGATAAATTTAACCAAAGTAAAAGGCATAAATATGTGTGTGTGCTTGTATGAGTGGCAATAGTATAATAAAATATGGTGTGCATAAGGTCCAGGGTTGAGGTGGCAGGGCATGACCATGTGCCACCCTTCCACATAAGAGGACCCATAAGGTGTGTTGTACATAATCCATGGTAGTAATAATATAAAATGATAAGGTGGCATGGGTTTTCCATGCACCACCCCTCCACCTAGGCGGTCCCATGCCTGCATTTAGTGAGATATGGACCAAGGACCATGGGAGAAGTAATATAAAATAGGTGGAGATGGATATTATATTGGATTATTCCCTCCATGTAGAATAGGCCCATGTGGGAGAGGGGGGTATAGAAAGTCCAAGAATGCAAGTTAAATAATGGGAAAGTAGGATGAGGTGGCAAGATTCCTTGTGCCAACCCTCCACTTGTCCTCCTAGATGTTTGAATGTATTATAAAATTAGGAAGAGACCAAGGAAGTATCTTAGACTTGGGATATGGGTGTTGATATATGTGGAAAATGGAGGCCACGGGTTGTCGCACACAATTGAGAGTGCGTAATCGCCTAGCCCACATGGGAGACTTTTCCACACACACCATGCATGTGGGAGGATGCATTTATTAGGAGAGACCCCCTCTTGGCTATAAAAGGAGGGGGCTATTCCTTGATAGAACACGCTCATTCTTGTAAAACCACCTAGCTAGTACTTTGATTTCTTCCCCCCATCCTTCCTTTCAAATAAAGCATGACCATCCTCCCTTGATGTCTCCATCTATACATTCCTCGTCCCATTATGTATATGCTCCTCTTTTCCCTCTCCCTCTTCCCTTGTGCCATAGTCTCCCTCTTCATTCCCACCCCTCTTAATCCCTTTTCCCCACCCATGTTAACGCTTCTCCCCTCACGTTCCCTTTTCCTATATGGCCCTCGAGCATCGCCATGCCTAGCGTCTAGCCTCTTGTCTCGAATTCTTTTCTAGTTAATAGTATCTATTCTTGTTTTCTCTACAGTAATTATCAACCTGTATGCACAAGATGCGAGGTAAACATCCACATGCATCTTTGACCTTATCTATTGCTTTCATGATGGATGTTTCAACTTAACTAATATTGTGGTCATGCAAATTATCAATCCATACATCTCAAAAGAGTTTGTATCCATATACTAACACTCCACACTAGTGTGTACTTAGTCCACATTCACCCTTCATTGGAGGTGGGGTGCACCCACATGACGGCAAAGTCATTATGTTTTGATCCATGCCATCGATGGTGATGCACATGGACTTAATGATATTTGAAATAGCTTCCTCCCTCCTATAAGCATACAACATTCTAGCATCCTACACATGATGTAAATGGATTGCTTGCCATTTTATATATCTTTCTCAAAGTTGCTCACATTTACTATGTTCAATGGCATTTTTCAATTCATCACATGTCCAGCATTTTGACATTCTTAGCTTTGATGGTGTCTTGAGAATGCAAAATTATCCACTCCAAATGTTATACAAGGTTTACCTTGAAATTATTATTTCTTCTCTGTCTTGTAAAGTTATATTAATAGTTTGAAGCACAACCTTTTTTCTCATTTCTAAAGGTGATGTTGGCGTTCCAGACTTCCATCTCGAGCATTGTTTGGTAAAGATGGGACTATAATGGCCTACTTGGCCAAATGCTCCAACATGTACCATTTGATAGTTTAGTTAACCATTAATATCCTCGATTGCAAATGGCTATGCCATTAACCATGGATTTTTGAGAGTCTACCCAAATCCTAAATCCTATATCCTAAACACTAAATCCTAAATCATATATCCTAAACCTTAAATCCAAAACCCTAAGCCCTAGATCCTAAACCTTAAATCCTATACCCTAAACCTAGATCCTAACCCTAAACCCCGATCCTAGAACCTAGACCCTAAATCCTAGATCCTAACTCCTAAATCCCAAACCTAGATCCTAAATCCTAAACCTTAGCTAAGCCCTAAAGTACAAGGAATGGCGCCATCGTTTCCAGCTATGGCACCATCGTTTCCTATTTTTTGCCTCCGCCTCTCACCATTCCCCCTTGTCATCTCTTTCCCTCACTATCGTGCTCCTCCTCCCCTCATCAACACACTCCTCCCCTCAACTTTGCTCTCCCCTTCTTCTTCCAATAATCATAGTGAAATTTAATAGAATAGTTGAAAATTTTTAAATTAATTTTAAAACAAAATTTAAAGTTAAATATCAATTCTTTTTTCAAATGGTGCAACTTATACTTGGGGTAGGGTATTATTAGTGTAGCCACTTAGGTTAGTTGTTAGTTAAGGAGATGAACTCTGAAAGACTTAAGTAGTTAGGCTTTTTGCAAAAAAAAGAAATACTTAAGTAGTTAGACATCCGTTTTTAGGGTGGTTAGGCACATGCTGAAGTGAGCTGTAATGTGACGAAATATGAATTTTGCAAGAAATCATGGTAATGTCCGAAGCCGATAATGCCATTGAGAAATATATTGATCATGGTTGGTACTTTTTGGGACAAAATTCAAAGTTCTTTTTAGTCATCACTACAGAGAATTTATTGAGCTCAACATATCGTGCCGAGACACTTAATAATGCTAGTGTACTCATAGGAATAGATCTCCAAGAAATTGGTTTCATGAAAGCAATGTGCAAAAATAGGAATAGTCAAGATGTACTTTACAAGCTATGTACTAGCAACAACAAGAACCATTTCATGAAGGTTGAATCAGATTCAATAGAAGGATTTCTGCAACTACTTTTGAAGAACATGTCGGATACATTACCAAGCGTTCAGATGAATGGTGTACCTACAGTGTCTTAGGTTGTACCCCTTCAAACACAAACTTCAATGAGTGTGCCACCCATAGCATCTCAAGATGCAATGACAAAAGGTTAGAGAAAGCATAAGAGCCATCCTGAGATAGGCTTGACTACCATGGCTATTCCAAGAAAGAGAACCAAAACAACTCCAGCTCCGCATTTAGATCATTTGATTGCATCTTGTTTGGAAGGAGGCAAGAAGTTGGTTAGTGAAGAGGCTGCATATGAAGTAGCTAAAGAAGATGCACTTATAGATCCTCTTCTATCTGGGATTTCCATAAGGGTGTTAGACTTATATCCTTCTGAAGATGAGAGGTAGATAATCCCAATTTATTATGGCCATAGCGCAAATTGATTAATATTCCTTATTGACCAGAAGATAGATAATCAATTTGCACACAAAGCCTATAAAGATACACGGATAATCAAAATGCCACTTGCATGCAATATCAATCTACGTCCCATGATATTCAATATCAGTCTACATCTTGTGATGTTCATGCGAACACAAGGTGATGATCCCTTATTGCTTAATGTCAGATTTTAAGAGCATGGAGAGAGTTTCCAAGCCTTAGAAGACTTCCAAAAGTGTGATGTAGTTCGTGAAGTGAGATTGTACTAGACTAGATACTGGGACAATTCAACAAAGAGATATCTGCTTTTAAAAAATAGGTTCTTCAACAGATGCAAGCTCAA
This sequence comes from Dipteris shenzhenensis, assembly GCF_047967505.1. NCBI lineage: Eukaryota > Viridiplantae > Streptophyta > Polypodiopsida > Gleicheniales > Dipteridaceae > Dipteris > Dipteris shenzhenensis. Next base: position 24,308,949 of record NC_141608.1, on the reverse strand, counting down.
GCCCATTGATGGGTAATATTTTTGTGAGGCTTATAGGATTTCCCTTGACAAACTACAAAAAGAAAATCAAATGATAAATAAATTGCTAACTTTTACGGGTCATCGCTTACATATGCCTATTCTATGACGATTCCAAGTACATTCTTGAATCAAAAAGGTTGAATTTCCTACCATATACGATGAAGAAAAGCTCAAATCTCAAATCTTTTCAAAATTCTCACAAAGGCAAGGAAGTTGTAGATTGCGTGTGGCAAGTCACTACCAATAAAGGACATGAGACCTAAATCTGAATTTTCAAAAAAGCAATACTTTTACCGATGCTTGGGGGGGCATAGTAAATGATGTGCAACCAAGTCCCCAAAATCTGAAGACCAGCATTGCAAGATACATAGATTATTCTCAACCGTTCAATGTATCATGAATGTTTGTACAACGTATGAAATAGGTTAGGTATCCTATGAGGCACTAGAGCATACGGTGAATCAGAGAAAGTAATGATAAGATAAATGTCTATCATTTAAGGTTCATTCCAAATAAAAAACAAAGAGGATATGCAAAAAGATCCTTAATGGTGATCACTTCTTTGGCAAGAAGAGAAAGCATAACCAGATCGACAGCATAGTCACCCAATTGGTTAAAGCAGAAGCCACCTTTTTAGCATTACTTTTTTAACTGACTTCTAATGAGGAGTTAACCGGTCAAATAGTTGATGTGGATAAGAAGAAAGCATATGGCCTTGATCAAATGGTTGATAAGTCTCGAGCTTTAAGGTGGGTGAAATCATGGGATGTTGATGCTACACCAACAAAGGATGTAAGAACAAAAATGTTAAAGGTCTTGGAGATGTCGTCCATAGAGATCAAGAAGAAAATCTTGAAGAGCATCATACAGGGTCCAATCCTTCTTACTTTTAGCTTCTCCTTTGATATTTTGTTGTTAGAGGATGATACAAAATTGGCATATGTCAATGGTATTGATGCAAAGCCCTTCTGAACGATGACCACTGATAATTAGGAGAAGCCATATGTGTTTTTCTTTTATGAGTTACATGATCTTGAATGTCAGGGATTGAACTTGTACAATTTAGCATACGAGGTCCTTTGGCATAGAGAAAAATATCAATGTTGGTCCTTTTTTTCACAAAAGCACAAAGGGATCCCTTGTAGCTAGTTGAATTTCTATAACCGAGGATGCACTTACAAAAGTATATCTCATTCTAGTTCTGCGTCATGACTTGACCTTGTTAAGATGCATTGGAAATCAATCACAATCTTTTCTAGTTTGTTTCTCGTATAGAGGGGATGGTACTTCAATCAAAATTCCTTAGAAGGTTCTCTCAATCAAAGAGAAATAAAATCCTAAATTGATTGCAACAATGATGGACTATATAAGCCAAAGCATCCCCCCCTGATAGATTATATACTAGAAGTTCTTATAAATGAAAATTTCAATGCAAAACAAATATTAGAGTAAAGCAATCTTTCTTTTGGCTTGCATTAATGTATACGAACATTGTTTTTAGTTATTTTGATGCTTTGATGTCATTAATGTCAACATTATTTATAAGCATTGTACAACTTGGAGAATACATTCCCTTGCAAATCTTCAAGTTGAACTGTCCCATTGGGAAAGACAAAAAGAAACAAGAAAAGGGAGAGGGGGCAGCCCTGCCGAACTGAAAGAGAGAGAGAGAAGGCATCGCATGTGTGCCTACCAATAGGATTTGACCAGAGTTGCCTGCATAAAGGGCAGAGACTCCTCTAATCCACTTGATCCCAGCCACTGCATAGTGCCTTCTAGGATGGGTCACTCCACCCTGTCATACACCTTCTCAAAATCCAAGAGTAAGATAGTGCAAAAGGTGTATATATACAACACTCCACTAAGAGAATAACTCATCTATTCCTTTAGAAACATATTATTTTAGCTCTAACAAGTATACTTTTTGTTTTAAAAGAGAGATCAATAGGAACGTTAATCCTATCATTAATCATAGAAATTTTTGGTTAACCCTAAGGAGTATAGTATTTAGCTAATCCTAGGAGGTATTTTAGTCAATCTCAGCAAATATTTGTTTATTTCACTAAAATTTTCTTTTAAAGTTAGCTTTTAAGCACACTATTCATCATTGGTGGACTTTTCTTTAGTTCAACTCTAAAATTGAAATTTACACAAACATCCTTTATAACATGGACTAGCTTACCTATAATCAATTAAATCCATGGTTGATGATACAATACACCATAAGGTGGACCAATACAAGGTACGTTACCTATTGATGAAATTTCAAATTCAATCATAAATTTAGTTTTTTAAACTGTCAATGCATAATTGTATGCAAGTAGCTATGTATGCAATTGCATGACACAAATATTACCCTTAGTATTAATTAAGCCTTTGGAATTTCTTATAGAAACTAACATGTGATAACATCATAAAGAGGAAATCAATTCGAATCCCATAAGCGATATGTCCTTATTTATATTGTTACGTCTGCATGTGAAGAGAATCACTTTGAAAGGAGAAAAGTGAATAAAAATATATGATTGGTCGTAAGATAGGTCCTAAAAGGAAGGATAGAAAGGTGGAGTTACAACATAAGAAATATGACATCTTGCAAGATTCAAGGTTACCTTTCCCAAACCATCCCAACATATGTAAGTGAACATGCAAAAACAATTCAAGGTTACCTATATAATTCAATGCAAGCTCAAGCTAGATGCAAAACTTCATGAAACCAAATACCAATGTTTGAAGCTAGAATTTGGAACAAAGGAGGATGTAAGTGTGAAGGGGCTATAGGATAGCTACGCTTAAACCACAATCAAAAGAAACCCATATTTAGGATTGTCCTATGGAAGATTCATCAAATTTAAGACATGTAGGAAAATCCAATGATAAATTTCTATGTTGGCAATGACAGCACAAGAAATTTCCAAACTTGATCAACTCACAAAAAAATGAGGTCCAACCCCAAAGTTGTCATTTGTATTCTTATAACCATATTTGAAGGCAATGTACTTATCATATCTTTTGCAAAGTGGAGGTGGACCTAGCACTATAGTATAAGAGAAAAAAAACCACTAACAATAATTTACATGGGGAAAGCAAGAATGAAGTAATATATTCTCATAACTATATTTGAAGGCAATGTACTTAATCTTGTGCAAAGTGAAGGGGGACCTAGTGCTATTAGTATAAGAGAAAAAAAACCATTAACAATAGTTTATGTGGTAAAAGCAAGAAAGAAGCAAGGCAAATAATAAAAGAAGCAGTAGAAGAAAAACGAGGGCATGATAAAAGAATGAGACACGAGGATGATAAGGGTGGAAATGAGGAGAGAAGACAAAACAAACAAAGAGAAAGGGCATCATAAAGAAAATGAGTGAAAAATAAAGGAGGGGAAGGAGGAGGGTACAATCATAAATTATATGAAGCATCCCATGCTTATTCTTCCTCTTCTTACTCTATCTTGGAGGACTATGTATTCCAAATCCTTGATAAAAGTAGCTTGTTTGATTTACATTCGTAGCCACAAGAGAGAAGCCCCTTCTCTTTGCCTTTATTATGCAGGATAAGATGTTCTGTATGATGGAGTCATTGGTCCAATACGGGAAGCAACTATGGATAACCCATGGTTATATCTCCACTTTCCAGCTTGCTTTCTCCAGAGACAAACGAGGCTTGGGTTTAGCAATCTATGCAATTTGATTAAAGAGAAGCTACAACAAGTCACACATTGACAATTAGGCAGGTGCGCTAGCAAGCTAAGAGTGGAGATGTCTTTCTTGATGTAGTGGGCATTAAGCCAATCATGCGTTTAGTGTGCCGTCGCCAGACATAGACTACTCCCTATGAAAATCCCCACCGAATTTCTAAAAATCCCTCAGATAAGCTTCAACTCATAGGAAAGCCTTATTTGCCCCCCCTTTCCCCATGAGCTGGACCATCGTGAGTTGGAATGTGGATATCTACATGATTAGCTGCAAGAGGCAGTTGATACTTTACCAAGAGTTGCAGTACGCTTTTGTGGGATGATTAGTTGACATTCTCATGATTCAAGAGCAAATGTTTTCAGCTTTGGATATTAGGCGATGGTGCCATCTCCTCCTGAGGAGAGGTTCAAAGATATGTACTCCAGCAATTGGCGAAAGTGGACGGATTTTATTGTGTTCGAGTCCACCTTCCCACCTTGATTGTTGATGGCGTAGCCTTCAGCCAATCCTCATCCGCTTCCACTGACCGCGAAAACCATTATATTCTCAAAAGATGAGTTGCAGCAGCTCAAAAAAGATGCAGAGCAGGAGAGTTCGACATCACTCTTTGCTCGCATCCATGCGTCCCACCCTTCCAAGTTATAGGCTAGGGACTGGATGCTCTCCGCTTTACCTGGAGACCTCACAGGGCACCTCACCGATGTTCGTCTGCTTGGTCAAGGTTTCTTCCAATTTGTTTTTAACTCCCTAAATGCAACATGTACAATGCTTCAGGTCAATCCCTTAACACTGAGCTCCAGAAGGATTTTCTTGACGCCCTTCTTGTTGGGTTCTGACCCTGTGGAGGAGGATAGCCGGACGATTTCTCTTCCTCAGATTCCCCAGCATCCCTCAGGTGTACCATCGACTCTTATCTTCGATTGGAGCTGCTTTCAGGATGGTCACCGAGATCCCCCCCCTCCCTGGGATGCCTTCTTTGGTAGCAGAGGCAGTCAGTTCGGACGGGGTACCGCGTGTTAGGGTCATTGTCTCTGACCCTAACATCACAGATGACCACAGCATTCTCCAGCGTCCAGATGGCTCATTCTTCAGGCAGAGAGTCGAGATCGCTGGGAGACAGGATCAATGTAGGATTTGCAGGATCCTTGGGCACTTTGCCAGAGATTGCCCAAGGAAGAGAAAAAAGAAAAGGCCTAAAAGGTCCACGGGTGTAGTGTCACATAGCACAACCTTGGCTGGACCTACTTCACGATCTACTACACATCCTACCACTTCTCGCATTGCTGGACCTTCCACCTCTCACCCAGGACCATCGGCTACAGCCTCTCGTCTTGGACCTTCTTCTACAACGTGACCAGGATCGTCAGCATGTCCTGTTCCAGTCGTCCCCCGTTGGGTGCCAGTCAGAGTTGTTGAGCCAATTCCGCCTCAAAAGACTACTGATGGCACCATAGACCCTGCCTTGCAGGCAGGAGATATTCATGTCCTAGTTCCTGATGCTGATGAGGTTGCTCCTGTCCCCTCAGACATTCTCGTGGAGGAGTTTCCATCTATGGAGCAACTCGTTGCGGAAACCCGTGCCTTACTCCATGCTAATGCTACTTATATGGCCTCGCTCCATCAGCAATCCCCTTTCTCTTTTGCTCCTGTTTCTTCACCTCTTGACAGAGGCAAGGGGATTATTGGTTCCACTCCACCATCCGCAGGGATCCTCTGCACACCTGCACCAGAAGCATCACTCAGGAATTCATTTGCAGTTCTAGCAAACATGGCAGAGTTTGAGCTAGAGGAGTTTGTACCCTCTACCTTTGGGGAGCAGGTTGTTCAGATCACCGTGGACATAGCTTCCCCTTCTGCAGGTGTGGGAGTGCTTTCCCTAGTTGACTTCCCTCCTCGTGATAGGAGGAATTTTCCCAGGAGAGGGATGTCTCTGCTACCAGGTTGGGTAAGGTTTTTCATCTGGCCTCTCCCTCTCACGGATGAGGACAACAATTTTTTCTCAGATTCCCAAACCGCCGATGAGGAAGAGGCCTCCGACATTGAGTCAGCCATAAAGCAGCTTTGTAGGCTTGGCTGACCCTCAAACTTATCAGCATTTAAATATATACATACATACATATGTATGTATGTGTGTATGTATGTGTGTGTGTATGTATGCATGCTGGATTTCATTGGGCATTATAGGGTGCATCCATAGGCACCAGCAAAAGCAACTCCTCCCTCAGATACTAAAGGCCTCATTGAGAGGCACACGGAAAAAGAAGAGGGCAGGAGAGTTGGCAGCACAAGAGAACAAAGCTCTGGCACCAATGCAGCAGCACATTTTTTTCCATGTGATGTAGGTTGTAAGACCTCTCTTGTACTCAGTTTAGGTCCTGTTTTGTGGCATATCTATCCTTTCTTGTAATATGTCGTTGTCTATCATCCAGATCTGTGAGTGGTTTACTGATGCTTGTATGCATGATGAGTAGGATCTACATCACTGAGATCTCATGGGTTCATTTATTTCCACTGTGTATTTGGTCACTTGGCTAGCAAAGAAAGCCCCCTCAGAAAAGGTAGCCAGATCCACTGCTTTCTTCAACAGAAAAAGAAACAATAAGAAGGTTGCACCTAGATAGAAACTTTATAACGTAATATATCAGACCCCCTCCTTTCCTCCAATACCCAGCTCACTGTCATAACCTTCACCCTTTTCTATGATAGGCTCTTTTCCTTTTGACTCCACTCTAACCTTAATCAAAATGACCACTCATGTGCCACCCTCATCTCTAAAATACATTATCAATCATCAGCTCATGTATCTTCTGTTGAGCAGGTGTAGGATTTGCATAGGGAAATGTGCTACTGCAGGACTTGTGTGGGAAAAAACTTGCAGAAGGGCTGCTGCAGGACCAGAAGGGGTTGCTCCAGAGGCTGCTGCAGCAGAAGCAGAAGGGGTTGCTACTGCAAGAAGAGCAGAAGGAGCGCCCGCAGGAGGAGCAAAAGGGGCTGCTATAGAGCGCTACTGCAAGAGGAGTAGACGGGCTGGTGTAAAGGCCACTGTGCAGGAGGAGCAGAAGCAGTTGCTGCATGAGGAGCAAAAGGCGTAGTTACCAGGGAATTGGTAGAACGGAAACATTTCAGGAAGGGGAATAGGGAAATGGGAATGGGAACACCACGTCATGACACGTCATCATATGACATAAAACTATACTAGAACATGAAAAAAACTAACTTTTTACAGCTTTGAATTTTCCATTTCAGTTCTAGAATTTTGGAAAACACATATTTGGAAACTTTCATAATCTATGCTTCCCTAATGTATGATTTGAGCCCCCTCCCCCCAAAAAAGGCATTCTATCCATTCCAGTTTCCCTGGCTTCATAAAATGGCGTTTCGGCCATTCTAGAAGGGGAAGCAGAAGGGGCTGTTGCAAAGGATGTTGTAGAGGCTGCTGCAGGAGGAGCAGCAGGGGCTGTTGCAGGGGCTGCTGCAGGAGTAGAAGGTGCTGCTAGAGAGGCTATGTGGAGAAGGGACTGCTGATGCAAGAGGCTAGAGCAGAGTTTGCACCATCAAGGGGGTGAGAGAGTGTGTCCAAATAAAGGGGGTGAGGGTTTCTTTTATAGATGTAGGAGGGGGCAACTTAAAACATGGGAATTTGTGCCCATTTTGGAGCAAGAAAATTTTGTGGGCTGCATGGGGGACTGGAGTTCCTTGGTTCATGCATGGCTCTCCACATGTTCCCATAAGCTACCATGTGTCCTATGCCACCTCATGAGCTGCCATGCGTCCCATGCCACATGTCATGGCTACCACCTCAGCATCCCACATCAGCCTACCATGTCAGCATGCTGAAATTGTGGAATAAGGTAATTTAACCACTCTTTATTTCCCTGGTTTCGGTTTCGGTTTCGGTGATCAATATGACTCCGATTTTGCTTCTGTTTTCACACTTAGGATTCTAGTAGTTAGCTATATTCAAAAGGCTAGCCTTGGGTTAGTTTGAGTTTGGATGGACTCCTCACATAACCTATTACGCCTATTAGTTTATTGTCTTGTCTTATGTCTTTTCGACTCTATCATCTTCACATGCCCACATTCAATGCTACTATAACATTCTCTTTAATAGTGGTTGGGTTGGTGTGCATTCTATGCATTTGATTGGCCCCATGTTGGGAACTCAAGTGGGGTGTGGTCTTTACGTCTCCAATGCCCGTAACCCCTTCAATGGATCCACCCGCAAATGTTAGACCCGAGCCAACTAGTACCTTGCAACTCAACTTCTTCTTTGGCATTGTGCAGAAACTAGTGGTGGTTTGTGATTCAAGTTGCAACCTAGAAAGCGATACCCAACTTGCTTTTGGTAATTCATTTATTGCATATCTTATTTTTTTAAATTTCAAGTTCTTTAAATTTGGCAATTTTATAGACTAAGATATATTTAAATATGTGTTTATATATATTTATGTATATGTTTTTTGGAGAGAAGTGACAGAATTGTTGCATCATATTTGACTACTGCTGCATCCTCTAGTATTGTTGAGTGGTGAATTTGTTAGAAGAAGGATTTCAAAAGGGGTTTGACTTAGTGGGTATGGATTGATGAAGGCATCGAGAGAATAGCGTCCCCTTCTTTCGTTACACTATGCCAGGAGGTTTCAGATTGGTTGTAGAGGCTGGAGACCCTCCAGAGCTCTTCATTGGGAGAATTTTCAGATTTCTTCTGATTTGCAAAAAAACATTTGGAAGAGACTCTACAAGTCCCACATGAATATAGAAATCACTCTATTCTTTTGGCTTTCTATTCATGGTGGGCTTGCACTTAACATGTGGAGGTCCACCTTTGAGGTAGATTTTACATGTCCTCGTTGCCAGTCTGCTGTGGAATCGGTTCAAAATGCTTATGGGATTGCAGACAGCAAGCAAGGAAAGGGATTGCCAGGATCTTTAGCACCTTTGCCCACTACCCTTTCTTTATGATCTCGGGATCAGTTCCTTGGCTTTCCCTTTCAGGTCCTTAGTTGTGAGAGGCATGACTCTTCTTGAAATTTATCGATTCGGTGACACTTAGTTGAGTCATGCTTTCTTGATGATGTTCCAGCCTCACCCTTTAGAGTGGTGCATGTTTTTGTGGATTCCTCTTGGGAGGTTATGTCGAGCATTTCAGAGTGGCATATTTGGAGAGCCAGATGCTAGGGGCCTTGGATCATTCCTAGGTCCACCCCTCTCACAATTTGGCCAATATTTGGACAGCTAGTATATATACGCTGATGGCCACTTAGACGAGCATGCAGGGGTCCTCCCGGGCTGCCTCTACTAGGAGGGTTACTTTCCTTAGGGAATGCAGAGGGTCCCCCTTCTTCTTAGGGTCTATTTCAGGGTTGAGATAGCATTTTCAGCCTCAACCTTGGTTGTTTTCTAGCTATTTTTGAGAGGTTTCTTTAGCCCATTTTGAGGCTTTATTTTCATGCATTGCATGTTGTATTTCCACTCTGATCTTGCTCGCATGGGTTTTGTTCATACTTACTAGGAGTCTTTTTCATTGAACAAAAAAGGGTCCGACTTTGCATCCCCTTCATATGTGAAGGCTCCATAGGCCGAACACCCACAAATACCATTCCTTCTACTTTTACAGTGTACTTCAATAAGTCCATCCTGGTTACTTCATTCATCACTTGGTGTTCCAGTGTTTCCTTAATTTCCTTCTGGTTATATACATTTATGCAGCATATGTGTGTGCGTTCGCACGTGTGTGTGTGTGTGTGTGGAGATTGTGCAGTATGGATTTGTACCGCGAAGACAAATCCATGACAATATTTCCAATGCCTTGACTGCAATTGAATATGCTAAGTATTCACATCAAGATGTCCTTATATTGCAGGTGGATATTGCTAAGGCATTTGATACTGTTTAATGGGATTTTATCTCTCAAATCATGACAAAGTTGGGCTTTGGTCCCAAGATAGAAAATGCAGTTTACTGTCTTTATTCTGACTCTACTTCTCAGTGCATTCTTGGGAGTCATCTGTCTCGGTCATGGACATTAGGTCGATCAGTTAGACAGGGCTGCCCTCTTAGTGCTCTCTTCTATGCCATTGCAACCCATCCCCTTTTGATGTATCTTGATCATCTTACAAACACAGGACAGATGACTGGTCTTCAAATCCCTGGGGCTGCATCTTTTTTGGCACAAGCATATGCTAATGATTCCTTCTTTATGCCATAGAATTCTCCCCGAGAAGTTCACATGCTTATGACCACTCTTTCATTGTATGGTTTGGCAGCGGGATTGCATGTCAATTTTGACAAATCTAAATTACTTCCCCTGAACAATGTGATTGGCATTCTACTCTTTGGCCAGGTCAGGTGGTGCATTCCAAAGATGTAGTCAGGCATTTGGGATATCCCATAGGATGGCATATCACCAGGAAGCAGCAGCTAAAATGGATCTTCCAAAGACTTCAACATAAACTGGAATACTGGAAGATTTCTACTTGGCCTCTTCATGTCAGGCTCAGAATAGTGCAGTCCATTGTAATGTCCTATGTCCAGTTCTATTTGCCTTTGCTACATTGGTCCTCCAGGGATATTTCAGCCTTTATGTCTCAAGCTATGGAGATGTTACGGAGGACAAAAACTGCTGTGAAAGCATTGAGACTGATGAAGATGGAAATGGTGTGCTCTCCTAGGATGCATGGTGGACTTAATGTCCTGAATATAAGATATCATGTGCTTGCAAGGAAGGCGACTATGCTGCATACTTTTTTCCGCCAACAACAGCCATGGACTTGTACGCTAGCATCCATGTGTGTCAACATGAGGACTTGTGCTTATGGTCATTGAACTACTTATCATTGAGAGGTTGTCATTGGCAGATTTGTAGGGAAGATACCTGGCTGTCCTTTCTCTACTGCTCTGATACTTGACTGGAAACAAGTACTTTCTAAGGTCAAATGGGCTCCTGATAATTACTCGGGAACAAACTCAATGAGGAAAGAAAGTATTCATTGGAGTGCCATCTTTGACATTCCGCTCGCTCTACAGGAACCTATTCGGGCATACAATCTCATGAAATTGGGAATTAGATACATACATGATGTGGTAGATGATCAGGGATATGTCTTATCTTTTCCTCAGGCCACTGCTTCCTATGCATTGGGAATGCATCATAGGTCTATATGGAAGAAAATTGCTGATTTATTACATCCTTTTCTACCTGTTCCTCCTGTGGCTAACACAGACAGGCTTACGGATTGGCAATTACAACCCTCTGCTACATGCACTCATCCTGTTCCTCTTCCTGCCTTAACCTCCATCAAAGCCTATAGGCTTCTTCATCCTGCTCCATGGATTCATCAATATGCTAATTCTCTGTGGCATATAAGAAAGCCCCTCTCATGGTGGCGGAAGAACCTCAGGATGTTATGGAAGTGTAAAATGCCATTGAAACAAAGACTTTTTCTTTGGAGATGTATGACACGTACATTGTCAGTGGGGGTCACACTTGCTAAACGTCGCATTGCACCATCCACATGTTTAAGATGTCAGGCTCCTTCAGAGACTGTTATTCATTTGCTTTGGCACTGCCCGTGTACTAAGATCCTCCTCGGGAGAATTTCAGATTATCTTCGAATCCGTTTCCCGAGTCGCAGATTTGGGAAACATTTCTGGCTCTTTGGCAGATTTATGGAGTCTTTGTCTCAATACTCACTATTTCTCTCTTGGGTGCGATATTGGGCTCTTTGGACAATCTCGAGTGAGCATAATTTGGCATACTTGGGCCAGCAGATTCACAAGTCATATGAATCTTTCCGAGCCTCATTGCGGCAATCCTTATATGATGCCTGCCATGAGGGTGATATGGATGCTTCTTGCATAGAGCTCTTCTTTTTATGTTTCTGATCTTTGGGATACTCTAAATTTCGGAGACCTCCCATCATGCAAATTTATGATCATATAAATATATGCACTGGATATTACCAAAAAAAAAGTGTGTGTGTGGAGAGAGAAAAATTTTCACTTTTAAAAAAAAAACTGTGGAGAGAGAAAGAGAGAGAGTATGTATGCTAGACCTTGACATGGCACTCCTCTATCGATTACCATTGCTATGATGTAGAACTGCCAAACCTTGGCAGTGCTATGTAGTGCTATGTAGTGGTTAGCAAAGTAGCAGCTAAAGATCTTATGCTTCAAGCATGCAGCCTTGGGCCTGGAGGCCTCAATACAAAATAGAAAATTTGGACTCGAAAATTAAGCAAATGAAGCAATTGGACTTGAAGCAGTGTTATTTACTGCCATAGTATGAAATAGCACTTCTACACAACAAGTGTGTGTGGTGCGTGCGCGCGCACACACACACACACATGAGGATTCACATACTTTCTATTAGGCATTTTAGCGCTTAAAAGCCCTTTCTCTGAAATGAGTACTCAGATTCACATCAAATCTGGTGCATCCTGTCCCAATGCATCAATTATGGGTCTAAGTTCAGAGATTGCAGTCCATAGACTTGGAAACCCTCGTGTTGTAATCTTCTTTTAGAAAGTTATTCCTTATAGATCATCAGGTTCCAATATGGACAACTTCGAATTTCCAAGCTTTTCACAGGGTGACAGATGGCAATAAAGATTTGCAATTTCAGGTGGTTAGTTATTCATCCTTGCGAGCTCTACTAGTTCTTTCAAAGCCTTCAATCTAACTGTGAATGTAACAAGGGCTTTCATGTTTCGTGCTACTATGGACTCACCAGTATGTTGAATACTAGTTTGACTAAGCTCTTTGACCTCATTTGCTTCAGCATCTCTGCGGATATCCTTGCCCATGTTTGGAGCATCAACTATCATGCTATTAATATGCCGCTGTTTTACTTCATGTGTTAAGTCTACAGGCCCAAAGAGAACAGATATCGTGGTAAGAATTTATGATGTGCCAAGTGCAGCACCGTATTCACAAATTGCAGGATCTTTACCATTCCATCCATTCCCTGACCCTTCATTCTTGTCAAGTGATTCCACCTCCATGTCATCTTTATACTGACAACGTTTGATCTTTTTGTTAGCATGGTTACACAAATTTTCTGGAATGAAGATAGAAAATTTCACATGCACACACCTATGCACAAATGGTTTCGTTTACTCAACCAAACCCAGCCCAAGCACAAAGATCTCTGGGCAGATGAGATAAAAACCTTTCACTGGACATGGGTATGCAGATACAGTGGTTATAAATCAGAGCAAGAGTTTCATAACAACCGAGAGGATGCTTTACCCAATATTGTTGTGTTTTAACCTGTAAAATACCATAGTTGCATGTTCCTCCAGGATCTTTGAAAGGGGATCCTTCAGGAAAAGGTGTCACTAGTCTTCTCCTCTTTGAAGAGAAATCTTCTTGTGCATGTGTGAAATGTCCACAAAGGCTATTTGCTTCTCGCTTCAACCTCATTTTTGCATCTGCAAGCGAAGGTCCACAAGTCAAAGACCATGTGCTTCCTCCAGTTTTTGAGTTCAATCTTAGAAAATTGATGTCCTATGTCTTGGAGTTCTGTAGCTGTGGCTTGCTGAAATCACCCATCTACAGACAGTCCTACATTTACCGGCAACAAGACAAAAACTCCTCTCTTGCACCCAAAAAAAAAAAAAAAGCATTCTTCCAATGGATAGTTCATCTCCTATTCTCATAAGGGGTGTTTTTCTAACAGTAAAGTACTTTAGGGGCACGAAGGGCATAAACCAGCAATCCTGGGTTCTCCTGTAATTATTCATTATTTACAAAAGCATGGAAAAGCCTAATTCAGCCTTAAAAAAACAAGTTTGCAGACAACTCTGGACTCATATCTGCCTAGACACATGGATTTGTAAGATGCATCACTTGCATGCAATGTTTTATACCTCTCAGTTCTACTTATACTTCTTAATTCTGTAATTTACATGTTTTACTTCTGCTGCGAGCATATGTGCATATTAAGAATGCTGACGGACAGAAAAATCTATCATGTCTTTCATATGTACCCGATTTCTCAGGTCAATTCAGAGGTAAATAGGCTACATTGCATGTCCAGGCTGCAACTATATCAAGAGTAACCCCACAATTTGACTGTTTTGCCAAGATTTGAGCACCCCAAACCGGTGGGACTATATCCGTGGTGTCCTCCTTAACACCCAAGACGTGCACATGTAAGAAGGAGCACACTCCCAAATGTATTGATGCATGGATAAACCCGTGCCAAGCACACTTCTCCTTCCATCCCGTTTCTAATGCATTGAAGATATATAGGTGCAAGGGATGTTTAAAGGCAAAGCGTTAGCTTGGTGGCATGAGTAGAAGGAGAAGCCAAAACCATGGGCCGATTTCGGAGTTCCTGCAACCTGAAGATGGGTTTGATCTCATCACTAAGTTTACAAACTTGAATATGGAAGCGATACCATTCAATACCTACTTGCAGAGCCTCGTACTACCCTATGTGGATTCTTCATAAATGGATTGGCAAAGGAACACAAGTTACAGGTGAAGAACAACCGAAGGAAAAACCTTGAGGATACAATTAGATATGCCAAGATTTACGATGATACTATGCCTAAGGGAGCTCTTCGTAGAAGAACTCAGCCTACCACGAATTTCGTGAAAAAGAACTTTAGGCGTAAGAGTCACTTCCATCCTCCTAGGGCTATGCAAACTCTGTTAGTACTTAGCCCTATTATGGCCTTGTAGGCTGGTCAGGACTTCAGTCTACCCTCCGGTTGACTTCTTTGGAACCACCTCATGGACTTTCTATTCGTATCCATTTGCAAGTACTTTTATTTCCTCATCTTGTTGTTTGCATTGCGTCTCCATTCCATTGCTCGCCCAATAGTCGTATTAGAGTAGGTTCTCTTGCTCCTACCTATATGCACCGTGTGACACAAATCAACTCCACAAAAAAATCACCACAATGAAGAGAATACTTGCTCTAGATCTACACAACCCCTTCCAAATAACAACCCAACACCTCTTCTCACACAATTAGAGATTAAGTGTAGAACCTCACAATCTCTGCATACACTAACGGAAAGTGTGAGCATTCATCAACAACCAACCACTGAGCAACACAAACACAACTCTCGAGGAGCTCACGTGCAACAAATCACCATAAACATAAAGAGAGGAGGCAAAATCTACACATCACCTACAAGAGAGTAGAAGAGAGCCCATGGAGAAGCAACATGATATAGATATTATATGCATAGAAGTAAGGAAATACAATGGGGAGCACCAAGCCGTGCTCAAAATTGAGTGACACAATGCTGGGAGTGCAAGAGTTGGGCACATCAAGGCTAGGCAACTACATGAGTCTGAGGGTAGTCCCAAGGCTCAATTTATAGATGTAGAGAGGGCCCAAGAATAGACAAAAGCTTGCCTTGTGCTCCACCCAAGGCTGCTTCTCCCAAAAGGCTCTTCCAACAATAGCCTAATGTCAGCTTCTCCAAAAACGAGATGTCTTCAAGCTAGGTCACGCTGCATAAACCAGATTTTCGACCTTATATATATCGGATTTAGATCCGACTTCTTCTACAAAGTTGCAGATCACAATCCCAGATTTCTAACAAAACACATAGCTCCCCAATAGTAGTTATGGATCAAAAGTTATGACAAAAATAGTAACTGTTGCTTTTTCTAGAAAATGCGACCTGCTTTTTCCATATCTGCCTGCTTTGTTCCAACCAGCTCACAGCATTTGGCTGCTATTTACTTCCTTTTGGCTCAGATTTTCAGATATGCAAATAAGAGGACAAACTAAGCAAGAATAATAGTTTATTATTTCTAGAGAAAAGATCCTTCTATGAAAACTTAAGAATCAACCATACAAATCAGCAATCCGCAGGGGACCGGTCATGGGGAAAAGGTCAAACAACACACTGGCTATTAGAAAAACCAGCATGTTTCTAGAGAACTCAGCTCACTACCTAGGGTATGGGATAAAAGCTAACAGCAAAGGAGGCTTTCCGTGATGGTATAGAAGATACCTACAGGCCAAGCCTTGCAAAAATGCTCCCACCTTTTGGTGGTCTCTCTAGAACGTGGAGTCCTATGCTCCCATATAGCGCACAAGGTGTAGATGATATCTTGCCAGATAGTGACCCCAAGGGTGGAAGACCCCTGAGAGCTATCTGTGGAAATGGCTGCAATAACCTCATGGGTAGAAGAAAAGAGGAACTACATGTAGCTACTGCAAAAACTGGATGGTCCTTGTGGGTGGTAATAAACTGAGGCAAGTTAAGTCCATTGGACTATGCTATGGGATGGAAGATGCTTGAGTGGATGAAGGAATGCATGTGGATGAAGAACTAATTGTGATGGGGACTGCCGAAGGATAGTCCACGGAACTATGCTTTGAGGTGGAAGCCAATGGATGGTGAACTTCGACAATGTTGGATTTGGATCTAGAGCTACTCAGAAAGGAAACGATTGTGCTCAAGGAGACGATCCTAGTCGCATGAGAGCTGCAATGCTGGATGGATCCATGATGTAAGACTGCTAGACCCATCAACTACAGGGGGACCTTACTTTGCCACAAGGTGTAAAATGCAGGAGGGTGAAGACGAGAGCCGACCCAATGTGCAATGAAGGAAGGTAGGGAGAGGCTAATGGAGTATGGTACTACCACTAGTCCAAGGTAGGCCAAAATACAAAATTCAAAAATATCACGACCATACTCCCTCCTTTGTCGACGGCATCCCCATTATGGTGATGTGCTGCTAGGACTCCTTGAACCTCAGATCCAAAGGAACCATGCTGTTGTGATACGAATGTGACATGTGGGGTCTTACTGTGTGGAAGCAAGCACACAGAATAGATAAATGCAAGTACAGAACTCAAGCATGAAGGACAACAGAGATCTTCCTTACTACTATACACTGCTTTAATTACAATGTATAAATGTTAGCGAAACTGCCCTAACCATTGTTGTACATGCGTACCAATCGGCATACAAAATTGAGCTGGAGACTCCTCTATTTGAGGCAGAAATTGCGGCTGTGGGAGAATGAGCTATGCTGCTGAAACAGGACTGGAAACACCTCGAATTGTTGCTGTCCATGTCACGCCCTTGCTGCATGGATAATCTGCCCTGGCTGCAAGGTGTATGGAGCTGATCGGAGCAAGTTGGGGGGCTGGATCTGTGCGCTGGGAGGCTTGAACTGTAGGTGACAAATGCCAGAACTGAATGAGAGGCTGAGGGACAAACAGCCCCTTAAATAGGGCTAGAAAACAGCCGACTAGCCAGGCGGTTTGACCAACCAGATAGGATTCAAAGACGTTGCACAAGGGTTTGGTAGAAAATTTATCCTCTAGGTACTCTGAACACTTTTTAACCTTGAAAAAGATTAATAAGGCTGGATATAAACTAGAATATGCAAAAGTTCATTGGATCTTTCATGTCAATATATAGAAAGAGGTGATGGGACTTAGAGGCAGTCTCGTTTTGCCCCAAGAACTTGCGGAAGTTGAGAATTCGACCTATGTTCCACATGAACCTGAAAGACTTCGATTTCAGGGAAAGAAAACCTAGGAATAAGTTAATTCTAGAGTTCAAAGTTAAGTGCAAGGATAGGTCTAAGGAGGAATCAACTTGGGAGTCAATTGCTAGTCTATAGAAGAACTTTCCCAATGTCGTTGTAAGAGTAAATGCTTAAACAGGGGAAGAATGTTATGTACCTGGACCCTAATCCACTAATTAGTGGACTTTATCCTGCACCCACATCATCCATGAGTTTGATAGCTTCTGGCTCTCCGAGTTGATGCTCGGCTGCTACTCGGAGGCTTGGCACCAAAAATTCCGAGGCAACCATCGGCTCGTTTTCCTGTAGCCGCCTCCTTTAGCTAGCATTTTGACATTGTGCACCTACTCTAGTGCACCTCTGGTGCTAATATGCACCTCTCAACCACTTTTGTGATTTTATTGCTTGAGAGAAGAAGGAATACATAGTTCAGCATAGAGCTGTCATACATACTTTCAAACATGAATCCATTTTTACAAGAGCTTCAAGCTCATTCCAAAATGGCAACATGCCACTTGTCTAAAATCTAGAATAAGTCCTATTACATGCCTCTGAGGGCAATTTCTAGGATCTTCGTAGCACTTGGTCATGCAGGTGGCCTCCGAAATGCTTGCTACGCTCCAAATTGCTTGGGTCTTTAGCCTCTCATAGTACCTGTAACAATTAATTAAAGCGCACCCTAGCGCTTTGCATGCAAAAATAATAAACTGTAGACTAATCCTAGTCATGGTGGGTGTCCCCACTGAACACACGTGCACACATAACAAATATATAAATATATATATTCTCTGGTTGACCGGAGTCAACACTCTTGATCATGATTAAGGGGCTTTGACCAAGAGGCACCTTAATCATAGTCAAGTCTCTCCAACCGAAGTTGGCACAACTCCCCAACCGAAGTTCGCACATCTTGGTTAACCGCAGTTAACCTTCTTGGTATAAACCAAGTCTTCCCAGGAAGAGGCATAGGTAGGCGAGGTGCCTTCCATCTATCATATTTCACTTTCTGATACGTAAGACATTCAGTAACAAACTAATGTATATCTTTTCACATCCCTGGCCCAAAGAAATACCTCTCTAGTGCTTGAGTTGCTGCTGTAATTCCTCTATGCCCAGCATAGGGAGGTGCATGGCATTCCTCCAAAATCTTTTTCCTCATCTCTTGAGTGATGCATAGGCAGCCATCTTTCATTAGATACCCATCTTTCAGGGAATAGTGATTGGTGGATTGCCCCTCTTGCAGTTGCTATAAAATCTCACCAAAATTTGCATCATTAGCATATTGCTCCCTCATGCCTTCCAGGTCCTGATGATAAGCAATAGTCACATTGTTGACCTGGGGTCTTCGGGACAAGGCATCTGCCACTCTATTTCGAACTCTTGGAGTATGGATAATCTGAAAATGATACATTGACGCATCCCTAGCCCGAAGAAATACCTCTCTAGTGCTTGAGTTGTTGCTGTAATTCCTCTATGCCCAGCATAGGGAGGTGCATGGTATTCCTCCAAAATCTTTTTCCTTATCTCTTGAGTGATGCATAGGCAGTCATCTTTCATTAGATACCCATCTTTCAGGGAATAGTGACTGGTGGACTGTCCCTCTTGCATTTGCTGTAAAATCTCACCAAAATCTGCATCATTAGCATATTGCTCCCTCATGCCTTCCAGGTCCTGATGATAAGCAATAGTCACATTGTTGACCTGGGGTCTTCGGGACAAGGCATCTGCCACTCTGTTTCAAACACTTGGAGCATGGACAATCTGAAAATGATATATTGACAGCATATTTGCCCATTGCATATGCTTCTCGGAGAGATTTGTCTGAGTTAGAAAATATCTCAGACTTTGGTGATCTATTTTAACAGTAAAATCTGCACCCAAATGTATTCACAGCATGAACTACAGCCAACAATTCTTTTTCATAAATTCCCAGATATCTCTCAGCATCACGCAATCTTCGGCTTTCATATGCTACTACATGTCTATTTTGATGCAATGCAGCCCCAACACACTCTCCACAGGCATCGCAATCAACATCGAAAGGTTGATAAAGATCCGGGACTACACGAATAGGCTCTGTAGTCAACTTCTCCTTGAGTGTATTGAATGCTTTCTTCTGTGACATTCCCCATGTGAAGGCTACATTTTTCTTGGTAAGGTCATGTAGTGGAGCTGCAATATCAGCAAAATGCCTGATGAATCTCCTGTAATAGGAGCAGAGTCCCAAAAAACTACGGACTTCATGCATAGTTTTCACCTCTGGCCATTCTTGGATGGCTCGGATCTTTGCAGGATCCATCTGTATCCCATTCTGGGATATTATGTGCCCCAGATAATGGATCTCTTCCAAAAAGAATTCACTTTTCTTGCTGTTGGCAAAATTCGAAGTTCTTGAAACACCAAAGCAAGATGTTCTCTGTGCTCTTCTTTTGACTTTGAGAAGACTAGGATATCATCAAAGAAAGTACCTGTGAAGTGCCTATACTTTTGGACTACACGAATAGGCTCTGTAGTCAACTTCTCCTTGAGTGTATTGAATGCTTTCTTCTATGACATTCCCCATGTGAAGGCTACATTTTTCTTGGTAAGGTCATGTAGTGGAGCTGCAATATCAGCAAAATGCCTAATGTATCTCCTGTAATAGGAGCAGAGTCCCAAAAATCTACGGACTTCATGCATAGTTTTCACCTCTGGCCATTCTTGGATGGCTCGGAGCTTTGCAGGATCCATCTATATCCCATTCTTGGATATTATGTGCCCCAGATAATAGATCTCTTCCAAAAAGAATTCACTTTTCTTGCAGTTGGCAAAATTCGAAGTTCTTGACACACCAAAGCAAGATGTTCTCTGTGCTCTTCTTCTGACTTTGAGAAGACTAGGATATCATCAAAGAAAGTACCTGTGAAGTGCCTATACTTTTGGAAGATGCAATCCATCATTCTATTGAATGTGGCTGGAGCATTTGTTAACCCCAAAGGCATCACTAAGTATTCATACAACCCAAATGTAGTGCGAAAAGCTGTCTTATGTACATCTTGTGGTTGTATTCTGACTTGATGATAACCACTCTTTAAGTCTATCCTGCTGAAAACTGTTTCTCCTCTGAGCTGGTCAAGCACATCATCTATGCATGGTATTGAAAATCTATTTTTGATGGTCATCTTATTTAATGCACGGTAATCAATGCACATTCGAAAAGAACCATCTTTCTTCTGTACTAGAAGTACTGGTGAGCAAAAAGGAGATGAGCTGGGCTGAATCAACCCTTTGGACAGCAAGTCTTGCACCTGCTGATCCATAATCCCCTCTCTCTGAGTCGCACTGACTCTATAAGGTGGTCTATTTAGTGGCTCACTACTAGGCATTAACTCTATCTGATGATCTTCTAGTCTCTATGGGGGTAACTCCCCTGGCAAAGAATCTGAAAAACAATCTTTAAAGTTTACAAGAAACGAAAATTTATCATTGTCTGCATCATTCATTTCAGCATGCATATCATTCTCTTTTTCTTTTACAAAAACCATGTACGCGAAAATTGCAGACTTTATTGCTTTACCACATGTAACATCATATACAATGGGAATAGTTTCCCCTTTATTCCTGGCAACTAAATGCTGGTTTTTCCCCCTGTGGATAAAACTCAACACCCTCTCAGGGTATTCTATCTTTACTCCCTTTCGATGGAACCACGGTGTACCAAGTACAACATCATGCTACCTAAGAGGAGAAATTAAGAAGTCCTCTTGATCTATATAACTCTGTACATGGACACGAAGCTTTCCAATCAAAGGAGTAACTTGCACTGGATTCCCATGGAACATTTGATCAGCATCAAGAGTTCTCCCTAGCTCTATAGTTTTAATCCCTAATCTCAGGGCTAAGTCTTCAGATATGAAATTGTCTGTAGACCCTGGATCAAATAGGATTAATGCTTGCTGATCTCTTACCTTTCCCCATGATAGCAAAAACTCTTTTTCCTTTGGGTCTGAGGTACTGCCCAAAACATCTGGGACTGCTCCCACCATTGGTCTCGGTGGTACTTGTGGGTTTTTTTGCTCCTTAGAACCCGAAGGCTTCTCAGGGCACTGGGCAGCCATATGCCCCTCTTTCCCACATCTAAAGTGTTTCCCATCTCTGGGGAATGCAACTATCTGTTCCGAAGTGAATTGGGATTTGCCTTTATATGTCTTTGAAAGCTGACTACCCCTCGGCTTCTGTGGCTAAGACCCTTTCTTCTCAACCTTGAGATACTCTTTCTTTTCTGATTTTGAAAAATCAGGTTTCTTCCTTTCAGTACCTCCTACTTGCAAGGATGGCACTGTGGTTGGATCTTGCATCTGCACGAGACTGGCTACTGAAGCTGAATGCATAATGTCTTGAATGCTCTTCGCCCTCAGAGCATTCACCACTGCCTCAATTTTTGAACTAAGACCTGCTCTGTACTTTCTCATTCGGGTTCTTTTGGAGTTCTTGTTGAAGGGTGCAACCTGCAAATAAGCATCCCAAAACTTTTGAATGTACACCTCCACTGTATCCCCTACATCCATATTTAAACTGTCCCAACCTTGAAGAACATGATCTCTGAACTGTTTAGGCATGAATTGCTGGTAGAAGGCTTTCTTGAAGCTCTTCCACCTCTTTGGGGCTGACCCACCTGTGGTTTGTGCACTCCACCATGCACTAGCTGTCCTTGTCAAGTGCAAGCTGACCATTCTCAATTTGGAGGATTCTGAAAAGTTTTCTGTACCAAATGCAGCATCAAACTGCCTAATGAACTGCAGTGCCTTTTCTGTATGACCATATTGTCCATTATAGATACTAAACCTGACAGATTTACCTCCATCTTTGAATTCCTTAGTCCTAGAAGACTTGCTCTTCATGGATGGTTTATCTGATGAAGAAGAAGATACAAAAGTTGAGCTTGAAGTAGACGGTGAAGGGCTTGGAGATCGGTGATGATGCCTCGATCTCTTCCTACTATGAGACCGTCCCCTATGAGGTCCCTCTCTCGGGGGCTGTACACGAGAGTGTGCCTCTGGCATTGGCATATTATAAGCTGCATCAAGCATAGTTTCTGCTTGAAACAGATGCTGAGCTCTTGGATCCCTTTTGAGTTTTTCCAACTCCTGCATATGAATGTGTACCATATGCTCAAATTCTTGTTGTGTTTGCTGCACACTTCTTTGTCTTGGATGTGCATCCCTATTTTGTGAATCCCACTGGATAGGTGATTGAGCCATTTTCCTACAGCTTGTCTTTTGCAAGCTCTCACACACACTGTGTATGCAACTGATGCACACAGTCTTTGCTTTTCAAAGAGAAAATTACCTCAACAAGAGGTGTCTTGCATTCACAACTTGTCCCAGCATCTGTTTTTCCACTTTTTCACTGCTCAAAGGCATGCATATTCCTTTTTCTGCAAATCTTTGATTCTACTGTGTTTCTGCTGCTTTTCTAACAGCAAAAGTCTGATAGGTAGGTGAAAACTGCTGGCAGAAACAGTCTCTGCAACTGTCTTTTTTTTTCTTTTTTTTGGATGGGTAACTGTCACGGGGGCGTGAAATTCTAAGTACTTTAATATACTACAAGACCGTGACAGCTTTGGTTTTAAAAGTCCAAGCGTGGGCTTAATAATGTGTAATTAAACGCGGCATGGTGCCTAGCACATAAGCGTAATTAATCCCTAGGCCCAAAGGCATTCCAAGGAATTAAAAGAGTGGTTGTTGGGAAATGATGACGTGGCATTTTTAATGGGCCCCCTAGAGGACCATGTACCTTCAGTGGCCCCCCTAGAGTTCCAAGTGGCTGTAGTGCCTTCTACATGCTCCTTTGCCATTCCTGGACCTTCCTGGGCCTTCTAAACTTCACATGTGTGGTTTTCTCTCTCATCTTCTCCCTTTGTTGAAATTTTGGACTGGTTTTTCAGCCTCCTTCAACTGAATTCCGTTTTTCTTCATAACTCCTCACCCGTTTGGATTCCTCGACTTCCGTTTGGCCCGATGGCTTCCCCTCTGCCTCCCCTTCGTAGTGATATATGCTTTGTGAGCTGTAAATAAGTGCTGAAGTGATTAAAGGTTTAGTTCCACTGCCCTCTGAGTGATTAGAGGCCGGTTTCATTGGTTCCGTTGCCGGGACACCACACACTCTTTCTCAAGAGGTGGGCCTCGGTAGTTTGGTGGAAGGATATCCTTGCTGCACTTTTTGACAGCTGAATATTACAACCATAAACATGGTGAGTACCCATGAACAAGAGAGCTCCACAACTCCTCAAAGGAGAAGGCAGGAAAGCCTTAATGATCCAGCTAGTGTACAGCTGTAGGGAGCACAACAAATGCCTTTTGAGCAGGCCACACATGAAGCTACAACTGAGCTCAACAGTGATACTAGTTCTAGCAGTGAGTCAGATGATGCTTGTTGAATGCACAGCTTGCAAGTGCAGTGACTGCTTTGACTCAGCTGGCTCAAAATTTGGCTCAGATTGTGCAAACAAATGCCAAGAAGAAGAAGAAATCAAGAAAGCACAAGCACGGAAAGAGTGAGTACACACATGCATCAGCTTCTCATGGCGGACCGCACACTCATGCATCAGTTTCCCATGAGGGACAGCCATCAAAAATGACTCAGAAAGTGACTTCCAAGAGAGGAATCGCCCAAAAGAGCACTTGAGAAAGAGGTACAAAAAGTACAGCCAATGCAACAGTATGATCAACCAGCACAAGGCCTTGGTTTGGGTATTTCTACTCCTCAAAATAATAATGTGCAGTCCATAAATGTGGCTCAACCACCTCAGCCATATTTGAGGCAGCAACCTGAATATTTTGGCACAGATTCGATCTTTGATGCTATGTTGATTTCACCACCAATTGGGCATAGAAAACAAGTCATGTATGACAATGTGGGAATGCAGCCAGGCATGCAAGCTACAGCATATGCTCCCATGCCTAATGTTCAGCCAAGCATGGCTCTCCCTAGTGAAGGGAATGCTGCAAATATACAGCCATCTTTGGGACAGCCAATATCAAATGTATATAAAGAATTTAAGGATGGTGGTTCTCATGTCAAGTTTAATACATATAATGGAGTACAGGACAGGTACAAAGCCCTCACATTCCTTCAACAGTTTGATGCTGCATTTCTTGGGGGTTTGTTTACAGAAGCATCCAAGATGAGGAAGGTTGCCACATTTTTGAAAGGCAATGCACTTAAGTGGTACACCAACCTTATGCTTCATGGAGATGCACCTGCTACTTGACTGGAATTTAAGCAAGTGTTCTCTTCTACTTGGCTTACTCCAACTTTTGAAGTTGAAGTACTTTCACACTGGCATGACTTGTCATACAAACTTTGCAAGAATCTTGATGATTACACCCAGAGGTTTTGGGATGTTTTGCTGCCATTGAGCTCTTACAGGCATGTTTCTTTGAAAGAGCAAATAGAGAGGTACTGTTGTGGATTGCCTAGTGAGCTACGTGATTATTGCATCAAAACCAAGGTGGGTTCTCTGACTCAATTAATTGAGAATGCAAGGACAGCATATGCATGGATGCAGGAGAAGAATTTGGGCTTTATGGACAGCAAGAAAGAAGACAACAAACGGGCTGCCAAACACCAGGATAAGGACATCAAATCTGAAAATAAAAATTATGGCAAAGGACCGTTTCAAAAGGGAGCAAAGCCCAATTCAAAGCTGGTCAAAGGCGTGGACAGCCTAATAAACAGCCCCGTACCAAGTTATCTGATGAAGAGAAAAAGTCACTCATGGAGCAAAACAAATGTTTTATATGCAAAGGAGAGGGACACCGCTCTTATGATTGCCCATTCAAGAAAAGAGACAGGTCAGATGATGATAAGAATGGTGATAAACAGGCTGATCGGAAGGGCAAAAAGCCTAAACCTTCTGCAGGACTTCTTCCAGATGTGATTGGGAGTTTGCCACATGCACATGATGAAGAGGAAATGAAAAAGACTGAGATGTGCAGAGCATGGGGAAAAATCAGAAATCAGAATTGTTTGTTTTTCTTTGATTCTGGGGTAAAGGCAAATTTCATAACTCCTGATATGGCAGGAAGGCTTGGCATCGAGCCTGAGGAAATGGGGCCATCCGGCATGTGTGATATGGCCAACCCTGAACTCAACACACCTGTCACTCCTATCATTGGCAAGTTGAGGATACATATCCAGGGATATCAAGATGCAGAGGACTTCTACATTATGCCTTTGCCAGAGTGTGATGCTTTGCTTGGGATGCCTTGGATGTACAGGGTGGGGGCTGATGTGCAGATGAGAAACAAGAAGATTTCTATAACTCATAGAGGCAAAAATCATGTACTTGATGTAAAGTTGAAAGGAGAGTCCATCCCTGTAGTTTCAGCTTCTTGTATTTCCAATGTAATAAAGCGTCATATTTCAGCGTACTTGATTTTTCTCAAAGAGGACAGCCAACCAGTTCAAGAAGGCTCTACTCTTTCTGCTTTAGATAGAGAAAGGGCTGCTTTTATTTCAGATTTTCAGGATTGTTTCTCAGATGCACTTCCTCAAGAATTACCTCCCAAGAGGCCCGAGGATCATCAAATTGATATAATTCCAGGAAGCTCACCGCCTAATATACCTCCCTATCGTGTCAGTAAGGCACAACAGGAAGAGATAATGTCACAAGTGAAGGAACTCTTGGAAAAGGAATTAATACAGCCAAGTAATTCTCCTTACTGTTCCCCTGTGTTGCTTGTGCAAAAGAAGGATGGCAGTTGGAGAATGTGTATTGATTATAGGGCTTTGAATAAAGTCACAATTAAGAACCGTTTTCCAATTCCACGCATTGATGATATATTGGATCGGTTGGAAGGTTCCTCAATGTTCAGTCGTATTGACCTTAAAAGTGGATACCATCAGATAAGGATACAGCCTGAAGATGTCTACAAGACTGCCTTCCGCACTTCATTTGGCTTATATGAGTTCCTTGTGATGCCTTTTGGTTTGACTAATGCACCTGCCACTTTCAATAGAATGATGGACGAATTTTTAGAGCACACAGAAAGTTTGTGGGCACTTTCTTCGATGACATCATTGTGTTCTCTAAAAATGAGCAGGAGCACAAGAAACACCTCACTATTGTGTTTCAAGAGTTGAAAAGACACAAGCTATTAATAAACACCAAGAAAAGTGAATTCTTTATGCATGAGATTCATTTTCTCGGTCATATATTGTCAAAGGATGGAGTCAAGATGGATCCTGCAAAAGTTGAGGCCATAAGGAGTTGGCCAATTTTGAAAAATCTGCATGAAGTCAGAAGCTTTCTTGGGTTGTGTTCATACTATCGGAGGTTTATAAAGTACTTTGCAGAAATTGCTTCTCCCTTGCATGCTTTACAAAAGAAAGCTGTACCGTTTCGGTAGGGACCAAAGGAAAATGCAGCTTTTGAAGAGCTGAAGCAAAAGTTGTGTTCTGAACCCGTTATTATCTTGCCAGATCTTGCAAAACCCTTTGCTGTAACTTGTGATGCATGTGGAAACAGCATAGGAGGCACTTTGATGCAGGATGGCAGAGTGGTTGCATATGAGAGTAGAGTTCTCAAAGATGCTGAATTGTACTTGCAGATATACGAGAAGGAAATGTTAGCAGTGATACATGCTTTGACCACATGGAAACATTACCTTCTTGGAGCTGATTTTTATGTGCAGACAGATCATCAGTCACTTAGATATTTTCTCACGCAGAGAAAATTATCTGAAAAGCACATGAGATGGGCTAACTTCCTCTCAATGTTTCATTTTCAAATTGTACATGTGCCGGGTAACAAAAATGTCGTGGCTGATGCACTTTCCAGGAAACCACAGCCTGAAGCAGTCTCCAAGAAACCCAGTGTTTCAGCAGTGAGCATTGCTTACAACAATGTGTTAGATGTGATGAAAGATCAGTATGTTAATGATGCTGATTTTTCAACTATTTATGATCAGCTTTCTGATGGTCAAAGGCATGATCACTATATGTTGAAAGAGGGTTTCATTTTGATGCATGGACGACTCTGTGTCACTGATCAGATGCGACAGAAAGTCATAATGGAAAGTCATGCTCCTCCATATGCAGGACATAGGGGAATTACAGCAACAATTACAGCAGTGGAGCAATACTTTTATTGGCCATCTTTGAGGAAAGATGTGGAAGAATATGTGAGAACATGCATGGTTTGTCAGAAAGTAAAGTTTGACAGGCAGAAGGCACCTGGGTTGTTACACCCTTTGCCAATTCCGGATAGACCATGGCAAAGCATAGCTATGGATTTTGTGTTTGATCTTCCACGTACTACTACTGGACATGATGGATTGTGGACAATAATTTGCAGGTTTAGCAAACAAGCCCACTTTGTGCCAGTAAGAAAGAAAATTACAACAGATCAAATGGCCAAATTGTTTTTGCAGCATGTCCTCAAGTATCATGGGATGCCTGAATCCATAATCAGTGATAGAGATCCGAGGATGACCAGCCTCTTTTGGAAAGGACTGTCTGAAAATATGGGCACTACGCTGAATTTTTCGTCATCTTTTCACCCTCAGTCTGATGGACAATCGGAGCAGGAAAACTCTACCATCTTGGATATGTTTAAATGCTATGTCTTAGACCACAAAAGCAAATGGGAGCATTATTTGCCTTTGCTGGAATATGCTTACAAAAATACGGTGCACACATCCACAAGTAAAGCACCTTTTGAAATAGTGGAAGGTGCCAGGAAGATACCTCCCATTTTGCATACAAAAGAGAAAATCTTCGAAGCTGATCATTTTGTGGAAAGCCTTGAAGAGGCTTACAAGAAGATCAAATATGCCTTGCAAAGAAGTCAAGACAACAAGCAGAAAAGAGCAGCAGATAAGCACCGCAGGGAATTGGTATTCACAGAAGGTGATTGGGTTTTGCTGCGTTTTCAGAAGGCAAGGCTGAAAAATCAGAAAGGCAAGGAAAGGTTGTACACAAAGCTGCACATGCGTTACTATGGTCCTTTCCTGGTTTCTGAAAAGATAAACGAGGTAGCTTACAGGCTGAAGTTGCCTCCGCATTGGAAGATACATAATGCCTTTCATGTGAGCTTATTAAAGCAATATCATGGAGATATTCCCGAGGATGTACCTGATGAGGTGCAGCCTGAAGTGGAAGAACAGGATGAACTTCTGGTCCCAGAGCAGATTCTGGCACAAAGAGATAGAAAGCTCAAGGGTAAAGTTATCCGTCGCTACTTGGTAAAATTTCAAAATTACCCATCACTTGATGTGAAATGGATGGAGGAAGGTGAACTGGCAGATTCACCTGGGATATTGCAGCTTTACCTTGATGCTTTTCAATTAGAGCCGACTGCCCGGGCTCCTACAGGTAGTTCAGCAGAGCGAGCGTCTGGAGCATTACCTAATGTTCGAGAGGGGGGTAGCACCTCCACTCCCTCAGTACAGACGGGCTCACTATGATTTCATGAGGTCGCTTGATGACACTGTATGTTTCATCCGAGATACTGAGCTGACAGTATTTCTGCTGTGAGACTTCATGATATTGATGCATCTTGACTATTGATCGCCGAGGATCACATAGATTTTGAGCAGTGTATATGGATGGATGCATGCCTCTCCTAGCCATATTTTCATTGTCTCTGTATGCTATAGCTGCGGCTTTCTTTTATACTCTTTTATGCTATATTTCATGCTCGCTCCTGTGTTTTGGGGCAGCAAACTGTGGTTTGCTGTTTCAAGAGAGGGGTATGTCACGGGGGCGTGAAATTCTAAGTACTTTAATGTACTACAAGACCGTGACAACTTTGGTTTTAAAAGTCCAAGCGTGGGCTTAATAATGTGTAATTAAACGCGGCATGGTGCCTAGTACATAAGCGTAATTAATCCCTAGGCCCAAAGGCATTCCAAGGAATTAAAAGAGTGGTTGTTGGGAAATGATGACGTGGCATTTTTAATGGGCCCCCTAGAGGGCCATGTACCTTCAGTGGCCCCCCTAGAGTTCCAGGTGGCTCTAGTGCCTTCTACATGCTCCTTTGCCATTCCTGGACCTTCCTGGGCCTTCTAAACTTCACATGTGTGGTTTTCTCTCTCATTTTCTCCCTTTGTTGAAATTTTGGACTGGTTTTTCAGCCTCCTTCAGCTGAATTCCGTTTTTCTTCATAACGCCTCACCCGTTTGGATTCCTCGACTTCTCTTTGGCCCGATGGCTTCCCCTCTGCCTCCCCTTCGTAGTGATATATGCTTTGTGAGCTGTAAATAAGTGCTGAAGTGATTGAAGGTTTAGTTCCACTGCCCTCTGAGTGATTAGAGGCCGGTTTCAGTAACCGGCTGGTTACACTAACCAGACTAGTTCCGGTCTGGTTTGGTTGGCTCCCAACTGAACTCAACCCACTGTAGTCTAGTTAACCAGCTATGGTTTGGTTAACTACAACCAGGGTTAGTTGGTCAAACCTGGTTTGTCTAACTAGTCTAATTTGGTTAGACTAACTAATTGAACCTCTGACCAAGTTTAACTAACCAAAGTTAACTTAACCACTGGTCTACCACATCAGTTTGCTAAGCTGGTTGCCATGTCAGCTAATCTGTCCATCTCAGCTGTCTGCCAGCATGGACTGCTATGTCATCCACACGTGTGTGCCACGTCAGCTAACACGTGCTCCACGTCAGCACTTGTAAACCTGTCACGTGTTACTGCCACGTTATCAGTTGGACACAGAAACTGCCACATGTTACTGCCACGTTATCAGTTGGACACAGAAACTGCCACGCATCAACTAACTCATGCTTGCCAATGCCACATCATCGATTGAGTTGGCCATGCCATGTCGGCAACTCTGCAAGCGCTCAACACCTTAGTGCTTTTGTCAATTTTCGTGAAGCTTCAACGCAGATCGTCACGTATGCGAAGAATGAGCAACCATTCGCGTATGCGGCTCCTACCACGGGGTCTTGGAGTCATCATGTTGCCTCAAGGTCTCTACTTGCCTTCACGGGGTCTTGGAGTCATCATGTTGCCTCAAGGTCTCTACTTCAAGCAAGCGCCAGCGTGAAAGCTTGAACGCACAAGAAGGCGCCTATTAGCGGGGAAATCACCGACAATGTCCTCCATGGAACTGCTCCTCCATGCAAATATCCCATGAAGCCTTTCACATCCCCGGAATAACACGATGCCACTTTGCCTTTTTTTTTTCAAGCTTACGCGGACCGTCATCCCTTAAGAAAGGGTTGAGCCTTAGGCTCTGATACCAATGAAATTTGCCTAGTTCTTTTCAGACACTACGAACAGCTCCCTTTTCTTTACTTCGTTGGAATCATCACGAATCTTCACGTAATAGCAGGCACTCTCTTGCTCTCTCTCTCACTCTACATAGTACTAGGGCCCAGGACAACAGTTGGCTGGACCCCCCTGAAGGATTTTATTGCTTGAGAGAAGAAGGAATACATAGTTTAGCGTATAGCTGTCATACATACTTTCAAACGTGACTCCATTTTTACAAGAGCTTCAAGCTCATTCCAAAATGGCAACATGCCACTTGTCTCAAATCTAGACTAAGTCCTATTACATGCCTCTGAGGGCAATTTCTGGGATCTTCGTAGCACTTGGTCACACGGGTGGCCTCCAAAAAGCTTGCTACGCTCCAAATTGCTTGGGTCTTTAGCCTCTCATAGTATATGTAACAATTAATTAAAGCGCACCACCATGGCACCCATTAATTGTTAGCGCTTTGCATGCAAAAATAATAAATTGTGGACTAATCCTAGTCACGGTGGGCATCCCCACTAAACACGTGCACACATAACAAATATATAAATATATATATTCTCTAGTTGACCGGAGTCAACGCTCTTGATCATGATTAAGGGGCTTTGACCAAGGGTCGAGGCGCTTGAATTATAGTCAAGTCTCTCCAACCGAAGTTGGCACATCTTGGTTAACCGCAGTTAACCTTCTTGGTATAAACCCAGTCTTCCTGCAGGCTTACTTGACCGAAGTCAAGTATCTTTGACCGTAGTCAATTCTTTGACCAATAGAAGAACTCTTTTGACCATAATTAACCTAGATGGAAAATTCTTTAATTATGATCAAATAAATTATCAACTGTACTTTGACGTAGGATATTTACATTGTGGTGATAGGGTGTTGGAAATACTGTAATATCAAAGACAGTGGCCGTTGTATTAAGAGTTAGGAGGGTTAGGGGCACTTTTTCTTTTAAGGTTTTTCTCCTACTCACAATTAGTGGTTGATTTTACGATTGAGTGAAGTGTATGCGACTTCAAGGGGCCGATAACTGTCTCGATAGTAGGAGCAAGGTTGAGGCTTCTCATCTTTGAGGAAGTTGTCCCTCTATTACACTAAGAGGAAGAGTTGCACGACAAGGGTGATGATGAGATGGTGAGTATTGCTTCCAGCATAGGGAAAGGGAAAATCCCGGAAAGGGTGAACCAAATAGAACGGATCCTTCAGGGATCGGAACTCTTCTGAAAGTGAGAGCAAGAAAAAGAGAAAGTGCTACCACCGTGATAAGCTTGAACATCTTATGTGAGACTGCAGGAAGAAGAGGCAGAATAGAAAAAGGAGGACTAGCCCAAGGCGAAAGAGTCTGGTGATCAGACAACTTATTTGGCTAAGAAAGAGTTGTTGTTCTTGGTGGTTACACCTTGTAGCCTCTTGAAGAGATTCATTGATCTAGGTGTGACAATGCTCATGTCTGACATTAAGTAGTTACAAAAGATTGAGATCCTTTTTTGAAGGAAGGACACCAAAGGTTGCTCAAATCATGCTGGGACCAAGATTAAGGAAAGCAAGCTAACATGAGACTAGCGGACTTGAACATTATCAAAGGGCCATTTGGCTACATTTATCCAGAACGCTTCTCATAAAGTGGGATGCTCTACTATATAAGAGTAGTATGGGATGGTTTCTTATCTTCAATGATGACCTTGCTATCCCAATATGTTGTTCATTTTTCCCTATATTCTAGTTGTCATCACTATCGTACGGCATCCTTCACGAGTTCCTATCCTTGGGATCACCAAGGGGACTTTTCGCTTATCATATTCTCCTA
Organism: Dipteris shenzhenensis; assembly: GCF_047967505.1. Classification (NCBI taxonomy): domain Eukaryota; kingdom Viridiplantae; phylum Streptophyta; class Polypodiopsida; order Gleicheniales; family Dipteridaceae; genus Dipteris; species Dipteris shenzhenensis. Next base: position 24,276,661 of record NC_141608.1, on the reverse strand, counting down.
TTTCAAGGAGTAAACAAATACTTGTATATGTTTAGGAACTCCTAACTCACTGGTTTTGTCCGAACCTCTGAGATTGCTATTGTAATCATATCCAAGAACCATTCAATAGAGAAATATTCATGCGTTTATCTCTAGAAGGGGATAATCCTCGTTCATGTGAGAAGTGCAACGGTGCGGAGCGATGATGGAGAGAAAACATCAAACACTCACAAGAGAAAACCATAGAACAAGATAGACTGCACACGATCTCGGGAAAAACCTCCTCAACTACTAGAGAAAAACCCTCCACTCGTGGCTTACACAAGTGTGCGTTGAGATGAGAAAGGCCTACCCCAATCAACTGACTGAGGGGGGGAGTAGGTAACCAACTGGAGGGGCTGACACTGTGCAAATTGACCAGCAGGTCGGCTATGAAGCCGGCTCTTGGGCGGCCAAATGGCCTGCAAACTAGGGCACCTTCTAGGTGCACACGTGCGGCCTGGTGGCAGCCCCCAAGGCAGGTTGTACGTGCCATAGTTAGGGGAAATAGAAATGGGGAAACATGGAATGGAAACGTTTCAAGATTTCTGGGAGGGATGAAACGGGGAAACGCGACGTCAGCAAGGGGGGGGTTAGAAAAGGGGGTTTTGAGATGAGAACACACAAATTTAGAATGCTACAGCCTACACCCTACCTGTAACTTAAAATATAGTGCATAATACTTACCACATGGCACAATGTCACTTAGAAGTTAGAACTTAGAACTTAGAACAAGTTACAAATTAGAACTTAGAACTTAGAGCTTAGAAGTTAACTTAGCAGTGAGCAATACATATTACAAATATAAATGACAAATCTGAAATCAATGAGAAAAGCTGAAGATTGACAAGTTACAAAATGCCAAAGGCAATATAATATATGATTCATATATGTCTCATTGTCAAGAGTCAAGACTCAAGACTCAAGACTCAAGAATCAAGAGTACAAAATTCAGATTCCCAAAAGCCTAGGCTCTAAGCCTTAAGGCCAGCCGCTACATCACTGATGATATGATCAAAATCTAGAATGTAGATTCTAGAACCTAGATAGCTCAGCTGCTCAAGAGTCCTCCACCACCACCTCCTCCTCCACTGCCATCTCCTCATCGTCGTCCTCCTCCTCCCCCTCCTCATCATCATCAGTGAGGGCATCATCAGGCATATGAAAACCAATGAACTTTTCATGAGTGTACTCCTGTCTCATCTTAATAAGCGAACGCAAGTTTGCATTAACAAAGACAAGATCATTCGCCCTGTGTGCTTTAAGACGGTTCCTCTTCTTTGTATGGATGTGGGCAAAGCTGCTCCACATGCGCTCACAAGAGGAGGAGCTACAGCCCTGGTTGAGAATCCGAATGGCAAGTGATTGCACCTGTGGGAAATCAACTCCATAATCCTCCCACCATGTAACACCCAACTCGAAACCTGAAATTTTAAAGCTCATAAAATTCAGATATATGGCAAAGCTCATGAAATCTGAAAATTATGAATCATTAAATAGTAAAATTTAAGAATTTAAATGAGTTAAGATTACCTATCATGCTGGGCATCAAGCCATCCAAATATGCCCTCCTTATTGCGGTAATTGGCGAGCTGGTCCTTCACTCTCCAGATGCCAAAGGCAATAGGAGGCCTAGGTATTGTAGATGTGGAGAAATCTGCTACCAGATTCACCATCTTCTGAAGAGTGAGGTTCCAACCGCGAACCACCTCTGCATCACCTTGTTGTGCAGTTGCCTTGTGTTGAAACTCTGGGTCCAACACAAATGCAGCCGCATGAATGGGAGAGTAGTACTGATTCCACCTAGTCACAGCCAAGTCCTCCAGCTCTTTCAACCTGCGAGGATCTTTCTCTAACACTCTGATATTTTCTATCATACGATCCATCCCCTCATATACCTTGCCAATAAAAGGCATGTCTCCATCAACCTTTTTCAGTAACAAGACAATCAGCTTACACAAGTCATACAAGTGTGATGCATCAGCCCAAAAGTCATCACTGCCTATGCACAAATCGTAGACCAATATCCCAAGAGCCTGCTTTGAAGTGGGCCATGCATCCCACTGTGGGCTTGCCACCACCTGCTTAAGAGAAGGTCTCATTTCAATGAGTCTTCGAAGCATCATATAATTGTATGCAAACCTTGTCTCTGCATACTTCAAAAGCTCCTTCCTTGCATAGGTGCGATACAAAGAGAGAGAAAAATGATGGCGTGTAATGAACCCAACTATCTCTCTTCCATTATCAATTACAGTTTTTAGCCAAGGTACCTTTGTTCCAATAATGCACCTGCAGCCCTATTGGTATTTTCACCATCTGCACAACATTAGACGTTCTCCACTGCATCTGTGTCATGTGCATGGATTGGTATCTGACGTGTACTGGGTACACAAGACTAGCTCAGGTAACTTGGGGAGGCTTAGAGCTAGGCAGGCTTGATTCTCGGGTTGAGTGGCAAGGGTACGAACCATTTATAGGTCTTCGCTATTTTTGGCACTTGGGGCCCGAGTCTATATAAGGGGCCCAAGGGTTCAGTTCTCAGGGAGCCGATGGGAGCAAGTTATCCCAGGCTTCACAGCGCCACCTGGTGGTATGGGACACCAGGCTGGTTTGGATCTCATTGGGAGTTCGTGCCAGTAGCTCAGCTCGTGGCTCGGAGGGGACATCTCCTAACTCGGGATCACATCCCGTAGATGTCATGGTTGGGTGGTGAGCAGCCTGCTCAGTTTCTCACGTTGTGTGTGTTTGTTTGCAGATCAGAGGTTTCAGGAGTGCCGGGACGTGTTAGTTGGTATCAGAGCCAGCTCCTAAGGTAGGAATTTTTTATGCGAGTACTTTGGACGATTTCTTCCTCCAGGTATGCCCTAAAATTCGAAATTTGCTGCTGCAAATTCTGGTTGGTTCATGGGTTATCAGGGGTGGTTAGGATGTAGGGAAAAAGGTAGGAGAAAGAGAGAGTGTGATTCGAATTTGCTGAAGGGTTTAGGTGAGAGAGGATCGAGCATAGCTGGGAGAGAGCGGAGGTGCAGGTAGGAGAGGCGATAGAGGAGCTGAGTGGCAGGCGTGCAGATTGTGGCTGGTCAGGGCTGCGTGGGGGTAGAGAACGCAGAGGCGTGAGGTTGTGTGGTGCGCTAGGGCTGGAAGGAGTTTCGGCCAAGGCAGGATGATGCGCAAGGGGCTGGAACAGGGTGCGGCCACCCTGTGGGAGGTGCTGTTTTTTTCGAAAAAGCACCACCCTCCAAAGTTGGGAGGGTGAGCTTTTCTGGGAAGCAGGGCTTCCTAGATTAGCTGCCCTATTCCCTATATAGCTTGGCAAGGTCCCAAGCTCAGCCATAGCCTTGTGCAAGAAGCCCTCCTTGCCTATCGTCTTGATTGCGCCATCACGATTCCGTACAGCCCGCGTCAGCTGCAGTACCACCCGCGTCAGCAACCGTACGGACTGCGTCAGCATCCGTACATATTGCGTCAGCAACCGTATAGCCACGTCAGCAATCCGTACTGTTTGCGTCACCTGTACGGTCAGCACGAGGATTCCGTACAGTACGGTTTGCTGCAGATCTCCGTACACTGCAGCCTGCAGCGAATTCAGCAAGAGGAAGACTCCGGGATTATTTGCGCCGCTATTCGCCAGTTTCCAGCATCCTCTTTCGTCAGCATCTCTTGGGACGGTTTTTCTCTACTCCACTCTCCTTTCAGCTTCGATTCACCCAGTTATTTCTCTCAGTTATATTCGTTTCAAATCAGATTTTAGATATGTCTGATTCTACAAATCCCGAGTTCACCATGGGAGATCAGGATTTGGATTACACTCCTGTGGGAGAGGAAGACCAGGGTCTTTATGACGATCTGATTACGAAGAAGGCCTTCAGTGAATTCACCACTACTCTGGATGGAAAATTCGAGCAGGTTAATGCGAATCAAACGATTTTTCTCTACTCCACTCTCCTTTCAGCTTCGATTCACCCAGTTATTTCTCTCAGTTATATTCGTTTCAAATCAGATTTTAGATATGTCTGATTCTACAAATCCCGAGTTCACCATGGGAGATCAGGATTTGGATTACACTCCTGTGGGAGAGGAAGACCAGGGTCTTTATGACAATCTGATTACGAAGAAGGCCTTCAGTGAATTCACCACTACTCTGGATGGAAAATTCGAGCAGGTTAATGCGAATCAAACAGGGTTGACACAGCAACTCCAAGGGATTCAAGCGACTCTCACTCTTCTGACTAGCACTGTGCAGGCACTCACGCATGTGGATGCCATGGCTTCAGTGCTAGGTCCGAACATAACTCCAGACCCTTTTCCAGGAGATCAAAAGTCTCGAACGAAGGAGGTTGTTGACACTTGGTTACACAAGTGGTAGGTACACTTCCAGTTCCACCCGTACCCAGATGAGAAGAAAATCCAGCTTGCAGCCGATTTCATGTCAGGTAAGGCTCTGCTATGGTGGAAGGAACTCCAACCTAAGCCGGATACATGGATAGATTTCGAAGGGGTCTTCAGGAAGGAGTTCCTGAAGAAGGAGGACGATTATGATATCGTTGGCAAGCTTAAAGCCCTCGATATGTCAAAGCTGAACTTGTCATTTGAAGTCTATCTTCAAAGGTTTCGAGATCTGCAGACCAGGGCCACAAAGATGGATCCAGTGACCTTGTTAGGTTTCTTTGTGGATGGTTTGCCAGATTCGTACAAGTTGCAAATCAAGAACAACAAATTTACAACGTTGCAAGAGGCCATGAACTACGCGCGTATTTATGATGATACCATGGCCGGTGCAAAAGCAACTACAGTTTCTGACACGAGTGGAAAGAACAAACGCAAGTTCTTTCAGCCTACGACTGGTACCGGGGAGACAAAGTCTACAAACAACGCCTCCAAGAAAAACTTAACTCAGGCAAAGAATGGTGGAGCCCGTTTCCTTCGCACATTGAAGCTAAAGAAGGAAGGACGATGCTTCTATTGCGAGGAGCGGGGCCACACCAAGAATGAATGTCCAAAGCGCAAGAATCAAAAGTTAGCGCTTGGACCGAAGCTCCAGGCGGGTCCAGGTACCAAACCCAAGGGAGCGAACCAAGTTTCGATGACAGGCATTTCTGTAAATGTCATTACCTGCCCACTTTCTTGTAATTGCACTTTCAATACTTCGTTGTTTGATTCCCATGATCTTTTCCGAGTTTGTGGAGAAGTTAGGGACCAACAGGTTCACATTCTCTTTGATCCGGGCCGCTCTCACAACTTTGTTAATTACAAATTTGTGCAGAAGATGGGGCTGTCCACAGTACCTAGCGATCACACCTATGAGGTGCAGCTTCCAGCTGGGAAGCAGTTTTGGGATCGCAAGGTTGAAGCGCTACCTATCCGGATTCAAGCTTATATAGGGGCTCTTACGTGTTATGTTATGCACCTGGAGCATGTAGACTTGTTAATCGGAATAGAGTGGTTTAAAACCCACAATATTCAGATTGAATGGACGGAGCATACACTTTCTTTTGTAGATAAGGACACCCAATTTTGTATTCAGTATTTTGTATTCAGTGTGATAAAATTCCCTCTTCTCAGGGCCCTATTGTATCTGCGATGAAGCTTCGGAATATATTAAACACTTCTCATTATGATGTCTATCAGTGTGTTTTGATTCCGCTTTCTTCATTTGTTGTCTCTGTAATTAACAAGAATGATTTAAGTGTGTTTGAACACCGTGAATTGAGAATGTTGTTAGATAGTTTTAAGGATGTATTCCCTGCTCAACTGCCGGAAGGTTTACCTCCAGAACGGGCAATAGATCATCGCATAGATTTAGTCCCAGGGGCTCAACCTATTAGTGTACCACCTTATAGGATGAGCCGGCTAGAGGAGGATGAGTTAGCTACCCAGCTACAGGATTACCTGAATATGGGCTATATACGCCCAAGTAAATCACCTTGGGGTGCACCTGTCCTCTTAAGAAAGAAGAAAGATTCTACATGGAGAATGTGTATAGATTATAAACGATTAAATAAAGTGACAATTAAGAATCGATACCCTCTACCTCGTTCCGATGATCTGATAGACCGTTTGGCCAGAGCGATGTATTTCACTAAGATTGATTTGCGTACGGGTTATCACCAAATCCGTATCTATGCTAAACACATAGATAGAACCGCATTCCGAACTAGGTATGGTCACTACGAGTTTCTTGTATTACCTTTTGGTTTGACCAATGCTCCTGCCACATTTCAGCAGATGATGAACGATTTGTTCAGGGATTTTCTGGGCAAATTTGTTGTAGTGTTCTTAGATGACATCTTGGTATATAGTCGAACGCTTGAGGATCACATAGGGCACCTCCGGATTGTCTTAGCTATTCTAAGACAGCATAAGCTCTATGCCAAGATGAGTAAATGTGACTTCTTTATGAAGGAGATCATTTACTTAGGGCACAAGATTTCTTCTGAAGATATTAGCATTGATCTGGATCGTATCCAAAAGGTTTTAGAATGGCCTATTCCTCAGACTATGAAACAACTTCGTTCTTTCCTAAGATTTACGGTATTTCTACGGAAGTCTGTGCGTGATTATTCACATATCACGGCACCCCTGACCAACATATTGAAGGGTCGTGGACGCAGGTCTACCCAGCCAATCTCTTGGAATGATGCATTGAACAAGGCTTTTGAAACCTTGAAGTTTTCTATCAAGGAAACACCCGTTCTTGCATTACCCGATCCTACCCGGCCTTATGTTTTAGAGGCCGATGCAAGTGATTATGCGATTGGGGCAGCTCTATTCCAAGAGGGCAGACCTGTAGCTTTCGAAAGTAAGAAGCTAGACGACACCCAATATCGTTGGCCCACACTAGAAAAGGAACTTTATGCTGTAGTGTATGCCCTTAAGGTTTGGAGACACTACTTGTATGGTTCAAAGTTCCTTGTATTGACTGATCATCAGTCAATTAAGTATGTGTGTGATGGATCTGAATTGAGGGGACGGAAAGCTAGATGGGCAGAATTAATGCAAGATTTTGATTTTGAAATACGTTATCGTAAGGGTTCGTTGAATAGTGTGGCCGATGCCTTAAGTCGAGTTAAGTTTGTAAATGCTCTGCCATTTACGGAAATATCCTCAGACCTATTTCAATCCTTGAGAGCTATATACAACTGATAGTTATTTCAGTTCTTATTGGCAGAGAGTCCAGGATGGGAGCTCCATGGTTGACCAGGACTCAGGGATTGTGCCACCTACGGTACAGGCGGCGGGAGGTCAGTGGATGATTAGGAACGGCTTGCTGTTCCGGAATGAAAAGATTTGTGTGCCAGATGTTCTGGACCTTAAATCCAAGATTCTCTGGGAGTGTCATGATGCTCCTAGTGCTGGACATCCGGGTATACATCGGACTCTGTCTCTTGTGAAGCATACCTTTTATTGGCCAAAGATGCGTGCATTTATTGAAAACTATGTAGTAGGTTGCCGGGTTTGTCAAGTTACTAAGGCAGAATGCCTTAGAAGCGCGGGGTTATTACAGCCATTACAGATTCCAGGTAATAAATGGGAAAGTATTTCCATGGATTTTATTACTGGTTTGCCTCGAACGCGCAAGGGTCATGACTCCATTTGGGTCACAGTCGACCGTTTGACAAAAATGGCTAGATTCTTACCTACTAGAACAACTATTTCAGCTGTTCAGCTGGCTCACAAGTTTGTGGACCACTTGTTTAAGCTATATGGTTTGCCATCTGACATAGTCAGTGACAGGGACTCAAACTTTACAAGTAACTTTTGGACACTTGTTTTTGAGAAGTTAGAAACTACTCTAAGTATAAGTTCCTCGGATCATGCACAATCTGATGGCAGTACAGAGAAGGTCAACCAGTTGGTTGAAGACATGCTTCAGGCATATGTATCTAAGAGACAGTCTTCATGGGAAGATTATCTACCTATGATAGAATTTGCTTATAACAGTGCAAAGCATTCGAGTACTGGTTAGAGTCCTTTTATGCTTATGTACGGGTTTCAACCTAAGTCACCAGTTATGGTTGGGTTAAAAGGGATTCAAAATGATGCTGCTAAGAACTTCTTGCAAGACATGCAAGAAATGTTGCAGTTTGCCAAGGAGTCTATTAGAAGTGCCCAAGATCGGGACAGATTTTATGCTAATAGACATCGTTCACCTAGAGAGTTCTCTGAAGGAACGATGGTATATTTACGAATTCCCAAGGAATCCAAGAGCCTAAGTACTGGTTTGGTTCCGAAATTATCCCCCGGATACTGTGGTCCATTCAAGGTCATTAAAAGAATTGGACCAGTTGCATATCGACTAGAATTGCCTCCTGATGTTAAAGTACATCCAGTCTTTCATGTCAGTAGACTGAAAGAAGTCTTGGGTGCGGATGATCAACTTGTTTCTCCTCATGAGATAATAAAAGTTACTGATTTGACTTTTATTCCACATGAACCTGAGTGTATTCTTGAATTTCGTGACAGACAGATTCGTAATCGATCTATCACGGAATACAAGATCAAGTGGAAGGATCGTGTTGAGGAGGATGCAACATGGGAGACATTACAAAACCTCCAGAGAATATTTCCCGATTTTTTAGCGAACTCAGGAGTGAGTTCTTAGAGGAGGGGGAGTATGTCATGTGCATGGACTGGTATCTGACGTGTACTAGGTACACAAGACTAGCTCAGGTAACTTGGGGAGGCTTAGAGCTAGGCAGGCTTGATTCTCGGATTGAGTGACAAGGGTACGAACCATTTATAGGTCTTCGCTATTTTTGGCGCTTGGGGCCCGAGTCTATATAAATCAACCAACGAGGTACCTTTTGAGAACTTACCCCGGAACAATCCTCGACGTCCTAGAGAGGTGGGAATCATTTGGATCACAGTCAAGGTCACTCTCGGGAGAAGACTCAAGAACTGTCGGAGCGGGGGCTATAGAGGGCACTAATTCCATCACTACTATCATCCTCCTCAGGTGCTGGAAGAAGGGGTGGGGTATGATCAATGATAGAAGATGGAAGCTGCTCATCAAAACATCATCCCTGCTGAGAACAATCTCCTTCTTGAAAGGGTCACATAGTCGATAGCCTGTAGATTGCGAATTATATCCGACAAAGATCGTCTGAGTGGACTTTACATCTAACTTCCCCCTCTGCTTCTTGGGAATGTGGACAAAGGCATCACATCCAAATATGCGGAAATAGGAAACATCAGGCTTCTTGCCAAAATCGGCTTCAAAAGGAGTGACCTTGGGAACAGCAAACGCCGGAGAGCGATTCACTGCTGTGGCAGTGGCTTCAGCCCAAAGGAGCCGAGGAACTTCTCGATGAGTAAGCATGGACCGAGACATCTCTACTACGGTTCGATTCTTGCATTCAACAACGCCTGCTTCAGAAGCTGTGCCAGTGTTGTCAAACTCGTATCAAATGCCTTTGGTCACACAAACCTCCTCAAATGGATGAAAACATCATTCACCACCTTTGTTTGACCGAAGAGCTTTTACATGAAAGTTAGATTCATTCTCAACTAAGGCACACTATTCCTGGAAGCAAGAATATGCCAAAGATTTTAGGGGCAAGAAATATATCCACATAAACTGACTGAAGTCATCGACCAGTAGCATGAAGTAGAGAGCCCCACCAAGATTGGCAAAAGACATGGGTCCACACAGAGGATCATGGACCAACTCTAACGGGAAGGAAGCCCGCCGTGAGGCCTGCTTCGGGAACGCATCTCGGTGTTGCTTGCCTTGAATACATGACCGGCATTGTCCATGCTTGTTGCCCACATCCGGTAGTCCGAGGACCATTTGTTCTCAAGCAGCATGTCAGAGAGCATCAGCATTCAATTGACCAAACCAAAAATGCCAAAGATCTCCTTGACAAGATGACGTGATCGTGGAGAGTGCTGACAAGGTGTAAATGCCATGACTAGTTGTACTAGTCTGGATCACCTGACCAATAGCCTTATCTCTAACTTCCACAAAATTTCATCAAACAACACTGTGGTTCCATAGCGGCAAGTCTCATAGACAAACAATAGATTGAACTCAAGAGAAGGAACGAACAAAACTCGAGAGGAGTGCATCCCTCCTTTTCCATTGGGAATGATGTCGAGGTTTCCCTCACCACGAACTTTGATGGTTGAGCTATCACCAATACAGACATCACCGCCGGAGATCACAAAATCCTTTAACCCAACTGCAGAAGGACTCATATTCCGGGATGCCCCACTATCAATGATCCAGGGCTGGACATCTATGGCGTGAGAGATAGAACCCCCTCTCCACCAAAGGATGCAACAGAATCAAGCATCTCAATATGCACAAAAGCGGGAGTGATAGCAACAGAGGAAGATCCTGACCCTCTGGAGGAACTGGAGCCTTTATTGTTAGCTCAATGCGGACACTGCTTCCAGTAATGTCCTTTCTCACCGCAATGAATTACATGACCTTTCCGCCTTCAATGCCTCTTTCTCAGCTACGGTCCTCGTATCAAGGGAACGGCGTCCTTGAGACTCGCTCGCCGACTGCGGGGGTGCTAGGGCATCGGAGCCAGTGCCATGGGTTGAACTTTGAAATTGGTCCTCTTGATCCAGCACCATAGGCACTAATTCCTCCTAGGTGAGAGAACTCATCCTGCACTCGTAATCAGGGAAGAATAAAAAGTAGAGTACTGGGATGTGGGATGGGACAACAAAGTAATGGCCATATCTTCAGATGAGATCTCCTTCCCTGCCTGAAGTATCTCCTGTTGGAATTCCTGAAGCTTATTGATGTGTTCCCTCATAGAAGATGACTTAGCAGGATCTAATATCCGCATCTGAACCTCAAGGGAGACCCTTTTCATAGGAGTAGTCCAGTTATAGAGGGAAGCCAAATGCTCCTAGATACTCTTTGATGCTGTCATGTGCTTTACATGATTAATGACCTGAGGAGTACAATTCAAGAAAATGAACGATCGGACCCTTGCGTTGACACGGTCCCAGATCTGAGCTAGATTCACGACCGTCTGCTGATCCAAAATGCCCAAACTTTCATCAAGAGGATCTAGCCTTGTGACACCTACCAGGATGAAGTCTACCAAGTCATAAGACTGCAATATCGACTCCATCATACACGCCATGATTGTTCCCGTCCAGTTGTCGATCAACAGGGAACGTGGGTAGAACAGGAATCTTCACCTTGTTTTCTGCCAATTCTTGTAGAGAAGCCATAGAATAAAAGTGAGAGGGACAGTGAAGATCGGGAGAGAGGAAGAGCAATGAAGGAAGAAAGAAGAAAGGAGAGAGGGCTGAAGAGGTATGAGTTAAAAAAATGCTTCCTTCAACCTCCGAGCATCCGGCCTTCACACAAACTACCCCTTCGATCTGAAAACACCCTTCAAAGCATATCAACAGCAGCCTGTATCTTCCACTATGAATAGCTTCCCAAGCTTGCTGAATCTCCTTTCCACAACTAATGTCTTTTAGCCAGCCTTAGGCTCTGATACCATGTGAGAAGTGCAGCGGTGCGAAGCGATGATGGAGAGAAAACAGCAAAAAATCACAAGATAAAACCAGAGAACAAGAGAGACTACACAGGATCTCGGGAAAAACCTCCTCAATTGCCGGAGAAAAACCCTCCACTGGTGGCTTGCACAAGTGTGCACTGAGAAACAAGGGAGGGAGGGGACCCTATTTATAGGGTCACCCCCTGCCCCAACCAACCGACTGAGGGGGGGAGTAGGTAGCCGACTAGAGGGGCCGACCCTAGCCTGTGCAAACCAACTAGCAGGTCGCCTGTGGGGCCGGGCTCTTGGGCGGCCCAATGGCCCAGCAAAGCAGGGCACCTACCAGGCGCATACGTGCGGCCTGGTGGCAGCCCCCAAGGCGGGCTGTACATGCCCCCTTGTGTGACTCAAGCAGGCCCGGAACAGGCCTGCAGACACCCGCATAGCTCCAGACAGATGGCGGCCCCTCCGTGACCTTGAAACAGGGGCAGGCAGCCATGCCCAGGCCCCGGGCGCACGTAGACATCCATGGTGAACCCCCTCTGCCTCTCTGGGGTGGGCAAAGGGCAAACCCACAAGCAAGGCCCTCACTCTCCCTCACATGAGCGAGCAGACCCACAACCAAGGCCCTCACTCAAGGAGACACGAGATGAATTCTAACAATTCATAGCCCACGCAGTGTCACGATTTCTCTCTCTCTTTAACCTATCCTCTCTTTTGCTTTCTTCCACGTGGATTTGAGTTTATTAATTGTTCCATCCAATAGCTATTTTAAGTGTTGATTTAAGTTAACATCTCTAGAAACACCTTCTGCATAAGAACACTTTTAACAAACTACATGCTAATTCATCAATTTGTTATTTAAGATCTGGGCATCTAAGTCATGCTATCCTTGGAATGTGCTTGCTTGACGTCTTACAATTCCACTTCATATGCTTTCATGCCATTGGCTTGCTCTGTTTGTGTTTGCTTGAGCATTTTATTCTCTCTCATTAGGGCAACAGTTTTTCTAGTTCCCCAAGACATGGTAGTATGGCCCCCTTGTATGCATGGAATCCATTCTTCGTAGCTAGCTCAAGCGGAGTCGGATTTTGTCGCTCTTTCACCGTGTCTTCCATGGCCTTCAGTGTCTTTAACTTTACAGGCATGTTGTGCCTCCTTGCACCCACGAAAAAAGAGTTGCAAAAGGATGTCAAAATTCAAGGAATACCTTGTTTTCTTGCGTCTTTTTATGCGCTTTAGCCCTGATGATGCCTCCTCAAGGGTGTCCACTACTCTGTCTGTGTGTGTGCACGCACGCGAGCGCGTGCGGACCGCGCATGGGTTTCTACTGAAGGCCTCTTCCTTAAGGACACAAGGGCTCGGGTCCCAAGTTTACAAAGTTGTAAGGAAGAAGCTTGGCAAAATCCATCCTCTAGGTGGTCTAGTCTTTTGGGGGTTTGAGGCGGGGAAGAAGGCAGGTAGGATGGGGAGCAACAATCCAACAAGGTGGGGACAAGGGCATGAACGACAAGCAAGGGAAGAGAGAGCCCCCACACGGCAGGTCATCGAGGTGGAATCCCTACAAGGGTGTGGGGGTGTGCCTACATGCAGAGAGAGAGAGAGATGAGAGAGATGAGAGAGAGTATTATCAATGTCTTCGAAAGACCGAAGAGTCTATGAGGCTAAAGACAAACCATAAACAACAAAAGCTTGTCAAAGTATGCTGCGGAACTAAGCGTGTGGAAGAGAGACAGAAATGCGACTAGAAAGAGAAAATACTGCGATTAGAGATATTGTGCTGCACAATGAACTGCAAGTGATTGCAAGAAACTGGTGCTGGAAAAACCTCTGCTCTTAAACCACAACTTGGAAGATACACCCCAGGGTAGAAAACTGCACCCTAGAAGACTCCAAACACAGGCTGAACAGCCCTTTACTAGGCCCTATCCAGCTTCTAACCAGCCCCTCTTTCCAGCCCTTAACCCAGCCTACTTACCCTGGCTAACTGGCCTGGCACTACCCCCAACTGACTGCATATTTCACAGGAAGAATACTACAACCATCTCGTGTGGGCACACCCACAAAGTGACCCTCATTGCCTGTAATACAAACAGGAGATGCCCAGAACTCTAACACCCCCTCTTAGCTCCTCGATGTTGAATCAAACCCAGGGAGCTAGAATGCTGATAGGGCATCTGAAGAGGTTTCATGTCCTTCGTCGAACTTGCCTTTACACCAAGTAGCCTTCGTAACCACACCATCTCATATGCAGCTCCACATGCATACTGATACTCGGCCTCTTTTGATGACAAGGCCACAACTGGCTGCTTATGGCTGCTCCATGAGATTGCTCCAGATCCATGGGTACAACTGAACTTTAATGTGGATCTCCACGTGCCTGGGTCTCCTCCCCAACCCGAGTCGCTCCAACTTTGAGGCTTCGCTCTCGCTCCACCATGTAGGAATGCCACTAATCACCAAGATGAGCACTTGTAAAAAAAAAAGTACAGAGAGTTGTAGATCCCATTTTCAACTGCTCCTTCCCAAACAACCTGGCCTATCGATTTGTCCCTGGACCCTGATGGCCACTGAATCCTCTTCAAGCATACTTCATGTACTGGCAACAAGTGGAAACCAAGACTTGGAATATAAAGAAGCTGGAAGGTATGCTTCCCCCCTCTGCCATCGAGAATGATATCCAAGAAAACAACGAAACACCAAAGCAAACACATGGAAGTTTGTTTCCTATTCCACCTGCAGTAGCAACATCCCCAACTCCATGAACGTGAGTGGCTTGGTTTGCTCTGCAGTCATTTGTTCAGCGTGTCAATTATGAGCATGGCTTCGTGTCCACCTTATGACCACGCCAGCTGTCGTGAGATAATCATGGAGTCTTGTTTGTCCTGCAAGTCAAGTCCAACCCTGTTTGGTAGCCCCACGATGGGCCTCATCCATGACGGTCCCACGTCGACATTCCAGGCCTAATCATGGACATCAACCAATCCCAACAAGAAACAATATGCCCAGCCCTTCCATGAGTATGCGCTCCATCTCTTGGACGGGCATGCATCAGCCCAAGCCATAGTTTCTGCCTTCTCTCCTGGTGACATGGGAGCCATTGTGCTGCCCCCTTGAGAGACCCAAACTGTAACCCTATTGTAGGCCCATCATTTGGAGACTCATATGTGGGGGGCATTGACCCTCATACGCTTACAGGTGATTAGCACTACTTGTTTGTAACAGGGCTGTCCACTCTATCTTACAGTATGCAAAAGATGTAGTGCCGATCTTAGACACAGCAACAGGTCCAACGAGAGGTTTTCTAAGACATCAGCAATCTGAAGATCAACCTTGGTGAAACTAAGGCTACGATTTTCAAACCTAATGAGGTCCCACTTCATCATCAGACATAATATAAGAGAGAGAGTGAGAGAGTGTGTGTGTATGACTCGACATGTGTGTCTACAGATAGAGTCTTTGGTGACCCTTCCCTGTCTAAGTATCATTTCTTCCGTGCTTCCCTACGGCAATCTTTCTTTGATTGCCTGCATGCATGGGATCTGGATTATCCTGCCTTTTTGTCCTATAATGAGATCTTTTGATGTTGTAACTACTTGTCCCCTCTTTTTTGGGGGACAGGTCCACGGTTTCTTGTAATATAATACAAATGGCTTTCACACACAAAAAACGTGTGCGTGAAAGAACTTAGTGCCCTTCTTTTTCATTTATTCTTGTGAGAAACCATTCAGATATGTATGCGTGAGAGAGCATGTCTTTGAGCAATGACTGATTTTTTAGGCTTACACTTTGTGCATTCGGCGGACGTGGAACAACTGTAGGAACATATAGCCTAAAGAGTATTTCTAGAGGAAAAGGAAAACAACCCAACCCAAAACGCCTAGTAAGTAGATTAAAGCTTATTATCTCGCCAACAAGACAGACCCAATTGTCAACCTTCTTCTTTTGTCACCATGTGTAATGGTTTAGATGGCCTAAAACGCATAGCCTGCACCCACAGCTCAAGTACCTCCCAGTAAAATCTGCCGCGTTAACATGAAGACCCAAAATGTCAGCAATAACAGATTTTGATAGGTCCGCCGAAGGCCATATTTTTTCATGCAGCATACTCATACAACAATCACACCTAGGGGCGAAATTGTGCCGACGATCCTCTATTCATTTATTACATATCAATTCTGATATGTTTTCCACATTCCCAACTCCGGGATGATACCGTAAGTATGGAGGATATCTGTTGGATCCTTTAATCTATAATGGGAGACATGTGGTTCGGCCATGAATGGCACTCAACGGTGCAGGAAATGAGAGAAACTTAACTGCCAACAAGGCCAGTAATGTTGTATTGCATAACTTCGGTTACGACTGAGGCTCTGCGAGGAAGGAAACTGTTATCTGTGTGGGCATTGATAACTTCTTTCAATAATACTTATAATACTTGAAAAACCTCAGCAACGGATGGGTTTACCGTTAAGGTAGCCTTTGAATAATGCAAGAGATTGAGACGACGTTTTTGGCTTAGGCCTAAGTTGAGGCAGCGACTTTTTGTAGAAGCGAAATTCACTAATTTTTGGCCTGCTCTTGGGGGTAGGCTTATGTAAAGTGTCACCCTTCTAGAGAAACTAAAAACGTGTGGTTTTGATTGGTGCCCTCCATGAGTAGGTTTATGTAAAGTGTCACCCTCTTAGAGAAACTAAAAACGTGTGGTTTTGATTGGTTATTTTTGTTGTGCCCTCATTGGTGGCTTCCATTTTCTATTTTTGTTCATCCCCCTTTCTCTCTTGTTGCTATTTTGGTTCCATCATTTTCTCCCCCCCTTCTCACTCTTTCGGAGCTCTTTCTCAGCTTGAATCCTCTCTCTGTCTCTCTCTCTCTCTCTCTCTCTCTCTCTCTCTCTCCTTCTTTTGCTGCTTCTTATTTTCTCTCTTCTTCTTCTTCTCTCTCTCAACTTCCAAGGCAGGCCTTTTGAATGTATTCAACTTGTTAAAATATTTCTATCTTTTTTGTGATTTGTTGAGGCTTTTGGCTCCTTTGTCTTCCCCCTTTCCCTCTTGTTTCTATTTCGGTCCCCCTTTTTCTTGGCTCCTCTTCACAGTAAGCCACTTGAACGCAGTTCAACTTGTTCTTTGTGTTAAGTCCAATGATTTTTGTTGGACTCGTTTGGTCACCCTCGCACTCGGCACTCTACACCAACACCCTCTGTTACTTCAACTTACAACGTGCTCACCAACCCCTCCTTGTGCGTGTGGCCTCAATGTGACAACTCACCCTCCCACTCCCAAGGTACACAGTTGGCCACCGCATTGGGCTATGCGGAAACAAGCCCTATAGTGTTTTGCATCTAAGCTAATAGATGAAATAAATTGTCATAATGGCTCAATTTCATTCCTCGTATTTGTTTTGGCTCATAGAGGCTAATTAATCCTATACTTATGCGTAGGTTTATCTATTCTAAAGGAGTTAAGACATTCTAGTAGTTTTGTGGGAAATGGGAAATTCAATGTTCAAGGTGCATGTGGTCCCCGTCTTTTCCCCCCCCTTTTTTTCAATAAAACCCGTGAGCTCTTGAGGTCAATGGTTTTCATGGAAAAAAAATTTGGAACATGCAATTTATAAATGGTTGCTCCCACATCACATGCCCCCTATTTCTTCAATGCCCCCCTGTATTACTGCCCCCTCCATTATTCCCTCTTTCCCGTAAATTGGCAAGGCCCCGCCCCCCCTCCCCCCTTTATTCCACCTCCTTAATCATGCACTTTCCCTCTTCTTTTTCACTCTTCTTCTTCTCTCCACAGCTAATAGTATCTCAACTAATTGAATTTTGAAACTTTTGTTTAATGGAGGAAAATATTATCATATTCTTCATCTCATGAACGACATCTTTTTTATGGTGGCACCCTCTCAATAATGCAAGAAGTATATTACCGCGATGACATGTCACATGTTTCAAATGGTAGGTAACTGCTGAAAGTGTTTCATGTATTTGAGGTTAAGGTAATGCAAGAACATTTGTTTTTCATGTATTTTGAGGTATATGTAATGCACATCTATTTTTCAGGTGTTTTGAGCTTAAGGTAATATATTTTTCTCACATCATATTCAATATCTTCCAGATGCCATCTTTTGGATGACATAAGGTTGGCTTATCTTTGTTCCACTGCTTCATTATATACTACTACCTTTTACTTGACATCTTTTGGATAGCATAAGGGACATATTTGGCTCATCTTTCCCAACCATGTTTACATAGCTTAATCTTTTCAAAGCATATAGTAATATTTCTTTACTTACAAATAAGGGGCATTTGTTTTTAGTTTTAAAAAACAAATACTTTGATCACATGTGGAGAGAAAGTAGCAAAGCTGATTTTCCCTTACAGAAGAATTGAAGTCCTATTATCAAATGACATAACAAAAGTGGTTGTTCATCAAAAGATGGATTTATAGTTCCCACAACCCCTTTAAAGATTGGAGATTTCACAAAAGACCAAACAATGGCAAATGTGAATCCATTTGTGAGTACATATTGCATATATTAAGGATTCAGTTGAGATAGAACTTGCTTCATTCCTTTACCCTCTATGTAATATAATACAAGCAGGTAAAGATGAAAGAGAGGGAGATTCTCACAACAATGCTCATAAGGTAGACTTTATTCATTACGGGGAAACCTCAAAGATACACACTCTATACAACATCTACCAAACTCCTCTCAATATACAAGAGAAGGCATCTAAGTCCCTTTCACCTAAGCTTTAAAGATGCCACCTCATGTGGATACTCCACTCTCTATATCCACATACCATCCATATATATATAATCTATAAATCAACAATCCTCCCCCTCAAGCTCAGCATGAGCTTGTACATCACATAAACCCAAAGCATCTCTAAAAAGATAAAAATTATTTTTACCCAAAGACTTGGTAAAGATTTTTGCAACCTAGGCATCTGTCCTGACATATCTCAAGTCAATTTCTCCATTTATCACTTTCTCCCTGATGATGGTGATAGTGGACCTCGATGTGTTTTGTTCTTGTATGGTAATAGGATTCCTGGCCAGCATTATAGTGCTAATGTTGTCATAGTATATCACTACTGGACCATCAATGTATACACCCAACTCATGAAGAAGCAATCTTAGCCAAGTTTCCTTACATGCTACTATGGCAGCCCCTCTATACTCAACTTGCGTGCTAGATAATGCAATTGTGGGTTGCTTTTTGCTGCTCCAACTAATCACACCACTTCCAAGAGAGAATGCATACCCACTAGTTGACCTTCTATCATCAATGCCGCCAGCCCAATCTACATCGGTATAGCCATGCAAGCATATTCCTCTTTCCTTGGCATAAACAAGCCAACATTGATTGTGGCTTTCACATATCTAAGTATCTTTCTTACTACATCAAGGTGATTCTTGCAGGGCCTTTGCATAAATTGACTCACCACACCCAAAGCATAGCTCAAGTCTGCCGGTCTAGTGATGGTGAGATATATAAGACTTTCAACCATCTTTCAGAACATAGTCAAATCTTGCAAGAAGTAGCCATCCTCAACCATCTTAGCATTTTGCTCAAGTGGAGTTTCAACCGGTTTGCATGGTATCATACCATATTATTCCACCATATTCAAAGCATATTGTATTTGTATCATTCAAATACCATAAGGTGAATCAATTAACTCAATCCCAAAAAAGTACCTTACCTATCCAAGATCCTTCACATCAAGTTCACTTGACAATGTCAATCTCTTCTTAATTGCCATAATTTTTGTTTCAAGACTCCTTGTGATGATCAAATCATCCATATATATGATCACAATCACCTTTTTTGTACCCTCTTGCTTCACATTCTGAGCTATTAGCTTTAGACTGCTTGAAATTCATATTCAACAAGGTCTTACTTATCCTCTCGTACCAAGCTCTTGGAGCTTGCTTCAGCCCATACAAGGCTTTCTTCAACTTATACACATGCATAGGGTATTTGGGACATATATACCCCTCCGGCTGATGCATATAAACTTCCTCATGAAGTGTACTATTCAAAAATGCATTCTTGACATCCATTTTGTATAGCCGTGATCCATGGCATCCCTCCAATATGAGATTTTTACAGCCTCTTCAAAACCTAAAGGCTCAACATGTTGTGCTTTGGGATAACCATGTATGCATAGTGCATCCTCATATATCCATTGTAAGTCAATCTATCCATAGGGTGTCTCATCCTTTCTGATCTTCTTAAGGATTGTGTACTTTCCATTTTCTTTCTAGCATGTGGTGGCACATACTTTGAGGCATTCTTTGTCTCCTAAGATTTAACAAGCTGTAAATCACTACCTTCATCTCTATATGCATCCTTAATACCCTCAACTTTAACTTCTTGCTTCCCTTTGTCCACATGCTTGCTCCCCCTTAAACTACCACTCCATAGGCTCACATTATCAATACTTTCCTCACCCTGAAATCACTTTACTTGAGGGTCTAGCTTGTTGTAACTTTATCTGTTCACCCTTTGGCATATACTCATACTCAACAACAACTAGTTTGGGGTGATACCATGCTTCATGCTCACTAAACTTCACATCCCGACTCTCATATACTTGTCTAGTGATGGGATCATAACATTTATATCCCTTTCTCTCAGATGGGTATCCCAAAAACATGCATTTATAGACCTTGGCTCCATTTTCTTCCTTATTTGATTTGGCATATGCACATAACAAACGCAACCAAACACCTTCAAATATGTCAAGCTTGGCTTATACCCCTCAAAGGGTGTCATCATCCCGTGTATGGCATCCATGGGTGTTCTAGTTATGATATACACAGCTGTATGCATTACTTTACCCCAAAAAGTCAATGGCATATTCATTTCATCCATCATGGCTCTAGCCATGTCACCAATCACCCTATTCTTCCTTTTTGCAACGGAATTTTATTGGGGAGTATATCTAGAAGTGACCGATCTCTTAATACCTTGGCTATATAGAAACTCATCAAATTCATTTCACATGTATTCTCCACCATTGTCCATAGGAAAGCACTTTATGTAAGACCCAAGCTCCTTCTCTATCATTCTCTTAAATAGAAAAAACATTTGAAAAGTATCCCTTTTAGCTTTGAAGAAATAAAACCATGTCATCCGGTCGTAATCAAAGTGATATAGTATCTTGCTCCCCTCGGTGTTGCATTGTCTAAATATCCGAATGAGCTATTTCCAAAGGGTACTCTCTTATTCTGTCCCTCTTTGGAAATGGAAACCTTTTTTGACATGCTGGGCATACATGGCTGAAATCTAATTAGCCAAATATAGGCATCCCTCTCACTGATTCTTTAGTTTGCATCTCCTTCAAGCATCTATAGTTAATGTGCCAAAGTTCAGCCTATTGATCTTGTTTAGGGGCACTATTGGCATACATTCCTTACTGTAAATAGGGCTTTCCTGCATCAAATGTGAATAACCTTCTTCTTTTTTGACGTTTGGTAACAATCTTGCCCACAAAGCATTTGGTAACAATCTTGCCCACAAAGCATCCAAACTTATTGAAATACACTTGAAAGATTTGGTCATCCATCTGACAAATGGGAGCAAGATTTTTTGTGATTGTGGGCACATATAGAAGATCTCCCAATGTACTCCACACCATACTTATCCCTCAATGGAATATCACCAATATGAGTAATCTTGTGCATGGTATCATGGCCAACAAGCTCCTCATCGGGCATCTCATCCTTGTGAATGAACCACTCACCATGATGCGTCATATGATTTGTGGATCTGAATCTATGATCAATCATCACTAAATGAAGGTTCTTGCATGCTGCTCATAACATAATCCATACGAAAGAGGTGAGTGCCATATCCATGCTCATGTGCATACTCTCTTCCACCAACATAATGATTGTATTATGGTCTTCTACCACACCCTCTATGTGTGGAATTATGCTTTACATAATAATCTCACTAACATTGTCCAAAATTACCACAAAAGTGGTAATTTCCAGCTTGTGAAGTATGAGTGGCCCTTCCTCTTCCACGAATTGGGGCTCTCCCCCTTCCTCTTAGCATATAACCACATTTTCTTTGGGCAAACAAATTTATGTCCATAGTGTTTTGATGGGCATATGAGGCTCTCCCATGGGCTCTTGGGGGTCACCCCAACCTCTAAAATCACCTCTACTACCGCAGTGATAAAACAAATTATCTCTTCCACTACTTGTGGAACCTTTGAGCCCAAGCTTTACTACTTTTGTCATGCATAATGCAACGAGCTCTTCAAAATTGGGCGTAGTGCCTCGCACGAATAAAGAAGTGTCCAATGATTTGTATTGAGGGCCCAAATCATTCAAGGAGATAGACACCAAGTCATCATCTTTTACATTGCAATTTATAGAGGCCAAATCTTCTCAAATTTTCCTTATCTTAGCCACATAATTCGTGATACTTTTATTTCCTCCCCACATTCCATGGAGCCTCTACTTGAGCTGAATTTTTCTTGCCTCCGTGCTTGTATCATACAATTTGGGAATGATATCCCAAGATTCTTTAGGCATACTAGCCCTCTTAATGTGAGGGATGAGTTATCAAAAATGCAAAGAGATATCCAATGCAATACTTTTCTTGATTTTTCCACCCATGTTTTGTACTCCAATTTTTGCTCATCCATTGGGTCATACCATGGTACCTCCGGGCATTCATCTTCACCTGTGATCAATCCCAAAGAGTAGGAGAAAAATCTCCATTCGATAAGACCACACGCTATACTTATCCTCAGTCAAAATTTCACCCACTATTTGGGTTACTTGTGAGGCCTCAACCATGCTTGATTACAAGCCTTATGCATACAATTGCTTCCAAATGCAACTTAACAAACCCCAAATCAATCGTGATTTTTTTATTTCTCTAATCAAACTCACTTCAAGTGAGATGAATGACATCAAAATCTGAGAATTTACCATCTTCTCAAGTGCTCAACCTTGCTCTATTTTTAGGCATCCAAGAGCATCAATTTTGGGCATCAACCAGTCCACTTTTGGACATCAATCCAAGTATGCATCAATGCACTTATGGCATTTTCCACTTTCTGTAAATGCGTATATTTGGGCATCAAACGGCCATCAAATTCTTTCCAAACTTTCTCTTACAATGATTTGCCAAACTGAAATTTATCCCTCTCTTTTGGGCATCAAGCACATCCAGTTTTGGGCATTCACACCCTCATATGCATCCTCCAACTCAAATTTATTAGAGAAACCTTATTGCAAGTGCTCTAATGCATCAATACTTCACCAACAAGACATTGACACATCCGATATCATGCATATTCTTACTTCAAGGCATAATTCTCTGATATTTTTTTAGCAAAGTCCTGTAAGCAAATTCTTCCCCAATGTCAAATTCTTCCACCATGCTACCCATGGGTATTATGCCAATTGTTGCAATGCAAAATAGAAGTAAATGACTCGAAGAGAGCAATGAATACTTACTTGACCTCAAACGGAATAGGCATCATCCTTGTCAAAGAACCCCAAATCCTCTTAGGAAGCATGTAACTAATTGATAACCTTTAGCTTAGGCCAGGCTTGTGCTTGTGTTCTATCCTACCAAAGTCTTTGACGTGATAGTATATGCTCTTCTTTTTGTCAGGTCAAGCTTTATCTCAAGCTCACGTATGTATTCCTTGACTCTAAATCTTCTCTTCATAAAATTCTATCCCTCTTGTTGCGAAATACACCTTGATCTATTTGTATGTGATTGTACTCTATCAAAAGCCTCTCTATGCAACTTCGGGCTTCCTCCAAAGCAATCTTCTACTCCTCAATATGCATGTTGCTGCCTCAACGATCTATGCTATAGTATTGTATAGAGTTACAATCTTTTATAGAGCTATAGGGAAATTGCAGGTTGCAATGTTTTGTCTTCTAATCAGTAATAAGACCAATTCCTACCTCTTGCTCTTCAAATCCTTTGCCTTCAACCTCACCTGTTGTCTGCCGTTACATTGGGATATTTGCTAAAGCAATTGATGATATTTTATCAGAAGCAATAGAAGCCTATGGAAATACTAAACTCCTCTTAGGCTCAAGCTTCAAAGCCAGCCTCTTTAGATCATCTACGTAGCTCCTATCAACACTCGTGGAATGGATTGCTCTACTGCCTCAGGCACATTGTTTCTTGTCACCTCCAAGCTATGGCAACACCTCTTCTCCAACTACATCTAAGCTCAATATGTGGCAGAATCAAGAAATACTAAAGCCCAATTTGTAATGCTTTCAATGAAGCTATTTTGAAACAGTTGTTTATAAGCTGGACTAATAGATCTCCTCTGTCCCTTCGTCACCTTGCTCATTTCATGAGAAGGATCTCATTGTAGTTCAGACGCGTAGCTTTATAGTTTTTTTGGTTGTTAATGAGTCGACGGCTTGCACACTGATCACACCTTCTCCTTTTCTCAATGATTTGTCAACCTTCTATACACAACTTTATGCACCTCTTATAGCTCTCACATTAGCAAACAAGGAGAGCACAACCTGCAGAAGTGCTTTGTCGTTCAAAGAAAATTCATCCTCTGATTTCTCTAAGAAGGAATTGAATTGGAACTTCCTAAAATGGAGTCAATGGCTTAAGCTCAACACAAAAGTCTCTACACACGCAATTTTCTCCTTCTATAACACAACTTGTAGACACTTGCTTCAAGATCTTCAAATAGCTTTATGCAATAGTAAACTCCTGTTGAACAGATCCAAATACCAACTTCGTGTGTTCCTTGATTATGTGTATGCTTCCTGAGCTTTCCCTTTTGCTCCACTTTACCTACTCTATACCAAAATGAAGATGAAAGAGCCCTCCTCATTTTTCTAATGATTAATACATTTTGAATTCTTTTCAATTGGAGGACCTTTTGCTATATAGCCTAGTTCAAATTCTCCTTCATAGGGCTTGGAGCATGGGTAGGTTGCATGCATGTTAGGAGATATCTAGAATTATTTGAGAAAAGTAAAACCTATGCAATTTTAATCACTGACAATGATGGGGATTTGGCCATAAATTTTTTAGCGAGGATGTCACTCATACAAGTTTGGAGAAGCCTATCATGAAGGTTTTCTTAGGTTTCTCCATTAAGCCTGGTGCGAAAATAAAAAAGAGGCTTTGTTTGTGGGTTCTTCATGTTTTTCATTTTTGATTTGAATGCAAATTTTACTTTTTGAAATTGTAGAATAGTCCATAGGTTGATTTTGCTATTCAGAAGTAAAATGATAAGGTGGCATGGGTCCTCCATGCACCACCCCTGCACCTAGGCAGTCCCACGCCTGCATTTAGTGAGATATGGCCCAAGGACCATGGAGAAGTAATATAAAATAGGTGGAGATAGATATTATATTGGATTATTTCCTCCATGTAGGATAGGAATTATATTGGATTATTCCCTCCATGTGGGGGGGTGTAGAAAGTCCAAGAATGCAAGTTAAATAATGGGAAAGTAGGATGAGGTGGTAAGATTCCTTGTGCCAACCCTCCACTTGTCCTCCTAGATGTTTGAACGTATTATAAAATTGGGAAGAGACCAAGGGAGTATCTTAGACTTGGGATATGGGGGTTGATGTATGTGGAAAAATGAGGCAAAGTGTTGTCGCACAGAATTGAGAGTGCGTAACCGCCTAGCCCACATGGGACACTCTTCCACACACACCATGCATGTGGGAGGATGCATTTATTAGGAAAGACCCCCTCTCTTAGCTATAAAAGGAGGGGGCTATTCCTTGATGGAACACACTCATTCTTGTAAAGCCACCTAGCTAGTACTTTGATTTCCCCCCCCCATCTCTCCAATAAAGCATGACTCTCTTCCCTTGATGTCTCCATCTCTACATTCCACCTCCCATCATGTACATGCTCCTCTTCCCCCTCTTCCTTCCCCCTTTTGCCATAGTCTCCCTCTTCATTCCCACCCCTCTTTGTCTTTTTTCCCCACCTATGTTAATGCTTCTTCCCTCACGTTCCCTTTTCCTCCATGGCCCTCGAGCGTTGCCATGCCTAGCATCTACCCTCATGCATTGAATTCTTTTCTAGTTAATAATGTACGTACATATGCGTGCACGCGTGCACACACACACATATATGTATGTATGTATGTATGTGCATGTATCATGCAAAGTTTTAACACTTCATTTTCTCATTGAATATTAGATTACAAAAAAGTTGATTACTAGTTTTAATATTTTCATTATCTTTTTGTCATACTTCATATTGTGAATCAATAACACACATTTATTTGTTTCTTATTTTTGAAGCTTATTTAGTCTCTTACATACAAGTGTGTGTGTGTGTGTGTAATGGAGCATATTGTTTTTATGTTGCCATCTGGAGGTGTGTATCTTTGTATACTCCCCCTTTCCCTTTTTGTTTCTTGTTATTTCCATATCCTGTCTCTTCTAGATAGGTATTTTTTTAATACTTTTCTTTATTGTACTTCATGGTGCGTTTTTACCTCTTTTTTGAGGTTTCCCACGCAGTAATATAAAGTATTAGCGAAAAAATGTATGTGTGTCTGAAGATCAAAAATAGGTTTGAATGACACATTTTTGGATCTCCTTTGTCATCTCCATTAATCGCATGATGAATGCCACATTTTGCATCCATAATGATCAATTAAACAAGAAAAAAATTTATAAGTAAGAAAAGATATTTAATGGTGGTAATTGATGAGAAACAATACAATCTAAGTAGTCTAGTAGATATGTGAGCATCAATAAAGGTGTTAGTTAAAAATGTGAAAAAAGGTAGTGAAAAACTAATAGGAACTTGTTCAGTGATAGTTGGAAAGTGAATTAGGAAGTGTGATAGTCATTGCATGGCTCTATAGATCCAATGATGCAAACTAGATGGTGATGATCAAGTCTACTAGCTAGAGACCATATTACACCATATCATTAGATTGATGTAAGTATATGCATATGGAAAGTAATAACGTCATGAAAACATGAAATACACAATTATGATGTATAGCTATGAGTGAAAGCATGGAAAGGTGGACCGTTTTAGTCTTTTGTTAGTGTTGGCCAGTGGCTTAATAGTAAGAGCTACTAGTAACTAAAATTTAAACAATGGCCAAAATTACAATTCCACTCGCTGTCATGATGAACTAAATTGTCTACTCCCTCGTGCATGTGCATGCAAAGAGGCTAGACTTATCCTAGATGCACCATAGAGCAAGCCAAATTTCATGCGAGATATGTTGGGATATCTCAAGGTGTATGCCTCAGGCACACCTTATGTTTCTATGTGTGAGTGCTAGAGGCACAGTTAGGTGCCCACAAGCACAGTTAGCTGGTGGTGGAGCTTTGAGGTCATCAGTGATGTCAGTGACCTTGTATGAGGTGCCTACTTAAGGACCTCTTTCTTCTTCATTCTATATGCAAGTATTTTGATTTTGTGTCAACTCTACTCTCTCCTTTCAGTGTTTCAACATGGTATCAGAGCCATTTGATCCTCCTTGAGCCCATTTCTGCCACATCATCATCATCATCTTCTTCTTCTTCTTCACCATCTCTCCCTCTTCTCCAAAAATTTTGCTTGAGCTTGTTCTCCTTCAATCCTCAACCATTTCCCACGCCCTTTTTGCTGGAGATCCCTCTGGTTGGGGTGAACTTTGGGCTGAAAGGAATCGACGAAATTTGCGGGCTGCTCGTCGCCATTGCAGAAAAGTCGTCGAAATTCTCTACTGCAAGTTCTCTGCATCTGCTCTGTCTTTTCCTAATTCCTTCCAGGGCAAGCTTCTCCATACCTAGAGCTACCTTCTGCTGAAATCTGAGCAGCAATGGCTGCATATTGAAGGAGAAAACAGAGAAAAACCAGTCGACTTTGTTCATGAAGGTGAAGGCGACCTGACGCATATTTTCGACTCTTCTTCTCAGAGGATCTACTGTGGTATACCAGCTTTCTTTTGCCTCAGAAAGCCCTCTTTCTTTTGCTTAGAAGAGTGTGATATGAGCCCTCCAAGTTCAGCTCTCTAGTTTTGACAGTTTTGACATACTTTTGAAAATGATGCTACATAAAATGCTACTCTAGCATTTCTGGTCTTTTGAAGTTTTTAATAACTTCACTACAAGTGTTGCTTCAGCTTTGTTTTGACTTGCTAGACTTGGATGTGATTGGAAAGTGTTTATTTCTTTCACTCCTATGAAGCATGCAAAAGTAGCATCATTGTTTGAAAACTAGTCACTACTGTTTGCTACATCAAGTGGCTATACTTTGGAAGTATTTCAATTCTTTTTGCCTTGTAAGAGAGATAGACACTGCCCAATATCTGGGTTAGACCCTCTCATGGCTACTTTATATAATCTTGAGAAGTTCAATGGAAAGGGGTTCCATACATGGCAAATGAAGGTAAAATTTGCATTAATGCGGGAGAACTTATGGGGACTTGTCAAATCTACTCCTACCGCTTCTTCTACGGCCTCAAATGCTGGGGAATCTTCAGCTCCGACATGACCGGCAAGGGATCCAGCAAGAGAAGAAAAAGCATATGGTATAATTGCTTTAGCTTTGGGTGATGATTACATACATCATATATCTGACTTGGAGTCTCCATCGGAAGCATGGTAGAAGCTAGATTTGATTTTTGGTGCAAGCTCTCATATTTCTAAACTATCACTTAAAATCTCTTTCTTTGAATTAAAGATGGCAAGTGATACTACTTTAGCTGCCCATGTCAACTATATGCGGAGTCTTATGACTCAGTTAGCTTTTATCAACTCTCCTATCACCCCTGATGATGCTATGGCAGTACTACTTAAGAGTATGCCTGAAAGCTTTGATCACATTGTAAGCACTTTGAAGAATCTTCCCAATCCAAACCTTGAAGGCATTATCTCAGCTCTCCAAGAAGAAGAAAGACATATGGAGTTAAGGAAAGGCAATGACACTGCTTATGTTATGAAATTCTAGAAGGGCAAGTATTCTCCTTGCAATCATTGTGGAAAGACAAATCACCTTTCAAAGGACTGCTTCAAAGTTAATCCATGTAAGCACTGTGGCAAAAACAACCATAGTGAGAAGTTCTGCAGAGACAAAGCAAAGACAGAAAATGCAAATCTACTTACAGTGAATTTGCCTCCACAAGATGAGGCATCCCATGAAGATTATGCATTTTAAATCATCTCTATGTATGCTCCAGATCTCTCTTTTTATGTCAAGGTACTCAGCCTGGATAGTCCTCCAAAATGAATGAAAATAAACTATTGTGTTTTGTGTGTTTTGTAAACACCTCTGGTCACCTTATGATGTAGGCCATGTGTATGTTTTGTTCCATGGTACCTCTTGCAAACATTGTGTGCATGTACATGCAAGGGAGATAACCATTGGAAGGTCTGTTTGTATCCCTTTTTGTTTACCTTACACCCAAGGGAACCCTTGCTAGCATGAGAACCTAGCCATAGATTTATCCTTGACCACCATGAGATGGCATGAGAAACTATGAGACTAGATGTATCCATGACATAGCCTGAGGCATTTCCTTAAGGGGGGGTTTGTTGGGATATCTCAAGGTGTATGCCTCAGGCACACCTTATGTTTCTATGTGTGAGTGCTAGAGGCACAGTTAGGTGCCCACAAGCACAGTTAGCTGGTGGAAAAGCCACATAGGATGATTGAGAGAATCTAGGAGCAGATTGAGGAGATGATTGTGGAGCTTTGAGGTCATCAGTGATGTCAGTGACCTTGTATGAGGTGCCTACTTAAGGACCTCTTTCTTCTTCATTCTATATGCAAGTATTCTGATTTTGTGTCAACTCTACTCTCTCCTTTCAGTGTTTCAACAAGATAAAGGGCTTTCTCTTTGTTGCCTTCATCTTTGAAAGCTCTTTCTCTCTATTGAACATTTATGCATGCTTTCTCCCTATTGAATATCCATGCATGCATTTTGCCTATTGGCTCAACTACATCTCCCTTTTCGTATTGAATGACATGCTATTTATATGGAGTTATGTTAAAATTTACTATGCAATTGTATGAGAGCCGCTTGTTGCCTAAACTAGTGACTGGAGATTAGGTCAACTTGTTATTATTGCATACACAAGACAATTGATTGCCTGTCGCATTTGTTGGTCCATCAAAAATCAATGGATTCTATATTGAACTTTTGAGCTCAATGGGATTTGAAAGCCTTTGAAAATTTGGGTTCAGCTTGGGCCTCCCTGATCATTAAGAATATATTTTGAGTAAAGATAAAGAGATGTAAACACTAGAAAAACCTCTTGCTAGGAGCAACCCTCTTTGGGAAAGAACAGTGCATGGCTAAAGGGTCCACAACATATCGAAGGTCATGTGGAAGGCTTGGGAATCATTGAAATTGTTACTAACATGGAAAGAATTCACTAGCAAGGCATGTATGTTTTGTAGCCATGACTCCATTTGGTGGTTCTCCATTATCTAGAATGACAACCCTCTCTCAGATAGTGAACTCGGGGACGAGCATTTTTTGAGCGAAATCTTGCGAGCATCCGAGCGAAGGAAAAAAAAAGCTTCCAACTATGCAAAAATATGACAAAAATGGATCATAAGAAAACATAGTTTCACTTAGAAATATGAAAAGTATTATAGGAATGCCTATTTTATACACGAATATTTATGTGAATCTTTTGGAATGGTGAGAACATAATGGGATGGCTTTTGAAGAAACCCACATGTAGACTAGACTTCTCTATGAAAATTCCCTTATGATCCTTCTTACAACTTTTTACTTAATAGGGGGTGACATTGAAAAACCTCTCTCAACCTATCTTCATGAAAGGGTTTCTCCAAAGAAAACTCATTGAAGCAAGCCATCAAAGTAGTTTCGCCAGTGAAACCCCTTTGAACAAGGTCTTTCAAGGTAGTTTCGCTGGCGAAACTACCTTGGACAACACTTTTAAAAGTGACATAACTTTCACATCCAATGTCTAAATATAGTCATTCAGCCACTCAAATTGATCGGATAACCCCATTTGAGCACATCTATGGGGTTATATTTTGGAAAACCTTGCATATATAGTATTAAATATTACATGTATTTTATGAGAGTGATATATAAGCCCAAGTTAATACTTATTTATAGTAATTTAAACTTCGGTAGAAACATGTCCATAAATATCTTGTTATTAATACTATAAAAACACTCGAAAGATATTGACATATGATATAAATGTGTTTAATAAGTAATTATTTATGTATAATATTATTATATTGAGAGTGATTATGAGGGACGTTTCTTAAATGAATTATTTTTCAATACTTTTTTAAGGTAATAACAAGGGTACAAAGGGATGTCTATGAATAAGAAGATTTATGTTATGTAGAAATGAATGAGTGACTAGTCTGTATAATTTTATGATAAAGGGATCTAGTTCTAATAAAGATAAAAGTGTAAAAACCATGTTTCCTAAAGAAATACTATTTTTAAAATCTCTTGAAAAACACGCTCGTATAAACTTGCTCATAGGTTTTTACTCGTAAAATTGACGCATCCCAGTGAACTCAAAGGAGCCTTAAGGCTTAATAAAAAGGGAATCAAAATCTAGGATGATATCTGGAATCGTGGTGGGTAGGGTCAATGGATTGAAGACAAAGTACTCCAAGAGAGCTTTAGATCAAACATGTTTGACATAAGTTTGCTCCAAGAAAGAAAGAACCTTTGGAATAGGGGCAATCTTCCATGGATGGGGGTTTGTTGGCTGCCATCCTCTCTTTGAGAATTCAGATGGGCAGAACAAAATCACATATACTTGATTCCAGCTTTCTTTGATGACCATACCTTGACAACAGATCAACTTAATAAAAAATAGCTCAGACTAGATGTAGAAAAGAGATGGTCACAAAGATTTGAGAAACTATGGTATAGAAGTATTCTAGAGAAACAATCCTGTCTTTTCTAGCCAAATTCTACACAGTAGTGTGGATGGCTTGCAGGGCTAAGCGAATTGGCCAGGGAGATGGATGGTGCAAAAGGTGTTACCGAGATAAGAGGGAACTCCCCACCTCTTCCTCAATTGTCCTTCTTCAAGAGCTCTATGGGATCTAGTCCAAAAATGAGTCGCCTTTTTTCCCTTCAATTTTGCTCTTATCTTGTTGGGAGATCAGCCCACTAGGTCCCCACCTTACTAGAATTCTATTTGAAGTAATGTGTTATGGTGCATCTGGTACCAAGTTTTTTCTAACAAAATGATTACTACTGATGCTCTTTTTTGCATTTGATGATGTACTAGGGTCATGGAGACAACCTTCAGCTCAAGGAGTAGCTCTCTAGACAAGCTTGAGTCTTGTATGAAGAAAGAGATGGAATTTACTCAGAAGCATGCTTTGGTTATGGACCGGGATCGCTTACAATTTAAGCTACTAAAGAGAAGGATAAGGACCCCCTCAATACAAAACAAGCAGAGCCTCAAAATGAGAAACTGATCAACTCCCCTCATCAACCAGAAGCCTCCCGCGATAATGAATTTTCTCCTATAGGGCCTCCCCTTCCTCAAAAGGACCTCGAGATTCCTAAACCACTCTTAACCTTGGCACCCTAGCCCCCAACAGAGAAGCCAAAAATCCTATTTAAGTGACCTATGTCCCAATATGACCTTGCAAGTGCAACCTACAAAGTCTGGCACAAGACCTCTACTCCAAATTTTCACCATTTCCTTGTTGGTGATAGGCCTACTACTTCTTCTACTCTATCTACCCATACTACTAAGATTACTCTGCTATTACCTCCCCCACTACTAAGGCTATTGATGTTTCCCCCTCAATAGCACCCCATGTTCCCATTGCCTATGCAACAATTGCTACTTACTCTTGCTTGACTCAGAGTGATTTCTATCGGGGTGAAGAGCAAAAACCAACCAAGGCCATTTACTCCCTCCTGCTATCTTAGGTACAATCATTCTCGGAGTGGTCTGTCGACTCGACACAGTGGCCCCCAAGGAAGAAGATTAAGATTGAGCAAATAGCTTTCATTTTGTTTTATTGCTAAGAAGATGATAGTCTTGATTGTTGGAAGTAACGTTCATATCTATGATCAAATCTCTATTTGTATGTCCTTCCTCCCTTTTTGGAATACTAGGGAAGAGATATAAAGATGTCTTATGTTCCTTTTTTATGTAATATAATCACGCACCCTCATTTTTGAATTTAACTTTGAGCTCGATAAAGAGTTCTAGAGAGTCTTGTATGATGATCCTATCAAGTTTCATGCACTCCATGTGGAATTTCGAGTGCATGTGGAATTTCCACATTTAAAATGCATTTCATGCACTCCACATGGAATTTCCACATTTAAAATGCATTTGATGAACAAAGTAGGAATTCCATGCAAAGTATGGCCTCAGGTTCCTTGGCCTAAAGCCTCTCCACTTGTAAAGGGGGTCCCAACATAGGTATAATGATGCATAGAGAGATCAAAGGCATTCTGGTGATCCACTACATATTGTACTAGGAGAGGCCAAACTCCTATGTCCCTCTCTTTTGATTTTGTTGCTACTATTTATGTTTTACTCAGAAATGTTTTGATGAAACTCTCCCCATGGGGGCTGGTTGTTCTTTACCAAAGAACATGTGAATACTTATGATGATGATGATATCCTAATATAACAAAAACTTTTTCTGCAAAAAAAAAAAGTGTGTCAGTGCCTCTCTTCACA
Source organism: Dipteris shenzhenensis (assembly GCF_047967505.1). Classification (NCBI taxonomy): domain Eukaryota; kingdom Viridiplantae; phylum Streptophyta; class Polypodiopsida; order Gleicheniales; family Dipteridaceae; genus Dipteris; species Dipteris shenzhenensis. The sequence continues at coordinate 24,243,510 of NC_141608.1, read as the reverse complement.
TGACATCGCATGGCTTGGGGATACGAGACATTCAAACAATGTCAAGGGGGGTTGTAAAATGACATTGTTTTCTTTTGTACTCCCATAGGTTGCTATATCCAAAGCATTTCAGCCATATCATTGAGGAAGGATTTGTAGAGATATATACAATGATATGGTGGTGTAGGATAGACTAGGACTTAGTCTATTTTAGATTTTTTGTGTGATCTAGTACTTTGAATATATATACCAAGTACTTGTACTTCATTTGGTTGAACATCCTAGTTGGAGTTCACTTATGTTGACAACTCTTCTCCATTCTTGTTCCTACAATAATGTCAATATATTTTTGGTTTACTATTGTTGAACTATCCTCCTCCTTAGGTCATAGGGTTGCATTTTTATCATATAAAATTTATTATCTATTTTTTTGGCTTACTATTACTTACAACACCCCATGGTTCCTAGTATTGGTCCACTAGTCCATTGAAGCAAGCCTATTTTGCTAGGTAATATTTTCTTGTTTTGAATGGGAAATATGTTACTTTGATTCTTCCCAGTGATTAAGGTGCAAGAAAATATTAGGCATTAGTTGAGAATGGCAAAGTTGCAACAAGAACTAATCAATATGCATAAGATCTTACTTAAAAATCCCACATTAATGAAAATAAAGGGGTGCACATTGCACGTTATGGTGCATATTTGTCTTAGAGACACACAAATACCAAGCCACAAATTATGCTAGGCCAGCACTCTTCCAAAGACTCTTTCCTCTTTCGGGACAAGCATCTACACATGACTACTAGTGATGCTAGTAGTTAGAGGTTATACAAGGGCATTGGATCCTAAGCCATGGAACATGAGAGGACTCCTTTGGATTGTATAGATCGACTCCTCATGGCTATTTCTTTCAAGATTGAAACAAAATCTAAAAGTAAAATTGCCATGCTTTGCTTACATCAGCATTGAAAAAAGACACCTATCATCACACTACTATATTGCATGTCTTAATCTAAGTTTTGTTTTGAGAGCTGGCTTTGCTATGTGAGGTGCTTACACCCATCGGACATCTCATGGAGAACTCTTTCCCCCCGCCTTATTTATTCAGCACCACCTCAAGTGTGGACCCTCTGTAGAACATTAAACTAGAGAGCTGAGAAGATACCAGGGCCCTGACAGACCCACGCATGTGGGACTTGCCTTTGAACCCCAAGCCTAAACCCCAGGCCTCTAGCTCACCATGCTAAAACTCCGTAAACCGGTGGGTGCTCGGAGTAGAGCTGCCATACCCATAATGGGCATTGGCTCAATGGTGGTGTCACCAAGCATTCTCCTTCATCATTTGTAGTATGCATGCTATGTGCCATACACAAAACCAAAAGTGACCAACGAGGGATGGGTTGAAGACCAAAACCACTTTCAAGTAGAGCAAAAACATGTGATGGACCTAAAGATTCATGTAGCAAATAGATTGACACTTACAAAGAAATGTGGCCAAATCAACTCTTGCTTGTTTTGGCTGCAATTGCAAGCACACATGTTTGTGCATGCTCCAATTCTTACCTATCTTAGTTGTGTATCCTAGAACATGTCCCTTTGTGTATCTTAGTTATGTATCCTAGGGTATTTCCCTTTGAGAATAATTTATGTTAGTTTTCTACACTATGGAAGTCCTTATGCTCCAATTTATAGCACATTCAATCTTTAGCATCTTTCCCATTTGAATTAATGGAGCATATTCCTACTTGCTGTGATTCTACTTATTCTCTACTAATAGGATTATCCTTAATTTAAGGTGATTAAAACGATTATATATGGGAGGTGCCAATATGTCTCATTTAAAGCCTGAATTCTCCTTTTCATAAATAGGTTTCTCATATGCAAGCTGCTCACACAAGTGCTAAAGTATCAATCCAAGATTGAATGTGTTCTTGAAGTCTTTGTACTTACAAAGCCTACCAGATTGTTTTTCCAAATTTTCTTTCCATTAGTTAACCCTGATTTTGTTATGAGGGATATATATGCTAACATACTTGCGCTCTTTCAAAAAGACAGAAACAATTACAAAAAGATCAAAGAAGATAACTACACATTGTATCTCTGCCATCATTAGATAAGTACAAATGATGAAGGGCAAGGAAAAGCATTTTAGGAACAAACAATTTTGAAATATAATTCAAAGGACCATCAAATCATAGCTTTGATAAATTGATTCCTCCTGATTGAGGGATAAAAGAATGTGTTTATGCATTTCTAGGCAACACACAATCCCCTAAGTCATGCACTAGGACATGCACACCCATAACAACAAAATACAACACCACACACATGCATACCGAAAAGCATAATCCAATGCATACACACACGCAAGCATGCGCATGCAACGTCCATGCACTAGTGCATTTGCACTTGTACAAATGTGTTCAAATCAATGCAGCAGTTAACCCCGACAACAGCTACCCCATGGAAACCACACAGAACTAAGACTAGCAAAAACACTTATGATCAACTATCAAATGCATTATACTCTTGCTCATGTCACCAAGGTGTTGGCATTTCCTAGTTCTTAAAAAATGTTTTGTACTCACCACATGCATCCTCGGAAATATGCATGGCATCATGTCACACAACTAAAATAGTTTAGAGAGAAATGAAAATTTCAAATTTAGAAGGACATCATACAAGCAACAATTGGAATTTTTGGTAAATACTTAAGAGAGAATATTTACAACATGATTTGAGCAATTCTTGATGAAAGCACCTAGGTCAAGACATACCACAATGCCTTTGGAGCAAGCAAAGAAGCCATCTTTGCTTCTTCATAGCCATCCAACAGGGGAACAAAGATATTTATGTTCTCAACTTCCTTTATGATACTTCAAAACACTCCATGAGAGGCTTAATCAAACAAAATATGCATTTAGGGCCATATTGTTAGCCCCCCTGCTAAGCCAGGCACATGGTGATTACACTGCTCTAGACCACATCTCACTACACAATGATGTTAGACTTTATGAAGGTAAAGGTTTGCATTGAAGTATTACTTCGATTCAAGTAGTCAATCTTTCGATGAGGTCATTGGCAATAATAACACTATAGTGGACCCCCTACACATACTATTAATATGTCGGCTATGAGGTTGTGTGGGCATTGCGTCGAATGTGGGAATGGGCAACCCAAAGAAAGGAACTTTCTATAAATGCTTGAAAGAAAACCTCATACAAAGCAGTAGCCCCGAAGGTGCTGAGTATGGAAAAAATTGGAAAAGGGTGAAAGAAGAAATGAGCCTATTCCAGAGAAACCCAGCTCACTACCTAAGGAATCTCTAGTACAGGGGCTAACAACCAAGTAGGGGGACTATACAACCAGTGAATCCCTCACAGAGTGAATGTGTAGGAAACTCCTGTAGGCCAAGCCTTGTAGAAACATGCACGCCTCTCGATAGTTGCCCTCGAGCCTGGAGTCCCATGCTCACAAGTGGACCATAGAGTGTAAATGATATCCTGGCAGATGGCAACTAGGGTAGCTGAGGGTGTGGAACCGGGTGCTCACCCATCACAAGATTGCAATGAGCCACCCAAATGTTCCAAGCCATGATGTTGGCTACCACCTCTCAAACAGTGTCCTCCCTAGGAGAAGGAGGAGCTACACTGTCAGGAGGGACTCCCTCATGGAGTGCTATCCTCTCGATGCTCTGATCCTCTATCTTGTAGGCTAGGGAGACCTCCCTCTATCAACCAAGCCACCATCCCCCAGGTGTAGTATCTCTGAAGACTCTGCATACGTGTTATGATCCTGAGGGCTCCCATCCAAATCCTCATTGTGCTACGACAGCTCCACAAGTAGTGCGGGATAGTCTCTAGGACACCATCAGAGCAACAATGGCACTGCCCCTCCACTCGCATCTGCTCCACAACCACGGTCCGATGGGCAAGCCTCCATGGGTGGCCAGCCAGAGGAACTATGAAATCTTCCTCGGCCACAAACTGGGGCCACAAACTGGACCACAACCACGTCCAAAACTTGGAGCACCCAAGGCACTCTCTGGGTCACCCAATGCCTCTCCTTTGAGGGGGTCCACCCAATGCCTCTCCCTTGTGGACTGCTATCCTCTCGATGCTTTGACCCTCTATCCTATAGGCTTGGGAGATCTCATCAATTTGAAATGCATTCCCTCCCTCTGTCAACCAAGCCATCATCCCCTAGGTGTAGTCTCTCCGGAGTCTGAAGACTCCGCATACGTGTCATGATCCTGAGGGCTCCCATCCAAATCCTCACTATGCTACGACAGCTCCATAGGTAGTGCGGGATAGTCTCTAGGGCACCATCAGAGCAACAATGGCACTTCCTCTCCACTCACATCTACTCTAACCACGATCCGATGGGCAAGCCTCCATGGGTGGCCAGCCAAAAGAAGTATGAAATCTTCCTCGGCCACAAAATGGACCACAACCGCATCCAAAACTTGGAGCGATCGAACATCTCGAGGCACTCTCTAGGTCACCCAATGCCTCTCCCTCAAGGGGGTCCACCTCTACGAGTTCATTTGAAGCCTCCTGCCAATTCATGTGGTGTAGGAAAGGAAGGGAACTTCATCCACCTGCTCGGCTAGGCCACCCCGAGAGGGCCAGCACCACTCTCCCAGATCCCACTAGACCTCCCTTAGGGGTCTACCCTCCCACATCCAAAGGCACCATTTAGGGGCATCCTGCTCTTAGATACTGGGAGGGTCAATGTGCCACTCCTTTCCCAAACGTCCCACCACTCTGATCATCTACCAGTGAATCCCATCAAGACTCCCATCCATATCCTAGCATACATCCCTCCTGATCTTTGATCTCTGGGTACCACATGAGAGGCTGGCGCTCAAACTCCTTTGTGCATTTGGGCATAGCATGGATGAGACCCCCTGCCAGTCTTTGCTAGACCCTATGAAGGCTCCTCATCATGGGGGAACCCTTCCCCATAAGAGGGCCCTCTGAGAAGGTCCATCTATGTGAAGACTACCACTATCCCCCAGTGTGTGGGGTGTTCCTTAGAAGCCCTTGCTGTAAGAGGAGCTTCCAAGGCTCTACTCGTGGGGTGAGGCCATGAACCACCAACTTGCCCAAAAGGGCTCTGCTTTGGATCTTCAAATCAATGATACCCCAGTGTCCCAGTGTTTGCAGCGTCTGCCAAGCTACTCAGGCTCTAGAGTTCCTCATACCATTTGAACCTGCCCAAAAAAAGTTCCATACCAACTGTCAGAGTTGCCCAATGCATCCTCTGTGAAAGCACTAGTAGGAGGTGATATACCAAGCCGTGGCAAGAAGGACCTGGTTTCCACTAAGGCGCAACTTGCTAGGGAGAGTTTGGTCGAGCTCCAGTAGAGAAGCTTGCGCCGAACACTCTCAAGGATCAGGGCGATTTGTTGCTCTGTTGTAATGTCAATACCAACTTGGCATTCGAGGTATCTCGTTGTCTCGCCCTGTGGTATCTATGTGAAGCCAAAGTCACTCCCCCACTCACGGATCTCCTCCTTGCCTGTGTGTCCATCTGACTAGATCTCCCTGCATATAGCATTGAAACTCCTCTGACCCATCTGTCTAAGAAACCCAATCTTCGCATAGTGCCCTCAAGGACCACTCCACCCTATCGTAGGCCTTCTCAAAGTCCAAGAGAAGGATGGCGAGTGGCTATGACTCCTCCCTAGACCAATCCACTACCTCCCAGAATGTGAAGATGTTGTCTAGGATGCTGCGCTCCTGGACAAACCCAGTTTATAATAGAGACATGTAGTCATGTATCCATTGAAATGTCCATTTAAATATATGCAAGAAGTTTCAAAAGAAGGCCGGAGTCAAGCCATCCTCACCTGGGCACTTCTGGGTGGGGAGAGTCTTGAGGGCTTCCCAGAGCTCCTCATCTATGAAAGGCTCCTTACGTCTACTGCATAAATCTTGTGAGACTGCTATCGAAATGTGATCCCAGACTACATCTCGAGCCACAAGACCCAACTGGGGTCATCCTCTCTGTTTGAAAGATCTGGTTGTAAAGGTCAGGTCTAGAATCTCCTATAGGTTAGTGTGCATGATGCCCTCTGAATCCCAGAGACGCTGTAGCTATGTGCCTACCGCCAGTGGTCTAAAAGAGCTTGTCATCATGTCCCCCTGCTACACCCACTGGCCGGGAGGAGTGGTAGGAGAACTCAGCCCGCCGAATCTCAATGTTCTGAAGCTCAAGGCGAGCGCTCTTGAATCTATTGCTAAGCCACAGAGAACTGCTCCTTGAGCTACTCGATGGAGGTGAGGTCTCTCCTCAAAGCCCTCTCATGCTCTTGAAGGGTCCTCCTCCACCTAAGGCCATGAGCATGCAGCTCCTTGCAGCTCCTCTGAATTGCATCAACCACCCATACAGCCCAGCCTTTGCATGGTGTCATCTTTGACTGCTCCCAAATCTCTGCCATGACCTGTTGGATCTCCTCATCCTACAAGAGGTCATCTAGAATGCAAACCCCCTTCTAGGGGAGACCTCGGCGGGGATGATCCAAGTGATACTACTGGAGAGTGGTCTGACATCGTAGTACTTGCCAAAATCCTGGTAGAGCCACTTCTGTGTAGTGCCCAATCCCCAACATAGAAATGGTCTAGTCTCTCAAGCAATCCATCTTGTCTCCTCTATCCAAAGGAGAAGAGGAGGCTGCCAAGTGTCCTACTGAAATATGGCTCTTGCCATGGGTATCTGCCACTGATCATGAAAATGAACTGCTCCCTAGTGCTACGCTAGGATCTCAGAGAAAGAGGCGCTGCCCAACTTGTCTTCCCCGAACTCCAAGTTGTTGAAGTCACCTCCAACAATCTAGGAGTCTACATCTGGAAGACACTCTGACAACCTCCTCCAAAAGGCTGGGTGGTGCTGTCTGTACGCTGGGTCATACATGTTCAAGATCCTAATCTTGGACTCTTCTGTCTGAACTCCCATCCAAACTATCCTGGAATGAGCTCACCCTGATCGTAAACCTCTGGAGCTAAAGACTGTGAGACTGAGATGTAGACCCCTCCACTCCATCCTACTATGGGGGACCACTCCTCTGGACGTCTCCCTGGGAGAAGGTGATGGCATCGTGTGATGTCTGAGGCTGAAAACATGTGCTCCTGAATCAAAAGGATGTCACTGCTTGCCCTACCACTACCCTCTGCTACTCCTGCTAGAGTAACAAGTACTATGGCTGGCTATGAACACGGTCGTGGAGCCCGTGCATGTTCCAACTCACAATGGTCCATCTCATGAGGATGGAGGTGTCGAGAACAAGGCTCTCCTGTGAGTGGGTGTCTGTTCCAGAAAGATTGCCTTGTGTGACTTTGTTGGGGGTTTGGAGGGTGAATAGTCTGTGTCTGTGCGGCGACCTCGCGGCGACGTACTAGGGTGGATACCGGCTTGATACCGAACTTCCATGCCCACTTCATCATGAAGAAGACTTCCACTCAAATAGCTCTGCACACTTTTGGGGGGGCCAAAAGTATGCCTGCTCCACCTTTTCCTCTAGCGGCAATCTGATAACTCCTACCGCCAAACCACACACCGGCTCCTCACGTGTGAAGCACAGTTGAAAGTTCACCTCTGTGCCATGGGTGTGCCAAAGGTCTAGTCCCCATGGCCCCATCCACTTGTCCATCATGTGTGATATCTGATCTCCCATGATAGCATCAAACACCTCCCTGCTGGAATCTCCAAATGGGGTGTGTTTGAGATCCCACTGCACTGATCAAACCCCCCTTCCAAGGCCATAGGACCATGAGCGTTACCTCCAGTGGTAGATGATATGAGTCCAGAATCTCTAGATAGTTCTAGGGTCCTAACCTCCAAAAGTCCTGCGGCAAGGGATGCCCAGGCTAGAGTTTGGGAGTTGCTGATTGGGAGGACGAGAACCCCATCCCTTAGGATCTCTCCCTGAACGGACCAGCTGCTGTGCGATGACGAAGTAGAAGGGGCATCATGTTTCCCTTGCTTGTTGGTAGGGGTGTCAAGGTAGAAGAACCTACTGCAGAGGTGGAGGGGGGTGGCAGTGGAGGGGGGTTAGGGACGTGGGGGGGCAGGTGGTGAGAGTGATCATAGTAGGGGGGGTTGGGGGAGGGGGAGGGGGTGAGGGGAACCCTGGAGGGGGAGGAGGAGGGGGAAAGGAAGAGGAGGAGGGGTTTGGAGGGGGAGGGGGAGGGGGAAGGGGAGGAGAAGGAATAAGGACGACCGCAGGCCTCCCCTATTGATTAGGCTCTCCGGGGCTCTAGATCCACTCCTTCGTAGCCGCTGTCAGGCTAACATCCGCAGCTTTTGCCAGCACCGCATGTGGAGCCTTTGGGGCTTGCTGCTACTGCAAGGGTGAGTGCGGAGGCTGAACCTCTGAAGCGGGAGGATCCTCTGGATTGGCGGTGGCCCTTGCCACTGGGGAAGGTGGCTCCTATTGTTTCTACTTCAAGGCCTCACGATCAACCCTGTCCCTTTTCTTGCGATTGGCCCTCTACCTATGGCGCTTGCGGGTCTGCTTGCTTGGCTTCTTTTTCTTTTTAACCTGGGTCTAGTCCTCTTCTAAGGGGTAAACCCATGGGGTGTGAGACTCCTGCTACTCCTGCCTGAGAGGGCGCTTGACTCGGGCCTGCTGACTCTGCCTACTCTGCGGGGGTGGGGGGGAGGCACTCGGCTATGGCCACAGGGGCAATCTCTGGCAAGGTGACCCATCTGTCTGCAATGGAGACATTGGCCTGGTAACCCAAAAATCTCCACTCGCTAGCGAAGTGTACCCCCTTCAAGGGTCTCTAGAAGAATGAACTCTGGGAGAGACTCTGGGCTCTCAACCACCCGTCTGATCCTGGGCACCCCGTCATCTACTACCACCGCTACGGCCGAATCTGGCAGAGACTTGATCACCGTGCCAAATGCCCGACTAATGGAGGGGAGGATGGTTCTGTACTCCTTTAGGAGCCCTAGGAAGCGAAGCGTAATCGAGACTTCGAGGAACCACGGTTCCATTGTAACGCCATGGTACCACGGAAAGAGGTACACTAGATGCGGGCCAAGTAGGATGGGGCTCTGCTCCACCAATGTCAAGGTTGTATCGGGGGAGCTCAGCTGAATGAGGAAAACGCCTCTCCAATAGATGGTGACCTCTTGAATGTGGACGCCCTCTAGTGCCAAGCTCGCTTGGATCCACTCTTGCACTTGTCACCTTGTGATATGAGGCCCACAATTCTGCCTACAATCGCCTTGTCCTAAAGGGACTGAACGGGGCATATTATTTGTAATTAATAAAATCAAGTATGTCCCGCCATAACGAGGCATCGATGGGCATATTATTTGTAATTAATAAAATCAAGAATAGGCTCAATCAGTTAGTAATTAGTAAAATGGTTAACAATCGGGACTTAAAATGAAGAATACGCTCAATCAGTTACAACTATGGCTCTGCCTACCTGAATTTCGCCATCGTTGATTCACCGGCGTTGTGGTGTTCTTGCAGTCTTTGCCCTCGTCGGAATCAGCAAATGCCAATACATTGATTATAGTTGAACAAGATTGGTTGCATGTGCTCTTACTTTCAGAAACTTTGCCTTGGTTTTAGCTTTATGATCAGAGAATGGACCCTTTCACATTCGGATTGCTTGCTCCTCCAGCCCGCTCTGTGAAGATTGAACCAGAAGCATACTTGCAAACTGACAATCTAGGTCCGGAAGACCTTGAGCACCTTGAGAGGGAATTGGAAGAAGCGAAACAAAAGGTGACCATTCACGTGTCACTTAACACTTAGAGAAATCTGTCAAGCCGTGGAATAATAGGCGCATCAATCGTTTGTTTGATTGTCTGAAGCAGATACTCCTTCTACGGGCACAGGAGCAGCAGCGAGATAGGTCATCTCCCAGGGAAACGAAGGTATGCAATCTTCTCTTTGGAGGTATAAAGTTTTCTTGTTAGAAAATACTGTGCATTGAACAGGATTGGACTCTGTATTGATTTTTGAGTGACCAATCTCACCGTCACCAGATGGGGTCCGAAAGCCGATATTGGACGACAGAAGAACGGCAAAGGTTCGAAAAGGCCTTGAAAACGTAAGTTGACTGACGAAGGCCAGACGTGTGTTTCTTGCAAACTGCCATTTGGGTCTAATCTAAGTGGCCTAGACATGTTCTAGCAGATTTGGAACGGACTTTGTAGCAATCGCTAAGTTTGTTGGAACCAGAAGCTCGACTCAAGTTCGGACACATGCTCAGAAATACTATGCAAAGCTTGTAAGCATATGATAAAAATCTCCTTGATTTCTTGCATCTAATCTCAGAAATGGTATGTGCAAATGAGTGAACCAAGGGGCAGACAAGCGCTCTGATTTGTTGTACCTCTCAAATTTTGGTTCCGATATATGTCTGTGGGATAAGCTTTAAATGATTCTCAATTGTCTTACACGTGCAATACTTTTCCTGAAAGAGCATTAAATGCTTGGCTCTTAGATTGCCTGTTGAATTTGAAGAATGAACTCTTGCTTTGCAGATAAGAGATTATAAGCGATCTGGTAAGACACAGACAGCTGCAAAGGACTCAAAAAGGATGATGAACACAGCATCGATGCAATACTAGGAAGCTGCAACCTTCCTAGTAGGGTGATGTTTGTTGATGATAAGGAGCAACCTTAATGCATCTTGGGAGACTGCCTCTTCCTAATTCACGTGATAAAAAAGTTTTTTCCATGCTTCTCTGTCTCACCTTCCACTTCAAGTGTCTTTCAAGTGTCAAGTCCAAGTGTCTCTTATTTGGATTTCAGCTTCTATGGTCTGGATCATGGGTCTACGTGCATTCTTTGTCCAACTTCGAGTTCTTTTCTACGAATTATGGTAAGTCCATTATTTAGATTTCCACTTCTCCATGTATGTGAGATAGCTCCAATTGCTAGAAGCATGCATCCTAAAGCATAAACATCTTTTGGGACAACCTTGCTTCATGTGATAGCTCCTTGACTTAGAGACGAGATATTTTGAAAACTCATCACAATGTTAAATCTCTTATAGATGACATATACGAAGGTGTCCAAGGTTCTAAGATGTTTATTAGAGTAGGCTTTGTTACTTGGAGGCTTAGGGTAGGCAGTGCTTCAAGAGCACATGGGTTCTTGATCTCTAACTAACTCCTCTTTGAATATCTTTATCTTGCGTCCGTGATTTCTAATTCATTGCAAGCCTAGTTGTCGAGAAGCATATGCATGTTTCTATGACTTTTTACAAAGATGTGGGTTGCTTCCTTCTTTTCTGGACAAGAAAGAATTTATTAATTTTCCCAAGGTTCTAAGATGATTATTAGAGTAGGCTTTGTTACTTGCAAGCTTAGGGTAGTTATTGCTTCAAGAGCACATGGGTTCTTCATCTCTACCTAACTCCTCTTTGAATATCTTTATCTTGCGTCCCTGATTTGTAATTCATAGCAATAAAAAATGCTATGATTTTTTTGGCCCATAAGCATAGAGCTACATTTGGGAAAATTGTTAAATTCCATTTTTTTCCAGGAAAAAAGGAAGCCACCCACATCTTTCTGAAAAGTCATAGAAACATGCATATGCTTCTCGACAGCTTCCTTAAACTTATGTGGCCTTGCCATAAGCCATGAGTTTGTGTGCTTTTGTCACTACACATAATTGTATAAGCTGTCTAGAAGTTTTTTGATTATCTTGTCCATATATATGTGTCTTTTCAATTATCTCCTTACCTCCATTTCAATCTTTCATTCTCTCTCCAAGCCTTCCATGCTCTTGCTTATCATCTCTCTATGTTTTAAGCCTATTTCTATGATTTTGTAGTAATTAATGCATGCTCCAAAAAAGAGAGCTTCCAAAGGAGATATATATGGAAAAAGATATTGTAAGTTTTGTTATGCAAATAATGTGATACATCTTTGCAAACTAAATGGACTATTAAAACTCCTCATGCACAAGTAAGAAATGCAAAGATTAATGCAATACTTCTATGTTCATTCACCTAAAAAAGAACCTTCTCTTTACTTCTGAGTTCATTCTTATGGAGCCTTAAAATTGGACATGGTACAACAAGAAATCAGTTCAAATGTTTTCATGGAAAAGTTTTGGATTGAAAAGAGTAAGGAGCATGGATTTGAAGTCCAATACCTTTGTTTCCTATGACTTAAGCCCCATTGTGAAATCCCAATTTCATAAGATGGATCTAGAACCATTGAGAATTTTTAAGAATTACTCTCATAGTTAATAGCATCTAGCTCATGATTTCCATAGCTTTAGAATTGTTAAGTACTACTCTCCTAATGATAGCATCAAGATGATGGAGGGATATTACTTGGATTCTTACTGGCCCTTCTGAGAGAGAGAGAGAGAGAGAGAGAGAGAGAGAGAGAGAGAGGGATGGGAAATTGCTCATCCTTATTGCCTCCATTGGTAGCGTTTGGGCTTGGCTTTTTCTCTTAGTAGAGATTTAACATGCTACTTGGTTTTGCATAAACTTGGCACAATGTCTAATATAAAATTTCATAGTGAAATCCACCATGTGAGATTTATATTTCATTCGTTCCTTGACTCCGCCTGCATCGCCTCTGCTGAACATGTCAGTTGCATGATCACTCCTCCATCCATAGGCAAGAATAGGAACTTCAGCTCTTGATGCTCCTCCCCCAAAATTCCACAACAGAACCTACCGCCAACTGTTAGCAAAGCACCGATGCTGTTAGATGAACAGGAACCCACCAATCAGTGCTACTAATACTTCAAATACGTAGTATCTTGAGGCGAGCATCAATCGACTAGGAACCAATGTAAACTAGTGGAAGTAGAGAAAGAAACTGAGCATGAGCCATCCCCATAGCTGTGTGAAGGACAAAGAAAGAGAGTGTGCTAAATGCACATGAAAGCTGCGAGACAAAGGAACTCAAGAGAACTATAAGTGTGATGAAGAGAAAGCATCAAGCAACTGGTACATGAAAATAAATGCTCAAGAACTGCAATCTAGATTGCCAATACCCCACGCTTATGACAAGTAGTTGGATGGCCGCTAGGATAGGACCTCACAAAAGACGCTGTCACATGTCCTCATGAGATAGATCTGTCACCTCCACCTCAACCCAAGAAATATGTGCCTCATTAGAGATCGGAAAAGGGCACTAAAGACTGCCATCATGATGGTATGGATGAAGCCGAAAACCATTAACTAGATGTGGGAGTATGTGCCCTTGCAAATCTGCAAGATAAAACAATGTCCATTCACAATCATGCAAAATCCAGAATGGACCCGACCATCACAATTTCAACTTCCCCAGCATCCTTCCAAGGTGAGTGTTGAATAGAAGAACCAGTTTCCCATGCTTAAAATATTTTTTCTTTGAGGCCAAATCCACCCTCCACTTGCACCGTGCTTGAACCTCCAGGGTGAGATAATAGCTCTCCAGTCGCATATCATCCAACTAATCTAGAACATCCAATCGGAAAACCATAGAGTCATGCGGAAGACGCCTGTACTCTACCGCAATCCTCAGACTCAGAACAATATGATCGATCGTCGTAATTGCCTCCAGCACAAACATCAATTTGAAAGGAGTCAACCCCATGGCCACCTTGAATGATGTGCGGTAAGCCCATAATGCTGCCAACAACTTCTCATCCCAATCCATGCAGTGCTCATTCACCAACCACGACATAATCCACTCGAAAGTATAATTTGTAGACTCTACCAATCCATTAGCATGTAGATAATAGGGGGAAGACTTCTTGTGAATCACCATATTAAAAGAATTCATTGACTTGATGACCTTATTGACAAAGTGAGTCCCCTTGTCCCGCAAAGCCCAAGCTTCCACCCATTTGGTACAATAATCCGTGGCTACTAGAGTAACAATTCATTGGGCAGGAAGCTACGGGCTTGAATGGACCCATGAAATCCAGACCCCACTTCTGAAATGGCTCTAGAGGCAATATGGGGTTAAGTGGCATGTTATCTCGATCAGTGGGATGGCCCAACCGCTGGCAAAGGTTGCAACTTTTTGCAAACCATCTGGCATCCTTTTGCATGGTTGGCCACCATAAACCCACTTGCAAAATTTTCTTTGCGGTGACTTTGCTCGTAAAATGGCCAGCCGAAACCACACAATGGGCTTCCATTAGCACTGCCTTGTGCTCATGAGGTGGAACACGCCACAGCAGTGCCTCTGTCAGGTGTCACCAGTACAACTAGCCTAGGACTAATTCAAAGGATTGGCTCCGCAATGACAAGTGTTTCCTCTGGTCTCTATTCATGTACTTCAGCATGATGCCAGTAGATAGGAACGAGAGCACCTCATCATACCATGACCATGGTCCTTCTGGAGTGACTTCGGCCTTTGCTGTGATCGGATCCGCCCAAAAAATTGCTGCTAGCTTTGCATCAAGAAACTCGTCCTCTACTCCCGTTGGCAGTTCTCCAGATGATGAATCACATCATATTCCTACAGTAGCAACACCCAATGTGGCAAGCGGCCCGTTAGACTTTGTTGTTTTACCAATTACAACAATGAGGAATGATCAAAATGGAATACAAAAGGTCGGCCCAACAAATAATGCTAGAATTTCTTGACGGAATAGATCATGCCCAGTCCTTCTCACTCTGTGACAGAGTAATTATTTTTGGCTGTTGAGAGCCGCGTCAGCTTGCGTAGTAGACTGGGCGATACCATTTATCCACATCTTCTTGCATCAAGACACTCCCAATAGCTCTATCGAAGGCATCCACAAACACATGAAAATTCTTCTCCCAATTTGGAGACAGCAGCACCGGTGCTTTGTAAAGCTGAATCTTGAGTTGTCAGTATGCTTGGTCGCAGTCTACGCTCCACACAAATGCCTTCGATTCCACATGATCCAATGCATTCAACGAAATCGCCATGTGAGCCAGGAACCGTAGATGTTTGCCATGCCATCAAATTTGGCCCAAGAACTGCAAGCACTCCTTAGGTGTTGTTGGCATCGGGGCATGCATAATTACTGCCACTTTGTCTGGATCCACTGCAATTCCTTCCGTCGAGATCACATGCCCTAGGAGTCAACCACTGTGGACTACCAACGTGCATTTCATAGGATTCAGACTTAAGGAAACTTCCCTGCATCGTTGGAAACACTTTTGCAAATGCTGTAGGTACTTAGTGATTGTGATCTGCACTTTCTTCTTTCCTCTCCGCACTGAAATGACATTCTGCTCCCAATTTTGCTTGACTTTTGCTTGCCGCAACTGAGGCCTGCCCAAGAGGATGATATACTCTAGTGTTATAGCTTCCATGTTGAGCACCACGAAGGAAACCACGAATGATATGCCCGCCACCTCCAAAACAATAGCCCATAGGATTTCGAGTGGTCGAACTCGGTGTTGATCAGCCATGCAAACTAGAATGGTGCCGGCTCCTAGGACATCCATCCCATATCTTGGCAAGTCTTCAAAGTGACGATATTGACCCCAAAATGCCATCTACCAGCACCTGAGCGAAAGTCCAACCATGTGCCTTTGCAAAAATAATCGGGATTCTCATGTTGGTGAGAGGGACTACTGGTATTGGGCAGGAATCAACTTGGCATAGCTCCACCTCTTCTAGTTCAGACTCCATGTTCAGGGAGTGCAACAATTGTTGGTGGAATCCCAGAACTAATTTAAGCAATCTTCCCAATGAAATCTGGATCAGTGCCTCCAATATGCACTCCACAACCCTGGCTCGCTTTGCAAAGAATTTGCCCGCCTCTTGGCTTGGGTTGCGACCAACAACGAAGTTGCTTCGACCACCTTGGGACCATTCCCTGGTAAGTGTAGCTTGAACTTGGCTTGAGTCTCTGCCTCTGATTGGACAACCGGTTCTGTCAATTGCACCTTACATGCCACATTGGGCATCATTACAGACTCTGCTAGTTGCATCAATGGTGGCTCCTTCGTCACCAACTCATAGAGTTGGCATCATATGTGTTCCTGGGATGGCCAATCCAACAACTTGTCACCGTTCTTGGGAGTCAAGCCTCGTAGCTTGGTACTATGACGCCAAAAATTGATATTTTTAACTTGGCATTGATATTGTTTTTCTCTATGTTTGATAAGGGTTTGAGTATCAAGTGATAGCCTAGCGGCTCTCACTTATTTCTATTTTCTATGATATTGTATGGGATGGAGAGGATGAGTGGAATGGCTCATTGTAAATACCATAGGTATGAATTATAAATACCTTGGTATGGGGTGAGAGTTATTTGTGTATGGGATATTATGGAGTTTTTTAGAAAATAGGAAGAGTGAGTCATATAAAGAGGTGGGCTCATGTCCATGTGTTCCAATAATAAAAGAGAGGCCACATGCCAAGCGTGTGGAAGGCATGCGGAGGAGTGTGAAGTCAAGAGGAATCCTTCTAGAACTCCTATGTGGAATAAGGAGGATGTGGACATGTGGAAAAGAGAGGGTCCCTATGGGCTCCATGTGGGGAGACTCTTGACTTTCTCAATATTTTAAGAGTCTTGAGCATCTTTTGATGGGACACATGGCAAGAGTAGCCAAAAAGGACATGGATGGTGACATACGTGCTTATGTGATTGATGGGGAAAGGAATCTACATGCAGCAATTGTAAATGGGTGAAGGAGGGTAACAAAATCTCTATAAAAGTAGCCCTCCTCTCCCTTGTTCATCAAAATCTCTTCCACCATTAGGCCTCATGTTGCTGTAGCTCTAGTCTCCTCAAGCCTCTTCTATGAGCCTTCTCTCCCTCTTGTAGATATTCTCTCATGTAGACTCTTGAGTCCTTCTCTCTCTAGTTTATTCTCTCTCTATGAGTAGTCTTGGAGCTTCCGCTCCCTCGTGTATGTATGAAACCTCTTCTTCTCCCTTGTGTTTGTAGTGTTGAGGTGGATTCTCACTCTATTTGTAATGAAGGTCACTTCAGGTTCTCTCTCTCTCTTGAGTGTCTCTTCCCTTTTCTTTCTTTCAAAGCCTTAAAAGTTCTTTCTATTCGGCTGCTCACTGTGCACACATGGTCCATTTGTTTCCCGAGCCACTATGCAAACTTATTCCCCTCTTCTAGGCAAAATCTATGAGGGGTGGATCGTTGATGAAGGTGGAGTCTTGAGGGAGCATCCTGCTCAGGCGAAATTAGCCTGGGTGGAGGGTAGTTTTCATGATAGTTTGACCCCTGTTAGTGTTTTGCTCATAACTTTCTGCTCAATAGTCCGATTGTAATGAAATTTATATCAGTGCAAAGCTCTTTTTAAGGCGCATGTTCCTATATAATCAAATCTTGAATCAGATATTGCTGTAAAAAGTTATGAGTCTCTGTGTTTGACAATCTTTTTTTATGATAGTTTTTACCCCCTTCCAGTAAACTGTCCATATCTCTTCAACCGTCTCTCTGTTTTCAATGAAACTTATATTAGTGCGAAGCCCATCTCAAGGCGCATCTCTTTTGTGCTTGAATCTTTGATATGATGTCTCTACTGAAAGTTATAGGCCTCTGTGTCTAATGACAGTTTGTAGAGTGTTTTGAGCTAAGTATAAAGGTGTCTATGAAGGAGGTGCAATGTTTCCTCGGAATCTACCCATCTGACCTAATCAGCCCCTTCAAACTCCTCGATATATATCAGTTCATGTCATGTTGAGCCACAAGATCTTCTTTCAACAACGTATCACTCTTCTCTTTGGTGCAGACCGGCTCGCTGAGATTATGGCCTCTGCTGATCCTTTCCTTCTCCCTATGCTTGACTACAACATCACTTGGGATGTTACCATCTTCATTCTCATCTAAGGAAGGAAAGTATGGTGTGGTATCTTGGCATAAAAGCTTCTTTCTAATGTCTCATTCTCAATGATAAGTATCTTTGGCAGTCAGTTCAAATGCTGCAGGAAGTGAAGAGGTGCGTGAAGTTTATTACCCCCAACTTCATGTCACATCTTTTGGTGGAGACGCTAGGTACGTTTGGTATTGGATTCATCCCACCTTACTAAATGGTCTCGGGTGTACTTGATTGCATGTTATGCCTAGAAGAGGCATGTGTTTGTATGAGATAAAGAAGATGCCTGGAAGAACTCCGTTAGAAGAGATTGCAACCCGTTTAAGAGAACTTGAAGATTGTGAAGGTGATGCTCAAGCTATTCGCACAGTCACCATGATCATATCCTTTATGTTTGCATTGTTGAATATGTTGGTGAATCGACAACACCGGCAGCAGGCACAATGATAAATTGGGGATTGATCCATGCACTAGGAGCTTGGTGTGAAGAAGAGTTGAGTCTTTGGGTAGTTTTCGACTATAACAGTGGAGTGGTGATTCTTAATGCTTTCGACTTCTTTTTCTATGCAAATGATGAAGATTACAATATCTTGAAGCTTTTCTGTGCACTTCCTATTGCGAGAAGGGTGATTCTAGAATGCATGTATACACAATGCATGTATACACAATGTTTTCATGGTGCTGGTTGGTCACTTATTTTTGAGGATTTTGTTGAGGATCACATTGTGGAGGGTTTTCAACAAGTGGTTATGCAGAATAAGTTGGTCTTGGTATACTAAGGCTCTGTGGGATCTTGTTTGGATCTTGTTTGGGATATTATTTGGATCTTGGTGTTTCCTTTTTGTGTTTCATCATGGTGAAGATTCCAGTGTTTTGAGGGACCCAAGGGGAAGACCCGGAGTCTTATCTTCGGGATTTTGTTCGAGGATGCCGGCTTTCTGGATGGTCCATGAAGGATCGGGCGGAGATTTTGCCTGATTTTCTTGAAGGTGTAGCCTTGAGTTGGCATGAGACCTTGCCGGACTCTACCAAGGAGGACTGGGACCAAGTGGTGGCAGCAATGAAGCAGAGATTTGGGGTAGTGGAGTCGCCAAATGCTTTGATGTTGCAGTTGGACCGGTTCTGTCAAGGAGAGGGTGAGTTGGTCTCTGTGTTGGCAATCCGATATGAAACTTTATGGACAAAGTATGAAAGGGCAGCTTTGCGAGCTGTGGCATCGGCATCATCGGCCCCTCAAAGTCTCTCAGGGATGGAGCACTTAAAGATGCAAATTTGTTATGGCTTTGGAGCCTCGTCTTCGCTCAAAAGTAATGAGTAAAGATCCAACAACATACATGGAGGCGCTTTGCATTGCGACCAAGAAAGAAGCTTCTCTCAAGATTGAATCCTGTTTTGTGTCTTCAACAGCTTCAATTCTAAGGTGGAGGTAATGGGCACTCCTTAGGTACCAAAGTCCTCTGAGTTAGATCATAATATCTCCCAATTGATGGCAGAGTTTGCTGATTTGAAATTGCATTTGGTTAATGCACGACAACCTAGAGCACCAAAGAGTGAAGATAGGCCTCGAGATAGGAGTGGGGTCACTTGCTATGAATGTAATGAAAAAGGTCACTATCGCCCCGAGTGTCCTAGATTGAGAAAGAAAGAAGAAAAACAAGTATCCTTGTTAGAAGCTTCTTCAGGGGATGAGGAAAGAGAGGTAATGATGGCTAAACGGGGGCGTGGTAAAGCAAAAGAAGAAGAAGAAGAAAGCAAGGAAGAAGTAGATGAGGAACATCAGGAAGAGGAACACCGTAGTAAGAAAAAGAAGGCATCTAGAAGGAGCATCCATTCTGCATGACCTGTCATGTAGTTTGACGCACCTGAGTCAACATACCACACATCATTTCGTTCTTCTGCACTTGTCACAAAATTGGTCATATGCTGCACCATAAATAGATGCTCATTTCTGTCATCACCCTGCCTACTAGAAGATGCATAATTGCCTTGCTGCAATTTTCCAGTCATAATGTCATTCTGCTTTTTATAGCAGTCCTTAGCCATATGACCCATTTTGCCACAATAGTAGCATTCAACATTGCTGTTTGCATTTTGGCCTCTCTGCCATCCACCACGGCCTCTTTGGCACCCCCTGCCTCTAGAGTTACCACGTCCTCCTGCATAGGACTGGTTTTCTTGTGTTTGCTGCATATTCTGATTTCTACCACAGCCTGCAGATCGGCCTCCTCTACCTCTGCCTCTATCTCTGCCAGCATTTGATTAGAAGACAGTTTCTTTTGAAGTTCCTGCTGAAGAAGATGCACCCCCATTTCTCTGCTCTTCAGAAATTAGAAGAGCAATCAACTCCTCAAAATCTGGAAATTTTTCATGGACGGCAATGGATGTCCGGAATTGTGCATAATCCTTTCCTAGACCATTCAAGGTCACAGAAACCAAATAGTCATCATCCATTGGTGACCCAATGGAAGCAAGTGCATCCGCAATTTTCTTCACCTTCATGTGGTAGTCATTGATGCTCATGTTTTCTCTCTGCACATTGTGCAGCTCCTGCTTGAGCTGCATTTTCCTAGCTTGCGTATTTGTGTTGTACATTTTTGCCAAAGTATCCCATGCCTCCTTTGGCGTACTTGCATCCTGAATATGCACAATCATGGAGTCCGAAATACTGATAGACAGCCAGTACATAACTTTCCTGGCTCTCTCATGCCATCCTTTGCATGCCTGCATTTCCTGTTGACTGGGAACATTAGGAAGAATAGGTTCTTCTTCATTTCCTGTAATGAACTCCCAATAGCCTTTTCCCATCAAGAAATTCATCATTCTAAACTTCCATGCCTGGAAGTGGTTCTTGTCAAGCTTTTCAGTGACAATCTGTGAAAGAGAATCAGATGCCATTATAGAACACTGCAAAATATTCTGTCACTGCAAAAAAACACAGCTTTTGCCTCACACGGGCAGAACTGCAAAACTGATGAAAGTGGTATTTCACCACACAATCACTTCCTAGTGACGATTTTGCATCAACAGGCAACAAGCATGAATCTGCAACTCCCAATATCTTTGCACAAAGGCATATGATGCAATTTCTGCGGCAACTTTTAACCGACCCGCAGAACAGTGGTCGCATAGCAAAAACAGGGCCTTTTTTTGAGTGCCTGCGGAGAACTGCCGTCTCCAAAACGGGCCCCGAAATGACCTCGAATTAGAAAAATAACGTCACTAAGGGCTTCGCCATCTCCCGTAGCATATACTGCGCTCTCGCCACTCCGCGAAGGGCGTCTCAATCTGAGACAGTGCACTCTTGCACTTCTGGCTGTGCTACCTGCAGAGATTTGCTCCCAAACTCGAAATAGGAAAGCAACACTGGTCCTCTTACCAGGACACCACGAACTTGGCTTGCTTTCTTGAGCTCCTTACCACGAACAAGGCTCTGATACCATGTGAAGATAGTGGGAGAGAGGGAAGGATCTCACTTGCGGCTTTCTCACATGAACAATTGGGGGAATACACACAAAGGTGGAGGCTGAAAACAGTTTTCCTCTTCTTAGTTGTGAAAGCCAAAAGAACTCTAGTACAAAGAAAATAGAAGAACCCTATATGTGGGTCTCAAACCAAACTCAACTAACTAAGGTGGCATACTAACTGAGCCACAAACTAGAGTAGATAAGGATAGCTGTCATCCAGCTATTATTCGTGGGCGGTGTACCAACTGCATCTCCAGCTAACAAGTCGGTGACATAAATGCACAACAGTCACCCTGGCATATCGCGAGTGGAGCTCGAGGAGGAGTTATTTCCAGTCTTTGATAAGAGCATCGATGTCCTAGGCACCTACTTTGAAGACCTCATCAAGTACATGCAAGACCACATGACACGTTTTGCATATCAACTTGATGAGTCTACAAAAAGATGGGTCCCAATTGATTATTTGAAGTACTTGTTCAAACAAGAACCTAGGTTTGTGAAGCGTTTAGATCGCTTTCAAGCCCAGCTCACACCCCTAGGGCTTAGGGAGGTTGACACTGATGACCTCCTAGCATGTGGAGTCGTCGAAAACACAGAAAATAGGTTCCTATCCTGGGAAATGACCTTTATTTTCCTTCTCCAGGAGGGAGAAATGGAAGAGGAGGCCTCGACCTCAAGCCCTACCCCTGCCCCTACGCTTTTTGATCCTATTATTTCTGTAGATGAGCCCAACATCTGTAATGAAGAGCCCATAGATGAAGAAGTTGAGGAGTGGGAAGCTGCATTGGCCCTGGAAGTGCTCCCGCGACCTCCTGAGCCCCATTCTACTTCTCAAATTCCATCCACCTTGGGCACCACCTCTGTTGACCCTGCAACAGTGATATGGCTTCTTGCTCCCCTTCTTGTCGATGGAGAACAATACCTCTTTCTCCATGACATCGAGGTTATGTTTGGTCTTCCGGAGTATGAAGCTCTTGGTGTCTTGTGTGGATACAAGGTGGACACGACTATGCAAGAACCTGGGTTTTTGGGAGTAGATGATTTAATAGAAGAGGTTCTTGCTTTAACACTGGCCAAAATCAAAGATGTAGAAACATCAATCTACTCTGACCTACCTGATGTTCCGGAGGAAGCCTCCACATCTCACTCCGGATAGCAAGAGGCCTTTGGATCCATCCTCATTAACAAAGAGGAAGGGATTGAGCATGACGACTCTATACTGGTAAGAAACTATGAGCTTTCACAACAAGACAAAGCACCTACAGATGCACACATAGATGCATTTCCTTAATTTTAAAAAAAACTTATAGGCGCGTTTATTTATGCGTCTATCCATGTGTCTACAGACCTACGTCTATATCACAGAGAGACGCGCCTATAGACGTGCAAATAGACGCCCTACTAGAAATTAAAAAAAAACAGATAGACACATATATAGATGCATAAATACACATCTGCTAGAAATTTTAGAGACGTGTTTATAGACGCGCTTATAAATGCTCTATAGAATCTTTTTTTTTAATAAAAGAAAAATTTTCTAAGTTTGAACAGAATCCTGTGTATGTTGTGTATGCTATGTAGTTACAAGAATCCCATTTCCACATTGTGCAATTCAATTCTTATAGCCAACTGCATTTTTATTAGCACGATTGCAAGCACGTCTATAGCCGATGATTACAATTCCGAATAAAACATTACAACTCAAAAATGTTGGGTTCACAAGGCATTCATTGATAGAGTGTTGCACAAGGAAATTGAAAGCCAAAAATATAAAAGGAGTGTATATTAATTCATATCTCAAAAAGAGCTTGTATGTACATATAGCATGAAGCCAAGCCACGTCTTATGGATTCAAGTACAAAAAATAAGAGGAGTGTATATACAAGAGAGGCACGAAGCTAAGCCAGTGGCTTTAAGTACAAAAAAGAGTACCTAGCACTACTTCTATGACTAATCTAAGTTCTCCACATCCTCGCTCCCTTCTTCACTCCCTTCTTTGCCCCCTTCTTCGCTCCCTTCTTCCTCATCTTCTCCCTCCTGATCAGCCGCAAGGTCCTGTAAATGACAAACAACATGTATCAATGTATGAAAAATCAAATCTTTACTTACAATATTGACATTATTTAATTACTTTCAAATACTTGGGGGGCACTCCAGTAGCCCAGATATACTGCTCCTCAGTAATCAACCCATCATCATAGAAGTGCCTCCATGTATCTCCTCTGCGATGGTGGCGGTGGTAGGTTGTCTCAACAGGTGTAGGGTACCTACCCACGATATCAAGCTACAAGATGACACAATTTGCGGAGGGGTTCGTACAATGAAACAACCTCCTAATAAACTACATAAACAATAGGAGATACGAGAGAAAAGAGAGGAGGGACAGAGAGAAAAAGAGAAAAGGAAAGAGGAAAATTACCACGAAAAGAGAAGGAAAGAGAGGCTAAAAGAGAGAAGGAAAAAGAAAGACAAGGTGAAAGAAAGAGGGGATAAAAGAGAGGAAAATAGAGAGAAGGAAAGAGAGGAGAAAAGAGAGGAAAAGAGAGGAGAAAAAAAGAGAGAAAAAGAGAGGAAAGAGAAAAGAAAAGAGAGGAGGAAAAGAGAGAAAAAGAGAGAAGGAAAGAGATGAGAAAAGGGACGAAGAGAGAAGGAAAGAGAAGAGATAAGAGAGGAAAAGAGAGGAAAAGAGAGGAGAAAAAAGAAAGGAGATAAGAGAGAAAGAGAGAAGGAGAAAAGAGAAGGAAAGAGAGGAGAAAGGAGAGAAAAAGAGAACGCAATCCCTTATCTTCTCATGAATGCAATCCCTTTCTTCAATCATGCTTTCCCTTTCCATCATTCATGCAATCTCTTTCTTCAATCATGCAATCCCTTTCCATCATTCATGTAATCCCTTTCTTCATTCATGCAATCACTTATTTCTATCATTCAATATGCAATCCTTTTCTTGGAAGTGGAAGTGGAAGAGGAAGGGGAAGGGGAAGCAAAAGAGAAGGAAAAGAAAAGGGAAAGAGAAGGAAAACACAACAAAGACTATCGGAGCGCGTCTATAGGTGCATTTAATAGCATGTCTATAGGCGCGGCTATCTATTTTCCCAAACAGACGTGTCTATAGACCCGCTATTAGACATGTCTATAGATGCGCTCCGATAGATGCCTTTTTCTAAGAACTTGAAAAGGACATGTGCCCGACCACACTAGCACAAAAAAATCCGTTCGACCTGCATATGACAAAGGATGACAATCCAGAGAGAGCAACTTCCAAAGAAGATCAACTGTTAAGAGACTTACCTTGGATAGAGGTATGGAAGCTTCTTGTCCTTCTTCAAAGTTGCTTCTCTTTCTTCTCTTCCTTGTTAACCCTGTGCTTCTCTTTCTTCTTCTCCTTGTTCACCCTCTTCTCTTGTGTGCTTGGGGATGATTATGTAAGCTTGGAGATGAGTGTGGGTGCTTGGAGATAAGTGTGGATGCTCGGAGCTGTGTCTATTAATAGGAAAGCAAGCGAACTACATCTCATAGTGCATTTGGTGGATGAGATTGCTATATGCGGTACTATACATGCATGATGGTTGTTCTTCCTCGAGCGCTTCATGAAGACCCTGAAGGGTTTTGTGAGACAAAATGCAAGACCCAAAGGTAGCATGGCCAAGGGTTGGTTGGTACAAGAGTCACTTGTATATATTTTTGAGTTTCTTGTTGATGTGGATAGCTCTCTCCCACGACTATGGAGAGATGATGAAGACCTAAGGATGACCTCTATTGTGCCTCAAGGGAAAGGACACATCAAAGTAATAGACACGGAGTTGCTTAACAGTATCAACCTCTATTGCATGCTTAATAGTGATGTGATGAAAAGATGGGTGACAAGATACGAGGATGCAAAGGCAAGAAGAAAAGGAGAAAGGGCCCTCTTTCGTACACACCACGGATCTCATGTGCCATACCCTCAGCATCTAAGAGCACTTCCAAAGGATATTCATGTGGATTGGCTACTTGACGAAATGGAGAGAGTAGAGAGAGATGAGGGGATGCATATCACAATGGAAGAACTAGTGTGCTACCCGCGCATTGCTGTGGCAAAACATGATACATGACACATGTGTTGTTGCTATGTAAAACACATTGGTATATAAAACACTATTGATTATGGAAAAGTGTGTTGATTGGCTATTCAATGCATGATTGGCATGTGGAGCTAGCTCTTTGTGATGGTTCGATGCATGGCAACCGATGGCAATTCATGGAGTCAAGTCTTCAAGATGTCAATGAGTAGTTCCTTCAAGAAGGCGCATTTGTAATGGTTCTTCTTCTCTTTGTCCAACTTGTCTCTAACACTGATGAGAGTCGACTATTTTCTTTAGTAGATGCTAGCATATTAGAGAGTAAGGTTTGTAAGGGTCCCTAGTTGGGTCGAGTCCTTGATCAAGCTACACTTGCAAAAGGCTCATCATTGTAATAACCTGCTCTCCCTCACCTCCCCTACTCTCCCTCACCACCCCCTCACTACCCCCTATCGTTGTTACTCATGTTGTGTTTTTGGTCCCTACTATAAGCCCTTAGATGTCACTAGGTGTGGATTTGAGAAAAATAAAGATGCGCAATGGTCTTGCAAGCCCTTTGTAGGAGGTGGTTGTTGTGGTGCATTCCTCAATTTCGTCTTCTTATCTGTCATGCTTTTTAACATGTTAGTGGCATGGAGGCTGTGATTTTCCACCCTCCCAGTGGAATTGAGGGATGTGCTTCCATTATAGGATGTTGCAATGGTAGGATGGAACATTAGATATTGGCATTTCGGAACCACAAAGGGAGTGAACACTCTTGTCTATGAGAAGCATGAATTGAATGAATCAAAACAGCTACCAAAAGGAATTTGTTCATGTGAGTGCAAGAGTGCCATAATCCAATGTCCCAAGACAGATTAATGGCTCCGCACTTTTGCACCCTGGTCACTCCTGCCTGATAGTAACTACCATCTTCACCCTTCTTCTTTGTTGTGGGTTTCTCTCTTGGCTCATAGTTCTAGCAAGCACTCGCAAGGTGCTACATGACTACAGCTCATTCTAGCTAGCATCTGGTGAAGGTTTGAATGCCACGATGTAAGCCTTGTGCCTCCATGTGACATCTATCTTAGCTCCTACACTGCTCCTCTAGGCCCTCTCTATGCAACATCCAATTCCAAACTTCTATACTCCCTCCTCACTACTATACACGAATCCTATTGCGACGTTTATGTACCGATGTTTAGCACCCACTTAGCGCTAATCGTTGGTATAAAAAGCGGGTTTCGGACTTTTAAAAATTCGCTATATAGCGACTTTTTAAAAGTCCGAAACCCGCTTTTTATACCAACATAGCGACTTTTTAAAAGTCGCTATATAGTGACACTGAGAGAAAATATTATAGTGACGTTTTTGCAGAGAGGTTTTTTTTTTATAATAGGCCTTAAAAGTTAGTTTTTTCCAATGACAAATTTTTTTAAATTTTCATACATATTTGAACTCATAGAGAATTAAAAAATGAGAGCATGTACATCAAGCCTTTGAAGCTCATATATTCATGTCCAAATTTGAGATGAGAAAAATCAAATAAGAGCATTTACATCAACTGTTTCATCTTGAGCCAAGTCTAAGGTGCCAAGCAAGTCTATCTCCAACTCTATACTGAGTTGATCTTCTATATCATCATCGTACTCTAGCATCGTACGTTCACCTAAAGGTATTTGATCATCTTCTTCAATAAAGCTTAAGTGTGGTGATTGATCTTGATGATTGTTGTCTTCTTTGTCAATATCGTGATCTCCATTCTCCTCCCGTGCGATGTCATTATGCGCATCTTCCTCTTGGATCATATGGTGATCTACATCTTCTTCGCTAGATTCATCAATTGGATCCGGCATTGGTAGTGGCATCTCCATATCCACATCTCGATCTTTAAAAATTTGCTTACTTCGTGGTGCAACTTGGATCACGTACCACCATCTTGGATCAGAACGATCCGGATGAAAAACCACCTATATTGAAGATGGGTGCCAAATGTCGTCAATTACATATATATCAATGGACTTTAAAAACGAAAGCTTCGACTAATTAAATCATTAGTATGCACCTGCTCACAGTGCTCGGGAAGAACAAAAGTATCACTTTCATTGGTCCAATGTTTGGTGGAGTCTATTGCAAAGAGACCGCTACTATCTTTTCTCACTGTCGCATGGGGACCGTTGTAAGTAGTTCTAAACCATTTTACATCAAGAATGAAAATAGTAAATCGTCTGAAATCAATTTCATAGATGTCGCGTATGGTTCCACAATAATCCAACTGTGAGGAGAGAAGATTGGTATCCGAAGCACTTGCTCGGCTATCTTGTGTGAAGTTAGCCATGACTCCACAATCATACGTGACTCTCTTTGAATCGATGCGTTCCACGTGAAAATGTCGTCCATATGACCATAATGCACTATACTTTTTGTACTGTAAAAGAGCATCGTTAAAACAATGAAGATGCACCTATTTTATAGCCTATATTGCCACAAATAATTACTTAATTATGTCAAGAGATAAGAAACTTACATACACCATACATCCAGATGATAACTCTCGCTCACGCTCGCTTATTGTCTCTCCATCACGTTCGGCTTTATGTAGAGCCAGTTGTAGCCAATCAAGTGACATGTGAGTAGGGAGAAGAGCCAGATCTCGTGGATATGGTTGTGATCGCCTGTACATTACTCTGAATCTCGTCCTTGCATTTATTCTTTCTACAGCAAGACACCCCTAGATGGCGCCTTTGGATGTGGGAGGATAGACCCCTGAGGGAGGTCCAGTGGGATCCAGGAGAGTGGTTCTTGCCATTCATGGGTGGCCTAGCCGAGCAAGTGGATGAGGTGCCCTTCTTTTCCTACACCACATGGATTGGCACGAGGCTTTAGATGGAATCATCGAGATGGACCCCCTCAAGGGAGAGGCATTGGGTGACGCAGAGAGTGCCTTGAGATGTTTGCTTCACTAGATACAAGGTGAGAGCATCCAGAGGATAGCACTTCACGAGGCAGTCCCTCCTGATAGCCTAGATCCTCCCTCTCCTAGGGAGGACAATGTTTGGGAGGTGGTAGCTAGCATCACGACATGGAACATTTGGGTTGCTCGTTGTAGTCTTGTGATGGGTGAGCACCCTGTTCCACCCTCGGCTACCCTAGTTGCCATCTTGCAGGACATCCTATATACACTTTGGTCCACCTGGGAGCATGGGACTCTAGGCTCTAGGGCAACTATTGAGAGGTGTGCTCGTTTTCGCAAGGCTTGGCTGGTGGTGTTTTCTACATCTTCACCCCGTGAGGGATTCACTAGTTGTATAGTCCCCCCACTTCGCTATTAGCCCCAATATTAGAGATCCCCTAGGCAGTGAGCTGGGTTTCTCTAGAATAGGACGGTTCTCTATTTCAACCTTTTCCAAAAAAAATGAGAAAAAAATTCCATACTCAGCACCTTCGGGGCTGCTGTCTTGTATGAAATCTTTCAAGCATTAATTGAAGACCTTCCTTTCTTTAGGCAGGTAGCATTGTGGAATGAATTAAAAATCTAGCTTCTCATTGAGCCACGTGTTAAAGTGATCTTAAATTCAAGTCTAAATTTTAATACTGTCTTTTCCTTTTTTGAAGTTCAACGAATGCCACATTTCCAAATTTTTAGCTTCCATCATTTTGTTTCTTCCAAAATCAAAAGGGAGAGAGGCTTCTATCATAGCCACTTCTCTCTTGTTCTACATCTCAATCACCCTCTCTTTGAGGCTTTCTTCTTCTTCCTTTCTTCTACATTTCCATCACCATCTCTTTGAAGTTTTTTCGTCCTTATGCATCTCCTCTCCCTCCTTCCTCCCCCACCATAGGCATCCATCATTTTCTCCACCCACCTCCCTCTCTTACCCATGTATTCCACTCCCCCCTTGTCCTACAATCCCACTCCTGCCCTACCACTCATAGATGTAACTCTGCCCCCCGCGGGAGAATCGTGTGATGCAGCCTCATGTAGCCCCCCATCACTGAATTAGACTTGTGGGATGAGGATGACAACAATTTCCTACCTTTGGAACCCATGAACATAGCGCTAGAAGATTCTGCCATGCTATAGTGAGACACTGCTAATCCTTTGCCCCTCGCTGAATCAGACATAGATGATGACGATGATGACCATCTTGTTGGTGTTTCTTACCCACATGATTCCATCCAAGATTACCCTGTCAATCCCCAGAACAATGGAATGCTAGATAGTTGGATCAAAAGACATCTCGAGCTCGTCAAGCTTACAGACTGGCATCCCTTCAATAGTAAACCCCCTACTGCCTCACTTAATGCAACATGGGTTTCTGATGCCCAATTCTTTAAATTATGTACGCAACCATGGCTACCTTCCCTAAGAAAATTTCAAGGAATGGACTATCAAAGTTTTTGGTCTCCTGAAGCCGCAAACACTATGGATGTAGCAGATAATTGATGAATTTAAGCCTCGAGAGCTATCTATTACATTAGTTTGTTCTGAAATCGATGAAAAGAACAAAACATGGTATAACACACTATCGAATTCAATTGGGGTGATGTGGTATTTTGACATAAGTGTGGCAACGAGCATGGTTGTGCCGCATGTTCTTCAGTGCAGGATTTATAGCAAAAGGAAGGGAGCTATTCATTCCCTACTTTGAGGGGGGTGAGGAGTGTGAAGATAGTGGGAGAGAGGGAAGGAGTCTCACTTGCGGCTTTCTCACATGAACAATTGGGGGAATACACACAAAGGTGGAGGCTGAAAACAGTTTTTCTCTTCTTAGTTGTGAAAGCCAAAAGAACTCTAGTACAAAGAAAATAGAAGAACCCTATATGTGGGTCTCAAACCAAACTCAACTAACTAAGGTGGCATACTAACTGAGCGACAAACTAGAGTAGATAAGGATAGATGTCATCCAGCTATTATTCGTGGGCGGTGTACCAACCGCATCTCCAGCTAACAAGTCGGTGACATAAATGCACAACAGTCACCCTGGCATATCGCGAGTGGAGCTCAATATCTCAACACTCCCCCTCGAGCTCAATCCCAATTCCTGCACACCAAGCAGGTCTCTGAACTTGCGCAGCTTCTCTGCGCCCAATGCTTTCGTGAATATGTCAGCTACCTGATCCTCTGTGCTGACATAAACTAGATCAATAAGACCTAGTAAAACCTTCTCTCGCACATAGTGATAATGCACCTCAATGTGCTTTGTTCTGGCATGAAAGACTGGGTTCTTTGCCAAATGTATACTACTCATGTTGTCACAATAAATGACAATCGGCCTTGATGCATATCATAGAGTAGCTTATGCAACCAAGCTACCTCACATGCAGCCATTGCTGCACCTCTATACTCAGCCTCTGTGCTCGACAAGGCAACTGTAGGTTGTTTCTTGCTGCTCCAAGTGACTACAGCACTCCCAAAAGAGAACACATATCCACTGGTAGATCGCCTATCAGAAATACTACCAGCCCAATCAGCATCAGTGTATCCATGCAACTGTATCTGAACCCCAACCTCATAAAATAGTCCATACTGCAATGTGGACTTCACATACCTGAGTATGCGTCTAGCCGCATCCAAATGCGGTTTCCTTGGAGCCTGCATAAACTGACTTACCAACCCAACAGCATAGCTCAATCTGGCCTGGTAATAGTCATGTAAATAAAACTTCCTACTATGCGTCTGTACATAGTAGGGTCTTCCAGAAGCTCACTTGCATCTGTGCTCAGCTTCACATTCTGCTCCAAAGGAACTAAAATAGGCTTACAGCTTGTCATCCCATATTTGGACAGCATGTCCAGTCCATACTGCCTCTGCAAGAGCTGTATCCCACTTGGTGATCTAATCACCTCAATGCCCAAGAAATAACGCAGCTCTCCCAAATCCTTCATCTCAAACTTTTGCCTCAATAGCATTTTCACATGAAGGATATCTTCATCACTATCACCTGTGATGATCAAATCATCAACATAAATGACCAGTAGCATAATCCCTTTCTCTGTTTTTCTCACATAGAGTGAGAAATCTGCCTTGGAAATTTGAAAGCCAATAGTGACAAGATACTGTCCTATCTTGTCAGACCATGCTCTAGGTGCTTGCTTCAAGCCATACAAGGCTTTCTTCAACCTGCAAACAAACTCAGGATGAGTAGCATGAACATAACCTGCTGGCTGCTCCATAAAGACCTCTTCTTGCAAATCACCATGCAAGAAGGCATTCTTTACATCCATCTGATGTAAAGACCATCCCTTTGATGCAGCCATAGCAATGGCTGCTCTTACGGTTACCATCCTTGCAACCGGGCTGAAAGTTTCTTCATAATCAATGCCATATGTCTGTGCATACCCCTTGACAACTAATCTTGCCTTGTATCTATTCACAGAACCATCTGCATTGTGCTTGATCTTATAAACCCACTTACAGCCAATTGCATTCTTGTCTTTATGCAAAGGCACCAATTCCCATGTAGCATTTGCATCCAAGGCATCCATTTCTTCATCCATGGCTTTCTCCCATTTTTCATTTCCCATGGCTTGCTCAAAAGAAGTGGGTTCTAGTTCCTGTATCACTTTGACCATATAGGCATAGTGAATGGCTGTAAATCCATCATATTTCAGCCTATCCACATGATACCTGACCCTGGTAGACCTGCGCAAAATAGGCTCACTTCCAGGTGCTCTCAAAACATCCCTGGTCTTCCTTACTCCAGGTGTAACAATAGAAGGAATACCCAACTCATCATCAATGCTCTGTTCTGAGCCACTGGATTCACCATCCACACAAGAGTGACCTGCATTCACATCAAACATGGGCTGATCTACCTTCTCTTTTCCTTTTCGTGATACCTGCGTACCACTCTCTGCATTGCTTTGAGGGGATTCTCCTGATCTCAATCTGCCTGTCCATGGCGAAGTATGTGAACCACTGGTAGAGGACACTCCAGGTCCACTGATATTTTGTGATTGCTGCTGTGCATTCTGTGCATCATTACCATTTTGTGCATCTACATCAATCATCACATTTACTGGTTTATACCAGCTACTCATCTCATCAAAAACAACATCTCTGCTCACTGTGAACTTACGTGTAGAAGGGTTATAGCATCTATACCCTTTCTGCTGCAGAGAATAACCAATAAAGACGCACTTCTCAGCTTTTGGATCCAACTTGGACCTCAACTCATCTGGCACATGGACATAGGCAATGCAACCAAAAATCTTCAAATGAGAAATATCTGGTTTCCTACCAGTATACATCTCCTCTGGCGTCATGCCATGTATTGCTGCAGTGGGAGTCCTGTTCATTATATAGACTGCTGTAGCAACTCCTTCAGCCCAATAATAGTCTAGTAGATCTTTTTCATTTAGCATAGCCCGAGATACCTCTCCAATATGCCTGTTTTTTCTTTCTGCAATTCCATTTTGCTGTGGGGTATGACTGCATGAATATTGCTGCTTTATACCATGCTCCTGCAAGAACCTTGCAAACTCATTTGAGAGGTACTCTCTCCCTCCATCTGACCTTAGGCATTTTATTTGCAGGCCTGTTTCTTTTTCAACCATAGCTTTGAAAGCTTTGAAGTGCCCAAACACTTCACTTTTCTTTTTCATAAAATACACCCACAGTTTTTTGCTGAAGTCATCAATAAATGTGACAAAATAGTGACAGCCTCCAATAGATGCAGCTTTTGTAGTCCACACATCAGAGTGGATTAATTCCAATGGCTTTTTACTCTCTTGAACATGCCTAGGAAAAGGTTTCCTTACTTGTTTCCCAAATTGACAGGCTTCACAAACCTTGTGCATTTCTGCAACCTTGAATTTAGGCAATCCTTCTGCAACAATATTTTGGGCTTGCATTGATTTAAGTCGCTGTATATTAACATGACCAATGCGTTTGTGCCAAATATCAATATCTGCAACTACACCGGTCCCATGTGCAAACATTGCTGCACTCAATTCAGGCATGTTCGCATCCAACGTAAACATCCTGCCCTTCTTCTTTCCTTTTGCTATCAAGCGACCATTATTTTTCATATCCTCAACAAAGCATCCATGAGGATTAAATCTGACCTGCAAGCCCTGCTCAACCATCTGACCAATAGAAACCAGGTTCTTGGTGATGTTCGGCACATGAAATACATCAGACAAGTATTTCTTTTTCCCATCTTGCATAGACAAAGGAATTTTGCCAATCTGCACAATAGGATGTGCAGTATCATCACCAGTCTCCACAAATCCTAGTTTTTCCATTTTCCTTGCATCTTGCATCCATTCTGCATGACCTGTCATGTGGTTTGACGCACCTGAGTCAACATACCACACATCATTTCGTTCTTCTGCACTTGTCACAGAATTGGTCATATGCTGCACCATAAATAGATGCTCATTTCTGTCATCACCTCGCCTACTAGAAGATGCATAATTGCCTTGCTGCAATTTTCCAGTCATAATGTCATTCTGCTTTTTATAGCAGTCCTTAGCCATATGACCCATTTTGCCACAATAGTAGCATTCAACATTACTGTTTGCATTTTGGCCTCTCTGCCATCCACCACGGCCTCTTTGGCTCCCCCTGCCTCTAGAGTTACCACGTCCTCCTGCATAGGACTGGTTTTCTTGCGTTTGCTGCATATTCTGATTTCTACCATGGCCTACAGATCGGCCTCCTCTACCTCTGCCTCTACCTCTGCCAGCATTTGAGTAGAAGACAGTTTCTTTTGAAGTTCCTACTGAAGAAGATGCACCCCCATTTCTCTGCTCTTCAGAAATTAGAAGAGCAATCAACTCCTCAAAATCTGGAAATTTTTCACGGATGGCAATGGATGTCCAGAATTGTGCATAATCCTTTCCTAGACCATTCAAGGTCACAGAAACCAAATCGTCATCATCCACTGGCGACCCAATGGAAGCAAGTGCATCCGCAATTTTCTTTACTTTCATGTGGTAGTCATTGATGCTCATGTTTTCTCTTTGCACATTGTGCAGCTCCTGCTTGAGCTGCATTTTCCTAGCTTGCGTATTTGTGCTGTGTACATTTTTGCCAAAGTATCCCATGCCTCCTTTGGCGTACTTGCATCCTGAATATGCACAATCATGGAATCCGAAATACTGATAGACAGCCAGTACATAACTTTCCTGGCTCTCTCATGCCATCCTTTGAATGCCTGCATTTCCTATTGACTGGGAACATTAGGAAGAATAGGTTCTTCTTCATTTCCTGTAATGAACTCCCAATAGCCTTTTCCCATCAAGAAATTCGTCATTCTAAACTTCCATGCCTGGAAGTTGTTCTTGTCAAGCTTTTCAGTGACAATCTGTGAAAGAGAATCAGATGCCATTACAGAACACTGTAAAATATTCTATCACTGCAAAAAAACATAGCTTTTGCCTCACACGGGCAGAACTGCAAAACTGATGAAAGTGGTATTTCACCACACAGTCACTTCCTAGTGACGATTTTGCATCAACAGGCAACAAGCATGAATCTGCAACTCCCAATATCTCTGCACAAAGGCATACGATGCAATTTCTGCGGCAACTTTTCACCGACCCGCAGAACAGTGGTCGCACAGTAAAAACAGGGCCTTTTTCTGAGTGCCTACGGAGAACTACCGTCTCCAAAACGGGCCCCGAAATGACCTTGAATCAAAAAAATAACATCACTCAGGGCTTCGCCATCTCCCGCAGCATATACTGCACTTCTCGCCACACTGCAAAGGGCGTCTCAATCTGAGACAGTGCACTCTTGCACTTCTGGCTGCGCTACCTGCAGAGATTTGCTCCCAAACTCGAAATGGGAAAGCAACATTGGTCCTCTTACCAAGACACCACGAACTTGGCTTGCTTTCTTGAGCTCCTTACCACGAACAAGGCTCTGATACCATGTGAAGATAGTGGGAGAGAGGGAAGGAGTCTCACTTGCGGCTTTCTCACATGAACAATTGGTGGAATACACACAAAGGTGGAGGCTGAAAACAGTTTTCCTCTTCTTAGTTGTGAAAGCCAAAAGAACTCTAGTACAAAGAAAATAGAAGAACCCTATATGTGGGTCTCAAACCAAACTCAACTAACTAAGGTGGCATACTAACTGAGCCACAAACTAGAGTAGATAAGGATAGCTATCATCCAGCTATTATTCATGGGCGGTGTACCAACCGGATCTCCAGCTAACAAGTCGGTGACATAAATGCACAACAGTCACCCTGGCATATCGCGAGTGGAGCTCGATATCTCAACAAGGAGCTGTTGCTCGAGGGGGAAGGATCGCACTACAGTACTAGCTTATCCATAGGTCTTGCAATGGATGAATCTCAAAATATTTTGGTTGCATATTTTGCGAGACCACGGGTTCGCTGTGCGAATGATCATACCATGGTTCATCAGAGGGCACATGGTAAAGTGGCTCGGACACATAATAGTGACAAGTAAGGAATCCGACAACCACTATCACTTTGAAAGATAGTCAAGTTCTTCCATTGCTTGTGGACGCAGAGATGGCATAGAGACAAAAAATGCTAAAGGTACGCATATGCATGCCGAACACATGATCCGTCCCTTTTGTCTTGCACCTCGTTCAACTATGTAGGAAGCTCTACTTCACCTCTTGCTAGTTGTAATCCATTCTCATCGTTTGCTCACTATAGTTTCATGCCCTTAAACCCCTCCACTTCAACTTCAAGATTTGTCCCAGAAATCCCTCTATACCAAGGCTTGCAAGTCGTTTGCTATAGCGCCGGCAATAGAGAATGGATAGACTCTCTTTTGAGCCTGGTGAGTGACTCCAAGAAAATGTTAATCAGACTTTGTCATACTTTGCAATATCGATGCAATTCATTAAGTGTATTAACAAATGTTAGATGAGTATCGATGCATAGGTTCAATTTCTCTCAATTCACCAATGTGCTAGTGTAATTTGTAAAATGTATTGAAATGTTGCAATCCTTGTAGTCTCGTGCTATTTCACACAAGATTTGGAGGTGAAGGTAATTTTTTTTAATGTCTATATGTAGTGTGGTGTCGTTCAATTCTCGAATTATCAAAGGCGAGTATTTCTTGTGGTTTTTTTCTACCGTAATGTGCTTGATGTCAATTTGATCTATTGCACCTTTGGTTAGATTTTCCTGATGGGCTTGTTGGCAGCTCATTTGCAGCCATCCAAACTGTGAGGCATGGTAGAAGTTCTTCTCCCTCGAAAATTGTCATCGGCAGCATGATCACAAGCCTAAGTATAGCACAGGCTCTCTAGAATGCTTCTTTCAAGGTTGCCATCTCTTAGATAGCACAAGCAAGGTGGAGCTTGTTTGCTTTGGCACTGCAAGAAGTCTCCTCTCATGGCGTTTCTTTCTCAGGGTGGTGGTACAAATCTGACTATATCATCATCGATCTAAACATCAACTCAGTCATCACCACTCCCATGCATCAATGTCAACACTATGCAAATGCCTTTCACTGTGAGAGGATGTGTGTATTCCAGTAATGCTATCCATTATCAATCTTTTATTCCCTTTCTGTGGTAGGATGAGCTGTCATGATGCAAATAGAAAAGAAAAATAAGTCCCCTATGTCAACATCCTATACTACTATCAATTTCGACTTCTTCACTTCATTCCAAGCCTTATCTTTGAAAAGAATCGAGCCATCTCTATGGCCTCAAGACAAGATACAATGCAGCTTCACCTCCCTATTACTTGTACTACTATATTGTCCCATGGCAAAGCCACTAGGATTTAATTATAGTGTATGATAATTCTCACAAAGCAATGGTACTTGTCAAAACAAAGAGCACACTATTGAAACAAGAACTTGTTGCTTGACACCAATATGTTTAGCAAGCATTCACAGTTGGATCTTGTATTTTTAAAAATAATCATGTTACAATATGCAAAGTGCTATTTGCCAAATTCAATGTGCTATGTGCTATGTGTCAAATTCAAAGTGCTATGTGCTATGTGCCAAATTCAAAGTGCTATGTGCTATGTGCCAAATTCAAAGTACTATGTGCGATGTGCCAAATTCAAAGTGCTATGTGCCAAATGCAAAGTGCAATTTGCAAAATTCAAATTGCTATGTGCTAAATGCAAGTCGATATGAACCCAAGGAAGGGCACATTCCTTGGTCTTATAATTTTTGGAGAGGAAGTGCACCAACTCTCCCCCCACACAAATGTGTGGTTATGTGCTACCTACAAAGTACTATGTGCCAAATGCGAAGTGCTATGTGCCAAATTCAAATTGCTATGTGCTAACTTCAAATTTCTTTGTGCTGAAACCAAGGAAGGGCACGTTCCTTGGTCTTAAAATTTTTGGAGAGGAAGTGTGCCAATTCTCCCCCCACGCAAATGTGTGGTTATACGCTAAATACAAAGTATCTGCAGAATGCAAAGTGCTATGTCGAAATGCAAAGTGCTATCAACTAAATTCAAATTGCTATGTGCTAAATAAAAACACAACATGTGGTCATATGCTACATGCTAGTTGTTAGTTACAAAATGAAAATTGCAATCTAATTATATAGTATAATAACAACATATCTCATTTCTAATATCTAAAGTCAATTTGACTTTCTTTGAATTACAATCTTTGTAAAGTGTCTTCAAATTTATTTTGCAACTCTCCTCCCACAATTATGTGTTGAATGCAAAGTACTAGATGCCAAATGCAAAGTGTTATACCGTGCCAAATCACTTTGTGATTAATGGAAAATTGACATGAACCTAAGGAAGGCCATGTTGCAGAAGTAGTGTGCCAAC
The DNA here is from genome assembly GCF_047967505.1 of Dipteris shenzhenensis. Lineage (NCBI taxonomy): Eukaryota > Viridiplantae > Streptophyta > Polypodiopsida > Gleicheniales > Dipteridaceae > Dipteris > Dipteris shenzhenensis. The sequence continues at coordinate 24,205,532 of NC_141608.1, read as the reverse complement.
TCTCCCTCCATACAAATGTGTGGTTATGTGCTAAATGCTAAGTACTATGTGCAGAATGCAAAGTGCTATGTGCCAAATTTGAATTGATATGAACTAAATTCCATTTTATAAAAACAAGGCTTGTGGTTATATGCCAAAATCATGGAATGCAAATGAAAAATATTCTTTTTTAATATAGATACCTGCCCGGATCTAGTTGAAAAAATCAAAAATAAAAAATAATTTCTCCTCTCTCATTTCTTCTTGCTGCCATGGTAGCACAAGACACCTCTCCTCCCTTCTCTCCTCCCCTTTCCTCTCCTCTCTCTTCCCCTTGCCCTCCCCCGCCTCTCTCTCTCTCTCTCTCTCTCTCTCTCTCTCTTCCCCCTCCTCCTTCTCCCTTTCCTTCCCTCTCTCTCTCTCTCCCTCTCTTTCTCCCTCTCCCCCTCTCCACCTTTCCCTTTCCCTTCCTTTCGAGAGAGCTACCCTACCCTCCCTTCCCTCTCCTCTCCCTCTCCCCTTCCCCTCCCCTTCCCCTTCCTCTCTCTCTCTCTCTCTCTCTCTCTCTCTCTCTCTCTCTCTCTCTCTCTCTCTCAATCTCTCTCTCTCTGTCTCTCTCTCTCTCTCTCGTAAAGGTTCAAGGCTGATGGAGATGCATCTAATCAAACCACATGCAGACAAAGATTAATTTGCAACATTGGCACTACATTCCCACTAAAATTAACCATGATAAACCACCAATGCATGTGCATCACACATCAATAAACCATTCATTGCATGTGAACAGCCCATGTATCAACAAAACGTTTGCCAAACATGCATCCCTGCATTCAATGGGAGTCTCACACTCCATTCAAACCCTCTTTCATCATTTCTTCTTCTCCATTGTGTCATCTCCAAGTGGAGGACATCTCGAGCTTTGAGCTTTTTCTTGATTGTATCTCTACATGACACCAATTAGAGCTACCTATTGCTAAATCAAGTTGTAGACATGCATGCATAGACAGTCATGATGGAAATGACTCTATCTAAACATTGGATCTAGGAGACAACATAGTTATAGAACCACTTCTCAAGGTCAACACTGGAATCACATATGAGCTTTCAAGAGGAGGTGAAAATTGCAACATCATGAAAGATGATTGGGCTAGAAGATGATTTGATCAATAAAGGAGATGAAAAGCTATGGACATGAGCATCTCGTTCTAGAAAATGGATCTTTGCAGCTTAAAGAGCTCTTAGAAACATTCTTTCTATAAGCAATAAAGATAAATGGCAAAATATATCCTTTCAAGAGCTCAATGAATATGTATAGGTGCTTTGGCCACGTATTTTGAAACGAATAGGAAATATGAGTTTCTCGCATAAGAATAGGAGAGGTTCCCTTCAATATTATCTACAATCTAATCTTTAAGGGAAGCCGAAAAGCACTATGGTAGGCTTGATCCATTCTGTTAAGGAAGCATGCTCAATATCCAAGTCCAATTATAGCATAATCAAACTTCAACAAGAATGGGAAATCTTGCAGAACATAGAGTTCATGATAGCTTCATTCCATGAGTGCAACATCGATTCGTGTTCTACTGCCTATCTGGATTATGCATATGTGGAGGATCAGAACTTTGCAAGCTTCAATAAGATGACTTTGTAATAGGAAACAATTCAATTGAATAAAATCTAGAGGGAGAGAGGGAGAGAGAGAGGGAGAGAGGGAGAGAGAGAGGGAGAGAGAGAGAGGGGGGGGGAGTATGGAACCTCTCTCGCTACCATGAGAGCAAAAAAAAAAGGGGATAGAGAGAGAGAAAGAGAGAGAGAGAGAGAGAGAGAGAGAGAGAGGGGGGGGGGGGGGAGGGTGTCACGAGGGCAAAGTTTTCCCTTAAACTTTTTCAATTTTTCTCCTTTTCCTTTGCTCCCCGGTTTGGTCCCCTACCGAGATCCCAAAGTATCCACTTGATCTCGTGAAGTTGCAACTGCCTGGAACCTCCACTGGACTGAATGTCCTTCACCTTCACAAAGCTACCTGGGTCCTTCAGATGCTCAAAAGAAGAGCATAGATCTCCTCCCGGGAGCTACGGTTCTGAAGAACCTCTCCTTCCCAAAATGCTTACTGAACCTCCGTGGGGCAAAAGCGATGCCTGAGGCTTACCCCAGAAACTCAGTACAAATGCAGGAAGACACCTGTGAAATCAGCTCCCCAAAACTCCTTATTTGGCTAGTTGGGACTAGCTAAACTTAGCTGGGGCTAAGTTAGCCAAACTGCCAAAACGAATTGGCCGTGTCGCTAAAGTTAGCTGTCCTGCCAAAAAGAGAGGCCACCCACTGGAATCAAACTCAGGACATGGAGGTAACCATGAGTAGAACTTTTCGTCGGGCTAGCCAAGTGGGCTGGTCTTTGCTATTAGTAACAAAAGACCCCCACTTGCTTATATCATGACCTTGCTTCCACGCACGCGTGCCTCTACTCTGCATAGTCGAGAAGCGGGCTCAAACCCGTGACCATCAGCCTGTGGGCATGTCGCGCCAACCACTGAGCCAACCACTTGGTTGATGTAACCAGGCGCGCTTTCTTTCCTATACTCTGTGAACCCGCACGCGGTCACGCCAAAAAGGTCGCGCACCCCGTGTGCAAGGATTCGAACCCGGAACCTTGGAGACAACAGTCGGAGCACCTATCGTTGAGCCAACCACGAGGCCTGGTCACAGTTGGTGTAACCAAGTCGAACCTCTTAGTTATATTGTGTATCCGATTGACCAACAAAAGGGGGTCAGCCCCCTCGTCGCTGTCTCCCCTGCCCGGAATCGAACCCAAGACCTACGCACTAGTACTCCAAATACCTCACGCCCGGCTAGCCACTGGGGCCGTGGCCTTGCTTAAACTCTTTTCCCACCTTATAGTTATATAGAGGACTTGGACCCTCAGAGCTATGGCGAGCTCGCCATCACCATGCACACGTTGAACAGCTAGACTATGGCATCGCCCTTCCTCTCCAGATCGGTGGGCTTTCGTAGATGCGAGGAGGATGCGAGGATGTAACCAATGGCGTGCTGCTTCGACCGGGGGAGCTCATCCCGTCTTCTCCATTTGGTTCCGTCCAGTTCCATCTCGACAAAGGTCCGTCAACCAGCGAGATGTTCGTCGAGCTGGTTCGGGCAATCCGGGGCTTTGTTGTGATCACGAGCTCGGCCACGTGATTTTACCAGTGGGACGCTGCTCTGCACTAAAGGGCTCTTTGAATGGAGCCTTTAAGCTCCTAGGCCAAGCCTTCACGGCTGGAGCGTGATGAAACTGCAGTTCCATCCACTCCCATCGGTTGATGGCGAGGTCTCAGAGCTACGGTTCTCTGAGATCCGAGCTCCGCGCACCCTGCCACTTGGTAGGAGGGATATTTAGAAGGGACTTCAGGTCACCACAAACTCCTGGGTCAAACTATCTACTATGCCCTCCACACTGCTCTCTGTAGGGGCCGAAAATGGCTCTGAGGCAGCACCTCATTCGTCCCCACGTCCTCCACGAGTGCCTGATCGCGCTGCCCTTTTGTGGGCTGCTTCTCTAAGCCAAGGGGAAGCCCTGGCTTGAAGCTAGGCTTCAAACACACCCTGCATCTGCAACACTCAATGAAGGGGAGGGGAAACGAGCTTGCATTTCAGAACCAAAACTCAGAGACTTTGTATTCCAAAAAGAAGAGGGCCCTGTGGTCAAAACGCCATAGGGTAAGATTACATGGAGAGCATCCTCTGATGCTGAAGCAAATCCTCACAACACCCTCAGGGATACAACAAGAGCTCGCAGCTCACGATCTCAGCTCTAACAACCTCTGAGTTCCCTGGCTCAGTCTGTCTTTGCCAGACAATCTCTGTCTGTCTCTACTTTTTGGAGGGAGTATATCCCTTGGCTCCAACGTTCAGCTGCCTTCATTAAGGCTCCAATCCTCATTGGGTACTCCTTCCAACAGTCACTTAGAAGGGCCAATCAATTCAAATGCCCATTTGAATTGAACCCTTTAGCCATAGTTGGGGAGTCCAACCTTACCATGGGCTGCTCCCCTTGGTTAGGTCCTAGGATCCGGAATATTCCGTAAGTGGATGCCTTTGACCCAAAAGAGGGCAAGGACCTCCTCCTTGCTGCCGATGTCGAGTCCGAAGGGAATGATGAAGGAGGGACGGACTGAGGCTCAGTCCCTTGTCAACGGGCCACCTGTTACATTCCCCCCCTTTTACTCTTGCTCCCCCGCTTCTTTGGAAAGGGGTGTGACTCATTGTAGCTGTGCACGATGTCCAGGAACTGCCATAGAGAAGGTTCCGTCCTCCATGAGTCTTCACTTGAAGGCTGCTCCCTCCAGTGACAAAGGTACAACCTGTTAGGCCCAAACTGGTTCGGTCTATCATGGTGTGCCATAATACTCTCGAGGTCTTCACCATCTCCTTGATCCACCATGAGCGCCAGACCTCTCTTCCTTTGCCCACGATTTGGACCATCTTCTTGATCTTTACCCAGCTGCTCCCGGGCAGATCTCAGCCTTTTTTTCCACTCCTTGTGGAAGGCTCCTCCTGCTGGAGCTGCTCCCCCTGCAGAAGGTGGTATTGATGCTTTACCCTCTGGTTTCAATCCATCAGATTCATCTTTCCCACCACGGTGGCAAGTCTTCACGTAGGCATCTATACCTCCATTCCCTTCTTGTGACAACCTGTCAGGTGCTTTGGCTAGAGGGTCTATTTCTGGATATACCTCCATCTCCTGGTCATCCTCCCATTTAGGAGGAAGCTCCCTTGGAAGCTCTTTGGGTAGGATCTCAGCGTCCTCCATCAGTAAGCCCTGCACCTCAGGTGGTTTATGTTCCATAGGTGGAACTGAGTTCTCCTCATGCTCTTCAATGACCACTAGGTAGGCTAGACTACCTTTTCCTACTGCTTCTTGCAACGGCATAGCTGAGAGGAGTTGGGGCAAAGTGGCTCCCTTTTGCCTTGATGCTTTTACCACCTCCCAACCTTCATCCTTGTAGAAAACTAACTGTTCATCATGGCTGTTGATCAGGACCCTGTTGGCTCTCAACCATGTTTGCCCGATCACCATGTCGAAGTCATCCATCTCCACCACGGGAAATTCAGACTTGTGAGAATAGCCTCCCACTTGGACACTGACTCCTTTGGCCACCTTGGCAACTACTTGTCCCGGAGTGTTTACTGTTTTCATGACCTTGCCTTCACAGAATTCAGCTTTTAGTCTGATCTCCTTGGCTTTCTTGGAGGTGATGAAGTTATGGCTAGCTGCGCTGTCCACCATAGCCCTCACTGGGTGTCGGTTTACTGTAGCAGTAATGAATAGCAGACTGGATGCTACCTTATCTTCACTCATGCCCCTAGAAGTTGAAGGGGTGTCATGGTTTGAGTGGGCTGTCCATTCTCAGTTTCCTAGATAGTCTGTAGTGACTGTCACACAGGGCAGTCCCTGGAAAAGTGAGCTCCAGTGCAGATATAACAGCCACTCCCTTTCGGGGCTGAAAGACTTGATGAAGCTTTTGCTAACCCCACACTACTCTTGGGCTGAACTGTACTTACTGTACCTTTACCTTTTTGAGCAGTAGTAACTTCCAATTTAGCCTGCTCAGCTGGACTCTCTCCCATAGGATGGTACTTCTTCTTGGAGACAAACCGCTTGAACTTTTTCTTCTCGAAAGGGGAAACCCCTTGTTCACTTGGCTTGGGCTTGGCTTGACCTTGTCTCTCACCACCATGCTGCTTCTCTTGCCAATCGGTGAGGTGGTCCGCTACCTCGTATGCTTCCGCCACGGTCTTTACATGCTCTCTCATGAGCTCATCATGTGCCCAAGGCCTCAGCCTCTTGATGAAGTAGTAAAGCCGATCGGCCTCACTCATCTCCTTGATTTGTAGCATGAGGGGGGAGTGAGCTTTGATGAAGTCCCTCAGGGTTCCGGTGTGTTTGAGACTGTTCAAGGCATCCCGAGCCTTCCATTCGATGTCGGAGGGTGAAAACTATAACCTCAGCCTTTGTGAGAGCTCATCCCACATGGAAATCATGTAGGTGTTGTGGTGGGTTCTCTCATCCTCCTTGTTATTCCTCCACCAAAGCTTGGCATCATCCACCAAGTAGGTTGAGGCATGGAGCACTTGCTCTTGGGGCTCAGCTATCTTGGCAAGGGCAAGGTAATGCTGCATGTCATATATAAAGTTCTCTAATACCTTGACTTCCCACGCGCCTGTGTATGGTTCGGGCTCCTTGAGTTTGATCCGATTCTTCCCAAGTGGTCCATCCATCATCCTTGATCAGCTTGCTCATCACATGGGCAAGTTCTATCTTAGCTTCTGAGAGTTGCTGCTGTAGCAGCCCCTGGCTGGTCTCTACAGCTCAGTTAAAGCAAGCTCTATGGCCTCAAGCCTTGCTTCATGCTCACGGAATTTGAGTTTAGATTTGCTCCTGGTGTTGCTGGGTTCAGCACCCACTACCTCATTTGAATCACCCATGAAATATGGCCTTCAAATGAGCTGGACTGCCTATGGGAGAAAACTGTCAACTCTTATCAAGTTGATACCTTTGGGGGGGACTAACTCTACTCAGTCCCTTCAGCTCTGATACCACTGTCACGAGGGCAAAGTTTTCCCTTAAACTTTTTCACTTTTTCTCCTTTTCCTTTGCTCCCCAGTTTGGTCCCCTACCGGGATCCCAAAGTATCCACTTGATCTCATGAAGTTGCAACTGCCTAGGTGACAAGAACCTCCACTGGACTGAATGTCCTTCACCTTCACAAAGCTGCCTTGGTCCTTCAGATGCTCAAAAGAAGAGCATAGATCTCCTCCCGGGAGCTACGGTTCTGAAGAACCTCTCCTTCCCAAAACGCTTGCTGAACCTCCATGGGGCAAAAGCGATGCCTGAGGCTTACCCTGAAAACTCAGTACGAATGCGGGAAGACACCTGTGAAATCAGCTCCCCAAAACTCCTTATCTGGCTAGTTGGGACTAGCTAAACTTAGCTGGGGCTAAGTTAGCCAAACTGCCAAAACGAATTGGCTGTGCCGCTAAAGTTAGCTGTCCTGCCAAAAAGAGAGGCCAGATGTCGGAATCGAACTCAGGACGTGGAGGTAACCATGCACAAAACTTTTCATCGGGCTAGCCAAGTGGGCTGGCCTTTGCTATTAGTAACAAAACACCCCCACTTGCTTATATCATGACCTCGCTTCCACGCACGCGTGCCTCTACTATGTGCAGTCGAGAGGCGGGCTCGAACCCGCGACGTCGCACCAACCACCGAGCCAACCACTTGGTTGATGTAACCAGGCGTGCTTTCTTTCCTATACTCTATGAACCCGCACGCGGTCACTCCAAAAAGGTCACGCACCTCATGCGCAGGGATTCGAACCCAGAACCTTGGAGACAACAGTCGGAGCACCTATTGTTGAGCCAACCACAGGGCCTGGTCATAGTTGGTGTAACCAAGTCAAACCTCTTAGTTATATTGTGTATCTGGTTGACCAACAAAAGGGGGTCGGCCCCCTCATCGGCTCGCGACCTGTCTCCCATACCCGAAATCGAACCCAAGACCTACGCGCTAGTACTCCAAAAACCTCACGGCCCGGCTAGCCACCGGGGCCATGGCTTTGCTTGAGACTCTTTTCCCAACTTATAGTTATATAGAGGACTTGGACCCTCAGAGCTATGGCGAGCTCGCCATTGCCATGCACACGTCGAACAGCTAGACTGTGGTGTCGCCCTTCCTCTCCAGATCGGTGGGCTTTCGTAGACGCAAGGATGTCGACAATGGCATGCTGCTTCGACCGGGGGAGCTCTTCCCGTCTTCTCCGTTTGGTTCCGTCCGGTTCCATCGACGAAGGTCCGTCAACGAGCGAGATGTCCGTCGAGCTGGTTCGGGCAATCCGGGGCTTTGTTGTGAACACAGGCCTGGCCACGTGATTTCGCCAGTGGGACGCTGCTCTGCACCAAAGGGCTCTTTGAATGGAGCCTTTAAGCTCCTAGGCCAAGCCTTCACGGCTGGAGCGCGATGGAACTGCAGTTCCGTCCGCTCTCGTCGGTTGATTGCGGGGTCTCAGAGCTACGGTTCTCTGAGATCCAGGCTCCGTGCACCCTGCCACTTGGTAGGAGGGATATTTAGAAGGGACTTCAGGTCCCCACAAACTCCTGGGTCAAACGATCCACTACGCCCTCCACACTGCTCTCTGTAGGGGCCGAAAATGGCTCTGAGGCAGCACCTCGTTCGTCCCCACGTCCTCCTCGAGTGCCTGATCATGCTGCTCTTTTGTGGGCTTCTTCTCCAAGCCAAGGGGAAGCCCTGGCTCGAAGCTGGGCTTCAAACACACCTTGCACCTGCAATACTCAACGAAGGGGAGGGGAAACGAGCTTGCAATCTACCTCCATTTCAGAACCAAAACTCAGAGAGTTTGTATTCCAAAAAGAAGAGGGCCCTGTGGTCAAAACGCCATAGGGTAAGATTACATGGAGAGCATCCTCTGATGCTGAAGCAAATCCTCACAACACCCTCAGGGATACAACAAGAGCTCGCAGCTCACGATCTCAGCTCTAACAACCTCTGAGTTCCCTGGCTCAGTCTGTCTTTGCCAGACAATCTCTGTCTGTCTCTACTTTTTGGAGGGAGTATATCCCTTGGCTCCAACGTTCAGCTGCCTTCATTAAGGCTCCAATCCTCATTTGGTACTCCTTCCAACAGTCACTTAGAAGGGCCAATCAATTCAAATGCCCATTTGAATTGAACCCTTTAGCCATAGTTGGGGAGTCCAACCTTACCATGGGCTGCTCCCCTTGGTTAGGTCCTAGGATCCGGAATATTCCGTAAGTGGATGCCTTTGACCCAAAAGAGGGCAAGGACCTCCTCCTTGCTGCCGATGTCGAGTCCGAAGGGAATGATGAAGGAGGGACGGACTGAGGCTCAGTCCCTTGTCAACGGGCCACCCGTTACAGAAGGCAATTACTAATTTTCCAATTAGTATCTAAGTGTGAGTGGATTCTGACTGGCAAAAGAGAGCTCTCTTATCATAATTATGCGCAGATTCCTCTTGGCTCATATTGTGATCTTCATCTTCTTTGCTCCGAACAACTTTAAAAATGTTTTAAACGTTTTAGTATAGCGTTTTAAAACTGACGTTTTAAAACCACCACAAATCCTTGATTGTCACACATTGTTAACTAGGATACTTCTAAGATTGTCATACACTGTTAACTTTAACACTGTCACATGTTGTTAACTAGGATACTTCTAAGATTGTTGCAGAAGACTAACATAAAAGGTACATTGTTAGCTAGCACCTTGCTAGGTAGACAACTCACAAACTAGGCATAAAAAGCACATTCAACACTAACAAGGTTCATATCAAATCCTAAAGGGCATGCTATTATAGATTGCTTCATAACTTTCTGGGGTGATTGTGTACATTTGCCTCCTATTTGGCATATGCTCCATGGGTATCTTGATGCAACATACAAGATTTGAAAGTATGTGCACAAGGGGTGCAAGATTCAATGGGCCAACTTTTTCAAAGGAAATGATTCAATTGGGGACTATATAAAGCATGACACCACTCTCCACTGATTACCATTTCAATTTTCAACAAAATGCCACTAGTAACTTCCTTCAATCCCATGTAGGTACAATGAGAGGTTGTCAAAGAAATACCACATCGACATGCAACACCATAAGGATGAGCACCTAAGGCCTCTACTATGAAGTAGAGAAGAAGATGTCTTGCTCACACATTTGCAATACGAAAAGCATCTCCCATTGCAACATGCAGCTATCAACACAAATGAAAATATAAAGCTCCTATTCTTATAGCAGCTAATACTTGATCCTCATAGCATGGTACTCTCCTAGTCATCACTAAACCTATACATAAAACATTATTCATATGAATATAATTCACATATGACATCCCTCCCCTGTTAGATTTGGTATAGCAAAGATAGAGCAGGCGGCAGCCAGAAAGACACTTACTGGAATATTTTTTGAAATGATGGAGACTTGCGGAACGGACACTGGCAACATATGAAACCATAGCCTATGGAGCATAGCAATAAGCCAAATGATGATGTCAAATGTACCAATATAGGTAGGAATGGCACTCATAGGCCATACAATAGTACATGCTTTCAGACACTATGATCAGACACAAGACTTACAAATCAAAGAAGCTTACCAAATTCTATCAAATCCATACAATGAAGAGGGAAACCTCAAACAACACCTAGATGTATTGAAAAAACTATGCAGGATTGCGCACCCAAAGTTGATGGCATTGGTCTTATAGCAACAGATGTAGTGCAAATGACTACAAACACATCAGTGCTAATGATGACAAACACATCACTATAGATATTGACATAAGCACCTCTCCATTTAAGTCATTGCACAAACAAAACCACCTAACGTACATCTGCCTTCTAGCAACACCTAACAATGGACAAAAATTTTGACTCAAGCGATCATCTACAGAATCAATTTCAAAAGCAATTTGACAAGTCCATCAATCCTTATCTAGTCCCTTAATCAATTTTATAGCTATATGACTTAAAATGGTGTCTATCAAAAAAGATATCTCGACATGCTACAATTGCATGGAAAGATACTGCTCTACACACAAATGGGCACACATTGCCAATAAAACTTCCTCTTTTGATACCAATTCCTGATCTTTCAATATTGCAAATTAGAAACCCAACTCCCATCAATCAGTCTGCTAACAATACGTCAATTAACATTCAATCTCCCCTTCTTAATATGAGAAAGAGAATCCTTGCACAACCTCTTCAACAAATGACTTGTCCAGCATTACAGTTCTCTATTCCAACAATGAGGGACTCACAAAAGTCCTTGAAATATTTTATCACTGCCAATCACAAGACCTCAAACTTATATAGGAATCTTGGCCCCAAGCAACAAACTTGTCTCTACAACTCAACAAATGCACGATCTTCATCATATCTTCTATTATCCAACACTTGTGTGTTCAATATTTATGAATCATGGAGGAACTTCAAACACAACAACATAATGCATCCATAAATGCACACATAGACGTGTTTCCTTAACTAAAAAAAAACTTACGGGCACATCTATTTGCACGTTTATAGACCCATGTCCATACGGGCTTCTATATAATAGATATCCGTGCATATAGATGCACTATTAGATGCTCTATAGAAATTTTAAAAAAATAAAAAGATGTGCTCATAGACATGCTTATAGATGCTCTGTAGATTTTTATTTTTATTTTAAACAAAAATTTGTGTGGTTGAATAGATTGATATGTATGCTGTGTGGTTGCATGAATCCCATTTCCACAGTGTGCAATTCAATTCTTATAGCCAAGCGCATTCTCAGGGGGGTTACTCATCATATGTAACCCTATCACATGAGTTCAACACAAGGATATCTTTCATTTCTAAAATTTATAGAAATAAATATACATAAGGGACTATTTAAAATAGTTTTGGAAAAAATTTACAAATTTGTATAGAAAAGGGGTACATTTTATTAATGAAAATTTTATAGATAAGGGATTTTAGAAATAGGCCTTGAACGCATGTGATATAGAGGGTTTATACATAGTGACCCCACCGAGACCACATTTTAATTAGCTTGATTCCATGTCACACGTCTATAGCCAAGGATTACAAATCCGAATAAAACATTACAACTCCAAAATGTTTTCACAAGGCATTCATTGATAGAACATTGCACAAAGAAATTGAATGCCAAATAAATAAAAGGATTGTATATTAATTCATAGCCCAAAAAGTGCTTGTATATACATATAGCATGAAGCCAAGACACTTGTGGCTTCAAGCTAAAAAAATAAGAGGAGTGGATATACAAGAGAGGCATGAAGCCAAGCCAATGGCTTCAAGTACCAAAAAGAGTAGCTAGCACTAATTCTAGTACTAATTCTATGTCTAATCTAAGTCATTCGTGTCCTCGCTCCCTTCTTCATTGCCTTCTTCAACATCTTCTCCATTGCCTTATTCCTCCTAAATATCCCCAGGGGCTTGTAAGCAAGGGACAACATGTATCAATGTATGAAAAATCAAATCTTTATTTACAATATTAACATTATTTAAGTACTTTTAAATACCTGGGGGGTTGCTCCAATAGCCCAGATATATTGCTCCTCAGTAATCAACCCCTCATCATAGAAGTGCCTCCATGTATGTCCTCTGTGATGTCCACCATGCCTACCCATGATATCAAGTTGCAAGATGACGCAATTTGTGACGGGGTTAGTACAAAGAAACAACCTCCTAATTAACCACATAAACAAGATATAATTTGAGATCTGTACTTACTAATTGGGCCTTCCATGAGTCAACACCCCTTGCTCCAAAATGCATGTTTCCAGATTGCTCCATTTGGATCTGCTGTGCTTCCACGTGCTACAGACTGGGGTCCACTTTGTTGCCTTCATTGCTTTAATCTTCCACTCACACTTATGAGTAGAGTGGGGCTAGCCCCTTGGTAGTTGACCTCCCTCTCTCCTAGAAATCTCGGCTAGTGCCTGCCTCTTAAGCAAAGATGTCTTATTGGCAAGTATAACAACAATCTTTAACTTTGCCCATTTCTCTGTGAACTCAACATTGGGGGGATTGGGATACCTAGAGCGTAAAACATTGATGGTCTCATCAGCCAACCTTTTTGGATGCTCTTTGTATAGAATAAATCAATCTCTGTAGTTGTTAGCAACTACAAAGCACGTGAAGGCCATGACGTCCTTCCCTCATGCATCCATCAAGATGCCTCCTCTTTGAGTGATGTCATAAAAGATCATACCATCACCCTCTCAGAACAAGACAAAGCACCTACAGACGTGCACACAGACGTGTTTATTGAACTTTAAAAAAAACTTACGGGTGCGTCTATTTGCGCATCTATTTGTCATAGCGAAAAGCATCACATGTTGTAGCATTATTTTGGAAATGATAATAGGATTATGGTTGTCAAATTGATTTTTTTTGTTAGTTTTTTGTCACCCTATCATTTCCAATCACTCTCAAAAAGGATAAATTTATAGGTTGCTTGTATTTTATTTGTGCTCTTCATATCAACTTATATGTTGTGTAGCTAGATCTCATGGTGTCTTTTTGTCAACTCAAGATGTCATATCTTTTCCATTTGTTATCAAAGGAGAACACAAATTTTCATTGCTTGTATCCATGTACAATCTATAAGGTTTTTTTTAATTCATTAAGTTTTAATTTTAATATAAAAAAAGGGATAACTTTTGTGATGCGTAGATATTATTCATGTAAAAATTCTCACCTTGTAGTGTGAGATCACACTTTCTCCAAAGGAGGAAGATTCTTTTGATCACTTGTTATCCATGCTTGTTATCCATAGCTATACTTAATATATTCTTTTGATTACTTGTATCCATAGCTATACTCAATATGAAAATTAAAGAATAAATTTTTCATTATAATAGCTTACATTCTTCCTTTTATGAATTCAATTTAGTTAAATGTTTATGAAAATGTGTATGTTTTTTCCTCTTGAATGACATTTTCAAGCCAATCATAATATTTTTAAATATATAATGCAAAATTCCTTTCTCTTTGAGAAAAATTTTCTTAGAGAAAAACAAAATCAAGCAAATTTTGGTAGATTTAGTTCAATTATTTTTTAATCCCTATGATAATTTTCTTGCCTAAATCCTATGCTCATAGCGCATGTTTTAGCCCATGGGGGAAGTTCACCCACACTAAAAATTATTAAACTTGCATTCACCATCACTTTCCACCCCTAGTCTTGATAATCACCATCACACCTTGTCTATTGATTCTCCCATTAGAGTAGCCATTGCTAAGCATTACCTACCATTGTCATTTTTTACACCCACAAACTCTACTATACATTGTGTATGTGCATGCATGCGTGCATGCGTGTGCATGTGCATGTGCATGCATGCATGTGTGTGCATGCGTGCACGCATGCATATGTGTGTGTGTGTGTTGGGGGTGGGGGTTTGGCTTAGAAACCTACCCCCCACCACCACAAATGCATACATAGAGATATATGAAATGATAGTATGACTTTCATATTTAGGTTTTTTCGAGCCCCTCCAATAAAAGGAATATGAATTATTATATTAAGTGGAGGTGTTCATCAATGATGAGTAGCCATTGCAAATAATAGCTTACTTCACTAGCCTACCCTTACTTTTTTTTAATATAAAGGTTTTTGTAAAATTTAGGTTAAAAGCATATACTTTGTCAACATAAAAGTATTTATTATGTTATGGTGTCAAAATTCTACATATTAAAAATAATTGTTGAAAATTCTTTGAGTAGTAAGAGCTTGTAATAATACCTGTCTGTCAAGTTATACAACTTCTCGGAACATATTCTTGTGAAATACAATGGAGGTGATCCATAATTGGTGTGCATAATGGTTATAAGGTGATCAATGATGAATTGGTTGTATTATTAAACATTTTACTCATGTGCATTAATTATCCTTACTATCATATAAATTAGTAGTTCCTCGATCATTTTGTGTATAAATTGGATCAATCATATGGATGGCAAAAATTTAGTGAGCTACAAAAAGTTATTTCAGATGGAATTTGGTAGAAGGAGCTTTGTGTATCCCCCAATTTCGTTTCTTTTTTATTCTCACTACACAAAATTCTTACTTTGAGGCTCAAATGAAGATAGCAAGAAACCCTTAAGCTCACAAAGATGTATGTTTCTAATGTTCCTTTCCATGTCTTTTCCATTCACAACTCAAAAAAAGATCGCAAAAAAAAGAAAAAGCTCACAAAAAAATAGCCCCCAGTTATTTGAACACCTATATTAACAAAAACACCTACTAAAAGGCAACATTATAAATGTAGTGACAAAGTTGGAAAGCATACATGCAACTCTCCCATGACAACCACATGGAATTATGACAATGTTTATTTCCATGAAAATAAATATTACAATATATGAACACATATGCAAAGTAATCACATTTGAACAAATCTCATTGTAAAAGCAATTTTGCAACATGTAAGCACAACATTTTACTGTGGACAAATCACAATTTCAAAACTTGGTTAGTCTTATTCTATTTATCAACAGATACACAAGGAACATTTAAAATCATATACATGTCAACAGCAACCATAATTTCAAGTAGCCTGTAGGGCACATTCATGGCTAAAACTGAACTTGAAACATTAATTTCAAGTAGCCTGTAGGGCACATTCATGGCTAAAACTGAACTTGAAACATTATTCTTTTTTAAAGATATATGTATGTGTCTCCACAACATATAATAGTGGATATGGGATTCACATTAATCACAACTCACTTTCAACTAGACATGCAACAATTTGTGTTCAAGGATGCAACACCTCTGACAAACATTAGGGAAAAACCTGCACTAACTTTGGTCATTAGCGACAACATATAATATATAAAACTCTCTCAAAACCTGCACTAAACTTTGGTCATTAGCAACAACATATTCTATATAAAACTCTCTCAAAGAAAACAAAACTATGCAAGCCCATGGAGTAATACCACATGCACAAAACAAACTCAAGCTTCATAACAAATTATGGATGCATAACTTCACCACATTTTGGTAAATGCTCTATAAAAAATTATTGCTAGAAACTAAAATTGTGCATTAAATTGATTACTTCTATGTCTACATAGCATATTGGTAACTATCAAGGTGTTAGAATTCAAATGTGAGGCTTAGCAACAACATCCTCCTCCTCCTTATGACTTTAATGTACTTGCCCCCATAAAAGGATCCCCTTGTGGGGTGGCAATGGAAAAATTGGGAGAGAAGGGGTAAAGGTTTCATACACAATTTCTTGGTTTATCAAACCTAACATCAAAACACGCATTAAAAATGATGGACACATTAAAACATTAACAAATCACGGTACTTAACCTAAAATGGCATTTCAATATCTCCTAGCATCTTTTACATCACTATAAGCTCTTTTGGAAATTAAAACACATAATCTAACATCTTTCATTGTAGTCCAAATACACCTAGAGTTGTTTCAATTTTTCTCTCTCTCAATTTGCTACATAATGTGTTGAATTGGGTCAATGTTTGTTATTTCCAATCTATCCACCAAGGGTACCTTGACTCTCAAATATAGCCGATGCCTATGCCCTAGTAAGGTATGCGACCTATACCAGACATCTTTTCTCATGTCCCACCATGAAGCAAACAGAGCATCAGTACAACATTCTTTATGATTAAATTGAAAATTATTTCTAGAGATCCAAATGAACCAAAGAGCATGAGCTCTTATTTGGAACCAAGGCTCATGCCTTAATTTGCATGCATCACCTAGTAGAATAGCTTTCCAATTCACAGGTTATCCACACTCAATCTGAATAAATTTCCAAACTCTTCTGGCATGAGGGCAATCAACAAATAAGTGAAAACCATCCTCCATAGAGTCCGGACATCTCACACACTTGCCATCTCCCTTTCCTATTCTAAGTCCTCTAGCATTAGTCCAAACTGCTTAATGAAGAATAAGCCAAGTAAGGCATGATATTTTCTTAGGAACACTTTTAACCCATATTCTGTGGAACCTGGCATACCACATAGCTCTATCATCTTTCAAATTCCATCTGACATTGGGGGTTCTAAAGAGATCATCCATGTCAGCAATAGGAGTTAGTATTGGAAGTAAGGAGGAGCATCCTACCCAATTGAATTCCTTATGCAAGCACACGACAGAGCCTCCATTCCATCTAATTTCTCCCTTCCATAAGTCCAACCTCCCCATGACCAATCCCTGATTTTGATTAGTGAGGGTTATTCCATTTTGATTTCCTGCCATGTCTTCCATCTAAAGAGTTCTTTATTCCACAACTTTTCCTAAGATTGAATCCCCTTCTTAAAAAGACCAACTACCATAGTAAATTGTTCATTTGTCAATGTGCAGCTTCTAAATATTGTTAACACCCAAACTGAGTCAATGGCCATGAAGGCCCCTTTACTAGAGAATTATAGAAAGGCTTTTATATCTTCAAAGGCACCCCAAATAGACTTCGATAGGGGGCTTCCCTTGGTCTTGCAGGGTTCAGGGTTGAAACCAGCTGAAGTAATAGGATAATTTCTCCATTTGGGAGCCCTGCAGGGTCTGACGTGTCTCCATTACAAAACATTTGGACTCAAAAAGGGCCCTATAAGGATCCCTTTGGCTGGTGACATGGAAGAATAAGGTGAATAAAACCCAATAGTATATTGGCTGGTGGAGGGCAATACAATATTGCAAGTGGCCAGACTTCTCTATTTCTTTATTCAATGGCATAAACAATGAGGTGGAGCACCCACTTGCTACCTCAACTCTCCCATCACGTTTTTTAACTGTAACCAAACTGAGAAACCTAGTTTCTCAACCAAACTTGTACCATTTGACCTGAAACCAAATCCTCCCATCCAACTACCACACTCCTTTCCTTCTCTCTCATTCCTCTTGCTTCCCCCTCATTTCTGAGCACCATTTCGAATTTTTCTTTGCTCCAACCCTCTTTTCAAATTTCCTACTGGCTCTTGAGCGGGAAGCTTCTTTCTCTATTCTCCCTCTCATGGAATGGACTCTCATGCCAAAATCTCGTCACTTCTCTTCTCTACCTACATTTCCCTCCCATTTCACTCTCATTCTTTCAAAACATTCAAGATTTTTGAATGAGATTCAACCTACCTTCTTCTTTCTCTATTTTGGGCGCTTCTCCTTCAAATCTTGCCACTTCCTCTCTCATATGAAATTCTCCCACGATCTGAAATCATTTTATTTAGGATGACAAGGAAATCAATGTTCTAAGCGAGCCATGAATGATGCAAGGTGTTTGGAACTTAGAAGGAGCTACTGGACGAGATTCTTTGAGAAAGGATCAAAGAAGATTGACTTTCAGGCATTGCAGTTGCTGATGCATGAGAATCAATCTTTCTTTTGCCCATCTATCAATACTAGTTACTTTCCCTACTGCAATCTCTAAGGGTGCATGATTTCAAACCATTTGTGAAGGTTTGGGGTCCATCCAGACAGCTTGTATGGAGGTTCAAGTGAGATAATCTTTGGAACAATGCAACACAATGGATATAAGTCTGTAAAACAAATACAAGGTGTAAGACAGTTGTGTCAAAGTCCCCAAATAAATGCAAATACTCTAAAAAGCAAATGAAATACCCTGCATTCGGATGGACATATATGTTTGCATGGGTAAAGACATACTGAATATATACCTGTGTCACTGTGTTACTGCCAAGAGAAATTTGTAAATCTAAGATCCTTCCCTTCCAATGTTTGGAGATGTCCATTGCATCGTTCTAACCCACTTTGTAGCACCCACAATTAGTGGGTTGCATTGTGATCCAAGAATATTTCCTGTAGAGCTAAGGAATCCATTCCCCATGCTCATCCTTAACATTCTTCAATACAACAGACTGTAAACTACTTCTATATCTATTATTTTCTACTTCCATAGTTTCTACCCCTGTACCATATGATTAAAATTAGCTCTTTCTACTTCCAAAGACCCTCCAAATTTATGTCTTCTATTCTTTGTTTCTCTATCCCTCTCTTTCTCTTTCTTTGCAACTCTCTCTCTCTCTCTCTCTCTCTCTCTCTCTCTCTCTCTCTCTCTCTCTCTCTCTCTCCCCTTCCCTCTCTCCTTTAACTAAACCTCTCTCAAAAACAAACAAAATATTATTACCAAAAACATAGAATACTTCTCTCTTTCTCAGTCTGTCTTCTAAGGTACCCCTCACACAAACAAACATCAAAATTTTTTGAAATACTTAGTTTACGATATGCTCTCTTCCTGCTCTGTTTCTCCACAAACAATGAAAACATTATCAATATCATATCACTCTCTCTCTCCCTCCTAAAACTCTTTGAGTAGGATCTCTTTTTCTTCCTTCTTTCTCAAATACTTCTAAAACCTAGCAGTTTGAAATACAATCTCTATCTCTCTCCCTCAATCATCCCCTCAACAGAAGAAAACATAGTAGTTCGAAATATAATCTCTCTCTCTCTCTTTTCCCTTCCTCTGTCTACCCCTCCTATACTAGCAAATAAAAAAACGACTATTTTCTATCTCTCTCCCTCACTCATGCCCTCAAATAGATAAAAAAACATAGCAGTTGCAAATATAATCTCTCTCTCTCTCTCTCTCTCTCTCTCTCTCTCTCTCTCTCTCTCTCTCTCTTCCTATATCTATCCCTCCTATACTAATGAAGAAAAAAATGACTATTTTATGTCTTTCTCTCCCTCACTCATCCCCTCAAATAGAAAACAACATGGCAGTTCAAAATAATCTCTCTCTCTCTCTCTCTCTCTCTCTCTCTCTCTCTCTCTCTCTCTCTCTCTCTCTCTCTCTCTCTCTCTCTCTCTCTCTCGCTCTCTCTTTCCCTTCCTCTATCTATCCCTCCTATACCAGTGAAGAAAAAAATGTCAAAAATCATCTTATCATCTACCTCAATCTCTCCCTCTTCCTATCAGTGCATTTGGGATAGTTTTTGGCTACACATTGGGTGCAAATCATTGCTTAGGTGTTGTGCATTTTTGAAGCTAAGTTTTGGCTATAAGCTGATGCACTTTTGGATGCCTATTGTGAGCAAGAGTTTGCTATTGCATTGTGATCCATTGTTTGGCTAAGATTCAAGCTAATTTTTGGGGGCAGAAGTATTGCATTTGAGCTAGTGTTTGATGACAATTTTTTGGGGAAAAAATTTTGTGCTTTATTGGATTTTGTATCCCACAAGGGATTGAGGTTTGAGCATAATTTTTGGGGTAGATTTATTACTATTTCAGAGCAGCCACCACTGTCAATGAATGCCATTACAGTGATTGCATAGCAGTCAGTAGTCTTTCAATTGTCCATTTGTTGCTTCTCCTTTGCAGGTACACTTGCAGTTATTCTTGAGCTTGTAATCATGTCTTTCAATGAGAATTTTGGTACTATGACTAAGGCGGATAAGTTGGATGCACCCAACTATGCTTTGTTGTCATTTACACTCAAGAATATTTTGGTTGGAAAGGGATTATGGGACATCATGAATGGTGATGAGGCTAGACTTGCTGGATCTAGCATGAGTGCATCTTCCACTTTTGGCACTACCACTCAGTATTCTACTATCGCTCCCATGAAGGATTAGAAGAGATTAGATCACAGGAATGCCCAAGCGTTGTCTTTGATTGCATTGTCTATGAAGAGACACATTAAGTCCACTATCAAGTCTTGCAAGACTTCAAAGGTAGCTTGGGATAGAGTGAAAACTATGTGGGATGTGAAGAATGAAGCAAGAAGCTTTACTTTGAATAATAGGCTCAATGACTTGTCCATGTAGGAAGGTCAAACTATTTGAGCTCATATTGCAAAGATTATTGACATTTGGGGTGAGCTCGCAGCTATTAATGAGGATATACAAGACAAGAAATTGGTCTCTGTAACCCTCAATAGTCTAGCACCCTCATATGATACGTTTTTTACTTCCTTGACTATTATGCTCAGGGTTGCTCCACTCAATTTTGAGGAGTTAATTGACTTGCTCTTATAGAAAAAAATGCAGACTTCCAATTGAGCCCGTTTGAGTGAGCAAGCACTTGCCACTCATGGAAAGGGTAAATTTCAAAAAAAGACCAGCCATGCTTATCATCCGAAGAAGGAGGGGAATGCAAACACAAATGTAGGGAATGTAGATAACGGTGCAAAGGTGAAGAAAGGCAAATGCAATTATTGTAAGAAGCATGTTCATTACATTGCAGAGTGCCAAAAAAGGATTGCCAATGAGAAAAAGAGACAAGGCACAAGTAGTAATTATGTGGCACCAATAAAAGATGCCAATGCTTCACCATCTCATGCAAACTTTGCACAAGAGGGAAAGGATTATGTGTTTATTGCATTTCAGGACAACTTTGGTGCCAGGGGGGCTTTAGTTGCACATGATGTTTCTCTTGCTTCATCTAGGGATTCTTCATTTGCTACCATAGATACTTGGTATCTAGATAGTGGTGCATCTAATCACATGACTCACAGGAAAGAGTGGTTTGAAGAAATCAAACCTGTTCATGGCAGACATGTTATTTGTGCCAATGCTGCCACTCAGGACATCACAGGAGTGGGATACACCTCTGGACATCATTCAGTTTGAGGATGATGCTGATACTAATCTGGGTTCTCTAGCTAATTTTCCCTCTACCTCTTAGACTCCAGTAGGGTTGCTACATGTTGAGGGTTCTTTTCCCTTAAATGTTTCAGATTTGCAGCAACTTCATGGGGAGGGATAACCCAATATCTGGAAGCATTATCAGCACCATGCAAAGGATGTTATTCGAGATGCACTTCAAGATGCTATTTCCAGTGGAACAGCTAAGAATTCAGTTCCTAGATGGGCTAGGTTGACACTTATAGATGCTAAAGATCAGCCTATATTGGGGAGAACAAGGGCCATTACTCAGAATGCTAAGAAGCAAGTGAATTTTGCTCTCATCACCCAAGTGATGGAAGCTGAAACTGAGCCTCAACGCTTTGAGGATGCTTAGGGCAATCCCGCATGGAAGAAAGCCATGGAAGCTGAGATTGAATACATTCAAAAGAATGCTACATGGGACTTGGTTGATGCACCCATGGGCACGAATGTGGTTGGCACCAAATGGATCTACAAAATAAAGTATCATGCAGATGGTACAATTGAGAAGTACAAAGCCCATTTAGTTGCCATGGGGTATGCACAAGAAGAGGGGATAGATTAAGAGGAGACTTTTTCTCCGATGGCCAAGATGACTACCATTCGCTGTGTCATCTCTCTTGGTGAGTTTTATGGTCGGTCTCTATGTCAAGACTGCCTTCCTTAATGGGGATCTCAAGGAGGAGGTCTATGTGCATCAGCCCCAGGGTTTCATTGTTCAGGGACAAGAGCACAAGGTATGCAAGCTCAAGAAAGCCTTGTATGGGATGAAGCAAGCGCTTCGTGCATGGTATCATAAGATACATCAGGTCTTGCTGTCCCAGAGCTTTGTCAACACTCATGCTGAGCCAAATTTATATGTTCTACAACAAAAATCTTGTTCATGCTTGTGCTTTATGTCAATGACATCATACTCTCACTGGCAGTAATTTGCAGTAGTCCAGCCTATCTTGTGTCAAACCTTTGACATGACAGATTTGGGCCTCTTACACTACTGTCTTGGCATTGAATTTTGGCAAACCCAAGGGGGGATTTCTATGTCACAGACAAAATATTCGAAGGGGTTGTTGCAAAAATTTAAGATGCAGAACTGTAAGCCTGTGGCCACTCCATTGGAAAAGAAAATCAAGCTGAGTAAGCATGATACATCTGAAAAGTTTGATGGCACATATGCATGATCTTCCTACAAAACACTGGCCATACACATGTGAGGTACTGCCCACACTTTTGTTAAAAGAATGGAAACCCACATGGTGCAACAGTGTATTGCGCATTGCACATGACAAAGAATGACACAATGACAGCGAGAGTGCTCAAGGTAGTGTTCGATAACTACATGCAAAACAATCTTGGCACATATGAACGCTTGTGAAAGCTTGGCAACACATTGATAAACACTCAAGAATTAAGCTCCCAACAAGCAGCTTACATAGCGCTATCTTTGCCACTAACAAGCTGCTCTAGACAATTTGTCTTCATAAATACAAATTTCCAAGACGACTGAACACTTCTACTAAAGAGGAAAGCAACACTTCAAAATCTTCCTGACAACAAGACATAGATATTCTTCAACAACATTATTCAGAAGTATTGCAAACGACCAAGTTCCTTAGAAAATATTTGCTTGGACGAATATGCAAGCAAGTATAAAACATTAAAAGAAAAATTAGTAAAAAGAATCTTGGCACATACGAACGCTTGCGAAAGCTTGGCAACACATTGAAAAACACTCAAGAATTAAGCTCCCAACAAGTAGCTTACATAGCGCTATCTTTGCCACTAACAAGTTGATGCAGACAATTCGTCAAATACAAATTTCCAAGATGATCGAACACTTCTACTAAAGAGGAAAGCAACACTACAAAATCTTCTTGACAACAGCGCAGAGATATTTTTCGATGACATTATTCAGAAGTATTGCAAACCATCAAGTTCCTTAGACAATTCGTCAAATACAAATTTCCAAGATGATCGAACACTTCTACTAAAGAGGAAAGCAACACTACAAAATCTTCCTGACAACAGCGCAGAGATATTTTTCGATGACATTATTCAGAAGTATTGCAAACCATCAAGTTCCTTAGAAAATATTTTCTTGGCACATACTGGCAACATATTGATAAACACTCGAGAATTAAGCTCCCAACAAGCAGCTTACATAGCGCTATCTTTGCCACTAACAAGCTGCTCCAAATAGAACATGGACTGATACATACCATGAGCACATACAAACAGGATACAAATAATCAATGAAAACAAAGACAAGTACACAAAAACAATTCTTCAAACCTAACAACTACTAGTAGCAACTCATCAGCAACAACCAAAACAAACTCTTCTAGCTGCTTCAGCTCTGACATATGAGTAGACATGCCACAACCCAAAGAACAGCAAACTCATGGTCTCCCATCATACAAAGCATACAAAATGATGCCAAACAAAGACTACCATGACACAATCAAAAAGCTAAATGCAGAACAACTCCTCCTACACAATGACCTTACCTCCACTGAATGCTTACCTCCTCCATGCCAATGATTTATTGTTTGTCATTGGCATGGAGGAGCTGCCAAGGGACGCTTACCTCCTTCATGCCAATGACAAACAAGGTGGGGATCCCACTATGGCCCTGCCTCTTGGAGTGTCATGGAATATCAGAAAGGTAGATGAGTGAAAGAGAGGAGAGAAAAGAGGTGAAAAGCTGTATGTGTGTGTGTGTGTGTGATGGATGGGCCATTAAATAAAAGTGGGGACATGCCTATTTTAGCAAGAGTAATATAAATGTGGTGTCACACAAGAGACAAAGAGAGTCCCACATTGGGGTAAAAGGTAAAAACATTTAGGACCTCACAAGCAAACAAAAAGCTTAAACCCTAAACACATTAGAAGCCCTTAAACTTCTACTAACCCACCTTTAAGCCTCATACTAACCATAATTTGCAAGGTCAAATTGACCAAATGAACTAACTTCAAAACTATGGCCCTTGATTAGCAACTCACTAACCATCATCCCTTAGGACCCTTGCAGGGCCAAAAACACAAGACATGCAACAAACTAATCAAAGTGCCCACCAACCCACAAGCAACGATAGGCTTACACACAACCCTAGCTTTGAAGAAAGCAATGATAATTGAACTCTGTGCAAGAAATATAAACATTACTGATGGCCTAGTTAATGGAGCCGACGGCACATTCGAGTACCTTAGCTTCACAAATCAACAACCAATAGCATGGATTAAATTCCACAACAACAAATTTGGCACAAAAACACGATACGAATATAATTTGCTCGACATGGACACCAATATTCCAAATCACAAAAGAATTCCAAGTTGGTAAGAATTCCTTGAATCTAATAACGAGAAAGCAATTCCCAATCCAACCAGCCAATGCTAGAACAATACATAGGTCTCAATGATTAACAATGGCAAGTGTAGCATTTGACCCATAGAAAATACGAACTCATGGCCTGGCATATATTGCACTCTCACGAGTCTCCTCACCAGATAACATATTCCTCCTTAGCAAGCTAGAAAAGCAACACATCAAAGTTGACAACGACGTGCTACAAGAAGAGATCGAAATGCCTACAAACAAGCGCACACTGGGAATGCGTATAGATTGACCTAGAAACACACAAACACACATAATCATTGAGTCGCTCAATACAGTATCACTAACGGCACACCAAAAGAGAAGCATAATGGCTGTTGACATCTTGTGCCTTTAAAAGACAAGGAAACAACCATCAAGCAATTCTCCATTCCTCAACTTTAGCGAAATATCATGCTACGGCGGGCTCGGGCTTTCACTACTTTACAACTCAATGCAAACCTTGATTGCACAAACCATAATCGCACAAAACGGGGCCGAATTAATAAGCGCAACTTTCCAGAATGCCACATGTAGCCAACTGCAAATAATAACTGCATACAAACCGCCCAAAGCACCAATCGAACACTTCACACGAAACCTAGAGCAACTTCTGCCTGGCATTAACACAAGCAATCCAATTGTAATACTTGGAGACATGAACATCGACTGGACAAAAATAGAAAGCACATTGAATATCCCAAAAAACACTCTTGAAAAGGCTTCATGCACACAAATAATCAACAAACCAACAACGATTTACCAATCCATTCTAGACCACACTTTGACTAATGTTGAAAGCAAATTGAGACTATTAGACACAAACCATTGCGATTGGCCCGATCACTTTACCACCTAGATCCTCCTCCCAAAGACTGCCACAAAAAACCCCGTCAAGTAACAACTCACCCACTCATGCCTTCATTTTTATTTCAATTTAGCATGCCCAGTGAAATTTTCACCTTTTTTGGCCTAGCACGTGTTACGTGGAAGCCTAAGTAACGATGGCCCTGTTGGGAGAAGCAAAATTCTGATATTCCAAGCTTTTAAAAAAATTCTCCTTCGACGAGTCCTCTTGTTCCACTCTTGTTATATGCACCCCTTCTTTTTCTACGACTTTCTCTCTCTCTCTCTCTCTCTCTCTCTCTCTCTCCTCTTCTTGGTCTCTCGCCTAGCTTCCAATTCGTGCACTCTCTCTCTCTCTCTCTCTCTCCTCTTCTTCTCTTGCCTAGCTTTCAATTTGTGCGCACCATCTCTGGCAGGCCCACTCGCCTAGCTTCCAATTCGTACGCACCATCTCTGGGAGGCCCGCTGAAGTTACTTCACCTTGTTTAAAGGTGAGGCGACAAGGGAGGGGTGATCATGAGAGGGGGGGGGGAGAAGGGAACTCAGGCCCTTTACACACCAAAGAGTGCTTGCCCATCATAAATGGGGGGAGCCAATCAAGACACTCCATTGGTGTGGATGGGCGAGCCCCCCTTTTCACAAAGCAAAAATTTAGGGGAGTCCAAAAGCCTAGTCAGAGCTGCTACCTCGTGCCCATGATAAGAGATTTCTTGGGCAGGCAACTTGGGCACCCATTCTTCAACCAATCAGATTCAAGTACAAGATCATTTCCCATTAAATGCTCCTTTTTATAAAGATTCTTGCTTTGGGGGGGTGTGGTTAACCATCGTGCCCATTTTCTTGGCTGCCCACAAGTTTAGCTTATATGAAAGTAAAATGGTGTATGAAATTTCAATCTATAATACTATGCAGCCCACAGGCCTCAAAGCTCGGGCTATGGCTTCCCTGCAGTTCGCATCGCTGTGGCAAGCGCAGCACCTGCACAGGTTCATTCATTCTTCTCTCGTCTTGATCGATTCTTAGATTTCTCATCCAGTCTACCTTAGATTCTTGCAACGCTTGCTTCCATCTCTTTGTTCATCTGTAGATTTGCATTTTTCTTCCCGGATTCCTTTCCACCTTTCTACCCTTCCTTCGTTTTCTTCTGAATATCCCATCACACAGAGCATTCCTTGTTGTCTCACTTTAGGCTTTACATTTCCAACTAGTCTTCGGATTTCGAAATTGGGCATCGATTATCCTCGCGGAAACGCAATCGTTGGCCAGGAATTTGTTGCATTCTGGGCAGTTTTTGCGATGAGGATTCTGGGAAAGCATGTAGTTCCGACCTTTGTGATTTTCATTTGTTTTCAGGAATGGAACCGTTTATTATCAGTCGCCCACTTGCAAATTTTCAAAGTCGTCTGGTCCAGTTCGCTACATTCCTAAAAACGTCAGGTTACAAGATCGTAGCAAGCAGTCATCTCTCGAACCACACACCGAAATTGCGGACTATGGCAGCACAGAGACTGACCCCGAAAGGATGCAGCACCGTCGCGAGCAAGTCGCTAAGGATGTAGAAAATTCAGAGAGCGGTTTTTTGGGTTCGACAGGAAGATACCATAACCTCGAGGAGGATCAGGAAATGGGCCCTGAATTGAACCCTTACATTCCCAAAGTGGAGCAACTGTATTTGAAAAGGGAGCGTGCTTTGCAAGCTGAGGAGTTTCGCTCTCGTCTGCGCCTGTCAGAGGCGGAGTCCTCCTCGTTTGTTCTGAAGTCTCAGGAAGCAGCCTCCCTTAAAAAGCCCGAGTCGAGGAGATTTGAACGACCAAAGTACACTGGTGATTGGTCTTCGGTTACTGCTGTCTGCGATGACTCGAGTATGACGTCGATTACACCTCCCATCGAAGACGGCTTTCTTACCGATGTTGATAGCCCTATACAGGATGTAATCAAAGCTCTTGATCAGTCGTCTACTGTGACTGACCCTTTGGACGAAGAGGTTAACGACATGGCCGAATTTTCTCCCGAGTTGCAACTTGCCAGTAGCTTTCAATCGACTATGTTAAACGAAGCAGAGGCAGCAAGTTCGGTAGCACGAGATGATGCTAAAAATCAGGCTGTTCGATATCTTGCAATGAGGTATTTCACATCCTAATGTGTGTGGCTTTGATGCAGAGGAAATCAAGCAAATCGTTGACTTTCTCCCTATGACAATCTAGGCCATACACAGCTTTCCAGTTGAGGAAGAAGCTACTAGGCAGAAAGATCTCTCCTGAGCTGGTGGATTATGCACTGACTGTTGTTCAAAATTGGTATGCATTTTCTCTAATTGCTTATCCTTCACTGGTTTGGTTTGTTTAAGAGGATGGCTTGTAGCTGAAGTCTATGATTAGTATTTTGTTCGGCTGCAGAACTACTGGTGCAATTAAACTGGGTAGCTTTCTTGATTTCAATCCTTTCAAACTGAATTTTAAGTGAAATTGTGAGGAGCAATTGGAGGAACACGAGTAGCATTGTATGCCACATCACTGACTGCCATGTCAGGTGCCAACTGCCACATCACCAGATTTGGCTGCCATGCCAGCAGCCGACCTGAGAACATCCACGTTGACAGCATGTCTTGCTGCCACATCATCAGCCAACCTGTCTCAATAACAATGGTGGATCTGATAATGTATAACCTGCACCTCTAGGGTTCATCTAGGACGTACTATGTCTCTATATATCATACGTCTGGGGTAATCCAGGACTCACCGTTGCCTGATAAGACATTGTGAAGATTCAGATAGTACAGTCCTAGCCACATGTTGTACCCAAATGAAAGACTAGCTCCCTCTTGTTGAGAACTGAATCAACAGCTCCCGGCTTCAAGGCTGGGCAATATACTGACTGCAGACTGAGCTGGTAAAGATTCAGAGAGCACAGTCCTAGCCACAGGTGTACCCAAATGAAAGACTAGCTCCCTCATGTTTAGAACTGAATGAAGAGCTCCGAGTTAGTCTTGAGCTGGCTGCAAAGCTGGGCAATATACTGACTGCAGACTGAGCTGGTAAAGATTCCGAAAGTACAGTTATAGCCAGAAGCTGTATGCAAATGAAAGACGAGCCCCATCTTGTTTAGAATTGACTGAAGAGCTCCAAGATAGTCTTGAGCTGGCTGCAAAACTGGTCGATATACTGAGCTGGTGTATGGGTGCAACAACCCCCAATCAGGTCTGGTCAATCCTAGACCCTGGAGGGTATCCACGTCAGCTCCATAACCGAAAACCCTAACAGAACATGGGCCAAGTCCGCAAGCAACCCATCTGGGTCAGGCATCTGCCATGGACACAACCCATAAGGGTTGGCACTATTAGCTCACCTCCCAGCCGTAGGCTCATCCGAGCCACCCCCGAGCTAGAGGTCTAAGCCACCTGGATACAAGAGCCAACCAGCCTCAGGATTCAGGCTTGCATCCCATACCACAAGCCCTTCATCCTAGCTGCTGTCCAGGTCTTGGTCACTGAGGAACGGCATTCTCAGGACACCATCAACTGTGCCCCTAGCCTATACTTATAGGCTAGGTATTGTGCTTTATGGCTCTAGCTAGCCATATTCTGCTCAAGTCTCAGCCCTATTAGGCTTATCTTGACTTGGCCAGTACTCCACTGCCAAGTATAGCAGGCTAGCTCACTCCTAGTGATCTAGACCTCATCTACTAGCTTAGGTCATAGCCCTAGGTTAGTCCTACCCTCGGGACAGACCCATATGCTGACCCCCAGGTCTAGTCCTAGACCCTTGTCAGCCTGGCCTAGGGTTTAAAACAGTGAACACTGAATCTCATAGCCAGTTACGTCTAGTCGTGGGCATAACATTCTCCTTCCCTTAAAATAAGACTGATACAAGTATAAGTCAGGGTAGGAAAAAAAAATCGAGCTGCAACTAATTTACAGACCTTAACTTTCTATCCGAAAGGTCCCTATTCTCACTTGCTCGTCAGCAAGGCTACGGTCATCCGTTACCCAACTACTTTAGGGTAACAAACAGTAGCCCATTGGGTAGTTTTGACCACACCTACTAACTGATGGCTGTATGCAAAATACACCTTAGTATTTAGCAATTGAAGTTCCTACATGGAACTTCCCTAGCTCTGGCAAAGTGGTCAGCTTCACCAATGCTAGCTGAAAATGAACCTTATGCCAACTATTCTCGTCAAGGGCCCATTGGCAATGGTTCTGAATTCCCTGCCACCTAGGAATTCTGATGCTCCCACAATAGCATCTACAGCATCCCATAGTACTGCAGGCCACCCACCCGAATGTTAGTATTTGGGCCGTCTTTAGTGTAGACCTAGGATCCAAATGTTCAAGTTAAGGCCTACTGAGATCTTATTCAAGATCTCTAGAAAATCATCTTCCAAATTTTCGCTTCTCTCCCTCCCTCCCTGCTTGTAAAGGACCCCAGACCTGTCTTTCAGTACCATGGCCATGAGGGAGAGGTGCGGGTGGAAACTCAGCCAAGTATCCACAAGGCTGAATCATGTCATCCGACATTCAAAACCTTGTCCATAAGGATAACGCTGTCCAGAGTTTCTCTTAAACTACCAGAAGGAATCCTCGATCCAAGGATTGCACTTCTTGATTTGCTCCTCGTTTGACTAAGAAGTTTCAGTACCCACATATTTGGATTCCATGTTTCAAAGTCACTGGGTATTCCCATTTCACTCCTTGAGAACCCGGAAATTCTCTGTGTTCACAGGTGCATAGAGTCTTTGACCAAGCTTGCCACTATCCAAGTGAATTTTCACTTTAGGATGTCAAGCAACAAAAGGTTTTCATCAAAGATCCATAGAAAGCCAAGATATCAACTATATAATAGCAGGCTGTCCAAGCTTATACTGTTCATATAATCTCTCCATTTCCATGGCTAGTTAGTCAAATCCATAACTAATCAAATCATTCATTGTGCCTTGGTTTGTACCCATTGACCTTAATCCATCCTAAGTAAGACTGCACATCCCGTACTACACAATCCCACCAATCTGGCTGTCGTTAGGGAGACACAGGTCTGGACGAGTGATTTACATTAGGGATACAAGTTGATTTCACTAACAACTTTTATTTGGAATCACAAACATTAAATTTAAGAGCTTGAAAGTAGCACAAAACATGGACAGCAATAGTAATCATCAAATAAATATGTGGCAATAAAAAATAGACAATTACATACAGTGAGCAATCCAATCTATGCTCCAATCCACTCAAATGATAGAAAGCGATGGTTTATAAAACATCAGAATCCAATTCACGTAGTACCAAAACAAAATGGTGGATGATTCATGAATTTACAATCCAATTCATGTACATGCTTTATAAGCGTGTGTTCCGAGCATCCAATAAAACTCTCTAGAGCTTTTCCTTAATGTGCTGGACCATCCAGCCTGAGAGATGCCACGTACTTGAAACTTAAGAGCAGTCATATAACTCTTTACCTTTCATAGGCTTCTGGCTGGGTTCCCAATTCGGTAGCCATACTTGAATGGTTTTCTTCACTGTCTCTGCAGTGCAATGCCTCCTTTGCTATCTTTCCAGCCAAGGGAGGAACCCCATAGTAATGGATGGATTTCCAAAACTCCTCCAGGTTCTCCCATTCATGAAGTATCAAATCAGGCCGGTGAGGAGTCCACTTTGACCATGCCTCATTGCTAGCCTCGAAGGGTCGATAATCCACTGGTATAGTGGGATTACTGCTCATACTTTCCATGTAGAAGTTATCATAGCCAAGAATCTAGGATCTGCAAAACCCACCCGTGGACTTCAGATCTCTAGATTTTCCCTTCCTTGGCGCTGCCCAAAGATAAGTCGACCTCACAACTTCCTAGGCATGGAGCGCATCCACTCAACAGAGATGTTCGGCTGATTGGCTGATGATTGCCAGACTCAATTAAGTCGACAGTAAGAGACCAGGAATTGGCAAGCCGGAACCTTGTAGAAGAGACCCAATTGACATCTTCTGTTTACAAAGCAGGCTGGACAGCAAGAGTTCCTTAATCTCGAGAGAGATCCCCCGCTGCCCAAGTTGCAGGCCTCTTATAAAAAAGCTCTTGCCCTCTTGCTTTTTGTCCAGCGTGAATAATAGATCTTGCTTTTCCAACAAAGCAAGTCCTAATTTTGTTGAGGGGATACCAAAAGCAGATTCCCTTGATATAGAGAGGGGCTCTCACAATCTTGGGCTTCTGAAATAGGGCTCCCTGATACTTGCGACTAGATCCCAAATTCTCTAGGAAATCAATAGCCCTAGTTCATCAAGCGCAAGCTCAACATAGACACATCCTCCTTTAGGGATAACAAACCATGCATCCTACGCACAATATTAGGGCAGATTGCCCTCCTTGCATCAGCCGAAAACCTAATCCCAAGAGATCCTCTTCTTTGTAGGGCATCGGGAGTGATCTGCTCAGCAGAAAACCTCCCCATACCATATAGGCACAAAGCAATCCCTTCTTTCACTTCCATAAACTTAACGTTTATTAAAGAAGCCAGGTGATTAGACTTTGAGGAAAAAACTATCCAGCCACACCCTTATCAATTTGCAAGGGTACTACCTTGCCGAAGAAGATCTTTGACGAATCAATATCAATCCTCCTTGTCTTGTGCAAGTTTTGCGCCAGACCTAGGAATGTTCCCAAGGTCTCAGGGATTCACACGGCTTATCTGAAAACTATCCCTAGAGTGTTGGGGTTAAGGCCCTGTGCCACCTCATGTACACTTTTTTGTTACAGGTTACAGTGTGAACACGGTTCACTCCGAACCGGTTCCACCCAAGTGTCTATCCTAATATATTCTTGAGGGTTGTGGTGTGCCCTCGCTTCTCGATTCACACCCACCACTCTTGTGGTCTTGGTCTTGCTCTCCTCCACTCGCTTACGCTTCAACTGGTATCAGAGCTTTGGCTCATCATCTCTATCCTGCATCCTCACCCTCAGCCCAGAAGTTCCCCGTCTGCTTCCCGTATCAGACTGGTGGCTTCGTCCGTACAGCGTCAAGGTCCGTACGTTCCGTACAACGTGCACGACAAGGAAGTTCTAATACGGATGCTACATCGTCAAGGTCCGTACGTTCCGTACAGTGTGCACGACGAGGAAGTTCTGATATGGACGCGTTTTCTTCTGACTGCCCTATGCGTTCTTTTTTTTTCGTTGGGTCGCATTCGGCTGCTGTTCTACGCCCTTCGTGGGTCATGACCTCGCTAATCTCATGCGTGGGAACATCCTTCTTCAAGGTATTTAAGACGTGGTTCGCAGGTACACTTGACATTTGTCAAGTGGGCAGTTGGATTGTGTGACATTTGGTCACATTGGGCAGAAATTTGAGGATTTGGTGCACATCGTGGTGCATTCTCGGAAATTGCAGAAATTGCATGCAAGAAATTTGGGGCTTTTGACGCTAGAGTGCTTGTACGCACTTGTGGATGCCTATTCGACGAAATTTTTCTTCAATAGACACCAAAACAAGGGGCTTTTGCTCAAATTGGTGTCATTGGCTGTTGTAGACAGTTTTGGAAGGGGATTCACATGTCTATGTGTCAAATGCATTGACAAAAGAGGAGATTTTGCAATCAGGTCCGTTTTGGGTAAATGCTTCTTGTTGTGGACAGCGCATTTGTACACTCTTGGAGAGTGTGAAAACTCAGTTCAGTTCTGAGTTTAGCCTTGTGACAGTGTTCATATGCCTATTTGAGGTGGGAGAGCTTGCCCAAACACCTGCTAAACAATCTAGGATATTTGTGTCACTTGATCATTCATTCTACAGTGACATTTGGTCACTTGTCAAGGCTCGGGGACCTTTGTGACAGTTTTGTACAAGTGCAGGCCAATTTTGGAAGAGATTTGGGGACTTTTAGAGTTTTTTTTTCTTTTACTGTTTTTTTTACAGTTTTGGAGAGTGGACAACATTGCATTTAGTCACAGCACGTGACTTTGAGGCTCTCTGTGCCTTAGGTGTATTTATTGGCTTCTATTTGGGCTTATCATCATGTCTTCAAGCAACGAAGGCAACTATTGGAACATCAAGAAGTTGGAGGGGAATGCAAATTTCTCTTATTGGAAGAAGAAAATATACAATGTGTTGGTCCAGAAAGATCAAAATATGCCTATCAAGTATAAAGGGATCAAGCCCGATGAAGTTAGTGACCTTTAGTGGGAAACCATGAATGAGAAGGCCAAGAGTACCATACTTTTGACCATCTCTAAGAAGATCTACTTCAATGTAGAGAATGAAGCCACCGCTTACAGCATATGGAAAAAACTTGAGTCCCTTTTCGAGAGTCAGAGTGCAGCTAGTAAAGTGTTTTGGTTAAAGAGGCTCATGAAACTAAGCATGAAAGAGGGGACAGCCCTCTCACTTCACCTCAATGAGTTTCACTCTATATTCAGCCAACTCACAAATGAGAAAATGAATTTTGATGATGAGGTGAAGGCCATTTTTCTCGAGTACCCTCCCTGACAGTTGGGGTACTTTTGCTACAGCCATAAGCAATTCAGTCCCTGCCTTCACAGGATTGTGCTCTTCTGCAGGAAGAGGTGAGGCGTAAGAATAGCAGTGAAAATAAGAATGCAAGTGCATTGGCTGTGGGCAGAGGTAGGCAGCAAAATAGAGGGGAAAACCAAAATAAAGGGAAATCTCGCAGTCAGTCCCGTCCTAGGAAGGACCTTGAATGCCACTACTGCCATAAGAAGGGGCATATTAAAAGGGACTGTTTTCAGCTGAAAAACAAAGGCAAGGATAAGGAAAGAAAAGAAGAGGACAAAGATGGGAAAAGAGATGCCAAAGACACCAAGGACAAGGCTAAACTTGAGGAGCTCAATGCAGTGATTAGCAGTGATGAAGATAATGACGATGTCATACTTGTTGCCTCCTCTGGTGATAGTTCTTTTCTTGTGGCCAATGATGGCTCGTATGCACAGGATTGGCTATTAGACTCAGGTGCATCCTATCATGTTACTCCTCATGAGCAGTGGTTTGCTTCGTATGATGCAGGGAAGAAAGGATGCGTGAAACTTGGGAATGATTATGCCTGTGACGTTGTTGGCATTGGAGATGTGCATCTAAAATTCCCAAATGGTTCTGAATTTGTATTGAACAATGTGAGACATGTGCCACAGCTCAGGAAGAGCTTGATATCCACTGGGCAGCTTGATGATGCAGGGTATCTCACCCAATTTGGTCATTCTATGTGGAAGGTGCTTAAGGGAAATATGGTTGTGGCCAAGGGCTGCAAATCAGGCACCTTCCATTGTATGTTGAGGGTGTTGATGCTAATGTAATCCATGTGACAGAGCAGCCACACACTTCATTGTGGCATAGCCGGTTGGGCCATATAAGCCAGAAAGGAATGAAAGTATTGTCTTCTTTGGGTTACTTGCCGAGACTTAATTTTTCTGATTTTTCAGCATGTGATCATTGTATTTATGGCAAACATAAGCAATCAGCCCATAAAAAGGCTGAAAATGTTAAGCAAGAAGTCCTAACTTTGGTACATACAGATGTATGTGAAATGCCCAACCTTTCTTTGGGCGGTGCCAAGTATTTTGTCACTTTTATTGATGATGCATCCAGGAAGATATGGGTCTATCCCATTAAGCATAAGAGTGATGTGTTCAAAGTCTTCAAGACTTGGTTGGCACTTGTTGAGAATCAGACAGGAAAGAAGCTTAAATGCCTCAGGTCTGATAATGGAGGGGAATACCTCTCAAGGGAATTTACTACATTTTGTGATGAGAAGGGGATAAAGAGGGAGTTGCCCGCTCCCTACAATCCTCCACAAAATGGCGTGGCTGAAAGGGCAAATAGGACCATTCAAGAGAGGACTCTTAGCATGCTCTCACAAGCAGGATTGACCCATGGTTTTTGGGCAGAAGCTGTTAAGACAGCAGTACATCTCATCAATAGGTCACCCAACAGGGCCTTGGATTTGAAGGTACCTGAGGAGGTGTGGTCAGGAAAGCCACCCTCTTACAAACATCTCAGGGTGTTTGGCTGCCAGGCCTTTATGCATGTCAGAAGGGAAATACGCAGCAAATTAGACCCAAAGTCACGCAAGTGTATCTCTCTTGGGTATGGTGACAATGGAGAGATGGGTTACAGGTTGTGGGACCCTGAATCTCACAAGATTGTGAGGAGCAATGATGTGATTTTTCGAGAAGATAGGATGCAAAAACAGCCTATCAATACCATTGGAGTGAGAAGAGTCACATTTTTGAGGAGGAAGGACCTCCAGGACAACCACAAAATGCCAATCAAAATGCTGTCCAAAATGGTCAAAATCAGCAGCCACCTCCGGCTTTTAATGCTCCATATTATCCTCCACAGGAAGAGCCACAAATGCAGCCTGAGATTCAGCAAGATGTGCTTCCAGAGCAGGCTGTACAGCCCCAAAATATGCAGGAACAGCAAGCAAATCAGCCACCTAATCAAGATGGTTGGGTTAGGCGGAGCACCAGGGTGTCCCGGATGCCTGACAGGTTTGTTCCAGGGGTGAATGCACTTGATGATTACATCATGGTGACAGATTGTGGTGAACCCTCGTGCTTTAAAGAAGCCATGAAGAGGGAGGACACAAAGAATTGGCAGAAAGCCATGGTTTCAGAGATGCAATCTCTTGAGAAGAATCAGACATGGAATCTAGTGCAGTTGCCTGCAGGCCAGAAAGTCCTACCATGCAAGTGGGTTTATAGGTTGAAGATCACTCCAGGGGATGCTAAGCCCAAGTACAAAGCAAGATTAGTTGCTCTGGGGTTCAAGCAGGAAAAGGGAGTTGATTTTGATGAAATCTTTTCTCCTGTAGTCAAGATGACTACATTGAGGACTGTTTTAGCTTTGGTTGCTTGTCAGGACATGGATCTTGTCCAAATGGACGTGAAGACGGCCTTCCTTCATGGAGACCTTCACGAGGATATGTATATGCAGCAACCAGAGGGATATCAAGTCAAGGGAAAAGAAGGGCTTGTATGCAAATTGCAGAAGAGTCTTTATGGGCTCAAGCAGGCACCCAGAGAGTGGTATCACAAGTTTGATGCTTTCATGAAAGCACAAGGATTGAGATGGTCTGATCATGATCATTGTCTCTACACTAAGAAGGCAAGAGATGGTAGTCTTCTTATACTCATTCTTTATGTGGATGATATGCTTATTGTTGGGAAGTCATCTATTGATATGAATGCTTTGAAGGCAAAACTGCACAAAACCTTCGACATGAAGGATCTTGGTGATGCAAATCACATTCTTGGTATGTGGATTGTGAGGAACAGGTCAAAGGGTTTACTCTATCTTTCTCAAAAAGAGTACATTGGCAAAGTCCTGGAGAGGTTCAATATGGATAAGGGGAAGGCTTTGAGCACAACCTTGCCACCATATTTGAAACTCAGCCAAAAGGACAGCCCTCAGTCAAATGATGACAGGGCTCAGATGGCCAAGGTTCCTTATGCTTCTGCATGTGGCAGTCTGAGGTATGCCATGGTTGCTACTAGAGCAGATATTGCGCAGTGGGAGTGGTCAGTAGATATATGGCTAATCCCGGTAAGAGGCATTGGGAGGCAATTAAGGGTATATTGAGATACCTTAAGGGGTCTCAAGATGTGTGCATATGTTTTGGCAAGCAAGATGCAGAAGTGCATGGATACACAGATTCAGATTATGCAGGGCATTCAGACAACCGTAAGTCCACCACGGGCTACATGTTTACTTTCACAGGTGGTGCTATTTCATGGATATCCAGGTTATAGAGATGCACAGCATTGTCTACCACGGAGGCAGAGTATATTGCAGCCACTGAGGCTTGCAAGGAGGCCATATGGCTTTCACGTCTGGTGGGAGACTTGGGTTTTTCAGGGGATATTCCTTCTTTGCATTGTGATAGCCAGAGTGCTATCATGTTGGCAAAGAATCCGGTCTTTCATCAGAAGACCAAGCACATTGATGTTAAGTTCCACTTTATTCGTGAGGTATTGTTGAGGTATTGCATGACAAGTTGTTAGAACTTGTCAAAATCCATACTGATGATAACCCTGCGGATCTTTTCACCAAGATCTTGCCAGCAGAGCGGTTTGCACATTGCAGGGCACTGATGGGTGTTGGATAGGCCATATCTCATGTTTTGGCCTTGTACATTCTAAATGTACTTGCTGTAATTTCTGATTTTTTGAGGCACATTGCCTTCAGGTGGGAGGTTGTTGGGGTTAAGGCCCTGTGCCACCTCATGTATACTTTTTTGTTACTGGTTACAGTGTGAACACGGTTCACTCCGAACCGGTTCCACCCAAGTGTCTATCCTAATATATTCTTGAGGGTTGTGGTGTGCCCTCGCTTCTTGATTCACACCCACCACTCTTGTGGTCTTGGTCTTGGTCTTGCTCTCCTCCACTCGCTTACGCTTCATGGAGATGCTCAAGTCTTACGCTTGTCTTGGAGCCCATCTTATGCGCAAATTCGTAATACCTTTATGCAAACGTAGAAGATGAATCTTGATTCTTCGAGGCTCTGTCTAGATTGCAAAGCTGAGAAATGCCTGTGAGGGGGAAGAGAAGTTGGAAGGGAGCAAGATAGTGAGAGTGAGAGAGAGTGACACTCTAATGCGGGTGTGAAGTGATAGTGTGAGCCACACCACAAACTCACTTATGTTTTATTAGGATTAGGTTTACCCTATGACTGTCTTAAGACAGTCATAGGTGTCCTATCTTTAATTCTTTAATTAAGGGTTGGCAATGTGCCTTTACCCCCAACAACCTCCCACCTAAAGGCCAATGTGCCTAAAGGGGAGAAAAGAATAAAAAATTACAGCAATATACAGTTACTGTATACAAGACCATAGAGTAAGAATGGTCTCATCCTAATCCCATGATGTGGCGGCAATGTGCAAACCGCTCTGTAGGCAAGCTCTTAGTGAGCAAATCTGCAGGATTATCATCAGTGTGCACTTTCACAAGCTCAAGTCGCTTGTCTTCCAGTACCTCCCTGATGAAATGATATTTCACTTCTATGTGCTTGGTCTTCTGATGAAAGACCGGATTCTTTGCCAACATGATAGCACTCTGACTATCACAATGCAAAACTGGCATATCTCCTGTAATGCCCAAATCTCCCACCAGCCAAGTAAGCCATATTGCTTCCTTGCAAGCCTCAGTGGCTGCAACATATTCAGCTTCTGTGGTTGACAGTGCAACGCATTTCTGCAACCGAGACACCCATGATATAGCACCTCCTGCAAATGTGAAAATATAACCGGTAGTAGACTTCCGGTTATCCGCATTCCCTGCATAGTCTGAATCTGTAAAACCATGCACCAATGCATCCTGCCTACCATAGCATATGCACAAGTCTTTGGTACCTTTGAGATACCTCAAGACACCTTTCACTGCTTCCCAATGCCGCTTGCTTGGATTTGCCATATACCTGCTGATGACTCCCACCGCAAAAGCAATATCCGGACGAGTGGCAACCATGGCATACATCAAAGATCCAACTGCAGATGCATACGGAACCTTGGCCATTTCAGCCTTATCATCATCTGATCTGGGGCTGTCCTTACTGCTGAGTTTTAAATGTGGAGGCAACGGGGTACTAATGGACTTCCCCCCCTCCATTTTAAACCTCTGCAGTACTTTGTCAATATACTCTTTCTGTGATAGAAATAAAAGTCCCTTGGACCTGTCACGAGTAATACGCATGCCAAGAATATGATTTGCATCACCCAAGTCTTTCATGTCAAAAGAGGAGCTTACACACAAGCTGCTCTTTCCCTTTAACAGCATATTCCTCTGGCTGACTCATATAGATCTCATCATGGAGATCTCCGTGAAGAAAAGCTGTCTTCACATCCATCTGACATAAATCCATGTCATCATGAGCAACAAGAGCCAACACTGCTCTCAAAGTAGTCATCTTGACTACAGGGGAAAAGATCTCATCAAAGTCAATGCCTTTCTCCTGCTTAAATCCCTTGGCAACCAATCTGGCCTTATACCTCGGTAAAGCATTTGAATCCACTTTGACTTTGTAAACCCACTTGCATGGCAAAACTTTTCTGCCTGCAGGTAACTGCACCAAGTCCCATGTATCATTCTGAAGTAGGGAGTCCATTTCTGACTGCATGGCTTTCTCCCGCTTCCTTGAAGCTGGAAGGCTCACCACAATCAGTCAGCATGATAAAATCAGCCACATTATTGGCTCCTGGAACAAACCTGGCAGGAGGCCGTTGTGCACGGGTGCTCCTCCTCACAAAATGTTCCGGATTAGGCTGCTGTTCAGCCTGTTCTTCATGCATGACGGGTGGCTGTACCACCATATCTGGCTGTTCTACAGCCCCATCTGTTGGCACATCCAGTGGTGCATCATTGGCAAAATTATCTGGCTGATTTTCAGCCTGTATACCCTCTTGAACAGGGTGATCTGCAGCAGGCTGCTGCTGCATATAAATGGGCATTCTTTGCTGTCCAACATCATCATAAATAACCCTCCTGTATTCCACAGGTTGCACGGGTTCCTTGTGTACACTATCTTCTTTAAAGATGACATCATTGCTG
This sequence comes from Dipteris shenzhenensis, assembly GCF_047967505.1. Taxonomy (NCBI): domain Eukaryota; kingdom Viridiplantae; phylum Streptophyta; class Polypodiopsida; order Gleicheniales; family Dipteridaceae; genus Dipteris; species Dipteris shenzhenensis. The sequence continues at coordinate 24,165,603 of NC_141608.1, read as the reverse complement.
CGTATAATCTTCCGTTTAACGGGATCCCATAACCTGTATCCCATTTCACCTTCGTCACCATAACCCATAAAGATGCATCTGATAGACTTTGGATCCAGTTTGGTGCGTAGATCTTTGCGTACATGAGCAAAGCACTCGCAGCCAAATACACGTAAGTGCTTATATGAGGGAGGCTTGCCAGACCACACCTCCTCTGGCACTTTCAACTCCAAAGCCTTATTTGGTGACCTGTTAATAATGTGAACTGCTGTTTGCACGGCTTCTGCCCAAAAGCCATGGGGTAATGCAGCATAAGACAACATACATCGAACCTTCTCCTGAATAGTTCGATTCATCCGCTCACTTGCACCATTTTGAGATGCATTATGAGGGGCTGTGAGTTCCTGTTTGATGCCCTTAGCTTGGCAAAACTGCACAAAAGCATGTGACACATACTCACCCCCATTATCGGATCTGAGGCATTTCAGCCTACGACCTGTCCGATTCTCAACCTGAGCGACAAACCTCTTGAAAGCATCTAGGGCATCTCCCTTATGCTTCAAGAAATAGACCCACACCTTACGTGTGGCATCATCAATGAAAGTAATAAAATATTTTGCACCCCCTAGTGATAACTGTGGCATCTCACACAAATCAGTGTGCACTAGATCAAGTGGTGCTCTATTCTGGGGAGATCTCCTCTTATGAGGAGTCACAGAATGCTTGCCAAAAATACAATGATCACAAGTAGGCAAATCTGAAAAAGAAAGAGGCGGCAGATAACCCAAACGTGACAGTTCTTGCATTCCTTTAACAGACATGTGTCCCAACCGGCTATGCCACAATGAAACCTTTGGCAGCTCGGTTATGGCAACAACATGATTACCCACACTGGAAACATAAAGAGGATACAAGGTATCACTCTTAAAACCCTCAGCCACTACAGTCTGACCATTAGTAATCACCCATTTGGAATCCCCAAATGTGGTGTGGTAACCACTGTCATCTAATAAGCCAGTGCTAATCAGATTTTTCTTGATTTGCGGCACATGGCGAACGCCATCAAGCATAAATGACTGTCCATCAGGAAGTACTATCTGTATACTGCCAATCCCTGCAATCTGACATGCATAGTTGTTCCCAAGATGAACAACTCCATGAGTACCTGTGTAGGAAGTAAACCACTCCCTATGAGGAGTAACATGAAAAGAGGCACCTGAATCCAAGAGCCAGGTGTGCATGTCATGGCCATCAATAACCAAAGCATGTGCTATTACAGCAGAAGAGCATAAAACATCATGTATGTCACTGTCACTGTCCTCTGCTGCAACATTCACTGCATCCAAGTCATCTGCCTTGGCCTTGCCTTTGCCTTTGCTTGCATTTCCTGCATCCTTTGTTTCAGCCTTCTTGGCTTTCTGATCCCGTATGAACTTGAAGCACTTTGACTTCACATGTCCCTTCTTGCCACAATAAAAGCATTCAATGTCCTTTTTGCCACGGGACTGACTGCGGGATTTGGACTTACTAGCAGATCTCCCCTTCTGCTGAGTCCTGCCTCTATCCTGTACCTCCAAAGCATTTGAAGACTTGCTGCCCGCATAATTCTTCCTGCTCATCTCCTCCATAAGGAGAGAGCTCTCTACATCAGCATAAATAAGAGTGGCATTCGAGTTTGACAGGGTGGTCTTGAAAGTGTCCCAACTCTCGGGGAGGGTACACAGCAAGAAAGTAGCCTTGAACTCCTCATCAAGGTTCAACCCTTGTGCAATCAGCTGTGTAAAGATAGCATTGAACTCACTCAAGTGTGAGGTCATAGCTGTACCTTCCTTCATGCGAAGATCAACCAGCTTCTTCAGCCAATAAACCTTACTGGCTGAGCTCTTTTGGGCATATAATTCTTCTAGTCTTTGCCATAGACCATAAGAGGTCTTTTCAGCCTGTACATTGAACACAAGAGTGTCTGAAATAGTGAGCATGATAGCTGCCCTCGCGGACAAATCAAGCTCTTCCCAATCATCAGCTGCCATATCAGATGGCTTGACACCCTTCACCCTTATGGGCTTAGCAATCTTCTTTAACAGAAGTACATTCAAGCACTGTTCTGCCCATAATGCATAGTTATGTGCTCCTTCCAGTTTCTTTATGTTCAGAATTGAAGAATCACCTCCTCCTGATGCCATATCAGATGAGGAAAGTACCTGACTCCCTGGAAGTGAAAGAGGCTGAATAAAGGTTCTGATTTCTCAGAAAAGGCCTGCTCTATTCTAGAGCCAGAAGCACTCTCAATGGTGCTGTTTTTTTTTACTGTCAGTAAAATCTGCAGCAAAACAGTAAATGTCCCTGCAACTACTGTACCTTCTGACAAACTGTTCTGAGCTCAGAGAGGCATAAAAAACAGTAATTTCAGACTGCTGCTGCTGCTCAACAAGTGCTTAACAGTGCACAATCATCTGACAAAAAACACCAACACTGCTGTACTGACTGTACTGATCACTTCTCACACCTCAGATGAGGTCTTGCACTGAGTTAAATTGCAAAAAAAACCACTTGACTAACACCCAAAAAACAGTAAATGATCCTTCAGCCTGTCACAAAACCTGCAACAGTAAATGGGATAAATCCCAAGCAATCACCCTTAGACCAAGGGGAAACAATGCATCTGAAGATCTCTGTCGGTAACCCAAGTGCTATCAAACAAAGTCTGGGCAAAAGCCCCTTGATCTGACAACTGAATCAAGTGGAGGACACCTCAACACTGAGGTAGCAAGCAATATGAAAACTCTCTGACACTTGTACCTGACAATGTGCAATGCATAGACTGCCCCTGTGTACTCAGTAACAACACAAATCACAAAGTACAGACACCAAGAAGAAAATCTTTTGAGCACTGTCAACGATGGGCAGTTAGGGACCGAGTAAACTCGATGCGCCCTGACCAAGCGTGGCTCAACTGAGATTTTCAAAGTGCGTACAAAGAATGTGACCTGCAACAAATGTCACCAAATGCACTGCGGAAACAAAGCAAATGTGTGCTCCCTGGCTACACACTGCCTCAAGGCATATACTGCAAACACATCCAGGCAAAAGCCCTTTGAAATGGTCACCCAAAACTGAGAATTGCACTCAGTAAATGCATAGAAGCTTCTGCAAAACAAGCATCTAACCTTCCTGAATGACAAGTAACTGCACAAACACCACCACTGTGGCACAAGTCACCTCAAGCGTGAGTGACACGAGAGTACCTGATGTACCTCAACAAATGCACAGTATACTGCTAGAATGCTTCAGGAATATTCCTCTTTCAATCAGAAAATGTGCTGTACTTTTCAGTACCTGCAAAGTACCTGCTGTACTTTTGTCCGGTGCACACTTTCCCAAAAAAAAAAAAAACGAGATTTTTGCAGCAAAAAAAAATTGCTGTACTTCTGTACCCTGCTGTCGACGCCAACCGTACTGTACCTGCAGGTTGCCAAGGCTCCCGTACAAAGTTGTACGGCAGTCCGTACGGCTGTACGGACTGTCCGTACAGCTGATGTATGAACGGCTGCAAAAAACACAGCAGCTATGTTGCTGTACTGTAGCAGCTTGACGACGCCCACGCCCGCAACAAAAGCCTGCAGGCCTACGAAAAATGCGCCGCCTTAGATCTGCCGTACGAAATGCGATGCCCTTGGAGGTGACCCGCGAAATGCGCCGCGCAGAAGTCCTGCAGCCCGCGACCGTGCCTTCACTCGTATTCCCCTCGAAAACGCGCCGCCGTACGGCTCTGCGCCCTGGTCCGTACGGTCGTACGGACGACGTACGGCCGTACGGATCTGTCCGTACGTCCGTACAGTACGGATGAGGTAGGCAGTTGAGAGGGGGAGAGAAGGCTTGATAGGCTCTGATACCAGTTGTGAGGGGGAAGAGAAGTTGGAAGGGAGCAAGAGAGTGAGAGTGAGAGAGAGTGACACTCTAGTGCGGGTGTGAAGTGATAGTGTGAGCCACACCACAAACTCACTTATGTTTTATTAGGATTAGGTTTACCCTATGACTGTCTTAAGATAGTCATAGGTGTCCTATCAAATTCTTTAATTAAGGGTTGGCAATGTGCCTTTACCCCCAACAATGCCTAGATCGGGCGTCACAAGTGCCAAGTAGAGATTGCCTAAAAGTCGTATCCTCCAAGCACAAGCTTTCCACAAGCTTAGCACAAACTTGGAAGAGAGGCTCCAAGGTCCTATTCAGAACCTTGCCTCCTAAGTCGTCGTGAATCAACCTCTAGGATCCATATCTAGGACCCTCTCAAGACATCTCTATCATAGGAGAAGTTCGAGGTAGATCTCAAGCGCCTCCTGGCATGAAGATAATTTCCCTCATAGCATGAGATAGATTCCTCTAGTCATGGAGTTTCTTTGATACCAACTGTAACAACCCCAACTAGGTCTGGTCAACCCTAGACCGTGGAGGGGTATCCATCTTAGCTCCATAATCGAAAACCCTAACAGAACACAGGCCAAGCCGGCAAGCAACCATTTGGGTCAGGCATCCGGCATAGACATAGTCCATAAGGGTTGGCGCTAGTAGCTCATCTCCCAGCCATAGGCTCATCCGAGCCACCCCCGAGCTAGAGGTCTAAACCACCTGGATACGAGAGCCAACCAGCCTGAGGATCTAGACTTGTGTTCCATACCACAAGCCCTTCACTCTAGCTGCCATCCTATCCTGGTCACTGAGGAACGCATCCTTAGGACACCATCAATTGAGCCCCTAGCCTATACTTATAGGCTAGATATCTTGCTTTATGGCTTTAGCCATATTCTGGGCTAGCTTCTCTAAAGCAAGCATCCCTTGCTTTATGCTCAATTCTCATCCCTATTAGGCTTATCTTGACTTGGCCAGTACTCCACTGCCAAAGTATAGCAAGCTAACTCACTCCTAGTGGTCTAGACCTCATCTGCTAGCCTAGGTCATAGCCCTAGGCTAGTCCTAACCTCAGGACAGACCCTATGTTGACCCCCAGGTCTAGTCCCAGCCCCTTTTTAGCCTGGCCAAGGGTTTAGCGAACCCCATAGCTAGCTACGTCTAGTCGTGGACATAACAATGGGTGTATTAAACGGAGCAATGGCTTGCTGCAAACTGAGTAGAGATTGTTTGCTTACTGAGCTGCAACCAGGAAGGTGTGTTAGCGGCATAGTTACTAGGAGACGGGAACATTCCGGGAATGTCGGATGGCGGAACGGAAATGCTAGGGGAAACGGGAACGGGAACGCCACGTCATCAACTCACATGGAATATATCAAAGTATAGAAAGAAAACCACTTTTAGCAGCTCTAAACTTTCCATTTCAGCCAGATTTAGGTCTTGAATGCCATGTTTAAGTCCAGGATGCTATAGGAATGCCAGAGTTAGGTTTTGAACACGCCAGAGTTAGGTTTTGAACACCAGATTTAGGCCTGGAACGCCAAATGTAGTTTTGCAACGCGTTCCAAAACGTTATTTCTTGGTAACTCTCCCTATCTAAGAATGTTCCAGGGACATTTTAGGTGTTTCCATGTTAGCCCTTTATCCAAAACGGCATTCGAGACGTTCCGGATGTCGGAACGCCGTTCCCTGGTAACTATGGTTTGTGGGGTATCATAACGAGGTCCACAGAAGCTCTAGGAAAGCAACATAGGTTGAGTGTTTTGAAGTTGCCATGAGGAGGTAGGAGAACAAGTTCTGGGTGTCACAGGGGTCCACATCTAGTCAGCACAGCTGGCACATTGTGCCCATCTTTTGTATATGATTTGGTTTATCCTTGGACACAAGAATACGTTACTGTTTCTATTCTCTTTCTACAGCATTGTTCATCTACTGTCACCACTCTCTCTACACACAATACACATTGCAGAAAGAAGTTGGATTTGAAATTGATATTATGTGATTCCTGGGCACTATCATGTTTCATCTATCTTTCGTTATTGCGGGGAGCGTTGGCTATAGCAAGCAACCTCCACTACTCCACTCTATCTTTTCTAACATGGTATCAGAGCCTTGAAGGAGATTTTCAAGTGTTGGGATACACATCAATTGCTTCTTTTGAATGGGATCATTGTACTGAGCTATAGTTTTAAGTCTGCATCTCAATTGGTACTATATCACCATAATTCAAGATTTGAAGACAGTAGCTTTCTTTTTTGCAAAATGTTTCTGACCTTAAAGAAGTGTTATAGATTTCAATTTGCACGTGTTGTGCATTTGCATTGAAGCATTGGTTTTGGTAGCGGAATGCAGAGTGATTTAGCATACGCAGAAACTTTTGCACGCGCAAGATGGAATAATGGAAGTTGGGGACCACAACGAATCAGACAGGTACCCAATCTTGAAATTTATTATGAAAATTTTCTAGTTCCCTTGTAGTTGAATCATGATGGTAAGAATTTATTAGCATGAGAAGATAAATAAAAGGTTTCTTTCTAGCACTGATTCCCTTTGAGACCAATAACAAAAGCCATTGGGGCTGACTAGGGCACTCCTGCTCAGGGAATGCATAACTTGCCAAATCTCTAGTAATAAAGTGCATTATTGTAGCAAAACCATTTAAATAGGGACTGATCTGACTTGACTTGCTGATGTGCGTTACTTGGAGGTCTCCCAGCCCAGAATAAATTTTTTAAATTTGGGCCAGCCTCTGTATGTTTTTTGTTGTTATTTTTCAAGGTTGCTTACAGAGACAAGTCCTAAGATTGAGCAGTTTGACAAGCTGAAATAAGTGGTTTGAAGGAATCAGGCACTTGTGTGAACCAGCTAGGGGAAGCAACTCTGTGAAACTAATTTTAGGATGAAAGATAAAGACAGGAATTGATAAAAGTGATCATTCCAAGGCAGCCAGATATAGATTTTTTTTTTGCAAAACACACACGCGCACACTGTTAGTGTTTCTTCTCAATAATTTGCAATAATTCGAATAGCTTAAAGCAAGATGTTGTCTCAGTGATCCAAGGAAGATACAGAATGAATCCCAACAATGCAAAACAAGTCAAAGAGGAAATTAATTAGTTGTTGAGAGTTGGTTTTAAATATCTTCTCACCCATGTTACATGGCTATCACCTATTGTCATTGTGGCCAAAAAGAATGGAAAACTCATAATATGAGTGGACTATAGAAAACTCAACATCTAAAAAGGAGCTAACAAAATTCCAAGGGGGAGGCTGAAAATGCCACCTCCTAGAAGAAGACTTAGAGAAGAATGGAGATCCTCTCCAAACTCTGAAAAAAGTCTATCTCCTGGCTCTGGAGAATCCCTGCATGCTCACCCCCAGATGGCCGTCAGCCTGTGTATAGAATCAGTCCAAATACTGGCCATAGACTGGGAAGGGTGAACCTGTGAACCCTCCATCGCCTCCGTACATCTGGCCCTCCAAATATGCCAAGCTGCAATGCTAGCCAGAATCTCCCAAGATGTGTCTACCAAGGCATCAGCAGCAGTGCATTACCCTATGAAAAGAATTGCATCAAAAGGTTTTGCAAGGTGCCCGAGTTTGGATGGCATTTTGGGAAGACACTTTGGCATTGTTGTTTCCGAACATGCGTCGATGCAAAGACAAGGGAGTGGTGAGCTCCTGCTGAGCCGCCGCGCCTCCCCTGGCTGTCCCGCTGCCTCGCCCTGTCCACCCCTTCTGCTCCCCCTCTGCACTCCCTCGCCCTCCCCGCCGCCCCTTCTGCTCCCACCGTCCCTTCTGCTCCTGCTTCCTCGCCCCCTGTCCACCCCTTTTGCTCCTGCCTCTGCTTGCCTCCTCCTCCGCCTGCTGCGCCCCGGCCAGCCTCCCCCACTCCCGTCACCTCTGCCTCCCGTCACCTCCGCCATCTCCGCCTCCATCTCCTCCACCTCCGCCCCCTGCCACCTTCGCCTCTTCCGCCCCGCGTCGTCCTCTCCCTGGTTCCCCTCTCCTGCCTCCTCTCCGCCCTCTTGCCCTCTCCTTCCCTCATTCTCTCCCTCCTCGCCCTCCTTCCTCCTCTGCCTTCCGTCCTCCTTGCCCTCCTTCCACTTCTGTCCTTGCCCCCTCCTTCACCCCGCCTTGTCTCCGCCTCCCCCTCTGACGCTCTCCTTCCTCATCCTCCCTTTTTTCTTCTTCCTCCCTGCAGCGGGAGCACTTGTGCTTGTTAAGGCGAAAGAAAAACCTTGGTGGTGACCCTTGGTCTGGCTAGAGGGGCTCTATGGCAGCACCCTCGAATCCCACAGCTGTTAAGGTTCTTCTTTTCCCAACTAACAAGCAACAGGTACAGCAGGCAGTTCAGTCCCTTTAGGACAAGGCGCTTGTGGGCAGAATTGTGGGCCTCATGCCTACACGAAGACAGGTGCGAGAGTGGATCTAGGCGAGCTTGACATTAGAGGGAGACCACATCCAGGAGGTCACCATCTATGGACGAGGCGTTTTCCTCATCCAGCTGAGGTCCCCTGACACTGCCTCGACACTTGTGGAGTAGAGCCTCATCCTCCTCGGCCCATATCTTGTCTACCTCTTTCCTTGGTATCATGGGTTCACAGTGGAGGACATGGATACGACACACCATGTTCCATGTTTTTCGGTCACACTCCGCTTCCCAAGGCTCCCCAAGGAGTATCGAGCCATTCTCCCTTCCATTGGTCGGGCATTTGGCACAGTGCTCGAGTCCCCATCAGAGTCGGCCGCCTCAGTTCTAGAAGATGATGGAGTCCCCAGGATTAGATTGGTGGTTGAGAGCTCAGAGTCCCTCCCAGAGTTGATCCTTCTCGAGACCGTGGAAGGGGGCACACTTTGCCAGAGGGTGGAGATCTCCGAGTTACCAGGCCAGTGTCTTCGGTGCAGATAGATGGGTCACCTCACTAGAGATTGCCCCCGTGGCCTCCCTCGTGCGCTCCCCCTTCCTCCTCCGCAAAGTAGGCAGAGTTAGCAAGCCCGAGTTCAGTGTCCTCTCAGGCAGGAGCAGCAGGAGTCTCAGACCCCATGGGTTACCTCCTAGAAGGAGACTGGACATAGGTTAAAAAGAAAAAGAAACCAAGCACGCGGGCCTTCAAACGCCGCAGGTAGAGGGCCAATCGCAAAGAGACGGACAGAGTTGGCCGAGAGGCCTCGAAGGAGGAACAGCAGGAGCCACCTCCTCCAACGGGAGGGGCCACCGTCCATCCAGCCAATCCTCCAGCTTCGGAGGTTCAGCCTCCGCACCCACCCTTGCAGCAGCAGCGAGCCCTAGGAGCTCCAGATGTGGCGATGGCGGCCGCAGACGCTAGCCCGATGAGGGTCGCAGAGGAGCCGGTCCAGAGCCCCGGCGAGCCTAATCAGCAAGGGGGGCCTGAGGTCATCCTTAGTTTGCCTCCACAAGGTTGGAGAAGTGGTCCCCGGAGGTGTTTGATGCTATTTTGGGTAATCATATTACACAGTACACTCATGATGGATGAGTGGATGGGGCCACAGGGACTAGATCTTTGGTACGCCCATGGTGCGGAGGTGAACTTTCAGTTGAGCTTCACACGCGAGGAGCCGGTGTGTGGTTTGGCGACAGGAGTTATCGGATTGCCGCTGGAGGCAAAGGTGGTGCAGGCACACTTCTGGCCCCTCCAGAAGTGGGCGGAGTTGTTCAGGGTGGAAGCCTCCTTCATGATGAAGTGGGCGCGGAAGATCGGTATTGAGCCGGTATCCACCCTAGTACGGCGCCGCACAGACATTGACTACTCGCCCTCTAAACCCCCGGCAAAATCACACAAGGCAGTCTTTCTAGGACATGCACCCACTCACGAGAGAGCCTTGTTCCCGACTCCCCTGTCGTCATGAGCTGGACCTAGTGAGTTGGAACATACACGGGCTCCACGACTGTGTTCGTAGCCAGCTGTAGTACTTGATACTCTAGCAGGAGTTGCAGAGGGCAGTGGTAGGGCGGGCAGTGGACATCCTTATGATTTAGGAGCACATGTTTTCAGCCGCAGACATCAGACGACGCCATCACTTCTCCCAGGGAGAGGTCCCGAGGAGTGGTCTCCCGTAGTAGATTGGAGCGCAGGGCTCTGCATCTCAGTCTCACAGACTTTGGCTTTAGAGGTCTACGATTAGGGCGAGCTCATTCCAAGACGGACAGTTTGGATGGGAGTTCGGACGGGAGAGTCCAGGACTGGGATCCTGAACGTGTATGCCCCAACGTGTAGACAACACCACCCGGCCTTTTGGAGGAGGCTGTCAGAGTGTCTTCCGGATGTTGACTCCTAGATTGTTGGAGGTGACTTCAACAACCTGGAGTTTGGGGAAGACAAGCAGGGCGGCGCCTCGTTCTCTGAGATGCTTGCAGCAGAGCGTAGCACCTGGGAGCAGTTCATTTTCATGATCAGTGGTGGCAGAGACTTGTGGAGAGAGCCAGATTTCAGCAGGACTCCTGGTAGCCTTCTCTTCTCCTTTGGACAGAGGAGACACGATGGGTTGCTAGAGAGATTAGACCGTTTCTATGTTGGGGACTAGGCATTACACAGAGGTGGATCTATCGGGATTCTGGCAGGTACCACGATGTCAGACCACTCTCCAGTGGTACTTCACTTGGATCAGCCTTGCCGAGGTCTTCCCTAGAAGGGGTCCGCATTCCAGAGGACCTCCTGCAGGACGAGGAGATTCAGCAGGTCATGGTAGGGATTTGGGAGCAGTCAGAGATGGCACCATGTGAGGGCTGGGCTGCATGGGTGGCCGATGCGATTCAGAGGAGCAGTGAGGAGCAGGCTCACGCCCTTAGGCGGAGGAGGACCCTTCAGGAGCGTGAGCGGGCTTTGAGGAGAGACCTCGCCTCCATCAGGAGGCTCAGGGAGCAGGCCTCAATTTCTCAGTGGCCTAGTGACAGATTCGAGAGTGCTCGTCTCGAGCGTTAGAACACGGAGCTACGGTAGGCTGAGTTCTCCTATCACTCGTCTCGGGCCCGATGGGTGCAATAGGGGGACAAGATGACGAAGCAGTTCTTTCAGACCACTGGGGCCCGATTGGCAAGCACACAGCTACATCGTCTCCGGGACTTGCAAGGTATCATGCACACTGACCCGCAGGAGATTCTGGACAAGACCACCGGTTTTTATAGCCAACTCTTTCAGATGGAGAGGATGACCCCAGCTGGTCTTGTGGCCCGAGAGCTAGTTTGGGATCACGTTCCGACAGTAGTCTCGTAGGACTTTGTTGGGGTAAAGGCACATTGCCACCCCTTTTATTAAAGTTATGACACCTATGACTGTCTTAAGACAGTCATAGGGGGAAAAACCTAATCCTAATAAAACTTAAGAGTTTGTGGTGTGGCTCATCACTTCACACCCGCACATTTTGGAGTCTTCTCTCTCTCACTCTCTCCCTCTTGTACTTCTCCCACTCACCTTCCCCTCTCAACTGGTATCAGAGCCAGCCTCACTCCCTTCCTACCTCTTTGCCCTAGTGGCCAGCAGGGCTGCAGCGAGGCAGCGCAACAGCAGCGCAGGGCAGCGCAGCAGGCATCGCGGGCCAGCGGGACAGCAGGGCGGCAGCGCATCGCGCAGGGCAGCGCGGGCTGCAGCGGGCAGCGCATCGCGCAGGCGCAGGCGCCATTTTGCGCGCCGTACAACAGTACGGACGTACGTCGTCCGTACATCTGTACGAACAGGCGTCGGCCGTACAGCCGTACGGACAGCCTTCTACCGTACAGTACGGATCGCCATACGGACTGTGACAGGGAGTTGCTTCCGGATTTTTTTTTTTTCCGACAGGGAGGTGCATTTTCTGGTTTGGATCTGCGTCAGAGGAGTACATTTCGAACTCTCTCCTTGGATCTGTACCCTGCTCAGGTACAGCGAGGAGATTTGGGTTTTACCCGAGGTGCATTGCATTGCATGAAGTACAGCAAGTACTTTCTCAGTTATTTTCTTTCTGCGTGGAGGACTTGTGCACAGATATCGGGATTTATGCATCTGACAGAGGATATATGCTTTTACTGGGTTTGAATCTCAGTTTACGAGCAGTTGATGCTTTGTATGCCTTGAGGTAGTGTGGTGCCAGAGTGCACACATTTGTCTCGATTTCCGCAGTGTGGAGGTGACATTTTCTTGCAGGTCACATTTCTTGTGCAACACTTAGAGAACCTCAGTTGAGCCACGCTTGGCCAGGGTGCATCGAGTTTACTCGGTCCCTAACTGTCCATCGTTAACAGTGCTCAAAAGGTTCCTCATTGAGTGTTTGTACGTTGGGATCTGTGTATGTCATTTCTACACAGGGCAGTATTTGCATTACACTGTTAGTTGATTTTGTCAGAGAGATTTGCACATTGTATGCCTTATCCCTCATTGTTGAGGTTGTTTTCACTTGGTACAAGTGTCAGATCAAGGGGCTTTTGCCCAGATTTTGCTTGAGAGCACTTGGGTTACTGTCAAAGATCTTCAGATGCATTTTATTCCCTTGGCAGAAGGATAATTGCTTGGGATTTATCCCATTTTCTGTTGCAGGTTTTGTGACAGGCTGAAGTGTCTGGAGCCTTTTTTTTTCAGTGAACAAAACAGTTTATGCCAAGTGGTTTATGCATATTAAATCAGTGCAATACCTCGTCTGAGGTGGGAGAAGTGATCAGGACAGCAATGCAGCAGTGTTTTGTGCCTTGTCAGCTGATGATGCACTGTTAAAGCACTTGTGGAGCAGCTGCAGCATTCTGCAATTGCTGTTTTTATGCAGCATTCTGAAATTACTGTTTTTATGCCTATTTGAGCACGGTACAGTGTGTCAGAAGGTACAGTAATTGGAGAGAAATTTTCTGTTTTGCTGCAGATTTTCTGACAGTAAAAACAGCACTATTGTGAGTGCTCCTGGCTCTTGATAGAGCAGGTTTTTTCTGAGAAATCAGAATTTTATTCAGTCTTTTTTTGACTTACAGGAAGTCAGGTACTTTCCTTATCTGATATGGCATCAGGGGGAAGTGAATCATCAATTCTGAACATAAAGAAGTTGGAAGGGGCACACAATTATGCATTATGGGCAGAACAATGTTTGAATGTACTTCTGTTAAAGAAGATTTCTAAGCCCATAAGGGTGAAGGGTGTCAAGCCATCTGACATGACAAATGATGACTGGGAAGAGCTTGATTTGTCCGCAAGGGCAGCTATCATGCTTACTATTTCTGATACTCTTGTGTTCAATGTTCAGGCTGAAAAGACCTCTTATGGCCTATGGCAGAGGCTAGCAGAGTTATATGCCCAAAAGAGTTCAGCCAGTAAGGTTTATTGGTTGAAGAAGCTGGTTGATCTTCGCATGAAGGAAGGTACAGCTATGACCTCACACTTGAGTGAGTTCAATGCCATCTTTACACAGCTTATTGCACAGGGATTGAACCTTGATGAGGAGTTCAAGGCTACTTTCTTGTTGTGTACCCTCCCTGAGAGTTGGGACACTTTCAAGACCACCCTGTCAAATTCGAATGTCACTCTTATGTATGCTGATGTAGAGAGCTCTCTCCTTATGGAGGAGATGAGCAGGAAGAATAATGCGAGCAGCAAGTCTTCAAATGCCTTGCAGGTACAGGATAGAGGCAGGACTCAGCAGAAGGGCAGATCTGCTAGTAAGTCCAAATCCCGCAGTCAGTCCCGTGGTAAAAAGGATATTGAATGCTTTTATTGTGGCAAGAAGGGACATGTGAAGTCTAAGTGCTTCAAGTTCATACGGGATCAGAAAGCCAAAAAGGCTGAATTAAAGGATGCAGGCAGTGGAAGCAAAGGCAAAGGCAAGGCCAAGGTAGATGACTTGGATGCAATGAATGTTGCAGCAGAGGACAGTGACAGTGACAGACATGAGGTATTATGTTCTTCTGCTGTAATTGCACATACCTTGGTTATTGATGGCCATGACATGCACACCTGGCTCTTGGATTCAGGTGCTTCTTTTCATGTTACTCCTCATAGGGAGTGGTTTACTTCCTACACAGGTACTCATGGAGTTGTTCACCTTGGGAACAACTATGCATGTCAGATTGCAGGGATTGGCAGTATACAGATAGTGTTCCCTGATGGACGCACATTTATGCTTGATGGTGTTCGCCATGTGCCGCAAATCAAGAAAAATCTGATTAGCACTGGCTTATTGGATGACAGTGGTTACCACACCACATTTGGGGATTCCAAATGGGTGATTACTGATGGCCAGGTTGTAGTGGCTGAGGGTTTTAAGAGTGATACCTTGTACCCTCTTTATGTTTCCAGTGTGGGTAATCATGTTGTTGCCATAACCGAGCTGCCAAAGGTTTCATTGTGGCATAGCCGGTTGGGACACATGTCTGTTAAAGGAATGCAAGAACTGTCACGTTTGGGTTATCTGCCATCTCTTTCTTTTTCAGATTTGCCTACTTGTGATCATTGCATATTTGGCAAGCATTCTGTGACTCCTCATAAGAGGAGAACTCCCCAGAATAGAGCACCGCTTGATCTAGTGCACACTGATTTGTGTGAGATGCCACAGTTATCACTAGGGGGTGCAAAGTATTTCATTACTTTTATTGATGATGCCACACGCAGAGTGTGGGTCTATTTCTTGAAGCATAAAAGCGATGCCTTAAATGCTTTCAAGAAGTTTGTCGCTCAGGTTGAGAATCGGATAGGTCACAGGCTGAAATGCCTCAGATTTGATAATGGGGGTGAGTATGTGTCACATGCTTTTGTGCAGTTTTGCGAAGCTAAGGGCATCAAACAGGAACTCACAGCCCCTCATAATGCATCTCAAAATGGTGTAAGTGAGCGAATGAATCGAACTATTCAGGAGAAGGTTCGATGTATGTTGTCTTATGCTGCATTGCCCCATGGCTTTTGGGCAGAAGTCGTGCAAACAGCAGTTCACATTATTAACAGGTCGCCAAACAAGGCTTTGGAGTTGAAAGTGCCAGAGGAGGTGTGGTCTGGCAAGCCACCCTCATATAAGCACTTACGTGTATTTGGCTGCGAGTGCTTTGCTCATGTACGCAAAGAACTGCGCACCAAACTGGAGCCAAAGTCTATCAGATGCATCTTTATGGGTTATGGTGACGAAGGTGAAATGGGGTAGAGGTTATGGGATCCCGTTAAACGGAAGATTATACGCAGCAATGATGTCATCTTTAAAGAGGATAGTGTACACAAGGAACCCGTGCAACCTGTGGAATACAGGAGGGTTATTTATGATGATGTTGGACAGCAAAGAATGCCCATTTATATGCAGCAGCAGGCTGCTGCAGATAACCCTGTTCAAGAGGGTATACAGGCTGGAAATTAGCCAGATAATTTTGCCAATGATGCACCACTGGATATGCCAGTAGATGGGGCTGTAGAACAGCCAGATATGGTGGTATAGCCACCCGTCATGCATGACGAACAGGCTGGACAGCAGCCTAATCCGGAACATTTTGTTAGGAGGAGCACCCGTGTACAACGGCCTCTTGCCAGGTTTGTTCCAGGAGCCAATAATGTGGCTGATTTTATCATGCTGACAGATTGTGGTGAGCCTTCCAGCTTCAAGGAAGCTATGGGAAGAACAGAGAAAAGGAAGTGGGAGAAAGCCATGCAGTCAGAAATGGACTCCCTACTTCAAAATGATACATGGGACTTGGTGCAGCTACCTGCAGGCAGAAAGGTTTTGCCATGCAAGTGGGTTTACAAAGTCAAAGTGGATTCAAATGCTTTACCGAGGTATAAGGCCAGATTGGTTGCCAAGGGATTTAAGCAGGAGAAGGGCATTGACTTTGATGAGATCTTTTCCCCTGTCGTCAAGATGACTACTTTGAGAGCAGTGTTAGCTCTTGTTGCTCATGAGGACATGGATTCTTGGTGATGCCAACCATATTCTTGGCATGCGGATTACTCGCGACAGGTCCAAGGGACTTTTGTTTCTGTCACAGAAGGAGTACATTGACAAAGTACCGCAGAGGTTTAAAATGGAGGGGGGGAAGTCTATTAGTACCCCGTTGCCTCCACATTTAAAACTCAGCAGTAAGGACAGCCCCAGATCAGATGATGATAAGGCTGAAATGGCCAAGGTTCCGTATGCATCTGCAGTTGGTTCTTTGATGTATGCCATGGTTGCCACTCGTCCGGATATTGCTTTTGCGGTGGGAGTCATCAGCAGGTATATGGCAAATCCAGGCAAGCGGCACTGGGAAGCAGTGAAAGGTGTCTTGAGGTATCTCAAGGGTACCAAAGACTTGTGCATATGCTATGGTAGGCAGGATGCATTGGTGCATGGTTTTACAGATTCAGACTATGCAGGGAATGCAGATAACCGGAAGTCTACTACCGGTTATATTTTCACATTTGCAGGAGGTGCTATATCATGGGTATCTCGGTTGCAGAAATGCGTTGCACTGTCAACCACTGAAGCTGAATATGTTGCAGCCACTGAGGCTTGCAAGGAAGCAATATGGCTTACTCGGCTGGTGGGAGATTTGGGCATTACAGGAGATATGCCAGTTTTGCATTGTGATAGTCAGAGTGCTATCATGTTGGCAAAGAATCCGGTCTTTCATCAGGAGACCAAGCACATAGATGTGAAATATCATTTCATCAGGGAGGTACTGGAAGACAAGCGACTTGAGCTTGTGAAGGTGCATACTGATGATAATCGTGCAGATTTACTCACTAAGAGCTTGCCTACAGAGCGGTTTGCACATTGCTGCCACATCATGGGATTAGGATGAGACCACTCTTATTTTATGGTCTTGTATACAGTAACTGTATATTGCTGTAATTTTTATTCTTTTCTCCCCTTTAGGCATATTGGCCTTTAGGTGGGAGGTTGTTGGGGTAAAGGCACATTGCCACCCCTTTTATTAAAGTTATGACACCTATGACTGTCTTAAGACAGTCATAGGGGGAAAAACCTAATCCTAATAAAACTTAAGAGTTTGTGGTGTGGCTCATCACTTCACACCCGCACATTTTGGAGTCTTCTCTCTCTCACTCTCTCCCTCTTGTACTTCTCCCACTCACCTTCCCCTCTCAGACTTATGCAGCAGACTTGAGGAGCCTTTCATAGATGAGGAGCTTTGGGAAGCCCTCAAGGCTCTCCCGACCCAGAAGTGCCCGAGTGAGGATGGCTTGACTTCGGCCTTCTTTTGGAACTTCTGGGAGATTATCTCCACCCCTTTCCGGTTAGCTTGTCAAGAGATTTTTGACACAGGCCTCCCTTAGTCCTTGAGCAGGGGGTGGATTTGTTTGATCCCGAAAATGGGAGATAGGTCAGATATCCGACAGTGGAGGCCTATCACTTTGCTTGATACTGCATACAAGATCCTCGCCAAGGTCTTGAGTTTGGGGTTACAGCCCCATCTTACCGACATCATCCATGACACATAGACTAGGTTTGTCTAGGAGTGCAGCATCCTGGACAACATCTTTACGTTCTGGGAGGCAGTGGATTGGTCCAGGGAGGAGTCACAGTCGTTGGCCGTCCTCTTGGACTTTGAGAAGGCCTACGACAGGGTGGAGTGGTCTTTCCTAGAGGGCACTATGAGGAGATTGGGTTTCTCAGACAGATGGGTCAGAGGAGTTTCAACGCTATATGCAGGGAGCTCTAGTCAGATGCTTATCGGAGGACACACAGGCGAGGCCTTTCCTCTCTCTCGTTCAGCCTGCTAGGGCTGCCCACTCACTCCCTTCCTCTTCTTGTTTGTGGCGGAGGATTTGGGCTACTATTTGAGATCACAGGTTGCAGGTCTCATAGGGTTGAGGCTCCCAATCAGACAAGAGGAGGAGCTACTTGACTCGGAGTTTGCAGATGACATGGCCTTGTATGTTGAGGGCACCACAACGAGTCTAGAGAGAGCGAGAGGCGCCCTAACTATTTACTATGAGGCCTGGGAGGCACAAATCAACTAGACGAAATCCATAGGCTTCTTCACGGGCTTTGAGGAGACACAAGAGATCCGTGAGTGGGGGAGTGACTTTGGCTTCAGATGGATATCGCGGGGCTAGACAGCGAGATACCTCGGATGCCAGGTGGATATTGACATCACAGCAGAGCAACGAATTGCCCCGGTCCTTGAGAGTGTTAGGCACAAGCTTCTCTATTGGAGCTCGGCCAAACTCTCCTTGGCAGGTTGCGAATTAGTGGCAAACCAGGTCCTTGCCACGGCCTGGTATATCGCCTCATGCTGGTGCTTTCACAGAGGATGCATTGGGCAGCTCTGACGGTTGGTACGGAACTTCCTCTGGGCAGGTTCAGACGGCATGAGGAACACTAGGGCCCGAGTAGCCTGGCAGATGGTGATCATGCTGCAGGCACTGGAAGGCTTGGGTGTCATTGATCCGAAGATGCAGAGCAGGGCCCTTCTGGGCAAGTTGGTGGTTCGTGGCCTCACCCCAGGTGCAAAGCCTTGGAAGCTCCTTTTACAGCAAGGGCTTCTGAGGAACACCCCACGCATTGGGGGATAGTGGCAGCCTTCACATAGATGGATCTTCTCAGAGTCCCCCCCTTATGGGGAAGGGCTCCCCCCTGATGAGGAGTCTTCACAGGGTCTGGTAGAGACTGGCAGGGGGTCTCATCCGTGCTCCGCCTAGATGCAGAGAGGAGTTTGAGTGCCAGCCCCTTATGTGGCACCCAGAGGTCAGAGATCAGGAGGGACGTATGCTCAGACAGTGGACTCACATTGGGTGGGCACAGTGGGACAGTGGTCTAGTAGGGTCTTTTGGCCATTGGAGCAGACTATCTATGGAGACAGAGGCAAGGCTTGACGCCCTAGCGCATTTGTGAGGGGCAGGGCAGCAGATGGGCGAGATTAGCTTAGCCATTCCTGAGTCCATGTGGGAAGGACTTCACGTTTGGAGAGACAGCAGATGAT
Source organism: Dipteris shenzhenensis (assembly GCF_047967505.1). Taxonomy (NCBI): domain Eukaryota; kingdom Viridiplantae; phylum Streptophyta; class Polypodiopsida; order Gleicheniales; family Dipteridaceae; genus Dipteris; species Dipteris shenzhenensis. The sequence continues at coordinate 24,146,846 of NC_141608.1, read as the reverse complement.
TGGGGCAGTTTTCCCGTACTGGTGTTCCCTTGAGGATGTTGATGCAGCGCGGCAGTACTCACCCCGGCTTCTTCCGTGTAGGACCTGGAGGCCTACTTCAGCCACTCACTGAGAGTGACCCCGAGATGGATGGGAGTCTTGATGGGATACACTGGCAGATGATCAGAGTGGTAGGACGTTTGGGGAAGGAGTGGCACATTGACCCTTCCAGTATCTCGGAGCAGGACACCTCTAGATGGCACCTTTGGCTGTGGGAGGGTAGACCCCTGAGGGAGGTCCAGTGGGATCCGGGAGAGTGATTCTGGCCCTCCAGGGGCGGCCTAGCTGAGACGGTGCCCTTCTTTTCCTACACCACATGGATTGGCAGGAGGCTTCAGATGGACTCGTCGAGATGGACCCCCTCGAGGGAGAGACATTGGGTGACCCAGAGAGTGCCCCGGGATGTGCGCTCCAGGTTTTGGACGCGGTTGTGGTTCAGCTTGCGGCCAAGGAAGATCTCATACTTCTTTTGGCTGGCCGCCCAAGGAGGCTTGCCCATCGGCCCGTGGTTGGAGCAGATGCGAGTGGAGGGGCAGTGCCATTGTTGCTCCGATGGTGTCCTGGAGACTATCCCGCATTGCCTGTGGAGCTGCCGTAGCACATCGAGGATATGGATGGGAGCCCTCTGGATCATGACACGTATGCAGAGTCTTCATAGAGACTACACCTGGGGGATGGTGGCTTGGTTGACAGATGGAGGACACGCGTTTCAGATTGATGAGATCTTGCCAGCCTACCGGATACAGGGTCAGAGCATCCAGAGGATTGCACTCCACGAGGCAGTCCCCCCTAACAGCCTAGCTTCTCCTTCTCCTAGGGAGGATAGTGTCTGGGAGGTGGTAGCCAGCATCACGGCTTGGAACATTTGGGTGGCTTGCTGCAGTCTTGTGATGGGTGAGCACTCGGTTCCACCCTCGGCTACCCTAGTTGCCATCTGGTAGGATATCATTTACACGCTACGGTCCACCTAGGAGCGTGGGACTCCAGGCTCCAAGGCGACTATCGAGGGGCGTGCTCGTTTCTACAAGTCTTGGCGTGCATGTGTTTTCTACATCTTCACTCCGCGAGGGATTCATTGGCTGTATAGTCCCTCCACTTGGTTGTTAGCCCCAGTTCCAGAGATCCCCTAGGCAGTGAGCTGGGTTTCTCTGGAATAGGCCGGTTTTTTTCTTTCATCCTTTTCCTGTTTTTTCCATACTCAGCACCTTCGGGGCTGCTGTCTTGTATGAAATCTTTCAAGCATTAATAGAAGGTTCCTTTCTTTGGGAAAAAAAAAAAGGCATGAGCAGCTCTGAAAGGAGTGAAGGGAACATTCTGGAGAGAGCATGACTCCACAGAGTGTCGTCGTATAATGAAGGATGAGTCTGAGTCATGTCCCTCGAAAAACACCTAAGGGCCAGTAAGAGATAACCATGCCACTGATCCCTAAGTCATAAAGACGGGTGCTCTATGAAATATGCAAAGAATCCTAGCAACACCCTTCCAGATCGTCCTCGCCTGTTGGCAGAGGCAAAGCTGAACTGACTCAACTGCTGCGTGGCATCGAGGACAAGTAGGGTCAGCCCCGAATCTGGATCTCCACAGGTTCACTGCCATCCCTCCATGAGTAGAAAGCCAAAATAAGAGAATGATCTTTCTATTTTTGAGGGATTTTCAGAGCCTCCATCAAAAGTTTTTTTGCACCTCTGCAGAAATCGGAAAACCATTCCAATGAGGAGCTCTGGAGGGCCACCTCTACTGCTAAGCTGAAATCTTCTGGCATTTTTGACTGTGTAATGAAAGATGGGGATGCTCTTCTCTCAGTGCCCTTCATCAGCCCATTCCCACTCCCGTGGGTGCCACTGCAAAACCTAATGGGGGAACCACCATACAACCAGAGTCATACAACCAGAGTCTGCAAGACCCAAGTGCTCAGAGAACAAGTTCAGGATCAAGATACCACTGTGAGTCCGTGCCCCAACTCCATGTAACTTGCAATCTAACAGGATGGACCCTATTTTTTTAAAGGCCTTCTCATGTACACCTTCTAGGGGAGCTCCATCTGCAATACTATCCACGTCCATCCTAAGTATGCCTGAATTTCTGAATCTTATTCTGACATACGTGAATTTGCGCCAAGAAAAAGAATATGATGGTGACCTGCTCAATCAAGGGTTCAAAACCCCCTTCCTGCCGAGCATGTTCCATTACCATCTATACATAGCCCAAACAGAGTAGGAGAGAGTGGTCGGCCTCACTAGAACCTATGTTGCTTGAGAAAAACCTGTGAGACCCTTTCTTCATCCTCACCAAGCATCATGCATCCTCGTATGTTTTGGCCATTGTAGATAAGGTGCTCATAATTATTTCATGCTACCCTACAAGTTGAGTCTACACCCACTGTTGGGCATTGATGACGTCAGTGGGGATGTCCTAGTCCCTGCTATGTGTGATGGAGTTCACGGTTTTCAACCTTATGAGTGACTATCATGAGATTGAACCATGTTTTACTCCTGTGAAGCAACAATAGAGTGAATTTGGGCGATGCTGTCAAATTGACACAGAATTTCCTTATCATAGACTTCACTCGTGAAGCAACAATAGAGTGAAATTGGGCGATGCTTTGTCAAATTGACACAGAATTTCCTTATCATAGACTTCGCTAGCCCACATGAGTTCCAAGATCAAGGCTTTTGCATTACGCCAATTCCAGTCGGAGTAATATTCTTCTTGGTAAGCATAGTCTTGGATGATCGAAAGAAGTGCAATATCTCAGCTGTCGTCAGCGTTGTCGAGATCTTTGACAACCAATTCCTCCTTCGTCATGACATTGTCCCTAATAGAAGATGAGATTGGGCATCTTCCTGGATTTATCTAGATATATATTATTCTTCCATTATCTTGTTCGATGGTCAAACTCCATCAATAGGTGCCGACTTGGTTTGTTGCTTTTGTGATCGGTCGGTTTTACATTATGGAGGTTTTGCCAGTCCTTAATTTGTTGATATCCTTTGACGTGGGTGGTTCTCATATTCAAGGTCATGTGAGGGTTCTCATCTTCCATATTAAGTGCCTCCTGGTCTTGATCAGCACGGGGTCGTCTCTCTTTTGTAAAAAGCCATCGTTCCTTTCATTGTGCCATATTTCACTACAGGATTTTTTGCACAGAAAGATCTTTGATAGCCATATCTTAAAAGAAAGAAATGATGCATTTATTGCCTAGAGTTTCATCTTGCAGTATATTATCCTTTATTGTTAGTTGCTTCCATTGCCATACTAGGGAGTCTTCTTGCATTCATTTTAGCAATGCATTTTAGGTAATGAATGTATTGCCATAGTGCTTCTCACTTGAAAGGTAGCTTACTTGTCTCAGCTAGCTGGATGGAATATGGAGTTTGTGTATATCCCATCATTTTTTGTGAATAGTTTTTTGCGTCAACTTTCATACGATGATGAAGCTGCCGTAAGCTTTAAAGTGAAGCTGTAGGAAGCATAGTAGACCTTGTTTCACTAATAAAGATCAAAATTTGTAAGATAAAGAAACAAACATATTGTTGTGCAGTGTTTATACTCCCATCTATGTTTTGGTGATCTTGAATAATAACTCCTGTATACACGAACCAAGGGAATGCATCTGCACACATTAATGTAGGCACATGTTAACGTAGGCCTTGACAAATCATAGCTTTCTCTATCAACCTTGATAATGAATTTAATGGGCTGTTTGGTTTTCTTACATTTGTGACACACCACATGCAACACACGCACACACACACACGTGCATGAGTGGCCATGGGTGGACATATATAGATGGCAGCTACTACAACTGATCCATGTCATGTTGACAGGGGCTGAAGCAGAGAGGCGTAAGTGATGACATTGTGAAGATAGCCATTGATCGTGTATTCTGTGAGGAAGATGACTTGGATCTTTCAGATACAGACTCAATTGGGATGTCTAAGGCTGCAATGGATCAATTATTGATGCAGGCCAGCAAGCAATGGCTTCGGGGAAGAAATGCACCTGATGATACCAGGATCCGCAGAATGATTTGTTGGCTGCAATATCGAGGTTTTAACTACAAAGTGATTGGAACTGTGCTAAAGTTTTTGCGCTCCAAACATTTAGATACTGAAACTGAAGGGTAGCAATAAACTCGTTACAGCTTGCATACAGACAAACCTGGTTTCGTTGAAACAGTTTGTATGACCCAAGTGATTTGAAAGCTTACACTGGAGGAATAATCTACCTGACCAAAGAAACACTACATGAAATCTGGTGGCATCCATAATGCTGGTGTAAGACCTTAAGGCGGATCATAAAGTGTTAATGTAGAGCTCATTTTTGAGGCAGTGTAAGCACCATGTGCCTGGCTCAGCAGGGGGACTAACAATATGCTCTAAATGCATATTTTGTTCAATTAAGCCTCTCATGGAGTTCTTTTGAAGAATCATAAAGGAAGTTGAGGACAAATATCTTTGGTACCCTGTTGGAAGGCTATGAAGAAGGGAAGATGGCTTCTCTGCTTGCTCCAAAGGCATTGTGGTATGTCTTGACTGAGGTGCTTTCATCAAGAAACTCAAATCATGTTGTAAATATTCTCTATTAAGTATCCCCTTTATCGCTTTACCAAAAATTCCCATTGTTGCTTTTGAAAATTTCGTTTATCACTCTGAAATGTTTTAGTCGTGTGATATTTCCGAGGATGCATGTGGTGAGTACAAAACGTTTTTTAAGAACTAGGAAATGCCAGCATAGGGAGCACCTTGGTGACATGAGCAAGAGTATAATGCATTTGATAGTTGATCGTTAAGTGTTTTTGCTTGTATTGGTTCTGTGTGGTTTCCGTGGGGTAGCTGTTGCCGGGTGTTAACTGCTGCTGCATTGATTTGAACATATTTGTACAAGTGCAAATGCACTGGTACACAGACCTTGCATGCGCATGCGTGCATGTGTGTATGCATGGGATTATGCTTTTGGGTATGCAGGGTGGGGGTGTGGTGCTGTATTGTGTCGTTATGGGTGTTCATGTCCTGGTGCATGACTAAGGGAATTGTGTGTTGCATAGAAATGCATAAACACATTCTTTGATCCCTCAATCAGGAGGAATCAATTTATCAAAGCTATGATCTGATGGTCCTTTGAATTATATTTCAAAATTGTTTGTCCCTAAAACGCTTTGCCTTGCTGTTCATTATTTGTACTTATCCAATGATGGCAGAGATACAATGTGTAGTTATCTTCTTTGTCTTTATGAAAGAGTGCAAGTATGTTAGCCCATTTGGCCATTGTTTTCTGCTAATATATCCCTCACAACAAAATGAGGGTTAACATATGGAAAGAAATTTTGGAAAAACAAGCTGGTAGACGTTTGGCTTTGTAAGTACACAGACATTGAATTCAATCTTGGATTGATACTTTAGCACTTACACGAGCAGTTGGCACCTCGTAGGAATATGCTCCATTAATTCAAATGGGCAAAAAGCTGAAGATTGAATGTGCTATAAATTGGAGCATAAGGATTGTCATAGCATAGAAAACTAACATAAATTAGTCTCAAAGGGACATGCTGTAGGATACACAACTAAGATACACAAAGGGACATGCCCTGGGATACACAATTACGATAGGTAAGAATTGGAGCATGCACAAACATGTGTGCTTGCAATTGCAGCCAAAACAAGCAAGAGTTGATTTGGCCACGTTTCTCTCTAAGTGTCAATTTTTTTGCTACATGAATCTTGTAGGTCCATCAAATGTTTTTGCTCTACTTGCATGTGGTTTTGGTCCTCAACCCATCCCTCGTTGGTTTTGTGTATGGCACATAGCATGTATACTACAAATGACGAAGGAGAATGCTTAGATTAAGAAGTGCAATATAGTAATGTGATGATAGGTTTCTTTTTTCAATGTTGATATAAGCAAAGCATGGCAATTTTACTTATAGATTTTGTTTCAGCCTTGAAAGAAATAGCCATGAGGAGTCACTCTATACAATCTAAAGGAATCCTCTAATGTTCCATGGCTTAGGATCCAATGCCCTTGTATAACCTCTAACTACTAGCATCACTAAGTAGTAGTAGTCATGTGTAGATACTTGTCCCAAAAGAGGAAAGAGTCTTTGGAAGAGTGGTGGCCTAGCATAATTTGTGGCTTGGTAGTTGTGTGGCTCTAAGACAAATATGCACCTTAATGTGCAATGTGGAGCCCTTTATTTTCATTAAGGTGGGATTTTAAAGTAAGATCTTATGCATGTTGATTAGTTCTTGTTGTAACTTTGGCATTCTCAACTAATGCCTAATATTTTCTTGCACCTTAATCACTGGGAAGAATCAAAGTAACATATTTCCCATTCAAAACAAGAAAATATGACCTAGCAAAATAGGCTTTATTCAATGGACTAGTGAACCAATGCTAGGAACCATGGGGTGTTGTAAGCAATAGTAAACGAAAAAAAATAGAAAATGACTTGACATGATAAAAATGCAACCCTATGACCTAAGTAGGAGGATAGTTCAACAATAGTAAACCGAAAATATATTGACATTACTGTAGAGAGTTGTCAACACGGGAATAAGAAGTGAACAGAAGTGAACTCCAACGGGAATGTTCCACCAAATGAAGTACAAGTACTTGGTACATATAAGTACTACAACACACAAAAACTCCAAAATATGTCCTAGTCTATCCTACACAACCATATCATTGTATATATCTCTACAAATCCCCCCTCAATGATATGGTTGAAATGCTTTGGAATGATCTCAGAAGCATCTGCAGTACCTAAAGTACCATGGTAGCACGAACTCATCCACATGTGAATATAGCAACCTATGGGAGTACAAAAGAAAACAATGTCATTTTACAACACCCCTTGACATTGTTTGAATGTCTCGTATCCCCAAGCCATGTTGATGTCGTGTGAAGAGAGGCGTTGTTACGATTTTAGTAGTGAAGATATCTGCCACATTGCCCTCAGTGGAACAATATGTGAGATCGATGAAGCCATCTGTGATACAATCCCGCACATAATGATAGTGATTTTCTATGTGTTTCATGCAAACATGAAATACATGATTGTTTCCAATAGCAATGCAACTCTGGCAGTCATAGAAGATCGGAGTTGCATCACCATCTTGAGCATGATGCAAGTCATTCAGAAGATTCCTTAACCACATACATTCCATGGTGGTTGAATTTGCAGCTTTGTATTTTGCTTCACTGGAGGAGAGAGACACGCGGTCTTGCTTCTTACTGAGCCATGAGATGCACGCTGAGTCCAATGAGAAGCAATAGTCGGAAGTGGACCTGCAATCATCAATGTCCCCTAATCAATCTGAGTCGGTGAAGCCACTCGGAGAAATGTCACCATCTGGAGCATAATGCAGCCTATAGGAAAGTGTACCCTGTACATATACGAGAATGCTCTTCGCTACATTCCAATGAGCAATGCATCAACTGGCTAAGAAGCCTTGTGGCATAGGCAATTAGGATGAACTCGATGTCGATGTTCGCATCCCATAATAATGAGCTTAGCATTGAAATTATTTGTGCATATGCCTTTAGGCTTTCTCTTCAACAAAAGTAATGGTTTTGTGGTGGAGTTGCGAATAGCATTGATATATGCTTCTTTTGATGTGTAGCAATGCAAGCCATGAAATAGATCCAAGTTATTTAATGCTACGTTAATTCTCTTTGCAAGATCTTCTAGTGTTGTGTCTTCGTTGTTCAGATCTTTTTCTATTGGCAGTAGAATGTATGTTTTGCATGAAGGTACTTTGGGAAAGTCATAGCAACATCTTTTACTTCCTTTCTTGCAACGTTTCCGATGGTGATGTGTTTGGGCTACTCGTAAAGAGTGTTCTAGCAAACTGGCATCGTCTACAATGAAGCATCCCATGTACTACTGCTGAGAGATGAGGTCATCAATTTGTGGGGGGGAATGAAGGACAAAATTGATGTATGTGTGTGTGTGTGCCTATGGGCTTGGAGTCCTATGCAAGGAGTGTGTGAGTATAGGTGTGCTAGAAGGTTCTAGTGACTTGGCAGTTAGGTATGTTAGGTCGGTGTGATGTGTGAGTGATCATAGGAGGTGACTGATTGAGATAATCATGGAGATGATTGTGGATTTGGGATATACCAACATGGAGGCAATTGCCTATATATGTAACCATGTGTGAATAAAGATTTGTTCATTGTGCCTCATTGCTTTCTCTATGAATCAACATGAGGAGGATCGAGGCGACTCAAATGTTCACATATATGAGCATATATAGTATCTATCTAGCCTCTTATCAAAATCATATAGTTTGTGTTGGAAGTTGGGGTGCATAATGAGAGATCTTAACATCTTTAGCCATGCATATTCCAAAGCATGATACAAGCTTGGGACTTTGTTACGATTTGGTTTGGTCAGTGCAGCCCATTAGTCATAAAAAAAGTTTCAGCCTCACAGATGTTTACTACACCCTTATAGCCACACAAATCTTTGTATGTACATTTTAATTTCATACTCGGACCTTCGAAGTCCCAAATCTAATGTCGGTCCCCCTTCATTTCATTGTCCTCCCATCAAATTTTCCATCAATAGCTCCATTTTTTGAAAGGGACACCTGCGCACTATAGTGTTGTTGCAATCATCCATAAATGCGGGCCAAGATTCTGTGTTTTCAAATTTTCTTGAGAAATGACGATACAATAGAAGAATTTTAAGTACGTCTCCGAAAATAGAATACCATCCAAAAGTGAAACTTTATTTGCAAATTATCCTTCATAATTGTTTTAGTGTAAACAATTGTACTCATAAACTTTGGCCACCATTAGGGAAGCCACAAGACATCCATCTTTTGTATGAAGGAGTGTGTGTGTGTGTGTGTGTGTTTTTAAAAAATAAAATCTTTTAACAACACGACACACGATGCTCAAATAAGGGTGGATAATAAAATTCCCATCTTATGGGTGTACATAAAATATGTATATAGTTGGTTGAAAAGTGTTGAATCCATCAAGTATTCCAAGCTTCGAGGTCAGGGTCCAGCCACTTACCTACCACCATCCAAGTAAAACTAGGTGTCAGAACATCATAGTTTCAATTGGGTAGATAGGTAATGCCTATATTCCCGAGCGTGTTATTGCTTTACCTAGGAACAAAGACAAGCGTGTAGATTCACCAATATCAATTTTTTGCGAATACCATGTTATATGTACAATCAATGTCACAAATCCATCATTACCATGCCACCAAAGTGTGTAAGATGATAAGGGATCCAATACTACCAATTTAAAGGGAACCAAGGTATGGTCCACCTCTTTATTGAAAAAAAGACAAGAGGGGTAGTCCACCCCTTTTGGAAAAAGAAAAATGTCTCATTATTTTTATTTAATGAAGATGGTGATGGTGATGGTGATGGTGATGGGGGGTAATCCACAAACATGAATGGCAATTAAAGGTCAAAACAATTTAAAGAAATAAATGATTACACTAATACCTTGCCCATAAGGGGAAAAAAACCAACAAAGAAATCATAGGGGAACAAGCTGAGGACTTAAGCTATGAAACAACCACTCAATAATTCAAACAAGGAATAAGTGCCAATATGGGAGGTACACCACTCAATAAATAAAACATGTTTTTATAATGAGAGGTAATCCACACCCATATGGGGGGTTATAAGTGAAAAAGATTACAAGGGGACAAACGCAAATTAGAAATCAAGAAATGACTAAGAGATAAATGGGGTCACACATAAGAATTTGAAAAATGACAAAGGAAATTAATCTGATTTACTTCTTGACTATTAAATAAATTCACCATAATTACACCTTAAATTAAGAAATTATCAACTGTATACGCCCATCAATGCATCAAATAAAGTAACAAGATCAGAGTCCAATAATTCTTTTTTTTAAACATATAAACTTTTCTATATGTAAGAGCGACTTGCAGTAATTATATACTAGTTAAAGAGCCAATGGCAATGTAGAAGAGAGCCTTTCAACAATAATATTATAATAGAAAATTGAGGTATAGCATAATATATAAGCGTATATAAAGGATGAAAATATTTAGAACATGGATTAATGGGGAGGGGGGAAAAAAGCACAATAGAAAGAAACGGGAGGCCAATATGACCTTAAGTAAAAAAATTATGGTATATTTTAAGAAGGAAAGCAATGAGAGTCTTAGGAAAGAAGTACTTATTCAAAGTATAGATACGCATATCTATACAAAGTATAGATATACTATACAAAGTATAATTATGTGGGCACGATGAGGGAGGACCCTGGACTCTTGTGTAGCCATAGGGTGCAATCCAATCCGAGGGCGAGCTAGCGTAAGGGAAAGAGAACGATTATTTTTCCAAGAAACACACAGGTGCTCAGCCAGGTCATCGCAAGCAGCTAAACAAAGGCGAATGGATAAGGAATTTGAGATGAAAGCAAAGCCGCAACAGGCAACAGCCATGACAGAGAGCTTCTAAAGTGGCACAACAGAGGTCTTACGTACATGGTGGAGAAAGAGATCAGCGAACGGGAGGGTGAGTAGAAGATATGATGGGCTAAAAAAGCTATGTACCAGCATCGAGACAGTGTAGGTTCTCTCGGTGCTACTGGCCTTACACTCTCCATATCAGTCAAGTAGGCTCAGATAGACACCACTTATAAAGCTAGCAGGTCGAATTCAACATCTGAATTAGTATGGGAATCGTGAGCATCAGTACTCCCGTGGCTCACTAGGTCGTGTTAGGGAGGGGCCATGAAGATCAAAGTACGGGAGGGAGGTAGTAAGCATGGATGATTTTTTTAAGTTAGTTTCGTTAAGAAGCTAAAATTTTATATTGGTGTTGAAAGTTTGTATGCCCTAATAAAAATAAATGTTTGAAACATTCGCCAGGATTTGAAACTTTGATGTTACAAAATTTAAAGTTTCGCCAGGATTTACATTTTTTCCTTCAAAATTTATAGGAAAATATATAAAAATGTACTACATTCAACTAATTTTGTGAAGCTAAAAAAATAATGTTGAAAACTTTCACCAAGATTTTATATTAATATATTAGCATAGCTTCGATAAAAACATCCCTAGTAGTAAGATCCGAGAGGCGAGGTTGTACAGGGGCAAGGAGTTTAGGACTTGGGAGCACGGATGAGGAAGTACAGAGTAAAAGCTCATAGGCCAGCTAGGTTTGGAGTTCATATCCAAGGGAGCTGCTATGTTTGGCGAGGATCTAGGAGCAGATATGGGTTATGATCCTCATTACTTTCGCACACACACAGCAGATACTTCCTGTGGACTAAGCTATGTACTGGTTGTGGTGAAACATAGTGAGTGTGTGCGCTATCATACATGCGAGTAGTCAACTATCAGAGCAATACACATATCTCGGACTAAAAGAGTAGCACAGTGGGACTAGGGAACACATTTCGCATAAATAGTTGGCCCGTAGCCTCACCGCACCATCAGATGGCACTCCACTCTACTATTGCTATTGTATTCATCTACCAGGAAAAGCTATAGGTATTCGTATGAAGGGTTAGCCCACATAAGACGTCAGGATTTTATGTCTTGAGAATGAAAACTACCTGCCTAATGCCCTCATTCTATTGCTTATTCTGAGTCTATAATGACTTGACTGTTTGTGGTTCCTTCGTCACTATGGGAGAAAGGAAACAAATGAGCAACCATACTGCAGTGAGGGGGTACTAGATTAAACAATTAGGGTCATATGGGCTTTCGGGTGGAGTCACAATCCCATATCCAACTGCACCGAGAAGTTTGTAATGTTTCTTATCTTATGGGGCCCTCCTTGTGCTTTTCGACAGCACTCAGGCAACTCTTTCCATCGAACGAATGTTAAAACCTCTTCCTACGCTAGGCATTTCTGAAGGTAGTTGAAGATCGTGGTAATCCTTGTGCGACTGTATGATTAAACTTCCAAAGAAGCTCAATGCATGAGAGGCGCTGAGCTTCTACATACTTGTCGTATCGCACGAGCTTGGACATGCAATCGGCGATCTTCTTTATGGACATTATTATCCCTATCAATCCAGTATGGGATGCTCAAATAAGGGTGGATAATAAATTTTCAATTTTATGGGTGCACATAAAATATGTATACAATTGGTACAAAGTGTCGAATCCATCAGGTAGTCCAAGCTCCAAGGTCAGGGTCCACTTACCAGTACTTGCAACATCCATGAGAGAGAGAGAGAGAGAGAGAGAGAGAGAGAGAGAGAGAGAGAGAGAGAGAGAGAGAGAGAGAGAGAGAGAGAGAGAGAGAGAGGTTTTAGTGCCTATGATTGTGCATGCATGCTAGAGAGAGTCAAAGAAAAAGGAAGTCGCATGCAAATGCATTGATGTGGTGTTAGTTATTATTTAGTGTTTTATAAATAGGCTAATGTAATGTTATGAAAGTTCGTTATTGTAATACAACCTTTATAATGTAGTGTATTTATGACTAAGGTAGCAAGTAGCATTACCTATTCACAACTGGTTGAGACATAGCTTTGTTAGGTGGAATGAATACTTAAAGAGAATGTCTAAGCTTAGTGCTTTATGTTTTGTCTTTTATATGCCCATGTGTTCTGTACCCTTTGTCTTTCATTAGATACCCAAAATTTGTTAATTTTAAATGAAACAAATGCAATATACTTTTATAAATGCAATGAACTTTAGTAATTTTTATACTTTCATTAGTAAATTATTTAAGATATATGCATGTACTTTGAACTTTCAGTAATTTGAATCTTAAAGTATAATTAATTTGTTTTTGTTTTGGAAGTTTGGCTAGATTCCTATATATTTTAGGTGATTGAAACAAGTAAATGAAACGCATGCAAAATGCTTTGATATATGCAATGAACTTTAATATATTTTGTACTTTCATTAGCAAATAATTTAACATCTCATCTGTCTATTTCTCGATTGGGACCCCTTGGCACCCCCTCCACCACTGGATCTCCTCCCTCCTCCTCACCAACTTCAACCTCTCCAACCCCCTCACCCCGTCCTTCTCAAACCTCACCTCCCTCAACCTCTTTGCTAACTCCCTCTCTGGGCCTATCCCCCCCTCTTTCTCCTCCTCTCTCCTCCTCTTCTGTTACCTTCTCTCTGTCTCCCTCCCCCCAACTCTCCACCCTTTAGGTCTTTCTCCCTGATGAGAATTTGCTTTCTTGAGCCACCCCCCCTGAGATTGGGACGTAGAGCCAGGTTCAAAAAGTGGATCACAACCATCCATTCAAAACTGGGCAATCTTTCCAACCTCAATTCCCTACTGCATGTACTTTATTAAAGCAATGGAATACTTTCAAAATTTTGAAGTACAAATATTTTGGTTTTGTAATAACTAGTTTTGGAAATTTGGGTAGATTTTTGTATGTTTCCAGTGATTTTATTTTTTTTAAAATTTAGGTGTAAGGGTCATTTTGTGTGTGTGGGTGTGTGTATTTCACACAAAAAGTGTGTGTGTGTGTGTGTGTGTATGTGTGTGCGTGTGCACGTGTGGGTGTGCATGTGTGTGCATGTGCGTATGCATGTGTGTGTGTAGAGAGAGAGAGAGAGAGAGAGAGAGAGAGAGAGAGAGAGAGAGAGAGAGAGAGAGAGAGAGAGAGAGAGAGAGAGAGAGAGAGAGAGAGAGAGAGAGAGAGAGAGGGCCTTCATCTTCTCCTCTTGGCCTAGGTGGTAAAGCAAAAATTAGTGTAGTAAAAAATTCCCATTAATTGAAACATGAATGGCATACAAATACTGAAAGACCATATATTTAAATTAGAGTTTCACCATTTCAATACTTCACCTTTATTGTCCCGTAACCAAGATTGAGTGAACCAAGCCAAGTGCTGCCTAGGGTTGAAATTTTATTTCTTGAAATTAAAGATTTGAGACCTAGTAGAGCAGATCTCTGACTAGTAGTAGACTTTTTATTTCTTGAAATTAAAGATTTGAGACCCAACAGAGTGGGTCTCCAACTGGTAGTAGACAGGTCAGGCTACTCGTACACATTGAAGAGAAACATTTTTGTTATGTGGGGCCACAAGGCAGGGGTCATCACACAAGGCAAGGGATGGAACTCAACACGCCATGTAAGGCACAAGGTAAAATGGTGTATGAAATTTCAAGCTAGCATGCAGCCAACAACGTGAATCTTGATGCGTAACTGGAGGAAGAAGAAGAAGAAGAGGAGGAGGGGGAGGAGGAGGAGGAGGAAGCAGGCCACAAGGCAGGGCCTTGAGATGATAGTCAGTCATGAGGCATCGATCCGAGAGAGGTTTGAACTTAGCACACCCAACCAACAAGAGTGAGTGCGTACCAAGAGCAGCAGAAATGTTGGCCGGGATGAGAAAGAATTTTTTGGTACGCCAAAGGCCAAAGGCAAGACTAAGCATTCGGTATTGGGATATCTATCTAGGGGGCTTGTGAAAGGTCTTTTAAATGAAATATTATGTTGTAGACAGTACTTAGACGGGAAATACTATTATTATCATTTTATTTCCTTTTATAATGAATGCACAAGGTTAGGGATTAATGGATGTACAAGTTTAAAGAATATTAAAACATGGGGAGAGGCTAAACCAAGTTAATGAGGGCAGAGAGATAACTAGGAGAGACTAGAGTGTGGGGAGGGGAGGGGTGATTGATTAGTTAGTCTAAAATGACCATGGGAGAGAACTAAATTAGCACTTAGTTTGAACTAGAGGAGTGTGGGGAGGGGATGTGTGCTTAATTATTAGTTAGCTTCACTTAGTTAGTATAGGAAGGAGAGGCGTGGGGAGGTGAGTCCTAAAGGAGAGGGGTGGGGAGGCGAGTCCTTTATGTATAGGGTTTTGATTATGTCGGGATTCATTGCCCTGAGAAAGGTGATGGCAGTGCCTCCTTTCTCAAGCCCTTCCTTCCCTCTACTCCTCCTATTGCTCCTCTTCACCAGCTTCCTCTCGCCCTACCTAGTCTCCATGCCTTACGTTTGGTGATGATTTGCTTGTGATGCATTGTCTTTCACCTTTGTTCTTGCATCTTGGCAATCGACGTTTGCTTGACCGCACTATGGTGGAGCTGCTGCATGTGCTGTAGAGTTTTGGCAAGCAAAATCAAATTTTGGAAGGCTAGGCTCAGCGGAGCTACTAGTTGTGCTACGAGGCTTTGATGGAGTTGTTGGACCTGGCTTTGATGAAACTTCTTTGAAGAAGCTGTGACTTGTAGCATAGAGCTACTCTGCAGTCTACAGTAAGTTCTTCCGGCTTGCAACATGGGTCTGGAAGGTGGAGCTGCTCTGCGGTCTAAGGGAAGACATTTTGTACATGATAAAAGGGACAAGGTCCTAGGATCTCCTCGATGTTGTGGCCAAGGCACAAAATTTCAAGAAATTGGAGGCATATAACGAAAGAAAGTCTACAAAGGAAAAGATAATTCCAACAGGTCATCGTTTTCCAAGAGCTCAAAGTACAAATTTTCCCCAAATAGGCCAGATCTTTCTAGTACTAATAAATTTTAAGGGCGTAATGAAAAGCAAGATGGTAAAATTTTTAGAAATCAAAGACACCTCAATTAAAAAAATTTCCCCAATAAAATCACGCCTCTTTACTTACGAACTAATTACATATTTTTTTTTGAACTTGAATTTTAAAACCCCTCATGTTATTGTAATCTTGTTAAAATTTTCCCAAAATTGGAGTTAAAATACCCCTCTTTTTGAATGCACATGGTACACTAAAATTTTTGGAGGTGAACCCCCTAAGAGGCTAATAAAGCTAGTGGAAACCAGAGAGGTCAACAAGATGCTCCTTGAGAGAATGACCCTACTTTTATTAAAGGAGCACGAAGGCTTGGATTGTGTTTCAAAAATAGAGAACAAGGGCATCAAACATTTGAATGTCCAAACAAAACAAAATTCAATTTTGTCAAAGGATCAATGATGAAAGCTCAAATGGGTGGGATGAATCCAACCATCGACAAAGCAGAGGAAGGAGGCTTTGTAGGTTTTAAGGAGCATCCAGCTTTGCAGGTTCTAAAGGAGGTCTAGATGAGCCTTGATAAGGAGTGTTTTGTTTGAAAAGAGATAAAGTATATTACTATGGTTAGAATGATCCAAGGAAGTGGTAGGATAGGCATGAAGTGCATGGAAAGCAGGTTAAAGTGAAGAAAGTAGCTAAGAGTGGGAAAAAGTAGGTCATAGCTTCTCACTACAAAAACAATAGTCACTATTTGTATCATAAATTCTAATACAAAACTTTGATTCACGCACTCTTTTTCTTTGTTCAAAAGCTCATATCAAGATCTAAAATTTTGTTGAAGAAGTTGAGATCAAATTTGGCAATCTATTAAGTTGAAACCCAAAATACGCAGAGAAAAGCAAGACGGCATATCCAAGAAGCTCTAAGATTGAGCATGAGAGTGCGAGTGTGAGTGAGATTCATCTTCCATCAATTTTTGTATCATATTGAATGAGAGTGAAATTCATTGGAATGCCTTGATGTGAGTGATATTGAGAAATCTAATGTGAGTGAGAATAGCTGGGGGGTGGTGGTTCGAGCTCTGTACATGGAGTATTGTGTCTTCAGAATTTATTGTAAACAATTTTGATTCAATACAAAGTCTCTTTCTACCATATTTTAGTTTTTCTACTTCTCTGTATAGATTTGATCTTGATTTCAAAGTACGGAGCATTACAAGTGGTATCACAGATTAGAGGAAAACCAAGTGAACCTATCACTTGGGTGGAACTTCGAGCAAAGCATGATCTCTCTATGGATAAATACAAAGAAAAATTCCTCTGCTTGCATAAATATGCACTCGAAGTGACCGGTGACTCTCTCACACACAAGTTGTAGAAGGTTTGAGGGAAGATCTTTTATATGAAAGGGACACAGTCCAAGGATTTATTGGATGCCATGGACAAGGAAAATTTTTTTGAGAAATTGGAGGCATACAATGAAAGAAATATTGGAAAGACAAAGATAATTCTGACAGGTCATCATTTTCCAAGAGCTCAAAGTTCAAGATTTCCTTGGTTTGCACCAAAGATTTACGCAAGAAATGATGTTGTACCTCAACCAAATGGTGCATGGTCAAACATGTTAGATTGCTATGCTGTCGATTGGTTACTTTCCGAAATAGCCAACTTCCTTGTGGGGTATAGGTCCACACTATCAAGTGATGAAGTATACTTAGGGCATGTAATCAAGCTGTTGTGGGATTGTAAACTCCACTTGTGCTAGAATGAGCCTCGGGAATGGATGACAATGGAATCACTGCTAACTAAACTTCACGCACACCGTGTTGATGAAAATGATGCAATGTGTCCAACGGATGATATGAAAACTTATCTATGAAATTGTAGTTTTGACATATCATCATATTTCCATTTGCAAGTCCTGTACTTTTTAAATATTCCTAAATTAAAATTTGCACTGTTTTAAAATGGATGTTGGATAACGTCATTTGTTGTTTAGGGTTTATGTTTTGAAATGTTGAGAAAACAATCTTCTACAAGAGGATGAGAAGCAGATGTGTTTGAATGTATGTATGTATCATGTCCTAAATTTGTATCTTTGCTATTATGTTTAGGGTTTAGCATTTCATCAAAACAATGGCATCATCATCAAAGAACACCCTCTCGACCATCCACACAGGCGAACAAACATGTAGTACTCAAGCCATGAAGTTCATGATGGACGTGGCTGAATAAATCTCCTCATCTTGGATGATGATTTCGAGGCTATATGGGATTGTAGCAAAAATTCCCCAAGACACAGGCGATGGTCCCTTACGTAATGTTATAATGAAATCATGAAAGAGAATGCACAATGCATCTACGAGATGATTTTTGCTAGAAAAGTTTGCTCTTAAATTCCCAAATACTTTGCAAAGGTGCTAGATATGCAAAGTTTGTGCTTGGTCATAAAGTGGACTTTGCCTCAGTCACTTGAGTACGCGAGGAGCCACATACGCCAAGCACCAGACCGGTGGTAGTCGAACCTCCACAAAGCATCGGCAGTCCAGTATCAGATGAATATAATATTTAAATACGTCAATTATTTACTTTTGGGTTTTTTTGAAGAATTCTAACCCAACATCAATTGATAAGTTTGTATGTGACTTTATTGAATGTGTAGCCTGTGTCACAAGTGAAGAACTCTATATGAATATCGAAGAGGGAGCTAGATAGGGAGCATGTGTCGAGCGAGATGTCACATTTATGGCTACCACTGTAAGAGATGCAACTATGGAGCATTGAAGTGTGCTGCAAGAACTTGAGTGGGTGAGAAGCAACAATGAAAGATTGCATGCATTATTATCCCAAACTGACCAGCAGCTTGATATCGACAATGCATACGTGGAGATGTGCATAATAGCAAGTAATTATTCTCAACAAGCACGTGATGCACAAGCCACATTGCAACATATCGAAGATGGAGGCATAGTCTCGGCAATCAGCCATGATTTTGTTGGCCTTGTTGTGCCCAAACCATCAATGATACCTAGAACATTACAATACATCGTGGACGAGCCATGTTGCCCAATCTGCCAAGATCATTTTGATAGGGCCATAGGATACTATGCCCTCCCTTGTGATCATCACTTTCACCTTGTGTGTCTTTTGAATACTTTAAAGGTGAGAAGTGCATGTGCAACATGCAATGCCCTTGTGGCACGTGAGTTGTATGACATGCTCGGCATCGGCACAACATACTCTCCCGATCCGAGGCTATGTACAATTTAAATGATAAGGAGGAAGAATTTTGTATACAAACATATTAATAATATAAAATTAATTTTTGGACAAGTGTTATGTATTTGCAATAATTGTTTTGAAGGTTTGTTTCAAAGGTGTATTGAATTAATATTCCTATTACAATGGTGTATTTTCAATTCTGAAGAAATTTGTTTATGATGATAATGGAAATGGATCTTATTCTCATAAATGTAATACTTTGTTTTAGGAGTCGATCATCTCCATGGTGATCATCATCGCTATACTCATGCTTATCGCTAGCATGGTGCTTGGGGTGATGATTGTTTGTGGCTATTTCGTGGTGCTATATCACCACAGGCTGCATATTCTATTGGGGGCTCAGGGCACCCACGTACCACCTGCTAGCGCCCTGCTAGCGCACGAGTCAGCTAGAGAAAAGTCTTGATAGCATCTTGTATACATGTAGCCATCTATTGGTTTAGTTTTTTCCAAGCAAATTTTCTATCGATATTGCCATATACTTGATATTGTATGAATATTTCCATGTTACGGCCTATTTTTTTGATAGGCTCATTTTGTATGGATAGTGCCAGCTTATTTTTTGTAACAATAATATTTCTAAATGGCGAACACGCAATTTCCAAGTCAAATTATTATTTGAAAAGGCTGAAGTGCTCCATGTTGAATTGTTAAAAATGCAATGTTTGTAGAAAACTATTGAATTAATTAATGTGGATTGTTAAAAATTATTGAAGTAATTAATGTGGATGAATTATTATTTTCATACTTTGAAGTGGAATTAAAAATAATGCAACGTCTAGTCCACTTAAATAGGGTCAACTGGAGGAACTTTAATAAGAGATCATAATTTGCAAATGATAATTTTGTAACATCCTCCAGTCAACTTGCAAAACTAGGAATAAGTGCAATTGCTAAAGTAATTATTATGAGCATAATTTGAAGTGAAATAAAAATTCAATGTTAGTTTCACCATATTCACCCTTTGCAAAATCAATTTCACGATACGTCAATTCAAAATAAAAAAGGTGATTTAAAATGCCTCAAAACAGTAATGTTGGACAATAAATACCAAAATGGTAGCAACAAGGGTTTGCAGGGCCCTAATCTCTTAGTCCCTTGCATTTTGACATTCTTCCACGCTTGTCACCCAAGAAATGCAACCTCCTTCTTAAGAGAGAACCAATGTATGTCTGATGAGAGACATTACATCTCCACCATCCACCATCTAGCATCATAACATTATTCTCCACGTTTGCGACAACTTCACTCGCATTTGTAGGCTGCATTGTTATGTCAATGTCAATACTAGCAGGTGCTTATAAGATGGCAGCCACTCTTTGTGCACCAGTGCCTCTGCACCATGGCATTGTCCTATTAACATCTCCCATGAAGTGCCATAACATCCTTGCTGGTGAGCCTCAAAATTCTTGATGGCAAATATCACATCTCCAACAATTTTTTGCTATCATTGTAACGTAGTTGCGTGCTACTATTGAACCTCCATTCCTCTCTGGAGCCATTGAGAGCTATAAAATTAAGAAGTTCAATTAATTGAATTGCTTTCATAATTATCAAAAATAATTTATCCCTTTCAAATGCATTTTTAACCTAACTTCCAACATGTGAGTACTCCATGCAAGCTTGCTAGACCTTGAGAGAGAGAAATCATCCAACTGTCTTGCCCCCTCCCAACGTGGTTCAATGATTATAAATGTGGTAATCTACCTGTTAAAACAAGTGTGGGATGTCAAATAACCTTTTCCAACGTCCTTCTCTCTCCTTAGTAAGCATCTATCTGCACTATGATCCTGCGCAACATCATGCTCTATTGATGGATGTCGGTATTTTACACACACTAGTGCAACTGCTAGCATCATTTACACAAGTACATTAAGGTTGCAAGCAGTTGGATAGTTTGTTCCAAGTTTGAACATTGAAGTAAAACAATTGTAATAGCATCTAAATACTATAGTAGTACTTACAATTGGTATGATTGCCATCAATAAAATTGATGACGTCAATGTACGTTAATTTTATTTTAACAGAACATAAGCACAATTATAATACCATCTAAATGCTCTAGCATCATTTCCAATAAATTTGAAGTCAATTAACAGAATTGATGTGGATGTCAAACAAAAAAATGCTTTAGCACAATTTCCAATAGGTATGACATCAATTAACAAAATTGGTATGATGTCAATCAATTAGCACAATGTCTGATAAGTGAGAATGTAAGCACGATCAATAGTGTATATATTATTTCAAGCCTAGGAATGATTTCTCATGAGTGATCACAAAGTTTCCTCATCCTCATCCTCCTCATCACTAGAGCTTGCTCTTAGCTTGCTTCGGCTGAACAATGGGAGGATCATGCAATGCACTTGGGAGATCACAATGTACCCAGTTGGCTAAATCTCCATCAATGCTCTCTTCCTTAATGTCATCCAAAACTCTACCATTTGTATAAACATATACCCATTTCTTTGCTCTTTCTGTCTTCAAGTGATTTCTTGTGACTGAATGAACAAACTTGTAATTACTCCGATTTCGTTCACTTGATGAATTGCTACAAGGTTGGGATAGCACTTTCAATGCCAACATTTGCAAATGAGGTGTCAAAGCTCCAGACTCTTCCCACCATCTCCATGCAAGCATCTCCTTCCCAAGGTCTCATATTCTTGTGTATGCAAACAACCCTCCCCTATTTCAAAAAGTGGATAATTCCTTGAGAGCAGTAGCATATTCAGATCCATCCTCAAAAAATCATCCCAAGAGATTATGCGAAGGTTGTATTACGTGTTCCAATGTTTTCGAATGATACTCCCACCATTGGGGATCTAGAATACGGCTAGCATAGTGGAGGTCATTGTGAGCATGATTCCATCGCTTTTGAAGCATCTTTTGCAAAGTGGCATGACAAACGGTGCTATAGCCAATGTTGTCACCTATGGATCTTCTATTTTCCTTTAAGAGGTCTTGCTTAGTAGTCCACCATGCCATGTAAGAATTGCCCAAACTTGGACCTTTTACGTCTAATTTTCGAATGGCAAACCATACCGGGCTCATTGCTTCAGCCGAATCAGCTATTCTCTTCCAAAAGCTCGTAGTGTGAGCCATTTTCTTCATCTATGTGAATTCAATGCGAGCGTTTTGTGTGGTTGACTCAACTATCCACTTGCTAACTTCTACACTAAATAATGTCCCCGTTACAACTCCCTATAGCTTGAGCAAATGGTCCAACATTATATAGCTTGTTCTAAAACGTGTTTCGTCAAGTTTCAAAAACTCTAGTTGGATGTTTTGCAGGTTGGTGGTTTCTCAATGTGCCCCACAATTTCTCGTGGTTGAGGAAGTATAACACCAACTTTTTCCTTCATCTTTAGTGGCTTTGAAACACAGTCTCTGCTGATTTATACCAATCCTCAAGCACAAGGTCAAGGCAATGGCAAGAGCACGGCGATGCCCAAAATGGTAGGATATTTTTTATTTATAATTTTTCCAGCTTTCCTATAGTTCTTCACATTGTTGATGATTATCTGAACAATGTTATGCTACCCAACACTAAGATTTCAGCCTCCAATTGTTCAGCAATGTATTCACCTGTCTTGGCATTACCACTTGTGTCGATGGATTGAGGAAAAGCCTCCCCCTTAAATGTCACTACCATGATATTCATAAGAGGCCTCTTGGTGACATTTTTCCATTCTTCACTAACAATGGTACATCCTATTCTCTCAATACCATCGTATATATACTACTTGCTCCATCTCTAGTTTGATCCTCTAATAGTATGCATCTAGGTAGTTGTTGTAGATAGCATTGTAACTGGGCAACGTAAAGCTTGGACCCTCCTTTGCTATAAATGCCATAGCTCTCTTCCAATGCAGGTTTTGAACCATGCTTATTGGGCAACCGGTGCAACAAATGGCCTCAAAAACATCTTGTTGCACTTTCTCTATATGTTGTTGTCTAAATGACTCTTCCAAAGATCTTTGATGCGGACGCGCATGCGATTGCGAATGAGAAATGTCACTACATTGTCCACTATCCATATACTTCATATAGAGCGGCTTGCCATCTGTGTGAATGAGGCCACACCACTACTTTGAGGTGGCACATCTATAGATTGACTAGCTAGAGGTGTCAGTAAATCATGAGGCATACATTCTTGAGGCTGGGATTGGTGACGTGTGACTATATCATCTACCTGGTTCTCCGTACTTTTAGGCATTTGGCCACCTAGAGTGGCTATAACTCTCTCAACTCCTAGCCCCTTGCATTTTCCAGTTTGTTTGTTGTTTGCTATCAGCCAAGAAGTGCTTTTGCATGCTTGTGCCAGAGCCTGAGTACTCTTCATGATAAATTTGCATTTCCAATTCTTGTTAGGTGACATCGTAACGTAATTGCGAGCCTTTGTTGGATTTCTTCCTCGTTTTGCTAGAGCCATGCTTCCAATAAAGGCTGTAAGAGAAACATACAAAAACTTATATAAGTTCTATGTATATTCACATTAGTAATCATGTGCTGGATACTACCATATCATTTAGGATCTAGGACACATCACATTATCTTGAGTCATTTGTAGTTCTATGTCCAAAATCGATGTGGCTATTTGGAACACTGACTTAGAATACTCCAGGCAAGGTTGCTAGATAGAGATAGAGAGAGAAATCATCCAATTGTCTTTTCCCCTCTTGATGTAATTGGATGATTGTGAATGTGGAAATCTACCTCTTGAAATAGGCGTGGGACGGCAAATTGCCTTTTTCCACGTTCTTCTATCTCTCTCGAGTAAGCATCTATCTGCACCACGATCATTCACAACATCATGCTCTATTGGTAGATGTCAGTATTTTACACACACTGGTGTAGTAGCTAGCATCACTTACACAAGTACTTATAAATAGTTTTACTACTACTTTCTAAGCTATGAGAAATTGTTTTACTACTACTTTCTAAGCTAGGAGAATTTGTTAACCTAATATCCTCAATCCTCAATATTTTTTTTTCTATATATATATGTACTATGGTGTTTGAGTTCTAATAAAATCTACAAATTAAAACGTATGTAATATATTAATATCTAATTTGTTTCACCAAATAGTCTATAAAACATAAGGATAATGAACCTATGTATACCACTATCTTTCCACACATATGCAACATAATTTTGCGATTTGCTATGAGCCAAAAATTGCGAGCTCCATAATTGGCTAGACTTCAAGTGAGATGCAAATGCCAAATATTCCCTCATCACTCTTAAATATTAGTTTGTAGAGTTTTAGTAATATAAAGTATGAATTTTAACCGCATATGAGATGTTCCAGGTTGGCCTAATCGAACCTCCAACTGGCCCATTGACTCTTTCTTTAGGTATAGTTAGAAGCTATAGTTACATGCTTATAAATAAATACATATGCTAAAAGTAAGAAAATCATACACACAAACATAAACTATTTCAAAAGTAAATCATTTCATGCACTAATGTCTTATACTATACCATTTTCCTAAATTTTGCTAGTATTTGTCTACTATATTTCATGCATCTAGAATGAAATCTTAAGTTATGAAACTAAACTAAAATTCCAAGCCATGCAATTACCTAGTCCTAAATGACAAGTCATTCCAAAGAGTTTACAATCTAGACAAGTAACAACTTATATACTTCATGCACAAAATCAAAATCATCTATTTTTTCAAAGCTAAGTACAATGTCACGTGCAAGTAACTTACTCTTCACCTAATATTATGTATAATGTAAATGCTAATTTTCCAATTAGTATCTAAGTGCGAGTGGATTTTGACTAGCAAACGCGAGCCCACCACTGGCACTAGATACTTTTTTTAACTTAGGAGGACTAACAAAACTTACAAATTTCTTTGTATCTTTGTTTATCCTCTTTCTTATGCTTCTTGTCTTTCCCAAGACTCCACAACATTCTAGGAATCTCAAATTTTGTGAATAATACAAGCATGGTGCAGGTATATATAACATTAACAACACCAGCCGGTGTCACTAAACACTAGTCGGTGTTGCTAGTTATACCGGTCGATGTATAGAAACACTGGTCGATGCAGGGAAAAACCAATTGGTGTACCTCAAACTAGTTTGTACTATGAAATACCGGTCGGTGTTCTGTGAAGATACTGGCCAGTGTGTAGGTATACCGTGAGCAAGAGCTGGTCCTCGATAAAAATTGCTACTGGGGCATTTGAAAATGCCCCAGAGCAACTTTAAAAATGTTTTAAATGTTTTAATATAGTGTTTTAAAATTGATGTTTTAATACCGTTGCAAATCCCTGTTTGTTCTCAGATAACCAGTCCATTCCAATTATGGCATCACACCTCCCCATGTCTATGGCATAAAAGTGTTCCTTGCACATCATTTGTACTCAGGTAAATTGTAGATCATTAAAAAGACATTTGGTATAATGTATTTTTCCATTAGCTATTTGGACATGTTTTCTTACCTCATTCACAACTTCTAAGTGTAGTGCCCATACGAGTTTGGGAGAGATAAAACAATGTATGCTACCTGAATCAATTAGGAAATTTATGTCATGAGATCCAATCCTTCCTTTTACTCTAATGACAATAGCATGTGCATGAGATGTAGAAGGAATGCATTTCATTGTAGGTTTAGATGGATTACCTCCTTCCTCTGCTTCATCAATGGATGGATTCATCTCGCCCATTTGAACTTTCATCATTGATTCTTTGAAAAAAATTAATTTTTATTTGGTTGGACACGATGCCCTTTTCTTAGATATTTGAAAAAAAATCCAAGGATTCGTGCTTGTTCAAGCAGGGTCATTCTTCCAAGGATCTACTTGTTGACCTCTCTGGTTTTTGACAGCTTTATTAGCTTGATCTTTGTTCTGGCCACCTTGTTGACTATAAGGAGCAAACCTTCTTTGGTTTCTAAAATTTTTGCCATCTTTCTTTTCATTATTCCCTTGAAATTTATTAGTACTAGAAAACTATGGCATATGTTGGCGTAGTGCATCTGACCACATGTCATCGCCCATCCTTTTGCAGCAACTTTGCCCATGTAGATCAGGAAAATTCAAGCTTGGCCTTGAGAGACCACCATGCTGGTTCTTGGAGTTATGACTCCATTACCTATTTTTACTTACTACAGAAGGAGATCTATGATGACCACCGCACTAGCAAACAAAAGGAGATCTTTGACAACCAAGGAAAATGCAAATCTTGGAGTAATATACATAAGTGGACCAAGGAAAATGCATTTCCTTCTGGAACCAAGGAAAATGCAATTGACGATATAGCCCTTGAGGGGTTCCCTTTGGGGATAAGGGCCATATAGACATGCCATATCTATCCAGTGGCATCTTGGATATTGTACAATGCATGTTGATCTGGCTCTTGCACCTAGAGGGCACCCCTAAAGGGCCATATTCTAAATTTCTTTTCTAAAAGTTTAATTATAGTTTCCTAGATGTATCTCCATGCAACCACCATGGTGGGTTGTTGGAGCAATTTTAGTGCTATTTTGGTCCCAAACCAAGGAAATTGTAGTCCTACTTTACTAGTGTTTGAGTCCTTGTTGCAATTGCATACTCAGAGCCTCAAATTGAACAAAAGAGATTACAAAAATGTAAAAACTCAAAAATTGTCGAGAACCTTAGAGACCCAAAGATTACATCTAGTGAGCCAAAAGATCACTGAGAACCTTATAGGCCAAAATATTACACCCATTCATTATACTGAGTGGTTATGAGCCTCGTTAAGCAAGAGGATATTTATACAACTCGGTATTGCCACCAGCCCAGCTTGTTTCATTCGAATTTTTTAGGGAGTCAATGGAGAGGCCGAAGACCATGCACATTGCCAGGACTCAGATTACGACCCCCGCTCTGCTGTGAAAATCCTGAGCACTTTACTAACATCTAGGGGGAATCCATACGATATCTAGCCATATAGAGGCCCTCTGTGGACATGTCATCCAAACTTGTGACATGCAAAGGTGGGGGGTATTGACCAAAGGAGCAAAGGGAATTCAAAAGAGCTAGCATTTCCAATCCTACAGAGTGCAACAAAATCACCTTATATGAGAAAGTAGATAGCATTGGGATCACTGTGCATCAACGGGTGGTAGTAGTTACAATAGACATGTTGAAGACGAGTGGGTGAGCAATGGAGAGTATGAGCAAGGGAGCAAATGGGAGATGAGATTTGGAGGAGGGAGAATGGAGCAAACTAGAGCAGGGGTGGAAGAGAGCTGGAGGATGGTGTGTGGAGGAGAAAATTAGCAAAGCAAGGGCAGATAAAGAAGGGACACCTCATGCTTGCATTGCTTCTGCCAGGGAAGTACAAGGCCAAAAATATGGATGTGTACATGGCACCTTTGATAGAGGAGTTACAGATCTTATGGATTGGAGAGGAGTGTGGGCGAGAGCTCCTAGACATACCAATGACATTTTGGTCAGGGGAATCTTGATGTGGACCATGCATGACTACCCAAGATATGGAGAGTGCGTAGGTACATGGTTGTGTCTTTATAGGTATAATATAGGATGATGCTTTTATGACTCTCTTTTGCATGCATCTCTTATATCAACACATTCACGCACACGTGCAAGATTTTTTACAAGTGGGTACCATGCTTGTCTTGTTTGTGGATCGGGTTTGAAACCACTTGCACGATACTCCAAACATATGAGGAAAAATGTTTATGAAGGTCATGCTCGATATCTTTCACTGGACTATCTCACGCGTGGAGTTCAGCTTAATCCACCACCACCATATTTGAAGGCAAGTGACTAGATTCATGCTTGGAGGGAAAATGGAGAGGAGCCTCCTCATGGTATGAAGAGGCTATCCATCCTTCACAAGCTTCCTTATTGGGGTCAGTTGCAAATCAATCATCTCTTGGATCCCATGCATATGTTCAAGAATGTGGGGGCTACTATTTGGGCACACTTGGTGGGTTCCAAAGACTCGATAGGAGTGTGAGAAGACTTGCGGGCTATGAATAGGATGGCTCATTTGTGGCCCCAAGTGCCTGCTTGCAAGGTTGTCCTCTCGAAAGCAACATGGATCCTCTCCAAGAGAGAGGAGGCAATGGTCAAGTGGAAATTTCCTCTTTTCGAACACTGACAAGGTACATGCATTGCTTGATTTTCAAAGGACAATAAGCTGAGTGGGATCAAGTCCCATGATTGACACAAGGTCTTACAAGTATTCTAAGCTGTAGGATTAGTGTACCGATAATCGTGATGTGTTAGTGTAATTATGTTATTGACATGACTTCTTTGTTGCTTTGATAGTTCATCCTCCGAATTACAGTGAAGGGTGCTTACAAGAAGATGTTAGAAATGCTATATTCAAGATTAGTGGTATTGTGAGGTATGCTTACTATCAAATTGCATTGATTGCATTTTCTTCAATTTAAGTTGAATAATCTATCACACTACTAGCTAGGCTACATGCAAGTGCGGGAAGGCATCCCATGACTGACCGCACTGAGGGTAGACAGAGCATTTTTCGGGGCAGCCCACTCTCAGGTTGCGGGGCCCGTTTGGAGCCCCAGATGATCCCGAATGGCTCTGGGCCAGAACGGAGCCTATAGGTCAGTTGCTCTATTTTGCGCCACGGTTCTAACATGTGGTTGCTAGCCTATTTCGGGATTGACCTCCAGTCGGCCATTTTGGGCCAACTGGGTCGGTCTCCGAATTGGGTCGGTCTCCGAATTGGGTCTAACTGACTACGACTAGTGGCTATATAAGAGCAAGCCCGTGAAGCCCATATTCATCACTGGCTACAACAACCCTGATTCCTTAGCATCCAGCCTCCGTCCTCTACTGTTTCCAGCATGCCATCGAAGCTTCTCACATAAGAGCGCCATCCATTGTATCAGTTTTACAGTAATCAAATTTTTGATTCTCCATACAATCTGCTTTTCTCTCTTGCATACGAGATCCTATTATCTGTTGAGCACAGACGTTGTATTGTTTTCTTACATGGTATCAGAGCTTGGGCTCTAACAAGAAGATCTAGTAGTGTGTTTCTGTTTGTGAGTAGATTGTGAGAGATGGCCCACCCCGCAAGACTACGAATCCCATCGTTCGGTGAAAGCAAAAAGTTGGACGGCACTAACTATCCACTCTGGAAGTTCAAGATGAAGACCATCCTAAGCGCATAGATCTTTGGGATACTTCTACTGGGGTGGACGTGAAGCTGGTTGCGAGACCGGATCCAACCAATGCAGGACAACAGATAGTACCAACTGCGAATCAAATTCTCGCATGGACAAGAAGAAATGCAGATGCGCTGTGTTCTATTGTCTGCAGTGTAAGTGATTCTATCATGGCGTTAATTCAATATGTCACCACAGTAGAGGAGGCATGGACGGTCTTGAAAAATCACTACGAGACCACGAATCAAATGCGAATTCAAAATCTGGAGACTTAACTCGTGAACAAGAAACTGTCTGAGTCTGAAATGGTAGAGAAGTTCATCACCAGGGTGAAGAATCTACACGATCAGATGACTGCAATTGGTATCACCATCACCAGCCAGAATCTAGCATGAAGGTGCATACGGATTCTCCCACCAAAGTACGATGGTCTTGTTATGGCACTGAATACATAGAACATAAATTTGCCCAACTTTGAGGATTTCAGCGTGATGCTTCTGGAGGAGAAGATGCATCAAAAGACGAGGACTAGAGAAGATTCGGCTTTCTCGGCTGGATCAAAGAAAGGTAAGGGTAAGGACTCTAGTAACCCATCTTCTTGTGATGATAAAAAGAGAAAGAAGAAGATCAAGTGCTTCTATTGCAACAAGGCAGGGCACAAGTAGAATGAGTGCCGAAAGAAGATTACAGATGAGAACGGAGTAAAGGAAGAGTCCAATAATAGTGCACAGGCAGTACTAATAGAGCTGTTTGTAGCAATTGGGGAGATTGGCACGGAGGCAATTCATGTACTTGCAGATGAACCTTGGATTATTGACAGTGGTGCATCGCACCACATGACCAGTCATAAGGATTGGTATACCTCTCTACATCCGATAGGGAATGACATCTTGGTAGCAGTCAGCAATGATGCAAAATGTCCAACAAAAGGAAAAGGTACGATTGCTCTCAAGTCAGATGGAGTTGTAAAACAGTTGTCCGATGTTCTTTATGTGCCAGATATCAAGAGAAACTTGTCCGTTTCTGCGATCACGGATCGGGACCTCAAAGCTCACTTCGATAAGAATGGCGCACAGATTTTGGATCTTCACGAGAAGGTCATTGGTAAAGG
Organism: Dipteris shenzhenensis; assembly: GCF_047967505.1. Lineage (NCBI taxonomy): Eukaryota > Viridiplantae > Streptophyta > Polypodiopsida > Gleicheniales > Dipteridaceae > Dipteris > Dipteris shenzhenensis. Next base: position 24,116,847 of record NC_141608.1, on the reverse strand, counting down.
AGCACGACGCAACAACATCTATGAACTCTCAGCTTTCAGTGCTCGAGCCAATATGAGCAACACTAAGCTGTGGCATGAGAGGTTTGGTCATCTAAACCTTAGTTCTTTAAAGGAGATGCATAAAAGTGGAATGATTGCAGACCTACTAGAAATTACAGATCTGCCCAATGTATGTGAAGCTTGCATGATGGGCATGGAGCATCGGCAACCCTTTTCTAAAGAGGCCAGTAGGGCAAAGGCTCCTCTAGAGCTCGTTCACACGGACCTTTGTGGAAAGATGGAGACAGAAGATTTGGGTGGTTCCTACTACATGACGCTGATCGATGACTACAGTAGAAGGATATGGATATACTTCCTGAAGATGAAAGATGAGGCTTTTAGTAAGTTCAAAGAATGGCATGTAATGGTTGAGAAAGAAACGGGGAGGAAGGTGAAAAAGTTGAGATTAGACAGAGGTGGTGAGTTCACATCAAGTGAATTCAAAAGTTCCTACAAAAGTCACGGGATCAAGAGGCAGAAACCTCCGCCACATACATCACAGCAAAATGGAGTAGCAGAGCGTAAGATGTGCGTCATCTACAAAATGGGCAAGAGTATGATGAAAGGGAAAGATTTGCCAAAGACTTTCTAGGCTGAAGCATGTAACACGACAATTTACATTCTGAATCGTAGCTACACAAAGGCTATGAACGGGATGACTTCACTGTAGGCCTTTTCTAGTAAGAAACCTTCAGCTGCACATTTCAAAGTTTTTGGATGTGACTGTTTTGTGCACGTCCCTGTTGCTAACAGGACCAAATGGGAACCGAAGAGCCGAAAGTGTATTTTCTTGGGCTACAGTACTGAAGAGGCGAAGGGTTACCATCTCTATAATCATGTTACCAAGAAGGTAATAGTAAGTCACGATGTGGTCTTCTCAAAACAGCCACATCAATTGGAGAAGGATGCTTCCTTCCCAGACAACCAGGACTAGGATATCCATCCAGTACAACCACCAACAGCAGACTGAACTCCCCCAACGGTGCTTGGGAGGATTCAAGATAAAGAAGAGGAAGAAGAGCCTGCAGAACCACAATGGAAATGGCCATTCCCGAAGTGGGTAAAGCAGCTTTTGGATGGTAGAGAACCTCCAACCATTGAGGAGGAATCATCGGAACACCGTCGGTCCAAGAGATTAGAGGAGCAAAGAAGGGCGCAGGAACACTTAGTCAACTACGCTTTGATGACAGAGGTGATCCATTCTGAAGAACCCAAGTGTCTTGAAGAGGCACAGGGTGATGATAGATGGATGGAGGCTATGTAGTCGGAGTATGGCTCCATAATGAAGAACAACACTTGGGACCTTGTGGATCGACCACCAAAATGCAAGGTAATCGGCACCAAGTGGGTGTACAAGACCAAGTACAAGTCCGACAGCATGGTGGATAAGTACAAGGCTCGGCTCGTGGCAAACGGATTTGCACAGGTACATGGTTTTGATTATTAGGATACTTTTGCTCCCACAGCTCGACTAACCACAATTCACAGTGTTTTGGCTTTAGCAACATAGGAAAGTTGGCCCGTGTTTCAAATGGATGTAAAATCCACCTTTCTGAATGGAGATCTCAAGGAGGAGGAGGTATACGTGGAACAACCACTAGGTTTTGTGATCCTTGGTTTAAAAGGTAAAGTCTATAAATTGAAGAAGGCACTTTACGGGCTGAAACAGGCCCCACGAGCATGGTACCAGTGGATTGATGCCTACTTTCTGCAAAACGGGTTTAGGAGGAGCCCATATGCAAATTTGTATATCTACAGAGAAGGAGGCAGGTGTATGATCATGTTCCTTTATGTGGATGACCTTGTCATAATAGGGAACCATGAAGAAAAGATCTCGCAGACAAAGCAGTTGCTAGGAAGAGAGTTTGAAATGATAGACCTTGGACTGATGCAATTCTGTTTGGAGATTGAAGTTTGGCAAGAGCCAAAACAGATCTTCATCTCACAGTTAAAGTATGCCGGAGAGATACTGAAGGCATTTGGCATGGCTGAGTGCAAGACAGTTGGCACTCCTATGGAGGTTGACATGAAGCTCTCAAACGAGGATTCATCACCACTGGTGGATGTACAAAAGGCTTGTGGGTAGTTTGATTTACTTGTTCAACACGCGACCGGACATCAGCTTTGTGACTGGTGTACTAAGCAGGTTTTCCAATAAGCCCCAGGAGTACCATTGGAGGGCAGGGATGCGGGTGCTGAAATACATCAAAGGCACACTTGATTATGGCATCACCTATACCAAGGGCAACATCTTGACCAGATTCTATGACTCAGATTGGGCAAGAGATGTGGACAATAGGAGATCAGTGACAGGTTACTGTTTCTCACTTAGATTTGGAGCTGTGTCATGGGTCAGCAAGAAGCAACCTACAGTTGCTCTTTCTTCTACCGAGGCTAAGTACAAAAAATCAGCATGTTTTTCTTCTTGTGAGGTAGTGGTTGAGGAGGATTTTAGGGGACATGGGTGCAGTGCAGAATAAGCCTACACAGTTATCATGTGATAATCAAAGTTGCATGGCAATTGCAAAGAACCCTATGTTCCATGCTCGCACAAAACACATTGAGATCCATTATCACTTTGTACGCAAGCTCATCATGGATGGAGAGGTCGAGTTGGTGTATTGTTCGACTACAGAGAATGCTGCGGACATCTTCACGAAGGCTCTTGGAAGCGACTTGCTGGAGAGGCATCTTCATCGACTTGGCATTGGGCCGAAAAAGTAAGTTCACTTGCAGGTGGACATTGAGGGAGGGTGTTAGATATCAATGCTCCACTCTCGTGCAACTACGCGGGAACCAGCTAACTCTACTTGTAAGCCCCCCATATGAGGAGAAGGCAATTGAGTAGCTTGGTTATCCGGTAGGTCCTGGTTTGGATGCCATGTGTGGCCTGATGGCTGGACAGTTTTAGATAGAGTTGGCACACTGCCAACTAGGCTACATGCAAGTGCAGGAAGGCATCCCATGATTGACCGCACTGAGGGTAGATGGAGCATTTCTCAGGGCAGCCCACTCTCGGGTTGCGGGGCCCGTTTGGAGCCCCAGATGATCCCGGATGGTGGCTCTAGGCCAAATGGTGATTGTAGGTCAGTTGCTCTATTCCACGCCATGGTTCTAACGTGTGGTCGGTGGCCTATTTTGAGACTGCCGACCTCCATCGACCGTTTTGGGCTGACTGGGTCGGTCTCCCAATTGGGTCTAATTGACTATGATTAGTGGCTATATAAGAGCAAGCCCGTGAAGCCCATATTCATCACTGGCTACAGCAACCCTGATTCCTTAGCATCCAGCCTTCGTCCTCTACTGTTTCCATCATGCCATCGAAGCTTCTCACACAGGAGCGCACGGCTGAGAGGCAGTGCCATATATTCTATCAGTTTTACAGTAATCAAATTTTTGATTCTCCATACTATCTGCTTTTCTTTCTTCCATACGAGATCCTATTATCTGTTGAGCACAGACGTTGTATTGTTTTCTTACAGTTTTTTCTCGAGCAATTTATGAAAACTTTGAAGGGATTTGTAAGGCAAAGGGCAAGGCTAGAAGCAATCATGGTAGAGGGATGGCTTGTGCAAGAGTCATTAGTATATATCACAGAGTTTCTTGCATCCATGGATCCGGAAATGTCATACGCTTGGCATAACAAGGATGATGATTGCATCATTGGAGAGGTTCCCCAAGGAAAAGGATTGAAAGAAAGATGAGCGAAGAGAAAATGGAGAAATTCAATAAGCTTTGTATCCTCAATTGCAAGGAGATGCAGAAGTGGATTGAGAGATATGAAGTGGCCAAAGCAGAAAGAATAGTTGCAAGAAAGAGATTCATAGTAATGTACAAGTGATCGCAACCAAAACCATGGGATCTCACCCTTCTCCCCACTCACATGTCACTTGATTGGCTACAACTGGCTCTATGTAAAGCCGAACATGATGGAGAGACAATAAACGAGTGCGAGTGAGAGTTATCATCTGGATGTATGATGCATGTAAGTTTCTTACCTCTTAAAGTAATTAAGTAATTATTTGTGGCAATATATGCTATAAAATAGATGCATCCTCATTGTTTTAATGATGCTCTTTTGCAGTACAAAAGGTACAGTGCATTATGATCATATGGACGACATTTTCACGTGGAATGCATCGATTCAAAGAGAGTCATGTGTGATTTTGGAGTCATGGCTAACTTCACACAAGATAGCTGAGCAAGTGCTTCGAATACCAATCTTCGCTCCTCGCAGTTGGATTATTGTGGGACCATACAAAAAATCTATGAAAATGATTTCAAATGATTTAGTATTTTCATTCTTGATGTAAAATGGTTAAGAACTATTTACAACGGTTCCCATGCGACAATGAGGAAAGACAGTAGCGGTTTCTTTGCAATAGATTCCACCAAATTTTGAACCGATGAAAGTGATACTTTTGTTCTTCTCAAGCATGTGAGCAGGTGCATACTAATGATTTAATTAATTGAAGATTTTGCTTTTAAAGATACATTGGTACACGTACTTAAGCATAATCTCATATATATAATTGATGGCATTTGGCACCCATCTTCAATATAGGTCTGGATCATTCTGATCCAAGATGGTGGTATGTGATCCAAGTTGCACCACAAAGTAAGTAAATTTTTGAAGATAGAGCTGTGGATATGGAGATGCCACTACCACTATCGGATCGAGTTGATCTAGATGGATCCAGCAAAGAAAATGAAGATCACAATATGAGTCAAGAGGAAGATGCATATAATGACATCATACGGGAGGAAGATGGAGATCACGATATTGAGGAAGAAGATGACGATCATCAAGAATCACCACACTTTATTGAAGAAGATCATCAAGTCTTAGGTGAATGTATGATGCCATAGTACGATGATGATATAGGAGATCAACTTGGTATAGAGTTAGAGATAGAGTTGTTTGGTGCGCTAGACTTGGCTTAGGATGAATTTGTTGATGTAAATGCTCTTCATTGATTTTTTTCATCTCAAACTTGGACATGAATATATGAGCTTCAAACTTAATGTACATGCTCTTGTACTTTTATTCTTTCAAAGGATCAAACATGTATGGAACAAAAAAAAAAAAAGTCACTGGGAAAAACTATCTTTAAAGGTCGGTATGGGGAAAAACACTCTCTGTAAAACATCACTATAGGAAACTATCTTAGTGTCGCTATATAATGACCTTCTATAGGTTTGGTAATTATCACTATATATCGACTCTGTATAAACGTCGCTATATAGCGACACTTGTCTAGAGTCGCTATATAGCGACACTTGACTAAACCCACTTTGCTTACCGACAATTAGTGCTCCGCGTGTGCTAAACTTCAGCACATAAGCATTGGAATAGGACCCGTGTGTAGTAGTGATCTCCTCCACTCTTTGCTCACTCCCTGCAATAGCTTCATCTGATTCCCTTAGCATCTCTTGAAGCTATGTAAATTGCTTAAACACATCAACATGGGCCATTTCCAAGACTTCCACTCTAGTTTGAAAATCTCTCATGATAATGGACTCCTTTCTAAAACTTTTGAAAGCCACTGCAAGCTTGTGCACAACCCTATCATAAGATTATTGCAGGGTCTTGTAGTTTAATCTATGAACTTGCAAAAGTGGTTCTAGATAGCAACCCCCACTATGGCAACTACAACGTGCTACACCATGGCTAATCTCTCACAATAACACAAAGCAACTATAGACACGCTTCATAGATGTGCAAAATAACGGGCGCGTCTATAGGTGTTGTTCAAATAAAGAAATTATGGGTGTGTCTAATAGCACTTCTATTGGCACATCTATTAGCATGTCTATTAGCGTGTCTAATAGCATGTCTAATAGCACATCTATTAGCACGTTTATTAGCGCATCTACCAATGCATCTGTATTGTGAATTGGACATGGATTTAGATGCGGATTTAGATGCAAAATAGAGAATACAAAAAGTGAGATTTTGGGGTAGCCTGATAAATGTACATCACTGCTTTCCAAACATTGCCCATGATTACCAAAGCATGTAATTTTAACAAAAGTATCAATGCTTTTTTGCAAACCCATGCCACATATACAGAAATTAAGTGAGGTGAGGAGAATGAGACAATATGTAAAATAGTTTTGCCAATATCAATGATGGGCTACGGTTCAATCTCATCCTCAATGAGATCAGCCCTTGCCAAACTATCTACTTCAAAATCCAAACCAGTGTTGAGATCTACAAATACATTCAACCCACTACTACTTGTGCTACTCATGTGCTTATCGAAATCAGCATCACCAATGGTAGGCTCGTCCTCATGGGTAATGGCCTCAATATCTACATCTCCTATCTCATGATCATCCTCCTCTCTCGTATCATGGTCATCATCACCTCCATGGCCATGATCATCCTCCATACGCTCCATATTAGTAAATGTACTATATATCACTTTAAACATGGCGTAATAGGTATGACATGCCACCATCTATTATTATCCACCATTGGTTGATAGACAACCTAATTCAAACACAAATACAATCATGTTATTTTCCTTGCATCGAAGGTATCAAATATTTAAAAGTCAGTATTTTTATATGTGTGTACAATACATGTTCAGATTGTTATGGTAGTACTAGTGTGTCCTTCTTACTTTGCCGAAACTTTGTGGAGTCAATAGTTACAAAGCCACTTGCATGGCGTTTGATTATTGCATTAGGGCCTCTTTCCACCACATCCTTAAACCACTTTACATCCAAAACATACACAAAGAAGCATCGAAAATCAAGCTTAATGATATCTTGGGTTATGCCACAATAATCATCCATGGCTCCATTGGCCCCCTCAAAGCTAGCAATGATGCCACAATCTTGTGTGTTTCTCTGATCATCAATTTGTTGTGTTCGAAAATGCTTGCCCTCACACCATGTAACATTGAACATAGTACACTACATCAAGACAAAATCAATTAAATAAGCAATCTAAATTATTGAAAGCTTCTAAACTATGCATAACATTCTATATACCGACCTTGCTCATGCATCCCCTAGCATACTCCCATTCTTCCATTGTGATATGCATCCCCTCGTCTCTCTCTGCTCTCTCCATTTTGTCAAGTAGCCAATCCACATGAATATCCTTTGGAAGTGCTCTTAGATACTGAGGGTATGGCACATGAGATTTGTGGTATGTATGAAAGAGGGCCCTTTCTTCTTGTCTTCTTGCCTTTGCATCCTCATATCTTGTCACCCATCTTTTCATCACATCACTATTAAGCATGCAGTAGAGGTTGATATTATTAAGCAACTCCGTGTCTATTACTTTGCTATGTCCTTTCCCTTGAGGAACAATAGAGGTCATCCTTAGGTCTTCATCATCTCTCCATAGTCATGGGAGAGAGCTATCCACATTAACAAGAAACTCAGAAATATATACAAGTGATTCTTGTACCAACCAACCCTCAGCTATGCTACCTTCGAGTCTTGCATTTTGTCTCACAAAACCCTTCAAGGTCTTCATGAAGCACTCAAAAAAGAACAACCATTGTGCATGTATAGTACTGCATATAGCAATCTCATCCACCAAATGCACTATGAGATGTAGTTGGCTTGTGAGAATAGAACGTGGAAATGTCTCTTCCACTAAACAAACCTCCTCCACTGACATAACTCGAGCATTCTCAAGCGTGGTGGGATCTATTTCCTTTGAGCTCACATACCTAGAAAGGAAAAAGTATGCAATACTAGCAATATGAACACCTTGCTCGCCTATCTTGTAAATACAATATTCACATTTTGTATCTTGTAAAGTACCTCATAAGCTCGCCCATCTTGTAAATACAATATTCACATTTTGTATCCTATAAAGTACCTCACAAGCTCACCCATCTTGTAAATACAATCCTTCATGTCCTTCGATGCACTGCAAGAAATGCTAGTAGGTAGTATGAACTGAACACACGAGGAATGGTTGATTAGTTGCTTTTAATTCACTCACAAATTTGGAAGGAAAAATATATTATGCACATAAAATACTTACTTGGAGCATCTTGTGCCAATCATGAGATTTCAAGCCATATAATTGCTCTACACCTATTTTATTGCTCTTTGTGAAGGCCCCCTTCAAACACCTCATGCATCCAATGGGAGTATGAATGATAGAGCGTGCTTCACTGCCACCATCTCTAGCTTTGATAATCTCCACGGTGCACGAGGTAAAGAAACACGCCCATTTGGTCTCTCTTGTGGCCAAGCTTCACGCATCCTCCCTGTGGTGCATAGATCCTCCCTTATGCCTGCGGAATCTCGTGTCCCATTCAAATGTTCCCAAATGTTAGACGCCACATTCTTAAAGATATGGATGGGATCAAGCAAGTGATTGATCTTGAGGTGGGACCAATATGGTAAATGATAAAAGATGGAGTATCTAAATAAATGAAAATGTTAGCGAGCAATCTTTGAGATGTGATTGAGTGTAATTCTGCGTGCACGATACATGTTTCCTCGACATCAATCACACATATATTTGATTTTTTGCTCCAACCATATGTCGCGATGGTGGATACGGAGGGATTCATCCTCACTGGAGCTACTTGTTGAAGATGAAGACATCCTAAAAATAAACAACCCAAAAAATTTGCTCTTGCATGAGTTGTAAATGTTAAAATCTTTGTGGTGTGTCTATACTGTGGTACTCCTTTATAGGCGCATCTAAAACATACTACTGTAGACGTGCTGATAGATGTGCATCTAGACGTGCATATAGATGCTCTTTTAGACACGTAGACTGCGACCTGATTTTTGAACCTACTTTTAGTGCACTTGCTTTTCTTCACATACTTTTAATGTCGTGCGGCTTGCTTTGCTATTCACAGACATAGCTTCGGGCATCCACACTTATCTCCAAGCACCCACACTCATCTCCAAGCTTACACAATCATCCCCAACCCAAGCACACAAGAGACGAGGGTGAATAAGGAAGAGAAGAAAGAGAAGCAGAGGGTGAACAAAGAAGAGAAGAAAGAGAAGCAGCTTTGAAGAAGGACAAGAAGCTTCCATACCTCTATCCAAGGTAAGTCTCTTAATGGTTGATCTTCTTTGGAAGTTCCTCTCTTTGGATTTGTCTTTGTCGTATGCAGGGAACGAATGTTTTTGGTACTAGTGTTGTTTTTTTGTGTTGGGCACATGTCCTTTTCAGGTTCTAAAAAAAGTGTATGTCGGAGCGTGTCTATAGATGCGAGTGCATCTAACAACGTGTCTATAGACACGTCTGTATTTGGAAATAGACATCCACACCTATAGATGTAGTGTTAGACACAGATATAGATGCATTCTGACAGTCTTAGTTTTCTTCATTTTCCTTCCCTTCCCCTTCTCCTTCCACTTCCAAGAAAAGGATTGCATATTGAATGATGGAAATAAGTGATTGCATGAATGAAGAAAAGTGATTCCCCTTCCTTCCCTTCCACTTCCCCTTCTCTTTTCGTCTCTCTTTTTCTCTCTTATCTCCTATCTTTCCTTCTCTTTTCGTCTCCTTTCTCATCTCTTTCCTTCTTTCTTTTTCTCTCTTTCATCTCTTTTCCTCTCCTTTCTCCTCTCTTTCTTTCTCTCTTTTTCTCTCTTTTATCCTCACCTTTTCTCTCTTTTTCCTTCTCTCTTTTCTTCTCTTTTCGTGGTAATTTTCCTCTCTTATCTCCTCTCTTTTTCTCTCTTTTTTTCTTGTCTATTTTCCTCTCTTTTCTCCTCTCTTTCCTTCTCTCTTTTTCTCTCTATTATCCCCACTTTTTCTTTCTTTTTTTCCTCTCTTTTCCTCTCCTTTCCCGTCTCTTTTATCCCCACTTTTTCTCTCTTTTTTTCTCCTCTCTTTTCCTCTCTTTTTCTCTTTTTTTCCTCTCTTTTCTTCTCCTTTCTCCTCTCTTTCCTTCTTTATTTTTCTCTCTTTTATCCTCACCTTTTCTCTCTTTTTCCTTCTCTCTTTTATCCTCTATTTTCCTCTCTTTTCTCCTCTTTTTTCCTCTATTTTCCTCTCTTTTCTCCCCAAATTTTCTCTCTTTCTTTCTCCTCTCTTTTTCCTCTCTTTTCCTCTCTTTTCCTCTCTTTTTTTCCTGTCTTTTCCTCTCCTTTCTGCTCTCTTTTCTTCTCTCTTTTTCTCTCTTTTATCCTCACCTTTTCTCTCTTTTTCCTTCTCTCTTTTATCCTCTCTTTCCTTCTCTTTTCGTGGTAATTTTCCTATCTTTTTCTCTCTTTTTTTCTCCTCTCTTTTTCTCTATTTTCCTCTCTTTTCTCCTCTCTTTCCTTCTCTCTTTTTCTCTCTTTCATCCCCACTTTTTCTCTCTTTTTTCTTCTTTTTTCAGTTCATCAGTAATCTTCTTTTTTTCTTTTCTTTAGCTCATCATGTGGTTAGGAAGCTCTTCAGCCTCACCTGATCTTCGGGAGGCCATCTTTCGGGAGTTATATAACCTTTTTGGGCACCCTCCCAGTCCTAGGGAGTTATACGGCTACATGACGGGTACTCTAAACACCCCCCAAGAGTCGGCACTACAGACTCCAAATCACCCCAACCCCACATCAGCTGAGATTACCCCAGTGGAGTCGAGACAGCCTAGCCGGCTACAGAGCCTAGCACATATGTATTATTTATTAAGTACTCGTTTGGACGTGGCACATATGCATTACTATTGAGTACTTGTTTGGACATGATCATTGTTCCTCGATGTCCATTTTCTTGGTTACATCTGGATGTTCTTTGTAATCTCGGATGCTCATCTTCCCAGTTGTTCGGTACTTTTGGATGCAAAGAGATTGTTATTTCATTCCCGCTATGATTAGGTAAGCTGTGTCTAATCCACACAAGCTTGCCTCTTGTCGTACATGCGTGGCTTATTCTCGTTGTATTTTTGGTTGTTCGATACTTCTGACTCATGCCCAGTTGTTTAGTACCTCTGGGATGCCCAATTGTTCGTATTTTCGATACTTCTAGCTGCTCAGTTGCTCGGTACTTCTGGGATGCTCATATTTCCAGTTGTTCAGTACTTTCGGTTGCCCAGTTGTTTGGTACTTTTGGATGCTCAATTGTTTAGTACTTTCGAATGTCCGAATGCTCGTTATGTTTCTAGATTATTGGTTCCTGATTTGCAGGATCATTATGGGCCTTTCTATTCTGTTGCTATGGCTTTCTTACACTACGCAAGCGACATTTCAGCCTTGGCTTTATGGACATATCAAATCCGATACTTCAGGACGCCTGAATGCTTGTTATATTTTTGGATTATTGGTTCTTGATTTGTAGGAACTTTATGGGCCTTCCTATTGTGTTGCTACGGCTTTCTTACACGACCCAAGAGACATTTCAGCCCTCGCTTTGTGGACATCTCAAATCGTGACCGAAGCAATTTCCTCATACATTCATCTTTGGTACAATAGAAACGGACGCTTGAATATTTGTTGTGTTCATATACACTGCATGAAATCGGTCATTTTATGTGGATGAATTGTGCAAAACATGAAGGCATGATTATAAAGGTTTGGGGAGGTTTGACTAGATTGAACTCAGAGACAACAAGCTCTACTATTTAGATGAAGAGCTCAAACATCGAACTCAAAGATCTCATGCCCTGATTATGCATTACCACTATGTTAAACAAGTTGAGATTTCTAGGAAGATTTTTCTATTTTTCACACATACTTTGCACTGTATCATGCACCAAACATAGTGCATATACTTTGCATTGTACTATGGACAAGTGCTTGTCTTATGCCCTTGTACTAACCATATGTAATTTGCACTGTATCATCCAACATTACACTGTATCATTCAAATTGGCATATGGTCATTCTTTGTATATATTTTTTCACATAGATATATATAGTGGCTCGGTTTTTCCCCTTGTACTCCCCAAGGGTTTTTTTTCATCCTTAGCTAGAGGACCTAATTTGAGTGGGGGTGTTAGAGCTATATATAGCTTGCCCTAACTCAACCTATTCCTCAACTATATATATGCCTATGATCTATGAATAGAATCACTTTCTTGGGAGCAACTCTTGTGTCAGTCTCTCTCCTCTTTCTCTTCCTCTCAACACAACTCTTGTGTTCATGTCTCTCCTCTTTCTCTTTCTCTCAACAACTCAGATGTTGTGGTATTCTAGATGTGTGCTCCATTTGTCTAATTCCTGCAGGGTTGCAGATTTAGATCATGATAATTGCTACAACACTATGGCTACCACGACACTATTGGATTTGGAGGGCAACACTTTGTAATGATTCCATGAGGTAATTTTAGTATTGATCATAGTATTCTTATCTTTATTTATTATTGACACCTTATAATATCATGATGAAGGCATCTTGACCGCACAAGACTTGACATGGTAGTGACCACAAGCACCCCTTTCACTTTCTATTAGGCCATTTCTCAAGTTAGAGAGCATTGCCTCTTGGGCATACATCTCCTGAGATGTTGGCAGGGTTGTTGCTCTACAAACTTTAGGGTGTAGGCTAAAGCTTGTGAAGATTCGAGACTGGTATTCACCTGAATGGTCAGATGTTGCTACCTTGAATGCTCCCACAACTTGGGTTCTTTGCTCCAATGGCAATGATCCAATGCATGCATCTGCAAAACAACTCCTTCGTGCTGCTTCCTACCAGGAGTCTTCTATCTTCTCATTGTTTCTCCCTTCTCAAATGTTGCAAAACTATCTTCCATTGCCATTTCGATACCGTGCCATTGCTTTCCTCAATCCATAATCTATTCCTTGTGTCTTGATCAAGCTTTTTAGCTTCCCTATTTTGCAGCCTCTGTCTACTTCTCTTGCAACCCATAGCGAGTTGCATGTTTTCATTTATGCCATGGCCACGATCAGTCTAAAATAGACCTAGAGAAGCTAGCTTGTGAGGTGAGCAAAGAATAGAAGACCATTTACCCGAAAGAACAAAATGCTAAACCAAATTCTACGCAAGGTCATGTCGAGGTGCATGTGGGTTGCATGGTGTTTGCAGGGTGGGGGCAGGTTGCAAGTACTTAATATTCAAAGATTCGATGGGAGGGATGTGTGAAAATTTAAAATTTGCGGAGTAGAATAATTTTTAGCCGTCAGGTTTCCTCCCTTCCGTGATACACGTCAAAAGAATTAGATATCCCAAACAAGTGTAATATGGCCTAAAATGCTTTAAAACACAAATAGGTCAAAGGGCACACTATCGAGTTTAATACCGTGTATTATGAAATGCAATGAACGTTGGCATGCTTATCATCCATATAGCTGTGGGGGTTAAAGGTCACTGTGCCTTAACCCCAGTTATGTACAATACTCAAACACATATATAAATGAATGAAAAAGAAGATTAGGGTGGTTCTGCACCCACCAAAACTTGTGTGGCTCTCTGTCTCTCTCTCTCGCTCTCTCTCCTTCTTCCATTCTTGCTTCCATTGAGAGCACTCTCAACTGGTATCAGAGCCCGGGTGATCTAGCTGAGCGTGCGTGAATGCTTGGAAGCTCAGCAGCTTTGTGGGAGGAAGGAGAAGCTCTGTGGGAAGCTTTGTGGGTGACTTTACTTGCATCCGAGTGTGCAGAGACCTTGGAGGAACCTTTGGAAAAGTCACTTTGGCTTTGCGAAGTGGTTTTGAGAGCCTGTTAAGAGCTTTCAAAGAAAAAGTCGTTTTTTGAGCTTTTCCCTGTTCCGTTCGATGACAGAGACTCCGTATTGACTTGTAGAGGCAACTATTGCTTGCTTTTGGTATCCACATTACTTCAGGAGCCTGGAAACACCTTCATTCCTGAATCTGGGATCATTTCATTGGATTTCTGAGTCACTGTGTCAGTTCCTGCGTTTTTTGCCCGGGTGTTGGAACTCAAGTTTGGAGCAACCATTTGCAGATCTGTTAGTTCCGGTGGACTCAGGAGGTCCTAAAACTTCTATGTTGCTCATCATTCGCACTCCGGTGGAGTTTACAGATAGCTCTGTTTCCAAAAACGTTTTTCAGTCCGTGTGTTGGACCCAGTGATTGAGACCACGGTTTCCAAAACCGTCTGTCCCATTGCATTCCGGACGCCCAAAAACCCCTACCTATTAGTTCTTACGTGATTCGGTGGAGGATTTTCAGAGTTATAAATCTCTGTGTATTCGATTTCGTCTCTCTGTTATGCATTTTTCATGCTAAGGTTTTGAAACCTTAGATTTATGCCACATGGCAGTGGATAAGTGTTGACTCCCATTTCTCACTCATCGGTTGGGATTTTGGAGTTCTGGCAGAAGAGAGATATTTGCAGATTTTCTTGCTGAGTCCGATTATGCAATGGCGCCCATGTTTTAAAGCATCTCAGGTTCTATTTTCAATAGCGCTCATTACCGTGGGACTATGCTTTCTTGAGCATACCTTATGCAGATCACTCTGGTTGCAGTTTGAGCAGTGTGCGCTCATTCATGGTATGCATTGGGTTGCAGTGGATGATTTATAGGCCATTTGGATGCATTGCGGTCCTTGTTGGATGCGCTGATAGGCCCAAATTGCCTTGTGGGATGCTATTTTTTATGGACGCTTTGCACATGGATGCTATTTTAAGCTGAGGGACAGCTTTGAAACATTGCAGGTGATGCACTGATAGTGCTATGCTCTCTTGGATGAGACATTATTGATGCATATGCCAGTGGACAGTGTTTATGCTTGAGTCATTTGGCACTTATTGGCATTTTCTTTTGGGCCATATGGATGCATAGTATATGCACATGAGTCAGATGCATCTTTTTTGATGCTTTGAGCTTTGAGTCTTTTGTGATATTTCAGTCTATTGTGGCATACACATTTGGGTGCACCTGGTATTTGCTGTGATTCTCTCTTGCAGGCACTAGCATTTGGGATTTTGCTTTATTTGCATCATGGCATCCTCTTCCATGTCTGAAAAGGAGTTTTTCAGCATTAAAAAGTTTGATGGGACAAACTTTTCGTTGTGGAAAGAACAAATAAGGGATGTGCTTATTCAAAAGAAGCAGATTAAACCCTTGGCAGGGATTGAAGCTAAGCCTGCAAATATGTCTGAGGATGATTGGAATGAGTTGGATGCATTAGCAAAGTCTACTATTAGACTTCATCTTGCAGAGTCAGTTTATTTCACAGTAGTAAATGAGCAGACTACGGAAGATTTGTGGAAGAAACTGTGTGCCACTTATGAGAAGGAAACTGCCTCTAATAAAGTTTACCTCATGAAGAGGTTGTTTGAGCTGCAGATGAAGGAAGGGGTCTCCATTGCTTCTCACTTGAATGAATTCAATATTATTTTCAGCCAGCTTCAGGCTCAGAAGATGAATTTTGATGCGGAGACTAAGGCAATATTTCTCTTATGTTCATTGCCATCCTCATGGGATACGTTCCGTACAGCTGTCAGTAACTCTGCACCTGGTGGAGTACTGAAATTTGATGATGTTGTGGGTAGCTTGTTGGCCGAGGAGATTAGACGGAAGTCTATGGATGGCAACAAGCAGGATGCAGCCTTAAATGTGCAAAGGGGCAGATCACAGTTTAGGGGGAAGTCCCAAGAAAGAGGGAAGTCACGTAGCAAATCCAGGGCACGGAACATTGAGTGTTACCATTGTGGCAAGAAGGGCCATATGAAAAAGGATTGCTACAAGCTGAAAAGAGAGCAAAAGGATGAGAAAAAGAATGCAAATTGGGATGCAAATCAAAAGGAAGAGAGTCCAAGGGAGGACAAAGGAAAAGTGAAGATCGAGGAGATCAATGCAGTCACACATGATAGTGACAATGATGTTCTCTTCATGTCTAGTTTATCTGCAGAGTTGCTTGCCACTTCAGATGATGCATATTTCCAGGATTGGATTTTGGATTTTGGTGCTTCATTTCATGTTACTCCCCATAGGGAATGGTTCTCCACTTATGATAGTGGAAAGACAGGTTGTGTGCATCTTGGAAATGACTATGCATGTGACATAGTGGGAGCAGGTGACAAAGTTTTCTTTTGCAAATGGGTCTGCATTTGTTTTGAAACATGTGAGACATGTGCCTAAGCTGACCAAGAGTCTTATTTCAGTGGGTCAGCTAGATGATGCTGGTTTTCACACCACTTTTGGCTTTCAAATTTGGAAAATTCAAAAGGGCTCTATGCTTTTGGCCAGGGGTGCCAAGTGTGGGACTTTGTATCCCTTACATGTATCAGGGGTATTTGATCAATTTGTTGCAATAACCGAGCAGCCAAGCACTTCTTTGTGGCATTGTAGGTTGGGGCACATGAGCCAGAATGGAATGAAACTCTTATGCCGTTTGGGTTATGTACCGCATTTGAGTTTCTCTGATTTTGAATTTTGTGAGCATTGTCTCTATCGGAAGCAGACTAAATCAGCCCATAAAAGAAGGGGAAAGAAAGAGTTTGAAATGCTTGATTTGGTGCATTCAGACGTATGTGGTCCCATGCCTACACGGTCATTAGGCGGGGCCGAATACTATGTGACATTCATTGATGATGCAACTAGGAAAGTGTGGGCTTATGCTATAGCTCGGAAGAGTGATGTATTCCAGGTATTTCAGAAATGGCTGGCCTTGGTTGAGAATCAGTCAGGTAGAATGCTTAAATGCCTATGGATTGACAATGGTGGAGAGTATCTCTCTCATGACTTTCAGCATTTCTGTGATACACGTGGGATTAAGAGGGAGCTCACATCCCCTCGTACTCCAGAGCAAAATCCAGTTGCAGAAAAGATGAATCGTACCATTCAAGAAAGGCTGCAATGCATGCTTTCCAATGCAAGTCTTTCTCGTGGTTTTGGGGCTGAGGCAATGAAGACTGCAGTGCATGTGATCAATAGATCACCTAGTAAGAGTTTGGATGGTGGTATTCCTGAAGAGGCATGGAGTGGCAAGAAGCCCTCTTACTCTCATTTGCGTATATTTGGGTGTGAGGCATATGCACATGTGCCAAAAGAGCTTCGAAAGAAGCTAGATCCTAAGTCTAGGAAATGCATCTTTCTAGGTTATGGTGAAAGTGGAGAGATGGGCTATCGTCTCTGGGATCCAGAAGCAAAGAAGATCATACGCAGCCATGATGTGGTCTTCAATGAGAAGAAGATGCATAAGGCACCCATGAGGGATGTGGAAATGAGGAGAATCACTTTCCAGGATGTGAATCCACCTGCCTATGTTGATAGATAGCAAGCTGTCCATGCACCAAATGTGCAAGAAATGGTACAACCAAGTACTCCCACAGCTATACAATCAAGGGTAGATGATGGATCATCTATTGGTGGAAATGATGAGCCAAATGTGGCTGATATGCAAGTGGGACAGCAAGCTGAAATGCCCTTGAGAAGATCATCTAGAGTGTCTAGACCGCCTGATAGGTTTGTTCCAGGGGTAGATTATGTGATGCTTACTGATTGCGGGGAGCCTTCTTGCTACAAAGAGGCTATGATGCGTGAGGATCAACGCAAGTGGGAGTATGCTATATGCAATCAGAGATGAGTTCACTTATGAAGAATAAGACTTGGGACTTGGTTTCTTTGCCACATGGAAAGAAAGCATTGCCATGTAAATGGGTCTACAAAATGAAGGTCACAGGTGATGATGTGCCTAGGTACAAGGCCCGTTTGGTTGCTAAAGGGTTCAAGCAAGAGAAGGGTGTGGACTTTGATGAGATATTCTCTCCGGTTGTGAAGATGACCACGCTTAGATGCATGCTTGGACTAGTGGCATCAGAGGATATGGAGCTTATGCAGATGGATGTCAAGACAGCTTTCTTGCATGGGGATTTGCATGAGGAAATTTACATGGTTCAGCCGGAAGGCTTTGAAGAAAAGGGCAAAGAGCATTTAGTTTGCAAGCTAAAAAAGAGTCTCTATGGTCTTAAGCAAGCACCTAGAGAATGGTATCAGAAGTTTGATGCTTTCATTCGGTCCCAGGGTTTTAGGAGTGAAATTGATCACTGCCTCTACACTAAAAGGGCTAAGGATAATAGCCTAATAATCCTGGCACTATATGTGGATGATATGCTATTGGCTAGCAAGAATACTTATGAGCTAGATGCATTAAAGGCCAAGTTGCATGAGGCCTTTGATATGAAGGATTTGGGATTTGCAGGTCATATTCTTGGTATGCGCATCACGCGTGATCGGAGTAGGAAACTCCTTTGGCTTTCACAAAAAGAGTATGTTACAAAAGTATTACAGCGTTTCAATATGGAGGGGGGGAAGGCAGTGAGTACTCCATTGCCTCCATATGTGAAACTGAGTCATACAGATAGTCCCAAATCAGATGAGGAGAGGGCCATGATGGCCAAGGTTCCTTATGCATCAGCAGTTGGGAGTCTTATGTATGCTATGATAGCTACTAGACCAGACATTGCATTTGCAGTGGGAGTTGTTAGCCGGTATATGGCTAATCTAGGAAAGAGGCATTGGGAGGCAGTTAAGTGCATCATGAGGTACATGAAGGGTACCAAGGAGATGTGCATCTGCTTTGGTAAAGGAGACATGCGTGTACTTGGGTACACAGATTCAGACTATGCAGGGCATGTGGATAGTAGGAGATCCACTTCTGGTTATGTGTTCACCTTTGCAGGTGGTGCAGTGTCGTGGATGTCTCGTGCACAGAAGTGTGTTGCTTTGTCTACCACAGAGGCTGAGTATGTTGCAGCCACAGAGGGTTGCAAGGAGGCTATATGGCTTGATCGGCTAGTGGGAGATTTGGGGATTCATACAGGTGTACCGACATTGCATAGTGATTCCATGAGTGCTATTCAGCTAGCACGGAATCCGGTCTTTCATGCAAAGACCAAACACATTGAGGTCAGGTACCATTTCATCAGGGAGGTACTTGAGGACAAGCGCATAGAGCTTGTCAAGGTTCATACAGATGATAACCCTGCAGATATGCTGACGAAGAGTCTACCTAGTCAGCGGTTTGAGTATTGTCGTGTATTGATGGGCATTGGATAGTATGCTCACCGGTTGTTCTCCCTTAAAGGCACATTGTCCTTTAAGTGGGAGGTTGTGGGGATTAAAGGTCACTGTGCCTTAACCCCAGTTATGTACAATACTCAAACACATATATAAATGAATGAAAAAGAAGATTAGGGTGGTTCTGCACCCATCAAAACTTGTGTGGCTCTCTGTCTCTCTCTCTCGCTCTCTCTCCTTCTTCCATTCTTGCTTCCGTTGAGAGCACTCTCAATAGCAAGCAAGTGCATAGAAAAAGAAACAATTCAAAATTCTAAATAGTGTTGGATTTATTAAAAGATCTTTGAACATGCACAAATTGCACATTTTTAACTTCTTCCATTTTAGGGTGAATGTGAATACCAATATCAACAATTATTAATGTTTGAAGTAGACCACCATGTAGTAGTCGCACTGGTTTGGATTGCAAATTTTCAATCCATTTTGGTTTTCAACAAATCAAAAAAATGTTATGGAGCATGCCCTCAAATGGTTGTGCATCACTTTAGCACAACAATGGAGGCCTGTTAACCTATGCCTGATGTTCTCACACAACAACACAATGCATCCATAGATGCATTTTTAGACATGTTTATTGAATTAAAAAAAAAGTGATGGGTGCGTCTATAAGCCCACGTCTATAGGCGCATTTATATCATAGAGAGGTGCATATAGACACGCTATTAGAAACTCAAATAGACGCTATATAGAAAATTAAATTAAAACAAAAAGACATGCTAATAGACGCGGTTATAGACACTGCATAATTTATTTTTAAAAAAACAGAATGATGTGTGGTTGTACAGAATGTTGTGTATGCTGTGTGGTTGCAAGAATCCCATTTCTATAGTGTACAATATTGCAATTGTTACAACCAACATCATTTTAACTTATATGATTCGACGCACGTGTATAGTTGATGATTATAATTTTGAATAAAACATTATAACTCGAAAACATTTACATCACAAAGCATTCATTGATAAAACATTGCACGAGGAAATTGAATGCCAAAAAAATAAGCGGAGCATTTATTAATTCATAGTCCCAAAAATACTTGTATATACATATAGCACAAAGCCAAGCCACTTGTGGCTTCAAGTACAAAAAATAAGAGTGTATATTAATTTATAGCCCAAAAAGTGCTTGTCTTTAAATATAGCACAAAGCCAAACCACGTGTGGCTTCAAGTACAAAAAAGATTAGCTAGCACTACTTCTAGCACTACTTACATGACTAATCAGAGGCATCCTTGTCCTCGCTCCCATCATTAGAGCCTTCTTAATTGGCTTCTTCATTGCCTTCTTCCTCCTCAGTATCTTGACCTTCTTCCTCCTCAATATCCCCAGGAGCCTGTAAACTAGGGACAACATGTATCCATGTATGAAAAACTTGCAACATTGACATTTTTTAAGTACTTTTAAATACCTGCAAGGGCTCTGTAGTAGCCTTGATATACTACTCCTCAATAATCAACCCCCCCTTATCATAGAAGTACCTCCAAGTATGTTGCTAGCGATGTCCACGATGGTAGGTTGTCTCGGTAGGACTAAGGTATCTGCCCATGATAGCAAGTTGCAAGATGACACAATTTGCAGAGGGGTTAGTAGAAAGGAACAACCTCCTCATAAACCACATAAACACAATTTAATTTGAGATTGATGCTTACAAATTGGGCCTCCCATTATGCAATACCCCCTACTCAAAATTGCAAGCACTAACATTTTGGACTTTCATTTTGAGTTGTTATATTTATTTGTAGGATGTGTTCATCTTCAACAAGTACCTCCAGTTAGGATGAGTCTCTCCATTTCCACCATCGAGAAATGTGGTTAGAGCAAAAAATAAAATGTATGTGTGGTCTATGTTGTAGGAACATGTATCATGCATGTAGAATTACACTCAGTCACATCTCAAATGGGGTGCGACGGTATCCATGGTAAATGTTAAAGTGTTGAGTTTAATCGAGATACGTATGGGTGTTCAAGTGTTTGATATATTATCCCTTTATAATTTGATACAGGATGTAGTGCCATACCCACATATGTTGTCCTATGCTCATCGTGAGGAGGCGAAGCATCGGTAATATGAGGTGGGATCTTAAGGAGGGACTGTTATGGATGCATGGAGTGATGGTGATAGTAGACCTCCACAATTACCTCATGAGGCCATGGAGGAGGAGTTGTTCGATGAGAAGGTGCGAGATTCATTTACCCATCACTCCTCAGCTTGGGATGATAACATGGAGCAGGACGATATTTTTACTACAACATCGACACCTGTATTTGAGGGGTGCACATTCTCTATTCTACGTGACTCCTTTGAGTTACTAAACTTGCAAACCATTAATGGATAGAGCAATGTAAGTTTGAATACATTACTCAAGTAAGATTTTTGTTTTACAAACATGGTGACTTATGCTAATGAATCAATTATTGAAATACTTTTTCTCATTTATGGTCTTCACATGTAGGCTATTGTCTAAAATGCTTCCTAGGGAGAATAAATTACCGACCTCAAGAGATATGGTAAGGCAGCATGTGACATCTCTTGGAGGGTTGGATTACAAGAGCATCCATATTGCATGCATCAATGGAGCCATGGATCATGATTATTGTGGCATAATCCAAGATATTATTAAGCTTGACTTTTGACGCTTCTTTGTGTATGTTTTGGATGTCAAGTGGTTTAAGGACGTGGTGAAAAGAGACCCTAATGCAACAATCAAACGCCATGGAAGTGGCTTTGTAACGATTGACTCCACAAAGTTTTGGAAAAGCAAGGACACACTAGTACTACTGCAACAATGTGAATAGGTACTGTACACATATATAAAAATACTCATTCATATTTGATACCTTCAATGCAAGAAAAATAACATGTTTGTATTTGTGTTTGAATAGGTCGTGTATCAACCAACGGTGGATAATAATAGGTGGTGGCACGTCATACCTATTACGTCACATTCCAAAGTCATGTATAATACATTTACTAATATGGAGTGTATGGAGGATCATCATAGCCATGGAGGTGACGATGATCATGATACAAGAGAGGAGGATGATCATGAGATAGGAGATACATATCTCATACATATATTCAAGCCATTGTTGATGAGGACGATCGTACCATTGGTGATGCTGATTTCGATGAGCACAACAGCATAAGTAGTAGTGGGCAAAATGTATTTGTAGATCTCCACATTGGTTTGGATATTGAAGTAGATAGTTTGGCAAGGGTTGATCTCATTGAGGATGAGATTGAACCGTAGCCCATCATTGTATCATCCACATTTCTTACATTTGGCAGAACTATTTTATATTTTGTCTCATTCTCCTTACCTCACCTAATTTTTGTATATGTGTGTTTGGCAAAAACCATATTATCGTGTGTGACACGTGCACAACATTTATATTTTTATTTTGCACATTTATAAATGCATCTAAATGCACGTCTATTATACAGTGTAGACAGCTATTAACCGCATGTATAACTGTGCTGATAGACGCGTTAATAGCAGTGCTAATAGATGCACCCGTATTTTCATTAGTTTTATCAGCACTTATAGATGCACTCGCTATTTTGCGCATCTATTAAACTCATCTATGAATGCTTTTTGTTGTTCTGTCATTTAGGTGTGTCCTTGGGTTGAGGAGAAGCTCACATAGTGTAATTTTGAATGATTACTTGGTTGCATGTATGTACAGAATAAAATTTTAATGTTTTTGAATAAATAGCTATATCTCGTAGTCTTCAAGATGCATGCTTCACATGCAATATAGCACTTATAATGCTTTAACGGTCTCATTCCAAATCCTTATTCCATATTTTTTTGGTCTCATGTTAAAGTTTGGAATGTTTACTACAACTTGGAGACAAAGTTTGCTGAATTCCATTGAGCAATGCATAAGCTACAGGTGATCATGCAAGATACCTATATAGAGAAATTTTCCTAAACATCACCAAAAATGGCTAGACACAAGCAAACAATGACCCAACAACGCAAAAATGCAACGCAATACCAACTCAAAGATAAAGAAACTCGTTAAAGATACCCGCCCATGCAACCCACCATGCAGCCAATCATGCCGCCGCCCAGTGAGCTAGGGCAAAGCATCACACAACCCGAGTAAAGTCGAAAAGA
This sequence comes from Dipteris shenzhenensis, assembly GCF_047967505.1. Classification (NCBI taxonomy): domain Eukaryota; kingdom Viridiplantae; phylum Streptophyta; class Polypodiopsida; order Gleicheniales; family Dipteridaceae; genus Dipteris; species Dipteris shenzhenensis. The sequence goes on along the minus strand of NC_141608.1, from coordinate 24,093,754 downwards.
ACTCAAGTCGTCTTCGAGTTAACGATTTTTCCAGAATTTAAAAAAATACATGGATTTTTACACAACTTTTCCCGAATCTATTCCTAAAGCACTTGACTCTAACCGCCAGTGCTAACAAATAGAAAGAAAAATTCCACTTATTTGCTATTGTTGTCAACTCATATTTGCGACATTTTCAGAACTGCTTAAAGTTTTTATTCATGACAAAAAACAGCTTCCCCCTCCACGGGTGTCCAGACTAGTTAGAATGAAGGAGCACGTCCAGACGATAAGCAAACATCTATGCGAAAGTGTAACCAAACGACAATGCAAATCAGTTAGGTTATCGAATCAGGTGTGCATGTTCGTATGACGCAGTAATCGTGCGGCCTTCGGATGATGGCGTACACTCTAACGCAGAGTGAAAATGGGTAGATGTAGTAGCCGTTGGATTCCGGTGAAATAGCCCCCATTCCTTCTTAAAGAACGGAAGTGGTTTGGAGGTGACATTGATGTGAGAGTTTGTGTGCCCAGGGTGCAGCTGCGGGCATCGTGCTGAGTCGTGGCAGGTTCCCTTTCAAAACGCTGAGAGCAAAACAATGACAAAACCCGGTTCTGCTACTTTAAGCGGCCCAATATTGTGCCGTGGAGTGCAAGGTTTAGAAAAGGGAAGAGGTGCCGCACGATGGAATTATTAGCCGAAAGAGATGCAAGCGCTGCTGCACAGAAAAGCTATGTATATTTTTAGGTGCACAGTCTCCCCTTGACTGCAAAGCAGGCGGTGACTAGCTGATACACGACGATCATGCAGGAAGGTCGATGCCGATGATGGAACAAAGAAAAAGGAAGGAGCCTTGCTTTTGAGCTGGAAAATACGTCTCCGACGGGACAGCATTGGGAAGAGTCAATGGTCGTCGATATGAAGAAATACGTATATAAGCTTGGTACGATGCAGGGGTTGTGCATCAGGGTAAATGAGCCTTGTTCTTGAGTGGTGCATCAGGGTAGACGTTCTAGAAGTGTACAATGAGCAGCACTGCGGTGACTTGCCGTATATCTAGAAGTGTACGATCAGCAGCACTGCGGTGAGACTTTCTGCTACCGATCCACACGCCAGCCCATTTTCCACGATCGGAAACATCGCTATGAACCTGTAATCAGCAGCACTTGGCTCTACGTTATCTTTTCTGCACACTAGAACTCCATCGTCTTCGTCTTCCTCTTCTTGTTCTTCGTCATCACTTGGGCCGCGACGTTAACCAGCCGCGGGGAAAAATGTGCTACTCGGCTTCCTGTTGCTGATATTCGCAGCCAACGTATCCTCCTTATGCGCACAAATGATTTAGCAGCCATGCACACAGCCATCACCCGGCTCAACACCGCCATCCTGCTGGACAGAACTGACATCGGACCCTCCCAAATTAATCCTTCTTGACAAAATCGACATCGGACCTTAGGCTGATTTTGGGGGTTCCGATGTCAGTTCTGTCGAGCATGGCTATATCTCGGCTCCTTTTCGTTTCCCTTTACAATATGATGCGTCGCTGGCTTTTTCAGGCAAGTGCATGGCATGCGAGGATATCATCCAATCCCACTGAACTTGCGCTTATAGGTTAAGGTTTACATCGTCTTCCGTCTCACGCACTCTGTGTGTTGGATCCAGGAGCTCCACCGGTTACCTACATCACATCACAATTCTTTTTCATATTGCGTGGCTTCCTCCAGTAGACAGTACCTGGTTAGGCACAGGTTTCCAAAGCATTAAGGAAGTCCAGGTAGCAAATCGAAACAAACATTTCATAGATTGGACAAAGAGGTCTGAACTCAAAAAGAGTCAGCAAATCCAAGGGTTGAAAGTAAGAATCATACTAATATGATCTCGTTGATACTGTGTGGAAGTTTGATCTGATCCTTGGGATCAGATTTTTGTCAAACCTACATTAAAGTTGGTTCTTCACCTTCATTTTGTGCATTTTTGGGCTGCCACGTGTGGAGGCCTAAGTGAAGCCCATGCCAATTTCAGAGGCGATTTTTTTTTTGATTTCCTTTGGGAAAATTATTCCCACTGCGCCACATGCACCCTGTTGGCTGGGCTTAGGACCTGCGGAGCAGCCTGTTCCACGTGTGCCGCTGATTTCGTTGTACGTGTTGGCGATTCTGTGGGGGGCTACATGGAAGGTGCTTCGTTTGCAGTGAGGTGTGTTTTCTGCTTCATTTGCATGCATGTTGTGGTATCCTTCCCGCACCTCCCGTTGATGATATCTACATTCAACTGTGCTTTGGAGAGACAGTCGATGCCCAAGGATTGGTTAGGCTTAGTGTGCTGCTTTCATGACATGCTCTCGTCTCCTCCTTCGTAGTTGTTTTCTGATTGCACGAAGGATGCTGGACGATTGCATGAACGTTGTTTTGTATCAACACTACGAAGCATGAATTCTTGCGGACGTTTTGCCAGGTATGTATCCATTAATTGGATTATTGGAAAAGTAGAAATGGAGTGGGTTTCAAAGGACAAAAGGGCCGCATTCGAATATTGAGTCGAAGGAAATATAGTGTAAGGTTAATTGCAGGAGGTGGACAAGTGGAAATGCGAAAAATCATTTCCGGGATTGATGCATGCATTCAGTGAAGCGGTTGACGTGTCCATTCCTTCGAAGGTTTCTAGACTCCTCCAGAGAGGGCTTACGAGGGAAAGGCATGGGCAAAGGAAGACCAAGTCTTTAGCCTTCACCAAGGAAAGGTATGGGTGATCATGGGAGTGAAAAATCGAAAGAAACCCGTATGGCGAGCGGATTTCCAAAACGGTCATCAGGTCACTTATAAAAAGAGGATTCTTTGCAACGTCCGTCCATGGGATATTTTTGTTCTTGTTTTTTGTGTATACCCCTTAGGTGGCGCTTTATTTTGTGAGGAGGTGCTAATCAGTATGTCACGAGCGGAGCAAGCGATTTCTGACGATGGACTGGTGGGCTCAGGAGAACCTATGGACACTAGTAGTGCTGAATTTGACAAAGGTCTCTGTTCTCACGGTACTTCTTAATTCTTCTCAGAGTTCTCTTTAATATGTGTACGTGCCTGGTGGAGGACCTGTAGCGATGAAAATGTGCATCTTCTTATATATCCCATAGTCTGTAGTTCAGACAGTTTTCTTTCTGTCGTCCACTGTCTTTCTTGTTTTCTTGTCTTTCTTTTCTACCCTGGTTCAACTGCTTTCCGTTCTTTGTATTACTTCAAAATTGTTTACTGGGTTGTCATCGAAAAGCTCAACTATGAAGATCGCGAGTAATTTTAAATTGTCGTATCTTCTGTGCGGGTGCCAGCTTCAGTGTTGAGAATTTCCATTTTTTGGATCCGATTTGAGAATTATATATTTGAATGTCTGTCTCAAGGTCTGATGGATATGGCAGAATCTAAGAAGACATGTTTGAAGGATGTGCATTCAGTTATGCGAGGTATCGAGAGCTGAGATTCTTCAATTTCAGTACGAATTGTTAATCGGATGTCTTTGTATGCATACTCCGAATATCGATATTTATTATTTGTTACAAAACACGTTGATGAATGTAACACAGAGAATCGTGGAATTGAGGAATGCTTACATTCGAAGGAAAACACGAAGGTGAAGATATACGTTTGGAGATTGGCAGAAGTATTTGTGCGACAGAGCAAGTTCCAAAACGTTTGCATGTAGTTGACGATATATTTTGTTAACCAATTTCTATTTACCATTTCTCATAATGTACTTAGAATACGTGTGGGAAATCCTTCATTAAACCGTTGGTTTGGAAAAATCCATTTCTTTCAATAAACTCATCTTCTTTATTTTCTCATATTAGATGTTCTTGATTATTATCTCATGGATGGGCTTCTCCTTAGATATTTTAATACACATGGGAGTCTCAAAAACATCAGTTGGAAGTAAATTAGGGCCAAGGATTGAATCTTTTGATTCGACACAAGGTGTATGGGATTCTTTTTCATATGTTTGAGCCCCATTGATTGCTCATGTAGAGAAGGCATTTTTTTAATATTCATGTCATTGTAGGTCTTGTCCCAAGGTCTTGGCCCACGAATGAGAGAAGCTCGTCTGAGAGCTTGCGCAATATGGTGTTGTCTCATCTTCGGGCATGTGTTTGATAAAGACCTCAGCCCCTTCTCTAGTCTCGGTTGCAAGTTTTCCTCTAGTGCTAGCCCTAATTAAAGAAGGCGATATTCGTAAGAGCTCCAAAAAATATTGAAGACTGCTTCCTATGCGGCTGCTAAAAGCAAGCTTGTGCTGAAGGTACACCCTTTCTTTTTGCAGGTCTTTTGTTGTAAGTTCTTTGCATATTCTATCGAGGTTTATATTTGGCCTTGGTTGTTCAATTTGGCAAACCATCCGTGACAAAGGATGCAACATAAAATTGAAGTGCCGGACAAATTTATATATAAGGCCATTGATTCCAGAGGAATGGGGGCCCTTGGGAGTCATAGATCCCTAATCTGAACTTAGCAATCTCTATGCTTTTTGTTGCGCATACAACTTATTAATGTCTACACTTCTTGTTGCACAAATAATTTCATTTGAATCATTAACTATGAGAACATAAGTGTTTGTATATACCAATGTGATACTTATGCTAACTTTTCTAAACTACAACGTTATTTCATCCGATTATATAATTTTTGTTACATGTGTAAATTTGATCCCAAGTACTTATTCTGCTTAGATATTTTCATTTCTTTTTTTTTGGGTGAAATGACAGGTGGACGAGTTTGTTGATGAAGGCATCGCGATGAACATTGCAAAAAATATTTCATATATGGATGCAAGGAATGTATTGGGTGCATTTCATTTCACTATACTTCATCGGTTTTCATTTGCTTTCTTTTACTTTGCTTACTGTTGCTATGACTGCATCCTAGTGCCCAATTTCTTTGCCCAATTTCTTATTTGTTTACAAATCCTTGCCCTTGCAAGTAGAATGTACAGCTTGAACCAAGCCAATGAGGTCCCTTGGATTGGAAATACTCCAATCTATAAAAAACTTTGTACAAATGTTAATTGGTGCATTGAGTTTCTATTTTTATTGTATTTGGACATGATGCTTTCAAATTCACATGTGCAAGCCTTGGGGATAGCTTGCCACTTTACATCTTTCTTTTACCTTGTCTACAACCATGACTGCACTTTAGTGCTCAATTTCTTGATCTTGTAAAGAACCTTTTCCTTGTAAGTAAATCTACTACTCAAATCAACCCAGTGAGGGAGCCTCAATTGTGACTACTCCATTCTATAAAAAACTATGTGAAAATGTTATGCAATACATTGCCTTCCTACTGAAGGGAGACTGTTGGCCATCATTGACTATTGTTACGATTTACTAAATCAAACCTCTTGCCTATAAGTCCCATGAACCTAGAGAGGAATCTCGAAAGTTCACACTTTGCAGCGTTTGGTCCCACTTTCAAGCACTATCTTGTCAAGGAGTCATAAATTCCATTGGAAATTTGTATGCTAAAAGGCATCCCTGTTTGTTATCAATTTATGTTTACTTTTGAAAGGAGCATCGAACAAAGAATTTTTTGTAAATAATAACTCCAACTTCACATATACAAGTTATCCTTTGGGAGAAAGCAGATCACATCCACAAGCAACCCTTTGTTGGTACTCATAAAAACATTTGGGAAGATAGCCTCCTGATTGTTCATGACATAAGGCTAAAAAATTTGCATTCACAATGGATTCGACTATTAACTTGAACTCATACAATGTCGAGAGGAACAAAGAATTGATTAATAGAAACCCAAGAAATACCAACTTACTTTGTTGTTTGATATCTCTCCTCTATCTTCAGGTAATGGAATTGGCCAACACAAACCATGAACAACCAAAATTTTTGCTAATAAGTGAGTCAACTGCTCCTTCCAAAATTATGCCACTCACAAGAAAACCAAAGAAAAGAACATACAACATTTGGACAAGAGATGAAGAGTCAAATTTGGTGCATGTTCTACAACAAAACAAGCATTCAACAGTAAGAAGTATTGCTAATCTTTACAAAGAGAACAACTATAGAAGCAAGAACACTATTGAGGCAACATCCAATAAAATATACAAACTCAAAGCTACAACCTTCCATTCTAATGTTGCAAATGAAGCAGAATGCATCATACAAACCGAACAAGTATTGGGACTATATATTAGCAAGACCCCAATTGAAGCTATCAGATGCCATCAACAGATTCGGAACATAGGCAATGCAACCAAAAACTTTCAAATGAGAAATATCTGGTTTCCTACTAGTATACCTCTCCTCTGGCGTCATGCCATGTATTGCTGTAGTGGGAGTCCTGTTCATTATGTAGACTACTGTAGCAACTACTTTAGCCCAATAATAATCTGCCAGGTCTTTTTTGTTGAGCATGGCACAAGATACCTCTTTAATATGCCTGTTTTTCCTTTGTGTAAGTCCATTTTGTTGAGGGGTATGACTGCATGAATATTGCTGCTTTATGCCATGCTCTTACAAGAACCTTGCAAACTCATTTGAGAGGTACTCTCCCCCTCCATCTAACCTTAGGCATTTTATTTCCAGGCCTGTTTCTTTCTTAAGCATAGCTTTAAAAGCTTTGAAATGCCCAAACACTTCACTTTTCTTTTTCATAAAATACACCCAACTTTTTCTGCTGTAGTCATTAATAAAAGTGACAAAATAATGACAGCCTCCAATAGATGCAACTTTAGTAGTCCACACATCAGAGTGGATTAATTCCAATGCTCTCTTGAACATGTCTAGGAAATGGTTTCCTTGCCTGTTTTCCAAATTGACAGGCTTCACATACCTTATGCATTTCTGCAACCTTGAACTTAGGCAAATCCTGTGACAATATTTAGGGCCTACATTAATTTAAGTCGCTGTACATTAACATGACCAATGCGTTTATGCCAGATATCAATATTTGCAACTACACCGGTCCCATGTGCAAACATTGCTGGACTCAATTCAAGCATGTCTACATCCAACGTAAACATCCTGCCCTTCTTCTTTCCTTTTGCTATCAAGTGACCTTTATTTTTCATATCCTCAACAAAGCATCCATGAGGATTAAATCTGACCTGCAAGCCCTGCTCAACCGTTTGACCAACAGAAACTAGGTTCTTGCTGATATTCAGGACATGAAATACATCAGACAGGTATTTCTTTTTCCCATCCTGCATAGACAAAGGAATTTTACCAATATGCATAATCCTCCTATTTCGCAACATTTTGCCCTCATCCATGAGCCTCCTTTTGCAGTTGATGTTGTACTATCCTATCTTCTCTGTCTCCCATGATTGTTGTCTATGTAAAAGAGAGAAACCATCTCAAATCATTAATAGGTTTTCAGCAATTCAAGAAAATGTCACTAACATGTCATCAAGAAACAATGTAAGTTTGCTAGATCTCAAGACAAAGCAACCATCCAATCATCTTGCCCCCTCCTGACATAATTGGATGGTTATACATGTAGTAATATGGCTATGGAAATAGGCATGGGATGGCAAGTTGCCTTTTCCCACATCCCGCTCTTTCTCAAGTAACCATCTATCTGCACTATGATCATTTGCAACATCATTCTCTGTATGCAAATGTCAGTATCTCACACACACTAGTGCAATGGCTATCAATACCTACATGTGCACTTATCATGGCTCTTTGTTAGAATCTATGGAGTAAGGGACACCTACCTAGGTTAGACATACCTAACATGAGTTTAGATGTACATAACATACCTACATAAGTTCAACTAATTGTTCTAAAAAGAAAATATTACAATCTACACATAAATTCATGGTATAGTATGCCACAAATTTCATATTACAAAGATCTAGACAAGTATGGTTTGCAACATTCTCTAGCATGTCATTTGCGGGTTGATACAAGCTATCAATTGCGAGCTACACAACCGGCTAGACTTTCAATGGTTTGTTATCAACTGCTAGAGAATGCGAGCCAAAACCGACAAAATCGAAGTATTTTTATTTTCCTAATACGTAATATAAACTATAATATATCATTTACTATTTCACATCTATGTGCGAGCAGTTACCAGTTGGCTTATGCAGACCACCCACTGGCACATAGTTCAAAGATAATATGTATCCATATGCGAGTAGTTACAAGTCGTTATACACATGAATATAATGAGGATAGTCCCTTATTTCCAAGGGCACGCAAGAAGCAAGAACATGTCTCGAATGTCAAAGATAATAACATGCCAAAAGCTGATCTAGGAGACTATAATTGTGTCTCAACTGATGATAAAATCATAGAAGCTTTGAAGAAAGGGATAAAAAGTGTTGTTGAAAGGTGTACATTGGGTGTGAAGTTTTGCATATGAAGCCAAAGGGTGAGGACTTGAACTGGTGGCTAGAATCTTGGTTTGTTGGATTTGCACGTGTATATGCACAAGAGTCTGATTCTAAAGAAAAAGACTAACAAGTAGATCATGTGTCAAAATAAGAGGAGCACGGTGAGAATGATGCCTCCATAAGTGAAACCAAACTTTTAGTAGATTCTCTCCTAGATCAACAAGAAGCAGTAAACCCAGTTGTTACCATTGATGGTAATACTCTCTCAAAGTCCACATTGGTAAGCCAGCTTCATGGAAATCCCACAATCTCCGAAGATACACCTAAAAGGGTTTGACAAGGAGTGTACTGATGATTGTCATTAAAAAAAGCTTGATATGATGGTAGTTCCATCTTCCACTAAGATGGTGGTAGTTCCATCTTCCACTAAGATGATGAGAATAGTTGATATAATCCCATTGGGTGGCAAGTTTTAACCTCATTTTGTTGTTGATAAAAAAGGTCCATTGAAGTCAGAACTCCAGAACTCATGTAGCCTTGGGTCTCCCCACCTTCTTGAAACCTCAAATATTGCCTTTATATTCTCTGTATATCTTCATCCTGAACTTTACCTACTTATGTTTGTAGCAACATCTTGTAGAAAATCCCATAAGGCAGCGTTACCACCCATAGGTTGGACAAACTTGGGCTTCAATTATGTTGCTGCAAAATATTTTCACTGCATTTTGTGTTAGATTTTGAAGTTTAATGAGTTAGCTTGAAATCGTATTTTGAAATAGAACCAGTGTAATGAGTCAGTTTGAAATTGTATTTTGAAATAGCACTTGTGCATAGCAAATGTATTTCCTTCAGACTTTGAGGAGTGGGAACCAGTCGAGTGCTTCTTAGGTAAGTTTACTACCATTCATGAGGATTTAGAAAGGCAAATGCATGCTGGAGAGAAGTCCTTGACTTTGAAACAGAGAAATATCTATTGGTATAATGCCAAGTACATTACTCCAAGGACGGCATTAGGCTATGGCCATCTTCAATGCATTGCAACACCACAACTTGAAGACATGGATTGCAGCATGGTGGACACAAGAACAATGCAATCATACAAGGAAAAGATTGCAAAGAATGTGGGCATGGCCATGAAGTTTACATTTGGCTCTAAATGGGTAAGGTTGTCTTGGTTTATGCCTCTGCACATTCTTGCATATTGTTTTCATAATATCCAGATGCTATGAGATCTTTGCTTTGGATCATGCTTCTTAGCCTATTAGGGATGCCCTCCCAAGCCTAGGACTGCTACTTTAAACTTTCTTCTTTTTTCATGAGTGAATTGATGTGAGACTTTGACTTTATGTGCTCACTAAGAACCGTGCACAAATTTGATCTTGGAGGACACAAACATAGCCACACATGATCATATTTAGTGTAAGAGACTTAGTGTAAGAACATGGAAAATAGTCCTTGAGGAATTAAGGAACAAAAGATACCTATATTTTTCATCATAAAAGTATGCAACTTCTCTATAGCATCCTCTCTCTCTCTCTTTTGTCATCCTTTGCTGGATGATGCACTAGTTTGGTCATATCTTCTTTTTGTAGTCCTTGAGAAACCATATACTTGATCTCATGATTTTCACTCTCTAAGATGTAAAATCTCATGAAGTTAGAGAAGCTGTTGTAAGCTACATGCTTGGTCTTCGATCAAGCCTTTATCGTAAAGTTCATTACACTCATGACACCAAATCTGTACATGAGGCACGCCATCAAAGTCCTCAAAATGCAACTCGAACCTATCATCCATTGACACTGCCACTTCCATCAACTTTGATCTAGTTCTAGCACATTCCCATTGCCAAAGTTTAAGAATATTGGGCTTAGTAATCTGCTAGAGAGTTTTGAAGACATGTTCACCTGAGCTTCAAGATTCGCTTCTCCAGTTCGTGTATGCCCCTCCATAGGGTCTGCAACTCCTCAATAAAGGGTGCCATGTACACATCCATATTTTTGGCCTTGTCGTTCCCTGACACAAGTAGGGCAAGCATGAGGTGTCCCTTCTTTATTGTTAGCCATGGCGGGATATTGTAGTTCACCAAGACTATGGGCCATGTTGACCAAGATGTGGAGTGTAACCCAAAAGGTTTCATGTCATCCATTGAGAGCTCGAGATGCAAATTGTTTGGCTCCCTCACAAAGTCCGACCACATGTTGTGTATGTGCTTCCAAGTAGCACAATATACTGGGATCTTCAAAGTATCATCGGTGGACCGGTGTGTAGCATGCGACATCATCAATTGTGCAATGGAGCTGCATCTAAACGTGTGCTGTATTTGGGGATGATGTAAAAATGTCTCAAGAACTTCACTGGGATTGTCTCCCCCAACAAGTCATGTCTATTAATCTATGCTCCACACTTCAAGCAATTGACCAAATCACCATACTCACGATGAAACAAAATACAATCATTAGGGCAAGCATGGATGGTGTCATATTGCATCCCAATGATTGTCAACATATTCTTTGCTTCGTCTCTGGAATTGGGCATGGTATTTGGGACAAGCAACATCTTCTGGAGCAACCTATTACAATTTTCATATCCAAGAAACTTGTGAATGAGATACTAACTAATTAAAACAATTAGGAACAAGATACTAAGATCAAGGCTCTAAACCTCATCAAGGTTGAGACACTTGTGTCTCACTCCATACTTTGCTTGAAGATTCAAGATTGAGAGGCAAGCTCATAGTTTTGCTTGGGGGGGTCACTCATCATATATAACCCTATCACATGAGTTCAACAGAAGGATATTTTTTATTTCTAAAATTTACAGAAATAAATATACATAAGGGACTACTTAAAATAGTTTTGGGAAATTTTTACAGATTTGTATAGAAAAGGGGTACATTTTATTAATGAAAAATTTATAGATAAGGGATTTTAAAAATAGGCCTTGAATGCACGTGATATAGAGGGTTTATATATAGTGACCCCCCCGAGTAGTTTTGACATCCTCGCACCATCATACAACAATGTTGATGCCAAATCTTGCATCATGGTCTCACGCACAGACATCTCACCCCCATCTCCCGTGGTGCCTCCAAAAAAAGAATCCATCATGTTTGCCATACCCTCATCCTCCTCTAGAGGATCATCCTCAAGATCATCTTGATGGAACTGTGGTGGTCGTGCACATGCTGCCTTGCTACACTCCTCATCCTATATAATATAATGATGCAAGGTTAGTATGTGCAATAAGGACAAGCAAAATAAATGTGGACAAGAATCATTCAAATATCATTGGTTTACCAATGTTGCACTAGCATGTCTACCAACATCCTCTTCTAGTGGTGCCTCTCCATACATTTGCAAGTGGTGCATGACAATACGGCACTGTCTCGGTGGCCCCCTATTCGATAAGCTATCACTACTCATCCTCTCCTCCTGGACACGTCCACAACCATCCCCCCAAGTGAAGTCAAACACCCAAATACCCAAATCCCCCAAATTCCCTCAAATCCATGTATCCCCTGTATTCCCTCAAAATCCCCCAAATTCCTTCAAAATCGGCCTGTATCCCCCAAATTCCCTCGAAGCCTTGTATTCGATAAGCTGTCACTACTCATCCTCTCCACCTCGACACATCCACAACCATCCCCCCAAGTTAAGTAAAACACACAAATACCAAAATCCCCCAAATTCCCTCAAGCCCCTGTATCCCCTCTGTTTCACCAAACACCTTGGGGCCTAAATCCCCCCTACAACTAGCGCCTTAAGCGTTAGCAAAAGCGATGGGTGCAGGAACTCTTATCCTGTCTTCTCCCCTTTCCTCCGGATCCTCTCTTCTCTTCACTCTCTCTTCTCTTCACTCTTATTTATGTTAGAGTTATATAAAGCTTGCCCTAACTCAGCCTAGTCCTCAACTATATGTATGCCTATGATCTATGAATAGAATCACTTCCTTGGTAGCAACTCTTGTGTCTGTCTCTCTCCTCTCTCTCTCCCTCTTAACATGGTATCAGAGCCTGGCCACACTTTCACGTAAGTCTGAGAAGAAAGGAACATGATTTTTGTCAATATGACAACTCCATCATTCACACACCATTCTTTCTTATCATTTCGAATACTTGATCACTAGGTTTTGAGTTGATATGCAAAAGTTATCAAAGATGCATAAAAAATCATTGCCGTGATCATGATTGATGAAAACGGCCTGCGATGGCTTATTGAAAGAGTATGCGCCAGTTATTTTGACTGGCTAGATTACTATATTCCCATTTCAGGTAAGAAAGTTATGGTTGTTTATTTTGTGTTGCCTACTGTCAATAAATTGGTAGAAGAGTGTTTGGATAGGAAGATGAACACCCATAATTGGAGAGAGCTTGATCTAGGACATGAGAATAGAAAAGGTTCATACTTTTATAGGATCAATAATACTTGAAGCAAAAGCAAAAGCAATGAAAAACTAGACTTAATGATAAGAAGCTTTCTAATATGGCATTGCCCTCCTGCTTTTAGTCTCCACCAGTTGATCACACCATCTTGCACTCAGTATTTGTGTTTTCTTGGATTGAATACACTGGCATATCATGCTTTCACGTTCCCACATAGAGCAATAAGAGGCTCAATCACATAAAGAAAACTCTTCTAGCTACATGAATCCATAAAAGTTTAGATGAAGAGGAGACCCAATGCCCGCCGGTCATATCCATAAAAACCAAGAGCACAGGATCATTGTTGCAAGCATAGTCAATCTTCAGGGATGAAGATCTAATTATCTAATCAATGTCAAGTAAAGTCTCAATATTTTCGTTAAGAGTAAGGCAGCCCAATCTACATGCTTTTGTTGTGAGAATTATATATGTTCAATAGACCAAAAAGTTGATTGGGAAAATCACTTGGATAGTTTATCTACCATATGAAATAAATTTTTTCTTCCTATTAGGTCATTAGCAAAAATAATAGTTTAGCGCTTAGCACTAGTGGATTCATGCTGCTTTAAAAAAAGTAAAAGCCAATGATGCTTCACATCTATTAAGCTAGTTTTTATTTAGCACATCCTTTACTAACCAACTTCTTATTTATTGCATCGCTTATTGAGTCTTTGTGTAAGTATTTTGCTACTTAGCATTCATAGAACGTCCTTCAACCAAAGATCTCTGTCAATATCTATACTCAGGTACCTCACAAAACTTGATTGCTTTTCAGCGAGATGATGATGGTTAATTCCAAGATCACCAATCACTATGACATACATCTATGTGTTGGAGTTTTTCTTTGCATGTTGGTATAGAGATAAACCAACTTCCTTTAATGTTGTACATGATTGGGAACCATGATATCATCATAGTTCATTGCACTACTTTGTCCTTGATATTCCACTTGAAAGGTTATGTTATTTGTATTCCGCTACATTAATATGCTTGATGTTTTATTCGCAATGTTAATACATGTATTATTATGTACGTTCTGCTAACAAGTTGAGCTATAGCTTCAAGTTTTCATGAATCTTGAGGAGACTTGCCAAATATTCTATATCAAGCTTTACTTTCAGCGTGAGCTGATTGATTCAAAGGAGCTTCCAAAATATTTTGTATTGTTTTGAATGCTAGATTTTCTTTGATTATTTTATCATTTACTTTTAATTTCCTAAATGTTTTGTGTTATTTTGAAGATGAGAGTTAATTTTGATTATCTTATGATTTTGAAAGAAGGTTATCTTTCATCTTTTGTCAATCAAGCATGCCTATAGACCATCCATTGTATTTGATTTGGAGTAGGGTAAAGATTTGATATTGAGCTTTTCATTTATTACTGCTTGGAGGTTCCTCATCCTAAACACTTTCAAGATGTCATTCTAGGATGACTTGCTAATCATGTAGGTGTGCTTGATATGCAAAAGAAAATGTGGATCTAATGTTTCTTTAGGTCTTATAAGGTTACATCTTGCTTGACTTACTAGCTTCACTTTCACAAGCTGGTCCATCCTATGGAAGAAAAGGACTTGCCAAATGTTTTGTGTTGTTAACATGCTAACATGTTTTCTTTTAATGTTTCATTTCTATTTAGCTTTGATATCATTACTTCTTGGATGCCTTACTTCACATATATGAAGGCGCTTCTCACGTGTTTCCTTGTCATTTTCAGGCACTCGTTTGGAGCTCATATGTTCTCTTTCATCACACTCAGTTGTGTCTCTGAGTATATGCAAGTTTGCACAGGTACCTGGACACAATTCAATGGATTGAATTTACATAGCATACCTACAAGATGAGTACATCTGCTTTCTTTTTCCTACTCATCTATATTTATGAGTGTATGCAAGGTCTTGCTAGACCAGTGGTTTGTTCCTTCTTTGTTGATTAAATTATTGATGACTTATGGTATGTATTTACTTATTGGTTCACCTTATATCTTCAAGCAAGGCATACTTTTATTTTGCCCTTTTATTCCACCCTTTATGTGGTCAGGTATATGTATATGTCTTTCATGATGAACACATATGCTTGACTTATTGAGCACTTGTTTGGCTGTGGCACCTATGGATTGGATGTGGCAAGGTTCAACATCTTTCAAGTGACAATACATATAAACACATATGGCTAACTGCTTGAGTACTCATCTGGACGCGGCATATGGCTAACTACTTGACTACTCGTCTTGACGTTGTACATGGATTATTATTGAGTCTTCATTTGGATGTGATACATATTTATTTGGCTTTCACGGATGAACACATATGGATTACTTATTGAGTACTTGTTTGGACATGGCACATATGGATTACTTATTGAGTACTCATTTGGATGTGACACATACTTATATGGCTTTCACGATGAACACATATGGATTACTTATTGAGTAATCATTTTGACGTGGCATCTATGGTTTACTTATTGCATACTTTTTTGGACGTGGCAAGGTTCAAGGTCTTCAAGGTGAATATATTTATGAACGCATATGGATTACTTCTTGAGTACTCGTTTGGACAGGCACATACAGATTATTTTTAAGTACTCGTTTGGACATGGCACATATGGATTACTATTGAGTACTCGTTTGGATGTGATCACCAAATTCTCTAATGCCCATTTTCTCGGTTACTTTCGGATGTTCTTTGTAATCTTGGATCCTCATCTTCCTAGTTTTTTGGTACTTTCGGATGCAAAGAGGTTGTTATTTCATTCTTGTTATGATTATGTAAGCTGTATCTAATCCACACAAGCCTACCTCTTGTCATACGTGTGTGGATTATGCTCGTTGTATTTCCAGTTGTTTGGTACTTCGGGATGTGAAGAGGTTGCTATTTCATTCTTGTTATGATTATGTAAGCTGTATCTAATCTACACAAGCTTTCCTCTTGTCATACATGTGTGGATTATGCTCATTGTATTTCTAGTCATTCGATACTTCCACTATGAGGTTGCTATTTTGTTCATGTTATGATTATGTAAGTTGTGTCTAATCCACACAAGCTTGCCTCTTGTCATACATGTGTGGATTATGCTCATTGTATTTCCCATTGTTCAGTACTTCCCAATGCAAAGAGGTTGTTATTTTATTCCCACTATGATTATGTAAGCTGTGTCTAATCCACAAAAGCTTGCCTCTTGTCATACGTGTGTGGATTATGCTCGTTGTATTTTTGGTCGTATGGTACTTCCAACTACCCAGTTGTTCGCCCTGGCTTTGTGGACATCTTAAATCGCCCCTTTGGAGTGGTCGAAGCAATTTCCTCATACATTCATCCTTGGTACTACATAAAAGGATACTTGAATATCTGATGTGTTTGTATACACTGCATGAAACAGGACATTTACTTAAATATTTGTTGTGTTTGTATAGTACACTGCATGAAACCTGTCATTTTAGATGGATGAATGTGTAAAATGTGAAGGCATGATGATGAAGGTTTGAGGATGTTTGACAAGATTGAACTTGGAGACGATAAGCTCTCCTATTCATATGGAGAGCTTAAACATTGAACTTCAAAGTTGACATTTCTAGGCAGAGTTTTCACTACTACACATGGATCCTATTTTGATGTTTAAGTACCGATGTTTAGCGCATGTGGGGTGCTAATCGTCGGTATTGGAAGCGCACCTCGTCAAGGGCCGCTATATAGCGACTTTAGTCAAATGTCGCTATATAGTGACCATTGCTAAAGTCGCTATATAGCAACTTTCATCAAAATTATAAGTGTCGTTATATAGCGACACTGAGATACTTTTTTATAGCGATGTTTTACAGACAGTTTTTTTTCTCATATCGACCTTAAAAGTTAGTTTTCTCCAATGGCAATTTTTTTTAAAATTTTCATACATGTTTGATCTTTTGAGAGAATAAAAGTACGAGAGCATGTACATCAAGCCTTTGAAGCTCATATATTCATGTCTAAGTTTGAGATTTTCTTATATCGACCTTAAAAGTTAGTTTTCTCCAATGGCAAATTTTTTTAAATTTTCATACATGTTTGATCTTTTGAGAGAATAAAAGTATGAGAGCATGTACATCAAGCCTTTGAAGCTCATATATTCATGTCCAAGTTTGAGATGCAAAAAATCAATGAAGAGCATTTACATCAACGGTTTCATCTTCAGCCAAGTCTAACATGCCATTAAACAAGTCTATCTCTAACTCTATACCGAGTTGATCTCCTATATCATCATCGTACTCTAGCATCATATGTTCACCTAAAAGTACTTGATCATCTTCCTCAATAAAGTGTAGTGATTCTTGATGATCGTTGTCTTCTTCCTCAATATCGTGATCTCCATCTTCCTCCCGTGCGATGTCATTATGTGCATCTTCCTCTTGGCTCATATTGTGATCTTCATCTTCTTCGCTAGATTCATCTGGATCAATTGGATCCAGCATTGGTAGTGGCATCTCCATATCCACATCTCTATCTTCAAAAATTTGCTTACTTCATGGTGCAACTTGGATCACGTACCACCATCTTGGATCAAAACGATCTGGATGAAAAACCACCTATATTGAAGATGGGTGCCAAATGTCGTCAATTATATATATGAAATTATGCTTAAGTACATGTATCAATGGATCTTAAAAAATGAAAGCTTTGATTAATTAAATCATTAGTATGCACCTGCTCACAGTGCTAAGGAAGAACAAAAGTATCACTTTCATCGGTCCAAAGTTTGATGGAGTCTATTGCAAAGAAACCGCTACTATCTTTTCTCACTGTCACATGGGGACCATTGTAAATAGTTCAAAACCATTTTACAACAAGAATGAAAATACTAAATCGACTGAAATCAACTTCATAGATTTCGTGTTCAGTTCCACAATAATCTAACTGTGAGGAGAGAAGATTGGTATCCGAAGCACTTGCTCGGCTATCTTGTGTGAAGTTAGCCATGACTCCACAATCATACGTGACTCTCTTTGAATGGATGCGTTCCACGCAAAAATATCGTCCATATGACCATAATGCACTATACTTTTTGTACTGTAAAAGAGCATCATTTAAACAATGAAGATCAATCTATTTTATAGCGTATATTGCCACAAATAATTACTTAATTACGTCAAGAGGTAAGAAACTTACATGCATCAGCTTGCGCTCGTTTATTGTCTCTCCATTGCATTTGGCTTTATGTAGAGCCAGTTGTAGCCAATCAAGTGACATGTGAGTGGGGAGAAGAGCCAGATCCCATGGATATGGTTGCGATCACCTGTACATTACTTTGAATCTTGTCCTTGCATTTATTCTTTCTCCTTTGGCTGCTTCATATCTCTGAATCCACTTCTATATCTCCTTGCTATTGAGGATACAAAACTTATTGAATTTCTCCATGTGCTCTTCGCTCATCTTTCTTTTAATCCCTTTTCCTTGGGGAACCTCGCCAATGATGCGATCATCATCCTTGTTATGCCAAGCTTGCGGCATATCGGGATCCGTGGATGCAAGAAACTCCGTGATATATACTAATGACTCTTGAACAAGCCATCCCTCTCACAACAAGACAAAGCATCTACAGACATGCACACAGACGCGTTTACTGAACTAAATAAAAAACTTATGGGCGCATCTATTTGCGCATCTATTTTCATGTCTAGAGACCCGCATCTAATAGCATGTCTATATAGCAGACACACGACGTATAGATGCACATTTAGACGTGTAAATAGATGCTTTGCTTAAAAATTTAAAAACTAGAACGATGCATCATTAAATGCGTGTATAGATGTGTTTTTAAACGATCTTATAAATGCGTTTATAGATGCACAAATAGACGCTTCTCGAATAGACAGACACGTATATAGACACGTTTATAGACGCACTAATAGACGCTCTTTATAATATTTTTTTTAAATTTACAGAATGCTGTGTATGTTGTGTATGCTATATAGTTACAAGAATCCCATTTCCACATTGTGTAATTCAATTCTTACAGCCAACCACATTTTAATTACAATTCCAAATAAAACATTACAACTCCAAAACGCAGTAAAATTGAAAGCTCAAAAAGTGCTTGTATGTACATATAGCACGAAGCTAAGCCATGTCATGTGGCTTCAAGTACAAAAAATAAGAGGAGTGTATATACAAGAGACACGAAGCCAAGCCAGTGGATTTAAGTACAAAAAAAAGTAGCTAGCACTACTTCTACGACTAATCGTTGCTCCCTTCCACGCTCCCTTCTGTGCTCCCTTCTCCGCCTCCTTCCTCGTCTTCTTCCTCGTCGTCGTCTTATGCAGGGACCTGTAAACAAGGGACAACATATATCAATGTATGAAAAATCAAATCTTTACTTATAATATTGACATTATTTAATTACTTTCAAATACCTTGGGGACTGCTCCAGTAGCCTGGATATACTACTCCTCAGTAATCAACCCGTCATGATAGAAGTGCCTCCATGTATCTCCTCTGCGATGGTGGCAGTGGTAGGTTGCCTCGATAGGAGTAGGGTATCTGCCCACGATATCAAGCTGCAAGACGATACAATTTGCGGAGGGATTAGTACAAAGAAACAACCTCCTAATAAACTACATAAGCAATATAATTTGAGATCGATACTTACAAATTGGGCCTCCCATGAATCAACACGCCTTGCTCCAAAATGCATGCTTCCATATTGCTCCATCTGGATTCTTCGTGCCTCCACATGCTGCAAACTGGGGTCCTCCCTCGCTGACTTCATTGCTTTCTTCCACTCACGCTTGTGAGTGGTGTGGGGTGTGCCCCTTGGTGGTTGACCTCCCTCAAGCCTGGCAAGCTCCACTAGTGCCTGCCTCTTAAGCGAAGATCTTTTATTGCCAAGTATCGTAACAATCTTTGACTTGGCCCATTTATTTATGAACTGGCGATTGGGGGGGTTAGGATACCTAGAGCGAACAGCAACGAGGGTCTCATCAGCCAACCTCTTTGGCTGGTCTTTGTAGTGGATAAAGCAATCTCTGTAATTATTAGCAATTATAGAGCACATGAAGGCCATGATGTCCTTCCCTTGTGCATCCATCAAGATGCCTCCTGTCTGAGTGATGTCATAGAATATCATACCATCACTCGGAGGCACGTCTAAATCATCTGAATCATCATCGTCCCTACCACCACCCCTCCCAAAGCACTGTGCCATGCATCCCCCACCACTCTCCCTACTACTACGCTTGCTACCGTGTCGTGTCGAGCTAGTACATTGGCCACTCATAGCTCGAAACTGCATGGGACTACATGGACCACTTGTAGTTGGAGAACCGAGTCTCGACTGCACAGGAGTACGCCGATGGCTCTGGGAGACAGAAGGACCTCTTGACGGCATGGGGGAAGGGGCATAAGATGGCATGGTAGAAGGGGCATAAGACGGCATGAGGGAAGGGGCATAAGATGGCATGGGAGATGGGCCCGCGCTGTGTAGCCGGCTAGGCTGTGCTGACTCTGCTGGGGTGATCTCAGCTAGTGTGGGGTGGTTTGAAGATTGTAGTGTTGACTCTTGGGGGGTGTTTAGAGTACCCATCATATACCTGTATAACTCTGTAGGACTAGGAGGGTGCCCTAAAAGGTTATATAAGTCCCTAAAAATAGACTCTCAGAGATCAACTGAGCCCGAAGCGCTTCCTGGCCACATGATGAACTGGAAAAAAGAAAAAAAGGTGATTACTGATGAGCTGAGAAGAAAGGGGAAGGGAGGAGAGGATTAATGTCGGATCGCGTCTATAGATGCGTCTGACTAACATGTCTATTTTTGTGTATAATAGCACGTCTATAGATGCGGCTTTCTGTGTCTGCAAATAGGCTAGACGCGCATCTAAATGTGTTTGTAGATGCGGTTTTAGATGCGCTCTGAGACGCGCCTATAGACACGCTTCGATAGGCAAACTTTTCTAAAAAGTAAAAAAGGACATACGCCTGACACAAAAACGTAACACTGATACCCAAATCATGCATTTTTTGGATACAAGAAAGTACAAATCCAAAGAGAGCAAACTTCCAAAAAAGATCAACTGTAAAAAGACTTACCTTGGATAGAGGTATGGAAGGTTCTTCTCCTTTTTCAAAGTTGCTTCTCTTCCTTGTTTGCCCTCTTCTCCTTTAAGCTTGGAAGTAAGTGTGAGTGCTGTGACATGAAGTTGGGGGTAATAAACTTCATGCACCTCTTCACTTCCTGCTGCTTTCAAACGGACTGCCAAAGATATTTATCATTGAGAATGGGACATTAGAAAGAAGCTTTTATGCCAAGATACCACACCATACTTTCCTCCCTCATATGAGAATGAAGATGGTAACATCCCAAGTGATGTTGTAATCAAGCATAGGGAGGAGGAAAGGATCAGCAGAGGCCATAATCTCAGCGAGCCAGTCTGCGCCAAAGAGAAGAGCGATACGTTGTTGAAAGAAGATCTTGCGGTTCAACATGACACGAACTAATATACATCGAGGAGTTTGAAGGGGCTGATTGGGTCGGATGGGTAGATTCCGAGGAAACATTGCACCTCCTTCATAGACACCTTTACACTTAGCTCAAAACACACTACAAACTGTCATTAGACACAGAGGCCTATAACTTTTAGTAGAGACATGATATCAGAGAGTCAAACACACAAAGAGATGCATCTTGAGATGGGCTTTGAACTGATATAAGTTTCATTGAAAACAGATAGACGGTTGAAGAGATATGGACAGTTTACTGGAAGGGGGTAAAAACTGTCATGAAAACAGACTGTCAAACACAGAGACTCATAACTTTTTGTAGCAGTATTTGATTCAAGATCTTATCACATAGAAACTTGCGCCTTAAGAGAGCTTCACGCTGTAAATTTCATTACAATTGGACTACCGAGCATAAAGTTATGAGCAAAACACTAATAGGGGGTCAAACTATCATGAAAACTACCCTCCAACCAGGCTAATTTCGCTTAAGGAGGATGCTCCCTCAAGACTCCACCTTCATCAACGATCTACCCCTTATAGATTTTGCCTAGAAGAGGGGAAGAATTTTGCATGGTGGCTCAGAAAAGAGAGGGACCATGTGTGCACAGTGAGCAGCCGAATAGAAAGAACTTTTAAGGATTTGAAAGAAAGAAAAGGGAAGAGACACTCAAGAGAGAGAGAACCTGAAGTGACCGTCATTACAAATAGAGTGAGAATCCACTCCAACACTACAAACACAAGGGAGAAGAAGAGGTTTCATACATACAAGATGGAGCGGAAGCTCCAAGACTACTCATAGAGAGAGAATAAACTAGAGAGAGATGGACTCAAGAGTCTACATGAGAGAATATCTACAAGAGGGAGAGAAGGCTCATGGAAGAGGCTTGGGGAGACTAGAGCTACAGCAACATGAGGCCTAATGGTGGAAGAGATTGATGAACAAGGGAAAGGAGGGATCCTTTTATAGAGATTTTGTTACCCTCCTTCACCCATTTACAATTGCTACCTGTAGATTCCTTTCCCCATCAATCACATAAGCACGTATGTCACCATCCATGTCCTTTTTGGCTACTCTTGCCATGTGTCCCATCAAAAGATGCTCAAGACTCTTAAAATATTGAGAAAGTCAAGAGTCTCCTCACATGGAGCTCATAGGGACCCTCTCTTTTCCACATGTCCACATCCTCCTTATTCCACATAGGAGTTCTAGAAGGATTCATCTTGACTTCACACTCCTCCACATGCCTTCCACACGCTTGGCATGTGGCCTCTCTTATATTATTGGAACACATGGACATGAGCCCACCTCTTTATATGACTCACTCTTCCTATTTTCTAAAAACTCATAATATCCCATACACAAATAACTCTCACCCCATACCAAGGTATTTATAATTCATACCTATGGTATTTACAATGAGCCATTCCACTCATCCTCTCCATCCCATACAATATCATAGAAAATAGAAATAAGTGAGAGCCGCTAGGCTATCACTTGATACTCAAACTCTTATCAAACATAGAGAAAAACAATACCAATGCCAAATTAAAAATATAAATTTTTGGCGTCACATCTTTCCCCCCCAGCAGATCCTCTCTAGTACAGAGAGGGTGTGCTGGCCCTCAAAGTGGTTGAGCAAGAAGAATTTAAGGCAATACTCATTGGTGCATCCAGGTATCACCATGCCATCAACATCCTCAAGCTGATAGGTTCCATTTGTGACATTCATATACATCCTTATGGAGGCATGGCCAAAAGTAACCAATCTCTGCCTCCGTTGTGGTGTTAACCCTCGAGGAAACATGCCTTCTTCCACATATTGCTGAACATCTTGTAGTTTTGGCCATCCAGTGTCTACCCAAGAAACCACCCCCCGGTCTGGCACTACAATGGCTTTAGCTAACTCATTTGCCCTTTGATTTTCTTTTCTATTTATATGAACAAACTTGCAAAAGTCAAAGCGACTGCATTGTGCCATAGCCTTTTGATTAAGCTCCTTCAAATGAGGACTTCTTGTCTTGTAATGCCCTTGCATTTGCTTTATAATAAGCTGAGAATCTCCTCTTACTTCCAATTCTTTAACTTGACTTTGAAGACAACCCTCCAAACCAAGAATCAAAGCATTATACTCAGCTGCATTGTCAGTTGTGATACCTGGAAGTTCTTGTCCTCTTGCCCATACCTCAAGCTTGACCTTCAGGATTCATCAAGACTATCCCCCCGGCTCCTTGTTGGCATGAAGGACTAAAAGCCCCATCAAAATACAAAACAAAAGCTGTTGGTGGTGTATCCCTTTCGTCTTTAATGTTCTCCTTACATTTCTTTTCTTCTCCTAGATCCTCCCGACTTGTGAGCAAATCTGCCATAGTGGACCTAGTGGTATTTTCAGTGACAAAAGAGAAAGAGAACTCTTGAAGCTCTGATAACCATTTTGCAAATCTCCCCCTAGGATTAGGCTTGCAAACTAGATATGCTAATACAGACTGAGAGGTAAGGAAGAAAAATGGTCGAGGTAATAAATAGGAGCGAAACTTTCTGACGGAAAACACCAAAGAGAGAGCTTGCTGCTCCATTTCTTCATACCTTGTTTCTGCATCTATAAGCTATCGGCTGGCATAATAGATGGGTTGCATTCTACCTGCCGCTCCTTTTTGTAGTAATACAGCACCAACTGAATGCAAAGATACACTTGGATTTACATAAAAGTCTTGAGACCAATCAGGGGGATTCAATATTGGGCCCTTACTCATGGCCTCCTTAAGTAGCTGGAAAGACTCTTGTTGCTCCACACCCCATTGGAAAGAAACTCCTTTTCTTGTCAACAAGTTCATGGGATGCACTATCTCCGTGAAATCATCACAAAAGCGTTGATAATACTTGCTCTTTCCTAGAATTCTACGAACACTAGTGACACTCTCAAGACTTGGCAATGCCATGATTGCTTGAACCTTGTCAGGATCCATTTGCAGGCCTTCTTGAGACACAATATGCCCCAACAAGACTACTTTTGTTTGAGCCAAATGACACTTGCTAGGATTTAGACACCCTTTTGCTTCATCAATCCTAGCTAAGGCCATCTTTTTCTTCTCCATGTGATCTATGCGTCGAGAATAAATGCAAAAATCATCCAAAAACACCCGTATGAACTTTCCCAAGTAAGGCTCTAGGACTTGACTCATGAACCTTTGAAATATAGCTGGTGCATTGGTCAACCCAAAAGGCATCACTCTGTAAGCAAAAACTCCCCAAGGTGTGACAAATGATGTTTTCTTTTGATCTTCCTCCCGAATACGAATTTGAAAGTACCCAAAATACCCATCACATATAGAATACATCTCATGCCCTGCTACTTGGTCTAGTATTTCATCTTGAAATGGCAAAGGAAAATGATCCCTCTTAGTGCATGCATTCAAAGGATGAAAGTCCACACAAACTCGCCACTTATTTCCTTTCTTTGGTGTGACAACTATAGGAGATATCCATTCTAAATCATCAAAGGAAAGATGAATCCCGCCTCAAGTAGTTGTGTTACCTCTTTCTTTAGTGCCTCAGCTTGGATCACCCCCAATCGCCTTAAGCGTTTCACAACTGGCTTACTTTCTGGCTTCAACTCAATCTTTTGCTCCACAAGAGAGACTGGTCGAACCTGTGAATAGCTTGTTGCAAAGAGACATGGAAAATCATCTAGCATATCCAAGTACTGGAGCTTCTCACTACCTGATAGAGAATCACCAAGAAGCTCTTCATTGCGTTGGTGTCGTTTAGTGTGCTCCACATCCTCCACATGAAGTGTCTCTACAGGATCTTCTTGCACCACCACCTTGTTCCTTCCTGACTCATCCCGATCAACACCAAGACAAAGACCAAAGGCCACTCCTTCCACCTCACCCTCTGAGTTGGACTCCTCGGAGCTACACCCTATCTCTTCTTCTTCATCGGTTAAGTGAGAGCTTGAACTCTCTGATGTTGAAGACTCCTCCTTGACAACTTCCTTTTTGCGGCTTCTGATGTTGTAGCACACCTTCTTATCATTTCCCTACAAAGTCAATTCTCCAGTATCCCACTTTTGAACAGCCTTCACCTTGCGTAGCCAAGGCCTTCCCAAAATCAATGGATAGGCACGTGCATCTGGCTTGGTAGGGATCACCTGAAAAGTAGTCGGCACAGAAATTCCACATACATCCACTTCTAGATTCTTCACAACTCCCAAGGTCTTAACCCTAGTGTTGTCAGCCAATTTGATGCGATAAGGAGAGGTAGTACTAGAGTATTTTAAATCAGCATCAATCATGGTCTTCTCACTAATGACATTAATCGATGCACCTCCATCAATGTACACATTAGAAATCACTTGACCATCAATGATCACATCAACCACAGGTACATCATCACCAACATCTACATCTACCTTTTGAACAACAGGATTGGCACTTTTCTTCTTTTTCTTCTTTGACACCCTTGTGCTTGCTAGTTTTCCCCATTCCTTCCATAGTTTTGGAGACAAAGTAAGTAATTGACCAAAGGTAATATGAGCTTCCTTTTCTTTAAGGTCGGACAACAAGTCATAGCTTTGAATTCCTTGTCCTAAAGGAAAGTCTGACTGGCTAATTCTCCTTCTAGATGCCTTCTTTTTCTTACTACGGTGTTCCTCTTCCTGATGTTCCTCATCTACTTCTTCCTTGCTTTCTTCTTCTTCTTTTGCTTTACCACGCCCCCGTTTAGCCATCATTATGTCTCTTTCCTCATCCCCTGAAGAAGCTTCTAACAAGGATACTTGTTTTTCTTCTTTCTTTCTCAATCTAGGACACTCGGGGCGATAGTGACCTTTTTCATTACATTCATAGCAAGTGACCCCACTCCTATCTCGAGGCCTATCTTCACTCTTTGATGCTCTAGGTTGTCGTGCATTAACCAAATGCAATTTCAAATAAGCAAACTCTGCCATCAATTGGGAGATATTATGATCTAACTCAGAGGACTTTGGTACCTGAGGAGTGCCCATTACCTCCGCCTTAGAAGTTGAAGCTGTTGAAGACACAAAAGAGGATTCGATCTTTAGAGAAGCTTCTTTCTTGGTCGCAATGCGAAGTGCCTCCACGTATGTTGTTGGATCTTTACTCATTACTTTTGAGCAAAGACGAGGCTCCAAATCCATAACAAATTTGCTCATCTTTAAGTGCTCCATCCTTGAGAGACTTTGAGGGGCCGATGATGCCGATGCTACAGCTCACAAAGCTGCCCTTTCATACTTTGTCCATAAAGTTTCATATCGGATTGCCAATGCAGAGACCAACTCACCCTCTCCTTGACAGAACTGATCCAACTGCAACATCAAAGCATTTGGCGACTCCACTGCCCCAAATCTTTGCTTCATTGCTGCCACCACTTGGTCCCAGTCCTCCTTGGTAGAGTCTGGCAAGGTCTCATGCCAACTCAAGGCTACACCTTCAAGAAAATCAGGCAAAATCTCCGCCCGATCCTTCATGGACCATCCAGAAAGTCGGCATCCTCGAACAAAATCCCGAAGATAAGACTCCGGGTCTTCCCCTTGGGTCCCTCGAAACACTGGAATCTTCACCATGATGAAACACAAAAAGGAGACACCAAGATCCAAATAATATCCCAAACAAGATCCAAACAAGATCCCACAGAGCCTTAGTATACCAAGAACAACTTATTATATGCATAACCACTTGTTGAAAACCCTCCACAATGTGATCCTCAATAAAATCTTCAAAAATAAGTGACTAACCAGCACCATGAAAACATTGTGTATATATGCATTCTAGAATCACCCTTCTCACAATAGGAAGTGCACATAAAAGCTTCAAGATATTGTAATCTTCATCATTTGCATAGCAAAAGAAGTTGAAAGCATTAAGAATCACCACTCCACTGTTATAGTCGAAAAAACTACCCAAAGACTCAACTCTTCTTCACACCAAGCTGCCAGTGCATGGAACAATCCCCAATCTATCATTGTGCCTGCTGCCAGCATTGTTGATTCACCAACATATTCAACAATGCAAACATAAAGGATATGATCATGGTGACTGTGCGAATAGCTTGAGCATCACCTTCACAATCTTCAAGTTCTCTTAAACGGGTTGCAACTCGGTTGCAATCTCTTCTAAAGGAGTTCTTCCAGGCATCTTCTTTATCTCATCAAAACACATGCCTCTTCTGGGCATAACATGCAATCAAGTACACCTGAGACCGTTTAGTAAGGTGGGATGAATCCAATACCAAATGTACCCGGCGTCTCCACCAAAAGATGTGACATGAAGTTGGGGGTAATAAACTTCATGCACCTCTTCACTTCCTGCTACTTTCAAACAGACTGCCAAAGATATTTATCATTGAGAATGGGACATTAGAAAGAAGATTTTATGCCAAGATACCACACCATACTTTCCTCCCTTAGATGAGAATGAAGATGGTAACATCCCAAGTGATATTGTAATCAAGCATAGGGAGAAGGAAAGGATCAGCAGAGGCCATAATCTCAGCGAGCCAGTCTGCGCCAAAGAGAAGAGCGATACGTTGTTGAAAGAAGATCTTGCGGCTCAACATGACACGAACTAATATACATCAAAGAGTTTGAAGGGGCTGATTGGGTCGGATGGGTAGATTCCGAGGAAACATTGCACCTTCTTCATAGACACCTTTACACTTAGCTCAAAACACACTACAAACTATCATTAGACACAGAGGCCTATAACTTTCAGTAGAGACATGATATCAGAGTCTCAAGCAACAAAGAGATGCGCCTTGAGATGGGCTTCGCACTGATATAAGTTTCATTGAAAACAGACAGACAGTTGAAGAGATATGGATAGTTTACTTGAAGGGGGTAAAAACTGTCATGAAAATAGACTGTCAATCACAGAGACTCATAACTTTTTGCAGCAATATTTGATTCAAGATCTTATCACATAGAAACATGTGCCTTGAAGAGAACTTTGTGCTGATATAAATTTCATTACAATCGGACTACCGAGCAGAAAGTTATGAGCAAAACACTAACAAGGGGTCAAACTATCATGAAAACTACCCTCCACCTAGGCTAATTTCGCCTGAGCACGATGCTCCGTTAAGACTCCACCTTCATCAACGATCTACCCCTCATAGATTTCTCCTAGAAGAGGGGAAGAATTTTGCATGGTGGCTCGGAAAACAGAGGGACCATGTGTGCACAATGAGCAGCCGAATAGAAAGAACTTTTAAGGCTTTGAAAGAAAGAAAAGGGAAGAGACACTCAAGAGAGAGAGAACCTGAAGTGACCTTCATTACAAATAGAGTGAGAATCCACTCCAACACTACAAACACAAGAGAGAAGAAGAGGTTTCATACATACAAGAGGGAGTGGAAGCTCCAAGACTACTCATAGAGAGAGAATAAACTAGAGAGAGATGGACTCAAGAGTCTACATGAGAGAATATCTACAAGAGGGAGAGAAGGCTCATGGAAGAGGCTTGGGGAGACTAGAGCTACAGCAACATGAGGCCTAATGGTGGAAGAGATTGATGAACAAAGGAGAGGAGGGCTCCTTTTATAGAGATTTTGTTACCCTCCTTCACCCATTTACAATTGCTGCCTGTAGATTCCTTTCCCCATCAATCACATAAGCACGTATGTCACCATCCATGTCCTTTTTGGCTACTCTTGCCATGTGTCCCATCAAAAGATGCTCAAGACTCTTAAAATATTGAGAAAGTCAAGAGTCTCCTCACATGGAGCCCATAGGGACCCTCTCTTTTCCACATGTCCACATCCTCCTTATTCCACATAGGAGTTCTAGAAGGATTCCTCTTGACTTCACACTCCTCCACATGCCTTCCACACGCTTGGCATGTGGCCTCTCTTATATTATTGGAACACATGGACATGAGCCCACCTCTTCATATGACTCACTCTTCCTATTTTCTAAAAACTCATAATATCCCATACACAAATAACTCTCACCCCATACCAAGGTATTTATAATTCATACCTATGGTATTTACAATGAGCCATTCCACTCATCCTCTCCATCCCATACAATACCATAGAAAATAGAAATAAGTGAGAGCCGCTAGGCTATCACTTGATACTCAAACTCTTATCAAACATAGAGAAAAACAATACCAATGCCAAATTAAAAATATCAATTTTTGGCGTCACAGTGCCTTCCTATTAAGTGTAAGCTTGGAAGTAAGTGTGGGTGCCTTCCTCTTAAGCATCGAAACTGTGGATCTGCTAATAGCGAAGCAAGCAAGCCGTGCGAAGTATAAGTAATGTGAATAAAAGCAAAGCGAGCATGACAAAAGCAGATTTAAAAGCCGCGTCTATAAACACGTCTAATAGCGCGTCTATATACGCATCTAAATACATAGATTAGACATAGTTTTAGACATGCTTGTAGATGTGCACCATAGAATAGACAGATGCGGTTTTAGATGCGCTTGTAGACACGCACCACAGAACAGACACACACGGTTTTAGACGCGCCCGTAGACGTGCTACAGAGTTTAAAATTAAATATTTAAAGAAAAGCAGATTTTTTTGGGTTGTTTGTTTGTAGGATGTCTTCATCTTCAACAAGTAGCTCTAGTGAGGATGAATCCCTCCGTATCCACCATCGCGAAATGTGGTTGGAGCAAAAAATCAAATGTATGTGTGATCGATGTCGAGGAAACATGTATCGTGCATGCAAGATTACACTCAATCACATCTCAAAGTATGGAGAATGGGATGCGAGCGTAAACATGGTAAGGGTTTGTAAGTTAAGGTTGATTGAAATACCTATGGGTGTTCATATGTTTGAGTCATGATCCCATTTTAATTTGATATAGGATGCAGTGCCACACCCGCATATGTTACCCTATGCTCGCTCTGAGGAGGCGAAGCATCGACGATATGAGGTGGGATCTTCAGGAGGGACCGTTACGGATGCATGGAGTGATGGTGATAGTAGCCCTCCGCCATTACCTCATGAAGCCGTGGAGGAGGAGGTGTTTGATGATATGGTGCGGGATTTATATGTCCATCAAGGGAGGGATGATAGCATGGAGCAGGATGATCTTTTTACTGCAGCATCGACTCCACTGTTTGAGGGGTGCACATTCTCTGTTCTACTTGCCTCCCTTGAGTTACTAAACTTGCAAACCATCTATAGATGGAGCAATGCAAGTTTGAATGCATTACTCAAGTAAGCTTTAAAGTCTATTTTGCAAACATGGTGAATTATGCTAGTGGGTCAATTACTCGAATGCTTTTCCTCATTTATGGTCTTCACATGCAGGCTATTGTGTAAAATGCTTCCAAGGGAGAATAAATTACCGACCTCAAGAGATATGGAAAGGCAACATGTGACCTCTCTTGGAGGATTAGATTACAAGCGCATCTATGCATGTGTCAATGATTGCGTTTTGTTTCGTGGACTACATAAGGATGCAAGAGAGTGTCCTACTTGTGGAGAGGCAAGATATAGAGCAGATCTTAAAACTTTGGATGTGCCTCGTAAGGTTCTGCGACATTTTCCCATAATCCCTCACATCCAGCATATGTTCAAGTGCAAATCTATTGCAGAGCTCATGTCATGGCATTCCTCTCATCGATCAACCGATGGCAAGTGAAAAACTCCCGTGGACTCTCCTGCGTGGAAGCATATTGAAGAAACATGGCCAAGCTTCAAGGAAGAACCTAGGAGCTTGAGACTTGGATTGAGTATGGACGGTGTGAACCCATTTGGTCTCAAAAGCACCTCTTACAGTGTATGGCCAGTGATATTGGTGACTTATAATCTTCCACCCTCTATGGCTATTAAGAAAGGACATGTTATGCTATCCCTTCTAATTCCAGGGAAACATAATGTCAAAAACCTTGATGTTTATTTGGAGCCTTTGATTGACGAACTAGAGATACTTTGGAGAGGTATCGAGGTGCATGATGTGAGCAGGCCTCCCTTGTCATGAGACTTCAACTGCAAAGCAGTCTTGATGTGGACGAGATGCATGACTTCCCAGGCTATGGCGAGTGTTCAGGTAAGCATTGCACTTCTAATTATGAATAGGCAAAGGATGTGGCACCCTAAACGCACCTTCAACTCTTAATTGTGTCTATTGTTCAGGTCTCACTACATCGGGTTACCATGCATGTCCTATTTGTGGTCCTTCGCTAGTTGCCTCACGGGCAGACGCATTGAATAAGGTCATCTATGAGAATCACCATCGATTTCTCCCACCTGATCATCCTAGATATGTTGCCCCTTGGAATGAAGTCCTCCCACAATCACTCACCACGGGAGATTGGATGAGAATTTGGGATGGTTCCATGATCCTCCACCACTTGGCATGAGCCGGTAAGGGTTTGTAACTATTCTGTGCTATATTGGCTGGAAATAAATATTGCCCGCTAACACTTTATTTTGTTTAGATACTCCATCTTTTATCGTTTACCATATTGGTCCCACCTCAAGATCAATCACCTGCTTGATCCCATGCATATCTTCAAGAATGTGACATCTACCATTTGGGAGCATTTGAATGGGACACGAGATTCCGTAGGCATAAGGGAGGATCTACGTACCACAGGGAGGATGCATGAAGCTTGGCCACAAGAGAGACCAAATGGGTGTGTTTTTTTACCTCGTGCACCGTGGAAGTTATCAAAGCTAGAGATGGCGATAGTGAAGCACGCTATTACTACAATTCATACTCCCACTGGATGCATGAGTTGTTTGAAGGGAGCCTTTACAAAGAGAAAGAAAAGAGGTGTAGAGAAATTATATGGCTTGAAATCTCATGATTGGCACAAGATGCTCCAAGTAAGTATTTTATGTGCATAATATATTTTTCCTTTCAAATTTGTGAGTGAATAATTATAAGCAACTAATCAACCACCTCCTCGTGGGTTCAGTTCATACTACCTACTAGCATTTCACGTAGTGCATCAAAGGACGTGAAAGATTATATTTACAAGATGGGCGAGCTTGTGAGGTACTTTACGTGATACAAAATATGATGCGTATCAATGCTCCATGCAAGGTGTTCTTATTGCTAATATGCTGTACTTTTTCATTTCTAAGTATGTGAGCTCAAAGGCCCACCACGCTTGAGAATGCTCGAGTTATGTTAGTGGAGGTGGTTTGTTTAGTGGAGGAGACATTTCCACGTTCTATTCTCACAAGCCAACTACATCTTATAGTGCATTTGGTGGATGAGATTGCTATATGCAGTACTATACATGCACGATGGTTGTTCTTCCTCGAGCACTTCATGAAGACCTTGAAGGGCTTCAGAGTATATATTTCTGAGTTTCTTGTTGATGTGGATAGCTCTCTCCCACAACTATGGAGAGATGATGAAGATCTAAGGATGACCTCTATTGTGCCTCAAGGGAAAGGACGCAACAAAGTAATAGACACATAGTTGCATAATAGTATCAACCTCTATTGCGTGCTTAATAGTGATATGATGAAAAGATGGGTGACAAGATACAAGGATGCAAAGGCAAGAAGACAAGAAGAAAGGGCCCTCTTTTGTACACACCACGGATCTCGTGTGCCATACCCTCAGTATCTAAGAGCACTTCCAAAGGATATTCATGTGGATTGGCTACTTGATGAAATGGAGAAAGCAGAGAAAGACGAGGGGATGCATATCACAATGGAAGAATGGGAGTATGCTAGGGGATGCATGAGCAAGGTCGGTATATAGAATGTTATGCATAAGTTAGGAGCTTTCAATAATTTAGATTGCTTATTTAATTGATTTTTTCTTGGTGTAGTGCACTATGTTCAATGCTATATGGTGTGACGGCAAGCACTTTTGAACACAACGAATTGATGATAAGAGAAACACACAAGATTGCAGCGTCATTGCTAGCTTTGAGGGAGCCAATGGAGCCATGGATGATTATTGTGGCATAATCCAAGATATTATTAAGCTTGACTTTCGACGCTTCTTTGTGTATGTTTTGGATGTAAAGTGGTTTAAGGACGTGGTGGAAAGAGGCCCTAATGCAACAATCAAACTCCATGCAAGTGGCTTTGTAATTATTGACTCCACAAAGTTTTGGCAAAGCAGGAAGGACACACTAGTACTACCGCAACAATGTGAACAGGTATTGTGCACACATATAAAAATCCTCGCTTTTAAATATTTGATGCAAGAAAAATAACATGATTGTATTTGTGTTTGAATTAGGTTGTCTATCAACCAATGGTGGATAATAATAGATGGTGGCATGTCATACCTATTATGCCACGTTCCAAAGTGATGTATAGTACATTTACTAATATGGAGCGTATGGAGGATGATCATGGCCATGGACGTGATGATGACCGTGATACGAGAGAGGAGGATGATCATGAGATAGGAGATACAGATATTGAGGCCATTACCCGTGAGGACGAGCCTACCATTGGTGATGCTGATTTCGATGAGCACATTAGTAGCACAAGTAGTAATGGGTTGAATGTATTTGTAGATCTAAACACTTGTTAGGATTTTGAAGTAGATAGTTTGGCAAGGGTTGATCTCATTGAGGATGAGATTGAACCGTAGCCCATCATTGTCTCATTCTCCTCACCTCACTTAATTCTTGTATATGTGGGCCTGCAAAAGGCATTGATGTTTTTGTTAATATTATGTGCTTTGATAATCATGGAAAATGTTTGGAAAGCAATGATGTACACCAAAATCTCACTTTCTGTATTATCTGGTCTAAATACGTGTCTAAATACGCATCTAATTCCCTGTGTAAACACGCTAATAAACACCCTAATACATGTGCAAATAGATGCATTGATAAATGCAATGTTAGACGGGCCCATATTTTCTCAATTTAGATGCGCAAATAGACGTGTTAATACATGCGCAAATAGACGCGCTGATAAATGCAATGTTAGACGGGCTAGTATTTTCTCAGTTTAAACGCGCAAGTAGACATGTTAATACACGCGCAAATTGACGATCTGTTAGATGCACTATTAGACACGCCTGTAATTCCTCTACTCAAGCAATGCCTATAGATGCGTGTGCTATTTTGTGCATCTACCAAGCGCGTCTATAGTTGCTTTGTGTTGTTATGTCTGCCATGCTTGCTTCTAGTCTTGCTCTTTGTCTTACAAATCCCTTCAAAGTTTTCATAAACCGCTCAAGAAAAAACATCCACCGACTATGAACGGTACCTACAATAGCCACCTCATCAACTATGTGCACAAGCAAGTGTACTTGAGTTGTCATAATGCTTGAGGGAAAGTGCTTCTCAAGCAAGCATACGGCTTCGATGGATTCCACCCTAGCCTTCTCGATGCTCGATATGGAGATATTTTTTTGAGATATCCACCTATTTCACATGCCCATGTAAGATATTTTCATAATCAGTCTACAGATTATTCAGCTTAAATTGAAGAAAATGCAATCAATGCGATTTTATAGTAAGCATACCTCACAATACCACTGATCCTGAATATAGCATTTCTAACATCTTCTTGTAAGCACCCTTTTATTGTAATTGGGAGGATGAACTATCAAAGCAACAAAGAAGTCATGTCAACAATATAACATAATCATAATTATGCTAACGCATCATGATTATTGGTACACTAATCTTACAGCTTCGAATACCTGTAAGACTTTGTGCCGATCATGGGACTTGAGCCCACTAAGCTTATTGTCCTTTGAAAATTCTCCTTTCAAGCAATGCATGTACCCTGTGGGTGTTTGAAAAGAGGTAATGTCTACCTTGACCGCTGCCTCCTCCCTTGTAGAGAGGATCCACGTTGCTTTCGGGAGGATAACTTTTCCCGAAGCATGCATTTGGGGCCACAAACGAGATCCTATTCATAGCACGCAAGTCTTCTCACACTCCTCTCGAGTCTTTGGAACCAACCAAGTGTGCCCAAATAGTAGCCCCCACATTCTTAAAGATATGCATGGGATCCAAGAGATGATTGATTTGTAACTGACCCCAATAAGGAAGCTCGTGAAAGATCCATAGCCTCTTCATACCAGGAGGAGGTTCCTCTCCATTCACCCTCCAAGCCTGAATCTAGTCAGTTCCCTTTAAATATGATGGTGGTGGATCAAGCTGACCTCCACGCACGAGATGGTCCAGCGGAAGATATTGAACATGACCATAAACATTTTTCCTCATATGTTTAAAGTATCGTGCAAGCGATTTTAAACCCGGTCCACAAATAGGACAAGCATGGTACCCACTTGTAACAAGTTGTGCACGGGTGCATGAATGTGTTAGTATAAGACATGCGTGCAAAAGAGAGTCATAAAAGCATAATCCTCTCTTCCCCATGTAGAGACACAACCATGTACCTGCGCACTCTCCATATCCTTAGTAGTCATGCATGGTCTACATCAAGATACCCCTCACCAAAATATCATTGGTATGTCTAGGAGCTTTGGAAATATCAAAGACCCGCACTCCTCTCCATAATATCTGTAACTCCTCTATCAAAGGTGCCATGTACACGTCCACATTTTTTGCCTTGTACTTCTGTGCTTGTACTTCTGTGGCACAAGTAGTGTAAGCATGAGGTGTCCCTTTTTTATTGTTAGCATATGCTTTCTTTCCTTTTCTCTTATGCTTATGCTCTTTTTCCCTTTTCCTTCTCTTATGCTTATGCTTATGCATGAGCATATGTCTCCTTCTCCTTCTCCTTCTCCTCTTTTCCTCTTTTCCTCTCTCTTTCCCCCCCTCTTTCCCCTCTTTCAATCTCTTTTCATAAGCATATGTATTTGCCTATGCTTAAGCTTTCTCTCTTTTCTTTTATGCTTATATGCTCATACATAAGCATAAGCATATGATTTGTTTCCTTTTCTCTTATGCTTATGCTCTTTTTCCCTCTTTTTTCTCTTATGCTTATGCTTATGCATGAGCATATGTCTCCTCCTCCTTCTCCTTCTCCTCTTTTCCTCTTTTCCTCTCTCTTTCCCCCCCTCTTTCCCCTCTTTCAATCTCTTTTCATAAGCATATGTATTTGCCTGTGCTTAAGCTCTCTCTCTTTTTCTTTTATGCTCATATGCTCATGCATAAGCATAAGCATATGCTTTCTTTCCTTATGCTTATGCTATTTCTCCCTCTTCCTTCTCTTATGCTTATGCTTATGCATGAGCATATGACTCCTTCTCCTTCTCCTTTCCTTCTCTTCTTTTTCCCTCTCTTTTTCTCTTTTTTTCATAAGCATCTGCCTATGCATGTCCTTCTCCTTCTCCTTCTCTCTTCTTTCTCTTATGCTTATGCATAAGAATAAGCATATCCTTTCCTTCCCTTTCTCTTATGCTTATGCTCTTTTTCCCTCTTCCTTCTCTTATGCTTATGCTTATGCTTATGCATGAGCATATGTCTCCTTCTCCTCTTCTCCTCTCCTCCTCTCTCCCTCTCCTTCTCCTTTCCTTATTTCAATCTCTTTTTCCCCTCTTCCTCCTTTCCTTCTCTCATGAGCATGTCTCATTTTCCTCTTTTCCTCTCTTGTTTCTCTTCTCCTTCTTCTTCTCTCTTCTTTATCTTCTCCTTCTTCTTCTCCTTCTCTCTTCTTTCTCTTCTTTTTTCCTCCTCTCTTCTTTATCTTCTCTCTTCCTCTCTTTTTGTCTTCTTTTCATAAGCATATGCCTATGCCTATGCCTATGCCTATGCTTATGTTTGTTCTTTGTTTTTTATTTTCGTGTTTATGTCCACGTTAGACATGGGATCACATCACACGTCCGACAAGTACGGACAGCCTCATAGGAGGAGACATCACGATCTCTATTCTCCAGAGGACTTTGATTCCTCTCAGGTGACACCTCTGGGGCCTACCCCTGGCCCAACTCCTCTTGGACGTAGCACTGCAATTACCCCTGGCCCGGACTCCTCTCGGATGTAGCACTGCGACTACCCCTCGGGGAACTCCTTTGCCAACAGCCCATGGCTTTGTCGGGAGTCTTGATGAGTTTGTAGCACAGATGACGGATGAGGAGGCACCGAGATTCTTCTCTTTGCTATCTTAGAGGACCTCGGCAATTCCCTCTCCTACATCGATGGCTGGACCTACTGCCCAACCATCCCCTTGTGCCCCTTCGACCGAGGGGTCATCACCTGCGCATGCTTATCGTAAGGGAAGGAAGAGTAGGAGGGGTTGCTTATGTTATGCTGACTCGAGAGATGTAGATGAGTCAACACACTCACATCCCTAGCCTACAGGTTTCCACTTGGTCCCGAGACATAGTATCAGTCAGGTCCCTTATCCTCTCCTACTCCCACTACTACTCCTCACTCCAGAAGCGCTCGTACAGCTTCCACTCGCTCTGACTCTGCCACTACCATGAGTCCTCCTTACCCAGTCGAGGACCTCTCCTATCAAATCATGGCTGTTGGGGAGATAATAGAAGATAGAAAGGGAAAAGCAGTGATGGCCACCATGAGGCAGTTGATGAGCCACCACTTCAAGAGCGGCATTACTACTGATTGGTGGTATCAAGATGACCAAAAGAAGCAGGCGGTCATGGATGAATAAAAAGAAAAATACCCTAATCCACCAAATTGGGAGTTCAATGAGAATTGTGGGGGTTAAAGGTCACTGTGCCTTAACCCCAATTATGTACAATACTCAAACACACATATAAATGAATGAAAAAGAAGATTAGGGTGGTTCTGCACCCACCAAACTTGTGTGGCTCTCTGTCTCTCTCTCTCCTTCTTCCTTTCTTGCTTCCGTTGAGAGCACTCTCAACTGGTATCAGAGCCCGGGTGATCTAGCTGAGCGTGCGTGAATGCTTGAAGCTCAGCAGCTCTGTGGGAGGAAGGAGAAGCTTTGTGGGTGACTTTACTTGCATCCGAGTGTGCAGAGACCTTGGAGGAACCTTTGGAAAAGTCAATTTGGCTTTACGAAGTGGTTTTGAGAGCCTATCAAGTGGTTTGAAAGAAAAAGTCGTTTTTTGAGCTTTTCCCTGTTCCGTTCGATGACAGAGACTCCATATTGACTTGTAGAGGCAACTATTGCTTGCTTTTGGTGTCCACATTACTTCAGAAGCCTGGAAACACCTTCATTCC
This sequence comes from Dipteris shenzhenensis, assembly GCF_047967505.1. Classification (NCBI taxonomy): domain Eukaryota; kingdom Viridiplantae; phylum Streptophyta; class Polypodiopsida; order Gleicheniales; family Dipteridaceae; genus Dipteris; species Dipteris shenzhenensis. Next base: position 24,055,520 of record NC_141608.1, on the reverse strand, counting down.
TGAATCTGGGATCATTTCAGTGGACTTCTGACTCACTGTGTCAGTTCCTGCGTTTTTTACCCGGGTGTTGGAACTCAAGTTTGGAGCAACCATTTGCAGATCTGTCAGTTCCGGTGGACTCAGGAGGTCCTTAAACTTCTTTGTTGCTCATCATTCGCACTCCGGTGGAGTTTACAGATAGCTCTGTTTCCAAAAACGTTTTTCAGTCCGTGTGTTGGACCCAGTGATTGAGACCACGGTTTCCAAAACCGTCTGTCCCATTGCGTTCCGGACGCCCAAAAACCCCTACCTATCAGTTCTTGCGTGATTTGGTGGAGGATTTTCAGAGATATAGATCTCTGTGTATTCGATTTCGTCTCTCTGTTATGCATTTTTCATTCTAAGGTTTTGAAACCTTAGATTTATGCCACATGGCAGTGGATAAGTGTTGACTCCCATTTCTCACTCATCGGTTGGGATTTTGGAGTTCTGGCAGAAGAGAGATACTTGCAGATTTTCTTGCTGAGTCCGATTATGCAATGGCGCCCATGTTTTGAAGCATCTCAGGTTCTATTTTCAGTAGCGCTCATTACCGTGGGACTATGATTTCTTGAGCATACCTTATGCAGATCACTCTGGTTGCAGTTTGAGTAGTGTGCGCTCATTCGTGGTATGCATTGGGTTGTAGTGGATGATTTATAGGCCATTTAGATGCATTGCGGTCCTTGTTGGATGCGCTGATAGGCCCAAATTGCCTTGTGGGATGCTATTTTTATGGACACTTTGCACATGGATGCTATTTTATGCTGAGGGACAGCTTTGAAACATTGCAGGTGATGCACTGATAGTGCTATGCTCTCTTGGATGAGACATTATTGATGCATATGCCAGTGGACAGTGTTTATGCTTGAGTCATTTGGCACTTATTGGCATTTTCTTTTGGGCCAGATTTGCTCATATGGATGCATAGTATATGCACATGAGTCAAATGCATCTTTTGATGCTTTGAGCTTTGAATTTTGGTGACATTTCACTCTATTGTGGCATACACATTTGGGTGCACCTAGTATTTGGTGTGATTCTCTCTTGAGACACTAGCATTTGGGATTTTGTTTCATTTGCATCATGGCATCCTCTTCCATGTCTGAAAAGGATTTTTTCAGCATTAAAAAGTTTGATGGGACAAACTTTTCTTTGTGGAAAGAACAAATAAGGGATGTGCTTATTCAAAAGAAGCAGATTAAACCCTTGGCAGGGATTGAAGCTAAGCCTGCAAATATGTCTGAAGATGATTGGAATGAGTTGGATGCATTAGCAAAGTCTACTATTAGACTTCATCTTGCAGAGTCAGTTTATTTCACAGTAGTAAATGAGCAGACTACGGAAGATTTGTGGAAGAAACTGTGTGCCACTTATGAGAAGGAAACTGCCTCTAATAAAGTTTACCTCATGAAGAGGTTGTTTGAGCTGCAGATGAAGGAAGGGGTCTCCATTGCTTCTCACTTGAATGAATTCAATATTATTTTTAGCCAGCTTCAGGCTCAGAAAATGAATTTTGATGCGGAGACTAAGGCAATATTTCTCTTATGTTCATTGCCATCCTCATGGGATACCTTCCGTACAGCTGTCAGTAACTCTGCACCTGGTGGAGTACTGAAATTTGATGATGTTGTGGGTAGCTTGTTGGCTGAGGAGATTAGACGAAAGTCTATGGATGGCAACAAGCAGGATGCAGCCTTAAATGTGCAAAGGGGCAGATCACAGTTCAGGGGGAAGTCCCAAGAAAGAGGGAAGTCACGTAGCAAATCCAGGGCACGGAACATTGAGTGTTACCACTGTGGCAAGAAGGGCCATATGAAAAAGGATTGCTACAAGCTAAAAAGAGAGCAAAGGGATAAGAAAAAGAATGCAAATTGGGGTGCAAATAAAAAGGAAGAGAGTCCAAGGGAGGACAAAGGAAAAGTGAAGATCGAGGAGATCAATGCAGTCACACATGATAGTGACAATGATGTTCTCTTCATGTCTACTCTATCTGCAGAGTTGCTTACCACTTCAGATGATGCATATTCCCAGGATTGGATTTTGGATTCTGGTGCTTCATTCCATGTTACTCCCCATAGGGAATGGTTCTCCACTTATGATAGTGGAAAGTTAGGTTGTGTGCATCTTGGAAATGACTATGCATGTGACATAGTGGGAGCAGGTGACATAAAGTTTTCTTTTGCAAATGGGTCTGCATTTGTTTTGAAACATGTGAGACATGTACCTAAGCTGACCAAGAGCCTTATTTCAGTGGGTCAGCTAGATGATGCTGGTTTTCACACCACTTTTGGCTTTCAAAGTTGGAAAATTCAAAAGGGCTCTATGCTTTTGGCCAGGGGTGCCAAGTGTGGGACTTTGTATCCCTTACATGTATCAGGGGTATTTGATCATGTTGTTGCAATAACCGAGCAGCCAAGCACTTCTTTGTGGCATTGCAGGTTGGGGCACATGAGCTAGAATGGAATGAAACTCTTATGCCGTTTGGGTTATGTACCGCATTTGAGTTTCTCTGATTTTGAATTTTGTGAGCACTGTCTCTATGGGAAGCAAACTAAATCAGCCCATAAAAGAAGGGGAAAGAAAGAGTTTGAAATGCTTGATTTGGTGCATTCAGACGTATGTGGTCCCATGCCTACACGGTCATTAGGCGGGGCTGAATACTATGTGACATTCATTGATGATGCAACTAGGAAAGTGTGGGCTTATGCTATAGCTCGGAAGAGTGATGTGTTCCAGGTATTTCAGAAATGGCTGGCCTTGGTTGAGAATCATTCAAGTAGAACGCTTAAATGCCTACGGACTGACAATGGTGGAGAGCATCTCTCTCATGACTTTCAGCATTTCTGTGATACTCATGGGATTAAGAGGGAGCTTACATCCCCTCGTACTTCAGAGCAAAATCCAGTTGCAGAAAAGATGAACCGTACCATTCAAGAAAGGTTGCAATGCATGCTTTCCAATGCAAGTCTTTCTGGTGGTTTTTGGGCTGAGGCAATGAAGACTGCAGTGCATGTGATCAATAGATCACCTAGTAAGAGTTTGGATGGTGGTATTCCTGAAGAGGCATGGAGTGGCAAGAAGCCCTCTTACTCTCATTTGCGTATATTTGGGTGAGGCATATGCACATGTGCCAAAAGAGCTTCGAAAGAAGCTAGATCCTAAGTCTAGGAAATGCATCTTTCTGGGTTATGGTGAAAGTGGAGAGATGGGCTATCGTCTCTGGGATCCAGAAGCAAAGAAGATCATACGCAGCCATGATGTGGTCTTCAATGAGAAGAAGATGCATAAGGCACCCATGAGGGATGTGGAAATGAGGAGAATCACTTTCCAGGATGTGAATACACCTGCATATGTTGATAGATAGCAAGCTGTCCATGCACCAAATGTGCAAGAAATGGTACCACCAAGTACTCCCACAGGTATACAATCAAGGGTAGATGATGGATCATCTATTGGTGGAAATGATGAGCCAAATGTGGCTGATATGCAAGTGGGACAGCAAGCTGAAATGCCCTTGAGAAGATCATCTAGAGTGTCTAGACTGCCTGATAGGTTTGTTCCAGGGGTAGACTATGTAATGCTTACTGATTGCAGGGAGCCTTCTTGCTACAAAGAGGCTATGATGCATGAGGATCAACGCAAGTGGGAGTATGCTATGCAATCAGAGATGCGTTCACTTATGAAGAATAAGACTTGGGACTTGGTTTCTTTGCCACATGGAAAGAAAGCATTGCCATGTAAATGGGTCTACAAAATGAAGGTCACAGGTGATGATGTGCCTAGGTACAAGGCCCGATTGGTGGCTAAAGGATTCAAGCAAGAGAAGGGTGTGGACTTTGATGAGATATTCTCTCCGGTTGTGAAGATGACCACACTTAGATGCATCCTTGGACTAGTGGCAGTAGAGGATATGGAGCTTATGCAAATGGATGTCAAGACAGCTTTCTTGCATGGGGATTTGCATGAGGAAATTTACATGGTGCAGCCGGAAGGCTTTGAAGAAAAGGGCAAAGAGCATTTAGTTTGCAAGCTAAAGAAGAGTCTCTATGGTCTTAAGCAAGCACCTAGAGAATGGTATCAGAAGTTTGATGCTTTCATTCGGTCCCAGGGTTTTAGAAGGAGTGAAATTGATCACTGCCTCTACACTAAAAGGGCTAAGGATAGTAGCCTGATAATCCTGGCACTATATGTGGATGATATGCTATTGGCTAGCAAGAATACTTATGAGCTAGATGCATTAAAGGCCAAGTTGCATGAGGCCTTTGATATGAAGGATTTGGGATTTGCAGGTCATATTCTTTGTATGTGCATCACGCGTGATCGGAGTAGGAAACTCCTTTGGCTTTCACAAAATGAGTATGTTACAAAAGTATTACAGCGTTTCAATATGGAGGGGGGGAAGGCAGTGAGTACTCCATTGCCTCCATATGTGAAACTGAGTCATACAAATAGTCCCAAATCAGATGAGGAGAGGGCCATGATGGCCAAGGTTCCTTATGCATCAGCAGTTGGGAGTCTTATGTATGCTATGATAGCTACTAGACCAGACATTGCATTTGCAGTGGGAGTTGTTAGCCGGTATATAGCTAATCCAGGAAAGAGGCATTGGGAGGCAGTTAAGTGCATCATGAGGTACATGAAGGGTACCAAGGAGATGTGCATTTGCTTTGGTAAAGGAGACATGCGTGTACTTGGGTACACAGATTCAGACTATGCAGGGCATGTGGATAGTAGGAGATCCACTTCTGGTTATGTGTTCACCTTTGCAGGTGGTGCAGTGTCGTGGATGTCTCGTGCACAGAAGTGTGTTGCTTTGTCTACCACAGAGGCTGAGTATGTTGCAGCCACAGAGGGTTGCAAGGAGGCTATATGGCTTGATCGGCTAGTGGGAGATTTGGGGATTCATACAGGTGTACCGACATTGCATAGTGATTCCATGAGTGCTATTCAGCTAGCACGGAATCCGGTCTTTCATGCAAAGACCAAACACATTGAGGTCAGGTACCATTTCATCAGGGAGGTACTTGAGGACAAGCGCATAGAGCTTGTCAAGGTTCATACAGATGATAACCCTGCAGATATGTTGACGAAGAGTCTACCTAGTCAGCGGTTTGAGTATTGTCGTGTATTGATGGGCATTGGATAGTATGCTCACTAGTTGTTTCTCTCTTAAAGGCACATTGTCCTTTAAGTGGGAGGTTGTGGGGGTTAAAGGTCACTGTGCCTTAACTCCAATTATGTACAATACTCAAACACACATATAAATGAATGAAAAAGAAGATTAGGGTGGTTCTGCACCCACCAAACTTGTGTGGCTCTCTGTCTCTCTCTCTCCTTCTTCCTTTCTTGCTTCCGTTGAGAGCACTCTCAAGAATTACATGCGAGAGCGCATGGGTTTGGTCTTGAAGCATTGTAGATCAACCTTGCGTACTTCCATCACAAAGGGGATGGCTAAACCCAGCTGGGCAGACAAAGGGGATGGCTAAACCCAGCTGGGCAGACAAAGTTGATTGGAAGTTCTTCAAGAAGTAGAATAGGGACCATCCCGAAATATTCGAGGGTCAGAGGAGGGCTGCGAGGAGACGGCTAGACGCTATAGGTATGTCGAACTTTGGTGCACGCGGACGGTTGGTGTTCGAGGTAACCGTGGTGAGTCTACTTCTTCTCATTTAATGTATTGTTCTATTTGTTTTACTACATATTACATGCACTTTATCTAACTCTCGTAAATTGGGTCCACAGCAAGCTGCGATGGGTCATCTTCCTATAGATGCAGAGATGCGACGTGCGTTTTGCATAGGAACAAAGCCGTGGTTTATTGAGCAGGAGGCAATGGGAGTGACGGTCGATTGGGCTAAGGTGGTTGCTTGCACAGTATAAGTCTACTCCTACTTGTAATCTCACTTTTCAAATTGTTTTATTCTTTAAGTTCTAATCTAATTTTCAATTATTATGGTTTCACTCTTAGGGTCAAAGCTCGAGCATCCCATCATCGGAGGCGAGCGATCACGAGGGCCAGGGATTAGGCATAGTCATGAGGGTCAGGGAGCAAGCGTAGCTCACGAGGACCAAGGATCAGACCAGTAAGACGAGGACGAGGAGGACGATGATGATTCAAATGAGTAGTAGTAGTAGTTTGCATATACTTCGCCATGTATATCATTTTGTATATCGACTCATTTGAGCGATTTTGTATCACCCTTTTCGAAAGGGTAATTTTGTAACAAACAATGTTATATATCTTCGACATGTATATGCTTTTGTTGCTCGATCATTTCATTTGAACGATAATGTATCACCCTTTTTGCAAGGGAAATTTCGTAATAAAAAACTTTTTATTGTAATTACAAAAAAAAAAACATTAGTGGGGAAAAATAGGGCTTGCTATGGCCCTGCTTGCCCCACTAATGCTTTTTTTTAAGTTCTGTGAATCGTCGCTATATAGCGACGTTTACTAGTGTCGCTATGTAGTGACGCTTATATAGCAACCGTTCTTTTTTGATGTTTATAATGACTTTAATAACGACCTTTGCGCCTGTTTAAAAAAAAAAATTGTGTAAAAAACATCGAAAAAGGGCCTATGCCTTGTAGTGTTTCCATTTTCCACACATACTTTGCAATGTATGAAGAGCTTAAACATCGAACTTGAAGATCTCAAGCCCTAATTATGCATCATCACTATGTCAAACAAGTTGATATTTGCAGGCAGAGTTTTCCATTTTCCACACACACTTTGCACTGTATCATGCACCAAACATAGCATCTATACTTTGCACTGTACTGTGGACAAGTACTTGTCTTATATCTTTGTACTATCCACATGAAATTTGCACTGTATCATCCAACATCACACTGTATCATTCAAACTCGCCTATGGCCATCCTTTGTATATATATTTTGACATAGATATATATATAGTGGCTCGGGTTTTTCCCTTGTACTCCCCAAGGGTTTTTTCATCTATAGCTAGAGGGCCTAGTTTGAGTGGGGGTGTTAGACTATATATAGCTTTCCCTAACTTAGCCTACTAGTCCTCAACTATGATCTATGAATAGAATCACTTCCTTGGGAGCAATTCTTGTGTCGGTCTCTCTCCTCTTTCTCTTCCTCAACAATTTCCTCTATATTCTTTTTTATTATTTCCTATCTTATTTCCTCTATTTTGTTTTTTCTCCCTCTCTTCTCTTTTCCTTTTACCCTGTCTTCTCTTCTCTTCTCTTCTCTTCTCTTTTCCTCTCTTTTTCTCTCTTCTCTTATTTCCTCTCTTCTATTTTCTCCTATCTCTTCTCTTATTTCCTCTCTCTTCCCCTCTCTTCTCTTCTCTCTTTTCCTCTCTTCTCCCCTCTCTAATTTCCTCTCTTTTCCCCTGTCTTCAATTCTCTCTTTTCCTCTCTTTTGTTCTCCGTTTCCTCTCTTTTTTCTCTCTCTTTTTCTCTCCTTCCTCTCTCTTCTCCTCTCTTTTTCATCCCTCTTTTCCCCTCTTTCCCTCCCTCTTCCTCCCCTCTCTTTCCCTCTTGTTCCCTTTCTTTTCCTCTCTTCTATTATTTCCTCTCTTCTCTTTTCTCCTATCTCTTCTCTTATTTTCTCTCTTCTCCTCTCTTCTCTTCTATCTTTTACTCTCTTCTCCCCTCTCTTATAATACTACACATGGGTCTTGTTCCAATGAATAAGCGCCGACGTTTAGCATGCGCAGTGTGCTAATTGTCGATATGTACGGCATGATTAAAAAGGTTGGTATATACCAACCTTTGATAGACTTGTTGATGGTCAGTATATACCGACTCATAACGTCAGTATATACCGACCTTTACAAGTATATCAATGGTCACCATATACTAACCTTTGATAGAAGTGTAAAGCTTGGTATATATCGACTCTGAGATGCTTTCCGATACCGACCTTTCACAGAGAGTGTTTTTCTCTATACTACCAACCTTTAACAGAGAGTGTGTCCCAATGAAAAAAAATTCTTTTCATACATGTTTGATCCTTTGAAAGGATAAAAATACAAGAGCATGTACATCAGGTTTGAAGCTCATATATTCATGTCCAAGTTTGAGATGAAAAAAATCAATCAAGAGCATTTACATCATCGGCATCATCCTCAGCCAAGTCTTGTGTGAAGTCTATCTTAAACTCTATATTAAGTTGATCTCTTATATCATCCTCGTACTTTGGCATCATACGTTCACCTAAGACTTGATCTTGTAATCCCACTTCTTCAATAAAGTCGGGTAATTCTTGATTGTCATCTTTTCCCTCAATATCATGATCTCCATCTTCCTCCTGTATGATGTCATTATGTTCATCTTCATCTTAGCTCATATTGTGATTTTCATCTTCTTTGCTAGATCCATCTAGATCAATTGGATCCGGAATTGGTAGGTGCATCTCCATATCCACAGATCTAGCTTCAAAAATCTATTTACTTCATGGTGTAACTTGGATCACGTACCACCATCTTGGATCAGAACAATCAGGATGAGAAACCACCTATATTGAAGACGGGTGTCAAATTCCATCAATTAAATGAATTTATGCTTAATTGTTTATGAACATGTACCAATTGATCTTTAAAAATGAAAGCATTCGATTAATTAAATCATTAGCACGCACTTACTCACAATGCTCGGTAAAAGTATCATTTTCATCAGTAGTCTAGAGTTTGGTGGAGTCTATTACAAAGAAACCACTACTGTCTTTCCTTACTGTAGCATAGGGACCGTTGTAAATAGCTCTAAACCATTTTACATCAAGAATGAAAATTCTAAATTGTTTGAAATCAATTTCATAGATTTCGTGTATGGTCCCACAATAATCCAACTGGGAGGAGAGAAGATTGGTATCCAAAGCACTTGCTCAGCTATCTTGTGTGAAGTTAGCCATGACTCCACAATCATATGTAACTCTGTTTGAATCAATGCATTCCACACAAACACATCATCCATATGACCATAATGCACTGTACTTTTTTTACTACAAAAGAGCATCATTAAAATAATGAGGATGCATCTATTTTATAGTGTCACAAATTATTTAATTATATCAAGAGGTATACGTAAGAAACTTACATGCATCATACATCCAGATGATAACTCTTAATGCTCACGCTCATTTATTGTCTCTCCATTGTGTTCAGATTTACATAGAGCTAGTTGTAGCCAATCAAGTGACATGTGGTGGGGAGAAGGGAGAGATTCCATGGAGAAGGGTGAGTTTATTCTTTCTTCTTTGGCCAATTTATATCTCTCAATCCACTTCTTCATCTCCTTGCTATTGAGGATACAAAACTTATTGAATGTCTCCATTTGCTCTTCGCTCATCTTTTTTTCAATCCCTTTTCCTTGGAAACCTTGCCAATGATGCAATCATCATCCTTGTTATGCCAATCCTGCGGCATATTAGGATCCATGGATGCAAGAAACTATGTGGTATATACTAAATACTCTTGCACAAAACAACCCTTTTCCATGCTTGCTTCGGGTCTCAAGCTCTCTGCCTTACAAATCCCTTCAAAGTTTTCATAAACTGTTTAAGAAAAAACATCCAATGACTATGAATGGTACCTGCAATGGCCACCTCATCAACTATGTTCACAAGCAAGTGCACTTGAGTTGTCATAATGCTCGAGGGAAAGTGCTTCTCAACAAGCAAGCACACGGCTTCGATGGAGTCTACCCTAGCCTTCTCGATGCTCGATATGGAGATCTATTTTTGAGATATCCATCTATTTTATGTGCCCATGGAACATTCATAATATTTCTATAGATTATTCAACTTAAATTGAAGAAAATGTAATCAATGTGAGTTGATAGCAAGCATACATCACAATACCACTGATCTTGAATATAGCATTTCTAACATCTTCTTGGAAGCACCCTTTCATTGTAATTGGGAGGATGAACTATCCAAGCAACAAAGAACTCATATGAATAATATAACATAATCATAATTACACTAATGCATCATGATTATCGATACACTTATTCTACAGCTTAGAATACCTGTAAGACCTTGTGCCAATCATGTGACTTCAGCCCACTAAGCTTATTGTCCTTTGACAATTCTTCTTTCAAGCAACGCATGTACCCTATTGGTGTTTGAAAAGAGGCAATGTCCTCCTTGCCTGTTGCCTCCTATCCCTTGGAGCGGATCCATGTTGCTTTTGGGAGGACAACTTTATGACTACGCACTTGGGGCCACAAATGAGGCATCCAATCCATAGTGTGTAGGTTTTCTTGCACTCCTTTTGAGTTTGTTAGCAACCAAGTGTGCTCAAATGGTAGCCCCCACATTCTTGAAGATATGCATGGGATCCAAGAGATGATTGATTTGTATATGACCCCAATAAGGAATCTCATGAAAGATGGATAGCCTCTTCATACCAGGAGGAGGCTCCTCTCCATTCATTCTCCAAGCCTAAATCTAGTCACTTGCCTTCAAATATGGTTGTGGTGGATCAAGCCAGCCTTCTCACGCGAGATGGTCCAGTAGAAGGTATTGAGCATGACCTTCATAAACCATTTTTCTCATATGTTTGGAGTGTCATGCAAGTGCACTCAAACCCTTCCCACAAATAGGACAAGCATGGTATCCACTTATAAAAATCCTGCATGCATGCATGAATGTGTTAGTATAATACATGTGCTAGAAAGAGAGTCGTAAAAGTACCATTATACATGTAAAGACACAACCATGTACCTGCTCACTCTCCATATCCTAGGTACTCATGCATGGTCTACATCAAGATTCACTTGACCAAAATGTCATTGATATGTCTAGGAGCTCTGGAAATATCAAAGACCGGTATGCCTCTCCATAAGATCTATAACTCCTCTATCAAAGGTAACATGTACACGTCCATATTTTTATCCTTGTTCTTCCCCAGAACAAGTAGTGCAAGCATGATGTGTCCCTTGTTTATTGTTAGCCATGGTGGGATATTATAATTCACCAAGACTATAGGCCATGTCGACCAAGATCTCGAGCATAACCCGAAAGGGTTCAGGTCGTCCATGGCAAGCCAAAAATGTAAGTTGTGTGGCTTCCTCACAAAGTTTGGCCACCACTGATTGTCTATGTCTTCCAAGCAGCACAATCTATAGGAATCCTCAATGTGTCAGTAGTGGAACGATGTGTAGCATGCCAAGTCATCAACTCTGCTATGTATTTGCATCGGAACATGTGATGTATTCTAGTGATGATGGGAAAGTGTCTCAAGACCTTTACTAGGATTTTCTCACCATGCAAGTCATCTCTATATCATTGTTCCCCACACTCTAGACAACTAGCCAAATCTCGATGCTCACGACGATGAAAGAGAATAAAATCATTATGACAAGCATGGATGGTATCATAATCCATACCCATCGTTATGAGCATCTTCTTCGCTTTATCTCTTGATGTGAGCATGGTATTTGGTGTAGGCAACATCTTTTGGAGCAAGCTATTGCAATTCAAACATAGATAATGAGAAACTATGATAATTCTCAAAACAATCAAGATCTAAATTGAGATAAATTAATGCAGGCGCTAACCTCATTAAGGCCAAGACACTTGTATCCAACCACCCATACTTTTCTTGCCAACTTAAGATTGAGAGACAAGACTGTAGTTTTGACATCCCAACACCCTTGTACAACCGTGTTCATTGCAACCCTTGCACCACGGCTTCAGACTCGGACATCACATGTACATGTGATGTATTGCCGCTAAAAATAGAATCCATCATGTCCACCATACCCTCATCATCATCTAGCACGTCCGGGAGACTACCCTCCTACATGAAGTGTGAAGGTATACACCCCCCCTCACTACCCTCCTCATCTGTCTCAAGGTTTCGTGTCAATACAAGATCATGTGTCAAGGTTTTGTGTAAAGTACGCATGCAATATTAATCGCAAACTCAAATAACATTGACTTACCAATGATCCATCACCATGTGCACCACCAATGGCCAGTACTAGTGCGGGCTCCTCCCCATACATACGCAAGTGGCACATGACAATACAGCATTGTCGTCATACTTCTCACTTGGAATGAGTGCAATGACAATACAACCTCTTGGTAAGCCACTCCGCGATGTCAAGCATTGGTGCATCATTTGATGAGTTTTCACTCATCCCTTCCATCTTCACACCTCCAAAATCACAACACAAAATGAAAGGAAATCCACTCAAGATCTTAAAAATCGCATATTGTTAGCTTTTATGTCCTATAACATCAGTATATACAGACTTTATGCCCTATTCCGTCGGTATATACCGACCTTTAAGGGATACACAGAGTCAGTATATACTGATAGAGAAGCGTTGGTATATACCGACTCTGGGAGCTAAAACTTGAAACTCATGCATCACTGCCCCTCACAATTCTATTGTGAAAAAAGCAAAAACCTCTCCTCCTTTCTCACCTTCGGAAACCTCACCTTCCTCCAACCTCTTCCCCACAGCCCAGCCCCTCTCCCCACAGTTGTGCTCCCTCTCCACCCTTCTCCCTCTCTACTTGTGTGAAAGGACATTTTCCAAGAAGGTGTGTCTATTTAAACAATGAAGGTTTTTTCCCTCCCCCCTTTCGTTTTATGAGTGTTGAAGCATGTTTTTCCTTGCATTGCTAAGCCCATGTGCTCATTTTCATGCCTCATTTTTAGAGTTGAAGGACCAAAAACGAGATTTGGTGAAAGAAAGAAGGCTCACCTCTTCTTTTTTTGGTATTTCTCTACTTGCCCTTCCTCTACTCTCACTTTCCCTTCCTTTTTCTAAAGTTTCTTTCCTCCTTTTCTTTCCTTTTCTTTCTTTGAGGAGCATGGTGTTACCACTAAGAAACCCCGCTTATCAAAAAATTCTTCTTGTGAATATTGTGGTGGAAATCATCCATCCTTTTGGTGTTACAAGAGCCATTATGATCGTGAACATAATCAAGCATATGCTGCTCAACAATAAGATGTCCATACAGATCAAGAGACAAATCATATATATGTTTTGATGTTTCTCCAGAGACGATACTTCCTGTTCGAAATGGTTCCACTTGTTTTGTTGATTCTTCTGCTACTAGTAATATGACATATCAATCTCAATGGTTATATAATTATCATGCTCTTCCTCACAAGAAATTGGTTTATCTTTCTGATGACACTACTTGTCAAGTCATGGGTGTTTGTGATTTATACTCGGGGGGGTCACTCATCATATGTAACTCTATCACGTGAGTTCAACAAAAGGATATTTTTTATTTCTAAAATTTACAGAAATAAATATACATAAGGGACTATTTTAAATAGTTTTGGAAAAAAATTACAGATTTGTATAGAAAAGGGGTACATTTTATTAATGAAAAATTTTACAGATAAGGGATTTTAAATATAGGCCTTGAACGCACGTGATAGAGAGGGTTTGTACATAGTGACCCCCCCGAGGATTTATATCTTGGCATTTTCTTCAACAAGAGTCTTGCAAGGCATTCTCCATGTTCTAGATCTTTAGAGAAATCTTCTTTGTGTTGCATGACTTGTTGATCTTGGTCTCTTTATATTGGCTTTGACCACACTCAGTGTCGGATTGAAAAAGATAGACATACCATAGCAGTTGCTCCTCGGCATGGTAACCTCTTTGAAATTTCCTTAAATGATGATATTGCCAATGTGCTTATAGCCCATGGTGATATGGACTGCAAGCTATGGCATCATCGTTTTGTTCATTCGGATTTTGCCAAGCTACTTGCTATCAATCATCATGATCTTGTGGATGGTATGAATCTCCGTGCTCGTCCTCACATAGGCCTCTATGAATATTGTGCTCTTGGCAAGCGTCATTGAAAACCCTTTCATGTATCTAGTTCAACTCATTCATCTGCTTTATTGGATCTAGTTCACACTAATATATGTGGACCTTTTCCTCCATCTAAGTCTTTCTACAGGTATTTGATCACTTTCATTGACGATTGGTCAAGATATAAAACTGCATTTCCCTTGGGACATAAGTTAGAGGATTTATCAATATTCAAGCAATACTCAGAGGGTTCACTCATCATATGTAACCCTATCATGTGAGTTCAACAGAAGGATTTTTTTATTTCTAAAAGTTACAAAATTTAACTTACATAAGGGAGTATTTTAAAATTATTTTTGAAAAAATTCACAAATTTGCTTAGAAAAAGGATACATTTTATTAATGAAAAATCTACAGATAAGTGATTTTACAAATAAGCCTTGAACGCATGTCATATAGAGGGTTTATACATAGTGAACCCCTAAGAAGCAATATAAAACTGTTGCAGAACCTCATACTGGTTTTTGTATCAAGACCCTTCCTAGCGACAATGGAGGAGAATATATTTCTAATCTTTTTTATGATTATTGCATTGAGTGTGGTATTCATCAAGAATATACTGATCCATACTCTCCTCAACAAAATGGTCATGTAGAGCATAAGAATCACACTTCTCTTGATGCTATCTCCTTCATTCTGGATTATCTGGGAGATTTTGGGCAAAAGCAATTCTGACAGCCATCTTTGTGCAAAATCATCTTCCTACGACTGCACCATCTGGTAAGATATCAATCACAACTTGGACAGGGCAGACTCCTTTTATATCACATTTTCAAACTTTTGGCTACATTGCTTATATTCATGTACCAAAAGAGACAGGGAAAAAGCTAGATCTTCCTAGCTTGAAGGTCATATTCATTGGATATTCTACTAATTCTAAAGGCTATAAATTCTATGATAACTCGTCTTACAAGCTGATGATCAGTCGTGATGCCATATTCAATGAGGAGTAAATGGGAGGGACATGGTCTATTGAGGATGTAGAGGACATTGAATCCTTGCTTATTTGCATTTCCTTTTCTATTTGATAATGATTCTACTTGTAATGTCATTACTCCTCCTTCATCTGATGCCATCACTGCTACTCCATCTGTAGAGCAATGTGTTGACAATTTTGATTTGCCTACACATACATAGGCCTATGATAATAGTATTGATATTTATGTTGATCTGCCTATTGATTTTGAACATGGTTCTCCTCATGATTGTGTTGATGATATTGAAATCATTGATCATGCAATGGTTGCTCATGAAGGCCCTACTACTTATACAGAAGCTATTTCTTTTGTGCAAAAGATTCAATGGCAACAGGCCATGGACGTTGAATATGATTCTTTAATCTCTAAAGGTACATAGGTTCTTATTAAACTACCTCCTGGTCATACTCCTATCAGATGTAAGTGGGTTTATAAAACCAAAACCAAAGGCAATGGTCCTTTTGACAAGTTTAAAGCTCGTTTGGTTGCAAAAGGATACTCACAAATTGCAGGATTTGATTATCATGATACATTTTCATCCTTGTTCATACTACAAGCATTCAGGTACTCTTGGCTTTTTCTACTCAATTTGATTTGGAGATTCATCAAATGGATAAGAAAAATGCTTTTCTTAATGGAAATATGAAAGAGGAGATTTATATGGAGCAACTAGAAGGGTTCATACTTCCTGGTGAGGACCATTTTGTTTGTCGCCTTCATTGTGCTCTTTATGGTCTAAAACAAGCTTCCTGTTCTTGGTACATGAAAATTGATCAGTTTCTCACATCTCTAGGTTTCAACTCTTGTTTCCATTAGGGGAGAATTGGGGTCTCAAAAGAGCCTCCAATTAGTGTTTCCTAATTTCAAGCTAGAAGGTGTGGGGCAATGGTATGTTGAGGTGGAGGGTGGGCAGGCCTGCAGAGAGCCCCTATTGGTTGCTCCCCTTACACTAGGGACCACCCAAACCGACCCCCCCTCTTAACCCATGTTTGACCCTCCTACCAGGTGCACCTCCCCCACATGAGCCTAAAACTACATTCAAAGGGATGGTTGGGCCCAAATGGTGAAATTTTCTTCTCCCCTCCCTCTTTCTAGGGCCTCTGGCCCCCACTGTTCTGGTCCAGCCTACCAAATCACTCAGATTTGAACCAAATCCCATGCATTTTCCCTCTTCCCCCTGTTTCTCTGCTCCCTCCTGCTCTAGCTTGCTTGCTGTAGCTCCTCTCTCTCGATCTCTGTCTCTCCCCTCTCCCTCTCCTGTGCCTCTATTGGAGCTGCTCTATCCCTCTCCTTCTCCCTCTCCTGTGCCTTTGTTGCTGTTGCTCTGTCCCTCTCCTTCTCCCTCTCCTGTGCCTCTATTGCTACTGCTTTGTCCCTCTCCTTCTCCCTTTTTTGTGCCTCTGTTGGAGCTACTCTGTCCCTCTCCTTCTCCCTCTCTTGTGCCTCCGTTGCTGCTGCTCTGTCCCTCTCCTTCTTAGGGTAACCATGAGAGGGTCTAACCCAGATATTGGGCAGTGTCTATCTCTCTTACAAGGCAAAAAATCACTGAAAGACTTCCAAAATATGAGCACTTGATGTAGCAAAGACTAGTGACCAATATTCAATCAATGATGCTTCTTCTTACATGCTTCATAGAAGTGGCTAAAATGAATACTTTCCAATCAAAACCAAGTCTAGCAATTAAAAATAAAACTGAAGCCACACTTGTACTGAAGTTATTGAAAGTCTCAAAAAACCAGAAATGCTAGAGTAGCATTTTATGTAGCATCATCTTCAAAAACTTATCCAAAACTATCAAAACTAAAAGGCTGAACTTGGAGGGCTTGTAGCTCACTCTTCAAAGCAAGGAAAAGAGGGCTTTCTGAAGAAAAAGAAAGCTCATATACCAGAGAGGGTCCAGCATAGAGGTTGGACGAAATGGTGTGCACTTTTGCCCGGGAGAGTTGCTATATTCTGATGAACTTGAGTTCTAACGATTTCTCCCTCGTTATTGAACCAAATGAGCTGAAAAATGGCTCAAAATCTTTGTCTTGAGGTCGCCCATCTACTCCTAAGAGGGCTCAGGCAATGGCGGAGCAAGCAGGGAGTATTGAGCAGTAGAAAAAATGGCAAAAAATGCGTTGTTTGGGGAATGGCAGCCACCACAGACGTTTTTTCTTCAATTGCTTGCAGGTGGAAGTTCACCCATATAGAGGAGTTTCCAGCTCAGAGGGTTTGGGCAATGGTCGTTTGTAGGTAGAGAACCAAGCTCTCAAAGATTTTGGGAAGAAAGAGGAAAATGGAGAAGAAGAAGATGATGATGTGGCAGAAATGGGCTCAAGGGGGATCAAAGGGCTCTGATACCATGTTGGTAAACTGAAAGGAAAGGAAAGAGTGGACACAAACTCAGAATACTTGCATTACTTACTTGTAGAATGAAGAAGAGTGAGGTCCTTAGGTAGGCACCTCATACATGCTCACTGACATCACTGATGACTTCAGAGCTCCACAATCATCTCCTCAATCTGCTCCTAGATTCTCTCAATCATCCTATGTGGCTTTCCACCACCTAACTGTGCTTGTGGGCACCTAACTGTGCCTCTAGCACTCACATATAGAAACATAAGGTGTGCCTGAGGCATACACCTTGAGATATCCCATCAATGGACTCTAAGGGATGTGCGAGAACACCTATTGGTCATGGAGGATGGCATGTCAAAGTTCTTCTACTTTACCTCAAATGGTGGTCAGATCAGTGGCTATGTGGAGAAGTGCATGCATAGTGCCAATTTCATTCCTCCTGCAACTTTGAAGATTGCTAACAATGTGTTTGACTAGTGCAACATTTAATGGTTTGTCTGTCAAATCCTAGTTATTGCTTCAAAAGATGATGGATAATTAAATTAGAATGTTATTTCTTTTAATTTTTTCTCCTTTCAGTTCATGGTAAATGTTTTTCAAAAAATTTGGGGATTTTATGATTAATTTTAATTTTTAGGGTTTTGATATATATTAAGGGGTAAGAGCCCTTTTTACATCACATTCTCACTTTCACATTTAGAGAGCCATAGAAACTCCCGTCCTCAGAAGTTACTCCCTCCATCAATTGCTATTTGCCATGGATTCAGCTAGAACTGCATTCCATGACTTCATCTCACGAATTGCATTTGCAAATTGTGAGGAAGAGCTATTTGTAGTATTTGATAGGACTTTAGATGTCCTAGGCACATATACGCGAGCCAAGGATGACTTCTCAGATCTCATCCTTTACATGCAAGGTAATTTCTCAAATTTTGCCTATACACTTGACCACACTTCAAAGAGATGGGCTCCCATAGATTACATAAAGTATCTGTTCATAGAGGAACCCAAGTTCGTAAAGCGCTTGGCCCGCTTTTGTGACAACCTTACAGAAAAAGGGTTTAGGACAGTCGGAGTTTGAGACATCCTAGCCGCAGGGATCACAATAAAACTTGCCACGGCGTGAACTTGCCAAAATGCCCAAATTCATGTTGTGGCGGGTTTTGGGCTTTCTAGGGTCCAGGCGATGTGCTGAACACTTTTTTCTTCTGTGCAATGGTGAAATTCCTTCAAGATTTTGACAAAAATCAAAACTTAGATTAAAATGTTCAGCTACTACAATCATAGAAATGGAAAATACACAACAATGCAAGAGTGTAGAGAATGTCGAAAATTTTTATTTAAAAAAATCAGCCCTTGGGCCTTAGATACAAGATAGTGCCTTCAAGGGCAGAGGGTGGTCTAAGTCCTAAGAGTGGGCTACAAGAGAATCTAGGGCTTCAAAATTGGGTCACTCCATAGACGCTTCGCCAGAGCCATGTCCTTGTCCATGACCGTGACGCGCTTTGCATGGATGGCACACAAGTTGGCATCATCGAACAGAGCGATGGTCACTTGCTCCGCAGCCTCTCAGAGCACCCCCATAGCTCCCGTGCTGAAGCGCACATCATCCTTGTATCCTTGTGCTATCTCTCGTACCACACGTTGGAAGGGAGCACACGGGATCAAGTTGTCGATGGTCTTCTACATTTGCCTGATCTCCCTCAAAACTCGCACCCTTGGCTTTGCTCTGTATGGCTTCCTGACTCTTGGTGGGGGCCTTACAGGTACCTAAACACCTTCCCATGGCCTCCTGTCTGCCTTGAACTTCTTCTGTTGCTCTTGTCTGTGTTGGTCCTCCTTCGAGTCCTCCTCTCACTGACGTCTAGAGCTTTGACCTTCTTTGGGATGGGGCTTCCTCGGAGTCTACTTTACCCTCCTCATGGGCACAGGGATCATCTCTATGATGGGCTGTATCTCTAGGAGAGGGAAGATGGTGCTCTTTTTGGTAGTCTGTTGGCCCTCAGCAAGCCTCTCTATGTCCAAGAGGTTGTTGAACATGTTTTGTTCGATTCGGAGAGGGCTATCATGGGGAGGGGAAGGCCAAGGCACGTGATCATATGTGCATAGCACTAACCTTATAGAGTGCTATAAAGGAAAGGGTTAGATCCCCTAACCCTAACCATAAAAGGGTTTGTATATATTCTATTTTTTCAACTAATTCTAGTGTACAGTTAGTCATTTGTGGTGTGCTCTCTAGCTGTGCCCTCTCTCCTCATCTCCACTCTTCTCCTCTCCCCTCTTCATATTTTGTCATGGTATCAGAGCTCCCTTGTCTTCCGCTGAGACATTGAGATTCTTGAGAGTGCGAGAGAGATCGAGAGATTGAGAGTTCTCTTGAGTGATTGTGAGATCCTTCCTTTCACTTCCATTGAGTGATAGAGAAATTTCCGTCCATCTGAGAGGAATTTCCGTCCATGAGAGATTTCCGTTAATCTCCTTCCATTTTATTCATTGTTTCATTGAGAGATTCATTGTTTGTGAGACATTTGTGAGAGTGATTTCCATCTTTGAGAGAAAGAAAGAGAGAGTTCTTTCAGTGTGATCTTCATTTGAGAGAAAGAGATCCACTTGTATTCATCTTGAGAGAATTCAAGCGACGAGTTTCTGCTTCAAACTATGCTTTGGATGCTCAGCTGCTCCGTCAAACTTTGCTAATCTACAAAAGTCGTTTTCTACAACGACTCGACATACTTAGCCTTGCTCGCCATCAACAGCCTTGCTCTTGCTTCGATCGACTACTCCAACTAGTACTTCTAAGGCTCTAAGCCTACGGCTTCCAACACTCGACAATGGCGCAACAATAGCATCTTGCAAGGCTCCTTCAACGGCCGCTTCTAGCCATCAGCAACCTTCAGAGTTTGTCTTGCTGCACTCCTCATCGACCTCTATGAACTGAGCAGCCTGTCAACTTCAAGCAAAGGCCCATTGCTCTCTATGAGACTTGGCCATCTACAAGCTTGCAGCCGCCCTCACTACAACGAACAACACCACAGCGCCAAGCTTCCTCACCAGCAGTGAAGCAAACGAGCTTGAGGCTCCTGCCATCAACAACAAACTTCCAAGGGTTCACAGCTGCAGCAACCTCCATCTGCTGAGACAACTCTGTGCCAACGAGCTCCAACTTTGCGACAACTCCATCTCGACCTTATCCTTGGCGGTAGCAACGATGACGTAGCCAAGAACTTCACAACACGAGTCACAGCGCCTCTCCATAATGGCGCACTCATGCGTTCTCCAGCGATTGCAACAACAGTAGCTCGTAATCGTTCTCCACGCTCAGCAACGCAGCAGTCACGGGCGACGACCTTCAACTATCCACAGTCGCCTTCATCAACTCGCTCTTGCGAAACTGCTCCAACCAGATCTGCCATGGAGCTCACGGGCTCCCAAGCTCATAGCCAAGCTCACGGGCTCCCTTATCTTGAGAGCCTCAACCAAGCGGCCGCCTCCTACTACAATTAGCTCCCAAAGCGCCATATGCCATAGCGCTCTACAACGATCTCCGAATGACAGGCTGCGCCATCAACAGAGAGACGCCTGATAGCAACGGAATCTACATAGATTCTGATGAATCTTCGAAAGATTCTGACTGACCATGAAGCAACACGTGGTAGATAGGGTTGGTTAGCAACCCTAGGTTTGGTTACCCACCAGTGGTCAGTCACTTGACACATGGCAGATTTGACCTAACCAGGGTTAGGTTCAGTCAACCCCCAGTTAGGTGGTTTGATCACAATTGTGCCACATGGCAACGTCATCTTATCAGCCACGTCATCGACTGCCATGTCATCACCAACTGCCACATCATCATCGACTGCCACATCATCATCGACTGCCACATCACCATCGATTGCCATGTCACCTGCCACGTCATCAGTGACACATCATCAATGACACATCATCAGCCACATCACCTGTGCCATGTCATCAAGGACACATCATCAGTGCCACATCAGCATTGCCACATCACCTTGCTGACATCATTTGTGCCAACTCAGCACTGCCACCTCAGCAGTCCAGTCAGCACAGTCAGCACTGACCCCTGCAGGCACAGTCCCTTGCCAGGCACACTGTGCACACACTGCATGTGCACACTCCTGCCACCTCAGCACAGAGCTTCACTGGCACAGCTCTTGCTAAGCATAGTGCCACATCATCACTGCATGTGACTCACAGTGACACATCATCATTGAGCACCATTTGCACTCCTTTTGTCCCTCCACCTAGATCAAGTCGTATCTCTTGATCCAGGAAGAATTTGAGGGTGCTCCAAAAAGGAAAGTCACTCATTTTTTCGTGCTCTACGCGCTCGTTACATCATGTGCATATTTCGGTGCAAGTTACACTCACATTTGTGCCTCACCGACAAAACCACTTCCTTCACGCACATTTGCCTCTACATCGACGCATCTGACCCAGCACTTAAAAAGAACAAAAGAAAAGGAATTATTTGCTGCTCTTTCATCGATTGATGGTTGGTTTAGATCTAGATTAGAGTAGACTAGATCGCCATAGAGGGGACGCTTTGAATTCCCCAAGTTGCCAATCTAAGCCATGCCCGAAATTCCCGACTAGTACCTACTCAGAGTTAATCCATACGCTCACATCCGACTTCACATCATTACATTACCTGAAACCTTACGTTCATGAGTTTAGTGATCAGACTTCAGAGTTCAGAGGCATTGCAGATTGATTCAGTGGGCAAATAGCACTTGATTTCACACACACATGCCACCATTGTAAAGCCTATTTGGCTATCTCACGGCATCGTGCACATCATTTTTTTAGCCTTGTAAAGCATCTTGGCTATTCCTGGCATCATTGCCACAAGCCTTGTAACATAGATCAGATCTTATATACTACAGTTCTATCTTCACCGATGGTATAGAGATTTCACTTGGCATCTTCAGTGTATTTGCAGTTGATTCATACAGAGTTTTCCAGGACACTTTTTTGAGTACATTTCTTGCACCATGTCGACCAGCAACCTCAATCTGGAGGCATCTGCTAAGTTAGACAACTCCAATTACGGTACATGGAAATACCGAATGGAGACCATTCTTGTGCTTCAGGACAAATGGGAGTATGTTGATGGATCTATACCTAGACCATTGGCCGATCCAACCACCAGTAGCTCTACTCCATCTGTTGTCACAGTACCAGCAACGGGATTTACATCGGGATCTACATCTACACAAACAGTTTCCGCACCAGTAGCAAATCCTGCCATTGCCCGAGCTCAAGCAGAATGGGATAAGAAAGACAAGTATGCCTATCACCTGATCAAGTAGAATGTGCAAGATGTCATGCTAGGACAACTCAACACAATCAAGACATCAAAAGAAGCATGGGATATGTTCACAGCTCTCTATGAGTCTAAGAACACATCCAAGATTCTCACCCTGAGAAACTAGATCAACCAGAGTTTCCGCAATAGCAGTGAAACCGGTCATGCTTATGTACTCCGCATCAAAGACTACAACAATCAACTTGCAGCAGCAGGAGAGACTATGAATCTCACAGAAATGGTTCAAGTAATCTTGAATGGACTAGGAGAAGGATATGAGAATCTAGTCCAAAGTATTGCCATCCAACGGCAAATTCCAACACTGGAAGACCTTCAGTCAGTTCTACTTGGTGAAGAACTCAGGACTCAGGCCATTCAAGCACGTAAAGGTCATTCTAATGATCAGGCATTCACAAATTCAGACAGAAGCAGAGGCAAAGGCAGAAATAGAGGTAGATCATATCAGAAAAGTGGTCATCATCAACAAAATCAAAGTTAGAATCACCATCAGCACCAGCATCATCCTCAGCAACATCAAAATCAGCAAAAGAGGAAATCATTCCAACCGAGGAAGATTCCAAGGACGAGGGAATGCATCCACCAATGTGTCAAACATCCAGTGCAACTACTGTCACAAGTTTGGACACTATGAAAGAGATTGCCGCAAGAAGCAGTATGACCAAGGCGGTCAATCCAGCAGTAATCGAGGGAATTCCCGAGGAAGAGGAAATCATCATGGTGGACATTCTAGTCACAGTCATTTTGCAAATGAACATGGAAATATGTTTCTTGCAAGTGAGGAATTGCATCAGACTGATACAATGTAGCTAGACACTGATTTCAAAGAGGATTTCAGCTATCAAGTCGACCAAGTGGAATAGGATCCTTGGTACATTGACAGCGGTGCATCATCTCATATGACAAATCATCAGGAATGGTTCACAGAAATGAAGCCATTAGAAGGTCAAAAGAATGTCATCTACACAGCAGACAATACACCGAATCCGGTTCAAGGGACAGGTGTTATCCCTATGAACAATTTCACTAGTACAAAAGGATTAGTCAAAGATGTGCTCTATGTTCCGAAGCTCAGCAAGAACCTCTTGTCAGTAGGTCAAATGACGGAACACAACTACAAAGTCATCTTCGACGATGATGAATGCACTATTAGAGACAAATCCAAAAGAGGTCAGCTAGTAGCAAAAGGTGTCAAGGAAGGACGCTTATACAGGATGCTAGCTACAGTACTAGATAAGCATGCCATGTCAGCTCAAATGCAACAGATGCCACTATCTGCAAAATGGCACAAAAGATATGGTCATGTCAACTTCAAGTACTTGTTAGATCTTAGGAATCAGAATATGGCAATTGGGATTCCGAAGCTACAGTTTCTTGGAAAGGTTTGTGAAGCATGCTGCTTCTGCAAACAAAAGCGAACCAACTTTGTCAGAAGTACCTCTTGTGCACGAGGTATTCTTGATTTGATTCATACAGATGTATGGGGTTATGCCCAGACCCACAGCATCAATGGTTCACTTTATTACTTGACCTTCATCGACGACTATAGTAGATATTGTTGGGTCTACTTTCTGAAAGAGAAATTTGAAGTGTTTGCTAGATTTCAAGAATTCAAAGCCATGGTAGAAAACCAAACAGGCAGAAAGATCAAGGTCATGAGATCAGACAGAGGAGGTGAATACATGTCTTCAGCATTCATGAACTTTTGCAAAAATCACGGCATTCAAAGACAATTCACATGTGCAGATACTCCTCAGCAAAATGCAAGAGCTGAAAGGAAGAATGGGACTTTAGCAGACAGTGCTAGATCAATGCTTAGTGAAAAGCATCTTCCGAATCAGTATTGGGCAGAAGCAATAGCTACAGCTAACTATTTGCTTAATCGGCTTCCTACCGAACCGATACAAGGTATGACTCCTTATGAAGCATTCACTGGACACAAGCCATGCATTGGGCATCTTCGCATATTTGGTTGCATAGCATATGCCCACATACATGATGATCATCGCAGGAAATTGGATGCGAAGTCACGCAAATGCATCATGGTTGGCTACAGTGAAGAAAGCAAAGCATACAAATTGTATGATCCCATCAACCGCAAAGTCATTATCTCCAGAGATGTAATCTTCGATGAGGAATCAGAATGGAAAACCTCACCTACACAGGAGATAGAAGCATCGACTTCACAGTCATCTACAAAACAGGTTGATGAAGAAGAGCAAGAATTGCCAACAACACCCCAAGCAGTGCCACAACAGCTCAGACGGTCTACTAGGGAAAGCAGACCACCAGCCAGATTGACATATGCTCAGAAAGGCAAAGCAATTCAGGTGGAAACCACCAACTATGCTCTTATGACTACCATCATGGCTACAGAAGAGCCAGTGTACTTCGAAGATGCAATAGATAAGCCAGAATGGCAAACTGCTATGAATGAAGAAATGGATGCTTTGTATAAAAATAACACTTGGGAATTATGCGACCTTCCACCAGGAAAGAAGGCCATAGCCAACAAATGGGTATACAAAGTGAAGTACAATCTAGATGGCAGTATTCAGAGATACAAAGCCAGATTAGTTGCAAAAGGATTTGCACAACAATATGGCCAAGATTATGATGAGACTTATGCTCCAGTAGCAAAGATGGATTCCATACGGTTCTTGATATCACTAGCGACACTCAGTAAATGGAATGTGTATCAGCTAGATGTCAAGAATGCATTTCTCAATGGTTATCTAGACGAGGAAGTCTAGCTTCTGCAATGCACTGTATGGATACTTCTTGTAGAATTAAATTCCAAGCATAAACAAGATGCAAATACAATAACTTATCAAGTACGCACTGTTCTGCATGTAAAGTACATATGTTTACTCTCTCAAGTGGGATGGGCAAGATGGGATCCTACTTTGGATCCTTCTTGTCGTGATTGGGAGCTTGCATTTGGTTGCACGATAGAATGCCATTCTCCCATTGTAAGCCAGCCTCTTGCTTACATTGCAAACACATGCAATAAAGGCATGTGTTCATTGCATTTGTCCCTGTATCACAACCATGCAAGCACTTGAGGGTTTTCAAATCACCAGCAAGATGCCATTCAACTTGAAAGGTTTCATGCCCATCGACTGTCAATGTTTGCCCTTCCTCTTATCCCCTTGAACAAAGGCTAAGGCTTTATTCATAATGCAGATGCTAACTCTCTAACTTGTGTTCTTTCACCAATTGAGCTTCATCCATTTTGATGACAAATATGAGCTTTCCATTGCAATCTGTACAATAAAAGAGAACAATCATTAGGATAAAGATGATATAGGAAATGAACTAAGTAAAGTGCAATGCTATAATGGATTTCCTCTTACCATCTTCTCTCATGCCATAGATTTTGACCATTATTTATTGCAGTTTCTCAACATCTAAGTAGACATTGTTGAAAGCATTCATCTCAAAGGTTTGCAAGCCAGATTTCTTTTTTCTCTTCCAAGTCATTGTGCCCCTTACACAATGGTACCCTCCAAGCATTTCTCTTGCACATTGGTTTGTTTCTCACCATGCACGTCTCATAGACCAAGGTGTGGGTAGAAGCACTGTAGACTTCTTATACTTTCCCAAAATAGCAGACTTGAAAATTTTGAAAATAGATGTGTAAGCTTCACGACTTACACGGGCACTATCACAAGGTGCAAGCATCTCCTTTGCATCCACAATATCCTTGAAGTCCTTCATCACCTCCTCAGCAACTTGAATGTCAGTGCCCAGGAGGAGCCTCACTAGTAATCCCACTCGCAATAGTGAAGGCGAAGCGTATCTTTTGTGGGGATAA
The DNA here is from genome assembly GCF_047967505.1 of Dipteris shenzhenensis. NCBI lineage: Eukaryota > Viridiplantae > Streptophyta > Polypodiopsida > Gleicheniales > Dipteridaceae > Dipteris > Dipteris shenzhenensis. Next base: position 24,029,192 of record NC_141608.1, on the reverse strand, counting down.
ATAACTGGCATGCTTCGTCAAGTTTAACCGCATCTCTTTGAGAACTCATTATCCAAAACATGCGCACAGAGATCTAGGTCGCTCAACATTAAAGAATTGAAAAGAAACTTCTTCAAAGGGACCAGCCATCGCCTGGCTACGTGATAATTTACGGCTAGTGTTTGTGCTCCATGTATACTAGCAAAAGCTCACGTAACCTGACTATTTCTACAGCTTTTCGAGTCTCCATAGCTGGTAGCTCGCTGCCAGGGCAAATCGTGAGTAAATTGTCTCTCACTATACGAAGAACTCTTTCGAACGATTCGCAGCTGTGGCTCACCAATTAAAAATCAGCTGAGCAAAGTGTACAGAGACTCATCAAGAGAAGTGAGAAAAGCGATCAAACTCCCCTGCTGGTAGAAAGTTTCGCGCAGTTAATATAACATGGAATAGAATATATAGAAGGCCAAATTGCCTGCTACAGCACAGTGAAATGCAGCCACCTCTCTGCTTATACTTCTATGCTACGAGAGCTCAAAAACTATACCAGTATCGGTCAAAATACGTGCGCCTTGACACAAACCAAGTTCAAGAGGCTACAGTCCGTGGACATATATTGTTAGCGTGATGTGGATGCAGAGAATATATATATATATGGAACATCTTGCATATGTAGTGTCTTCAGCCTGTGTAGCGTCCAACGAAACTAACGATTATGGAACCGGCTGAGCCTATGCAGGCTCACGACAGTTTCCTGCTTTAAAAGCACAGAAGCTATTACCATCTCAGTTTGCATATCTGGTCATGCAGTGCCCGATCACCCATTCCGCACTCACAGTTACACTGCTAAGGGAGTGATCGATGTCAGGATAATAACATTGGGCTTCTGCTCCCATCAGTCAGGAACCCAACATCTTATACCAACCGGGGAGACGTCTGCAGGGACGGACGTTTGCAGGGATTCAGCTGGCAAAGGGACGGACGTCTGCAGGGTAACGAAGATTGTCTACCTACAAACACAAGGAGGGCATTCGGTGGCGCTCGTGGCAGCTCTATGTCGTGAACACGGATAGCAGGGCAATTGCGAGTCCTCCAAGGTCCAGTCGCTACGGGGTGCTCCAGGTCTCCAATGGCCAAGAGTTCTCCAACGCCTCCAAGGTCTCCAAGCTCACAGTATAGGGAAGGGGAGGCCAAGAGTTCGGGTGCCAGGAAGAAGAGGAGATTTGGGGTAACCGGCATGATAGAAGAAGGGGGGGAACTATGGGCATCTGGGGAACTATGGGCATCTGGCGACTATCTCATTCAAATCAGCATCAAACATGGTGGTCCAAGGTCCTCTTCCACGAAGTCCATTATTTACCCCACTATGGAGTAAATGACACAATAGCTATGTGCTAATCCTCTTGGTATCTTGAGTTACGAGAGCCATCTCGAGGATAAGGGATATTTTGCATCAATTGAGAAATGTCATTTCCTTCATTGAACATACATAAGGCATAATCCTGCACATGGCATTATTAGGGTAGATCATGGGAGTTCTAGTCCCTACCTTGTGCCTCTACATCAAAATAAATCAGTAGTCAAGATGGGTCAAATCATTCCTATATAACGCCCACTAAGGAGAGCATCAAATAAACCTACTAAGTATATCTTTCAAGTGTATCCGAAGTTTCCAATCAATATAAAGTAACTGACATGTTGTGGAATCAAGGTTGCCAAAATGAGAGTCTGCCAGTTATAGGCATATCCAAAGGTTTTCCATGGTCTCCAAGGCGATGGATGTGTGTGTGTGTGTGGCCCATGTATAGCCTACTAGTAGCCCATTAGATGGACTTCGTGATCCTTGCACACCCTAGGATCACAAGGGTCCCTGAGGGGAGGAGTGTGTGTGTGTGGGGGGGGTGCATGCTTCTGTGTATGTGGCTTTCCTTTCCTTTCCAAGCCCTGTAGCCAATCCCAAATATCTATTTAATATGGTATCTTATTTCTCCCTAGACTATCAATAGTTGCTTAGCATGACTCAACCTTGCCTTGATGTGTTCCATTCTAATATTTCTTAACCTTTACATTTAATATGGTATGACATACTAGTTTACTAGGTCTTTTTGTTACTATTTGCTCTTCGTATGGATTGAAAATAATTGTATCATAGTTTCTTAGCATGATTCTTGATGTGTTCCTTTCCAGTGTTTCTTAACCTTTACATTTATAACGGTATGGCAAACTGTTGAGCATGGCATGATGATCTACTACCTCTACCTTATTGATTGCTTTCTCTTTGTGGAAGGCTAGGATCATAAATGTTTTAATGTTTTAATACACACACACACATACATATATAAATACTCCTTGGCCCATCATAATCATACCACCAAAACCGAATGGCATACATCTTGGCCCTAACCCAACTTCCTTGTTGGTTAACGTATAACACTTATTTCATTAATTTTGGACTCATATGTCTACTTTTGGACTATTCCTTAAAATCCTTCCCAACTGAAAAGTTTACTTTATGAAACTGTCATTCGAGAATCAAAAGTTTACTTTCTGGCACTATCATTTTCACATAAGACATTTCAAAATATCTCTCTACAATGTTGTACAAATAATGCAAAAACTACTATTAAATCCTAAATTTCTATTTCTTGTTTATAAGAATCATATTCTTAAAATAAAAAATCCGAGTTATTAGTTTAAATCCATGAAAAACCATGCTATTGAGGATTCACAACATTTTAAAAATGTATACATAAGAGACCTGTAAGACTCTTTTTACTTTCAATGCAGAAAACTATAACACTCTTGAATATTCAAGAAATTAAAAGGTTTATATACACATGAGACATGATGGAAGCCTCTTTTGTACTCCAAAAAGTAGCAATAGCTATGCTTGCAATTTTACATTATCATGTCATAAGTTTTACAACAAATATTGCTCTGGATGAGTCTTTGTACAAAGGATCTCCTGTGGCCTTTTCAATAATTTAATTTTTCCTTTACAATGAGTTTAGTACAAATGGGCGATCCAAACATTTGCTTGTTTGAATGTCCTTTTCTATCATGATCACAGAAATGAGCGATCCAAACATTTGCTTGTTCAGAATGTCCTTTCTGTCGTCACTTGTCGCTTGGGTGCCATCTTCATTCACTCTCATCTGACAACCACCACCACCTTCACTCTTTCTCGATATTTGAATGGTGTTATCATGGGCATTCTTCATTTGTGCTATCTCCTTCTACTTCCTCCCGGGCGAGCATCTTTGTGAACTCTGTAATGTGCATAATAATTGGTTGCGGTAATTTTATTTTGTCTTCTACATCATACCCCATGTGCTTCTTTGTTTTCTTTGACCTTGATTTCCAGGATACTATGACTGTCTCTGTGGAAAGTCTTGAAATTGCTTCATGGTTTGGGACCCATTCCTTTTTCAAACAACTACTATACAATGTATTGTTATCTTGGTTCTCCTTCCTGCCCCTTGGCTCATACCATACCGCTGTAAATGTTGTAGCTCTCCCCCAGTCATCCATGCTCACGTCAACTACTTTTGCAACCCAAAACTTCATGTTCTCATGTTCATCATCCGATGGTCGAACTGCAACAAAACAATGGACATCTATGTCTATTTGTGGCATAAACTCTCTCTTCTTGGGTCCACAATATGGACGTGGGAGCAACGATTCAAACTCATTTTCAAAGAGACCACATGCTGGACACAAGTCATTACCAACATTTGGCCAAAATAAAGGCCGTTCTGCCTTAATATCATCTTCTCGCATTTTTGCAAGGTCCTTTATCAATTGGTAGGTCTTGCTAATTACAACAGTAGTGTGTTCCTTCCAAGAGGGCTTCCAATCAGGAAATCTCCGGAGCATTTCCTCTTTGTATGCAATAAAAGCTTTTAAGCCTTCTATTTCACCTTTGGATTTCTCGCTGAATTCTTTTATAGGAGCCCATGTTGGATGCATTTCTTTGCTCGGGATTGAAGTTAAGAGAGAGTAAGGTTCTTCAGGTTCCCATTTTGTATCAAGAGAATAGTGTTGCCATTGCATCACTGGTTTTTCATCCTTTAAGAAAAATCGAAAATAGTGTGGAGCCCTATGACCAATCAGGGCATCACCACCTTTTTGTATGAAAGGTAGAATAAAGCTCTTCCAATCATACATCCTCTCAACCATTGAGCATATTGTTCCTTCCTTACGACCACCAACTTGCCTCCCGCATTTTCTTATCAAGTCATCCATTGTCTCCATGTCCTTGTGTTTTAGTTCTCTTGAAACTGTGCTAAATACCTGATCGATATCCTCATGTGTGTGCCCAACCAACAAAAACCCAACTTCAATCTCATTGAAGATTCTATGAGCGATTAGCATTGAGCAAAATGCAAAGAAGAGTACATTCTTATTCTCTCGTCCACAATTGTCTGCTTGTATTCTCAAAGTTGCTGGTAGGCGACCTTTTTCTGCATGTACATTGTGAATTGCCTTCATAACGGATGTTACAACTTGATTGCTATCGTGTAGATGCAAGGAATCAATCCATATGTCTGCAAAAAACTTAAATCCGTGCACTAACACTCCACATAGATGTGTCTTTAAAAAGTATTTGCCTTGTAGCTTAGGTGGAGTGTTAACGAATCGAGGTAATGTTGTTGTATTTTGATCCATACCATCTACAATAATGCACATGTACTCATTTGGGTGAGAAATAGCTTGCTCCTTCCAAAATGCATATTTTATTCTAGAATGTCGAACAAGTCCATGATGAAATTCTCTCTTTCTTTTGTAAGCTTCTTTTTGTTCTGGAGATGTTGCACTCTCAAGTGCTCGCTTTAGATCATCACAGTCGTTGCACTTTGACATTTTTTGCCTCTTTGGGATTTTAACATGTCCAAAGCTTTTTTTCCAAAGAGTATACAAAGTATGAAAAGATGCCGGTGCATGCCCTCTTTGCCTCTGTGTTTCTCCAATAGAGTTAAATACTTCTTTTTTGGTCAAACCTATCGGAAGATGCATTTCTCATAGGTGGGGTTGTGGTAAAGCATTTTCATAAATGTAATCTTTCAAAATTGCTGTTGCCGCAACCGTTGAGGCTCTTGTTTTGGGCCTTCCTATGTTTCCATGAATGTTAAATTTAACTCCATACTTTGCTTTATTAGCCAAATTCCAATATGTGCCATGTGATAATCCTGTAATAATGCGATATGCATTATTGCATATACTTTTTCCATTTATAAGAGGCCTTATTTGATGTCCTGAACTTCGCCTTCTCTTATCATTTACAAGAAAGCAAGACAATCTCGTGAGTAGGTATTCATTTCTTCTGCTTCCTTTCCTTTGCCATACATGTTCTCTACAACCCTTGATGTCATGTAAGTTAATGGATCGCATACATGTATGCTTACAGCATGTAGATCGCATTGCTTTTAGCATAACATCTTCATTCATTACTCTTATTCTCTTTGGTTGCTTTTCTGGATCTGCCTGCACTCGTTGTCTTTTCATGCATCTGTATGTCCGTTTTGGGACCTTCTGTTCATTCTTATTTGGATTTGTGTAGTTCTCCTTGTAAGATTTATTTGTCACGTTGTTTTCATGAGATGTTGCATCCTTGATCTTATCACTCTGACAGCCAAATACTGAATATTCCTTTGTTGATGTCATCCTTGCTTTTGATACATTCGTCAAACCATTTGTAACATTTACAAGTTCACAATCAAAGTCAAACACTGAATAGTCCTTTGTTGATCTCATCCCTACTTTTGATACAATCGTAGAACCACTTGTCACAATGGCATTAGAGTGTCCCGAATGATCTTCAAACTCATCTATTCCTGAGAGAACATCACTCATTGATGCACTTTCTATGGATTTCATAACTCCATAGTCAGTGGTGATAGACTGTCCAGAATGATCTTCAAACTCATCTATTCCTGAGAGAACATCGCTCATTGATGCACTTTCTATGGATTTCATAACTCCATAGTCTTGAAACTCCTCTACTCCAGAGAGAACATCACTCATTATACTATCGTGCATGATTTCCATAATTCCATAGTTACCTGCTTTGACTCCAAGAACTTTATCAGTATCCATGAAGCCATCCATGCTTGAAGATATAACACTTTTCACATCTTTGCCCAAGTTCTCAATGTGCATGAACTCATCCACCCCGAATAAGGCATCACTTGTGAAATATTTTTCTTTCTCGGTACCAATGAACTCATCGACTTCTGATAAGACGTCAGTGCTATAGTTGAGTGCATTGGAATCATCCATCTCTGAAGGAATAGAGCTTGGTACATTGGCATATTCTTTCAATTCTTTGATGTTGTAGTATACATTATGTTTATCATTAAAAACCACATGCCGAGTCTTTCCAATCTTTAAAAATTGCATGCTCCATCTCAAATCCTTACCTACCTCATAGTAGGGACCATCCAATGACATTGAGTTATCATCCATACCATCATCAGTAACTTTTTGAATTCTCATCTGCGCAAATGTCCAGTGTTCAACTTGTTCAAATCCCAAGACTTGACCTTCTGCTACATACTTATTTGTAAATGATAACATTTGTAAAATATCTCCCACTCTAAAATCCAAAGATATGCACTTTGTATTCCTGATGACATGTGTTGGATAAGTCTCATCTCTGTCCCATGCAATAAATGCTTTGTTGGAAGTATTATAGGGCATAACATCTCCAAGGATTTCCATATCCCCACACTTATGCTTTAGCTCAACATGTGCACTAAGAATCCTTGATACGATAACCGCTACCTTATCTTCGCCAAGTCTTCTAAAGTGACAAATAGAATTTGGATCACTTTCATGGATTGTAGCAAATGCAACTACTTCTCTTTTGCAACATAAAATCACCTCCATCCCCGGAATAAATTTTGTAGCCATCTCCTTTGTGAGTTTCCTCTGCAAACAAGCTGTAACAACCATTATAAAGAACATTAGTCTCTTCTCAATAATCTACTTTATTAATGATTTAAAAACCCAGAACGTGTTTGAAAATTTAATTAGACACTAACCAATAACAACCATAAACCCTAAACCCTAAACCGTAAACCAAAACAACCCTAAATCCTAACCAATAATAACCCTAAACCCTAAACCCTAACCCCCAAACCCCAAACCCTAAACCCTAACCCCCAAACCCCAAACCCTAACTCCCAAACCCTAAACCCTAAACCCCAAACCCTAAACCCTAACTCCTAAACCCTAAACCCTAAACCCTAACTCCCAAACCCTAAACCCTAAACCCTAACTCCCAAACCCCAAACCCCAAACCCTAACTCCCAAACCCGAAACCCTAAACCCTAAACCCTTAACCCTAACCCCCAAACCCTAAACTCTAAACCCTAACTCCTAAACCCTAAGCCCTTAACCCTAACCCCCAAACCCCAAACCCTAACCCTCAAACCCTAAACCCTAAACCCTAAACCCTAACTCCCAAACCCTAAACCCTAAACCCTAAATCCCAAACCCTAAACCCTAAACCCTAACTCCCAAAACCCAAACCCTAAACCCCAAACCCTGAACCCTAAACCCTAAACCCTAACTCCCAAACCCTAAACCCTAACTCCCAAACCCTAAACCCTAAACCCCAAACCCTAAACCCTAACCCCCAAACCCTAAATCCTAAACCCTAACCCCTAAACCCTAAACTCTAAACCACCAAACTCTAAACCCTAACCCCCAAACCCTAACCCTCAAACCTTGAACCCTAAACCCTAAACCCTAACTCACCAAACCCCAAATCCTAAACCCAAACCACGAAATCCTAAACCTTAAATCCTATGAGTGTTTTCAAGTAATATCATTTATTTAAGTAATAGTTTTAATTAGAATTTATAAGTAATAGTGGAATTGATAGTTGGGAGGGTGGTAGTGGGAGAAAGGGAGAGTGGGAAAGTGGAGAAAGGGAGTGTGGGAGGGTGGTAGTGGGAGAAAGGGAGAGTGGGAGAGGGAGTGGGAATGGGGGCGGTGGGGGTGGGGGTGGGAGAGTGGGAGTGGGAGTGGGAGTGGAAGTGGGAGAGGGAGTGGGAATGGGGGAGGTGGGGGTGGGAGAATGGGAGTGGGAGTGGGAGTGGGAGTGGGAATGGGGGAGGTGGGGGTGGGGTGAGGGTGGGAGGATGGGAGGATGGGAGTGGGAGTGGAAGGGGTGGGGTGGGGAGTGGGAGTGGGAGGATGGGAGTGGGAGAGGGAGTGGGAATGGGGGAGGTGGGGGTGGAAGTGGGAGGGGTGAGGTGGGAGGATGGGAGTGGGAATGGGGGAGGTGGGGGTGGAAGTGGGAGGGGTGGGGTGGGAGGATGGGGGAGGGAGTGGGAGTGGGGGAGGTGGGGGGGGTGGGAAAATGGGAGTGGGAGTGGGAATGGGGGAGGTGGGGGGGTGGGAAAATGGGAGTGGGAGGATGGGAGTGGGAGGGGTGAGGTGGGAGGATAAGGGTGGGAGAATGGGAGTGGGAGTGGGAATGGGGGGGGAGGGGTGGGGGTGGGAGGATGGGAGTGGGAGTGAGACGTGTAGGTGGGAGGATGTGAGTGGGTGGGAGAATGGGAGTGGGAGTGGGAGTGGGAGTGGGAGTGGGAATGGGGGAGGTGGGGGTGGAGTGAGGGTGGGAGTGGGAGGGGTGGGGTGGGAGGATGGGAGTGGGAGAGGAGTGGCAATGGGGAAGGTGAAAGAATGGGCGTGGGCGTGGGAGTGATAATGGGGGAGGTGGGGTGGGAGGATGGGAGTGAGAGTGGGGTGGGAGGATGGGAGTGGGTGGGAGAGAGAGAGAAGATAATCTAATAGAGAGGCCAATGGGAGAGGAGATAATGTTATAGAAGGACCAATGAGAGAGAAGCACTCAAAACCCTAGTTTTTCTTATATATACTCCCCTTCTCTCATTGTTTCTCTCATTTCAACAAGGAAGAGCAAGAGGAGAAGCAAAAAGAGGAGGAAGAGCAAAAGCAAGCACAAGCATCGATTTCAACTTTTTTCCAGGTACTGTTTTTAAAATTTGTATTCTTTGAAATTTTTGAAGGATAGATTTTTAGAGAGAGAAAAGAAGAGAGAGAGTCTTGCTGCCTCGGCAGCAAAAGAGAGAAAGAAAGAGAGAGGGAGAGAGACGAGAGAAGGGGGGGGAAAGAGAGGGGAGAGAAAGGGAGGGGGGAGAGAAGGGGGAAGGGGGAAAGAGAGGGGAGAGAGGGGAGAAGCAGCGAGGGGGGGGAGAGAGAGAGGGGGCAGGGGGGCGAGGGTGGAGAGGGGGAAGAGGGAGGGGAGGCGAGGGTGGAGAGGGAGGGAAGGGGGCCGCTGCCGCGGCAGCGGCAGCGAGAGGGGGAGCGGGGGGAGAGGGAGAGGAAGGGGGGGGGGGGGGCAAGGGGGGGGAGGAGGGAGAGGGAGGGGAGGGGGCCGCTGCCGCTGCCGCGGCAGCGAGAGGGGGGGAGGGGGGAGAGGGGAGGGAGGGGGCCGCTGCCGCGGCAGCGGCAGCGAGAGAGGGGGAGGGGGGCGAGAGGGAAGGGGGGAGAGAGGGGGCAGCGAGAGGGAAGGGGGGGGAAGAGAGAGAGAAGGGGGGGGGCCGCTGCCGCGGTAGCGGCAGCGAGAGAGGGAGGGGAGGGGAGAGAGAAGGGGGGCGGGGGGGGAAGGGAGGGGAGGAGAGAGGGAAGGGGGGGGAAGAGAGAGAGAGGGGGAGGGCCCTGCCGCTGCCGCGGCAGCGAGAGAGGGAGGGGAGGGGAGAGAAGGAGGGGGGGGGGAAAGGGAGGCGAGGAGAGAGAGAAAGGGGGGGGGGCCGCGACCGCTGCCGCGGCAGCGAGAGAGGGGGAGGGGGGGGAGAGGGAGTAGCGAGAGGGAAGGGGCGAGAAGAGAGAGAGAGGGGGGGCCGCTGCCGCGGCAGCGGCAGCGAGAGAGGGAGGGGAGGGGAGAGAGAAGGGGGGGGGAAAGGGAGGGGAGGAGAGAGGGAAGGGGGGGGAAGAGAGAGAGAGGGGGGTGGGCCGCTGCCGCGGCAATGGCAGCGAGAGAGGGAGGGGAGGGGAGAGAGAAGGGAGGGGGGGAAAAGGGAGGCGAGGAGAGAGAGAAAGGGGGGGGGGCCGCGGCCGCTGCCGCGGCAGCGAGAGAGGGGGAGGGGGGGGAGAGGGAAGGGGGGAGCGAGAGAGGGGGGAGAGGGAAGGGGGGGGGGCCGCGGCCGCTGCCGCGGCAGCGAGAGAGGGGGAGGGGGGGGTGAGGGAAGGGGGGAGCGAGAGAGGGGGGAGAGGGAAAGGGGGGGGCCGCGGCCGCTGCCGCAGCAGCGAGAGAGGGAGAGGGGGGGGAGAGGGAAGGGGGGAGCGAGAGGGAAGGGGGGGCGGCCGCGGCAGCGAGAGAGGGGGAGGGGGGGGAGAGGGAAGGGGGGAGGGGCCGGGGGCAGCGAGAGAGAGGGAAGGGGGAGAGAGAGAGAAGGGGGAGGGGCCGCGGCCGCTGCCGCGGCAGCGAGATAGGGGGAGGGGGGGGAGAGGGAAGGGGGGAGGGGGCGGAGGGAGCGAGAGAGTGGAGGGAGAGAGAGAGAGAAGGGGGGGGGCTGCGGCCGCTGCCGCGGCAGCGAGAGAGGGAGGGGGGGGAGAGAGAGAAGGGGGTAGCGAGAGAGAGGGGAGGGAGAGAGAGAGGGGGAGAGGGGGAGAGGGAAGGGGTGGGCAGAGGGAAGTGAGAGGGGGAGCCGCTGCCGCGGCAGCGAGAGAGGAGGGGGGGGGAGAGAGAGTAGGGGGGAGATGCGAGAGAGGGGGGGAGGGAGAGAGAGAGAGGAGGGGAGGGGCCGCTGCCGCAGCAGCGAAAGAGAGGGAGGGGTGGAGAGAGAGAGAGAGAGAGAGGGGGAGGAGAGAGAGAGAGGGGATGGGGGGGGAGATCGCGGCAAGTGAGAGAGAGTGGAGAGGAGAGTGGGGAGCGCAAGTGAGAGAGAGGAAAAAGGTGAGGAGAAAGGAAGAGAGAGAGAGAGAGGGGAAATGAAGAGGAGGGGAGAGAGCAGACTAAGATGAGAGGAAATGTAGACTAGAGCGGAGAGGAAAGAGAGAGAGAGAAGAGTGAGAGAGATGAAAATTTAGAGAGGGAGGACACGAGAAAGTACGATCGAGATAGAAAATCTTACCAATGAAGAGGAGAAATGAGTGGGCGACGATCGAGACAAGATGAAGAGATCGAGATAGAAAATCTTACCAATGAAAAGGAGAAATGAGTGGGCGACGATCTAGACAAGATGAAGAAGCTACGATCAATGAGGCATATGAGAGGAGATTGGTATGTGATTTAGTCTAAACTTAAACAAACAAAACTATAAACCTTGGTGTTTGATGAAAATTTAGAGAGGAAGGGCACAAGAGAGTACGATCGAGATAAAAAATCTTACCAATGAGGAGAAAAAATGAGTGGGAGACGATCAAGAAGAGATAAAGGAGAGATGTTTTGATGGAAGAATTTGGGAGCTACGATCAATGAGGCATATTAGAGAAGATTGGTGTGTGATTTAGTCGAAACTTAAACAAACAAAACTATAAACCTTGGTGTTTGAAAAAGAAACGTGTGGAAACTAGAATTTCAAAATTTCCCGCCTTTTTTTAAACTATGAATCCTTGTGTTTGAAAAGACAAACCTTGGTGTTTGAAAAGAGAAACGTGTGGAAACTAGACCAAGGTTTGATGAAAATTTAGAGAGGAAGGGCACAAGAGAGTACGATCGAGATAAAAAATCTTACCAATGAGGAGAAAAAATGAGTGGGCGACGATCAAGAAGAGATAAAGGAGAGATGTTTTGATGGAAGAATTTGGGAGCTACGATCAATGAGGCATAGTAGAGAAGATTGGTGTGTGATTTAGTCGAAACTTAAACAAACAAAACTATAAACCTTGGTGTTTGAAAAAGAAACGTGTGGAAACTAGAATTTCAAAATTTCCCGCCTTTTTTTAAACTATGAATCCTTGTGTTTGAAAAGACAAACCTTGGTGTTTGAAAAGAGAAACGTGTGGAAACTAGAATTTCAAAATTTCTCACTTGAATCCTTGTGTTTGAAAAGACAAACGTGTGAAAACTTGAAAATTGTGATAAAAGACAACCTTGTGTTTCAAAAGACAAACGCGTGGATGTGAAAATTGTGATAAAAGACAACCTTGTGTTTCAAAAGACAAACGCGTGGATGTGAAAATTGTGATAAAAGACAACCTTGTGTTTCAAAAGACAAACCCCTGGATGTGAAAAGACAAATGTATGCTAAAAGCAAAACTTGTAGAAACTTCAATTTTAAATTTTTCTTTGTTTTTGAATTCAAAATGAGTTTCACTTTCATTTTTAATTTACTAGTTTAATTTAGACTATAATGCATTTTGTTTTGGAATATAAAGAGTATAATTTTAATTTTATTACATTTTAAATTAAAATTTTAAAAGTAGTTTAACTTACATTCGTTATTATTACTTTAATTTATTTCTTTTTAGGGAGAATATTCGTTATTATTACTTTAATTTATTTCTTTTTAGGGAGAATTAATATATTCTTCTAGGTAAATATTAAATTTTTAATTTTAAGTCTTGTTTTCTTTATATTACGTTATTTTTTCATAAACTTTAAGTTAAACTACTTTATAGTTTTTATTATATAAATTCAAATTTATTAAGATTTTAACTTCTTATTAATGTGAATGTTCAATTCTTATGAGTTGTAAGTAAATTAAATATAAATTTTATCTTTTTTAAAATGAGAAGGAGAAGAGAGAGAGAGAGAAGGGGGGGTCGCTGCCGCGGCAGCGAGAGAGAATGGGGGGGGAGAGAGAGAGAAAGGGGTGGGAGGATAATGTGAATGTTCAATTCTTATGAGTTGTAAGTAAATTAGTTTTTGAAAATATAAATTTTATCTTTTTTAATATGAGAAGGAGAAGAGAGAGAGAGAGAAGGGGGGGTCGCTGCCGCGGCAGCGAGAGAGAATGGGGGGGGAGAGAGAGAGAAAGTGGTGGGAGGATGGGAGTGGGAGAGGGAGTGGGAATGGGGAAGGTGAAAGAATGGACGTGGGCGTGGGAGTGAGAATGGGGAAGGTGGGGTGGGAGGATGAGGGCGGCAGCGAGAGAGAAGGGGGGGAGAGAAGGGGGGGAGAGAGAGAGAGAAAGGGGTGTGAGTTTAAAAAAGATAAAATATAAATTTTATCTTTTTTAAACTCACAACCTTAGTGTATTAAAAAGAATAATGGAAAGATTATTTTTTGCTTTTTATTCGCAACCTAAGGATATTAAAAAGAACAATGGAAAAGAAATTATTTCTTGCTTTTCTTCGCTTCGACGGTTGGTGTAGTCTAGATTAGCATAGATTAGTTTGTCCTTAGAGGAGAGAACTCCAAAAAAACCAATCAAAGCCATGCTCAAAATTTCCCGACTAGTTCCTAATCGGAGTCAGTCCATTCGTTCACATTCACATTCGGTTTCACAGACACAACAACCCTACCATTTAAGCAACGATTAAGGTTTTTAAACTTTCAAGATGATTGAAAGTTGTATCAGTGGACATGACAGATTACAGTTGTGGAAGTTGACAGAGCATTTTACACTTATATCAGTTGCGGGAGTTGACAGAGCATTTTGTACTTATATATGACAAACTTCAAATTTGTATTTAGAGATCATTGTAAATCCTTATTTTTTTTCACATTTATGCTCTAAGCCTTGTAAAGCCTTTTAGGCTATTCCCAAAGCATTTATGCTCTAAGCCTTGTAAAGCCTTTTAGGCTATTCCCAAAGCATTTATGCTCTAAGCCTTGTAAAGCCTTTTAGGCTATTCCCAAAGCATGAAATTGATACTTATATGATTGGGAAGAATACAAACTGGAGGTGTATTAATGGGACTCATTGTACTTTTGATTTTTCAAAGTAATTGTAGTTTGTCAAAGTACTTAAAATTTGTGTTGTGCTTGAATACAGGATGGATCTTGAGGCTACAGCATTTGTCAATGGTATGTCACTGAAATACAATGGAAGAATTTATGCCCCAAAGGACTTCACAAACTGGACAGTTGTTGACACAACAAAGAAAGCATGGTTCTTGGTCTTAAGTAAAGGAAATCTCATTCTAGTGATGACAAAGAGAGAGTTGGAGAAAGATGAGTGCGCATCAAATGTATCTTTCTCCAAGAGCAATTTGATTCAAAGGGGCACCTTAGTAGGAATAAAAATTGAAAAAGACAGCACTACAATGATGATTTACACAAAGTCAAGAATGAGCAACAGATCGTTTCTTCTTTCTAAGAAAGATGCAATGCACTTTGTGATGCCGCCGCCAAAAGCACCTAGATTTCCTGAATTGGTTCCTGCATTGGAGATCCTTCAACATGTGTGGGAGGAATTTCCCATTGAGGAAGCAAGAAAAATGCAGTCAAAGATTATCCTTGAATACTTTCAGGGTGTCATCCAATAAGGTTCAACTTCATTGGAGGGACCTAAGGTGCAAGAATCCACACATGAGAAAGGAAGTGATGAGACACGCCATGTAGATTTGGTTCATGGTAATACAAATGAGAGAGGAAGTGGAGTGGATGAGACAGAACACATTGTAGCAATGGATGAGGGTCTTGTACACGTGGATGCTTACAAGGGATCTACATCTGAGACAGGAATTGAATTGGTGGAGACCGGACATGCACATGCATCTCAGACAGAAATTGAATTGAGTGAGACACGACATGCATCAGATAAGACAAGACATGCACACACATCTCTTGTTCATGGTATTACTCACTTAGATGGTGTAACTCATGAAGTTGATGGAATAACAGAACAAGTGAAGTACTTAAGTATACCTGAAGTTGAGGCAATAGAAGAAGAAGTAGGGCGATCTAAAGCAGTTCACATTGAGCCCCTAAAAAATAAACCTCGACGTCAAATGCAAAAGGCAAGTACTTCACGAGCTACAATTCCAAGTCCTATAACTGGAAAAAGAGGTCATTCATATACAAAGAAAGGGCAAAGAAGAGAAGAGGAAGAACATGAAGAGGATGCGGAGGGTCTTGAAATGGAGTCAGATCTAGAAGCAGAAATGTTATCAATGAAGAACCTAAATCTTCGCTTGAATGAGGCTGTGACAGATGAGGATCCAGGATATATATGGGGCCAGAAGACTCAAGTTATACATGCTTCATCAGTGGTCAAAGCAAGTGTCTTCACCAACAGCAGGACCTTAGATACAGCCTATGCTGAAAAGATTTTTCAGGCTTTGATTGATGGAAAAAAACCAGTTGTTTCTAATTTGGTACTCCGTCCAAGAACATTTTGGCCAGTCATGGGAGATTATAGTCAATCCATCAATTTCTCTCAGCCTATAGATTTTGAGATACAATTCACTAAGTTCCTCGGAAAACAAGTTCCCTCACTTCAAGAAGGACAGAGTTCAGTGAATGATCCAGAACGACATATAAGGGATGCCAAGAGAAATTTCTTAGCTCATTGTACATTTGAGGCAATAGATGGTCAGCACTATGCCTATGCTTGTAATGAGCGCTCTAGAGATGCATACAAGAAATGATAAATTACTTATCAAACTTTCGCGAGTGTGCCTCAATTTCACTACTATTCTGCATGCATCTGTATCTTCAAGAACGAGAAGAAATATTTGATTGAGTCGGAAAGACTTAATCATGACATTTATGCACTACGAAAAATCACCTCCACTTCAGAGATGTTGCTCAAAGCTAGGACCATATGGAAAACTTTTAATTCTCCTTTGACCACTCTCAAAAGAACTGCAACTAAAGTGGAAGCGGATAATCTTGTTGACTTCTACACATGCTTGAGTGCCATTGTACCAAGGGGAAAGCAGGAAAGAGCTGAGGTGATTACAAGCTTCAAGACAGTAAGGGATAGGTATCAAGACTACACAAGCATACTTTTCCGTAGTGATGAAGTTTTTCATCAGATCAAAGACGTGTGTCTTGCATGTGAGAAAGGAGATGTTACATATGAGGCTCCATCATTGATTAAAGAGAAGGCAAAGAAGATTGAGAAAAAAGAGATGACAGCTCGGATGTGGAGGCCTTTAAGAAACCTACCAGATAAATACGCAAGTCTTGCTGCAGAGAAATTAATGTCAAAAGAATGGTTTTTTGGCAAAAAGGATAAAGATCATTGCATGGAAGATAACATCATCCAACAGGTGAAGCGTGATGCAGTAAAGAGTGCAATTGAATATTTATTGGGAGAAAAAAATATTCCAATCAGCCAATGTAAAATTGATCATAACATTGTGAGGCAGATGGCATCAGCTTTACCGTCAGCTAAACAGAAGGCTTGGGCACATAAATGGGTGAAGGTAGAAGATGATGGATCTGAAATTACTCCCTCTATGAGAAATGACATTCCGGAAAATGTGTATGCATATGCACAAAAAGTCATCAATAACCACACTCTCAGAAAAGAAAAGACTTTGAACAAGGGCTTTTATTTCATACATGAAATCATTTCAGAGTCTGGAAAGAGTGTTGAGTGCAAGGGAGTTTCATTGAGTGATTTTTTGTCCGACGACACTGCTTGGGAGAGACCTCAGCTTTTCTTTGTCTATGAAATATCAGCGGATGACATCCGTCCACTCCTTGACAGAATATTACATACCACCATTGGTAGAGTGGGACAATGTAATATAGTCATATTTGCTGATAAAGATGACAAGGAACAAATGTCTGCTACCCTAGAAAAACAATATGGCAATGAGCTCAAGATTTACAATGGGATATACTCAAGAAAAAGGGACAAGAGAGAATGCGGTCTCAAGATACAGAGTCTGGAAACCTTTTTCTTGTGCATGAAGAGCCCTTATAATGATCACTCCTTACAAAACAATATAAGAGGGAATGCAAAGAGATTGCAACTACTGCTGGAAGAGCATGAAGCTCCAAGTCCCCTCCATCGCAATGCAAATCACTATGAAAGGCCAGCAAAAAGTGCTGATCTTTTAATTAGTATGATGGAATTTTTACTACCGCCTGGATGGGAAGTCACATTGTGCCGAATGGGACATCTGTTCGAAGCTCTTATCAGAAAAGAACACAATGTAAATATTATTGAGAGCCCTGCTTGCTTGGAATACCTTGATACCGTGGCTTCTCTCACAATAAAGTTTGATAAGAAAGGTCCGATCTCACATGAAGAGGATGACATAGAGCAGATCATGTACGATGAGAGCAAGAAAGATGATGAAAATGATCAAAGCTCTAGATATAATAGTGAGGATACCAGCAATAGCAAGGAAGCAGAGGAAGATGGATATGACACTGACCTTGCCTCTGAAGGTTACATAAAAAGACCACGAAGATATGTAGAGGTATGAAGACTTATGTTTAATTTTCTTTATTCATTTAAAGGTCTTTTTAAATTTATAATTAATTTAAAATTTTGAATCTCATAATTATTTTATCCTTTTATAGGAGAAGGGAGAGGAGGAGGATGAGGAGGACATAGTTGGAGCAGAGAATCATGAAAGCTCATCTCAAGAAAGCAAAGCTGCTCTGGCTATCCATCGGATGACTCTAGAAAATAATCATACATTGCAGCAAATGGAGAAGTCATTTCAAGTTAGGTTTCAAGTTCGAGAACAACCTCTTACTTTTATATTCGATGAAGAGGATATTTCAATCCTCATAAACTTCAAGAAAGAGGTCAATGACAATGTTATAATAGCCATCCTCAGGTTTGACACAAACTTTTTACTGACTTTATGCTTTTGTATTTCCATTGGATCAAATGAACTAATATTCTTTTCTTTTTATTGCAGTATGGTTTTACAACAGCTTCCGCTATATATACAAAGATGTGCATATATGGTCGATCCTCTTGTTTCTAGTGTACTTAGCAATAAGGAGAAGACCATAGATGACATTTTTAAGTGGTTGCAACCTATTGATTTGACTGCGGCGCGAGTTATCTTTACCGCATATCACGAAGAGTGAGTATCAATCCCTACCTAGCTTATCTCTTACATTGTGGAGGATTATATCGAATAATAATTATTCTTAATTGATAATGCAGCTTGCATTGGAGCTTGGTAATTGTGGACATCTTAGCCAAGCAATGCTTCTTTGTCAATTCAATAGCATCTATCCATGGCAGTGTGTCAGAGTAAGTATAACCTACTTGTGTCATAATTATGTCAATGAGATGCATCCTATGCAATACACACATTCATTTATGTTTTCTATTTTGATGTGTAGATCTGCTCGAAAGTTGGTAAGTGCTATAGATGCACTTATGCAAATGGAGGGTGACTTGGAAGATCAAATAGAGTATGTAACATGCCCTGCAGCGAAGCAGAATGATGACCACAGTTGTGGGTGGAGAGTTGGATATAACTGCTTCTTGCTCCTTGCTCAAATTTTTGATTTGAGAGGCGGTGAAACCTCATTGTCCACATATACAGACTTGCATCTGCAGGCATTTATGTCATCTATCATTAAGGCATTTATTGATAACGTGGTGGAGCATCCAGAGGAAACATTGGTTGCTACGCCCATAAGTTGTCCTGATGTAACCGCTGTATTGGACGAAATGGGGAGCTCTTCTGAGGTTAAGGTCATCATTAGCAAGCAACCTCGTGTTTTGACTTTTGGTAGCGAGGAAGTTACAATCCTCTCCGACCCTTTGAAAGAGGCTAATGACAAAGTCATGATGGCCATCCTCAGGTTTGATATGAACATCTCTTGACTTGATACTTCAATCATTTGATTCAATCTGCTTCTAACATTTGTTTATTTATTGCTGCAGTACGGTTATATCTCATTTTCCTAGATCAGTACAGAATCGCGTCTGTATGCTCGATTCTCTTCTTTCAGCTGTACTTAGTGATACCAAGAAGACAGTAGATGATGTTTGTTCAATTCTACAACCTTTAGACTTGGATGGCATACTACTTGTCTTTATGCCATACTATGAGAAGTAAGTATGGTGTCAATCTTTCTTTTACTCTCTTATTTACAATATTGTGTCAATTAATACTTAATATTATGATAAATCTTATCGCTCTTTATTGGTGATGTAGTTCACATTGGAGCCTTATAGTATGGGACCTTGATGACAACCATTGTTGGTTTGTCAACTCAATTACAGGCTTTCACGGGGTGTTCAAGTAAGTGTTCTTTTATCATATCATTATGAACATGCATCAAGTTACTATTTACTACACAAATTTACTTTGTCATATGTCATGATGGACAGGTCTGCAAACAAGTTAGTTTCTGCGATTATGAAAATCAGGGAGCATCAAGACCAACCAAATTTCCAGACACGCCTCGCAGTGGACCAAAAGGACATGTTTAGTAGTGGGTGGAGAATTGCGTACAACTTCATGTTGTATCTCAATGACATTTTTGAACATGTCTCCATAGAAGCATATACCAAGCTCGAGCTACAAGATTTTGTGGCTAAGACTGTTCACTATCTAACTGCTATCATTGGGAAACAACATGATGGACTCAATGAAGAACCACTTGAATTAGAGACTCAATGCATTCTTCCTACACAAGAAGTGGAGACTCAATGTGCATCTACAACATC
Source organism: Dipteris shenzhenensis (assembly GCF_047967505.1). Classification (NCBI taxonomy): domain Eukaryota; kingdom Viridiplantae; phylum Streptophyta; class Polypodiopsida; order Gleicheniales; family Dipteridaceae; genus Dipteris; species Dipteris shenzhenensis. Next base: position 24,009,687 of record NC_141608.1, on the reverse strand, counting down.
ACATCTTGTAAAGGAGGAAGAGATTAAGTCTATCCCGATTGCACCAGAAGTAGAATCTCAATGTACACCATCCACACAAGTAGAGACTCAATGTACTCTTAGAGAATCACAGCCTCAAGAGAACTCATCAGACTCTATTCAGTTGTAAAACATGTAGAAAGAAACATGAGTCCTTGAAGATTTTTATCTTGTTTGTATCGATTAATGATAGTGTTTTTAAAACTTATGTTAAATGTTGCAATACATTAGGATATTTTATGATATTTTTTCATTACAATACATTAGGTTTTACTTTTTTGAAAGTCTAATTTATTATGTACAATACATTAGGTTTTACTTTTTTGAAAGTCTAATTCATTCTTATGTTCCATCACTTTATTTTATAGATTTCAATGTACTCAAAATCTATCATTTATTATGTACAGCAAGTATCTCATGATGAGATTCTATTAATTATATCATTCTTGTGTTCCATCATTTTACTTTATAGATTTCAATGTACTATCACTATCTTATATGTCTCAAATGACTCCCATTACGGTCTTGCATCCCATCATTTTAATTTATAATGTCTCGCATTACAATCTTGCATCTAGTCATCTCGCATTACGGTCTTGCATCTGTAGTTCTATAAATTCCCTAGTAGTCGTTCATCTTCTATATCTCACCCGCAGCAGACACTTCTTGCACTTTGCTCTTCATGATGAGATTCTATTAATTATATCATTCCTGTGTTCCATCATTTTACTTTATAGATTTCAATGTACTATCACTATCTTATATGTCTCAAATGTCTCCCATTACGGTCTTGCATCCCATCATTTTATTTTATAATGTCTCGCATTACGATCTTGCATCTAGTCATCTCGCATTACGGTCTTGCATCTGTAGTTCTATAAATTCCCTAGTAGTCGTTCATCTTCTATATCTCACCCGCTCCTCTCCTCAAGCTTGCTCCTTCCTCTCCTCAAGCTTGCTCCTTCCATCTTGCCCGCTAGTAGTCGTTCATCTTCTATATCTCACCCGCAGCAGACACTTCTTCCACTTTGCTCTTCTTACATTACTCCTCTCCTCAAGCTTGCTCCTTCCTCTCCTCAAGCTTGCTCCTTCCATCTTGCCCGCAGCCTTGCCTCCTCTTCTCAAGCATACTCCTTTCATCTTGCCTTATCTCCTCTAGTTACCTTCCTCACTCTCGTTACCTTCCTCACCTCGTTCGTCTTCTATATCTTTCCTCACTCTCTTCCTCACTCTCGTTACCTTCCTCACCTCGTTAGTCTTTTATATCTTTCCTCACTCTCGTTACCTTCCTCACCTCGTTCATCTTCTATATCTCACCCGCAGCAAAAACTTCTTCCACTTTACTCTTCTTACCTTACTCCTCTCCACACTTCTTCCACTTTACTCTTCTTACCTTACTCCTCTCCTCAAGCTTGCTCCTTCCATCTTGCCCGCAGCCTTACCTCCTCTTCTCAAGCATACTCCTTTCATCTTGCAGCCATTATGGATCTTTTTAAGGTAATCGATTCTGTCGAGCAAGCCATTAGCAGCCTCAAAGAATGGATTGCCGAGAACCAAGGAAAGAGAGAGGAGAGAAAGCAAAATCCAGCTCCATTAACCCAGTACGAGAAGGATGACTTTGCTTGTCAGAAGGGCCTAGAGAAGGAAGAGGAAAGAAAAATAAGTATGGCTACTACTGAAATAGATAAATTGCAGTCATATAGGAGAGAGTTGATAGACTTTCAAAGTGAGATATCTTCGCGTGTGGCTCGTTATGGAAGATTTTCCCCCGAGGAAGCGCAAGCCATTCGGAATAAACAAAGTGTTATGCAAGAGAAAATTCATCAATCCTTACTTCTCTTCTATAATTTTAACTACATCGATGAGGATGAGATGAGCTCAGCTCTTGAATGGGTTGAATTTAGGCTAAGGACTTGAAAATAGAAAATTCATCAAATTGAATGGCTGTAGTCTTGAAAATAAATTTGCCTTCCACTGAGAGTCTTATTGTAACTTTTGGTGTAATTTGCCTTCCAATGAGAGTCTTATTGTAACTTTTGGTGTTTTTAAACACCTAAATTATAAATATTGTGAGAGTTTGCTACTTCCACTTGTAACTTTTGAAAGTGTTTCCTAAACACTATTATAAATATAAAGTGAGTTTACAATTAATGGACCACTCTTTTTTGTGTAACTTATCTCAGGCTTAACTTTTGAAGGTGTTTATTAACACCATTAAATATTAAGAGAGTTTACAACAACCTAATCTTATTTTTTCATGTAACTTATCTAGATTGCGTTAAATTTTATAATTTTAGTTTCATGTCCTTAAAAAATATATAAAAAAATGCTTGTTTTTATGTTTTTATATGTGCTTTGAAGATTGGGTTTTTCTTAAATTTTATCTGAAAACTAGTCCAAAAGTATATGTAAAAATGAATTTGTACATTGACAAGTCCAAAATTAATGAAATAAGTGTTGTATGTAGAGTTTTCTCAACACTATAATACAAACATTTTTTCCTTCATACGTTCTTTGGCACATGTCTACGTTTTACTCCCATCTATAATAAGAAGATCTAATTAGGCCTTAAAACAATTTTACTCCTACTATTCTAAATATTTTTCAGTTGTATGTTCTTTGGCTTATGTCTACGTTTTACTCCCAAGTATAATAAGAAGATCTTAAGCCTTACAAAAAATTTATGCCTAGTATTCTAAATGAAGTTGTATTGAGTCATTATGTTTCACTAAATGGATAAAGATAACTCAAACTGGCAATAGCTATAGAATAACATGCTAAAGATTTTAGGTTTTCCATCTCTCATTTGTATCATTGGTACCTTTTTAATAAAGACTTAAATCACTACTCCATGCTCGTATGGTCACATAGAAGCATGATCTAACTATGAATACACTGTCATACCCAAGTACCTTCTTGAGGATTTTGGTCCATGTACACACTAATAAATATATTTGAATTGTTAAAGACATGGCATTGCATTGTTGTGGGCCTTGTTTGTGGAAGTGGCATATGGTTTGCATTATGTAGCTCATTTGATTTATAGGGTTATGCTAGCCCATGGATATTACAAGGATAGAATAAGATTTTAGGTAAGGAAATGGCAAAATGGTAATTCAAATATTGGAGCGTCTTGATGGTTAAAGGTACCTTAATATAAAATGTAGTTGAACTATGAGTCCTTGTTAACGTTTAAAAAAATCAATTCATATTTTTCTTTTTATGTGCTTTTTTCTTGGAAATGCATAGAAATATGACCATTTCATTCGATTCATGGAGATCGTAGTTATGTATATGGGTGACCCAAATGTATGATAACATCATGATACCTCTTTCGTTTGTATTGGAGTTCTCAAAGCATTTATGAGGAACTCCTTTATGTTTTAACAATGTACATGCTGGCAATGCAATAATCTAGCATACAGAGTCTTTGTTAAAACCTATTTTGCAAAAATTAAAATTTCCTTCTGTACTATGAAGTTTAAAAGCAAGTAATCTCCACATTGTTACCTTGTACAAAATTTGTGGTAAATGTTATTGATGTAGCAGATTTATAAACAACGGAGTATTAAAGAGAATGAACTAATAGCCTCACACAACTAAGCCTCCCGTGTGTCTTCCAGAAATTTCTCTTAAGGAGTATAACCGAGGGAGCAGCTGTCCAATTCCAGCAGAGCCAGATCCACACGGCTGAAAGCTCAACTTTACACATACTATTAGGTGAAGAGTAAGTTAGTTGCATGTGACATTGTACTTAGCTTTGAAAAAATAGATGATTTTTATTTTATGCATAAAGTATGTAAGTTGTTACTTATCTAGATTGGAAACTCTTTGGAATGATTTGTCACTTAGGACTAGGTAGTTGCATGGCTTGGAATTTTAGTTTAGTTTCATAACTTATAGGTGAAGAGTAAGTTAGTTGCATGTGACATTGTACTTAGCTTTGAAAAAATAGATGATTTTGATTTTATGCATGAAGTATAGAAGTTGTTACTTGTCTAGACAGTAAACTCTTTGGCATGACTTGTCACTTAGGACTAGGTAGTTGCATGGCTTGGAATATTAGTTTAGATTCATAACTTATGATTTCATTCTAGATGCATGAAATATAGTACATAGATACTAGCAAAATTTAGGAAAATGGTAGAGTAGACATTAGTGCATGAAATGATTTACTTTTGGAATAGTTTATGTTTGTCAGTATGATTTTCTTACTTTTAGCATATGTATTTATTTATAATCATGTAACTATAGCTTGTAACTACACCTAAAGAAAAAGTCGATGGGCCGGTTGGAGGTTCACTTAAGCTGACTTGTAACAACTTGCTCATTGATGAATAATATTATACCACATGTTGGATGGAGGTTTGCTTAGGCCAACCTGCAACATCTCGTATGTGGTTAAAATTCATACTATATATTACTAAAACTCTACAAACTAGTATTTAAGAGTGATGAGGAAATATTTGACTTTGAGCCAGTTGCGGACTCGCTTATGCTAGCCATTTGTGTCTTGCTTGAAGTCTAGCCAGTTGTGGAGCTCGCAATTGCCGACTCATAGCAACTCACAAAATTATGTTGCATATGTGTGGAAAGATAGTGATATATATACATAGGTTCACTATCCTTATGTTTTATAGAGGTTAACAATTTCTCCTAGCTTAGAAAGTAGTAGTAAAACAATTTCTCATAGCTTAGAAAGTAGTAGTAAAATTATTTATAAGTACTTGTGTAAGTGATGCTAGCTACTGCACTAGTGTGTGTAAAATTCCGCCATCCGTCAATAGAGCATGATATTGCAGATGATCATGATGCAGATAGATGCTTACTTGAGAGAGAGTGGAACATGGGAAAAGGAAATTTGCCATCCCATGCCTATTTCAAGAGGTAGATTACCACGTTCACAATCATCCAATTATGTTGAGAGGGGACGAGACACTTGGATGATTTCTCTCTCTCGAGGTCTAGCAAGCTTGCATGGAGTATTCTAAGTCAGTGTTCCAGATAGCCACATTGATTTTGGACGTAGAAATTCAAATGATTCAAGATAATGTGATGTGTCATAGATCCTAAATGATATCGTAGTATACAAAACATGATTACTAATGTGAATATACATAGAACTTATATAAGTTTTTGTATGTTTCTCTAACATCCTTTATTGGAAGCATGGCTCCAGAAAAATGAGGAAGGAATCCAACAAAGGCTCGTGATTACATTACGATGTTGCCTAACAAGAAGTGGAAATGCAACTTTTGTCATGAAGAGTACTCAGGCTCCGGCACAAGAATGCAAAAGCACTTCTTGGGTGATAGCAACAAATAGATTGAAAAATGCAAGGGGCCAGGAGTTGAGAGAGTTATAGCCACTCTAGGTGGCCAAATGCCTAAAAGTATGGACAACCAGGTAGATGATATAGTCACCCATCACCAATCCCAACCTCAAGAACATATTCCTGATGATGATTTACTCACACCTCCAGCTAGTCAATCTGTAGATGTGCCACCTCAAAGTAGTGGTGTGGCCTTATTCACACAGATGGCAAGCTGCTCTATGAAGTATATGGATAGTGGACAATGTAGTGATATTTCTCGCTTGCAATCACATGCACGTCTGCATCAAAAATATTTGGAAGAGTCATTTAGACAACAACATATAGAGAAAGTGCAACAAGATGTTTTTGAGGCCATTTGTCACACTGGTTACCAACGACTAAGCATGGTTCAAAATATGCATTGGAAGAGATCCATGGCATCTATAGCAAAGGCGGGTGTAGGCTTTACATTGCCCACTTACAATGATGTCTATAACAACTACGTCTTGGATACATACTATGAGAGGATGAAACTAGAGATGAAGAAAGTAGTATACGATGGTATTGAGAGAACATGATGTACCATTGTTAGTGATAGATGGAAAAATGTCACCAAGAGGCCTTTGATCTATATCATGGTCATGAAATTTAAGGGAGAGGCTTTTCGTCAATCTATTAACACAAGTGGTAATGCCAAGACAATTGAATACATTGTTGAACCATTGGAGGCTGTAATTCTCGATGTTGGGGAGCATAATGTTGTTCAGATAATCACTGACAATGCTAAGAATTGTAGGAAAGTTGGAAAAATTATAAATCACAAATATCCAACCATTTGGGCATTGCCATGCTCTTGCCATTTCCTTGACCTTGTGCTTCAGGATTGGTATAAATCAACAGAGACTCTATGCTTCAAAGCCATTGTAGATGAAGGGCGAGGATTGGTGTTGTACTTCCTCAACCATGAGAGATTGTTGGGCATATTAAAAAACCACCAACATGCTGAACATCCACTGGAGTTTTTGAAACCTGACAAAACACATTTCGAAACAACTATATAATGTTGGACCATTTGCTCATGATCAAGCTACAGGGAGATGTAACGGAGATGTGATTTAGTGTAGAAGCTAGCGAGTGGATAGCTGATTCAACATCACAAAATGCTTGTACTAAATTCACAGAGATGAAGCAAACGGCTCACACTACTAGCTTTTGGAAGAGAATATCTGATGCGGCGATGTAATGAGGCCGGCATGGTTTGTCATTTGAAAATTAGACGTGAAGGTCCAAGTTTGGGCAATGCTTACATGGGTTGGTGGACTACTGAGCGAGACCTGTTAAAGGAAAATAGAAGATCCAAAAGTGATGGCATTGTCTACAGGGCCACGATTGTCATGCCACTTTGCAAAAGATGTTCCAAAAGCGATGGAATCATGCTCACAATGACCTTCACTATGATGTTCATATTTTAGATCCCCAATGGTGGAAGTATTGCCCAGAAACATTGAAACACGTAATGCAACCTTGGCATAATCTCTTGGATGATTTTTTGAGGATGGATCTGAATATGTTACTGCTATCAGGGAATTATCCACTTTTCGAAATAGGGAAGGGTTGTTTCCATATACAAGAATACGAGACCTTACAAAGGAGATGCCTACATGGAGATGGTGGGAAGGGTGTGGAGCTTCGACACCTCATTTGCAAACGTTGGCATTGAAAGTACTATCCCAGCCTTGTAGCAATTCATTGAGTGAATGAAATTGGAGTAATTATAAGTTTGTTCATTCAGTCACAAGAAATCGCTTCAAGACAGAAAGAGCAGAGAAATTGGTATATGTTTATGTAAATGGTAGAGCTTTGGATTATGTTAAAGGAGAGAGCAATGATGTAGATTTAGCCAAGTGGGTACATTGTGATCTCCCAGGTCCATTGCATGATCCTCCCAATGTTGGACAATCACAAGTCGCAGCAGCAGTCGAAGCAAGCTCTAGGCTAGTACGCTGGCCACTCGTAGTTGGAAACTGCACGGGACTATGTGGACCACTCGTAGTTGGAGAACCGAGTCTCGACTGCACAAGAGTACGTCGACGGCTCTGCAAGACAAAAGGACCTCCTGACGGCATGGGGGAAGGGGCATAAGACAGCATGGGGAAAGGGGCATAAGATGGCATGGGGAGAAGGGGTTCGGCTGTGTAGCCGACTGGGCTGTGCTGACTCCGATGGGTAATCTCAGCTGGTGTGGGGTTGGGGTGTTTTGGAGTCTATAGTGCCGATTCCTGGGGGGTGTTTAGAGTACCCGTCATGTAGCCGTATAACTCCCCAGGATTGAGAGGGTGCCCTAAAAGGTTATATAACTCCCAAAAGATGGTCTCTCGAAGATCAGGTGAGCCTTAAGAGCTTTCTGGCCACATGATGAACTGGAAAAATGAAAAAAAGAAGATTACTGATGAGCCGAGAAGAGAAAAAGAGAGAAAAATTACCACGAAAAGAGAGGGAAAGAGAGGATAAAAGAGAGAAGGAAAGAGAGGCAAATATAGGAAAAGAGAGAAGAAAAGAGAGGCAAATCCTTTTCTTGGAAGTGGAAGTGGAAAGGAAAAGGGAAGAGGAAAGAGAAAGGAAAGGAAAGGGAAGGGAAGAGAAGAGAAGGGAAGGGAAGGGAAGAGAAAGGAAGGGAAGGCCTAAAATTGTCGGAGCGCTTCTATAGACGCATCTATTTTCGTGTATAACAGTGCATCTATAGATGCGGCTATCTATTTTTGAAAACAGAGTAGATGCACCTGTAGACACGGTTTTAGACGCGCTCTGAGATGCATCCATAGACGCGCTCTGACAGATGGACTATTCTAAAAAGTGGAAAAGGAAATGTGCCCAACACAAAAGCGTAACACTGAACCCAAAATTATTCGTTTCTTGGATATGACAAAGGACGAATCCAAAGAGAGCAACTTTCAAAGAAGATCAACTGTAAAGAGACTTACCTTAGATAGAGGTATGGAAGCTTCTTGTCCTTCTTCAAAGTTGCTTCTCTTCCTTGTTTACCCTCTTCTCGTGCGTGCTTGGAGATGATTGTGTAAGCCTAGAAGTAGTGCCTGGAGATAAGTGTCGAGGAATGTGGATCTGTTAATAGCAAAGCAAGCAAGCCGCGCGAAGCTTATGTGAAGAAAAGCAAAGCAAACGCGCTAAAAGTAGATTTGAAAATCGCGTCTATAAGCACGTCTAATGGCGTATCTATACATGCATCTAAATACGCGTGTAATTGTGCATCTAAATACATAGAGCCGACGTGGTTTTAAACATGCCTATAGACGCGTACTACAAAACAAACAGATGCAGTTTTAGATGCCCCTTTGGATGCACCACAGAGTTTTCAGATTATATTTTTGAAGAAAAGCAAATTTTTTTGGGTTGTTTGTTTGTAGGATGTCTTCATCTTCAACAAGTAGCTCCAGTGAGGATGAATTCCTCCGTATCCACCATCGTGAAATGTGGTTGGAGCAAAAAATCAAATGTATGTGTGATCGATGTCGAGGAAATATGTATCGTGCATGTAGGATTACATTCAATCACATCTCAAAGTATGGAGAATGGGATGCGATTGTAAACATGGTAACTGTTAAAGAGTTAAGGTTGATTGAGATACCTATGGGTGTTCATATGTTTGAGTTATGATCCCATTTTAATTTGATATAGGATGTAGTGCCACACCCACATATGTTGCCTTATGCTCGTCGTAGGGAGGCAAAGCGTCAGTGATATGAGGTGGGATCTTCACGAGGGACCGTTACAGATGCATGGAGTGATGGTGATAGTAGCCCTCCGCCATTACATCATGAAGCCATGGAGGAGGAGGTGTTTGACGATATGGTGCGGTATTTATATGTCCATCAATCCGAAGGGAGGGATGATAGCATGGAGCAGGACGATCTTTTTACTGCAGCATCAACTCCACTGTTTGAGGGGTGCACATTCTCTGCTTTACGTGCCTCCCTTGAGTTACTAAACTTGCAAACCATCTATGGATGGAGCAATGCAAGTTTAAATGCATTACTCAAGTAAGCTTTAAAGTCTATTTTGCAAACATGGTGAATTATGCTAGTGGGTCAGTTACTCGAATGCTTTTCCTCATTTATGGTCTTCCCGTGCAGGCTATTGTGTAAAATGCTTCCAAGGGAGAATAAATTACCGACCTCAAGAGATATGGCAAGGCAACATGTGACCTCTCTTGGAGGATTAGATTACAAGCGCATCCATGCATGCGTCAACGATTGCATTCTGTTTCATGGACCACATAAGGATGCAAGAGAGTGTCCTACTTGTGGAGAGGCAAGATATAGAGCAGATCACATAACTTTGGATATGCCTCGTAAGGTTTTGTGACATTTCCCCATAATCCCTGGCATCCAACATATGTTCAAGTGCAAATCCTTTGCAGAGCTCATGTCATGGCATTCCTCCCATCGATCAACCGATGGCAAGTGGAGAACTCCCGCAGACACTCCTGCGTGGAAGCATATTGAGGACACATGGCCAAGCTTTAAGGAAGAACTTAGGAGCTTGAGACTTGGATTGAGTATGGATGGTGTGAACCCATTTGGTCTCAAAAGCACCTCTTATAGTGTATGGCCAGTGATATTGGTGAATTATAATCTTCCACCCTCTATGGCTATTAAGAAAGGACATGTTATTTGTCCCTTCTAATTCCAGGGAAACATAAAGTCAAAAACCTGATGTTTATTTGGAGCCTTTGATTGACGAGCTAGAAATACTTTGGAGAGGTATCAAGGTGCATGATGTGAGCAGACCTCCCTCATCACGAGACTTCAACTACAAAACAATCTTGACGTGGACGATGCATGACTTCCCATGCTATGGCGCGTGTTCAGGTAAGCATTGCACTTTTAATTATGAGTAGGCAACCGATGTGGCACCTTGAACCCACCTTCAACTCTTAATTGCATCTATTGTTCAAGTCTCACTACATCGGGTTACCATGCATGTCCTATTTGTGGTCCTTCGCTAGTTGCCTCACAGGCAGACGCATTGAATAAGGTCATCTATGAGAATCACCATCGATTTCTTCCACCTAATCATCCTACATATGTTGCCCCTTGGAATGAAGTCCTCCCACAATCACTCACTGTGGGAGATTGGATGAGAATTTGGGATAGTTCCATGACTCCTCCACCACTTGGCATGAGCTGGTAAGGGTTTGTAACTATTGTGTGCTATATTGGCTGGAAATAAAGATTGCCCTCTAACACTAGCTTTTGTTTAGATACTCCATATTTTATCATTTACCATATTGGTCCCACCTCATGATCAATCACCTGCTTGATCCCATGCATATCTTCAAGAATGTGGCATCTACCATTTGGGAGCATTTGAATGGGACACGAGATTCCGTAGGCATAAGGGAGAATTACGTACCATAGGGAGGATGCGTGAAGCTTGGCCACAAGAGAGACCAAATGGGCGTGTTTTTTTACCTCGTGCACCGTGGAGATTATCAAAGCTAGAGATGGCGGCGGTGAAGCACGCTATTACTACAATTCGTACTCCCATTGGATGGATGAGGTGTTTGAAGGGGGACTTTACAAAGAGCAAGAAAAGAGGTGTAGAGTAATTTTATGGCTTTAAATCTCATGATTGGCATAAGATGCTCCAAGTAAGTATTTTATGTGCATAATATCTTTTTCCTTTCAAATTTGTGAGTGAATAATTATAAGAAACTAATCAACCACCTCCTCGTGGGTTCAGTTCATACCACCTACTAGCATTTCTCGTAGTGCATCGAAGGATGTGAAGGATTGTATTTACAAGATGGGCGAGCTTGTGAGGTACTTTACATGATACAAAATATGATGCATATCAATGCTCCATTCAAGGTGTTCATATTGCTAATATAGTGTACTTTTTCATTTCTAAGTATGTGAACTCAAAGGAAATAGATCCCACCACACTTGAGAATGCTCGATTATTTTCCATTATTCTTTTTAATATACTCAGGTTGTGAGTTTCAAAAAGATAAAATTTTTATTTACAAAAACTAATTTACTTACAAATTATAAGAATTTAACATTCACATTAATAAGAAGTTAAAATGTTAATAAATTTAAATTTAAATAATAAAAACTACAAATTTAAATTGACTCCAAACCCTAAACCCTAAACTGTAGACCCTAGACCCCTAACCCAAAACCCAAACCCTCAAATCTTAAAACCTAACCCCAAACCCTGAACCCTAAACCCAAACCTCCAAACCCTGAACCCTAAACCCAAACCCCCAAACCCTAAACCCTAAACCCGAATCCCCAAACCCTAAACCCTAAACCCTAAACTCCCAAATCCTAAACCCTAACCCCCAAACCCTAAAACCCTAAAACCTAACCCCCAAACCCTAAACCCAAACCTCAAAACCCTAAACCTTAAACCCAACCCCTAAACCCTAAACCCTAACCCACAAACCCTAAACCCTAACCCCCAAACCCTAAACCCTAATCCGTAAACCCTGAACCCCAAAACCTAAACCCTAAACCCTAAACCCTAACCCCCAAATACTAATGCCCTAAACACTAACCCCAAATCCAAACCCTAAATCGTAAACCCCTAACCCCAAACCCTAAGCCCTAACTCCCAAACCCTAAACCCCCAGTCCCCAAACCTTAAACCCAAACCCCCAAACTCTTTTTTAATTCAAATTAATTTAGCTTAAAACTAATAATAATTTAAAATTCACAATCATACGAAGTTTAAATTTTGACAAAGTAAATTCTTATTAGTTTGAAATCACAAAATTTGAAATATAGATAAATTTAATTTAACTTAAAGTTTATGAAAAAATATAAAAATTTAAACATAAAGTTAAGAAAATAAGACTTAAAATAAAAAAGTAATATTTACCTAGAAGAATATATTAATTCTTCCTAAAAAGAAATAAATTAGACTAATAATATACGAATGTAAGTTAAACTACTTTTAAAATTTTCAAAAATATGATAAAATTAAAATTATACTTTCTATATTCCAACACAAAATGCATTTTTTTCTACTATATTGCAAAAATTTTAATTGAGAAATTAAACTAGTAAATTGAAAATGAAAGTGAAACTCATTTTAAATTTAAAAAAAAAGAAAAATTTAAAATTCAAGTTTTCCATTTTGAACACGTTCGTCTATTCACACTTTTCAAGTTTCCACACGTTTGTCTTTTCAAACACAAGGTTGTCTTCTCACATAATTTTCAAGTTTCCACATGTTTGTCCAAGGATTCATAGTTTAAAAAAAGACGGGAAATTTGAAATTCAAGTTTCCACACGTTTCTCTTCTCAAACACGAAGGTTTATAGTTTTGTTTGTTTAAGTTTCGACTAAATCACACACCAAGGTAGATAGTTTTGTTTGCAAGTTTCCACACATTTACATTCTCCTTCACTATCTCTCCTCTAATATCCCTCATTGATCGTAGCTCCCAAATTCTTCCATTAAAACATCTCTCCTTTATCCCTCCTTGATCGTCGCCCACTCATTTCTCCTCCTCATTGGTAAGATTTTCTATCTCTGAGAGTCACAGTCTTTCATTTTTACTCTCTCTATCCCTCTCTCTCATACTTTCTCTTGCTCCCTCCCTCTCTAAATTTTCATCTCTCATCAATCTCTCTCATCTCCTCTCTTCCTCTTCTTCTCTCTCTCTCTCTCTCATGCTAGTACGCTTCTCTCTCTTTTCATCTCTCGTCAATCTCTCTCATCTCCTCTCTTCCTCTTCTTCTCTCTCTCTCTCTCTCTCATGCTAGTACGCTTCTCTCTCTCTCGTCTCTCCTCTCCCTCTCTTTTTCTCTTCTCTCTCTCTCTCTCTCTCTCTCTTTCCTCTCCTTTTTATTTCCTCTCCTCTCCCCTCTTCTCTCCATTTCCTCTCATCTTTATTTACTCTCTCCCCTCCTCTTCATTTCCCCTCTCTCTCTCTCTCTCTCCCCCCTCCTCTCCGTTTCCTCTCTATCACATCGCCTACTCTCTCGCTTCATTCCGATCCATCTGGATCAATTGGATCCTACATTGGTAGTGGCATCTCCATATCCACATCTCTATCTTCAAAAATCTATTTACTTTGTGGTGTAACTTGGATCATGTACCACCATCTTGTATCACAATGATCTAGATGAAAAACCACCTATATTGAAAATGGGTGTCAAATTCCATCAATTATATGAATTTACGATTAAGTACAAGTACCAATTTATTGAGACTTGATGCTAAAAAACAAAATCATTCAATCAATTAATTCATTAGTATGCACCTGCTCACAATACACGAGAAGAACAAAAGTATCACTTTCATCAGTTAGTGGAGTCTGTCGCAAAGAAACCACTACTGTCATTCCTCACTGTAGAATAGGGACCATTGTAAATACTTCTAAACCATTTTACATCAAGAATGAAAATACTAAATGGTCTAAAATCAATTTCATAGATTTTGTGTATGGTCCACAATAATCCAACTACGAGGAGAGAAGATTGGTATCCGAAGCAGTTGCTCGGCTCTCAGGGGGGTCAGTATGTATAAACCCTCTATATCACGTGCGTTCAAGGCCTATATTTAAAATCCCTTATTTGTAAAAATTTTCATTAATAAAATGTACCCCTTTTCTATACAAATCTGTAAATTTTTTCCAAAACTATTTTAAATAGTCCCTTATGTATATTTATTTCTGTAAATTTTAGAAATAAAAAATATCCTTATGTTGAACTCACATGATAGGGTTACATATGATGTGTGACCCCCCCGAGGCTCGGCTATCTTGTGTGAAGTAGCCATGACTTCACAATCATATGTGACTCTCTTTGAATCAATGTATTCCATGCAAAAATGTCATCCATATGACCATAATGCACTATACTTTTTGTACTACAAAAGAGAATCATTAAAACAATGAACACCATATTAGAGAATTTGGGAAAATCCTGATAATTTGGGAATTTTTGAGGCGTTGTAATTATGTAACATTGAATGTTTTTCATTGATTTTTCCCCTAGATTTGATAGTCCATCCAAATTTCGCAAATGTGCATGGTTTGCATCGACATAAATAAAATGTCAAATATTGAGGTTTCAACCAATGCATGGTATTTTTTGAGGGGTTGCAATTACAATACATTGAGTGTACTCCATTAACTTTCTCCTTCGATTTGGTCGTGTATATGAAACTCACAATTTGGAGTGTGCATGTTCTGCATTAGCCGAGAAAAAAACATCATTTGTTCGAAATCAACCAAGCATTTTTCGCCTCTTTGAAAAATGGTGGTGTTCAAAATTACCATTTTAGTTTAGTTGGAGAAAAAGTAAGAATGCAACAATAGTCTGTGAATATTTGCTGAATGTGCAGAACTTGCAACCACAAAGCAATGGTCTGCAAAAAAGAGATTTAAAAAAAGATCAATGTCATACTTTCCAAAATATTTGCCAGTATTCAATTAAATTATCATTGTGCAAGAAAAAAAAAGTCATGCTTTTCAAGTATCTTCACTCCGTTGTGGAGTTAGCATCGAAGTCGCAATCTATTCTATGAGACAAACTGGATAAAGCTTGCTTACGTGCAATAGTTGGTATCTTCACCTTGATGGGGAGGTTGCTGCTCTTCAAGGAAACCTTCTTTGAGAGGTTACCTTTTGGAACCCATGACCATACAATAGCATCAACAGATTCCCAACATGGAGGATCACCTTTATTGCACATCCAAATCTTGTTCCAACAATCTACGTACACCTCCTCAATTTGTGCATTGCGTCTTTTGCATATAGGTGCCCAATATTGAAATTTTTAGACTTATTATCCTTCTGTACATCAATTTGAGCAATGCCTTGCCAAATTGGGTAAATTTTTTGCTGGTCGAACCAAAAGAAAGTGTCCTTTTTTACATCAACCATTGGGTCAAATGATTGTTTTTACTTTTTCCTTTGAGGTCCATAGTAGAGATCATTCAACTCTTCAATTCCTTGAAACTTATAATTTTCATTATCAACTACTTGCACACAATCGATATGTTGTGTCTTTGGCCAAAATCTCTTGTACATGCCCTCTACACTATTATTTGGTTTATCAAGCTCATTAATCATGTTCTTCCAGTACTTCACTATTGGTTTGTAAAACTTTGTGAAAGATGCTTCTAGACCTTGCAAGTGTGCCCATTTTTCCCAAAAGCGTACATACTTCTTGATACCAACTATCACATCTGAGTGATCCGTCACATACTGAAACATGGGTACACAATGTGGCTCTCCACTTGGTAGCATTGGATGACCATCCGGATGTCTCTTCCGCAACTCAATGCCACCTTCATTTGGTTGCCAATCTAATGATCGTGGATGCACTTTATATTGCATGATATATAGGAACTTCATTTTGCATAAAGAACCAAAATTGGAGAGGCTTTGAGTATCCCACTAAGCGGTCTTGCCCATCGCATAGGAATCCATCAACATAACTCTTGAAATCAAGGAGTTCTGTTACCAAAAATGGCATTGGAGAAGAATCCTCACATTGTCTAAAATTATCCATGACATGTGCAAATGTCAATGTTTGGCTAGTTCTTAACTTTTCTAAAAACCTACTAAACATTGCATCAATATCCTCATGTGTATGCCCAACCATCAAGAATCCCAATTGGATTGACTTGAAAATCCTTCGAGCAACAAGTAATGATGGGTATGCAAACAAGTACCTATTCTTGTTTTTAGAACCGCAATTATCCAACTACAACAATATGTGTTTGGGTAGTTTCTTATAAGTATTTTCTTGATGTGAACTTCCAAATCCAATGTCTTTGAATGTTCCACCCACTACTCCAAAATGAAGTTGTTGCTTGTCATTAGAGACATAGTGAGAATCCAATGCTTCTCTTGAGGTTAGTGCATTTACCAAAGCATTGTAAGACGTTGGAATCCCATCATGTACCAAATCTCCAAGTGCATGGTTATCAAATCTTTTAAGATTTCTCTAACCCAAAGCCAATGAACCAATTGTGAAGTTTGGATCTGATGTCCATAAGGATAAAGAAAAGTGACCATAACATCCTTGACCATGTCCATGTGTTATCATGCCAGTCAAAGCCATTGGGAGCTGAAAGGATTTGTCTATGTCCTTTGAACGATTGCGTAATCTAGGGATGGCTATCTTCTTTTGGTCCATCTTATCATGGATAATGCACAAGTATGTCAGGATACATTTCAGAAAATCTGTGCCACGTGTAGTACACATTTCTATAAATTTTTTGTTGTAACATGTGCTTTCTTCTATCTTCCATCAACTTATTACGTTCATTTTGGCTTTGTCACTGCAATCTAAGCCTTGATTGCACTATGGATATATATATATAGTTGAGGACTAGGTTGAGTTAGGGCAAGCTATATATAGCTCCAACAGATCCCATATGCTAAGGAAAGGAAAAGGAGGTGAGATATAATGCAAGCTTAGTAGAGAGCCATTGAGGCAGCTTATTGAAGCTCCTATAGTATGTTCTTGTCATAGCTTTTGTCTAGTAGGTGACAACCACATCATGTTGGTGGAAAGTGGTCAAGAGTTTGCTATTGTAAGATTTACATGAAATTACGGGTAGTTATCATGATCCGTGTATAAGCACATGTGGGCAGGAAAGACCTGAGGATTTTAAGAAGGAAGAAGAGATTAAAAAAAAGGCATGATGATATGAAAATGTTAGATATCATATATGCATTGCGTGGAACCTCCAAATGGGGGAAAGAAAGGAAAGTGTTCAAAAAGACGATTCAAACATTACCCGATAGCACTTCCCTATAGGGCAATGCAAAAGAGAGGATTCACCCCTCGTGAAAGAAATACATTATGCTTACAAGACATTCATTGTGACCCTAAAGTCCATTAATATGGTTGAAAATTTTCATAGCCAAGGTGAAGTGCATCTTAGGTGTAATAGGCACAGTACTATTGTAGGCTATCAAGATAAACATTTCTTACACAACAACACAAAGCAACTATAGACGCGCTTGGTAGACACGTAAAATAGCGGGCGCATCTATAGGCGTTGCTCTAGTAGAGAAATTACGAGCGCGTCTATAGGCGCGGCTAAACGCTCATCTATTTACGCGTAAATCACCGCGTTTATTTGCGCATTAAATCTGAGAAAATACGGGTCCGTCTAACATCCCGTTTATTAGCACATCTATTTGCACGTGTATTTTTGCATTTATTTGCGCGTTTACACTGAGAATCAGACGCGCATTTAGACGCGTAAATAGACGCGCTCCAGAGGATACAGAAAGTGAGATTTTGGTGTACATCATTGCTTTCCAAACATTGCCCATGATTACCAAAGCACATAATTTTTTGCAAGCCCACATATACAAGAATTAAGGGAAATGAGGAGAATGAAACAATATGTAAAATAGTTTTGCCAATATCAATTGTGGGGCTATGGTTCAATCTCATCCTCAATGAGATCAACCCTTACCAAACTATCTACTTCAAAATCCAAACAAGTGTTTAGATCTACAAATACATTCAACCCACTACTACTTGTACCACTCATGTGCTCATCAATCAAGATCTCCAATGGTAGGCTCATCCTCACGGGTAATGCCGGCCTCAATATCTATATCTCCTATCTCATGATCCTCCTCCTCTCTTGTATCGCGGTCATCATCACGTCCATGGCCATGATCATCCTCCATATGCTCCATATTAGTAAATGTACTATACATCACTTTGAAACGTGGCATAATAGGTATGACATGCCACCACCTATTATTATCCACCATTGGTTGATAGACAACCTAATTCAAACACAAATACAATCATGTTACTTTTCTTGCATCAAATATTTAAAAGCGAGTATTTTTATGTGTGTGCACAGTACCTGTTCACATTGTTGCGGTAGTACTAGTGTGTCCTTCCTACTTTGCCAAAACTTTGTGGAGTCAATAGTTACAAAGCCACTTGCATGGCGTTTGATTGTTGCATTAGGGCCTCTTTCCACCACGTCCTTAAACCACTTTACATCCAAAACATACACAAAGAAGCATCGAAAGTCAAGCATAATGATATCTTGGATTATGCCACAATAATCATCCATGGCTCCATTGGCTCCCTCAAAGCTAGCAATGACGCCGCAATCTTGTGTGTTTCCACTTATCATCAATCCGTTGTGTTCGAAAATGCTTGCCCTCACACCATATAGCATTGAACATAGTGCACTACACCAAGAAAAAATCAATTAAATAAGCAATCTAAATTATAAAAACCTCCTAACTTATGCACAACATTCTATATACCGACCTTGCTCATGCATCCCCTAGCATACTCCCATTCTTCCATTGTGATATGCATCCCCTCGTCTTTCTCTGCTTTCTCCATTTCATCAAGTAGCCAATCCACATAAATATCCTTTGGAAGTGCTCTTAGACGCTGAGGGTATGGCACACGAGATCCGTGGTGTGTACGAAAGAGGGCCCTTTCTTCTTGTCTTCTTGCCTTTGCATCCTCGTATCTTGTCACCCATCTTTTCATCACATCACTATTAAGCACGCAAAAGAGGTTGATACTATTACGCAACTCCGTGTCTATTACTTAATTGCATCCTTTTCCTTGAGGCACAATAGAGGTCATCCTTAGGTCTTCATCATCTCTCCATAGTCGTGGGAGAGAGCTATCCACATCAACAAGAAACTCAGAAATATATACAAGTGACTCTTGTACCAACCAACCCTCGGCCATGCTACCTTTGGGTCTTGCATTTTGTCTCACGAAGCCCTTCAACGTCTTCATGAAGCGCTCGAGGAAGAACAACCATCGTGCATGTATAGTACCACATATAGCAATCTCATCCACCAAATGTACTATGAGATGTAGTTGGCTTGTGAGAATAGAACGTGGAAATGTCTCCTCCACTAAACAAACCACCTCCACTGACATAACTTGAGCATTCTCAAGCGTGGTGGGATCTATTTCCTTTGAGCTCACATACCTCACAAGCTCGCCCATCTTGTTAATACAATCTTTCATGTCCTTTGATGCACTACGTGAAATGCTAGTAGGTAGTATGAACTGAACCCGTGAGGAGGTGGTTGATTAGTTGCTTATAGCTATTCACTCACAAATTTGAAAGGAAAAAGATATTATGCATATAAAATACTTGCTTGGAGCATCTTGTGCCAATCATGAGATTTCAAGCCATATAATTGCTCTACACCTCTTTTCTTGCTCTTTGTAAAGGCTCCCTTCAAACACCTCATGCATCCAGTGGGAGTACGAATTGTAGTAATAGCGCGCTTCACCGTCGCCATCTCTAGCTTTGATAACATCCACGGTGCATGAGGTAAAAAAACACGCCCATTTGGTCTCTCTTGAGTCCAAGCTTCACGCATCCTCCCTATGGTACGTAGATCCTCCCTTACACCTGTTGAATCTCGTGTCCCATTCAAATGCTCCCAAATGGTAGATGCCACATTCTTGAAGATAGCTCCATCCATAGATGGTTTGCAAGTTTAGTAACTCAAGGGAGGCACGTAGAATAGAGAATGTGCACCCCTCAAACAGTGGATTCGATGCTGCGGTAAAAAGATCATCCTGCTCCATGCTATTATCCCTCCCTTGATGGACATATAAATCCCGCACCATATCATCAAACACCTCCTCCTCCATGGCTTCATGAGGTAATGGTGGAGGGCTACTATCACCATCACTCCATGCATCCGTAACGGTCCCTCCTGAAGATCCCACCTCATATCGCCGACGCTTCGCCTCCTCACGATGGGCATAGGGTAACATGTGCGGGTGTGGCACTGCATCCTGTATCAAATTAAAACGGGATCATTATAACTCAAACATATGAGCACCCATAGGTATCTCAATCAACCTTAACTTGCAAACCCTTACCCTGTTTACGGTCACATCCCATTCTCCATACTTTGAGATATGATTGAGCGTAATCCTGCGTGCATGATACATGTTTCCTCGACATCGATCACACAAACATTTGATTTTTTGCTCCAACCACATTTCGCGATGGTGGATACGGAGGGATTCATCCTCACTGGAGCTGCTTGTTGAAGATGGAGACATCCTACAAACAAACAACCCACCAAATTTGCTCTTCTTCAAATGCTTAACTTAAAAACTCTGTGTTGCGTCTATCACCGCGTCTATCGTCGCGTCTAATCTCGCGTCTAATTGCACGTCTAAACGCACGTCTACTCTGTGTATTTAAACGTGCCTGTAGATGCACTAGTAGACGCGACTATAGATGCATCTACTCTGTGTATTCAGACGCGACTATAGACGTGCTAATAGACGTGACTATAGACGCAACTTTTAAACCTGTTTTTCGGCACGCCGCTCGCTTTGCTTTTCTTTTGACTACTTAAACTTCGCGAGCGGCTTTCTTCCTTCTTTATTAGCAGTTCTATAGATTCGAAGCTTAAGAGAGAGCCTCCCATACACAGTTCCAAGCTTTCACTCAAGACAAAGGGACCGTACCTACACTTGCTTCCAAGCCTATAGAAGAGGAGGAGTACGAACAAGGAGAAGAAACAAGTTTGGAAAAGAGAGATCCTTCCATACCTTTTTCCAAGTAAGTCCTTTTGAAGTTGTTCTTGCTTGCTCTTTCCAGTTTTATACTTTCTCACATCCATGAAACGCAGCATCTAGGTATGAGCGACACGTTCTTTTGTCGGGCGAAACGTCCTTTTCGACTTTAACACTTATTTCATTAATTTTGGACTTGTCAATGTACAAATTCATTTTTACATATACTTTTGGACTAGTTTTCAGATAAAATTTAAGAAAAACCCAATCTTCAAAGCACATATAAAAACATAAAAACAAGCATTTTTTTATATATTTTTTAAGGACATGAAACTAAAATTATAAAATTTAACGCAATCTAGATAAGTTACATGAAAAAATAAGATTAGGTTGTTGTAAACTCTCTTAATATTTAATGGTGTTAATAAACACCTTCAAAAGTTAAGCCTGAGATAAGTTACACAAAAAAGAGTGGTCCATTAATTGTAAACTCACTTTATATTTATAATAGTGTTTAGGAAACACTTTCAAAAGTTACAAGTGGAAGTAGCAAACTCTCACAATATTTATAATTTAGGTGTTTAAAAACACCAAAAGTTACAATAAGACTCTCATTGGAAGGCAAATTATACCAAAAGTTACAATAAGACTCTCAGTGGAAGGCAAATTTATTTTCAAGACTACAGCCATTCAATTTGATGAATGTTCTATTTTCAAGTCCTTAGCCTAAATTCAACCCATTCAAGAGCTGAGCTCATCTCATCCTCATCGATGTAGTTAAAATTATAGAAGAGAAGTAAGGATTGATGAATTTTCTCTTGCATAACACTTTGTTTATTCCGAATGGCTTGCGCTTCCTCGGGGGAAAATCTTCCATAACGAGCCACACGCGAAGATATCTCACTTTGAAAGTCTATCAACTCTCTCCTATATGACTGCAATTTATCTATTTCAGTAGTAGCCATACTTATTTTTCTTTCCTCTTCCTTCTCTAGGCCCTTCTGACATAAGTTACACAAAAAAGAGTGGTCCATTAATTGTAAACTCACTTTATATTTATAATAGTGTTTAGGAAACACTTTCAAAAGTTACAAGTGGAAGTAGCAAACTCTCACAATATTTATAATTTAGGTGTTTAAAAACACCAAAAGTTACAATAAGACTCTCATTGGAAGGCAAATTACACCAAAAGTTACAATAAGACTCTCAGTGGAAGGCAAATTTATTTTCAAGACTACAGCCATTCAATTTGATGAATTTTCTATTTTCAAGTCCTTAGCCTAAATTCAACCCATTCAAGAGCTGAGCTCATCTCATCCTCATCGATGTAGTTAAAATTATAGAAGAGAAGTAAGGATTGATGAATTTTCTCTTGCATAACACTTTGTTTATTCCGAATGGCTTGCGCTTCCTCGGGGGAAAATCTTCCATAACGAGCCACACGCGAAGATATCTCACTTTGAAAGTCTATCAACTCTCTCCTATATGACTGCAATTTATCTATTTCAGTAGTAGCCATACTTATTTTTCTTTCCTCTTCCTTCTCTAGGCCCTTCTGACAAGCAAAGTCATCCTTCTCGTACTGGGTTAATGGAGCTGGATTTTGCTTTCTCTCCTCTCTCTTTCCTTGGTTCTCGGCAATCCATTCTTTGAGGCTGCTAATGGCTTGCTCGACAGAATCGATTACCTTAAAAAGATCCATAATGGCTGCAAGATGAAAGGAGTATGCTTGAGAAGAGGAGGTAAGGCTGCGGGCAAGATGGAAGGAGCAAGCTTGAGGAGAGGAGTAAGGTAAGAAGAGTAAAGTGGAAGAAGTGTGGAGAGGAGTAAGGTAAGAAGAGTAAAGTGGAAGAAGTTTTTGCTGCGGGTGAGATATAGAAGATGAACGAGGTGAGGAAGGTAACGAGAGTGAGGAAAGATATAAAAGACTAACGAGGTGAGGAAGGTAACGAGAGTGAGGAAGAGAGTGAGGAAAGATATAGAAGACGAACGAGGTGAGGAAGGTAACGAGAGTGAGGAAGGTAACTAGAGGAGATAAGGCAAGATGAAAGGAGTATGCTTGAGAAGAGGAGGCAAGGCTGCGGGCAAGATGGAAGGAGCAAGCTTGAGGAGAGGAAGGAGCAAGCTTGAGGAGAGGAGTAAGGTAAGAAGAGCAAAGTGGAAGAAGTGTCTGCTGCGGGTGAGATATAGAAGATGAACGACTACTAGCGGGCAAGATGGAAGGAGCAAGCTTGAGGAGAGGAAGGAGCAAGCTTGAGGAGAGGAGCGGGTGAGATATAGAAGATGAACGACTACTAGGGAATTTATAGAACTACAGATGCAAGACCGTAATGCGAGATGACTAGATGCAAGATCGTAATGCGAGACATTATAAAATAAAATGATGGGATGCAAGACCGTAATGGGAGACATTTGAGACATATAAGATAGTGATAGTACATTGAAATCTATAAAGTAAAATGATGGAACACAGGAATGATATAATTAATAGAATCTCATCATGAAGAGCAAAGTGCAAGAAGTGTCTGCTGCGGGTGAGATATAGAAGATGAACGACTACTAGGGAATTTATAGAACTACAGATGCAAGACCGTAATGCGAGATGACTAGATGCAAGATTGTAATGCGAGACATTATAAAATAAAATGATGGGATGCAAGACCGTAATGGGAGTCATTTGAGACATATAAGATAGTGATAGTACATTGAAATCTATAAAGTAAAATGGTGGAACACAAGAATGATATAATTAATAGAATCTCATCATGAGATACTTGCTGTACATAATAAATGATAGATTTTGAGTACATTGAAATCTATAAAATAAAGTGATGGAACATAAGAATGAATTAGACTTTCAAAAAAGTAAAACCTAATGTATTGTACATAATAAATTAGACTTTCAAAAAAGTAAAACCTAATGTATTGTAATGAAAAAATATCATAAAATATCCTAATGTATTGCAACATTTAACATAAGTTTTAAAAACACTATCATTAATCGATACAAACAAGATAAAAATCTTCAAGGACTCATGTTTCTTTCTACATGTTTTACAACTGAATAGAGTCTGATGAGTTCTCTTGAGGCTGTGATTCTCTAAGAGTACATTGAGTCTCTACTTGTGTGGATGGTGTACATTGAGATTCTACTTCTGGTGCAATCGGGATAGACTTAATCTCTTCCTCCTTTACAAGATGTGATGTTGTAGATGCACATTGAGTCTCCACTTCTTGTGTAGGAAGAATGCATTGAGTCTCTAATTCAAGTGGTTCTTCATTGAGTCCATCATGTTGTTTCCCAATGATAGCAGTTAGATAGTGAACAGTCTTAGCCACAAAATCTTGTAGCTCGAGCTTGGTATATGCTTCTATGGAGACATGTTCAAAAATGTCATTGAGATACAACATGAAGTTGTACGCAATTCTCCACCCACTACTAAACATGTCCTTTTGGTCCACTGCGAGGCGTGTCTGGAAATTTGGTTGGTCTTGATGCTCCCTGATTTTCATAATCGCAGAAACTAACTTGTTTGCAGACCTGTCCATCATGACATATGACAAAGTAAATTTGTGTAGTAAATAGTAACTTGATGCATGTTCATAATGATATGATAAAAGAACACTTACTTGAACACCCCGTGAAAGCCTGTAATTGAGTTGACAAACCAACAATGGTTGTCATCAAGGTCCCATACTATAAGGCTCCAATGTGAACTACATCACCAATAAAGAGCGATAAGATTTATCACAATATTAAGTATTAATTGACACAATATTGTAAATAAGAGAGTAAAAGAAAGATTGACACCATACTTACTTCTCATAGTATGGCATAAAGACAAGTAGTATGCCATCCAAGTCTAAAGGTTGTAGAATTGAACAAACATCATCTACTGTCTTCCTGGTATCACTAAGTACAGCTGAAAGAAGAGAATCGAGCATACAGACGCGATTCTGTACTGATCTAGGAAAATGAGATATAACCGTACTGCAGCAATAAATAAACAAATGTTAGAAGCAGATTGAATCAAATGATTGAAGTATCAAGTCAAGAGATGTTCATATCAAACCTGAGGATGGCCATCATGACTTTGTCATTAGCCTCTTTCAAAGGGTCGGAGAGGATTGTAACTTCCTCGCTACCAAAAGTCAAAACACGAGGTTGCTTGCTAATGATGACCTTAACCTCAGAAGAGCTCCCCATTTCGTCCAATACAGCGGTTACATCAGGACAACTTATGGGCGTAGCAACCAATGTTTCCTCTGGATGCTCCACCACGTTATCAATAAATGCCTTAATGATAGATGACATAAATGCCTGCAGATGCAAGTCTGTATATGTGGACAATGAGGTTTCACCGCCTCTCAAATCAAAAATTTGAGCAAGGAGCAAGAAGCAGTTATATCCAACTCTCCACCCACAACTGTGGTCATCATTCTGCTTCGCTGCAGGGCATGTTACATACTCTATTTGATCTTCCAAGTCACCCTCCATTTGCATAAGTGCATCTATAGCACTTACCAACTTTCGAGCAGATCTACACATCAAAATAGAAAACATAAATGAATGTGTGTATTGCATAGGATGCATCTCATTGACATAATTATGACACAAGTAGGTTATACTTACTCTGACACACTGCCATGGATAGATGCTATTGAATTGACAAAGAAGCATTGCTTGGCTAAGATGTCCACAATTACCAAGCTCCAATGCAAGCTGCATTATCAATTAAGAATAATTATTATTCGATATAATCCTCCACAATGTAAGAGATAAGCTAGGTAGGGATTGATACTCACTCTTCGTGATATGCGGTAAAGATAACTCGCGCCGCAGTCAAATCAATAGGTTGCAACCACTTAAAAATGTCATCTATGGTCTTCTCCTTATTGCTAAGTACACTAGAAACAAGAGGATCGACCATATATGCACATCTTTGTATATATAGCGGAAGCTGTTGTAAAACCATACTGCAATAAAAAGAAAAGAATATTAGTTCATTTGATCCAATGGAAATACAAAAGCATAAAGTCAGTAAAAAGTTTGTGTCAAACCTGAGGATGGCTATTATAACATTGTCATTGACCTCTTTCTTGAAGTTTATGAGGATTGAAATATCCTCTTCATCGAATATAAAAGTAAGAGGTTGTTCTCGAACTTGAAACCTAACTTGAAATGACTTCTCCATTTGCTGCAATGTATGATTATTTTCTAGAGTCATCCGATGGATAGCCAGAGCAGCTTTGCTTTCTTGAGATGAGCTTTCATGATTCTCTGCTCCAACTATGTCCTCCTCATCCTCCTCCTCTCCCTTCTCCTATAAAAGGATAAAATAATTATGAGATTCAAAATTTTAAATTAATTATAAATTTAAAAAGACCTTTAAATGAATAAAGAAAATTAAACATAAGTCTTCATACCTCTACATATCTTCGTGGTCTTTTTATGTAACCTTCAGAGGCAAGGTCAGTGTCATATCCATCTTCCTCTGCTTCCTTGCTATTGCTGGTATCCTCACTATTATATCCAGAGCTTTGATCATTTTCATCATCTTTCTTGCTCTCATCGTACATGATCTGCTCTATGTCATCCTCTTCATGTGAGATCGGACCTTTCTTATCAAACTTTATTGTGAGAGAAGCCATGGTATCAAGGTATTCCAAGCAAGCAGGGCTCTCAATAATATTTACATTGTGTCCTTTTCTTATAAGAGCTTCGAACAGATGTCCCATTCGGCACAATGTGACTTCCCATCCAGGCGGTAGCAAAAATTCCATCATACTAATTAAAAGATCAGCACTTTTTGCTGGCCTTTCATAGTGATTTGCATTGCGATGGAGGGGACATGGAGCTTCATGCTCTTCCAGCAGTAGTTGCAATCTCTTTGCATTCCCTCTTATATTGTTTTGTAAGGAGTGATCATTATAAGGGCTCTTCATGCACAAGAAAAAGGTTTCCAGACTCTGTATCTTGAGACCGCATTCTCTCTTGTCCCTTTTTCTTGAGTATATCCCATTGTAAATCTTGAGCTCATTGCCATATTGTTTTTCTAGGGTAGCAGACATTTGTTCCTTGTCATCTTTATCAGCAAATATGACTATATTACATTGTCCCACTCTACCAATGGTGGTATGTAATATTCTGTCAAGGAGTGGACGGATGTCATCCGCTGATATTTCATAGACAAAGAAAAGCTGAGGTCTCTCCCAAGCAGTGTCGTCGGACAAAAAATCACTCAATGAAACTCCCTTGCACTCAACACTCTTTCCAGACTCTGAAATGATTTCATGTATGAAATAAAAGCCCTTGTTCAAAGTCTTTTCTTTTCTGAGAGTGTGGTTATTGATGACTTTTTGTGCATATGCATACACATTTTCCGGAATGTCATTTCTCATAGAGGGAGTAATTTCAGATCCATCATCTTCTACCTTCACCCATTTATGTGCCCAAGCCTTCTGTTTAGCTGACGGTAAAGCTGATGCCATCTGCCTCACAATGTTATGATCAATTTTACATTGGCTGATTGGAATATTTTTTTCTCCCAATAAATATTCAATTGCACTCTTTACTGCATCACGCTTCACCTGTTGGATGATGTTATCTTCCATGCAATGATCTTTATCCTTTTTGCCAAAAAACCATTCTTTTGACATTAATTTCTCTGCAGCAAGACTTGCGTATTTATCTGGTAGGTTTCTTAAAGGCCTCCACATCCGAGCTGTCATCTCTTTTTTCTCAATCTTCTTTGCCTTCTCTTTAATCAATGATGGAGCCTCATATGTAACATCTCCTTTCTCACATGCAAGACACACGTCTTTGATCTGATGAAAAACTTCATCACTACGGAAAAGTATGCTTGTGTAGTCTTGATACCTATCCCTTACTGTCTTGAAGCTTGTAATCACCTCAGCTCTTTCCTGCTTTCCCCTTGGTACAATGGCACTCAAGCATGTGTAGAAGTCAACAAGATTATCCGCTTCCACTTTAGTTGCAGTTCTTTTGAGAGTGGTCAAAGGAGAATTAAAAGTTTTCCATATGGTCCTAGCTTTGAGCAACATCTCTGAAGTGGAGGTGATTTTTCGTAGTGCATAAATGTCATGATTAAGTCTTTCCGACTCAATCAAATATTTCTTCTCGTTCTTGAAGATACAGATGCATGCAGAATAGTAGTGAAATTGAGGCACACTCGCGAAAGTTTGATAAGTAATTTCTCATTTCTTGTATGCATCTCTAGAGCGCTCATTACAAGCATAGGCATAGTGCTGACCATCTATTGCCTCAAATGTACAATGAGCTAAGAAATTTCTCTTGGCATCCCTTATATGTCGTTCTGGATCATTCACTGAACTCTGTCCTTCTTGAAGTGAGGGAACTTGTTTTCCGAGGAACTTAGTGAATTGTATCTCAAAATCTATAGGCTGAGAGAAATTGATGGATTGACTATAATCTCCCATGACTGGCCAAAATGTTCTTGGACGGAGTACCAAATTAGAAACAACTGGTTTTTTTCCATCAATCAAAGCCTGAAAAATCTTTTCAGCATAGGCTGTATCTAAGGTCCTGCTGTTGGTGAAGACACTTGCTTTGACCACTGATGAAGCATGTATAACTTGAGTCTTCTGGCCCCATATATATCCTGGATCCTCATCTGTCACAGCCTCATTCAAGCGAAGATTTAGGTTCTTCATTGATAACATTTCTGCTTCTAGATCTGACTCCATTTCAAGACCCTCCGCATCCTCTTCATGTTCTTCCTCTTCTCTTCTTTGCCCTTTCTTTGTATATGAACGACCTCTTTTTCCAGTTATAGGACTTGGAATTGTAGCTCGTGAAGTACTTGCCTTTTGCATTTGACGTCGAGGTTTATTTTTTAGGGGCTCAATGTGAACTGCTTTAGATTGCCCTACTTCTTCTTCTATTGCCTCAACTTCAGGTATACTTAAGGGCTTCACTTGTTCTGTTATTCCATCAACTTCATGAGTTACACCATCTAAGTGAGTAATACCATGAACAAGAGATGTGTGTGCATGTCCTGTCTTATCTGATGCATGTCGTGTCTCACTCAATTCAATTTCTGTCTGAGATGCATGTGCATGTCCGGTCTCCACCAATTCAATTCCTGTCTCAGATGTAGATCCCTTGTAAGCATCCACGTGTACAAGACCCTCATCCATTGCTACAATGTGTTCTGTCTCATCCACTCCACTTCCTCTCTCATTTGTATTACCATGAACCAAATCTACATGGCGTGTCTCATCACTTCCTTTCTCATGTGTGGATTCTTGCACCTTAGGTCCCTCCAATGAAGTTGAACCTTGTTGGATGACACCCTGAAAGTATTCAAGGATAATCTTTGACTGCATTTTTCTTGCTTCCTCAATGGGAAATTCCTCCCACACATGTTGAAGGATCTCCAATGCAGGAACCAATTCAGGAAATCTAGGTGCTTTTGGCGGCGGCATCACAAAGTGCATTGCATCTTTCTTAGAAAGAAGAAACGATCTGTTGCTCATTCTTGACTTTGTGTAAATCATCATTGTAGTGCTGTCTTTTTCAATTTTTATTCCTACTAAGGTGCCCCCTTGAATCAAATTGCTCTTGGAGAAAGATACATTTGATGCGCACTCATCTTTCTCCAACTCTCTCTTTGTCATCACTAGAATGAGATTTCCTTTACTTAAGACCAAGAACCATGCTTTCTTTGTTGTGTCAACAACTGTCCAGTTTGTGAAGTCCTTTGGGGCATAAATTCTTCCATTGTATTTCAGTGACATACCATTGACAAATGCTGTAGCCTCAAGATCCATCCTGTATTCAAGCACAACACAAATTTTAAGTACTTTGACAAACTACAATTACTTTGAAAAATCAAAAGTACAATGAGTCCCATTAATACACCTCCAGTTTGTATTCTTCCCAATCATATAAGTATCAATTTCATGCTTTGGGAATAGCCTAAAAGGCTTTACAAGGCTTAGAGCATAAATGCTTTGGGAATAGCCTAAAAGGCTTTACAAGGCTTAGAGCATAAATGCTTTGGGAATAGCCTAAAAGGCTTTACAAGGCTTAGAGCATAAATGTGAAAAAAAATAAGGATTTACAATGATCTCTAAATACAAATTTGAAGTTTGTCATATATAAGTACAAAATGCTCTGTCAACTCCCGCAACTGATATAAGTGTAAAATGCTCTGTCAACTTCCACAACTGTAATCTGTCATGTCCACTGATACAACTTTCAATCATCTTGAAAGTTTAAAAACCTTAATCGTTGCTTAAATGGTAGGGTTGTTGTGTCTGTGAAACTGAATGTGAATGTGAACGAATGGACTGACTCCGATTAGGAACTAGTCGGGAAATTTTGAGCATGGCTTTGATTGGTTTTTTTGGAGTTCTCTCCTCTAAGGACAAACTAATCTATGCTAATCTAGACTACACCAACCGTCGAAGCGAAGAAAAGCAAGAAATAATTTCTTTTCCATTGTTCTTTTTAATATCCTTAGGTTGCGAATAAAAAGCAAAAAATAATCTTTCCATTATTCTTTTTAATACACTAAGGTTGTGAGTTTAAAAAAGATAAAATTTATATTTTATCTTTTTTAAACTCACACCCCTTTCTCTCTCTCTCTCCCCCCCTTCTCTCCCCCCCTTCTCTCTCGCTGCCGCCCTCATCCTCCCACCCCACCTTCCCCATTCTCACTCCCACGCCCACGTCCATTCTTTCACCTTCCCCATTCCCACTCCCATCCTCCCACCACTTTCTCTCTCTCTCCCCCCCCATTCTCTCTCGCTGCCGCGGCAGCGACCCCCCCTTCTCTCTCTCTCTCTTCTCCTTCTCATATTAAAAAAGATAAAATTTATATTTTCAAAAACTAATTTACTTACAACTCATAAGAATTGAACATTCACATTATCCTCCCACCCCTTTCTCTCTCTCTCCCCCCCCATTCTCTCTCGCTGCCGCGGCAGCGACCCCCCCTTCTCTCTCTCTCTCTTCTCCTTCTCATTTTAAAAAAGATAAAATTTATATTTAATTTACTTACAACTCATAAGAATTGAACATTCACATTAATAAGAAGTTAAAATCTTAATAAATTTGAATTTATATAATAAAAACTATAAAGTAGTTTAACTTAAAGTTTATGAAAAAATAACGTAATATAAAGAAAACAAGACTTAAAATTAAAAATTTAATATTTACCTAGAAGAATATATTAATTCTCCCTAAAAAGAAATAAATTAAAGTAATAATAACGAATATTCTCCCTAAAAAGAAATAAATTAAAGTAATAATAACGAATGTAAGTTAAACTACTTTTAAAATTTTAATTTAAAATGTAATAAAATTAAAATTATACTCTTTATATTCCAAAACAAAATGCATTATAGTCTAAATTAAACTAGTAAATTAAAAATGAAAGTGAAACTCATTTTAAATTCAAAAACAAAGAAAAATTTAAAATTGAAGTTTCTACAAGTTTTGCTTTTAGCATACATTTGTCTTTTCACATCCAGGGGTTTGTCTTTTGAAACACAAGGTTGTCTTTTATCACAATTTTCACATCCACGCGTTTGTCTTTTGAAACACAAGGTTGTCTTTTATCACAATTTTCACATCCACGCGTTTGTCTTTTGAAACACAAGGTTGTCTTTTATCACAATTTTCAAGTTTTCACACGTTTGTCTTTTCAAACACAAGGATTCAAGTGAGAAATTTTGAAATTCTAGTTTCCACACGTTTCTCTTTTCAAACACCAAGGTTTGTCTTTTCAAACACAAGGATTCATAGTTTAAAAAAAGGCGGGAAATTTTGAAATTCTAGTTTCCACACGTTTCTTTTTCAAACACCAAGGTTTATAGTTTTGTTTGTTTAAGTTTCGACTAAATCACACACCAATCTTCTCTACTATGCCTCATTGATCGTAGCTCCCAAATTCTTCCATCAAAACATCTCTCCTTTATCTCTTCTTGATCGTCGCCCACTCATTTTTTCTCCTCATTGGTAAGATTTTTTATCTCGATCGTACTCTCTTGTGCCCTTCCTCTCTAAATTTTCATCAAACCTTGGTCTAGTTTCCACACGTTTCTCTTTTCAAACACCAAGGTTTGTCTTTTCAAACACAAGGATTCATAGTTAAAAAAAAGGCGGGAAATTTTGAAATTCTAGTTTCCACACGTTTCTTTTTCAAACACCAAGGTTTATAGTTTTGTTTGTTTAAGTTTCGACTAAATCACACACCAATCTTCTCTAATATGCCTCATTGATCGTAGCTCCCAAATTCTTCCATCAAAACATCTCTCCTTTATCTCTTCTTGATCGTCTCCCACTCATTTTTTCTCCTCATTGGTAAGATTTTTTATCTCGATCGTACTCTCTTGTGCCCTTCCTCTCTAAATTTTCATCAAACACCAAGGTTTATAGTTTTGTTTGTTTAAGTTTAGACTAAATCACATACCAATCTCCTCTCATATGCCTCATTGATCGTAGCTTCTTCATCTTGTCTAGATCGTCGCCCACTCATTTCTCCTTTTCATTGGTAAGATTTTCTATCTCGATCTCTTCATCTTGTCTCGATCGTCGCCCACTCATTTCTCCTCTTCATTGGTAAGATTTTCTATCTCGATCGTACTTTCTCGTGTCCTCCCTCTCTAAATTTTCATCTCTCTGACTCTTCTCTCTCTCTCTTTCCTCTCCGCTCTAGTCTACGTTTCCTCTCATCTTAGTCTGCTCTCTCCCCTCCTCTTCATTTCCCCTCTCTCTCTCTCTCTTCCTTTCTCCTCACCTTTTTCCTCTCTCTCACTTGCGCTCCCCACTCTCCTCTCCACTCTCTCTCACTTGCCGCGATCTCCCCCCCCATCCCCTCTCTCTCTCTCCTCCCCCTCTCTCTCTCTCTCTCTCCACCCCTCCCTCTCTTTCGCTGCCGCGGCAGCGGCCCCTCCCCTCCTCTCTCTCTCTCCCTCCCCCCCTCTCTCGCACCTCCCCCCTACTCTCTCTCCCCCCCCTCCTCTCTCGCTGCCGCGGCAGCGGCTCCCCCTCTCACTTCCCTCTCCCCACCCCTTCCCTCTCCCCCTCTCCCCCTCTCTCTCTCCCTCCCCTCTCTCTCGCTACCCCCTTCTCTCTCTCCCCCCCCCTCCCTCTCTCGCTGCCGTGGCAGCGGCCGCGGCCCCCCCCCTTCTCTCTCTCTCTCCCTCCACTCTCTCGCTCCCTCCGCCCCCTCCCCCCTTCCCTCTCCCCCCCCTCCCCCTATCTCGCTGCCGCGGCAGCGGCCGCGGCCCCTCCCCCTTCTCTCTCTCTCCCCCTTCCCTCTCTCTCGCTGCCCCCGGCCCCTCCCCCCTTCCCTCTCCCCCCCCTCCCCCTCTCTCGCTGCCGCGGCCGCCCCCCCTTCCCTCTCGCTCCCCCCTTCCCTCTCCCCCCCCTCTCCCTCTCTCGCTGCCGCGGCAGCGGCCGCGGCCCCCCCCTTTCCCTCTCCCCCCTCTCTCGCTCCCCCCTTCCCTCACCCCCCCCTCCCCCTCTCTCGCTGCCGCGGCAGCGGCCGCGGCCCCCCCCCCTTCCCTCTCCCCCCTCTCTCGCTCCCCCCTTCCCTCTCCCCCCCCTCCCCCTCTCTCGCTGCCGCGGCAGCGGCCGCGGCCCCCCCCCCTTTCTCTCTCTCCTCGCCTCCCTTTTCCCCCCCTCCCTTCTCTCTCCCCTCCCCTCCCTCTCTCGCTGCCGCTGCCGCGGCAGCGGCCCCCCCCCCTCTCTCTCTCTTCCCCCCCCTTCCCTCTCTCCTCCCCTCCCTTCCCCCCCCCCCTTCTCTCTCCCCTCCCCTCCCTCTCTCGCTGCCGCTGCCGCGGCAGTGGCCCCCCCCCCTCTCTCTCTCTTCCCGCCCCTTCCCTCTCGCTACTCCCTCTCCCCCCCCTCCCCCTCTCTCGCTGCCGCGGCAGCGGCCGCGGCCCCCCCCCCTTTCTCTCTCTCCTCGCCTCCCTTTCCCCCCCCCTCCTTCTCTCCCCTCCCCTCCCTCTCTCGCTGCCGCGGCAGTGGCAGCGGCCCTCCCCCTCTCTCTCTCTTCCCCCCCCTTCCCTCTCTCCTCCCCTCCCTTCCCCCCCCGCCCCCCTTCTCTCTCCCCTCCCCTCCCTCTCTCGCTGCCGCTGCCGCGGCAGCGGCCCCCCCCTTCTCTCTCTCTTCCCCCCCCTTCCCTCTCGCTGCCCCCTCTCTCCCCCCTTCCCTCTCGCCCCCCTCCCCCTCTCTCGCTGCCGCTGCCGTGGCAGCGGCCCCCTCCCTCCCCTCTCCCCCCTCCCCCCCTCTCGCTGCCGCGGCAGTGGCAGCGGCCCCCTCCCCTCCCTCTCCCTCCTCCCCCCCCTTGCCCCCCCCCCCCCTTCCTCTCCCTCTCCCCCCCCTCCCCCTCTCGCTGCCGCTGCCGCGGCAGCGGCCCCCTTCCCTCCCTCTCCACCCTCGCCTCCCCTCCCTCTTCCCCCTCTCCACCCTCGCCCCCCTGCCCCCTCTCTCTCTCCCCCCCCTCGCTGCTTCTCCCCTCTCTCCCCTCTCTTTCCCCCTTCCCCCTTCTCTCCCCCCTCCCTTTCTCTCCCCTCTCTTTCCCCCCCTTTCTCTCGTCTCTCTCCCTCTCTCTTTCTTTCTCTCTTTTGCTGCCGAGGCAGCAAGACTCTCTCTCTTCTTTTCTCTCTCTAAAAATCTATCCTTCAAAAATTTCAAAGAATACAAATTTTAAAAACAGTACCTGGAAAAAAGTTGAAATCGATGCTTGTGCTTGCTTGTGCTTGCTTTTGCTCTTCCTCCTCTTTTTGCTTCTCCTCTTGCTCTTCCTTGTTGAAATGAGAGAAACAATGAGAGAAGGGGAGTATATATAAGAAAAACTAGGGTTTTGAGTGCTTCTCTCTCATTGGTCCTTCTATAACATTATCTCCTCTCCCATTGGCCTCTCTATTAGATTATCTTCTCTCTCTCTCCCACCCACTCCCATCCTCCCACCCCACTCTCACTCCCATCCTCCCACCCCACCTCCCCCATTATCACTCCCACGCCCACGCCCATTCTTTCACCTTCCCCATTTCCACTCCCTCTCCCACTCCCATCCTCCCACCCCACCCCTCCCACTCCCACCCTCACTCCACCCCCACCTCCCCCATTCCCACTCCCACTCCCACTCCCACTCCCACTCCCATTCTCCCACCCACTCACATCCTCCCACCTACACGTCTCACTCCCACTCCCATCCTCCCACCCCCACCCCTCCCCCCCCATTCCCACTCCCACTCCCATTCTCCCACCCTTATCCTCCCACCTCACCCCTCCCACTCCCATCCTCCCACTCCCATTTTCCCACCCCCCCACCTCCCCCATTCCCACTCCCACTCCCATTTTCCCACCCCCCCCACCTCCCCCACTCCCACTCCCCCATCCTCCCACCCCACCCCTCCCACTTCCACCCCCACCTCCCCCATTCCCACTCCCATCCTCCCACCTCACCCCTCCCACTTCCACCCCCACCTCCCCCATTCCCACTCCCTCTCCCACTCCCATCCTCCCACTCCCACTCCCCACCCCACCCCTTCCACTCCCACTCCCATCCTCCCATCCTCCCACCCTCACCCCACCCCCACCTCCCCCATTCCCACTCCCACTCCCACTCCCACTCCCATTCTCCCACCCCCACCTCCCCCATTCCCACTCCCTCTCCCACTTCCACTCCCACTCCCACTCCCACTCTCCCACCCCCACCCCCACCGCCCCCATTCCCACTCCCTCTCCCACTCTCCCTTTCTCCCACTACCACCCTCCCACACTCCCTTTCTCCACTTTCCCACTCTCCCTTTCTCCCACTACCACCCTCCCAACTATCAATTCCACTATTACTTATAAATTCTAATTAAAACTATTACTTAAATAAATGATATTACTTGAAAACACTCATAGGATTTAAGGTTTAGGATTTTGTGGTTTGGGTTTAGGATTTGGGGTTTGGTGAGTTAGGGTTTA
This sequence comes from Dipteris shenzhenensis, assembly GCF_047967505.1. NCBI lineage: Eukaryota > Viridiplantae > Streptophyta > Polypodiopsida > Gleicheniales > Dipteridaceae > Dipteris > Dipteris shenzhenensis. The sequence goes on along the minus strand of NC_141608.1, from coordinate 23,973,831 downwards.
GGGTTTTGGGTTCAAGGTTTGAGGGTTAGGGTTTTGGGGTTAGGGTTTAGAGTTTGGTGGTTTAGGGTTTAGGGTTTAGGGGTTAGGGTTTAGGATTTAGGGTTTGGGGGTTAGGGTTTAGTATTTGGGGTTTAGGGTTTAGGGTTTGGGAGTTAGGGTTTAGGGTTTGGGAGTTAGGGTTTAGGGTTTAGGGTTCAGGGTTTGGGGTTTAGGGTTTGGGTTTTGGGAGTTAGGGTTTAGGGTTTAGGGTTTGGGATTTAGGGTTTAGGGTTTAGGGTTTGGGAGTTAGGGTTTAGGGTTTAGGGTTTAGGGTTTGGGGGTTAGGGTTTGGGGTTTGGGGGTTAGGGTTAAGGGCTTAGGGTTTAGGAGTTAGGGTTTAGAGTTTAGGGTTTGGGGGTTAGGGTTAAGGGTTTAGGGTTTAGGGTTTCGGGTTTGGGAGTTAGGGTTTGGGGTTTGGGGTTTGGGAGTTAGGGTTTAGGGTTTAGGGTTTAGGGTTTAGGGTTTGGGAGTTAGGGTTTAGGGTTTAGGGTTTAGGAGTTAGGGTTTAGGGTTTGGGGTTTAGGGTTTAGGGTTTGGGAGTTAGGGTTTGGGGTTTGGGGGTTAGGGTTTAGGGTTTGGGGTTTGGGGGTTAGGGTTTAGGGTTTAGGGTTTAGGGTTTAGGGTTATTATTGGTTAGGATTTAGGGTTGTTTTGGTTTACGGTTTAGGGTTTAGGGTTTATGGTTGTTATTGGTTAGTGTCTAATTAAATTTTCAAACACGTTCTGGATTTTTAAATCAGTAATAAAGTAGATTATTGAGAAGAGACTAATGTTCTTTATAATGGTTGTTACAGCTTGTTTGCAGAGGAAACTCACAAAGGAGATGGCTACAAAATTTATTCCGGGGATGGAGGTGATTTTATGTTGCAAAAGAGAAGTAGTTGCATTTGCTACAATCCATGAAAGTGATCCAAATTCTATTTGTCACTTTAGAAGACTTGGCGAAGATAAGGTAGCGGTTATCGTATCAAGGATTCTTAGTGCACATGTTGAGCTAAAGCATAAGTGTGGGGATATGGAAATCCTTGGAGATGTTATGCCCTATAATACTTCCAACAAAGCATTTATTGCATGGGATAGAGATGAGACTTATCCAACACATGTCATCTGGAATACAAAGTGCATATCTTTGGATTTTAGAGTGGGAGATATTTTACAAATGTTATCATTTACAAATAAGTATGTAGCAGAAGGTCAAGTCTTGGGATTTGAACAAGTTGAACACTGGACATTTGCGCAGATGAGAATTCAAAAAGTTACTGATGATGGTATGGATGATAACTCAATGTCATTGGATGGTCCCTACTATGAGGTAGGTAAGGATTTGAGATGGAGCATGCAATTTTTAAAGATTGGAAAGACTCGGCATGTGGTTTTTAATGATAAACATAATGTATACTACAACATCAAAGAATTGAAAGAATATGCCAATGTACCAAGCTCTATTCCTTCAGAGATGGATGATTCCAATGCACTCAACTATAGCACTGACGTCTTATCAGAAGTCGATGAGTTCATTGGTACCGAGAAAGAAAAATATTTCACAAGTGATGCCTTATCCGGGGTGGATGAGTTCATGCACATTGAGAACTTGGGCAAAGATGTGAAAAGTGTTATATCTTCAAGCATGGATGGCTTCATGGATACTGATAAAGTTCTTGGAGTCAAAGCAGGTAACTATGGAATTATGGAAATCATGCACGATAGTATAATGAGTGATGTTCTCTCTGGAGTAGAGGAGTTTCAAGACTATGGAGTTATGAAATCCATAGAAAGTGCATCAATGAGCGATGTTCTCTCAGGAATAGATGAGTTTGAAGATCATTCTGGACAGTCTATCACCACTGACTATGGAGTTATGAAATCCATAGAAAGTGCATCAATGAGTGATGTTCTCTCAGGAATAGATGAGTTTGAAGATCATTCGGGACACTCTAATGCCATTGTGACAAGTGGTTCTACGATTGTATCAAAAGTAGGGATGAGATCAACAAAGGACTATTCGGTGTTTGACTTTGATTGTGAACTTGTAAATGTTACAAATGGTTTGACGAATGTATCAAAAGCAAGGATGACATCAACAAAGGAATATTCAGTATTTGGCTGTCAGAGTGATAAGATCAAGGATGCAACATCTCATGAAAACAACGTGACAAATAAATCTTACAAGGAGAACTACACAAATCCAAATAAGAATGAACAGAAGGTCCCAAAACGGACATACAGATGCATGAAAAGACAACGAGTGCAGGCAGATCCAGAAAAGCAACCAAAGAGAATAAGAGTAATGAATGAAGATGTTATGCTAAAAGCAATGCAATCTACATGCTGTAAGCATACATGTATGCGATCCATTAACTTACATGACATCAAGGGTTGTAGAGAACATGTATGGCAAAGGAAAGGAAGCAGAAGAAATGAATACCTACTCACGAGATTGTCTTGCTTTCTTGTAAATGATAAGAGAAGGTGAAGTTCAGGACATCAAATAAGGCCTCTTATAAATGGAAAAAGTATATGCAATAATGCATATCGCATTATTACAGGATTATCACATGGCACATATTGGAATTTGGCTAATAAAGCAAAGTATGGAGTTAAATTTAACATTCATGGAAACATAGGAAGGCCCAAAACAAGAGCCTCAACGGTTGCGGCAACAGCAATTTTGAAAGATTACATTTATGAAAATGCTTTACCACAACCCCACCTATGAGAAATGCATCTTCCGATAGGTTTGACCAAAAAAGAAGTATTTAACTCTATTGGAGAAACACAGAGGCAAAGAGGGCATGCACCGGCATCTTTTCATACTTTGTATACTCTTTGGAAAAAAAGCTTTGGACATGTTAAAATCCCAAAGAGGCAAAAAATGTCAAAGTGCAATGACTGTGATGATCTAAAGCGAGCACTTGAGAGTGCAACATCTCCAGAACAAAAAGAAGCTTACAAAAGAAAGAGAGAATTTCATCATGGACTTGTTCGACATTCTAGAATAAAATATGCATTTTGGAAGGAGCAAGCTATTTCTCACCCAAATGAGTACATGTGCATTATTGTAGATGGTATGGATCAAAATACAACAACATTACCTCGATTCGTTAACACTCCACCTAAGCTACAAGGCAAATACTTTTTAAAGACACATCTATGTGGAGTGTTAGTGCACGGATTTAAGTTTTTTGCAGACATATGGATTGATTCCTTGCATCTACACGATAGCAATCAAGTTGTAACATCCGTTATGAAGGCAATTCACAATGTACATGCAGAAAAAGGTCGCCTACCAGCAACTTTGAGAATACAAGCAGACAATTGTGGATGAGAGAATAAGAATGTACTCTTCTTTGCATTTTGCTCAATGCTAATCGCTCATAGAATCCTCAATGAGATTGAAGTTGGGTTTTTGTTGGTTGGGCACACACATGAGGATATCGATCAGGTATTTAGCACAGTTTCAAGAGAACTAAAACACAAGGACATGGAGACAATGGATGACTTGATAAGAAAATGCGGGAGGCAAGTTGGTGGCCGTAAGGAAGGAACAATATGCTCAATGGTTGAGAGGATGTATGATTGGAAGAGCTTTATTCTACCTTTCATACAAAAAGGTGGTGATGCCCTGATTGGTCATAGCGCTCCACACTATTTTCGATTTTTCTTAAAGGATGAAAAACCAGTGATGCAATGGCAACACTATTCTCTTGATACAAAATGGGAACCTGAAGAACCTTACTCTCTCTTAACTTCAATACCGAGCAAAGAAATGCATCCAACATGGGCTCCTATAAAAGAATTCAGCGAGAAATCCAAAGGTGAAATAGAAGGCTTAAAAGCTTTTATTGCATACAAAGAGGAAATGCTCCGGAGATTTCCTGATTGGAAGCCCTCTTGGAAGGAACACACTACTGTTGTAATTAGCAAGACCTACCAATTGATAAAGGACCTTGCAAAAAATGCGAGAAGATGATATTAAGGCAGAACGGCCTTTATTTTGGCCAAATGTTGGTAATGACTTGCGTCCAGCATGTGGTCTCTTTGAAAATGAGTTTGAATCGTTGCTCCCACGTCCATATTGTGGACCCAAGAAGAGAGAGTTTATGCCACAAATAGACATAGATGTCCATTGTTTTGTTGCAGTTCGACCATCGGATGATGAACATGAGAACGTGAAGTTTTGGGTTGCAAAAGTAGTTGACGTGAGCATGGATGACTGGGGGAGAGCTACAACATTTACAGCGGTATGGTATGAGCCAAGGGGCAGGAAGGAGAACCAAGATAACAATACATTGTATAGTAGTTGTTTGAAAAAGGAATGGGTCCCAAACCATGAAGCAATTTCAAGACTTTCCACAGAGACAGTCATAGTATCCTGGAAATCAAGGTCAAAGAAAACAAAGAAGCACATGGGGTATGATGTAGAAGACAAAATAAAATTACCGCAACCAATTATTATGCACATTACAGAGTTCACAAAGATGCTCGCCCGGGAGGAAGTAGAAGGAGATAGCGCAAATGAAGAATGCCCATGATAACACCATTCAAATATCGAGAAAGAGTGAAGGTGGTGGTGGTTGTCAGATGAGAGTGAATGAAGATGGCACCCAAGCGACAAGTGACGACAGAAAGGACATTCTGAACAAGCAAATGTTTGGATCGCTCATTTCTGTGATCATGATAGAAAAGGACATTCAAACAAGCAAATGTTTGGATCGCCCATTTGTACTAAACTCATTGTAAAGGAAAAATTAAATTATTGAAAAGGCCACAGGAGATCCTTTGTACAAAGACTCATCCAGAGCAATATTTGTTGTAAAACTTATGACATGATAATGTAAAATTGCAAGCATAGCTATTGCTACTTTTTGGAGTACAAAAGAGGCTTCCATCATGTCTCATGTGTATATAAACCTTTTAATTTCTTGAATATTCAAGAGTGTTATAGTTTTCTGCATTGAAAGTAAAAAGAGTCTTACAGGTCTCTTATGTATACATTTTTAAAATGTTGTGAATCCTCAATAGCATGGTTTTTCATGGATTTAAACTAATAACTCGGATTTTTTATTTTAAGAATATGATTCTTATAAACAAGAAATAGAAATTTAGGATTTAATAGTAGTTTTTGCATTATTTGTACAACATTGTAGAGAGATATTTTGAAATGTCTTATGTGAAAATGATAGTGCCAGAAAGTAAACTTTTGATTCTCGAATGACAGTTTCATAAAGTAAACTTTTCAGTTGGGAAGGATTTTAAGGAATAGTCCAAAAGTAGACATATGAGTCCAAAATTAATGAAATAAGTGTTCTTTTTAGTATTCTCGCCTGTCGGAGCACGTGTATAGAGGCATCTGAGGGTGCATCTAAACGCGTGTCTACAGGCACGTCTATTTGCACGTCTGGCTTGTCACAGACACACACAGATGTGTATGTAGATGCTCACACAGACGCTCTGTTAAACAGAGTTTTAAACGAATGGTTAGACGCGCTTTTAGACATGTTGTTAGACGGATGCTTTGACGGACTGTTAAACACGCTATTAGACGCGCTTGTAAACACACTGTTAGATGGATTACTGGACAAACTGTTAGATGCGGTTTTACTTGAATTGTTAAACGCTCTGTTAGATGCTGTAAAGAATAAGGGAGAGAGATAGGAGACTCAAGTTCAGCTTTCTTCACAACACACAAAAGAGAGAGGACACAAGGTTGGAGGGTGAAGCCTTTCTTCACTTTTTGCACACACAATTATACAATAGAAGAGGGAAATACCCTATATGTCAAACCTAGAATACGTGGTTCATATGTGAACCCAAACCAAAAACATATGTGGTAGTCTAACTACACCACGAGTACAACTAAAATAGGCGGTGACATAAATGATAGTCATCCAGGAGATATATCGGGGGTAGAGCTTGATATCTCAACACTCCCCCTCAAGCTCAAATCCATCTCACGTACACCAAGCAAGCTCCTAAATCTGCGAAGCTTCTCAGTACCCAATGCCTTCATAAAAATATCAGCCACCTGCTCCTCAGTGTTGACATAGACAAGATCAATCTCACCAGCTAGAACCTTCTCTCTCACAAAGTGATAATGCACCTCAATGTGCTTCGTTCTAGCATGATAAACTGGGTTATTAGCAAGCATGATGCTGCTAATGTTGTCACAATGAATGACAACTGCTGCATGAATTGACTATCCCATATCTGCAAGTAGCTTCCGTAACCAAGCTACCTCACATGCAGCCATTGCTGCACCCCTGTACTCAGCCTCTGTGCTCGACAAGGCAACTGTTGGCTGCTTCTTGCTGCTCCAACTGATGGCACCACTCACAAGGGAAAACATAAAACCACTAGTAGATCTCCTGTCTGAGACACTACCAACCCAATCAGCATCTGTGTATCCATGTACCTGTAATGCACACCTAGCTTCATAAAACAGTCCATAATGCAATGTGGACTTCACATACCGCAGTATGCACCTAGCCGCATCCAAATGTGGCTTCCTCGGTGCCTGCATAAATTGACTCACCAACCCCACAGCATAGCTCAAATCTGGTCTGGTTATAGTCATGTAAATCAAGCTACCTACTATGCGCCTGTACATAGTAATATCTTCAAGAAGCTCACCTGTCTCTGCATTGAGCTTCACATTCTGCTCCAATGGAACAGAAATAGGCTTACAGCCTGTCATCCCATATTTGGACAGCATGTCCAAACCGTATTGCCTTTGCAACAGCCATATCCCACTCGGGGATCTAATAACCTCAATGCCCAAGAAGTAACGCAGCTCTCCCAAATCCTTCATCTCAAATTTCTGCTTCAACAGCAGCTTCACTTCATTAATGTCTGCATCACTATCACCTGTAATAATCAAGTCATCAACATAGATGACTATAAGCACAATCCCTCTGTTTGTCCTTTTCACATAAAGTGAAAAATCTGAATTGGAAATCTGAAATCCAATAGTGACAAGATATTGCCCTATCTTGTCTGACCATGCCCTCGGCGCCTGTTTTAAGCCATACAAGGCTTTGCGCAACCTGCATACAAAATCGGGGTGTGAATTATCCTCATAACCTTTTGGCTGCATCATATAAACCTCTTCCTGCAAATCACCATGCAAGAAGGCATTTTTCACATCCATCTGATGCAAAGACCATCCCTTTGTAGCAGCCATAGCAATTACTGCTCTCACGGTTGCCATCCTTGCAACTGGGCTGAAAGTTTCCTCATAGTCAATTCCATATGTCTGTGCAAAACCTTTGCAACCAATCTTGCCTTGTACCTGCTAACTGACCCATCAGCATTGTGCTTTACTTTGTAAACCCACTTGCAGCCAATAGCCTTCTTATCATGAGGCAAAGGCATCAAATCCCAAGTGTGGTTTGCATCCAAGGCAGCCATCTCTTCATCCATAGCTACTTCCCAATTTTTATGCCCTGCTGCATCCTCAAAACATGTGGGCTCTAGCTCCTCTAGAACCTTGACCATATAAGCATAGTGATGTGCTGTATACCCATCATATCTCAGCCTGTCAACTGGATACTTAATACGAGTGGACCTCCGTACAACTGGATCAGTTGTAGGAGTCTTTAAATCATGCCTGCTTTTCCTTGCACCAGATGTAACAACAGAAGGAATCCCAAGTTCCTCATCAAGGCTCATTTCAGAGCCGCTTGACTCTCCATCAACATGAGAGCTACCAGCAGACACATCAAACACTGGAGCATGGTCTACTTTTTATTTTCCCTTATGTGATACCTGCACAACACTATCAGGGCTGCCATGTGACGATTCACTAGATCTCAATCTCCCTGTCCATGCATTAGATCCACTAGTAGAGGACTCTCTGGGTCCACTCAAGGCTTGAGATTGCTGCTCTGCATTTATTGCAGCATTCCCATTTCCTGCATCTGCATCTCCTACCATAACAGTTGGTGCATACCAGCTGCTCATTTCATAAAAAACAACATCTCTGCTCACTTGCATTTTGCGAGTGGAAGGGTTATAACAGCGATACCCTTTCTGGTGCAGAGCATTTCCAATAAAGATGCATTTTTCTGCCTTTGGATCTAGCTTTGTTCTCTTCTCATCAGGAACATGAACATAAGCTATGCAACCAAATACCTTCAAGTGAGAAATATCTGGTTTTTGGCCTGTATACATTTCTTTAGGCATCATGCCATGGACAGCTGCAGTGGGGGTTCTATTCATAATATAAATAGCAGTTGCTACTGCTTTAGCCCAAAAATAATCAGGCATGTTTTTCTCAATTAGGATCGCCCGTCCTACTTCTGCAATATGCCTGCAACCCCATTCTACTGAGGGGTAGACCTGCATGAGTACTTCCTTTGAATTCCCTGTTCTTTCAGATATTCACAAAATTCTTCTGAAAAGTACTCTCCCCCTCCATCAAATCTTAGCACTTTAATATGCACACCTTTCTCTTTTTCAACCATGGCCTTAAAAGCCTTGAAATGGCTGAACACTTCACTTTTGTGCTTCATAAAATAAATCCACACCTTCCTAGTGTAGTCATCAATAAATGTCACATAATAATGGCATCCACCAATAGAAGCAGCTTTGGTTGTCCAAACATCTGAATGGATCACTTCCAAAGGTCTTCTGCTCACCTTAGCATTTTTGGGAAATGCATGTCTGGCCTGCTTACCCATTTGGCATGCTTCACATACCTTTTGCATTCCCTCAACTCTGAATTTAGGCAAACCTGCAACAATGTTTTTCGTTTGCATAGATTTCAGCCTTTGTATATTCACGTGCCCAATGCGCTTGTGCCATATCTCAATATCTGCAATGACACCTCTCCCATGCGCAAACATAGCAGCTTTCACCTCAGGCATATCAACATCCAAGGTGAACATTCTGCCATTTTTGTTGCCTTTCGCAACCAAGCGGCACTTATTTTTCAAGTCCTCAACAAAGCATCCATCAGGATTAAATCTAACCTGCAGACCTTGCTCAACCATCTGGCCAACTGAAACCAGGTTCTTAGTGATTTTTGGTACATGAAGTACATCTGCCAAGTACTTTGTTTTGCCATCCTGCATAGCCAATGGCACTTTACCAACCTGCGTAATTGGGTGCGCAGTATCATCACCTGTTTCAACATAACCTGGCTTATCCAAATTTCTAACATCATGAAACCACTCACCATGACTGGTCATGTGGTTAGAGGCACCTGAATCAACATACCAAACATCATTGCAAGCTGCAGCATCTCCTGACATGGAGTTAACCATATGCTGCATCACAAAACGGTGCTCATTTCTGTCGTCACAATGCCCACTTGATGATGCATAGTTGCTTTGCTGCAACTTCCCACTTTTGATGTCATTCTGTTTTTTATAGCATGTATTCTCCTTGTGTCCAGGCTTTCCACAATAATAGCATTCTGTGCTGCTATTTACTTGCTGGTTCCTTTGCCATGAACCACGGCCTCTTTGGCTCCCCCTGCCTCTAGAACTACCACGTCCTCCTCCATAGGACTGGTTTTCCTGTTGTTGCTGTTGGTTCTGATTTCCTACACGGCCACCAAAACGGCCTCTTCCTCTACCCCTGCCTCTACCTGTATTCGAGTAGAAAGCAGTATCTTGAGAAGTTGAGGTGGCTGAACCACCATTCCTTTGCTCTTCACTCAGCAAGAGAGCAATAAGTTCCTGAAAATCAGGAAATGTTTCACGGACTCCAATGGATGTCTGAAACTGTGCATAATCTTTCCCAAGACCATTCAAGGTCACGGACACTAAGTCCTCATCATCAACAGGTGCTCCAATGGAGGCAAGAGAATCTGCAAGGCCTTTCACCTTCAAGGAATACTCATTTATATTCAGATTTTTCCTTTGCACATTGTGCAACTCCTGCTTTAGCTGCATCTTTCGTGCTTTGGTATTTGTGCTATACAGCTTCACCAATGTATCCCATGCCTCCTTAGGCATCTCTACATCCTGTATATGCACAATCATAGAATCTGAAATGCTAACAGACAGCCAATACAGGCATTTTCTGGCTTTTTCATGCCATTCTTTAAAGGCCTTCAATTCAGCAGGAGTGGGAGTAGTACCCAAAACTGGTTCTACAGTTTCACCACTGATGTAATCCCAAACTCCCTTTCCCATAAGGAAGTTTGTCATCCTAAACTTCCATGCTTGGAAGTTGTTCTTGTCAAGCTTCTCACTGACAATGGTAGACAGATTCTCAGACATTTTACAAATCACGAATTGCAACAGCAACCTATAAACACAGCCAATGCCTCACAAGGGCAAATAGCAAAACTTCTGCAAAAAGCCTCACAGGGGCAGATCTGCAACACTGACGAAAGTGGTATTTCACCACACAGTCACTTCCTAGTGACGATTTTGCATCAACAGGCAACAGGCATGAATCTGCAACTCCCAATATCTCTGCACACAGGCATACGATGCAATTTCTGTGGCACTTTTCCACCAACTAGCCGCGCAGTGGTCGCACAGCGAAAAACAGGGCCTTTTTCTGAGTGCCTGCGAAGAACTTGCGCCTTCAAAACGGGCCTCGAAACGGCCTCAAATCAAAAAAACAAAGTCACCAAGGGCTTCGGCCTCTCCCGCAGCATATACTGTGCTCTCGCCACACCGCGAAGGGCCTCTCAATCTAAAATAGTGCACTCCTGCACTTCTGGCTGTGCTACCTGCAGAGATTTGCTCCCAAACTCGAAATAGGAAAGCAACACTGGTCCTCTTACCAGGACACCACAAACTTGGCTTGCTTTCTTGAGCTCCTTACTACGAACAAGGCTCTGATACCATGTAAAGAATAAGGGAGAGAGATAGGAGACTCAAGTTCAGCTTTCTTCACAACACACAAAAGAGAGAGGACACAAGGTTGGAGGGTGAAGCCTTTCTTCACTTTTTGCACACAACAATTATACAATAGAAGAGGGAAATACCCTATATGTCAAACCTAGAATACGTGGTTCATATGTGAACCCAAACCAAAAACATACGTGGTAGTCTAACTACACCACGAGTACAACTAACATAGGCGGTGACATAAATGATAGTCATCCAGGAGATATATCGGGGGTAGAGCTTGATATCTCAACAGATGCGTCTATAGACGTGCAGATCAGATGGGTCTATAGACGCGCTCTAACAGAGCCTCTTTTTTTTTCCCCTTTTTTTTTCCCCTTTCTTCTCAGCTCCCAAAGTAATATATTTTTTTCCTTTTTTCCAGTTTAACATGTGGGGAGGAAGTGCTTCTAGCTCACTTGATCCGCGGGAATCGATATGGAAGGATTTATATAACATTTTAGGGCACCCTCCTAGTCCTGCGGAGTTATACGGGTACATGACGGGTACCCTTAACACTCCCCAGGAGTCGGCACTACAGACTCCGAGCCACCCCACACCGGCTGAGATCACCCCAGCGGAGTCCGCACAGCCGTCTTATGCCCCGTCTTATGCCCCTTCCCCCGTACCATCTTATGCCCCTTCCCCCATGCCATCTTATGTCCCTTCTGCCATCCCGTCTTATGCCCCTTCCCCCATGCCGTCAGGAGGTCCTTCAATCTCGGCGAGCCGTCGACGTACTCCCCAGCCATTGAGACTCGGTTCTCCAGCTACGAGTGGTCAGCTTAGGAAGAGTGATCCAAGGAGCCTACGTGTCCACGTCTTTTTAGAAGCGGTGAAGGAGAGCCAGAGTCGCTAAGCCTAGTCCCGTGCAGTCCCCAACTATGAGTGGCCAGCGTACGAGCTCGACACGACAGGGTAGCAAGCATAGTAGCAGGGAGAGCGGTGGCGGATGCATGGCACAGTGCTTTAGGCCATGTGGCGGTGAGGAGGAGGATGATTCGGATGATCTAGACGTGCCTCTGGGTGATGGTACGATTTATTATGACATCACGCAGACAGGAGGCATCTTGATGGATGTGCGGGGGAAGGACATCATGGCCTTCATGCGCTCTGTAATTGCTAACAATTACAGAGATTGTTTTATCCACTATAAAGACCACCCAAAGAGGTTTGCTGATGAGACCCTCGCTACTGTTCGCTCTAGGTATCCTAACCCCCCCAATCGCCAGTTCACAGATAAATGGGGGAAGTCAAAGATTGTTACGATACTTAGCAATAAAGGATCTTCCCTTAAGAGGCAGGCACTAGCGGAGCTTGCCAGACTTGAGGCAGGTCAACCTCCAAGGGGCCCGCCCCACACCGGTCACAAGCATGAGTGGAAGAAGGCAATGAAGTCAGCAAGGGAGGAGCCCAGTCTGCAACACGTGGAGGCACGGAGGATCCAGATGGAGGAATAAGGGAGCGCGCATGTTGGAGCAGGGGGTGTTGAATCATGAGAGGCCCAATTTGTAAGTATTGATCTCAAATTATATTGCTTATGTAGTTTATTAGGAGGTTGGTTGTTTCTTTGTACTAATCCCTCCACAAAGTGTATCGCGGTCATGCAGCTTGAGATCGTGGGCAGATACCCTACTCCGGTGGAGACAGCCTACCACCACCACCATCGTAGAGGAGATACATGGAGGCACTTCTATGATGACGGGTTGATTACTGAGGAGCAGTATACCCGAGCTACTGGACAGGCCCCCCAGGTATTTGAAAGTAATTAAATAATGCCAAAATTATAAGTAAAGATTTGATTTTTCATACATTGATATATGTTGTCCCTTGTTTACAGGCCCGTGCACAAGACGATGAGGAAGAGGAGGAAGGAGGCGCAGAAGGGAGCGCAGAAGGGAGCGTGGAAGGGAGCGAGGACCTAGAGAACATAGATTAGTCATATAAGTAATGCTAGCTACTCTTTTTTGTACTTAAAGCCACTGGCTTGGCTTCGTGCCTCTTGTATATAGACTCCTCTTATTTTTTGTACTTGAAGCCACATGACATGGCTTAGCTTCCTTATTTTTTGTACTTGAAGCCACATGACGTGGCTTAGCTTCGTGCTATATGTATATACAAGCACTTTTTTGAGCTTTCAATTTTATTGCGATTTGGAGTTGTAATATTTTATTTGGAATTGTAATTAAAATGCGACTGGCTGTAAGAATTGAATTACAGAATGTGGATATGGGATTCTTGTAACTATATAGCATACATAACATACACACTATTCTGTAAATTTTTTTTTAAAAAAAAGGCGCATCTATCAGTGCGTTTAAAAACGCGTTTATATTCGTGTCTATCTATTCGTTTTGCGTTTATACACGCGTCTATAAAGGCGTTTATAAGTGCGTCTATCTACGCATCTTTGTGCGTGTCTATACGCGCGTAAGTCTAATATATAGATGCGCAAATAGACGCGGGTCTCCAGACGCGCAAATAGACGTGCAAATAGATGCGCCCGTAAGTTTTTATTTTAGTTCATGAAACGCGTCTGTGCGCGCGTCTATGGGTGCTTTGTCTTGTTGTGTTATAGTGATTTCAAACCAGGAAATGAGAATCTTTACAAATGTGAAGACAACAACTCCTTCTCTTCTTCACAACAACAAATGAACTAGTTTCATTAGATGTCATAGAAATTCTCCCATTGAGCATACTCATACAAAGGCTAGGATCTTTAAGTTACTTACTTCACAAGCATTATGATAGAAAATACCAACTTACTGCAAGATAAGACCAACTCTTCCTTCGTTTTTGAAATAAAAAATGAGTTTGTTATATCGGACTTCACAAAAAGATTCCCAGTTAGTAAACTTTGATACTAGCCAAGCTCTCAAGTTGCTTATCTCACAGCATGATAGAAAACTTAAGAGCATGTCAGAGCAAGTGTATTACGTGAAAAACTTACGACAATGCATCAACAATTATGAAAGGCAATGAAGGAGAAAGCATAAAAGAGAAAAGCAATCTCTCCTCTCCCCCTCCCTAACCCCCCAAAAAATAATGAAGGTGAAATCACAAAACATAAAAGCAAGAAGACGGAGAAAGCACTAACCTAGAAAGAGCTACAGCTTCCATGAGATGGGAAGGGTGCAACAACTTTGTCCATTGAGGCTATGGAGGCACTTTCTTGCCTTTCCCAAAAGGGGGGAAGAAATAATATTCGTATTTAAAATTGAATTTAAAATCATGACACATGGCTAAACAACACGTGGTAAGGTGGAGATATATACAGTGCAGATTGCGAAGTACATTCGTGGTATAGCGTAGATATCTACAATGCACTTTGTGAAGTGCATCGTGGTACAGTGGAGATACATACAGTGCAGATTGTGAAGTGCATCGTGGTAGATTGCAAATATATACAGTGCAGTTTGTTGTCATGATACAATACATATCGTGAAGATACTGAACATATTTCTGAAATTATGAACGATCTTTCGTAAGGATGTCACACTGTAGATGGCACGGAGTGACCAACGTCAGACAACAACCATCGCTACCTTGTTAAGTCTTGTGGCCACAACTGTGTCATGAAGTCTCGTGCTGTCAATTAGATGCCTTCATCATGATATAAGGTGTCAATAATAAATGAAAATAAACATACTATGATCAATACTATAATTACCTGATGGAATTGTTCTGAAGTGTTACCCTCCAAATCCAATAGTGTTGTGGTAGCCATCATAGTGTTGTAGCACTTATCATGATGCAGATTTGCAACCTTGTAGGAATTAAACAAATGGAGTGGGCATCAGCAACACCACAACATCTCAGCATATGAAATACCAAAACATTCGGGCATCCAAAATACCACAACATTCGGGCATCCAGAATACCATAGCATCCAAGCATCCGAAATACCAAAATATCCGATCATCTGGAATACTTAAAACATCCCAGCATCCAAGAAACACAAGAATTTGTGCATTACGAGAAGTATAGAAAAATCCAAAATAAGAAACATCCGAGAAACAAAAGCATTCGGACATCCGAAATACCACAATATCTGGGCATCCGCAATACCAAAACATCCGGACATCCGGAATACCAAAAGATCTGGGCATGTGGGAAACACAAGCATCTAGGCATTTGGAAGTACAGAACAACTAGGAATAAGGAACATCTGAGAATATGAGAATCAAATCCAGTGATCAGCAAAGAGGCACGGATCTTCAACAAGTAATCAATAATCCTACAATAATCAGTACAAAAAAGGGCACGGACCTATGCAAGCTGCATAGTATTATGATTCACATGATAAAATATATAAATCAACACAAATGCTTATGCAAAGCTGGATATGCTTCATAGCACAATGTGATCATGTTCACAAATCCAAGGTAATAATATCATGCTTATGTTTGAGAGAGTGATCATCAACATAGCACGAATGATAAAAGTACACTCGAAAGATTATAAATATGCAAGAAAGGACAACCCTCTAAAATATCCACTACATACTCTAAGCTCAAATATACTGACACATACTCCACAATGTTTGATGTGGCAATGTTTTCTCAGGGGTTATGGTAGTGTAACATAAAACTAGCAATTTTCCTTATGCTTATCATGACTAACTTATCTTCAGTATATTGAGAAGTAGTAATATGATGCTTATCTTTGAGAAAACCGTGATAAAATTATATTATAAGATGAAAGAGAGACTCTCCTTTCTCTAGTTCATATTAATGATATAGTAGAGGAAGTCTTCAAAATTGTAGGTGGATCAGACTCTGTAGGAAAGCATGGTATGGTGTATCACATTCGACATTAATGCTTAAAAGATGTGAGAGTTTATACACATCTACACATACACCAAAATATATCCAATGGAACTAAATTGCTAGGCCAATTGGAAACCAAATCTTGATATATACAATTGATGTTTGATGGTGTTGCTAAAGCAATATCTATGATTACTTTATTTGCTAAACTAATGATACACTTGATTATATGACTCACATCTAATAATTATTGGATTGACATCTAGGAGGATGAAGAAACACGTACATGGGCAGCACAAAAGTCACAAATAATACAGTCTAAGATGGATGAACTTGTTGGCTATATCAAGCCATGCCCTCGTTGACAAGTATGAAGGTATAAGGGCATGCATATATGTAACAACAAACATTGGTTTATTTGAAAGATTGTCACATAAATAGAGTTACACCTTTGTTAAGAGTGGTATGACATATGATATGTTAACTTGTCTCTTGGCAACATGAATCAATATGAGTACATATATATATATAGAGAGAGTGCACGAACTCAAAATAGATACAACACTACAAGGCATAGGCCCTTTTCTGATGGAAATACCAACCTTTTTTACACAAAAGTTTTTTTTTGACGGGCACAAAGGTTGGTAGTTACGTTGCTATAAGCATCGAAAAAGAACGGTTGCTATATAGTGACACTGGTAAACATCGCTATATAGCGACACTAGTACACGTCACTATATAGCGACGATTAACAGAAGCTAAAAAAAAACCTTAGTGGGACTAGACAGGGCCACAGCAAGCCCTATTTTGCCCCACTAATGTTTTTTATTTAGTAATTACAAAAGAATGTTTTTTGTTACAAAATTTCCCTTGTGGAAAGGGTGATACAAAATTGCTCAAATGAATCGAGCGAGAGAAGCATATACATGTTGAAGATATACAACATTGTTTGTTACAAAATTACCCTTTCGAAAAGGGTGATACAAAATCTCTCAAACGAGCCGATATACAAAAGCATATACATGGTGAAGTACATGCAAACTACTACTAATACTACTACTATTGCTCATTCGAATTGTCATCCTCATCCTCGTCCTCATCGTGATGGCCTGATCCCTGGCCCTCGTGAGCTGTGCCTGATCCCTGGCCCTCATCGAAGCCGTGTAAGCCTAATCCCTCATCATCACCGCTCACCTCCACTGATGGGACGTTCGAGCTTTGATTCTAAGAGTGAAACCATATTAATTGGAAATTATATTGGAACTTAAAGAATAAAACACTTTAGAAAGTGAGATTACAAGTAGGAGTAGACTTATACCATGTGAGCAGCCATCTCAGCCCAATCAACCATCGCTCCTAGCACCTCCTGCTCAATAAACCACGACTTTGTTCCTACGTGAAACACACGTCTCATCTCTGTGTCTGTATGAAGGTGACCCATCGCAGCTTGCTGTGGGCCCAATTTATGAGAGTTAGATAAAGTGCATGCAATATGTAGTAAAATAATACATTAAATGAGAAGAAGTAGACTTCCCAGAGTTGCCTCAAATGCCAACTGTCCGCCTGCACCAAAGTACAAAGTACCTATGGAGTCCAGCCATCTTCTTGTAGCCCTCCTCTGACCCTCGAACAGTTCGGGATGGTCCTTGTATTGCTTCTTGAAAAACTTCCAATCAACTTTGTATGCCCAGCTGGGTTTAGCCTTCCCCCTTGCAATGGAAGTATGCAAGGTTGACCTATGATGCTTCAAGAGAACCCCCATGCACTCTTTCATGTAATCTTAATTGAACTCCCAATTTGGAGGGTTAGGATATTGTCTGTTCAATTCATCGATGATTGCCTACTTCTTTCCTTCATCTTGCTATTGCCAGTCAGTAGGCTATGCCGCTTGTGAAATGGTGGCGATCACTACTGAGCCCTTTTTATTTTCTATTATCTCTCTAGCAACCGTGATTTCATAGGACAGGTCCTCAACCGGGTAAGGAGGACTCATGGCAGTGGTAGAGTCAGAGCAAGTGGTGTCTGTATGAGCACTTACAGAGCAAGGAGTAGCAGTGGGAGTAGGAGAGGGCAGGGGACCTGACTGGTACTGGGTCTTGGGACCAAGTGGAGACCTGTAGGCATGTGAGTGTGCTGACTCGTCTACATCTCCCAAGTCAGCACAATATAAGGGACCCCTCCTACTCTTCCTTCCCTTATGATGGGCACACCCAAGTGATGACCCCTCAGTTGGAGGGACTAGAGGGGATGGCTAGATAATAGGTCCAGCCGTCGATGTAGGAGAGGGATTTGCTGAGGTCATCAGGGATAGTAGAGAGAAGAATCTTGCTGCCTCCACATCGGTCATCTGTGCGACAAACTCGTCAGGACTCCTGACAAAGCCATGGACTACTAGCCAAGGAGTTCCCCAAAGGGTAGTCACAATGCTACATCTCAGAGGAGTCGGGTCACGGGTAGGCCCCTAAGGTGTTGCTTGAGTGGAATCAAAGTCCTCTGGAGAATGGAGATCATGATGTCTCCTCCTATGAGGGTTTCTATACTCGTTGGATGTGCAACGTGATCCTATGTCTAATTTGGGGGGATTGGACAAACGTAGACACAAAGACGAAAACAAAAAACAAAAAACAAGAGCGGGTAAGAAGCAAAAAGACAATTAATTACTTGAGACAATTATGAAATTCAAACTCAAGAAATTACAGGCAAGCAATTAATTACTTGTGAAAATTATGAAATGACATCAACGCATAAAGGATAAATATGAAAGGACAATTATTTACTTAAGACAATTATGAAGGCCATTTTTGAAAAGACAAATATTTATGAAATACAAGTGGAATCCAATAAGATTTTCATATATATGTATATATATATATAAAATAGAGACCAAAAGTATGTCTCCAAAATTATGTATATAAAAAATATATGTCTCCAAAGTATGCTTAAGAAAATTTTGTCTCCAAAAGAGACATTCTCTAAAAATGCCAAAATGGTGGAGGAGGCCTACTGCTCTGCGTTACTGTCTGAGGTACTTTCCTCCTCTGCACCGCTAGGTGGGTCACTGGGGACCTCATCCTCCACCTCTTCTAATATGCGATCATGCTCTGCAACGATTATGTACTCGCAATTTACGAATGCCTCCACAGAATCCATTATGTCCTTTACACAATCATATTTGAGACTCCACTGGTCATGGCGGTCTCTCCACAACCTACGAAGATCTCGTAGGTTGTGTCGTGCATTGCTCAGTCGCCCTTGCTCCACTACCCTTCGGCTTGGACCCCACCCAGAAGCATGCACCCACACGTTGTACTTCACCCAGTCACTCTCTTGTGCAATCTTCTCTTTTACATGAGCTAGTAGCAAAGCTATGTCTATAGTCCCTGCAACATGGAAAATTGGGTTGGGGTTTAGGGAGGACACCCATGGGTGAGGGCGTGGTTGTTCCATTTAGAATCTGTCTGAAAAAAAAAAAGAACCAAATACGGCTAAGGAGCATGTGAAAAAAGAGCTGAATATGACTAAGGAGAAGGAAATAAGCAGATGCATAAGACGGAAAGCATTTGAGGGAAAGCATATGCATAAGAGAAGCATAAGCATATGAGCATATGCTCATGGATAAGCATAAGCATAAGCATAGGCATAGGCATATGCTTATGAAAAGAAGAGAAAAAGAGAGGGAAAAAGAAGAGAAGGAAAGGAGAAGGAGAAGGAGAAGGAGGAGACATATGCTCATGCATAAGCATAAGCATAAGAGAAGAAAAAACATATGCATAAGAGAAAAAGAGAGAAAGCATATGTTTGAAAGAGGGGAAAAGAGATTGAAAGAGAGGAAAAAGAGATTGAAAGAGGGGGAAACAAGATTGAAAGAGGGAAAAAAGAGCATAAGCATAAGAGAAAGAAAAACATATGCATAAGAGAAAAGAGAGAAAGCACATGTTTGAAAGAGGGGAAAAAGAAGAGGGAAAAAGAGTATAAGCATAAGAGAAGGAAAAACATATGCATAAGAGAAAAGCTAAAGCATATGTTTGAAAGAGGGGAAAAAGAGATTGAAAGAGGGAAAAAAGAAGAGGGGAAAAGAAGAGAAGGAAGAGGGGAAAAGAGATTGAAAGAGGAAAAAAGGAAGAGGAGAAAAGAGCACAAGCATAAGAGAAGGAAGAGGGGAAAAGAGATTGAAAGAGGGAAAAAAGAAGAGGGAAAAAGAAGAAAAGGAAGAGGGGAAAAGACATCGAAAGAGGGGAAAAAGAAGAGAGGAAAAGAGCATAAGCATAAGAGAAAAAGAAAGAAAGCATATACTTATGCTTATGCATGAGCATATGATCATGAGCATAAGAGAAAAAGAGAGAAAGCATAAGCTTGTGCTTATGCATGAGCATATGAGCATATGCTCATGCATAAGCATAGGCAAATACATATGCTTATGAAAAGAGGAGAAAAAGAGAGGATCATGCTCTGCAGCGATTATGTACTCGCAATCCATGAATGCCTCCACACAATCCATTATGTCCTTTACACAATCATATTTGAGACTCCACTGGTCGTGGCGGTCTCTCCACAACCTACGAAGATCCCGTAGGTTGTGTCGTGCGTTGCTTAGTCGCCCTTGCTCCACTACCCTTCGGCTTGGACCCCACCCAGAAGCATGCACCCCCACGTTGTACTTCACCCAGTCACTCTCTTGCGCAATCTTCTCTTTTACATGAGCTAGTAGCAAAGCTATGTCTATAATCCCTATGACATGGAAAATCGGGTTGGGGTTTAGGGAGGACACCCGTGGGTGAGGGCGTGGTTGTTCCATTTAGAATCTGTTTGAAAAAAAAAAGAACCAAATACGGCTAAGGAGCATGTGAAAAAAGAGCTGAATATGACTAAGGAGAAGGAAATAAGCAGATGCATAAGACAGAAAGCATATGAGGGAAAGCATATGTATAAGAGAAGCATAAGCATATGAGCATATGCTCATGCATAAGCATAAGCATAGGCATAAGCATAGGCATAGGCATATGCTTATGAAAAGAAGAGAAAAAGAGAGGGAAAAAGAAGAGAAGGAAAGGAGAAGGAGAAGGAGAAGGAGGAGACATGTGCTCATGCATAAGCATAAGCATAAGAGAAGAAAAAACATATGCATAAGAGAAAAAGAGAGAAAGCATATGTTTGAAAGAGGGGAAAAGAGATTGAAAGAGAGGAAAAAGAGATTGAAAGAGGGGGAAACAAGATTGAAAGAGGGGAAAAAGAGCATAAGCATAAGAGAAAGAAAAACCTATGCATAAGAGAAAAGAGAGAAAGCACATGTTTGAAAGAGGGGAAAAAGAAGAGGGAAAAAGAGTATAAGCATAAGAGAAGGAAAAACATATGCATAAGAGAAAAGCGAGAAAGCATATGTTTGAAAGAGGGGAAAAAGAGATTGAAAGAGGGAAAAAAGAAGAGGGGAAAAGAAGAGAAGGAAGAAGGGAAAAGAGATTGAAAGAGGAAAAAAGGAAGAGGAGAAAAGAGCATAAGCATAAGAGAAGGAAGAGGGGAAAAGAGATTGAAAGAGGGGAAAAAGAAGAGGGAAAAAGAAGAAAAGGAAGAGGGGAAAAGACATCGAAAGAGGGGAAAAAGAAGAGAGAAAAAGAGCATAAGCATAAGAGAAAAAGAAAGAAAGCATATGCTTATGCTTATGCATGAGCATATGATCATGAGCATAAGAGAAAAAGAGAGAAAGCATAAGCTTGTGCTTATGCATGAGCATATGAGCATATGCTCATGCATAAGCATAGGCAAATACATATGCTTATGAAAAGAGGAGAAAATACTAGTTAGAGGAAGAAGGAGTTTGGAGAAGCAACTTTTCAAAGGGATTGGATGAGTTTGGAGAAGCCTATAAAAAAGGTGAGAGCATAAGCCTACAAACAAGGAGAAAGAGGAGGAAGAGAAATACCAAAAAGAGAAGAGGTGAGTCTTCTTTCTTTCACCAAATCTCATTTTTTGTCCTTAACCTTTGAAAATCAAGCATGAAAATTAGCACATAGCCTTAGCAATACAAGGAGAAGCATGCTTCAACACTCATAAAACGAAATCTCACAAAAAATGAACCTACATTGCTTAAAGAGACCCACCTTCTTAAAAAACTTCCTTTCACACAAGCAGAGAGGGAGAAGGGTGGAGAGGGAGCACAAGTGTTGGGAGAGGGGCTGGGTAGGGGTGAGGAGTGGGGAATAGAAAGGAAGAAAGCGAGGTCATCAAATATAAGGTGGGAGGAGAGATTTTTGCTTTTCCCACAATAGAGATGTGAAAGATGGCATTGTGCGAGGTTTCGGGTTTAAGCCCCCAGCGTCACTATATAGCGACACTGGTCAATCGCTATATAGCGATGTTTATATCCAAAAAGCGTCGCTATATAATGATGGAAGAGGGCAAAGCATTGCTATATAGCGACGGTTCATGGCACTTATTGTTATAAGGGAGAAAAGGAGCTTATGGGTGGCTATTTTTTGGATCTTAATAGATTTCCTTGTAGATCATGTTGTGATTTTGGAAGTGTGCAGATGGAAGGGATGAGTGGAAGCTCTCATCAGATGATGCGCCAATGCCTGAGAGCATAGAGTGGCTTACGGAGAGGTTGTATTATCATTGCACTCATTGCAAGCGAGAAGTACGACATCAACGTCGTATTGTCATGCGCCACTTGCGAATGTATGGGGAGGAGCTCGAACCAGTACCCACCGTTGGTGTTTATGGGGAGGAGCTCGAACCAGTACCCACCGTTGGTGTTGCACATGGTGATGGATCATTGGTAAGTCAATGCTATTTGAGTTCGTGATTAATATTGGATACCATTATGACACGAGACCTTGAGACAAGATCTTATATTTACACGAAATCTTGAGATAGGATGAGGAGGGTGGCGAGGGTGTGCATATACCTTCACACTTTGAACAAGACTATAGTCTCCCGGATGTGCTAGATGATGACGAGGGTATGGTGGACATGATGGATTCTATTTTTAGGGGCACTACATCACATGTACACGTGATGTCAGAGTTTGAGGTCAATATGTGAGAGTTGCAATCAACATAGTTGTACGAGGGTGCTAGGATGTCTAAACTACGGGCTTGTGTCTCAATCTTGAATCTGCAAGCAAAGTATGGGTGGTCGGATACAAGTGTCTTGGCCTTAATGAGGTTAGCTCCCGTATTAATTTGACTCATTATTTGGATATTGTTTGTTTTGAGAATCATCATGTATGTTTGAGAATCATCATTATTCAAAGCCTATATATGTTTGAATTGTGACTCTCTTTTATCCTTCTCTCTTTTATCCTCTCTTTTCGTCTCTTTTTGTCTCTTTTCTCCTCTCTTTTTCTCTCTTATCTCCTCTCTTTTTCTCTCTTTTTTCTCCTCTCTTTTCCTCTATTTTCCTCTCTTTTCTCCTCTCTTTCGTTCTCTTTTTTTCTCTCTTTTATCCCCACTTTTTCTCTTTTCACTTTCTCTCTTTTTCTCTCTTATCTCCTCTTCTTTTCTGTCTTTTTTCTCCTCTCTTTTTCTCTCTTTTTCTCCTCTCTTTTCCTCTCTTTTCTTCTCTCTTTCCTTCTCGCTTTTCCCCCATGTGAAGCTTTAATAGCCTACCATTGAGCAAACAGATACAGACTTCTGTCACTCTAATTCAAAGAATGCAGGAGTCTGTAAATGCTTGCTCAATGTAAGGCTATAGGATTCAAAGGTTGCTCAATGTCTTACAAGTATTCTAAGCTGTAGGATTAGTGACATGATTTCTTTGTTGCTTTGAAAGAGGGAAAAAGAGAAAGAAAAGGGGAAAAGAGAAAGAAAAGGGGAAAAGAGAGGTGAGAATCCATCATGTATGTTTGAGAATCATCATTATTCGAAGCCTATGTATATTTGAATTGTGATAGGTTGCTCCAAAAGATGTTGCCTGCACCAAATACCATGCCCGCATCAAGAGATGAAGTGAAGAAGATGCTAACAACAGTGGGTATGGATTATGATACCATCCATGCTTGCCATAATGACTGTATTCTCTTTCGTCGTGAGCATGGAGATTGGGCTAGTTG
This sequence comes from Dipteris shenzhenensis, assembly GCF_047967505.1. Classification (NCBI taxonomy): domain Eukaryota; kingdom Viridiplantae; phylum Streptophyta; class Polypodiopsida; order Gleicheniales; family Dipteridaceae; genus Dipteris; species Dipteris shenzhenensis. The sequence goes on along the minus strand of NC_141608.1, from coordinate 23,950,129 downwards.
TCCAAAGTGTGGGGAACAACGATATAGAGATGACTTTCAGGGTGAGCAGATACTGGTAAAGGTCTTGAGACACTTTCCCATCATTGCAAGAATACAGCACATGTTTCGATGCAAATCCATAGCAGAGTTGATGACTTGGCATGCATCTCATCGGTCCACTAATGACACATTGAGGATTCCCGTAGATTGTGTAGCTTGGAAGCACATAGACAATCAGTGGCCGAACTTTGGGAGGGAGCCACGCAACTTACATCTTGGGCTTGCCATGGACGGCGTGAATCCTTTCGGCTTATGCTTGACATCTTGGTCGACATGGCCCATAGTCTTAGTGAATTACAATATCCCACCATGGCTAACAATAAAGAAGGGACACCTCATGATTGCACTACTTGTGCCAGGGAAGTATAAGGCCAAAAATATGGATATGTACATGGCACCTTTGATAGAGGAGTTACAGATGTTATGGAGAGGAGTGCAGGTCTTTGATATTTCCAGAGCTCTTAGACATACCAATGATATTTCGGTCAAGGGTATCTTGATGTGGACCATACATGACTACCCAGGATATGGAGAGTGCATAGGTACATGGTTGTGTCTTTACATGTATAATATAGGATTATGCTTTTATGACTCTCTTTTGCATGCATGTCTTATACTAACACATTCATGCACGCATGCAGGACTTGTTACAAGTGGGTACCATGCTTGTCCTGTTTGTGAACCGGGTTTGAAATTGCTTGCAATACTCCAAACATATAGGGAAAAATGTTTATGAGGGTCATGCTTGATACCTTCCGCTGGACCATCTCACGCGTGGAGGTCAGCTTGGTCCACCACCACCATATTTGAAGGCAAGTGACTAGACTCAGGCTTGGAGGGCGAATGGAGAGGAACCTCCTCGTGGTATGAAGAGGCTATTGATCTTTCACGAGCTTCCTTATTGGGGTCAGTTGCAAATCAATCATCTCTTGGATCCCATGCATATCTTCAAGAATGTGGGGGCTACTATTTGGGCACACTTGGTTGGTTCCAAAGACTTGAGAGGAGTGCAAGAAGACTTGCATGCTATGAATAGGATGTCTCATTTGTGGCCCCAAATGCATGCTTCAGGAAAAGTTGTCCTCCCGAAAGCAACATGGATCCTCTCCACAAGAGAGGAGGCAGTGGTCAAGGCAGACATTGCCTCTTTTCAAACACCCACAAGGTACATGCGTTTGCTTGAAAGGAGCATTTTCAAAGGAAAATAATCTTAGTGGGCTCAAGTCCCATGATTGGCACAAGGTCTTACAGGTATTCTAAGTTGTAGGATTAGTGTACTGATAATCGTGAACACCTATTTCATTAATTTTGGACTCTTGCACTGTCCAAATTCATTTTGTGAGATAATTCTGGATAAAACATTTCAAAAAAAGAGGCTCTTATAAAACAAAACATTGAGTCAAAAAGGAAGATTTAAAAAAATCAAATTAGAAAAAATGACGTGAGATGTTAAAAATAGAGTACATCACATTGTTAAAAGAGACAAAAAAGTAAGATTTTAAAAAATCAAATTAGAAAAAATGGCGTGACATGTTATGAAAACTAGAGTACATTTCAAAAAGAGCACATCACATTTGTAAAGAAGTAGATCATATTACTCAAAGCCATATGGTGTCAAAAAACACCTTAATACAGTCTCTCTTAACATCATCTTAACATCACATTTGTACAAGAAGTAGATCATATTACTCAAAGCCATATGGTGTCAAAAAACACCTTAATACAAAGCCATATGGTGTCAAAAAACACCTTAATACAAAGCCATATGGTGTCAAAAAACACCTTAATACAAAGCCATATGGTGTCAAAAAACACCTTAATACAGTCTCTCTTATCTAAGTCTAGAAGATCTCATCATTGGTCTCTCTTATCTTCTCAACAACCCAATCCTTCACTACCTCCACAGCTGTATCCTCAACATAATTACATGTGAAGAAGAAGTTTAAGCAATCACAAATTGTTTCTTTATAATTTCTCTGAGAGGCTCTTATTGTTCTCTCAGCATCCGCATCAAATCGCCCATGACGAGAGCTGCGATAACGCAGGTTACTTAAGAAGTCTAATAGATCTTGTCGTGCTTTTATCATACGTCTTAGAAGTCTTTCACTGTCTGCTATCTTGAGAGTCTCCTCCCTCTCTGCGTGCCTTTGTGCAGCAAATTCCTCTCTCTTCATGTGTGTCAAAGGAGAACCTTGTCGAATTCTAGCCTCTCTCTGTGCTCCTTGGTCAGCAATCCATTCTTTGAGATTGTTAATTCCGAACTCCACGTCTTTGACAATGCCAAGGACATCCATGGGTGGGGAGATGATAAAGAAAGGGAGATGGACTACGATGCAAGAAAGAAGAGAGTGTCTGCGGAAGAACTAGGATAGAAGAATACTTGGTTATCAAGATGGATGAAAGAAGACTTTGAGAGTGTTTGCGGAAGGACTAGGATAGAAGAATACAAGAAGAATACAAGTTAATGAGAAGCACTAGGATGCAAGAAAGAAGAGAGTGTCTACGGAAGAACTAGGATAGAAGAATACTTGGTTATAAGGATGGATGAAAGAAGAGTCTGAGAGTGTTTGTGGAAGGACTAGGATAGAAGAATACAAGAAGAATACAAGTTAATGAGAAGCACTAGGATGGATGAAAGAAGAGAGTGTTTGTGGAAGAACTAGGATAGAAGAATACTTGGTTATCAGGATGGATGAAAGAAGACTCTGAGAGTGTTTGCGGAAGGACTAGGATAGAAGAATACAAGTTACTCAGAAGGACTAGGATGTAAGAAATAAGAGAGTGTTTGTGGAAGGACTAGGATGGAAGAATACAAGTGCACTAAGGCACGATGTGTTCACTACGATAAGGATAAGGGTTGGAATAAAGTGAGTGGCACGATGTGTTCACTATGATAAGGGTTGGAATAAAGCGAGTGGAGATTGAATGCTCTACTTTAAGTGAGTGGAGATGATAAGGATAAGGGTTGGAATAAAGTGAGAGAAGCATTGCGAATGCTCTACTTTAAGTGAGTGGAGACTGTCCAACTGAATAAAATTCTCATCACACAAGGATTTATTTCCAAATAATCACATCATCACACATTCATATCATAAAATTGTGTGCATGAAGAAATATATTACAAATATTACATCATCACATATTCATATCAAAATTCTCATCACACAAGGATTTATTTTCAAATAATCACATCATCACACATTCATATCATAAAATTGTGTGCATGAAATAAATATATTACAAATATTACATCATCACATATTCATATCAAAATTCTCATCACACAAGGATTTATTTCCAAATAATCACATCATCACACATTCATATCATAAAATTGTGTGCATAAAGAAATTATATAAATATCATGATTATGCCACTTAAGTAATAAGTCACAAATTGGTGTATAATCAACAAAAACTACAAACACAACATCATACATGCATCACAACTCTTGTGATGCTTCTAGTGGAGACTCTGGCAACTCTTCGGATGCTTCCAATGGAGGCTGTGGTGCTGTAGATGTACATTCGGTCTCTACTTCTTTTGTAGTATGTAGTGCTTTCAGAGTAGACTCAGTATCCTCTTCCTTAAATGCAAGCGGAGGCGGTGGCAACTCTTCTGATGCTTCCAGTGGAGGCTGTGGTGCTGTAGGTGTACATTGGGTCTCTACTTCTTCTGTAGTATGCAGTGCTTTCATAGTAGACTCAGTCTCCTCTTCCTTAAAGGGAAGCTCTCGTATTGCTTCAGTTGCACGTTGTATTCTAATGGCAGCAATTAGGTCTCGAATGATTTCAGCCCTAAACAATTGTATATCCTCCTCTGAATATTTGAGCTCCAAAGAGTCTTCCGATGAGATCTGTGGCTTAAGTGAGAAAATTTCTTTGAAAATCAACATGCAGTTGTAGGCAGCTCTCCACCCACAACTATGCCCATCTTCCTGCTCTACTACTAAATGCTTTTGGAAGTCTACCGAGTCTTTGTACTATCCTGTTTCTCTGATAGCAGATACCAACTTCTCAATCGACCTGCTCATCGTGACATATTAAAAAAACTTAGTGTATCTATCACATAAGGTACATAATATAGAAGTAACAACAGATTAATAGAATACTTACATTTGCACTGAGCCATGAAAGCCTGCAATCGAGTTAACAAACCAACAATAGTTGTCTTCAAGGTTCCAAACCACCAGACTCTAATGTTCCCTACACGAATAATTAAGAACCATTATTATTTAACACAATGTTGCCAGTATAAGATGAAAATAAAGGTTGCCATGATACTTACATCTCATGATATGCCATAAATAGGACTCGCACACCATGTAAATGTAAAGGCTGTAATAATTTACAAACATCGGCTATTGTCTTTCTACTATCACTAAGTATAGGAGAAAGGAGGGAATCAAACATATACGCACGATTTTGTACGACTCTACCAAATCATGAGATAACTATACTGCACCAACAAATAAATGAATATTAGCTTATTAGATTTAATCAAAATAAATGAATATTAGCTTATTAGCTTATTAGATTAAATCAAAATATTGAATTATCAAGTAGAGAAAAAGTTTGTATCTTTGCCGAAAAAACAGTGCTAATTATATTACTTCGAGAACAAGATACAAAAGGTCAGCTTATAGCTGACGGGCTGCGTTCACAAATCGGACACAGCCCTAAAAGGTAGCAGAATAAATCATACTCTCACAGAGGGATAAGACGAGTGTGAATGAACAGCCATCAGGGTGGTGAGTAGTGCCACCGAAGGCCCTGCATAGTCTGCTCGAAGAAGAGGCCCTGTGTGTCCCAAGCCTGGAGGAAGCGTCTCCGCTTCTCCTGACCAGCCCGGGAGTCTCCCTGAATCTGGTCCCACTGGCCTCTGAGGGTATGAATAATCTCACTCCAAATCTCCGCCATGATCTGGGCAGTCGATAAGGAGGTGCCACCGAGGATCTGCGCGTAGCGCGAGGTCCAGATGTGCCACCCTGTAATGCTGCTAATAATCTCCCAAACTGGCTGCCTCTCCCAAACTCCTGTATCAGCCTCTGCTAGGTGCTGCGGGATACCCTCGAGCAGCCCCCACGTCCCCTGTGTGATAAGGAAAGTGGGGTCCTGCTGGCATGCCTCAAATAAGTGATGAAGACCAGGTGCGGTGCTGCACCAACAGAACGCGCCCCAAGTGATCAATCCTAGCTCTGGTGCTGCGCGAGTAAGAATCCCGAAAGTCCACCTCCACACTTCCTAGGCGCGAGTGCAGCTCCACAGGCAGTGTTTTGGTGACTCCTCATCCGCATGGCAAATCTAGCAGCATCCGTCCTGGCCTATCTGCCGCAACCAGCTCCCCACTGGCAGGCCTTTGTGGGCAAGAAGCCATAGGAAGTATGAGATCTTCCGCGGCTGCCAACTCTCCCACAAGGCCTTCCAGAATGCCTGCAAGAAGAACCTGGAAATACCCTGTGCGTACCAGTTGGGGCGCTGGGTGGGGGGGCGGCTCTGCATCCTCCCAAGAACTCGCCTGCCCAGAGTCGTGCTATAGGCGAAGAAGGAAGTCGGCCCCTGTCCTGTCACAATCTCTGGCCACCACCACTCTCCTGGGTCCCAATCAAGCTCTGACAAGGCCCGCCCCTCCCAGAGCCAGAGGCGCCAAAGCTGCATCTGGTCCTGCTCGATGCTAGGGTCGGTACGCCAGACCTTCCCCAAAAGGCCTATGACCCGAACCCTCTGCCATGGGAGTAGGGGGTCGATGAGCGCATCCTCTCTCCTGAGTCGTCCATCCCCAAAATCCGCGAAGAAGGAGATAGAGGAGTCATCCATACGTCCTGCGATCACCAGTGGGATGCCACGGGGGGTGAACTGTCCCAGCCAGCGGGCGTCACCAGGCATGAGGACCTGAGGCTCAGGTGGAACCAACCAGACAGTTGGGATCGCGCCGTCGATCTCCGTGCATCTCCCTGGGCTCTACGTGCACCTCCAGCTGCGTCTGCAAGATCAGCCGTCTCCAGATGTCTGTACGTATCCTCCAAACTCGAAGGGACCGGGCTGGCCCCCTCATCCAGCCATCCCACCTGATATGTGATCTCTCCCCCAACTGAAGGCCCTCGGCATCTCTGATTTGACCGTTCCAAATAAGCGGCTGGCGATCAATCTCCTCCTGACAGCTAGGAGGGGACTGAATGAGAGGAGCCGCCTCCAAACCATGAGGAGGCTATGAACGAGTGGGGAACGGGGCTGAGTGAGCGAGGCAGAAGTGAAGATCCACCTGAGGGACGATAGCCACTCTCCACCTCGGCGCGGGACACAAGAACCGACTCCGTGCTGGAGTAACATCTTCCACGTCTGCCCCCCCGGGGTCAAACCGCGGATGACAAGCTTGCCTAACAAGGCCTGACTCTGAAGCTCTGGATCGATGACCCCCAGGCCACCCTCAGCCTACGGAAGAATGACTGTCTGCCAAGCAACCCTGGCTCTGGTATCTCTAAGACCATCCTCCTCGGACCAAAGGAAGTTCCGAACCAGCCTACTGAGCTGTGCCACGCTGGATCTCGAGAAGCACCAATAGGAAGCCACATACCAAGCCGTGGCTAGGAGGACCTGGTTAACTACCAGGGCACGACCTGCAAGAGAGAGCTTAGCAGTGCTCCAGAAAGCCAGCTTCCGTCGGATGGAGTCTAGCACCGGGAGAAACTACTGAGCTGGCGTGATGTCTAGGCCAACCTGAAAGCCAAGGTATCTAGCTGTCTGTCCCCGTGGAATCCATCTGAAACCCAGAAATCGCCCCCACTGAGAACACGCCCCAGGGTTTGTGAGAAAACCAACTGATTTGTTCCAGTTGATTTTCGCACCAGCGGCCGAGCAGAAGACCTCCAGGGCCATCCGCACCCTCTCTAGCATCCTCTCATCGTCCTGGACATATAGGGCTGTATCATCTGCGTACTCCGAGTCCAAAAGCTCCGTGTCCTCCCGGAGTGGAAGGCGAACACCCCTGATCCCTGTGGACCTCGCCCGAAGGTAGTAAGTCATTGCCTCGGCGAAGAAGAGAAACAGGTAAGGAGTAAGGGGGCAGCCCTGACGCACTGATCTCTCCAAGCTAAAGCACTCACCCATCCTGCCTCCAATGATGACCCTGCTGGACGCTGTCCTGTACAAAGCTGAGATACCCTGAATCCAACCTGTCGGGAAACCTAGCCGCTCCAGAGTCCCCTCCAAAAAGGACCAGTCCACTCGATCATAGGCCTTCTCGAAGTGGAGAAGTAGAATGGCAAGGTGTGATCCGCTGTGCTGAGCCCGCCGCCTCTGAAAAGGTGAAGACATTATCCAGGATACTGCGATCCTGGACAAAGCCTGTCTGAGTGTCATGGATGAGGTCTGGGAGTAGAGGCCGAACTCTGGCGCTGATCATCTTGGCGAGGATTTTGTAGGCAGTGGTAAGGAGAGTGATCGGACGCCACTGGCGGATCTCCTGTCTATCTCCTCCCTTCGGGATGAGGCAAATCAGTCCCGAGGAAAGGCTCTCTGGCATCTGACCGCTGCTGAAAATCCTCTGCAGAGCTGCAAGGAGGGGCTGATGGATCTGGTCCCAGAAGGAGGTGAAGAATGCCCGGGATAGCACATCCTCACCTGGGCATTTCTGTCCGTCGAGGGCCATCAAGGCCTCCAACATCTCATCCGTGGAGAACGGTGCCAACAATGTCGCCTGCATGCTAGGCTGTACCAGGGAAGGGGTGTTCCTCCACACCTCCTCACGGGCACGTCGAGTACGAGGGGCAAGCGGCTCATGCTGGAAAAGGGTCCTGTAGAAGTCAGTGGCCAACCGCAAGACCTCTCCCGGATCCGTAATAATGTGTCCCTCCGCTGTCCTGAGACTCCGAAGCTGATCACGTGTAGCTCTCTGACCATGCGACCTGAAGAACTCCCTGCACATCCGGTCACCCTTCCGGGCCCAGAAGGAGAGAGAGGCGTGATAGGAAAACTCTGAGCGACACTGGAGTGTCTCCTCAAGAAGGGCTCGGGCTCGAAGGGCCTGGATTCGGAGCTCCTCTGAGCCCGAGGAAGCCTGCTGGAGTCGCTGAATGGAGGCGCGGTCCCTCCGAAGAGCTCTCTCTCTGCCCCACCACTCCTGTCGAACCTGTAGGGCTGCGAACTGGCAAATCTGGCTGGACTCCTGCAAAGTCTGCGCCACCGAATCCACCAAATCCACGCCCTCGCCCCAGTCTCTGTCCCAAAGACTGCAAATACTGCTGCGTACGTCCTCCCTCGAGAAAATGGAGTCAGGAATCTGGCAAGAGCGGGGAGGAAGGGTCTGAGCTGTCGAGTCTAATGATCAGAGCACAGGCGCATATGGTCGGAGAGTGTCGTCCCTGGAACTACACCCGCCTGACCGCCTCTGCTGATGGCCCAGTCACTGACGTAAAATCTATTCAGCCTCTCCAGGAGTCTACCTCCTTCCCTGCGGAAGCCCCACGAGAAGTCCAGGCTCCCCTGCCATCGTCGGAAGGACGGGTCTCGCCAACTGTCCCTTCCTCCTGTCGCAAAGATAAAGGAATCCCAAGCGGACTGCTCTGCCTGAGACATGCTTGTAAACTCCGGTCCTCTGCCCTGCTGGTCCTCCAAGGTCTCCAGATTGTTGAAGTCGCCTCCAACAATCCAGGAATCCATGTCTGGGAGAATCCCTGTAAGTGTCCTCCAAAAGGTAACTCTACAACGGAGATCTGTGGGAGCATAAATGTTGAGAACTCCAACTCTGGAGCCCTCCAGATCCAGGCCTACCTAAAGGGCATGGCCTGGTATCAGCGTGCCATGACCGAAAACTCCCTGGGCTAGCTGCTCGCCCACAGAGGTACAGACACCACCACTCCTCCCCATAGCGCCGATCGAGGGCTCCCAATAAGTGTGAGAGCATCCAGGGAGAATCTTCCCGCATCTACGGGAGTGAGCCGCAGAAAGCTTGTGCTCCTGGAGTAGAAGAACATCCAAACAACCAATCACTGCTGTCTGAAGTTCCTGTCTCAAGATGAGCTTCCTGGGACCACGGGTGCCGGAAGAGTGAAACCCGTTCACATTCCAGGATACGAGGTGTAGGCTCATGGTGAGGACTGGGAGGCTGCGAACAACTGTCTGCTCGCGGTCGAGGTCGAAGAAGAAGCTGACATGTCGGAGTGGAGGCGCTGACGCTTATGGGAAGGTTTGGAGGGGGAGGTGGGGTCGTCCTGCCCATCCTTCAACACCTTCAGCAAAGGCGAGAGACCTTTGGTACCATGAGCGAAAGCTTTCTCGAGCCAACTCGAGATCTCTGAGGTGGACATACCATAGAAGGCGCGGAGTTTCTGAGGAGTCCAGGCTCTGACATCTTGGGGGAGGGGCCAAGACAGGGGGGGCCTGAGGATCACAATCAGTCTGAAGCGTTTGGCGGCACAACGCCACCGCAGGCGCACATCACCCTCGGCGGACCACTGAGTCTTGAGAAGCTGCCCACCGGACGGGCCTATCCAGGAGCAAACCTGAGCATGTGTCTGCTCCCTGAGAGCCTCCCAAACCGAGTCGTCTGTCCAGGTCTCGGTGCCGTCGCTAAGGAACGTGAAAGCAAAGCTCGGGCCATCCCTGGGGGCCAAGGCGGCTAGCTTCCCATCCGCCCCTTTGCGGAGCAGGAAGATACTGATGTCGAGGCAAGCAGGGAAGGTCCTGAAGTCGGCCACATCCAAGTAGTCCCAGGGGCCAGATCTGTAAAAGTCGCGGGGGAGCGCTCTCTCTTGAAGCTGAGGCCGTCAGAGTCTGCCACTGAGGGGCTAGCAGATGGAGAGGCCTGCACCGGTGATGGTGTAGGCTCAGGGTGTCCTGCCAGCGGAGGGGGAGGGGGAGGAGGCTGGGGAATAGGCAACTCAGACTCCTCGGGGGCGACTAGCAGGGGAGGAGGAGGAGGGGGAGCGGGGGAATCATCTGTGCATCTAGCTCGGCGGGAGGGCTAAGAGAAACGGGGGGGGGGAGGGATGGGGATGCTGAGAAGGAGGGGGAGAAGACTGAGGAGGACGAGGATGGGGCTGAAGCTGCGGGTCGGGAGATATGGGGGGTAGATGTGGGATGGATTGGGGCTGAACGAGAAGAGGCTAGGGAGAGGAGGAAAGGGGGACCTGAGGCTGTGGAGGGCAGACTACTGTCGAAGAAGATGCTCTCCCAAATCCCTGGGGCGGCTGCCTATCGGGTCTCTGAGGTGCAGCTGCAGGTTGGGTAGCTTCGGCCTCTTTGCCTTTATCAGAAATCTTCTTGTTCTTTCCTCTTTTCCTTCTAACCTCAGTCCAGCCGCCAGCTAGCTCTGGTCCAGGCTCCGCGGCTGCCTCTGCTCCTCCTGGCGTGGCTGCCCTGAGGGGGGGGGAGGGGGCGGAGAGGGAGGGAGCGGGGGAGGCCGAGAAGAGCTGGCGAATCGTGGACACACAGCCGCCAGGTGCCCAAAGCTGTGACACCTCAGACACTGTCCTGGCTGTCCAGTGACCACCATGCTCTGGGTGACGCTGCCGACATCTGTCACGATCTCAATCACTGTTGGGAGAGTTGCAGGATCCACCACCACCACACGGACTCGGGGGGCTCCTGCCGTAGTCACCGCATCAGTGAAAGTATCGTGCATAACCCAGCCAAAGTGGGAGCCCAGGTCCCTGACAATCGGTTGCAGCTCAGCAGCAAGACCTGGAAAAACAAGCGTCACTGGATGACGAGGTATACGAAATCGAGCATCAAAATCCGTTGCGCTGAATCTACGGTACCACGGGACTATCATGATAATCTTTCCATCCACTGATGTGGGGGAGCCAGCAATCAAGTTGCTTGCCGCTTTCGCGGTGGAGAGTTTGAGCCAGAAGATGCCCCTACCCATAAGGGCCACCTCCTCAATATGGCCGTCCTCTAGCCTGAGAGTGGATTGGAGCCAGTCCCTGATGGCTGATCTGGAGGGGGAATGTCCAATGACTCTGCCATACACAGAGGTAAGGGCAAAGTCATTGGCAACCTCTTGAACCCGAGATGATTGTCGCTCTGTCAGGATGACGCGGTAGGCATCTGGAGAGGGAGGGTCCGTCTAGGCCTCCGGTTCCGGGCAGGGAGCCACCATACCACCAAGACAAACTGCGAGGCTTCCGGTGGGGAAGAGGCTGCCACCCAAAAAAGGGGGGGATAGAAGCGGAAGGGTGGAGCCTGGGTGTGGCGGGAAGGATGGAGGGCGGAGGCGGAGGAGGCGAGAAGGAAGGGCAGGAAGCGGAGGTGGCACGGGGTGAAGAAATGTGGGCAGGGAGCGGGCGAGGCGGAATGAAAGCGGGGGCGGGGGGAAGGCGGAGTGGGACGAGAGGGCAGGCGGAAGGCGGAGGGATTTTTTTTTTTTTTTTTTTTTTTGGCGGAGCGAGGGGGCGGGGGGGCGGAAGCGGAGGGCAGGAGGAGGATGCAGGGGTGGAGCGGAAGGGCGGAGAGGCGAAAGGGGCAGGGGCGGGAGGTGAGGGGTGAGGGGGACGGGAGGCGGGGGTGAGCGAGGTGGTAGCGGTGGATGGAGCGGAAGGCGGGGGGGGTAACAGAGCGGGGAAGGGAGGGGGTGAGCGTAGCGAGGGGGGGGCGGATCGGGGAGGGGGTGAGCGTAGCGAGGGGGGGTGAGGCGGAGCGTAGCAAGGGGGGCGGAGCGTAGCGAGGGGGGTGAGCGGAGGTGCGAGAGGGGGGGTGAGGTCGGAGGGGGGTGGAGCGGCGGTGAGGCGGGGATGGCGAGGGAGGGTGAGTGCAACGGTGGGTGAGGGGGTCGGTGAGGACGGAGAGGGCGAGGGGGGCGGTGAGGGCGGAGGGGAAGGCTAGGGGGAGGTAGGAGTACAACGGGGGGAGGGGAAGCTCGCAGGAGCCAGCACGGACATTCGCAAGCAATCAGTCAATCCATATATGAAAAAGTTTGTATCAAACCTGAGAATGGCCATCATAACGTTGCTATTGACCTCATTTGAAGCTCTAGAGAGAATTGAAATCTCTTCTCCCCCAAATTCAAGATATTGAGGTCTATGTTGAATCATAACCCTAACATTAAAAGAGCTTCCCAATTCTTTTAATGAAGCCATGTTTGTAGAGTTGAGGTCATCTATCCTCTTTGACTCTTTGATGGCATTCATTTCACAATCAATGATTGCTCGAATGGTACATGTTATAAATGCATAGAGATGCAAATCCGTATATGTTGATAGTGTGGTGTCATTTTGCATCTCAAAAATTTGACCAAGTACCAAAAAGCAATTGTAGCCCACCCTCCATCTACAATTATAGATGTGGCTATTATCTTGATGTGATACCTGACATGTTATATACTCTATTTGTTGTGCCAAGTCACATTGCCGCATTACTATGTCGATAGCATCTACTAATTTTTGAGCTGATCTGCATATCAAAACATATAACAACAGTGAATATGTGCATTGCATATCAATCTACATGTCAAGAAGTGACAACAAGTGTAGTCTATACTTACTCTAACACATTGCCATGGACGGATGTCATTGAGTTTGCAAAGAAGCACTTCTTCGCAAGGATGTCCACGACTACCAGACTCCAATGTGAGCTGCATTATCAATAAAGAATAATTACTGTGTTTGAGACAATTCTAGCAATGCAATAGAAAAAACAAGTAGGGTTTGATGCTTACTTCTCATAACATGCTATAAAAATAACTCGTGCGTCATTCATAGGAATGTGCTTCAACCACTTGCAAACATTCTCTATGGTTTCTTCTTTGTTGCTAAGCACTTCCGAAATACGAGGATCGAGCATATATGAAACGCTTTGTATATTTTGCGGAAAATTTGCTATAACATTACTATATTTAAAAAAAAAGTATTAGCTTCTTGGGTTTAATCAAAATAAGCAAAGTATAAAGCCAAGGAAAAGGCTGCATCAAACCTGAGGATGGTTGTAATGACTTTGACATTAACCTCATTCTTAGGATTCAAGAGGATTGAAATCTCTTCTTCACCAAATTCAAAAAAATGAGGTTGTTGTCGAATTAACAACATAGCAGTGAATGAACTTCCAATCTGCTCCAATAGATTCATATTTTTATGACTCATCTTATTGAGGGAGTAGTCTACATCGTATTCTTCTTCACTTGCTATGTCCTCTACATCCTCCTTCTGCCATAAAAATATAAAAAAGTTATGCGATGTACACATCCCAAATAAAGGCTTAAACAAGCAGATAAGGTTTCATACATGCTTTCATTAGTGTAAGTCTCTCCTCTGCTTGGAGCAAAAATTTAAAAAGGTTTCATACACGCTTTCATTAGAGTGAGTCTCTCCTTCTCTTGGATGAAAAATTTAAAAAGTTATGAGATTTACACATCCCAAATAAAAATAATGGTTTAAATAATCATAGAAGTATAAAGATAGCATGCTTTCATTAGACAAGTTATGAGATTTACACATCCCAAATAAAATTAATGGTTTAAATAATTATAAAAGTATAAAGATAGCATGCTTTCATTAAACTCATTCTCTTCTCCTTTTGGAAGAAAATATAAAAAAGTTATGAGATTTATACATCCCAATTAAAGGTCCCAATTAAAGGCTGGAACAAGTATACAAGTATAAAGATAAGGTTTTATACATGCTGCAATGTAGTCATATTTTCATGTTGTTTCCCAATGGTAGTAATTAGATGCTGAATACTCTCAGCCCGAAATGCTAGCAGATCAGCTTCTGTATATGATTCCATTTTGACTAGTAACTCCAAATCAAAAATCTCTCTACATGCAGTTGTAGGCAACTCTCCACCCACAGCTGTGTCCATCTTTTTGCTCCACTGGCAGATGTCTTTTGAATTCTACTTGATCTTGTTGCTCCGTGGTTGTTCTGACAGCAGATACTAGCCGATATGCAGCACTGTCCAGCATGACATATGAAATATATTAATATGTCATGATCATAAGATACAAAATAAAAACGTATCAAAAATATTAAGAGAATAATTACCTTGGGGAGTTGGCATGATAGCCTTCTATTGAATTCACAAACCATAAATGGTTGAGTTCAAGGTCCCAGAAGATCAGACTCCAATGTGAGCTACACGACCAGAATAAAAATGATTATTGTTTTACACAAACTTGCCAAAGAAATAGTAAAAATAAGGTTAGAGTTGATACTTACGCCTCATGATAAGGCATTAAGATGACTCGCACCCCATCTAAATTCAAAGGGCTTAACCAGGTACAAACATCTTCTATAGTCTTTTGAGGAGAGCTAAGAATAGAAGAAAGGAGAGCATCGAGCATGTAGACATGATGCTGCACTGTACTAGGAAGCTGAGAAATAACTACACTGCACCAGGAAATAAACAAACATTAGCTCATAGAATTGATTTGCATTCTGAACTAGGAAACTGATATATAACTGAACTGTGAATGAATAAACAAATGTTAGCTTATTGAAGTAGCAATAAATAAATAAACATTACCTGAGAATGGCCAAGATAACATTGTCATTAACCTCTTTTAAAGGATTGGAGAGGATTGAAACCTCCTCTCTACCAAAGCTTAAATACTGAGGTTCTCGTTTCAAAATGATCTTAACTTGAAATGAGCTCTCCATTTTATCTAATGCAGCTAAATTTGATTTTTCAATCAAATTTAGAGGTGGTTGCATTGTTGAAGTAGAAGGGAGTGCCTCCGTATTGACTTCATCCATTTCTTCTCCCTCTATTGCCTGTAAACAAATATGAGAGATTAGATTCATTATCTTTAAATTTAAATCTTATTTAAAAAATTGTATTTAGTTGAGAAATAGAGAGTTCATACTGCTAAGTATTGTCGTAGTGGCCTTTTTTCATAACCCTGCGAGCCATAATTATCAAAGAGGGCATCATCATATTTGTCTTCATCCACCAACCTCTCTGTGAATGGGTCATGTAAGTGTTGAGATATCAAGCTCTACCCCTGACATATCTCCTGGATGACTATCATTTATGTCACCGCCTATGTTAGTTGTACTCGTGGTGTAGTTAGACTACCACGTATGTTTTTGGTTTGGGTTCACATATGAACCACGTATTCTAGGTTTTGACATATAGGGTATTTCCCTCTTCTATTGTATTGTTGTTGTGTGCAAAAGTGAAGAAAGGCTTCACCCTCCAACCTTGTGTCCTCTCTCTTTTGTGTGTTGTGAAGAAAGCTGAACTTGAGTCTCCTATCTCTCTCCCTCTTTCTTTACATGGTATCAGAGCCTTGTTCGTGGTAAGGAGCTCAAGAAAGCTAGCCAAGTTTGTGGTGTCCTGGTAAGAGGACCAGTGTAGCTTTCCTATTTCAAGTTTGGGAGCAAATCTCTGCAGGTAGCACAGCCAGAAGTGCAGGAGTGCACTGCTTCAGATTGAGAGGCCCTTCGCGGTGCGGCGAGAGCGCAGTATATGCTGCGGGAGAGGGCGAAGCCCATGGTGACTTTATTTTTCTGATTTGAGGCTGTTTCGGGGCCCGTTTTGAAGGCGGAAGTTCTTCGCAGGCACTCAGAAAAAGGCCCTGTTTTTGCTGTGCGATCACCGCGCGGCTAGTCGGTGGAAAGGTGCCACAGAAATTGCATCGTATGCCTATGTGCAGAGATATTGGGAGTTGCAGATTCATGCCTATTGCCTGTTGATGCAAAATCGTCACGAGGAAGTGACTGTGTGGTGAAATACCACTTTCGTCAGTGTTGCAGATCTGCCCCTGTGAGGCTTTTCGCAGAAGTTTTTCTATTTGCCCTTCTGAGGCATTTGCTGTGTTTACAGGTTGCTGTTGCAATTCGTGATTTGTAAAATGTCTGAGAATCTGTCTACCATTGTCAGTGAGAAGCTTGACAAGAACAACTTCCAAGCATGGAAGTTCAGGATGACAAACTTCTTTATGGGAAAGGGAGTTTGGGATTACATCAGTGGTGAAACTGCAGAACCAGTTTTGGGTGTTGCTCCCACTCCTGCTGAATTGAAGGCCTTTAAAGAATGGCATGAAAAAGCCAGAAAATGCCTGTATTGGCTGTCTGTTAGCATTTCAGATTCTATGATTGTGCATATACAGGATCTAGAGACGCCTAAGGAGGCATGGGATACATTGGTGAAGCTGTATAGCACAAATACCAAAGCACGAAAGATGCAGCTAAAGCAGGAGTTGCACAATGTGCAAAGGAAAAATCTGAATATAAATGAGTATTCCTTGAAGGTGAAAGGCCTTGCAGATTCTCTTGCCTCCATTGATGATGAGGACTTAGTGTCCATGACCTTGAATGGTCTTGGGAAAGATTATGCACAATTTCGGACATCCATTGGAGTCCGTGAAACATTTCCTGATTTTCAGGAACTTATTGCTCTCTTGCTGAGTGAAGAGCAAAGGAATGGTGGTTCAGCCACCTCAACTTCTCAAGAGACTGCTTTCTACTCGAATACAGGTAGAGGCAGGGGTAGAGGAAGAGGCCGTTCTGGTGGCCGTGCAGGAAATCAGAACCAACAGCAACAACAGGAAAACCAGTCCTATGGAGGAGGACGTGGTAGTTCTAGAGGCAGGGGGAGCCAAAGAGGCCGTGGTTCATGGCAAAGGAACCAGCAAGTAAATAGCAGCATAGAATGCTATTATTGTGGAAAGCCTGGACACAAGGAGAATACATGCTATAAAAAGCAGAATGACATCAAAAGTGGAAAGTTGCAGCAAAGCAACTATGCATCATCAAGTGGGCATGGTGACGACAGAAATGAGCACCTTTTTGTGATGCAGCATATGGTTAACTCCATGTCAGGAGATGCTGCAGCTTGCAATGATGTTTGGTATGTTGATTCAGGTGCCTCTAACCACATGACCAGTCATGGTGAGTGGTTTCATGATGTCAAAAATTTGGATAAGCCAGGTTATGTTGAAACAGGTGACGATACTGCGCACCCAATTACGCAGGTTGGTAAAGTGCCATTGGCTATGCAGGATGGCAAAACAAAGTACTTGGCAGATGTACTTCATGTTCCAAAAATCACTAACAACCTGGTTTCAGTTGGCCAGATGGTTGAGCAAGGTCTGCAGGTTAGATTTAATCCTGATGGATGCTTCGTTGAAGACCTGAAAAATAAATGCCACTTGGTTGCGAAAGGCAACAAAAATGGAAGAATGTTCACCTTGGATGTTGATATGCCTGAGGTGAAAGCTGCTATGTTTGCACATGGGAGAGGTGTCATTGCAGATATTGAGATATGGCACAAGCGCATTGGGCACGTGAATATACAAAGGCTGAAATCTATGCAAACGAAAAACATTGTTGCAGGTTTGCCTAAATTCAGAGTTGAGGGAATGCAAAAGGTATGTGAAGCATGCCAAATGGGTAAGCAGGCCAGACATGCATTTCCTAAAAATGCTAAGGTGAGCATAAGACCTTTGGAAGTGATCCATTCAGATGTTTGGACAACCAAAGCTGCTTCTATTGGTGGATGCCATTATTATGTGACGTTTATTGATGACTACACTAGGAAGGTGTGGATTTATTTTATGAAGCACAAAAGTGAAGTGTTCAGCCATTTCAAGGCTTTTAAGGCCATGGTTGAAAAAGAGAAAGGTGTGCATATTAAAGTGCTAAGATCTGATGGAGGGGGAGAGTACTTTTCAGAAGAATTTTGTGAATATCTGAAAGAACAGGGAATTCAAAGGAAGTACTCATGCAGGTCTACCCCTCAGCAGAATGGGGTTGCAGAAAGGAAGAACAGGCATATTGCAGAAGTAGGACGGGCGATCCTAAATGAGAAAAACATGCCTGATTATTTTTGGGCTGAAGCAATAGCAACTGCTGTTTATATTATGAACAGAACCCCCACTGCAGCTGTCCATGGCATGATGCCTGAAGAAATGTATACAGGCCAAAAACCAGATATTTCTCACTTGAAGGTATTTGGTTGCATAGCTTATGTTCATGTTCCTGATGAGAAGAGAACAAAGCTGGATCCAAAGGCAGAAAAATGCATCTTTATTGGATATGCTCAGCACCAGAAAGGGTATCGCTGTTATAACCCTTCCACCCGCAAAATGCAAGTGAGCAGAGATGTTGTTTTTGATGAAATGAGCAGCTGGTATGCACCAACTGTTATGGTAGGAGATGCAGATGCAGGAAATGGGAATGCTGCAATAAATGCAGAGCAGCAATCTCAAGCCTTGAGTGGACCCAGAGAGTCCTCTACTAGTGGATCTAATGCATGGACAGGGAGATTGAGATCTAGTGAATCGTCACATGGCAGTCCTGATAGTGTTGTGCAGGTATCACATAAGGGAAAAGAAAAAGTGGACCATGCTCCAGTGTTTGATGTGTCTGCTGGTAGCTCTCATGTTGATGGAGAGTCAAGCGGCTCTGAAATGAGCCTTGATGAGGAACTTGGGATTCCTTCTGTTGTTACACCTGGTGCAAGGAAAAGCAGGCATGATTTAAAGACGCCTGCAACTGATCCAGTTGTACGGAGGTCCACTCGTATTAAGTATCCAGTTGACAGGCTAAGATATGATGGGTATACAGCACATCACTATGCTTATATGGTCAAGGTTCTAGAGGAGCCAGAGCCCACATGTTTTGAGGATGCAGCAGGGCATAAAAATTGGGAAGCAGCTATGGATGAAGAGATGGTTGCCTTGGATGCAAACCACACTTGGGATTTGATGCCTTTGCCTCATGATAAGAAGGCTATTGGCTGCAAGTGGGTTTACAAAGTAAAGCACAATGCTGATGGGTCTGTTAGCAGGTACAAGGCAAGATTGGTTGCCAAAGGTTTTGCACAGACATATGGAATTGACTATGAGGAAACTTTCAGCCCAGTTGCAAGGATGGCAACCGTGAGAGCAGTAATTGCTATGGCTGCTGCAAAGGGATGGTCTTTGCATCAGATGGATGTGAAAAATTCCTTCTTGCATGGTGACTTGCAGGAAGAGGTTTATATGATGCAGCCAGAAGGTTATGAGGATAAAGCACACCCCGATTTTGTATGCAGGTTGCGCAAAGCCCTGTATGGCTTAAAACAGGCGCCGAGGGCATGGTCAGACAAGATAGGACAATATCTTGTCACTATTGGATTTCAGATTTCCAATTCAGATTTTTCACTTTATGTGAAAAGGACAAACAGAGGGATTGTGCTTATAGTCATCTATGTTGATGACTTGATTATTACAGGTGATAGTGATGCAGACATTAATGAAGTGAAGCTGCTATTGAAGTAGAAATTTGAGATGAAGGATTTGGGAGAGCTGCGTTACTTCTTGGGCATTGAGGTTATTAGATCCCCGAGTGGGATATGGTTGTTGCAAAGGCAATACGGTTTGGACATGCTGTCCAAATATGGGATGACAGGCTGTAAGCCTATCTCTGTTCCATTGGAGCAGAATGTGAAGCTCAATGCAGAGTCAGGTGAGCTTCTTGAAGATATTACTATGTACAGGCGCATAGTAGGTAGCTTGATTTACATGACTATAACCAGACCAGATTTGAGCTATGCTGTGGGGCTGGTGAGTCAGTTTATGCAGGCACCAAGGAAGCCACATTTGGATGCGGCTAGGCGCATACTGCGGTATGTGAAGTCCACATTGCATTATGGACTGTTTTATGAAGCTGGGTGTGCATTACAGGTACATGGATACACAGATGCTGACTGGGCTGGTAGTGTCTCAGACAGGAGATCTACTAGTGGTTTTATGTTTTCCCTTGGGAGTGGTGCCATCAGTTGGAGCAGCAAGAAGCAGCCAACAGTTGCCTTGTCGAGCACAGAGGCTGAGTACAGGGGTGCAACAATGGCTGCATGTGAGGTAGCTTGGTTACGGAAGCTACTTGCAGATATGGGACAGTCAGTTCATGCAACAGTTGTCATTCATTGTGACAACATTAGCAGCATCATGCTTGCTAATAACCCAGTTTATCATGCTAGAACGAAGCACATTGAGGTGCATTATCACTTTGTGAGAGAGAAGGTTCTAGCTGGTGAGATTGATCTTGTCTATGTCAGCACTGAGGA
Source organism: Dipteris shenzhenensis (assembly GCF_047967505.1). Taxonomy (NCBI): domain Eukaryota; kingdom Viridiplantae; phylum Streptophyta; class Polypodiopsida; order Gleicheniales; family Dipteridaceae; genus Dipteris; species Dipteris shenzhenensis. The sequence goes on along the minus strand of NC_141608.1, from coordinate 23,930,105 downwards.
GCAGGTGGCTGATATCTTTACGAAGGCATTGGGTACCGAGAAGCTTCGCAGATTTAGGAGCTTGCTTGGTGTACGTGAGATGGATTTGAGCTTGAGGGGGAGTGTTGAGATATCAAGCTCTACCCCTGACATATCTCCTGGATGACTATCATTTATGTCACCGCCTATGTTAGTTGTACTCGTGGTGTAGTTAGACTACCACGTATGTTTTTGGTTTGGGTTCACATATGAACCACGTATTCTAGGTTTTGACATATAGGGTATTTCCCTCTTCTATTGTATTGTTGTTGTGTGCAAAAGTGAAGAAAGGCTTCACCCTCCAACCTTGTGTCCTCTCTCTTTTGTGTGTTGTGAAGAAAGCTGAACTTGAGTCTCCTATCTCTCTCCCTCTTTCTTTACAGTAAGTCCATCTTTTCATCATCAACAACTGGGACATTATGATCTTCAAGGTAATCATCCATGTCATCGGTGTCCTTGTGGTCTATCTCTTTTTCATAGCCTGTGGTTAGATTTGCTTGAAGCTGGAAATAGGCCATGAAATGCTTATTTTCAATAATATTGGTGGAGTTGCCTTTTCTTAGGAGATCCTCAAATAAATATCCCATCCTGCACAAGGTGACCTCCCAACCTGCCGGCAGCAAATTCTCCATCATGGTAAGCAAGAGACTCCCACTTTTTGCAGGACTTCCATAGTTGTTTTTTTGATAATGTATGGACCTGGGAATATCTTGCTCTTCTAGCATCAATCTCAAATTATTTGAATTCCCTCTTATGTTCTTTTGTAAGGAGTGATCAGGGTTGGGACTCCGCATACACAGAAAGAATGATTCAAGAGTTTGAATCGCTATGCCACATTCTCTCTTGCCTCTCTTTGCTGCATAAACACCACTATAGATCTTCAAATCTGATGAATATGCTCGCTCTAGAGTAACCTGCATGGCTTCTTTGTCTTTTTTATCAACAAATATGACAATGTTACAAATCGCCACTTTGCTAATGGTGGTATATACTATTCTATCAATGAAGTTATGGATATCATCGCTAGAAACTTCATTGATAAAGAATAGTTGTGGCTTATCCCATGCTGACTCATTCTTAAAGAAGTCATCTTCTGAGACTCCCCTGAAGTTGACAAGCTTTCCAGACTCTGTCGTAACCTCTACATTGAATTGAAAGCTTTGGTGCATATCTGTCGGCATTCTTATCTCGCTGATTAATCTTTCCACATATGCAACCACCTGTTGTGGGATCTTTTTTCTCATATAAGAGGTTACTATTTCCGACCCATCTTCATCCTTTTTAATCCACCTGTTTGCCCATAGCTTTACCTTGGGTGTTGACAAAGAAGCTATATGCTTCACCACATTATAGTCAATGTTACAATGAGTAAGTGGAATTTGTTTCTCTGACAGCAAATACTTGATGGCACTATGCACTGCATCACGCCTCACCTATACATTGATGCATTCTTCCATGCAGTGGTCTTTGTCTTTTTTTCCAAAAAACCATTCTTTCTTTAAAATTTTTTGTGCTGCCATGGATGCATACTTATCAGGTAAGTACTTTACAAGCCTCCACATCCTTGCTGTCAACTCCTTCTTATCCATTACCTTTGACTTGCCGGAGATAAACAAAGGAGCTTCAAAGGTCAGCTGTCCACGCTCACAAGCAATGCATGTTTCAAGCATCTCATTGAACACTTCAACAGGAAGAAATATGATAGAAGTGTAGTCGGCATATCTGTCCCTCACCACCTTGAGGCTTGTCATACTTTCTTCCCGCTCTTGGGTTCCCCTAGGCACAACTGCACTCAAAGAAGTATAAAAGTTTGTGAGTGTGTCGGCGTCTGCTTTTGTGACCTTTCGCTTCAAATTAGGATTTGGAGAACCAAATGTTGTCCATATCACCCTTGCCTTCTGTAAGACCTCTGATGTTGAGGATATCTTACGCTTTCCATGGACATAATGATTAAGTCTTTCGGACTCAATCAAATACTTAATCTCATGCTTGAATATACAGATCGTTGCAGGATAATAATGGAATGAGCTTATCTTTACAAATTGTTCTAGAGTGAGTCTTTTGCCCTCCTTTGCTTCCCTTGTGATCTGATTACAAGCATAAACCCAATGCTGACCATAAATGGGCTGGAATCTGCAATGAAGGAGAAATTCCTTCTTGACTTCCTTTAGCATATTCTCTCCTTGTGCCTCTTCGCCTTGTTCATGTGGAATATTTTTTAGAGTGTTTTTAAAGAATTGACTGAAGATCTCCTCGAAATGTGTAGGCCCTGTAAATGTTATTTGATCCAGAAAACTATTTTTGGTTGGACAAAACATTATTGGGTGCAAGACCACATTACTTGCCACAGGTTTCTTACCATCTCTCAAAGCCTCGTATATTTGCATTGCATAGGATATATCAAGGCTTCGGCTATTAGTAAACAGAGCTGCAGCTTCCACATCTTTGGCATTCACAAACCACGTCCTTTGACCCCAGATATATCCCACATCATCATCTATAACTGCTTCATTAAGACGCAGATTAAGATTTTTGATTGATGCTCGATTGATGTGAGTTCATCTTGATCATCTTCAGCCTCGGATTCTGAGTCTTCTTCATCTTTCTCTTTTTTTGACCGTTTTTCATCCACATTATCTTTCTCTACAGTGGGACGATGTCTTTTCTTACTGCTTGGAACCATGGCTCTTGCAGTACTAGCCTTTTGCATTTCACGTCGTGGTTTGCTAGCAAGAGCTTCTAGCATAACTGCAGTGGATCGACCTTGATCTTCTTCAATTTTTGCTAATTCCCATGCACTCAAGGCTTGTTTTTCATCATCCTTAGTTACATCCACCATTTCTGGCTCTAGAAGTTTGCGCTCATGTTCTACAGGTTTGTGACAGTGTGCCTGTTCTTCTTGTCCCTGCATTGAAGTCTGAGCTTTTTGATCTCCTTCATGTGATGATTCTTGCATATGGAGAGCATATTCTGCATCCTGAAAGTATTCAAACATTATCTTTGCATGCATCCTTTTTGCCACCACACTAGGAAATTGCTCCCAAGTATATGAAAGAGTCTCCAATGCCCTTTGCAGCTCTGGAAACTTTGATGGTTGAGGAGGAGGCATCACAAAGGTCTTTGCGTCTCTCCTTGACAAAATAAAATGCATACCGCCAACTTCAGGATCTGAACTCTTTGTTAAAATATCCACAAAAGTGTCTTTTCGCTGAATTATTATGCCTACTACAAGGCTTGAAGTCATATCTTTTTTGAAGAAAGTAGCATCCCATGGATCTTCAACACCATTGAACTCCCTTTTTGACATAAGTAGAAAGAGTCTCTTTTCCTTTTGATGAAGAAACCAAGCTCTTCTACCCATGTGATATTGAGTCCACCTACCAAAGCCATTGGGGCTATACTCCTTTCCTTTCAAATTCAGAGTGACATCAGAAACCCATTCTCTGATCTCAGAGTCATCTAGCATAGCCATCACATTAGCTGATTGCTCCATAATCCTACAAGAAAAGATAGTGAAGAATTTAGATACATACAAGTAAAGTACAATATACAACCCTTGATACAATAAATGTGGAAAATAGCCCAAAAGGCTTTACAAGGCTTCATATGGCAATAAATGTGGGAAATAGCCTAAAAGGCTTTGCAAGGCTTAAATATTTGTACAAATGTAAAAGAATTAGCCAATAAAGCTTTACAAGTAATATAAAATGTCGTCTAGTGATAAAGCTTCAATCTTCGTGAAGATTCATGTAATCTGTCCATCCATTGATATCTGAGCACTGATACCCAACTGGTGCAATCTATCCACTAAAAACTGTTCCACTGATATCCACTTATGCAGCCCACATGATATCCACTTATGCATCCCACTGATACTCATTAATTAGTGAATGGTCGGGATGGTCGGGTTTATTACAAGGCGCTTCATATGACAATAAATGTAAAAAATAGCATAAAAGGCTTTACAAGGATTTTTATGACAATAAATGAGCTTAAATATTTATACAAATGCAATAAAATAACCAATAATCATAAACCTCCAATATGTCCCATGACATGTAATCTGTCCACTGATATATGCAATCTATCCACTGATATCTGCTCATGCAATCTGTCCACTGATATCTGCTCATGCAATCTGCCCACTGATAAACTTCTTGGTAAATGGTAAAAGGTCTTATTTAATAGCATGTTATGAGTGTTAAACCGCATGTGAGCGAAGGGACTGACAACGATTAGGAACTAGTTAGAAAAATTTGAGCATGGCTTCGATTGGCAACTTGGAGAATTGCCTCTCCTCTAAGGCAATCTAATCTATGCTAAACTATGCTAAACCAACCGTCGAAGCGAAGAAAAGCAATAAATAATTTCTTTTTCTGTGTTCATTTTAATGTGCTGGGGTTTAAGAGGCTTAAATATGCAAAAGAAGGGGTTGTGATGTAGAGGCTAAACCTGCATGTGATATAAATAAAGAACAAGTATCTAAAGAAAAGTTAACATTTTTCAATTTAAAAGATGAATATATATAAAAACATTATCTCACCTTCAAAACAAACCATAAATTCACTCTTTTATAATTTTTTAAAAGTATAATATAAAAGATGTAAATATATAAAACTCTCTTTACTTTCTCTCTCTCTCTCTCTCTCTCTCTCTCTCCTCCTAAATCTCTTTGTAGCCATAGTCAAGACACCTCATTCTCTCTCTTAATCTCTCTCTCTCTCTCTATAACTCTTAAGTATTTTTCTCTCTATCCTCATCCCACTTATTCTCTCTCTCCCTCTCCCTCCCTCTAGCAAAGAAGTTTCATTCCTCTCTCTCTCTCCCTCTCTCTCCCTCTCTCTCTTTCTCTCTCCCTCTCTCTCTTTCTCTCTCTCTCCCTCTCTCTCCCTACTCTCTCCCTCCCTCAAGCAGCCACGGTCCCCAAGAGACCTGCTTCTCTCTCTTAATCTCTCTCCCCCTCTCTCCTCTCTCTTTCTTTCCCTCCCTACTCTTCTCTCTCATTTAAAAATATAATATAAAAGATGTAAATATATAAAACTCTCTTTACTTTCTCTCTCTCTCTCTCTCTCTCGACTCCTAAATCTCTTTGTAGCCATAGTCAAGACACCTCATTCTCTCTCTTAATCTCTCTCTCTCTCTCTTTGACAACTCTTAAGTATTTTTCTCTCTATCCTCATCCCACTTATTCTCTCTCTCCCTCTCCCTCCCTCTAGCACAGAAGTTTCATTCCTCTCTCTCTCTCTCTCTCTCTCTCTCTCCCTCTCTCTCTTTCTCTCTCTCTCTCTCTCTCTCTCTCTCTCTCTCTCTCCCTAAGTCTTCCTCTTCTCTTCTCTCTCTCTCTCTCTTTTCCTCTCTCCTCTCGCCACGTTTCATTCCCATAAACATCTCTCTCTCTCTCTCTCCCTCTCTCTCTTTCCCTCTCTCTCTTTCTCTCTCTCCCTCTCTCTCTTTCTCTCTCCCTCTCTCTCCCTACTCTCTCCCTCCCTCAAGTAGCCACGGCCCCCAAGAGACCCGCTTCTCTCTCTTAATCTCTCTCTCCCTCTCTCCTCTCTCTTTACCCGCTTCTCTCTCTTAATCTCTCTCCGCCTCTCTCCTCTCTCTTTCTTTCCCTCCCTACTCTTCTCTCTCATTTAAGGAGCCCCTCTTCTCTGTGTGAATCTCTCTCTCTCTCTCCCTCTCTCCCTCTCCTCTCTCATTTAAGGAGCCCCTCTTCTCTCTCTTAATTTCTCTCTTTCCCTCCCTCCCTATTCTCCCATTTCTCAAATTTACAAACTCAAATATAAATAAAAAACTAATTAAAATAGAACTCAAAAACTCAAATAAGAAACTAATTTAAAAAGAATTGTAATGCCTTCTAAAAGACCACCCTCCTCAAAAACTTTAAGAATAAACTAATTGAAAAAGAATTATAAGTAAAGAAAAAGAATTACAATACGAATTTTAAGAAATAGAACTCAAAAACCTTAACAAGAAACTAATTGAAAAGAATTGTAAGTAAAGAAATAGAATTACAAGACGAATAAAAAAGAATGCAAGTACCTAGAAAAAGTGAAAAAAGTAAGGCTCGGCTTATCCTTTCTCTTCCGCTCTTGGTTGCTTCAATGAAATGAGGAGAGAGTTAAAACTAGTCCACTCCTCCTACGCATAAATTTGAATTTTCGAAAAAGAGAGGGAAATTTGAATTCAAATTTGTGTTCAACATTCTTCTTATACTTTCTTCTCATACGTTCCTTTTGAATTCAAATTTATGTTCAACATTCTTCTTGATACTTTCTTCAACATTCTTCTCGATTCTCGTAAGTCCTTTTCATTCTCGTAAGTCCTTTTCATTCTTCTCGTAAGTCCTTTTCATTCGTCCTTTTCATTCTTCTCGTAAGTCAAATCTTATTTTTCGTTCTTGCTCGTGATAGTAAGTCAAATCCTCCTCTCCCATCTCTCTCCTTCTCCTCCCTCCTCTCCTCTCCCTCTCTCTCTCTCCTCTCTCTCCTTCCTCTCCTCTCCCTCCCTCCATCCATCCCTCGACCCAACCCTCTCCTCCAGCCTCCTTCCCTCCCCTCCCTCTGCCGCCAAAACTCCTCCCTCGACCCCTCCCTTCCCCTCGCCCCCCCTCCTTCCCCAGAATCCCCCTCGCCCTCCCCCTCCCCTCCTGCTACCCTTCCCCCTCTCCCATCGCCTAACCTCTTCCTCCCCTACCCCTTTTTCCCCCTACCCCCTTTTAACCTTCCCCCCTTTTCCCCACCCCCCTTGGCGACCCCCCCAACCCTTCCACCCTCTTCCCCACTCTCCCTTTGGCCCCCTCTCAACCCTCCCTCCCTCCTTGGCGACACCCCCCCTTCACCTGGGCTGGCGGCCGCAGCCGCCAACCCCCCCTCTCTCAACCCCCCCCTCCTTCACTCTTTCCCACCCCCCCTCCTCTCACCCATCCCCCCCCTCTTCACCCTCCCTCCTCTCACCCATCCCCCCCCTCCTCTCACCCATCCCCCCCCCTCTTCACCCTCCTTGGGCTGGTGGCCGCGGCCGCCAGCCCCCCCCCCTCCTCTCACCCAGCCCCCCCCTTCTTTACCCTCCCCCCCCTTTGCAACCCCTCCCTCGGGCTGGCGGCCGCGGCCGCCAGCCCCCCCCCTCCTCTCACCCATCCCCCCCCCTCTTCACCCTCCCTGGGCTGGCGGTTGCGGCCGCCAGCCCCCCCCCTCCTCTCACCCAGTCCCCCCCTCTTCACCCTCCCCCCCAAACCCCCCTTTGCAACACCTCCCCCCCCCCCCTTCGCAACCCCTCCCCCTCCCTGGGCTGGCGGCCGCGGTTGCCAGCCCCCCCCTCTTTACCCCCCCCTCCCCCCCTCAGCCGCTCCCCCACCCTCCCCCCCCCCTTCGCAACCCCTCCCCCTCCCTGGGCTGGCGGCCACGGCCGCCAGCCCCCCCCGCTCCTCTCACCCACCCCCCCCCTCTTTACCCTCCCCCCCCTTCGCAACCCCTCCCTGGGGCTAGCAGCTGTGGCCGCCAGCCCCCCCCCTCCTCTCATTCGCAACCCCTCCCCCCCAACCCCCCCTTCGCAACCCCTCCCCCTCCCTGGGCTGGCAGCGGCGGCCGCCAGCCCCCCCTCTTCACCCTCCCCCCCCTCCCCCCCTCAGCCGCTCCCCCACCCTTCGCAACCCCTCCCCCTCCCTGGGCTGGCGGCCGCGGCCGCTAGCCCCCCCCTTCTCTCACCCAGCCCCCCCCCTCTTTACCCTCCCCCCCCTTCGCAACCCCTCCCTGGGGCTGGCGGCTGCGGCCGCCAGCCCCCCCTCCTCTCACCCATCCCCCCCCCCTCTTCACCCTCTTTGGGCTGGCGGCCGCGGCCGCCAGGCCCCCCCCCTCCTCTCACCTAGCCCCCCCCTTCGCAACCCACCCATCCCCCCCCCTCTTCACCCTCCCTGGGCTGGCGGCTGCGGCCGCCAGCCCCCCCCTCTTCACCCTCCCCCCCCCCTCTTCACCCTTCGCAACCCACCCATCCCCCCCCTCTTCACCCTGCCTGGGCTGGCGGCCACGGCCGCCAGCCCCCCCCCCTCCTCTCACCCAGCCCCCCCCCCCTTCGCAACCCCTCCCCCTCCCTGGGCTGGCGGCCGCGGCCGCCAGCCCCCCCCCTCTTCACCCTCCCCCCCCTACCCCCCTCAGCCGCTCCCCCACCCTCCCCCCCCCTTCGCAACCCCTCCCCCTCCCTGGGCTGGCGGCCGCGGCCGCCAGCCCCCCCTCTTCACCCCCCCCTCCCCCCCTCAGCCGCGCCCCCGACCCTCTCGCCCCCTTTGCTACCCGCCAGCCCCCGCCCCTCTTCACCCTCGCCCCCCTTCGCAACCCCTCCCCCTCCCTGGGCTGGCGGCCGCGGCCGCCAGCCCCCCCTCTTCACCCTCCCCCCCCCCTCCCCCCCTCAGCCACGCCGCACCCCGCCCCCCCTCTCAGCCGCTCCCCTCCCCTCCCCCCCTCAGTCGCGCCCCCCCCCTCCCCCTCTCAGCCGCTCCCCCCCCTCTCAGCCGCCCACCCCCTTCCCTCCCACCCACCTCCCTCTTCGCCCGTTCCTCCCCTCCCTTCCTCCTCCCTCCCCTCCCACCCTCTTCCTCCCCTCCCTTCCTCCTCCCTCCCCTCCCTCCCCTCCCCTGAACCTTTCTCTCTCTAGTTTCTCTCTCTTCAAATTTTCAAAAAGAAACTAGAAAAAAAAGTTTGCAAGTACCTGGAAAAAGATTGTAAGCTTGCTCTTTCTTGCTTTCTTGCTCTTCCTTCCTTGCTCTCTTGATCGTCCTTGCTTTCTTGCTTTCTTGCTTCAGTGAATGAAATGAGGGGAGAATGAATGAAGAAGGAAGACTATATATAAGAAAAATTAGGTTTTCCTCCTCCTCTCCTATTGGCTTTCCATTCCTCCCCTCTCTCCTATTGGCTTTTCATTTACCTCCTCTCCCATTGGCTCCCATTACTCCCCCTCTCCTATTGAACCCCCATCCCTCATCCATTAGCCCTCCTCCCATCCATCCATTTCTTCTTCCTCCCCATTGCCACCACTCCCATCCCACATTTCCACCACGTCCCATACTCCTTCTATTTCCCAAAATCCCATATTTCCCCATCTCACCCTCCTCTTTTTCATCCCCTATTAACTTCCTCACTCATTTCACTCCCTTATTAGCCTACTCCCCTATTACCTTCCCCTCTCCCATTCCATTCTTCCCTCCCCACTCTCACTTCCACTTCCCATTACTCACTTGCCATTTAAAAACTATTAATATATTATTATACTATTTTTTATACTTATTATCATACACCCTTATTACTTCCCTATCCTATTCCACTCCTCCCTCCTCATTCCCACTTCCACTTCCCATTACTCACTTGCTATACACATTTGCAAACTATTAATATATTATTACATGATTTTTTATACTATTTGTAAACTTACATATGGGCAAAATCACAGGTGTCAAAGCGATCCTATTGTGATCATACAACAACTGTGCTTTTATTCAAGGGCATATTTATCCTCATCAACAAGCTTATTTACTCAAGGTATGATGTGCATAATTTGTGCACTAGGTGTTTACTTTGTGCCAAAATTGTTTGCCACACACACACACACATATACATATACCCAACAACTGTGCTTTTATTCGGCATATTTATCCTCATCAACAAGCTTATTTACTCAAGGTATGAAGTGCATAATTTGTGCACTAGGTGTTTACTTTGTGCCAAAATTGTTTGCCACACACACACACACATATACATATACCGAGAATTTTCTAATATTATCGCATCTACATTTCTCCAATGGGCACAAAACTTTGTACACTCCTCAACCTAGGTCTTATTGACTTGCATACAAAGTGGTGCACCCATCTCATAAGTACTTGTTCGGATAACACACCTCCTATGTATTTTATGACGATTGTGCATAACACTAGCAACAAAATGGTGTATCATGTGAGACAGACTATGCAAAGTATATCCAATGGACACAAGACTTTACACGTTCCTCAACCTAGGCAGTATTGACTTGTGTGCAAAGTGGCATCCCCATCCGATAAGTACTTGTTTGAAAAATACACCTACGATCGTGTTTTTTGACGATTGTGCATGACACTAAGGCAACAATGGTGTTTTATGCTTGATCGACAATGCAAAGCATATCCGATGGGCACAATACTTTGCACACACCTTCAACTAGGTAGAATCGACTTACATGCAAAGTGGCATGCCCATCCCATAAGTGCTTGATCCTATAACATACCTAGCAACGTGTTTTTTGACGGATGTGCATGACACTAGAGTAAAAATAGTATTTAATGCTCGATCGACCATGCAAAGGATATCCGATGGGCACAAAACTTTTCGTATGCCTCAATCTAGGTGGTATTGAAATGTTCTCAATGAGGCACACCCATCCGATAAGTACTTGGTCAGATAACACACCTAATGGCGTGTTTTTTTGCGAATGTGCATGTCATTAGGGAAAAAATGATGTATAATGCATGATTGACCATGCAAATCATATCCGATGGTGACAATACTTTGCACGCACCTCAACGTAGTTAAAACGGACTTGCGTGCAAAGTGGAGCCCCCATATGATAAATATTTATTTGAATAACACACCTATGGCCGTGTTTTTATATGGTTGTGCATGACACTAAGGCAAAAACAGTGTGTTATGCTTGATCGACAATGCAAAGCATATCCGATGGGCACGATACTTTGCACACACCTTCAACTAGGTGGAATTGACTTACATGCAAAGTGGCACGCCCATCTCATAAGTGCTTGATCAGATAACACACCTAGCAGCGTGTTTTTTTACGAATGTGCATGGCACTAAGGCAAAAATGGAATTTAATGCTCGATCGACCATGCAAAGCATATCCGATGGGCACGATACTTTGCACACACCTTAAACTAGGTGGAATTGACTTACATGAAAAGTGGCATTCCCAATCGCATAAGTGCTTGATCGGATAACACACCTAGCAGCATGTTTTTTTACGGATGTGCATGGCACTAAGGCAAAAATGGTATTTAATGCTCGATCGACCATGCAAAGCATATCCGATGGGCATAATACTTTTCCTATATCTCAACCTAGTTGTTATTAAAATGTTGTCAAAGAGGCACACCCATCCGATAAGTACTTGGTCAGATAACATACCCAAGGGCGTGTTTTTTTGCGGATGTGCATACCACTAGGAAAAAACGGTGTATAATGCGTGATCGACCATGCAAATCATATCCGATGGTGATAATACTTTGCACGCACCTCAATGTAGTTAAAACGGACTTGCGTGCAAAGTGGAGCCCCCATCTGATAAGTACTTATTTGAATAACACACCTATGGCCGTGTTTTTATATGGTTGTGCATGACACTAAGGCAAAAACGGTGTGTTATGCTTGATCAACCATGCAAATCATATCCGAAGGTGACAATACTTTACACACACCTCAACCTAGTTGAAACGGACTTGCGTGTAAACTAGAGCCCCCATCCGATAAGTACTAGTTTGAATAACACATCTAGGACTGCGTTTTTTTACAAATGTGCATGACACTAAGACAAAAACGGTGTTTTATGCTTGATCGACAATGCAAAGCATATCCGATGGGCACAATACTTTGCACACACCTTCAACTAGGTAGAATCGACTTACATGCAAAGTGGCACGCCCATCCCATAAGTGCTTGATCGGATAACATACCTAGCAGCATGTTTTGACGGATGTGCATGACACTAGAGTAGTAAAAATAGAATTTAATGCTCGATCGACCATGCAAAGGATATCTGATGGGCACAAAACTTTTCGTACGCCTCAACCTAGGTGGTATTGAAATGTTCTCAATGAGGCACACCCATCCGATAAGCACTTGGTCAGATAACACCTAATGGCGTGTTTTTTTGCGAATGTGCATATCATTAGGGGGAAAATGATGTATAATCCGTGATCGACCATGCAAATCATATCCGATGGTGACAATACTTTGCACACACCTCAACGTAGTTAAAATGGACTTGCGTGCAAAGGCCCCATCTGATAAGTATTTATTTGAATAACACACCTATGGCCGTGTTTTTATATGGTTCTGCATGACACTAAGGCAAAAACAGTGTGTTATGCTTGATCGACCATGCAAAGCATATCCAATGGGCACGATACTTTGCACACACCTTCAACTAGGTGGAATTGACTTACATGCAAAGTGGCACGCCCATCGCATAAGTGCTTGATCAGATAACACACCTAGCAGCGTGTTTTTTTACGGATGTGCATGGCACTAAGGCAAAAATGGAATTTAATGCTCGATCGACCATGCAAAGCATATCTGATGGGCACGATACTTTGCACACACCTTCAACTAGGTGGAATTGACTTACATGCAAAGTGGCATTCCCATCGCATAAGTGCTTGATCGGATAACACACCTAGCAGCGTGTTTTTTTACGGATGTGCATGGCACTAAGGCAAAAATGGTATTTAATGCTCGATCGACCATGCAAAGCATATCCGATGGGCATAATACTTTACCTATACCTGAACTTAGGTCGTATTAAAATGTTGTCAAAGAGGCACACCCATCCGATAAGTACTTGGTCAGATAACATACCTAAGGGCGTGTTTTTTTGCGGATGTGCATACCACTAGGGAAAAAACGGTGTATAATGTGTGATCGACCATGCAAATCATATCCAATGGTGACAATACTTTGCACACACCTCAACCTAGTTGAAATAGACTTGAGTGCAAACTGGAGCCCCCATCCGATAAGTACTAGTTTGAATAACATACCTAGGACCGTGTTTTTTCATGGTTGTGCATGACACCAAGGCAAAAACGGTGTTTTATGCTTGATCGACAATGCAAAGCATATCCGATGGGCACAATACTTTGCACACACCTTCAACTAGGTGGAATTAACTTACATGCAAAGTGGCACGCCCATCGCATAAGTGCTTGATCAGATAGCACACCTAGCAGCGTGTTTTTTTACGGATGTTCATGGCACTAAGGCAAAAATGGTATTTAATGCTCGATCAACCATGCATAGCATATCTGATGGGCACAATACTTTGCACACACCTTTAACTAGGTGGAATTGACTTACATGCAAAGTGGCACACCCATCCCATAAGTGCTTGATTGGATAACATACCTATCAGCGTGTTTTTTTACGGATGTGCATCACTAGAGCAAAAATAGTATTTAATGGTCGATCAACCATGCAAAGCATATCCGATGGGCACAATACTTTGCACACACCTTCAACTAGGTGGAATTGACTTACATGAAAAGTGGCACGCCCATCGCATAAGTGCTTGATCAGATAACACACGTAGAAGTGTGTTTTTTTACGGATGTGCATGGCACTAAGGCAAAAATGGTATTTAATGCTCGATCGACCATGCAAAGCATATCCGATTGGCACGATACTTTGCACACACCTTCAACTAGGTGGAATTGACTTACATGCAAAGTGGCATTCCCATCGCATAAGTGCTTGATCGGATAACACACCTAGCAGCGTGTTTTTTTACGGATGTGCATGGCACTAAGGCAAAAATGGTATTTAATGCTCGATCGACCATGCAAAGCATATCCAATGGGTATAATACTTTTCCTATACCTCAACTTAGGTTGTATTAAAATGTTGTCAAAGAGGCACACCCATCCGATAAGTACTTGGTCAGATAACATACCTAAGGGCGTGTTTTTTTGCGGATGTGCATACCACTAGGGAAAAAACGGTGTATAATGCGTGATCAACCATGCAAATCATATCCGATGGTGACATTACTTTGCACACACCTCAACCTAGTGGAAACGGACTTGCGTGCAAACTAGATCCCCCATCCAATAAGTACTAGTTTGAATAATACACCTAGGACCATGTTTTTTCATGGTTGTGCATGACACCAAGGCAAAAACGGTGTTTTATGCTTGATCGACAATGCAAAGCATATCCGATGGGCACAATACTTTGCACACACCTTCAACTAGGTAGAATCAACTTACATGCAAAGTGGCACGCCCATCCCATAAGTGCTTGATTTGATAACATACCTAGCAGCGTGTTTTTTGACTGATGTGCATGACACTAGAGTAAAAATAGTATTTAATACTCGATTGACCATGCAAAGGATATCTGATGGGCACAATACTTTGCACACATTTTCAACTATGTGGAATTGACTACATGCAAAGTGGCATTCCCATCGCATAAGTGCTTGATCGGATAACACACCTAGCAGCGTGTTTTTTTACGGATGTGCATGGCACTAAGGTAAAAATGGTATTTAATGCTCGATCGACCATGCAAAGCATATCCGATGGGTATAATACTTTTCTCATACCTCAACCTAGGTGGTATTAAATTGTTGTCAAAGAGGCACACCCATCCGATAAGTACTTGGTCAGATAACATACCTAAGGGCGTGTTTTTTTGCGGATGTGCATACCACTAGGAAAAAACGGTGTATAATGCGTGATCAACCATGCAAATCATATCCGATGGTGACAATACTTTGCACACACCTCAACCTAGTGGAAACGGACTTGCATGCAAATTGGAGCCCCCATCCAATAAGTACTAGAGTTTGAATAATACACCTAGGACCATGTTTTTTCATGGTTGTGCATGACACCAAGGCCAAAACGGTGTTTTATGCTTGATCGACAATGCAAAGCATATCCGATGGGCACAATACTTTGCACACACCTTCAACTAGGTGGAATCGACTGACATGCAAAGTGGCACGCCCATCCCATAAGTTCTTGATCGGATAACATACCTACCAGCGTGTTTTTTGACGGATGTGCATGACACTAGAGCAAAAATAGTATTTAATGCTCGATCGACCATAAAAAGCATATCCAATGGGCACAAAACTTTTTGTATGCCTCAACCTAGGTGGTATTGAAATGTTCGCAATGAGGCACACCCATCCGATAAGTAATTGGTCAGATAACACACCTAGCAGCGTGCTTTTTTACGGATGTGCATGGCACAAAGGCAAAAATGGTATTTAATGCTCGATCCACCATGCAAAGCATATCCGATGGGCACGATGCTTCGCACACACCTTTAACTAGGTGGAATAGACTTACATGCAAAGCGGCACGCGCATCCCATAAGTGCTTGATTGGATTACATACCTAGCAACATGTTTTTTGACAGATGTGCATGACACTAGAGCAAAAATAGTATTTAATGCTCGATCGACCATGCAAAGCATATCCGATGGGCACAAAACTTTTCGTATGCCTTAACCTAGGTGGTATTGAAATGTTCTCAATGAGGCACACCCATTCGATAAGTACTTGGTCAGATAACACACCTAATGGCATGTTTTTTTGCGGATGTGCATATCATTAGGAAAAAAATGGTGTATAATGCGTGATCGACCATGCAAATCATATCCGATGGTGACAATACTTTGCACGCACCTCAATGTAGTTAAAAAAGACTTGCGTGCAAAGTGGAGCCCCATCTGATAAGTACTTATTTGAATAACACACCTATGGCCGTGTTTTTATATGGTTGTGCATGACACTAAGGCAAAAACGGTGTGTTATGCTTGATCGACAATGCAAAGCATATCCGATGAACACAATACTTTGCACACACCTTCAACTAGGTGTAATTGACTTACATGCAAAGTGGCACGCCCATTGCATAAGTGCTTGATCAGATAACACACCTAGCAACGTGTTTTTTTACGGATGTGCATGGCACTAAGGCAAAAATGGTATTTAATGCTCGATCGACCATGCAAAGCATATCCGATGGGCACGATACTTTGCACACACCTTTAAACTTGTGGAATAGACTTACATGCAAAGTGGCACGCCCATCCCATAAGTGCTTGATCGAATAACATACCTAGCAGCGTGTTTTTTGACGGATGTGCATGACACTAGAGTAAAAAAAGTATTTAATGCTCGATCGACCATGCAAATGATATTCGATGGGCACAAAACTTTTTGTACGCCTCAACCTAGGTGGTATTGAAATGTTCTCAATGAGGCACACCCATCCGATAAGTACTTGGTCAAATAACACACCTAATGGCGTGTTTTTTGTGGATGTGCATATCATTAGGAAAAAAATGGTGTATAATGCGTGATCGACCATGCAAATCGTATCCGATGGTGACAATACGTTGCATGCACCTCAAAATAGTTGAAACAAACTTGCGTGCAAAGTGGATCCCCCATCTGATAAGTACTTATTTGAATATCACACCTATGGCCGTGTTTTTATATGGTTGTGCATGACACTAAGGCAGAAACGGTGTGTTATGCTTGATCGACAATACAAAGCATATCTGATGAACACAATACTTTGCACACACCTTCAACTAGGTGTAATTGACTTACATGCAAAGTGGCACGCCCATGGCATAAGTGCTTGATCAGATATGCTTGATCAGATAACACACCTAGCAGCGTGTTTTTTTACGGATGTGCATGGCACTAAGGCAAAAATGGTATTTAATGCTCGATCAACCATGCAAAGCATATCAGATGGGCACGATACTTTGCACACATCTTCAACTAAGTGTAATTGACTCACATGCAAAGTGGCATTCCCATCGCATAAGTTCTTGATCGGATAACACACCTAGCAGCGTGTTTTTTTACGGATGTGCATGGCACTAAGGCAAAAATGGTATTTAATGCTCGATCGACCATGCAAAGCATATCCGATGGGCATAATACTTTTCTTATACCTCAACCTAGGTGGTATTAAAATGTTGTCAAAGAGGTACACCCATCCGATAAGTACTTGGTCAGATAACATACCTAAGGGTGTGTTTTTTTGCGGATGTGCATACCACTAGGGAAAAAACGGTGTATAATGCGTGATCGACCATGCAAATCATATCCGATGGTGACAATACTTTGCACACATCTCAACCTAGTTGAAAAAAACTAGCGTGCAAACTGGAGCCCCCATCCGATAAGTACTGGTCTGAATAACACATCTAGGACTGCGTTTTTTGACGAATGTGCATGACACTAAGACAAAAACGGTGTTTTATGCTTGATCGACAATGCAAAGCATATCCGATGGGCACAATACTTTTCACACACCTTCAAATAGGTAGAATCAACTTACATGCAAAGTGGCACGCCCATCCCATAAGTGCTTGATCATATAACATACCTAGCAGCGTGTTTTTTGACGGATGTGCATGACACGAGTAAAAATAGTATTTAATGCTCGATTGACCATGCAAAGGATATCCAATGGGCACAAAACTTTTTTTATGCCTAAACCTATGTGGTATTGAAATGTTCTCAATGAGGCACACCCATCCGATAAGTACTTGGTCAGATAACACACCTAATGGCGTGTTTTTGTGCGAATGTGCATATCATTAGGGAAAAAATGGTGTATAATGCGTGATCGACCATGCAAGTCATATCCGATGGTGACAATACTTTGCATGCACCTCAACGTAGTTAAAATGGACTTGCGTGCAAAGTGGAGCCCCCATCTGATAAGTACTTATTTGAATAACACACCTATGGCCGTGTTTTTATATGGTTGTGCATGACAGTAAGGCAAAAATAGTGTGTTATGCTTGATCGACAATGCAAAGCATATTGGATGGGCACAATACTTTGCACACACCTTCAACTAGGTGGAATTGACTTACATGCAAAGTGGCATTCCCATCGCATAAGTACTTGATCGGATAACACACCTAGCAGCGTGTTTTTTTTATGGATGTGCATGACAGGAGCAAAAATAGTATTTAATGCTTGATGGACCATGCAAAGCATATCCGATGGGCACAACACTTTTTGTACACCTCAACTAGGTGGAATTGACTTACATGCAAAGTGGCACCCGCATCCCATTAGTGCTTGATTGGATAACGTACCTAGTAGGCTCATGTTTTTTTACGGATGTGCATGACACTAGAGCAAAAATAGTATTTAATGCTTGATTGACCATGCAAAGGATAACTTGGCATGTCCATCTGATGAGTACTTGATCGGATAACTTCTCCCACTAATAAATTAAGTACTAATTAAAAATTATAATAAATAAGTAGATTATTAAAAAGAGACTAATATTTATGTAATTGTTGCCACTGCAGCTTGCTTGCGAAGGACTCTCACAAAGGAGATGGCTATAGATTTTGTTCCAAGGATGGATGTGATTTTATGTAGCAAAAGAGAAGTAGTTGCATTTGCTACAATCCATGATAGTGATCCCATTTCACTTTGCCACTTTCGAAGACTTGGCGAAGATAAGGTAGCAGCTACTGTATCAAAGATTCTTAGCGCACATGTTGAGCTAAAGTATAAATGTGGAGATATGGAAACACTTGGAGATGTTATGCCCTACAATACATCCAACAAATCATTTATAGCATGGGACAAAGATGAGACTTATGCAATAGACATTATCAAGAATACAAAGTGCACCACCTTGGATTTTACTATAGGGGACATTTTACAAATGAGATCATTTGCAAATAAGATTGTAGCAGAAGGTGAAGTATTGGGATTTGAACAAGTGGAGCAATGGTCATTTGCGCAGATGAGGATTCTAAAAGTCACTGATGATGGTATGGTTGATAACATAACATCCTTAAGTGATCCCTACTATGAGGTAGGCAAAAATATGAGATGGAGCATGCAATTTTTAAACATGAGAAAGAGGCACGTGGTTTTCAATGATAAAGACAACGCATACTACAATATCAAAGGACCTAAAAAGCGTGCCCATGTGCCAGGCTCTATCACTTCAAATGTGGATGATTTCAATATACTCAATTATAGAAGTGACATCTTATTTGGAGTGGATGAGTTCATTGGTTCCAAGAAACAAAATGATTTTAGAAGCGAAGCCTTATCTGGGGTGGATGAATTCTTGCACAGTGAGAAGGGCAAAGGTTTCAATAGCGATGTCTTGTCAAGTGTGGATGAGTTCATGCATATTAACAAACCTGGTGTCAATCAAGGTTGTGGATTTGTGAAAGCCATGCAAGATGTCCCAATGAGTGATGTTCTCTCAGGAGTGGAAGAGTTTCAAGGTTCTCAATACTCTCGTAGAATATTGAATTCATTGAATGGTCCTAAGAGTATGTTAAAAACGAGGATGAGATCAACAGAGGATTATTCAGTATTTAACTTTGATTGTGATATGAACTAGGATGCAACGAACAATCATGGATGCTTGGTTACAAACAAATATGAGGAGAAGAAGTGCATAAATACAGATAACAATGTGCACGAGGAACGAAAACGGTCATACATATGCATGAAGAGAAAGAGAATCCAAGCAGATCCACAAAAGCAACCAAAGAGGAAGAGAGTAATGAAGGAGGAGAACATGTTAAATGCATTGGGATATCTATGTTGCAAGCGAAGATGTATGCGCTTCATTGATCTTGCAGACATCAGGGAATGTAGAGGACACGTGTGGCAAAGAAGGGGAAGCGAAAGAAATGAATACCTTCTCACAAGTCTCTCTTGCTTTCTTCAGAATGGCAATAAAAGGCTAAGTTCAAGACAAAAGGTAAAACCTCTCGTAAATGGAAAAACGATTTGCAATAAGGCATATCGCAATATTACTGGATTATCCCATGGTACATATTGGGATTTAGTCACCAAGGCAAAGGGCGGCAACAAATTTAGCATTCACGGTAATAGAGGAAGGTCCAAATCAAGAATCTCAACTGTCAGGGCAGTAGCAATTTTGCAAGACTTCATACATGAAAATGCTTTGCCTCAACCCCATATATCCACCAAACTCCCTAACGGTGACGCGATCACTGAAATGCACCTTCCAATGGGCTTGACAAAGCTCGAAGTATTTGACTCTATTGCAGAAAAGCAAAGGCAAAGAGGGGATGCCGTAGCTTCTTCTCATACTTTGTATACTCTTTGGAAGAAGAACTTTGGATATGTTAAAATCCCAAGGAGGCAAAAAATGTCAAAGTGCAATGTCTGTGATGATTTAAAGCGAGCGATTGAGAGTGCAACATGTCCAAATCAAAGGGAATTATACAAAAAAAACCAAAAATCTCATCATGACCTTATTCGACATTCCAGACAAAAATATGCATTTTAGAAGGAGCAAGCTATTTCGCATCCTGATGACTACATGTGCCTTATTGTAGATGGCATGGATCAGAATACAACAACATTGCCTCGTTTTGTTGCCACTCCACCTAAATTACAAGGAAAGCACTTTCTAAAGACACATCTATGTGGAGTGTTAGTGCATGGAATTAAGTTCTTTGCAGATATATGGATTGATTCCTTGTATCTACATGATAGCAATCAAGTTGTAACATCTATTATGAAGGCAATTCGCAATGTACATGTAGAAAAAGGTCGCCTGCCATCGACTTTGAGAATACAAGCTGATAATTGCTGGCAAGAAAATAAGAACGTACTCATGTTTGCATTCTGCTCCATGCTAGTTGCTCATCGAATCTTCAATGAGGTCGAATGTGGATTTTTGTATGTTGGGCATACACATGAGGATATCGATCAGGTTTTTAGCACAGTCTCAAGGGAGCTTAAATGCAAGGATGTGGAGACAATAGATGACTTGGTAAGAAGATGTGGCAGGCAAGTTGGTGGTCGTAAGGAAAGTACAGTATGTGAGAGGCTCGAAAGAATGTATGATTGGAAGAGCTTCATTCTACCTTTCATACAAACGGGTGGTGATGCATTGACAGGTCATACCAATCCACACTCCTTTCATTTTTTTTTAAAAGATGAAAAACCCGTAATGCAATGGCAACAGTATTCTCATGATACAAAATGGGAACCTGAAGAACCTTACACTCTCTTAACTTCAATTCCCAGCAAGGAAAGGTATCCAACATGGGCTCCTATACAAGAATTTAATGAGAGGTCTAATTGTGAAATAGATGGATTAAAAGCATTTATTACATACAAAGAGGAAATGCTCCGGAGATATCCTGATTCGAAGCCTACTTGGAGAGAACACACTACCACTGTAATTACAGGACACGAAATTTAATAAAGGACCTTGAGAGAATGCGAGGCTCAAAGGATGTCAAGGAAGAATGCAATATGTTTTGGCCAAATGTTCATAACGATTTGCGCCCAGCTCCAGTCTTTGAAAATGATTTTGTATCATTACTCCCACGTCCATATTGTGGACCGAAGAAGAGAGAGTTTATGCCACAAGTAGATATAGAGGTCGATTGTTTTGTTGTGGTTCGGCCATCGGATGATGAATATGAGAATGTGAAGTTTTGGGTTGCAAAAGTAGTTGATGTGCAAAGAGATGACCAAGGGAGAGCTACAACATTTACAGCGGTATGGTATGAGCCAAAGGGCAGGAAGGAGAATATGGATAACAACACATTATATACTAATTGTATAATGAAGGAGTGGGTCCCAAATGATGAAGCAGTCTCTCAAGTTTCGACGGAGACAATCATAGTGTCTTGGCATTCAAGGGCAAAGAAATCAAAGAAGCACATGGGATATGAGGTAGAAGGAAAAATAAAAATACCACAGCAAACTATTTTGCATATACATGAATTTTTAAGGATGCTCGCCATGGAGGAAGTAGAAGGAGACAGCGCAAATGAAGAATGTCCATGATTAAAGCTTTGTATTGAAGTCCATTGATTCAGAAGGATTTTATTTGGGTACTAGGCAAGGAGCCAATCCAAGACAATTATAATTAGAGTCATCACCTCGTATGTCAAATGAGAGTCAAAATATGCACTGGATGTCACCCAAGGGTCAAGGCTTGCCAAGACAATAGGGAGTTAATGCAGATGGCACCTGGCAAGGGACTATCACATTGAGCAATAAGACAATGGGGAGTCAATGCACCCAAGGGGCAAGGCTTGGCAAGATAACTTGTGGGAGTTAATGCAGATGGCACCTGTATTTTGCACTGGATGTCACCCAAGGGTCAAGGCTTGGCAAGACAACAGGGAGTTAATGCAAATGGCACCTGGCAAGGGACTATCGCATTGAGCAATAAGACAATGGGGAGTCAATGCACCCAAGGGGTAAGGCTTGGCAAGACAAGCCTAGGTCAAATTATGCAGATGGCAACTGGCAAGGGACTATCGTGACATTGAGCAATAAGACAATGGGGTGTCAAATTATGTAGATGGCACGAATTGAGGCTCTTTAAGAGCAACAATTTAAATTGTAAACATATGTTCAATCTATATCATTTTGGATATAAAGACTCTAGCTAAGAGCAACATCTCTCAATGTAATCATATACATAAAGCTACAATTGCTATTATCCCTCTTTGGTCTTATGGCATCATGTCTTCTTTCTATTTATTAAAATTTTTGTTAAATTTTGTGCATATTGCCGAGTGACAATGTTATTTTCATGAAATATTTAAGTCTCCTTTCATGGATTTATAAATTTATCACGTCAATGAAAAACGTCAAGGAAAAATATTTAAAATAATTAAATTAACAAATAACTTAGATATAGCTAGAATTTCTAATATAGGATTATTTCAAATTCTTGCATGTTGGTGCAAAAGTATAGATTGAAAAAACAATATTTGTATGTGAATATGATAGAGCCACAAAGTGAACTTTTGATTTGGGAAGGAAAAACGTCAAGGAAAAATATTAAAAATAATTAAATTAACAAATAACTTAGATGTAGCTAGAATTTCTAATATAGGATTATTTCAAATTCTTGCATGTTGGTGCAAAAGTATAGATTGAAAAAACAATATTTTTATGTGAATATGACAGTGCCACAAAGTGAACTTTTGATTTGGGAAGAAACTTTTTAGAAAGTAAAATTTTGATTTGGAAAGGATATTTTCATAAAGTAAAGTTTTCATTTGGGAAGTATTTTCGGGCTTCGTCCAAAAACAACACAAAAAGTCCAAAATTAATGAAATAGGTGTTCGTGATGCGTTAGTGTAATTATGATTATGTTATATTATTGACATGACTTCTTTGTTGCTTTGATAGTTCATCCTCCCAATTAGAATAAAAGGGTGCTTACAAGAAGATGTTAGAAATGCTATATTCAAGATCAGTCGTATTGTGAGGTATGCCTACTATCAAATCCCATTGATTGCATTTTCTTCAATTTAAGCTGAATAATATGTAGACTGATTATGAATATATCTTACATGGGCATGTGAAATAGGTGAATATCTCGAAAAGATATCTCTATATCGAGCATCGAGAAGGCTAGCGTGGAATCCATCGAAGCCGTATGCGTGCTTGAGAAGCACTTTCCCTCGAGCATTATGACAACTCAAGTGCACTTGCTTGTGCACATAGTTGATGAGGTGGCCATTGCAGGTACCGTTCATAGTCGGTGGATGTTTTTTCTTGAGCAGTTTATGAAAACTTTGAAGGGATTTGTAAGACAAAGAGCAAGACTAAAAGCATGGCAGAGGGATGGCTTGTGCAAGAGTCATTAGTATATATCACGGAGTTTCTTGCATCCACAGATCCCAATATGCTGCAAGCTTGGCATAACAAGGATGATGATCACATCGTTGTGGCAAGGTTGCCCAAGGAAAAGGGATTGAAAGAAAGATGAGCGAAGAGCAAATGGAGAAATTCAATAAGTTTTGTATCGTCAATAGCAAGGAGATGCAGAAGTGGATTGAGAGATATGAAGCGGCCAAAGCAGAAATAATAAATGCAAGGATGAGATTTAGAGTAATGAACAGGCGATCACAACCATATCCACGGGATCTCACCCTTCTCCCCACTCACATGTCACTTGATTGGCTATAACTAGCTCTACGTAAAGCCGAATGCGATGGAGAGATAATAAACGAGCGCGAGCGAGAGTTATCATTAGGATGTATGATGCATGTAAGTTTCTTACCTCTTGATGTAATTAAGTAATTATTTGTCGCAATATATGCTATAAAATAGATGCATCTTCATTGTTTTAATGATGCTCTTTTGCAGTACAAAAAGTACAGTGCATTCTGGTCATATGGATGACATTTTCACATGGAACTCATCGATTCAAAGAGAGTCACGTATGATTGTGGGGTCATGGATAACTTCACACAAGATAGCTGAGCAAGTGCTTCGGATACCAATCTTCTCTCCTCACAGTTGGATTATTGTGGAACCATACGCAAAATATATGAAATTGATTTCAGACGATTTAGTATTTTCATTCTTGATGTAAAATGTTTTAGAACTATTTACAACGGTCCCCATGCAACAGCGAGAAAAGACAGTAGCAATTTCTTTGCAATAGAGTCCACCAAACTTTGGACCAATGAAAGTGATACTTTTGTTCTTCTCAAGCATTGTGAGCAGGTGCATACTAATGATTTAATTAATCGAAGCTTTTGTTTTTAAAGATCCATTGATACATGTACTTAAGCATAATTTCATATATATAATTGATGGCATTTGGCACCCATCTTCAATATAGGTGGTTTCTCATTCGAATCGTTCTGATCCAAGATGGTGGTACATGATCCAAGTTGCACCACAAAGTAAGAAAATTTTTGAAGATAGAGATGTGGATATGAAGATGCCACTACCAATGTCAGATCCAATTGATCTGGATGGATCTAGCAAAGAAGATGAAGATCACAATATGAGCCAAGAGGAAGATGCGCATAATGACATCGTACGGGAGGAAGATGGAGATCACGATATTGAGGAAGAAGATGATGATCATCAAGAATCACCACACGTACGATGCTAGAGTACGATGATGATATAGGAGATCAGCTCGGTATAGAGTTAGAGATAGACTTGTTTGGCATGTTAGACTTGGCTCAACCGTTGATGTCAATGCTCTTCATTAATTTTTTTCATCTCAAACTTGGACACAAATAGATGAGCTTCAAAGGCTTGTTGTACATGCTCTTGTACTTTTATTCTCTCAAAGGATCAAACATGTATAAAAAGGGAAAAAAAATTTATCATTGGGAAAAACTATCTTTTAAAGTCGATATGGGAAAAAACACTCTTTGTAAAAAATTGCTATAGGAAACTGTCTCAGTGTCACTATGTAGTGACCATTCACAAGTCTAATAAGTGTCGCTATATAGCAACCATTCAAAATTCTAATAAGTTTTGCTATATAGCAATGCTCTTTAAACGTTGCTATATAGCGACACTTGCCTAAAGTTGCTATATAGCGACACTTAATGAATCCCGCTTTGGTTATTGATGATTAGCGCCCCACGCACGCTAAACATCGGTGCTTAAATGTCAGAATAGGACCCGTGTGTAGTAGTGCAAACTCACTTCAAAATTAGTCTCCATATAGCATATTGTACATGCAATATGGAAAGTGATAACCATTTATCTTCCTAAAGCCATATAGAAAATGGAGAGTAGTGATAAGTTGTATAAGGAGTGATATTTTGTTTGGAGTAATACATAATGTGTTAGTCTTGTCATATCAACAATTAGTCTCTAGATAGCCTCATTTATCTTGATATATAGAGAATGCTATGTATAGAGCTTGCGCTATGTAGAGAGAGGTATTGATGCTAGCATATTATTTAAGTTCAGCCCATCCGCCTTTCACTACCATCTCTTTCTCCCACTGTCCACTGTCTGTCCCTTCCCCTCATCCATCAATGTTCTACCATCTGCGCTCCCCTTCTCTCCGTCCGTTTTCCCTCTGTTTGTCTGTGTATCTTTAATGCATGGGAAGAGGGGACTACCCTGCCATCCCTTATTCCCTAGTGGTCACGATTGCCAAGGAATAAGGAAGGGGTGCACTCCCGATGCTCTCTTTCCTCTCACTGGCTCATCCTCTTGCCCGCTTGCCCTTCGCGGCCTCTCTCCCTTTGTCGCCTGCCCTTCACCATCCCTTGGTGGTATCAACCGCCACCAGGGCAGGGATTTGCAGTGATATTAAAACGTTAGCTTTAAAATGCTATATTAAAATGTTTAAAACGTTTTTAAAGTTGCTCTAGGCATTTTAAAATGCCCAAGTAGTGATTTTTATCGAGGACTGGCTCTAGTTCCTAGTCAGTATACCTATACACCAGCCAGTATCTTGACACACCGCCAATCGGTATTTCCTAGTACCAAACCGGTTTAGGGTACATCGATCAGTTTTTTTCTACACCAACTGGTATAATTAGCAACATCGGCCGGTGTTAGAGACAAGCGTGGCATAGGTATATATAGTACAAGCGTGGCACAGGTATATATAACATCAACAACACCGGCCGGTGTTAGAGACACCGGCCGGTGTTGTTAATGTTATATATACATGTGCCACGCTTGTACTATTCACAAAATTCAAGATTCCTAGAATACTGTGGAGTCTTAGGAAAGACAAGAAGCATAAGAAAGAGGATAAACAAAGCTACAAAGAAATTTGTAAGTTATGTTAGTCCTTTTAAGTTATAAAAAGTATCTAGTGCCAGTGGTGGGCTCGCTTTTGCTGGTCATAATCTACTCGCACTTAGATACTAATTGTAAAATTAGCATTTACATTATACATATTATTAGGTGGAGTAAGTTAGTTGCACCACTCGCACTTAGATACTAATTGGAAAATTAGCATTTACATTATACATACTATTAGATCAAGAGTAAGTTAGTTGCATGTCACATTATACTTAGCTTTGAAAAAATAGATGATTTTGATTTTATGCAAGCAGATGGTATGCGTTCGAGGCAACCATGGTAAGTCTACTTCTTCTCATTTAATATATTGTTCTATTTGTTTTACTACATATTACATGCACTTTAACTAACTCTAACTCTCGTAAATTGGATCTACAGCAAGCTGCGATGGGTCGTCTTCCTATAGATGCAAAGATGCGATGCGCATTTCGGATAGGAACAAAGCCGTGGCTCATTGAGCAAGAGGCAATGGGAGCGATGGTCGATTGGGCTAAGGTGGCTACTCGCACGGTATAAGTTTACTCCTACTTATAATCTCACTTTTTAATTTAAGTTCCAATCCAATTTTCGATTTATATGGTTCACTCTTAGGGTCAAAGCTCAAGCGTCCCATCATCGGAGGTGAGCGATCAATAGGGCCAAGGATCAGACACACGTGATGAGGATGAGGGAGGAGACGCAGCCAATGAGGATGAGGGAGAAGATGCAGCTGACGAGGACCAAGGAACAAGCCAACAAGACGAGGATGATTCAGATTCGGATGAGTAGTAGTGGTAGTAGAATTTTCTTCGCCCTGTATGTCATTTTGTATATCCGCTCGTTTGAGCAATTTTGTATCGCCCTTTCAAAAGGGTAATTTTGTTACAAACAATGTTGTATATGTACGACATGTATATGATTTTGTTGCTCATCATTTCACAAGAGCGATTTTGTATCACCCTTTTTGCAAGGGAAATTTTGTTATAAAAAATCTTAGTTTTGTAATTACAAAAAAAAAAAAAGGATTAGTGGGGCTAAACAGGGCCATAACAAGCCCTGTTTAGCCCCACTAACCCTTTTTTTTAGTTCTGTTAATTGTCACTATATAGAGACATTTAACAATGTCGCTGTATAGCGAGGATTAATAGTGTCGCTATATAGTGACGTTTGTCATTGTCGCTACATAGTGACGTTTATCAATGTCACTATATATAGCGACGCTTTATAGCGACGGTCCTTTTCCGACGCTTTTAGTGACACTTATAGCTACGTTTGTGCCTATGGAAAAAAATTTTAATGTAAAAAGCGTCGGTATTTTCGTCGGAATATGGCCTATGCCTTGTAGTGGACCACGCACGTGGGGCCACAACTGAGGCATCCTATCCATAGTATGTAAGTCTTCTTGCACTCCTCTCGAATCTTTGTCACCAACCAAGTGTTCCCCATAGTAGCCCCCATATTCTTGAAGATATGCATGGGATCCAACAGATGATTGATTGGTAACTGGCCCCAATAAGAAAGCTTGTGAAAGATGGATAGCCTCTTTATACTAGGAGGAGGCTCCTCTCAATTTGCCCTCCAAGCTTGAATCCAGTCATTTGCCTTCAAAGATGGTGGTGGTGGATCAAGCTAGCCTTCATGCACAAGATGGTTCAACAGAAGGTATCGATCATGACCTTCATAACCATTTTCTTGATATGTTTACAGTGTCATGAAAGCACACTCAAACCCTTTCCACAAATAGGACAAGCATGGTACCCACTTATTGCAAGTCTTGCATGCATGCATGAATGTGTTAGTATAAGACATGCTCTAGAAAGAGAGTCATAAAAGTATTATTATACATGTAAAGACACAACCATGTACATGTGCACTCTCCATATCCTGGGTAGTCATTCATGGTCCACATCAAGATTTCCCTAACCAAAATGTCATTGGTATGTCTAGGAGCTCTGGAAATATCAAAGACCTATATGCCTCTCCATAAGATCTATAACTCCTCTATCAAAGGTGCCATGTACATGTCCATATTTTTTGCCTTGTACTTCCTTGACACAAGCAGTGCAAGCATGAGGTGTCCCTTCTTTATTGTTAGCCATGGTGGGATATTGTAATTCACCAAGACTATAGGCCATGTCGACCAAGATGTCAAGCATAACCCAAAAGGGTTCATGCCATTCATGGCTCCCTCGCAAAGTCCACCACCACTGATTGTCTATTGCTTCCAAGCAACACAATCTACAGGAATCCTCAATGTGTTGTCAGTGGACCAATGTGTAGCATGCCAATTCATCAACTCCATTGTGGATTTGCTTTGGAACATGTGCTGTATTCTAGCAATGATGGGAAAGTGTCTGAAGATCTTTATTGGGATCTAATCACCCTACAAGTCAACTCTATATCATTGTTCCCCATACTCTAGACAACTAACCAAATCTCCATGCTCACAACGAAAGAGAATACAATCATGATGACGACAAGCATGGATTGTATCATAATCCATACCCACCATTGTCAACATCTTCTTCACTTCATCTCTTGATGCGAGCATGGTATTTGGTACAAGCAACATCTTATAGAGAAACCTATCACAATTCCAACATACTATGCTTCCAATAATGAGAAACTATGATGATTCTCAAAACAATTAAGATTCAAATTGAGATAAACTATGCGCTAACCTCATTAAGTCCAAGAGACTTATATTGGACCACCCATACTTTTCTTGTAGATTCAAGATTGCGAGACAAGCTCGTAGTTTTGACATCCCAACACCCTCATACAATCGTGTTGATTGCAACTCTTGCACCATAGCCTCAGACTCCAACATCATGTGTACATGTGATATAGTGCCCCTAAAAATAGAATCCATCATGTCCGCCATACCCTTGTCATCATCTGGCACATCCGAGAGACTACCCTCCTCCTCAAAGTGTGAAGGTATACGTGCCCCCTCGCCACCCTCATCATCATGTCTCAAGGTTTTGTGTAAATACAAGATCATGTATCAAGGCATCGTGTAAAGTACGCATGCAATATTAATCACAAACTCAAATAGCATTGACTTACCAATGATCCATCACCACCACTACCAATGATCGATAGTGGTGCGGAATCCTCCCTATACATCTGCAACAAGTGGCACATGGCAATACGGAGTTGATGTCATACTTCTTGCTTGCAATGAGTGCAATGACAATATAACCTCTCAGTAAGCCATTCTGTGCTCCCGATCATTGGCGCATCATCTAACGAGATTCCACTCATTCCTTCCATCTACACCCTTCCAAAATCACAACATAAAATGATTACAATCCACTCAAGATCCAAAAAATACCCTATTGTTAGCTTTTATGCCCTATACCATTGGTATATACTAACTTTAAGCCCTATTTGTCAGTATATATCGACTTTAAGGCATACACAGAGTCAGTATATATCGACGGTTTGGAAACAATACAATGTTAATGTATACAAACGTTGTGCGCTAAAACCCAAAACCCGCGTCGCTGCCCCTCACAATTCCATCACAAAAAAAGCAAACACCTCTCCTCCTTTCTCACCTTCGGCAACCTCACCTTCCTCCAACCTCTTCCCCACACTCCTCACGTCTAACCAGCCCCTCTCCCAACACTTCTGCTCCCTCTCCACCCTTCTCCCTTTCTACTTGTATGAAAGGATATTTTCCAAGAAGGTGTGCCTATTTAAACAATGTAGGTTTTTCCCTTTCTCCATTTCATTTTGTGAGTGTTGAACCATGTTTCTCCTTGCATTGCTAAGCCCATGTGCTCATTTTCATGCTTTAATTTTAGAGTTTAAGGACAAAAAACGAGACTTGGTAAAGGAAAGAAGGCTCACCTCTCCTTTGTTTGGTATTTCTCTACTTTCCCTTCCTTTAGCTGTAGCATGGTGCCAATGGCTAGGAACTACCCAAGGAGCACCACGTATTGGTAAGGATCATGAGTGGGCATAGGCTGGTAGAGGTGAGGTCGATGCCAGGGGTGAGTATGACAGAGTGAGCGGTGCAATCTTGCTTGAGGGACTGATCATTGGGGTCATTATGACAGGTGCCATTGGGGAGGTTGATTTGGGAGGGTCCGATGTCAGTCTTGTCGAGTAGGATGGATGTGTTGAAGTGAGTGATGGCTGCATGCATGGACGCGATGCTGGTATTGTTCCTAAGCAGAGTGAAGTGTTGTGCGCATATGGATGATAGATTGGCCGCTAATATTAGTAGCAGTAGAAAGCTGAGACGAAGCACATAATAATTCATGGCTACCGCCATCTTGTCGATGAGGTCGTGGTAAGGGAGATGTAAATAGGGATGAAGAAGCAAATGGAATTGTAGTGGTAGTAGAGGTCATGTAGATTAGCTATTGATTATAGCTCCCCTACCAAGGTTGCCAATAGATCGATAGAAGCAAGTTGGAAATCCAAGAGATTTGAGTAGTAGCAAGTCTCAGGGGGGTCACTATGTATAAACCCTCTATACCACGTGCGTTCAAGGCATATTTCTAAAATCCCTTATTTGTATAAATTTTTCATTAATAAAATGTACCCCTTTTCTATACAAATCTGTAAATTTTTTCCAAAACTATTTTAAATAGTCCCTTATGTATATTTATTTCTGTAAATTTTAGAAATAAAAAATATCCTTTTGTTGAACTCACGTGATAGGGTTACATATGATGAGTGACCCCCCCGAGTTGATTAGAAATTCGAGTGCAGATCAAGAAGGTAAGTATTGTAGATAAGCTTGATCGATAGCAGCAACTGTCAACGCACAACCAAGCTATCTATAGGTTGTTCGAAGGCTCACTAGGCTTGATTGAGTACTATTAATGCATATCACTCAAGAACAAGGCTGATGCCCAACTCGTGCATCACAACAAACTTATATATGGAGCTAGACTTTTGCTCATGATGCTGGAGTTGGTTAGTGACTCCCTTGCACATTGTTCCACCAGAGCCATCTCAAAAGCACGGTTCTCTCCATTGCATCTTTGCCATCAGTCATCTCTACCTTGTTGCATCATGATCATCATGTATCTAAGGTAGCTCTTACGTCCTCGTCTTCCATGTATTGCCTTGCAACCACTTCTTGCTAACAACACATGATCACTCACGGCCTATTTTGGAGTCTAAGGGGGTGCACTTGCAAAAACACCCTTTTGTAAGGATCTGTATCATCTGCTTGTAGTCATTAGATTGTGTGGCATAACCAAACCTTGCACTCCTCAGCACATTGGGGCACCTAAAAGCATGTTGACTAGCTTTTCTTATTGTTTTTCTCATTGTTTGAGAATTGGAAGCCCTTCACCATTCAACACAATGCCACATTGCATGCTTGACACAACTCTCACATCAATATTGTCACCTCACCTGCTCTCAATGAGGATATCATGGAAGGGCAACAATCCGAATAGACTCTAGAGAATGACAATGTGGAACTCTACCAAATAATACTGCAACTCAGTTTAGTCTTGCTCCCGCAACATAAGGACTCAAGCATGGAAATCCAAGAGGATACCATTCCACATAATGACTTTGCAAGAGAGCCAAATAGCATACCTCTCTAGGAATCACAAGTCACCAATGTTGACGACTCCATGACTCTAAAGTCACAACCCCCAGATGTCTCCCCTATCATGTGAGTTCAACAGAAGGATATTATTTATTCCTAAAATTTACAGAAATAAAAATACATAAGGGACTATTTAAAATAAATTTGGGAAAAATTTATAGATTTGTATAGAAAAGGGGTACATTTTATTAATGAAAAATTTGCAGATAAGGGATTTTAGAAATAGGCCTTGAACGCACGTGGTATAAAGGGTTTATACATAGTGATCCCCCCGAGGCACCATATAACAGACTATTGTTTAAGACATAGATCAAAATTCCACATGGGCACATGGGAATCAACTATATGTCCAATACAAGCAAGGCCATAGCACATTCCAGATCATACAACATCATAGCCAACAGTTACAACAATGGTCTCAATTATTTGCTACCATGGTGTCAGATGAACAGGAAAGAGAAATGAAAAGAGAGATGCTCCCATCACTCCAATCCAAGCTACAAAGTGCCGAGATTGAAATTATGAAACTCAAGGAAAGCATGGCAGATGAAATGCAGAAAAAACTCCTTGCACACAATGCTCTAGCAGAAAGTAGAGAGGATGGCCTACAAGCCATGGTTTCTATCCAAGATAAACACCTATAGCTATCTAAGGCCTTGAACCAAAAGGAAAAGGTCGAGTTATCCCTCTCCCATATGCAAGCCACTTGTGATGATATAAAAAAGGAATTGGTGCAATTAAATGAAAGATTATTACTTAAAGAGGATCAGCTCCATGCCACATTAGACACAAACAATGAGTTGCAAAACAGCCTCAAAGAGGGTGAACATCAAATTCAAGCACTAGAGAAGGAAGGCATGGAATCAAGGGAGATACTTGTGCACACCAAAGAAGAACTAGAAACTCAAGAACAAAAGATACTCCAACTCCACGTGCTTAATGATCAAGTTCCAGGGCATCCAAAAGCAGCTCAACAATTCAATAGTCTAAAGCTTGCATACACCTCCACATTAGGTAAGTATAAAGATAAGTGCATGGAGTGGCAAAGTCAAAAAGCTATAATTTCCAAGTTGGAAATTCAACTACTGGGTCAAGCTGATGATGATGCGGAGGGGTCAGCACAAGATCTTTTGATACAAGGCATCACTACATTATACCAAGAGCTTGTTGCAGTCCTCTAGCAAGAGGATCACCTAGAAGGAAGAATACGCATACTCTAGAATCAAAATGTTACATGCAGTATTTGGTCTTGATTAAACTAGACCAGTAAGCACAAAGAATCTCTAAGATCTAAGCTAGCACATGGATGAAGATGAGAGGAATGTGTTATGTCTCTTAGTGCATGCAAATCTCATACAAGTAAAGGCTGATGCAATACTACATTATGAATGCTTGATGTGAAGCCCCCCTCTTCGAGTAGTAGCTGGACTCCTACCTTTACTGCAACAATCACCAACAACTTCCATGTGATACGACTCCCAGAAAAATCCAAAATTAAGGCTGTCAATGCCTACCAGAAGTGATAGGGATCTGTCAGAGGAATATGTGGTCTACCTTCAATCTAGTCTCCCCTATCTTGCCACTCTTTGTTCTGATCTACTCACATCCCTGCCTAACTCCAACACTATCCTCCATACCTTTCTAGAAATCCACGCTAATCCATATTCCTTGCCATGCCTCTTTGCCCATGCCTCTCAACACTATCGCCTAATCCAGGAATCTAATTCCTATCATCCAGTTACACCTTACTTTTTTCCAACACTTGACAATCCATCCCTTTGTGCAAGTGAAGGATCAAGGAGGATCAAAGCACCATGAAAGAGACATAGGGTAGCAAACAACACTATATTAGAGAATTTGGGAAAATCCCAATTCCCACGAAATAAAATATAGTCACTTCAAAAGTAAATTTTGATATTTTTTATTGAAACATTAGCTCCATTGAGGACCCAAGTTTCAGTTATGTTGGGGGAGACTAGACCATGCACAATACTTTCCCAATTCCTAGAGCCCAAGCAACAAGCTTCCGTATGTTGCTATGGCAAAAGGCCTTAATAGATGTGAACATGGTCCCATGGCCAAAACATTTGTTGATTTGCTAGTGAAAGAAAGATGTTTGTTGTTTCATATACATCAAAACCACAAACAAAAGCCAATTTATAGATGTTGCATTAGGAAGATTCATTGGAGTAAATTAAATTGCAGTATTGATATATGCAATAGGATTGTTATAGAGCTTTGACATCCATCATATAAATGTGTGTTCAAAAACAAAATTAAACTTGCAACAACTGTCAGTTTATATGTTGATAAATTGCACTATTGACATATGCAATAGGATTATGGTAGAGCTTTGACATCCATCATATAAATGTGGTGTTCAAAAACACCGTTCCATCACAATAGAGCTCATGAAACTCAGAGACATGGTCTTGATAAAAACCTTTTTTTTAATTTCTTTCTCGTGCTAAATATAATCAAAGCCATTGACACATAGCCAAATTTGCAACTAAATTTTGCATCACATCGTTTAACATAATCATTAACAATTCCATACTAGTATTCATACTCACAAAGTAGCTCATCTCCGAAGGAGATATCCTTTATGGTTTGCACAGTAATGTAGCCATGGGCACTCAAATCTCCTTGTGACTTTTGAGCCCAAGGTGGTAGCTTAGGGATGTATACAAATATAACATTTGTTCTTTCTTTATAATACATTGAGCTATTTATATATCCAGCAATGTTTCCATACAATACATCTCCCACAATACATTTCACATCTGTCAATGGCTCAATGAATGGATCTTCAAACATTCCATAAGTCTTCATCCTTGGGAAAAACTTGAGGAGAGATCTCCAAGTATCATAATCATACTTTGGACCATTATATACCATCAAATCTTGTTTCTTCTTGATGCTCGTATGTACAAAAAGACCATATCCTGCCCCAGGTATTGTTGATTTCTTTACTTCATAATGGATGCCATTCATTTCAAACACGTGCTCAATGGGTATGGGCAATTCATGTTTCCATAAACCATTGGATGCAGGATCAAAATTTGTAATAAGATAGCTCTTCAACTTTTTAGGACAATCTGCAACACCTATCATATGTTTAAAATCAAAGAATCATTCTTTTAGTGGAGGAATACAAACTCACATCACAAAGCACAAAGCATTTTTGCCACAAGGTACTAACTCAATGTCTATTAATTCTTTCACAAAACAAATTGAAACATAATGTTTTGCAAATCGAATCTAACCAAATAGTGTCCAAATATAAATCAAAATGTAGGTACAAATGTTTTAGTTGAGCATTTGTGTCTGTAACTCTAATTAACAAGATCACCCAGATTCACTAAGGGTTATCTATGCAATAAAATTGAATCAAGTTGGCTAAGAATGCCCTTGCAGCATCAGCAGTGATTCCCCTTTCCTTGCATCCAAGAACCATAGCAAAGCGTTTTGCCTCACTATCTTTCAACGGCCCCATTTTGGCAATTTTTCCTAGCATGCATTCTTCCTCTTCATTCAATGTAACATGTTGAGCATGCACCATACTTCTTGTAGTAGGACCAGTCCCTCTCACTCTAGTTTTGGTTATAGGTAAAGCAACACCTTTCTCTGTGTCTTTTTTTGAACTACGAGTAGACATATGAGATTCGACATTCATCCTTTCGAGCACTTCTTTGTTTTTTTCTTTGAATTCAAGGATCACTGGTTGAAAATAATAGAACATATCATGCCCTTCGATAATCGGAGCTTGACCAAATCTGTTAGAAGAGATGGCACTGCGCACATCTACTGCATCATCTAGCATCTGTAGGTACGGCAATAACTCATGAAGCAAAATAGAATCACCACAATCTATATCAAATTTTGTAGGGAAAATGCAATTTTCTGCTGGATTAACACAACCCGTGTAAGGCGAAACGTCAATGAACACTGTTCTTGCTGGTTTGCATTCCTCTTTGAAACAACACCACACTCTCATTAATGGTTTAAACTCCGCTTCCACATTCATCCTATCTGGTCGAATGATTCTACTCTTTGTATGCTTGTGGCATGCCATCGCACCCCAAACCATGAAGAAATGTAACTTTCTATTAACATGATGCTCCAAAGTGTCCAGCATGTGTTGCACCATGCCCTTTTCTCCTCCAGTGGACCAAATGCCAACATGGCAGTGATCGAGCAACCATTGTAGAAACTCTAAACACCCAGGACGGAGAACAAGCCAATGCTTCCCATTGTGCAAGCTCACATGTTTGTTTGACTTCGAAAAACAACGCTCGAGCAATAACCCTTTCAAATCTATTACCACTGCTAGTCTTATTTTTGTTATCACCTCTTTTGACATTATTTCTGAGGGTGACATTATGTCTTCTCCTTTATCTTCTAAGATTTCTTCTTGTACCTTGGCTTCATACAATGACATTGCATCTTCTCCTTTACCTTCTAAGCTTGCATCCACATTTGTCAATGGAACATTAACTCCAGACATTGCATCCTCAACATTTTCAATCAACCATGTTGAGCTTGGAACTTGCATGCTAATGTTCAAATTAGGCACATAATGAATCATTGGATCAGGTGTCATATATACAGGCAATGCTTCTAGCGATGTGAAATTGAGATGGCCAAGATCTGTTGATAAACAAGGAAATGAAATTCATAAGTAGAAACAAACTGAAGATTGAGTTGGAAAACCAAATTGTCAAACTTTAGGTTGTGTGCTCTCAATGAAATTTGTTTGAGTGAAAGCAATCATGTTTTTCTTTTTCAAAACAAAATTGGATTACTAAAAAAAAGAAAGCATATGCATAGTATACCCCTAAAGTTATTGAATCTATACCCTTTCAAGTTATTTTAATCCCCAAAACTACATATCCTTACAATGCCAAAAACCTTTGCATAATAGATAGAGTGGAGTCCAACATTGTCTAGCATTGCCCAAGTGTTCCCACTAAGAAAAGATTTGGCCAAGCGGCCAAAACATAATTGAGCATTCATATGAAGTGAATAAGGATAGAAACAACAATTTACACTAATTCATTCATCACGAAACATATTCAAGAATACATATGTTCATGTTTGAATTATGGCAATGAGATAGAAGAAATTTCCAAGTAATATTAAAAGATCCTTGGAACAAAATTAATACATCATATGGAGAATATAGCAAGATAACATATGGAAAACATGAACACCATATAAAAGGACAATTTCAAGGACCTGTTGCTTCCTCTTCTGTTTCCCAAAACTTTGAAGCGTGTTTTTGTAAATGCTCACGCTGCTCTTCATTGAAGGGTTGAAGCTCTTTTTGTCCTGGTATGGTATCAATTTCTTTATCCCCTCCACCTTCAGTTATATCATCTTCTTTTGGTACCCCCTCTATTGCCAATATTGGTTCTTGCAAGCCAGCCCATTGTCGAATTTCATGATTACTGTAAGCATACGTGCAACAAATACTTTCCACCTTTGCTAACTCCTCATAAGTCTCAACAACTAAAACAACACGCCTCTTACAAGAAAGAGACTCTATTGCAGCAAGCCCCTCAGAGAACAAGTCCAATACATACTCATCTTCTCGGCAGAAACCCATGATCATGTCTTTCATGATACTTGAACGTTTTCTTTTCAAGGACAATTCAATGTCAAATTCATCATCATCATCCTCATCATCATCATCCTCATCACCTGATTCTTCTCCACCACTTGATTTTTCATATTTTTCATCTGCAACATATATTGATGGCTTACATTGTGCATTGGTATAGCGCTCAATATCGTTGAAATGCTTTTCCTTGCTTACCAGTACACAGGCAATTAAGCCATCCATAGATCCAGTGACAAATATATCTGCAGTTTCAAAATTAAGGCAACCAAAGTGTATTTTATATTGTCCGCATGTCTTATTTAATGCATTCTTCAAACATGATACATGATCCATGGTCAAGAACACTACAAGAAGGAATTGCACTAGGGGAGAAGCGATTGTCATCAAGCTTTTCAACAAACACTCAAAGCGATCCTCGTTCCAATTTCTACTTCTGCTTGGTCCATACATTACGTCCAAAAAAGCAACCCCTATTGCCATTGGCTCTTGGTACACATTATGTATAAATTCCATTCCCTCCATGTTTGAACCGACTGTGTAGAACCTCCAAGGCCGGGTGGAATTCGGTCCATGACTTGAACCTTCACTTTGTTCCATAATCCACCTTAGATACCCCTTTGCAGCATCAGGCAATGGTGGAGTTTCCTTGCCCTGTTGAAGCTTCAGTTTTAACCATGAATCAGAGCAACCACGAATCCGATGATACAATTCTGGAGTAATTTTAAAATGTAATCTGCACTCATCCCAATTTTTTAACATTAAAGAAGGCCGTTCTGCCGATATAAACATATAAAGTTCTTCTTGTAGTGCAGCATCTCTCTTGATCTGCATAGCTCGTCCTTCAATATCAAGAATCATGGCATCAGTCTTTGTTTTAGTTATGACTACTCTACCTTCCTTAATGTCATTTTGAATTTGACCAATTTGATCATCACTCAATCCACGCAAGCATCTAAACATTGAGACTGTGGGTTGCCTACGGCATTTTCCATCTTGTGAATATTTGCCTGCAATGTAATCCTCAAGGATGGAGATCCAACCATCATAAATGGCATCGCTTGTAATTATCATATGTACATCCTTCGTGGCAAAGCTATTGCCCAATGTTACCTTGCCAGTGTCAATGAAAGCCTACAAGATATATGAATCCATTAGAATGCAATAATTAAGAAAACATTCTTGTAAAAAATGATTCATAATTAAAATATGTACTTACATCCCAATTCTCACGATCTGGATGTCCTTTTGCAAGCCCTTGTTGTGCTTTCTTGGGTTTGTTAAAGAGAATCCATTGTCCCCTCACCTGCTTAAGTATATCAATGTATGGAGATTGTCTCAAGATATTTTGAGACTCTAGGTTTGCCATCTTTGATATCTCCACACAAAAGCGTGCGGGACAATTCACTACAATCCTCGCCTGACGGGTGCGGTAGTAGTTCTTTCTTTGGGCCGTGCTGTTATCATCATTAGATGTGAATATTTTAGCAGCATATATTGAATGTTGTCCAGATAGTATCCAATAGTGGCACTTGGTTAAATCCTTTTTATCTACCCTTTCTAGGGGTTGCTTTGTTTCAGGATTGAAAGGCATTAAATCTGCTACAGCAGCAGGAGGCCTAGAGTTATAACCGAAGTCTGCAGCAAGCTTCTCCACATGCTCTTTGTTCAACCCTCTATATACATAGCTTGGAGGAGCTTTTTGACATCTTGCAACTGGAATTGGAAATGTTGCATGCAACCCGAATGGGTAGTATTTTTCATATTCCACCAAGCCTGATGGTTTCTTTTGCCCTTTTTTTCCTATGACCTTTCCACTTGGCTCCAATTCACTACCACTGCTTCTTTCCACAATTGCTAGCATACCCTCTGGAGGTGTTCCTTCCTCTGGTACATCAATTATAGTGAGCTTTCCTTTCTTTGCCCCTTCTCCACTACCACCTGGTGCTTGAACCATAGTCAACTTTCCTTTCCTTGTTCCTTCCCCACTATCTTCCCCACTCTTGCGCTTCTTTAATGTTGCTGAAACTTTGCGATATGATTCAATGATTGTTGTCACTGTGTTAATTTCATTTTCATCAATTGATTCCACACTTATCCAGCCTCTTGAGTGCATGTTGTCATCTACATCAGACTTCATACGAGATGCTTCATAATCACTAGGATCCAAGAGAAATTTCTTATTTTGATTTATAATGATTAACAATCCAATATCTCCCTCTTTTCCAACCACATCTTCTGTGATTTGATGTACCGATCCAACACAAGTGTATGTACTTTTGTTAGGTAACAAAACAAATAAGTGAACTCGTGTCAACTGTGCTCCCTCAATACTGTATATGTCAAAGTACCATGGTATGCTTTTTTCTCCAAATCCACTTACAACTTTCTCAACCTTCTTCACATTTGTGTCTTTCCTGTAAAAAATCCAAGCAATATACAAACTATCATCTTTATAATCTTTAATGTTAGACAAAACACATTATCAATAAACATATCTGAAATAGAATCAAGAATTAACAGCAAACATAGTGGTAGATTTGAGAAATCACCAAGGTCTAGGAAGATTTCTTATGGGCTTCTTTTAGAGCACTGGAAAGGGAGGTTTGGACGTGTGACAAAATCTTAAGGGCTTCTTTCAAAGCACCAAAGTTTGGGGAGATTAGCCTTGTGGCCAGATCTTGTGGGCTTCTTTCAAAGCACTAGATCTGGAGAGATTTGGTCGTGCGGCCAAATCTTGCTAGCTTCTTTCAAATCGGTCAAATCTTTCTAGCTTCTTTTAAATCACTGGATCTAAAAAGATTTGGCCGTGTGGCCAAATCTTGCTAGCTTCTTTCAAATCGGTTAAATCTTTCTAGCTTCTTTTAAATCACCTGGGTCTAAGGAGATTTGGTCATGTGGGCAATTGTTGCTAGCTTCTTTTAATCACGAGGGTTTATGGAGATTTGGCCGTGCGGCCAAATCTTTTCAAAGCAGCAGGGTTTGGGGAGATGTGGCTGTGGGAGATTTGGTCGTGTGGCCAAATCTTTTTAAAGCAGCAAGGTTTAGGGATATTTAGCTGTGGTGCCAAATCTTCCTAGCATCTTTCAAATCACCAAGGTCTAAGGAGATTTGGCCGTGTGGCCAAATCTTTTTAAAGCAGTAAGGTTTAGGGAGATTTAGCTATGGTGCCAAATCTTCCTATCTTCTTTCAAATCACCAAGGTCTAGGGAGATTTGGCCGTGTGGCCAAATATTTTTAAAGTAGCAAGGTTTAGGGAGAATTAGCTGTGGTGCTAAATCTTCCTAGCTTCTTTCAAATCACGAAGGTCTAGGGAGATTTGGCCGTGTGGCCAAATCTTTTTAAAGCAGCAAGGTTTAGGGACATTTAGTTGTGGTGCCAAATCTTCCTAGCTTGTTTCTAATCACGGGTGTCTAGGGAGATTTGGCCGTGTGGCCAAATCTTTTTAAAGCAGCAAGGTTTAGGGAGATTTAGCTGTGGTCCCAAATCTTCCTAGCTTCTTTCAAGTCACCAAGGTCTAGGGAGATTTGGCTGTGTGGCCAAATTTTTTTAAAGCAGCAAGGTTTAGGGAGATTTAGCTGTGGTGCCAAATCTTCCTAGCTTCTTTCAAATCACCAAGGTCTAGGGAGATTTGGCCGTGTGGCCAAATCTTTTTAAAGTAGCAAGATTTAGGGAGAATTAGCTGTGGTGCTAAATCTTCCTAGCTTCTTTCAAATCACGAAGGTCTAGGGAGATTTGGCCGTGTGACCAAATCTTTTTAAAGCAGCAAGGTTTAGGGACATTTAGTTGTGGTGCCAAATCTTCCTAGCTTGTTTCTAATCACGAGTGTCTAGGGAGATTTGGCCGTGTGGCCAAATCTTTTTAAAGCAGCAAGGTTTAGGGAGATTTAGCTATGGTGCCAAATCTTCCTAGCTTCTTTCAAATCACCAAGGTCTAGGGAGATTTCACCGTGCAGCCAAATCTTGTATGTTTTGAAAGAAGCTAGGAAGATTTGGCCATGCGGCCAAATCTCCCCATTTAAAATTCAAAATTCAAATCTTAAGATTCAAATTTTGAATCTGAAAATTCAAAATTCAAAATTCAAAATCTTAGATTCAAAATTTAAAATTCAAAATTGAAATTTTGAATCTTAGATACAAAATTCAAATTTCAAATTTCAAGATCTAAAAGTCAAATCATACACTAAAGACCCTACTTTCAAATCACACTTTGAGATTCGTACTTTTACAACTCTTGCTTTCAAATCGTGGTGTTTTGAAATGGAAAAGATGGAGAACATGCAAGAATCAGGTACACTTTCTATTTCTTTCGTTTTCTTACTTGGATGATTGAGTAGCCATTGTTGTTCGTGAGCTTGGCTCTTTGGATTTCAAGCAGGCACAGGATTGTGCTTCCGTGAAAAGCCACGGGATTGTGCTTCCGTTTGGATGGTCGTAGTTCCAGAAACTTAAAGAAAAAGTTTCATCCGCTAGTAGGGTGGCCAAGATCCGCTCGTGGAAGTAGAGATGCCAGTGATGGAAGGAGAAGAAAACCCACAATCCGTGAACTTAGAAGAATAGCTTCTCAAGGGAGGGAGGGGAGCGCAGCAGCCGTGTGGAGAAGGAGACGACGACGAGGAGGAGTGTGGAGAAGGAGACGATGAGGAGGAGGCGCTGCAGCCGAAGGCAAGGACGCAGTAGTGGAAGGGAGGGAGGGGAGCGCAGGAGCCGTGTGGAGCCGTGTGGAGAAGGAGACGACGAGGAGGAGGAGCGTGGAGAAGGAGACGACGAGGAGGAGGCGCTGTAGTCGAAGGCAAGGAGGGGAGCGCAGGAGCCGTGTGGAGCGCCGTGTGGAGAAGGAGACGACGACGACGACGACGACGAGGAGGAGTGTGCAAAAGGGGACGACGAAGAGGAGGCGCTGCAGCCGAAGGCAAGGACGCAGCAGCAGGGGGGAGCGAGGGGAGCGCAGCAGCCGACGACGATGAGACGACGGT
This sequence comes from Dipteris shenzhenensis, assembly GCF_047967505.1. Lineage (NCBI taxonomy): Eukaryota > Viridiplantae > Streptophyta > Polypodiopsida > Gleicheniales > Dipteridaceae > Dipteris > Dipteris shenzhenensis. The sequence goes on along the minus strand of NC_141608.1, from coordinate 23,887,561 downwards.
GAAATTTCAGAAGCAAACGCGAGGATGAGGATGAGGATGAGAGAAAAGGAAGGGGTGGGAGGGAAGGAGGGATCCCCCAAAAAAGCATGCACACCCCAAATAGCATGTAGAGCAAAAAAAAAAAAAAAAAAAAAAAAAAAGACCTCTTTCTAATCCAACTATTGAGTGTGGAACCTATGGAATGTTTACTTGGTATTGGAATTTTAAAATCTACATAGTTAAGTGCACATTGTTAGGACAAATCTGGGATGGGGAACCTCCCGGGACCTCTCATTTTGACATAGTTTTGAAGTTTTTTGCTTGCAATTAGCTAACCAAGGGTGGAGGAGTGTTTTCCAAGAACTACCCCATCTAAGACATTGTCCTAAGGCTCTCAAACCACCCTAGTTACACATTTGAGATCTAGGAAGGGAGAGAACAAGGTGAGCCTAGCACTTCATCCCCATGAAGAGATGAATTCAATTCCTTCTCATAGTTTTACTTTTTATGCTTGGTTTAAAAGGTTTGTTTAGCTTTGCCTTTTAAAGTTTTGGTTTTTTTAATAGTTTTAGATTTTTAGGTTTGCTTTTAAAGTAAAAGTACGATTTTAAAGTGTAATAGCGTGAATCATGAAAAGCATGTACGATGTTTTTGAAAGTAGGATCTCTAGATACTAATTTCAAAATTTGAAACTTGAAACTTGAAATTTGAATTTTCAAATTTCAAATTTGAATTTTAAAATTTAAAATTTGAATTTTAAAATTTAAAATTTAAATTTTGAATTTTGAACTTTAAATTTTAAATTTTAAAATTAAATTTAACTTTTGAATGTTTGAAGATTTGGCCATGTGGCCAAATCTTCCTACTGGTTTGAAAGAAGCTAGCAACATTTGGCAGCATGCCAAAATTTTCCCAAACCCTGGTGCTTTGAAAGATTCGGCCACACGGCCAAATCTCCCAGAACCTAGTGATTTGAAAGAAGCATGCAAGATTTGGTTGCGTGGCCAAAATTCCCCATACCCTAGTGCTTTGAAAGAAGCCTACAAGATTTGGCCACATGACCAAATCTCCCCAAGTTTGAAAGAATGCCACAACCAAATCTTCTCAGTGCTTTGAAAGAAGTCACCAAGTCTGGAATGATTTCACCATGCATCCAAATCTTGCCAGCTTCTTTGAAAGCACCAAGGCCTGAGTAGATTTGGCCATGTGGCCAAATCTTATTGCTTCTTTCAAAGCACTAGTGTCTTAGAGATTTGGCCATGTGGCCAACTCTTGTTGGCTCCTTTCAAAGCACCAGGGTATGGGGAGATTTGACCATGTGGCCGAATCTTGTGGGCTTCTTTGAAAGCACCAAGGTATGTGGAGATTTGGCTTCTTTCAAACCACCAAGGTCTAAGTAGATTTGGTTGTGTGGATAAATCTTGATGGTTTCTTAAAAGCACCAGTGTCTCGAGAGATTTGGTTGTGTCGACAAATCTTGCTATCTCCCTTTCAAAGCACCATGGTCTGTGAAGATTTGGCCATGTAGCCAGATTTTGCTGGCTAAAATTCAAAGCACCAAGGTTTAGGAAGATTTGGTCGTGTAGTGAAATCTTGTAAAGCATTTTCATCCTAAGTCACACCATCAGATATCAATATTGAACTATAACAAATGTTATGTATGCAGGTGCCACATTGAAAGTGGGGGTTAAAGTCAACTTGCTTATCAGTGGAAAGATTGTTGCCATTGGGACAATATTCTCTACATCACATGATGACATGTGCCAAGGTGTGCCCTTGGGAGAAAACAATGTATCAGTGGCGATCGATATTTGTATGGATGAAAGTGCACTTCTTCCATTTCCTACAATGGATGCATTCTTAGTCTATGAGGCTTTGGGTAGTGTTGTTCGTTGGAAAGCACGATCAATGAGTTGTGTGGACAATGTCAATGGAGCTATTTTACCAATGAATGATATAACATCAGATACCATTGATGTTGAACCTCTATGTGAATATGATGAGTTTTCCATTCGAGAATCATGGAAGGACAAGAAAGTTTTAATATGGGATGAGCAGAAAACCAAGAGCATTGCTGAGGGTGTTGTTTTGTATGTCTACCCATTTGAACCTATAAACTTTGAGATGCTTGGTGAAGGTAATCTGGGTGTGGGAATTGAAAAGTATCATAGTGATGTATCAGGCATCGATACCATCCACTTAATAAAATGGCCCATTGCACAAATAACCTTTTTAGATGGAACTTCATTAAGAATCGATGACACCATGAATTTTCCAAGTGGTTCTAGGCAAAAGCACATGGAAGATGAGGACCCAAATGAAAAATCCACAAAAAAGAGGCGTTACTGCATGATAAAGAGGAAAGCTAAAAAACACAGCATGCCATTAGCATCATCTAGACTCACTAGGGATGCAGTCACAAAAGTATCTATGATTGATTGTTGTAAAAAAAATTGTTGTCAATTTGCCGATCGTCAAATGATATCCAAATTACGCATAGAGTATTGGGGCCAAAGTTTGGAGGCTCGCACCAATTATGTATATGACACTCTTGGGGTTGCTTGTCGAAAAGATGACAATGGGCAGTTCAAATATGTCTTTTCATTGAATGGTATTCAAGTTTGTTGTAGAGCATGGTATGAAATGCATGGTATTCCAAAAACAACATTTTATCGATACAGGGAGCAATTTGAAATTGGTATACGAAGGTGCATGCATGGTAATAAAGGAATCGTGCGGAGAGGTTGGGACCACACAGAACTGGGTAGAGCCATAATCCAAGATTTTGTGGATAACAATTCTGAGCGTATGCCACACAAAAGTAGAACACTTCAGGATGGATCAAGGGAAACACAGCTGGTGATACCGGATGTATACAAGCAGGTTGATATTCTCTATGAGGTTAACATGCAATTAAAGCATAGTTTGGGTTGTAAGGAGATGTCAACTTCCACATTCAACCGTATATGGAACTCTGAATTCAAGCATGTAACTTTGTCAAAAACAAGTGAATTCTCTAAGTGTGGTTTATGTAGTGCAATCAAGGCTCAGCTTGCAGCGACAAAATGCCAAAATGAACGTAATAAGTTGATGGAAGATAGAAGAAAGCACATGTTACAACAAAAAAGTTGTAGAAATGTGTACTACACTTGGCGCAGATTTTCTGAAATGTATCCTCAGACATACTTGTGCATTATCCATGATAAGATGGACCAAAAGAAGACAGCCATCCCTAGATTACGCAATCGTTCAAAGGACACAGACAAATCCTTTCAGCTCCCAGTGGCTTTGACTGGCATGATAACACATGGACATGGTCAAGGACGTTATGGTCACTTTTCTTTATCCTTGTGGCCATCGGATCCTAACTTCACAATCGGTTCATTGGCTTTGTGTTTGAGAAATCTTGAAAGATTTGATAACCATGCACTTGGAGATTTGGTACATGATGGGATGCCAAGGTCTGATAATGCTCTGCTAAATGCACTAACCTCGAGAGAAGCATTGGATTCTCACTATGTTTCTAATGAAAAGCAACAACTTCATCTTGGAGCAGTGGGTGGAACATTCAAAGACCTTGGACTTGGAAGTTCCCATCAAGAAAATCCTTATAAGAAGCTACCCGAACACCTATTGTTGCAGTTGGATAATTGTGGTTCTGAAAACAAGAATAGGTACTTGTTTGCTTACCTATCATTACTTGTTGCTCGAGGGATTTTCAAGTCAATTCAATTGGGATTCTTGATGGTTGGGCATACACATGAGGATATTGATGCAATGTTCAGCAGGTTTTCAGAGAGGTTAAGAACTAGCCAAACATTGACATTTGCACATCTCATGGATACTTTTAGACAATGTGAGGAGTCTTCTCCAACGCCATTTTTGGTAACGGAAGTCCCTGATTTCAAGAGCTATGTTGATGGATGCCTATGCGATGGGCAAGATGCTTTAGTGGGACACTCAAAGCCTCTCCAATTTCGGTTCTTTATGCGAAATGAAGTTCCTATCATGCAATATAAAGTGCATCCACGATCATTAGATTGGCAACCAAGTGAAGGTGGCATTGAGTTGTGGAAGAGACATCCGGATGGTCATCCAATGCTACCAAGTGGAGAGCCACCTTGTGTACCCATGTTCGAGTATGTGAAGGATCACTCACATGTGATAGTTGGTATCAAGGAGTATGTACACTTTTGGGAAAAATGGGCACACCTACAAGGTCCAGAAGCATCTTTCACAAAGTTTTACAAGCCAGTAGTGAAGTACTGGAAGAACATGATTGATGAGCTTCATAAACCAAACAATAGTGTAGAGGGCATGTACGAGAGATTTTGGCCAAAGACGCAACATATTGATTGTGTGCAAGTAGTTGATAATGAAAACGATGAGTTTCAAGGAATTGAAGAGTTGAATGATCACTATTGTGGACCTCAAAGGAAAAAGCCAAAACAATCATTTGATCCAATGATTGATGTACAAAAAGGACACTTTCTTTTGGTCCGACCAGCAGAAAAAATTTACCCAATTTGGCTAGGCATTGCTCAAACTGATGTACAAAAGGATAATAAATCTAAAAATTTCAAGAAGGTTTTCATACAATATTGGGCACCTATATGCAAAAGACGCAATGCACAAATTGAGGAGGTGTATGCAGATTGTTGGAACAAGATTTGGATGTGCAATAAAGGTGATCCTCCACGTTGGGAATCTGTTGATGCTATTGTATGGTCATGGGTTCCAAAAGGTAACCTCTCAAAGAAGGTTTCCTCAAAGAGTAGCAACCTCCCCATCAAGGTGAAGATACCAACCATTGCATGCAAGCGAGCTTTATCTAGTTTGTCTCATAGTACAGATTCCAACCCTGATGTTGACTCCACAATGGAGTGAAGGGTACTTGAAAAGCTTGACTTTTTTTTCCTTGCACAACGATAATTTAATTGAATACTGACAAATATTTGGAAGGTATGACATTGATCTTTTTTCTTTATCTTTTTTGTTTGTAGACCATTGCTTTGTGGTTGCAAGTTCTGCACACTTGACAAAATATCAAGGACTAGTGTTGCATTCTTACTTTTTCTCCAACTAAACTAAAATGGTGTTTTTGAACACCACCTTTTTTCGAGAAGAGACAAACAATGCTTCGGTGAACTCAAACATATGATGTTTTTTTCTCGGCTAATGCAGAACATTCACACTCCAAACTGTGAGCTTCATATACACGGCCAAATCCAATGAGAAAGTCAATGGAGTGCACTCAATGCATTGTAATTGCAACCCCTCAAAAACTACCATGCATTGGTTGAAACCTCAACATTTGACATTTTATTTATGTTGATGCAAACCATGCACATTTGTGAGATTTGGATGGACTGCCAAATCTATGGGAAAAATGAATGAAAAACATTGAATGTTACATAATTACAACCCCTCAAAAATTCCCAAATTATCAGGATTTTCCCAAATTCTCTAATATGGTGTTAAACACTCAATCTATAGCAATCTATATTGTCAACAATACATGATAGGCTTCTTATATAGAGAGAGCCTTTAGAATAGTCAAACCATGTGGGATCCTCTCATCCACATCTCTCCTTGTGGATATCCTCAATCCACATCTCCACATCATGTAGTCCACATCCTAGGGTGGCTACTTTAATTCTTTCCTATACCATACCTTAGCCCTTTAATCTATGTGCTCATGGCACCATATCTCAACACCTCCCCTTGGTGCCATGATTCTTTGGCTACTGCAAGGTGGTCATATGTGAGTTACATTCCATCACCTCCCCTTAGTGCTCGCATTGCTACTTAAGGTGGTCAAGTGTGGCTTTTACATGTCAATACCTCCCCTGGGTGCTTTCATAGCTACTCTCAGGTGGTCAGGTTTGATTACAAACATATAGGCAAGGTTGGCAAGGTTTTTGTTTTCTGAATACATTCCATTGATGTCACCTTTTGGCTCATGGCTTGATGATGACTCCACGTAGTTGACTTGTTGGTTCTTCAATCTGCAATCTTCTTCCTTGTGTCCCAGCTTCTTGCAATGGTGACACTTTGGTTTGTTCTTCAATCTGCAGTCACTTTGATAGTGACCCATCCTTCCGCAATGGTAGCACTTCGTTGATGTTTTACTAAATAGTGCTTGTTCTTCATTATAGCTGTTGTGTGTAGATGTCGATGTCGATGTCGATGTCAATGCCTTCAACTCTCTTTCTTTTTCGAGAAGAGAGGATACACATTCTTCAAACTTTGGATCTGGCAAATTCTTCAAAGTGGTTGTCAATGCACTATACTCTATAGGCATGCTTTTAAGGAGAATTGCAAGTGCATCTTTCTCTCCTACTTTTGCATTTATGCCCTCTAGTTGAGTCATAATGCTTTTGATTTTGTTGACAAATTGTGCCATGGATTCATTGAAGCCCATGTGCATACCATAGAATTCAATCTTAAGATGGATTTCTTGGTTTTTGGCTTTTGCACCAAACACTGTGTTCAACTCATCCCATGCATCCTTGGCATGATCCTTAGAGTCTATATGATGAATTATGTTTGGACCCAAGTGCAATCCAATGAGTGATAGTGCTCCTTCATCTTTTTCCTTCCAAGCATCATTTTGTGCAGTGGGTATGTCTTCTTTTACAGTCTTCCAAAGCTTTTGGTGCATTAGGAGATATCTCATTTGTGTAGACCATGTGTGAAATCCTTCCCCGGTGAACTTCTCAACAGTTGGGGTGCGGATTGCCATTGCAAAGGTCTTACCAGTTGATGATACTTTCAAATCTGGTAGTGTCTAAGTGCATACAAAAAATTTGAGTTGACAGGCGCGTAGAGCTCGAAAAACTGGTTATTTTTCCTTTTTGGAGCGTGTGCAAATTCTTCCTGGATTGGAAGTTATGGCTTGTCAAAGATTCCGTGAAGAAGAGGGAGGCCTTGATGATGTGGCACAGGGATTCACATGCTGAATTCCATACTGTGCTTAGTAGGGGGCTCTGTGCTTAGGTGGCACTTGGTGATGTGGCACTTTTAACTAACCATAGTTTAGTTAACCCATAGTTACTCAAACTGTACCAAGGTTCAACTGACCCAAATAGTTAACTTAACCACAGTTCAAGGTTACCACCTTATCTGCCACGTGGCAATCAGCCAGGTGGCCTAAGGTCTGAAACCTTAGGCTGAAGCTTCCATGCAGAGAAGCGACGATGGCTAGAGGTTGACGGAATGGCATGGCGACGACGACGATGAAGGAGAATGATGGCACGTGGTCGGCTTTTCTCTGTCCGTGGAGCAACTCATTCAAGGCAAGGCTCATCGATTACTGATAGTAAATGCACTGGAGCAGTCGGTTGCAGAGACGCGGTAGAGGAGCGTTCTCGTCACTAGCTCTGTCTTCAGTATCTCGTTGGAGGCGCAAGCAGAGCTTTGGAGCTGGAGGTCACTGGAAATTCGAGGCTGTAGAGGAGCCATGGATGGTAGCGGCGTTGGAACTACAACCGATGGGCGCTGGGAAAGCAGAAGTGAAGGAGCTTTGGCTACATAGGGCTACGCTCAACTGTAGATATGCAGGAGATTGTTGTTCTGTTGTAGATTTCTTCTAGGCAGCTGCAAGGTCGGCTAGCTATCGCTTTTGCTTGCTGTGTGTGCTGGCCGTAGGTTGCAAGGTTGGCTAGCTAAGCTAGTGAGTTGCGCTCAGGGCTACTACAGCTGCTTGTAGATAGAGTCGCTGTAGGTGATGCTTGCATTGTAGATAGGCTAGGCTAGTCGTGCGCATAGAGGCTAGTTGCATGGTAGAGGAGTCGTATAGAATAGAAAACCTTTCTCTCTTAGAATAGAAAACCTCTCTACATCTCTCGAAAACAGGAAGGAGAATAGGATGGATTTCTCTCTCTCTCTCTCACACAAAGAGCTCTCCCAAACACTCAAAAGAGATGAACTAAAATGAATGGAAATTCCTTGACGGAAGTGAAGATCACTCAAGAATAAACTCTCAATCTCTCACACTCTTGATCTTTCTTGAGAAGGATGGCGCCTTAACTAAAGGTACAACCATGCTCTGATACCATGTGCAAGTGAAGGATTAAGGAGGATCAAAGCACCATGAAAGAGACATAGGGTAGCAAACACTCAATCTATAGCAATCTATATTGTCAACAATACATGATAGGCTTCTTATATAGAGAGAGCCTTTAGAATAGTCAAACCATGTGGGATCCTCTCATCCACATCTCTCCTTGTGGATATCCTCAATCCACATCTCCACATCATGTAGTCCACATCCTAGGGTGGCTACTTTAATTCTTTCCTATACCATACCTTAGCCCTTTAATCTATGTGCTCATGGCACCATATCTCAACACCCTTGAGGATTATCAAGTTGCTAAATCAATTTATCCTGCTCTCCCTCCACTTTCCTCCAACATCCCTACTTCTAACTTCTTGAATTCGCTACTTGCTTCAACCTCAAGCTTTTCTCCTATAACATCTTCCTCTCCCCCAAGACCACATGTCCTTCCAATCTCCTTTGAGTTTTCAATGAAAGACACCATTAATGATTCCATCAATGAGCTTCAAGAATTGGAAAATCTGAATTCGCACACCCACAAGGGAGTTGCAACAAGATACAGATAGGATTCCCATGCCTGGTAATCCCATTGGTTGTTTTTGGAGGCAATACCCAAACATGCAGTCAAGAGGAGGCTGGGACCTCTCGGGAATTTCAATGAGTATCCGCCAAGCGCAAATCACTCCAAACATCAGCATGAAATTGGAGCAATACTCTGCTTGGTGTAGACCAAAGCTGCTTAATGACAAGTACCTCCTTGAATATATGCAGGCACCATCTTCCTTTCGCACGCATCCCACATTTGATGTGGTGCCCTGTCGCTACCAGTGAGATGCCAATCATCATGATCCAAATAATGCAGATGCTCCTCGCAATTGACCGTTAATCAATAAAAACTCTAAAATCAAATGGACAAGCCAAGAAACACTCATCAGAGCCTTGGACAGCAGACATGCATCAATTATGCAAAGCAGTTATGAAAAGTGCAAGATACAGTGAAGCCTTAGTAGTCATCATGGAGGTGTCCCTCACCATTGACGACCATTTGCTCAACCTTAGCTTCAATCCAAATCAACAGATAGATGCTCAAACAACAAGTCACCTCTTTCAAAGGGCCATATCTCTTCAAGGGCGTTGTGTTTTTGTTTGAAGAAATGGTTGACACTGGCTTCTTAAAAAATGAGCAAGCAATCTATGGTGTTCGTGGATTACAAGGAAAAAATCGACAAGAAGCTTGCTTCATCTATCACTATCGCCATCTTTACCATACTCATTGGGTAAAGAAAACCGCATCACAACATTGTCTGAAGACCCAACCATAACCCAAGGACAAGTAATCAAATCGGTCTAAGGGAGTTGTTAACCCTGTGGCAAAAAGGGCCAGAACTGCAGTCTAGGACAACAACTATGAGAGCATTATGTGTGTAGAGTAGCGGTGAAGCTCCACTTGTAATATCTCGAGTCTGAAAGATAGTATGATCTTAAAGGATGAGGATAGCCAAAATCCTCTCCAGAAAAGATCCAATCATACTTGCAAAATCAGGACCTAGAGAGAGAAATACTAAAAGCCTACACTTTCAGAGGTCCCTCCACTTTGTGTAGAGACCCAAAAAGTCCCTCCAATTTGTGTAGAGACCCAAAAGGTCCCCCCACTTTGTGTAGAGACCCAAAAGGTCCCCCCCAAAAGTGGAGAGACCAACATGTAATCTCTCAATGGAATGAAGCTCCCACTCTTCGGGATTCAGTGTTCAAGCTCACTATTGTGTTCATGCGATTGATTTCAATTGCATCCATGCTCTCTTACACTATCGTGTTCTAGCATGCCCCTACCCTTGAGCTCCCTCCTCCTCCTCCTTCCTCCCTCTTCCTTCCTCCTCCTCATCCTCCTCCCTCATCCTTCTCCTCCATCTCCTCCTCCTCCCTCCTCCTCCTCCTCCCATCTCCTTCTCCTCCCTCCTCTTCCTCCCTCCCTTCTCCTCCCTCCTCCTCCTCCTTCCTCCCTCTTCCTTCCTCCTCCTCATCCTCCTCCTCATCCTCCTTTTCCTTCCTCCTCCTTCCTCCCTCCCTTCTTCTCCCTCCTCCTCCTCCTCCCATCTCCTCCATCTCCTCCTCCTTCCTCCTCCTCCTCCCTTCTCCTCCTCCCTCCTCCTCCCTCCCTTCTCCTCAACCCTTACCCCTCGAATCCATGAAGGAGACTAGCTCTCCGCTCCTCAACCTTGGACTCCTCCTAAACCCTGCAACCCCCTCTAAACCCTAGAACTCCTAGTTAACTCGCTCAACCCTATCCCCACTTCTAACCTTGAAATCCCCTTCTAAACCCTTGAACTCCCGTGGAGGCAAGAGCCTCCATCAATCGTTATAATCAAGCCCTCTTTCTCATTCAGGCACGCATGAGATCTTCTTTCCATGCTTTAGCCTACACCTCTCACCGGAACACGAGACCCGAGGACCTATGGTACACTTGTGAACACCTATTCTACAATGAGCAATGACACAACCGTAGGTGACCAACACCCTCAGAACCTACAGCTGGGTAAAAAAGAGACAACAATTATACCATCGATGCTTGTTGTAATGATTGTATTCTCTTTTGTCATCAACATGGTAGTTGTCTGGAGTGTGGGGAAGAATGATATAGAGATGAATTGCAAGGTGATCAGATACTAGTAAAGGTCTTGAGACACTTTCCCAACCATTAGGAAAAAAGGGATCTCATTTTGGGCCTTTCGAACAAAATGAAAAATAGTGCTCGACCAATGGCCATAGAGCCAACATAACGTGGGGAAATTTTAAAAATTTTGAATTGTGTCTGGATTGTCAGAGCAAGAAAGAATATTTTATTCATGTACAACTATCAATAACAAATAAAACATTTGGTCGAGCTACTGACATGATTCTACTCTCTAACAATGTCTCATTTAAAATACATCACTAACTCAAATGTGCTTTCCCTACCAAACTACTCTCCCCTCCCAAATGACTCTTCTCGCTTTCTCTCTCCCTCTCCCTCTCCCTCTCCCTCCCTCTCTCTCTCTCTCTCTCTCTCTCTCTCAGTTGCTTCCTCGTATGCATCCTTCAACCTGTATATTGGGTTTCCTTCTGTGAGTTTTGGGTGGTGATGGCAAAACAGTAACTTAAAGTACATATAGGAGCAAGGTATAAGAGGGAGCTCTTTTCTTTGTCAATCTCTCTCTTTGAATCTAATCTATGCTTGTGCAAAACGGTGTGTTTATTAGAATTTTGTAGACTAGAATATAATTTTTGCAAACTTTTCATGGGGGTAAGGGAAACCATTGACAGGAACTCGCTCTTTGAGAAGATTTCTTTATCAAAATATTGAGGAGCACGGCACAACATCAAGCTCTTTTCTTTTTCAATCTCTCTTTTTCAGATTTAATATGTGAAAGTGTTAAGTTGGATAATATTCTTTAGTTTTTTGTGAACAAGAGTGTATTTATAAAGATGCTGCAGAATGGAATATAAATTTTGAAAGTTTTTCATGGGGATGACAACACAATAACTGGTCTTAGTTTTTCACGAAGCTTTGTTAATCATAATATTAAAGCGCAAGGTACAAGAACTATGTCATTGCTTTGTCAATCTCTCTCTTTGATAATATTCTTAAAGTTTTGAATAAGAAGGTCTTGCTTATGCAAGACTAGAGTATAATTTATGCTCTTTGATATCTCCATTGAGTTTCAGGTGTTCGAGTAGAATTTTGGATACTAGTCTCAATGGCATGCATCGACAACCTGAACTGTTCTTGTGCCAAACATCATGTTGATCATACAGTCAACAATGAAGCTATAGACGTGAGCTCCCTCACTTGTCAACATCTTTCCTCTTTATCTTCCATCGATGTTGCCAAAAAGGTTACTGTGGATGGCTCCTGGCAAAGAGTGACTATATCAAAAGGAATTTGGGTGCTCATGCAACCAAGCAGAAGGAAGAAGCCACATTCAAGTAATCTCTTTTTAGCATATTGGAAGGGTCGGGTGAAAGATTTTAGAACCAAGGAGCAGATGAAATCAATAAAGGAAATATTGGTTCAACATGTGAAGAGAGTGGGAGTGAAGGAAGGAGTCTCACTTGTAGCTTTCTCACATACACAATGGGGAAATATACACAAAGGTGGAGGATGAAAACAATTTTCCTCTTCTTAGTTGTGAAAGCCAAAAGAACTCTAAGTACAAAAGAATAGGTGAAACCTATATGTGGGTCTCAAACCAAACTCAGCTAACTCAGGTGGCATACTAACTGAGCCACTAACTAGAGTACATAAAAATAGCTATCATCCAGCTATTATTCATGGGCGGTGTACCAACCGCATCTGCAGCTAACAAGTCACTGACATAAATGCACAACGGTCACCCTGGCATATCACGAGTGAAGCTCGATATCTCAACACTCCCCCTCGATCTCAATCCCAATTCCTACACACCAAGCAGGTCTCTGAACTTGCGTAGCTTCTCTGCACCCAATGCCTTCGTGAATATGTCAACTACCTGATCCTCTGTGCTGACATAAAGTAGATTAATAAAACCTTCTAGAACCTTCTCCTGCACATAGTGATAATGCACCTCAATGTGCATTGTTCTAGCATGATAGAGTGGGTTATTATGATATGCATTAGTCTACAGATGGGCCAAGGCTTGTTGGTCTTGGTGCACATAGAGATAGGGTTGTATGTAGTGAGGTCCTTGGTAGTGTTCGACGTTCCTATGCTTCTATTGAGCATAGGGACTCCAGTGATGCCTTGGCATCATGTCGTGCTATTGTGGCTACCATTAGTAGACCTCATATGATAGGCCATGTGCGTACCGCTTCACGTCTTCTTCAGATTGCACCGCGCACATTGCGAGTAGGCATGATTAGGAGGCAGAGTCTAGATGATAGTGAGATTGATGCTCTTTGGGCTTTGAGTGGTCGTGCACCTTGCAATGATCGATTGTTGGATGATTCCACTAGGTCCTTCATACAACAATTTTGGGAGGAGCATTGCAGAGCATCCTCAGTGTTCAAGAAGGCATTGCAGAAGAGGGTGTCACGCGGGGTGTACATTGAGCATGGTGCATGTTTTTTGGAGTGTACCTAGACTGAGTCGTACAGTCAGTTTATAAAGGCACACCCAGAGTTCAGGATTGGGTAGAGGTCATTTGAGCAATGCAGGCCATGGTTTGTGTGATGCTCTCAGGAGTGTGACATGTGCTGTTGTCATTACCATGTGGATTTTGGATTAATGTATGACGTATTCTATTCCCTTGATGGTCATAGGGGAGTGGTTCCTACTAGCCCTAGTGACTTCATTCATTCCATATTGTGTACACGAGATGGCAATGCTTTATTCCACTCTCTTGATTGTGTGGAAGGCAGGTGTACTTTGCGTGGTGACTTTGCTAGAGTGCCACGAGTTGCACTAGATACTTGTGACGTGCAGATGGTTCGTTGGCAGCAGTATGAGTACAGTACCCTGACATTAGATGGTGGTGCACAATCAAGGAGGTTGCAGCTTGTGGGGAAGGAGACACCATGTGTTATATTCATTGACAGTTTTCGAGGGAAGCTGTACTGCTACATATGCCACTCGCACACTGCGAAGTGGGAGGATCGTCAGTTTCGTGCATGTTTGAGGACATTTTCTATAGGGGTGGTTGTCTTAGTGGTGGACTTCGCGGAGAATTATGCCTTTGCACCACAGCATGAGATCTAATTGGAGTATTATTTCTGTGAATAGGTGACATGTGATTGAGTTATTGGTTTTTTTTTGGCCTCATTATATTGAATTATTTCAATAGTCGTATTTTTTTTCAATGCCATATTGCAGGTTGCTATATTTGTGCACATTAGCTATCATCATGCACAAGCGCATGTGGATGGCATTGATAGCACCATGGACTCACGCATCATTATGCGAGAGTATCACTTCTACATTAATGATGATCGATCGCATGATGCCCTTTTTGTGCAGCATTGCTTCACTTTGCATGATAGTTTCTTGAGGGATCATGGTGTCACATGGCAGTAGCACTGGATCTGGTTAGACGGCTGTGGTGGCTAGTTCAAATCTGCTAGACAGTTTTATTGGTTCTACAGATGGCACCATGAGATAGGCATTTTGATCACATGGAGCTACTTTGAGACAGGGCACGATAAGGGAGAGCAAGCATGCTTTGCATCAATACTAGTTGTGTCACAGTGCCGATCACTTCAAGGATGCACATGATGTGGTGTAGTGATGCAGCCAACACTTATCCACTAGTGGTATCTCCTCATTTCAGTCACATGACGATAGGGTGGTGAGCCGGTATTTTTGGTGTGTGGACATTGGGAGTATTGATCGGTCTAGGCCTTTTGATTGTCGTTCAGTGTCTGGCACTCTTGATTTCCATTCCATCAGGAGCATAGGTGAGTCTCACCCCGTGATATTTTCTTGACGGTTTGCATGTTTTTGCTTTGCATGCATTGATGATGATTGGGGAGGGTGCACCATGATACCATGGGCCGATCCATGGGCACGGCGAGTGCTTTCTCCCTTCAAACCTTGGGAGGAGGTACATGATGATCAAAATGCGGGATTTGGTTCCTCTAGAGATTAGCACCACCTTACAGATATGTTGCGTATTGGTGATATCTTCACGGTCATTGCTTCGGAGGGCAATGAGGAGGGTGCATATTATTACTTGTTGCGATGCTCTATGGCGAAGAGTGTGCTCAATGAGGATACAGTGGATGGGCATGGGATGCACTTCGATGCTCATAGCATGATCGTAGGTGACCACTATTTTCAGCAGATACAGAGGCGTGGTCATTATATTGAGTTCCAGGAGTACATGGTGGATTAGGAGGCATACATGTATTCTCATCTTGTCGTTGCGTTTCGAATTGAAAACGCATGTATACGTTCAAAATGCAAAAAATATGTTTTTCATAACCAGTCAACGTGCATCGGTTGACCAGCTATATACCAATTGGTGAATCCCAACATTGACCGGTATTTTTTCAAAAATACCGAATGGTGTTGGGATTCACTGATCGGTGAAAAATTACCGGTCGGTGAATCACTACAGCAAGCGGTATATAATAAATTGATTGGTGAAACAAACACCGGTTGGTATATTCAAAAAAATACCGATCAGTGTAGTGAAATACCGATCGGTGTGCACCGACAAACACGTGGCATGCATGCATTGACCGCAAAAATCGACCGGTGTGTAGACATACCAGCCTATATGTCGAGTCAAGTTCTATAAAAGGACACATTCACATCATTTTTTTCTGCCTCTCACCAAAATTCACTACATTTTTCCGAATCCCCACCATTTTTCACTTCTCCTTCAGGCTTTTGGTGAGCTTCTAACCTCATTGTTCTTAGTTAGGGCTGGGTGATGGCTCGCTTCAGTCGGCTACATTCACCTCGCTTTGGTCTACTATCATCATGGCTGATGTTTTCCTATTAGTTTCGTTAAGAAGTGAAACTTTTATATTAATGTTGAAAGTTTGTATGTCCTAATAAAAATAAAGGTTTAAAACATTTGCCACAATTTGAAACTTTTATATTAAAATATTCATAGTTTTGCCAAGATTTACAAGTTTTTCTTCAAATTTCAAAAGAAAAGATATAAATTTGTAATATCTTCTATCAACATTATGAAACTAAAAAAATTAGCCCAATAAACTTTTGCCAAGATTTTATATTAATATATAAGAATAGCTTCGATAAAAACATCCCTGACTATCATATATTCATATATATTATATGTAGATGTCAATAGAGCCGGTTATTGTCTGAATGATAGCTCGCTTTGGCAGGTTGGATTCATCTCGACGACAACCTTCCCAATGAGCTCAAGATGTGTGATCAAACAATGTTGATCTAGATCATCTTGGTCCATTACATCGTGATTGTTGTTATATGTTTCCCTATTTTGTCTTTTATAGCTTATCCTTCTTCGATAGCCTAATAGGGTTTCTTCACATACCAAGTCAAAGCTGGATGAAATGCATTGGTGCATACTTGCTCAATTTGACTGTAGCTGGATGAGGCACGGAGAAGTGGAGCGGACAGAGGAGAAAGAGGTTGTACTAAATTCTAGAGTGCTAGGTGACATAGTTGTACAATGGGAAATGGTAAAGCAGGCAGAGCCCATGATAGACGTAGCAAGGTCAAAGTTGGATAGGTGGCTCGTAGAATGGAAAGAATCCCGCGCTACCATTCATTGGAAAATTTGAAAGGAAAAAGGTGTGGTTGATAGACTATCGAATGTCACCATGCAATATTATACCCAAGTTGCTAGTGGCTCATCAGAAAGAATAGACACGAGAAGTCAAGACAATAAGGCAACAAATAGACTTATGCATGAAGTTTGCTCACATGTGCTCTACAATGGTACACTGCCCACTAGTTGCATTGGACAACTCTTGAGGAATTAGGCGAGGGAGTGGGAGGAAAAGTGTACGGGGTTAAGATAGAGGGTGTGCGAGGTTTCAAGCCAACCCTATCTTATGCTAACAAGAAGTTGAGGCACGATACTGCACATGCACATAGATCATTGAAGACAGAGCTAGCAATGGCTGTAATGCATAGGGCCATGTGTCATGCAATTGGTTACACACACGTTAGCGATCTTTCTTGAATCAATCCATACTTCAATGGAGGTAGTATTCATGACATGCTCATGAGCCCACCTTCCATGTATCATCATTATCCGCACTAGGCAAGGCGAGGCAACCCCCATGACCAACCTCGCAATGCGTGGCATGATACACAGAGTCAGATGCAAGCACGCCTATTCTGTAAGAATGCTCTTGCCATTTGCGCAACTATTGCTAGTGCAATGAAAGAAATGCATGAGAGGGGGTTCATACACACTGATTTGAATGCCAAAAACTATGTGCTAGATTTTACACCAGATGGGAAATCTGTGCAGGTGAGCATTATTGATTGGGACAAGTGTCTCCATAGAACTGAGAGCAAGCCCGAGCAGGTTCAAGCACATGCTCCAAAGTCAAGATTTCCTTGGTTTGCACCAGAGCTTTATGCAAGAAATGATGTTGTACCTCAATCAAATGGTGCATGGTCAGACATGTCAGATTGCTATGCTGTCGGTTGGTTACTTGCCAAAATAGCCAACTTCCTTGTGGGGTGCAGGTCCGCACTGTCAAGTGATGAACTATACTTAGGGCATGTAATCAAGCCATTGTGGGATTGTAAACTCCACTTGTGCCAGAATGAGCCTTGAGAATGGATGACAATGGAATTGCTGCTAACTAACTTCACGCACACCATGTTGATAAAAATGATGCAACGTGCCCAATGGACAATATGAAAACTTATTCATAAAATTGTAATTTCGACATATCATCATATTTCCATTTGCAAGTCCTGTACTTTTTAAGTATTCCTAAATTAAATTTTTCACTTTTTTGAAATGGATGTTGGATAACATCATTGGTTGTTTAGGGTTTATGTTTTGAAATTTCGAGAAAACAATCTTCTACAATAGGATGAGAAGAAAATGTGTTTGAATGTATGTATCTATCATGTTCTGAACTTGTATCTTTGCTATTATGTTTAGAGTTTAGCATTTCACCAAAACAATGGCATCATCATCAAGAACACCCTCTCGACCATCCACACAAGTCGAGTACCAAGCCCAAGATGAACGCACACATGGTAGTCAAGTGATGAAGTTCATGATGGACATGGCTAATGCCACCATGCAATTGCCGCTCCCAGTATATTCCACAACCCTAATGGCATGAAGTACTCGGCTATAAATATCCTCGTCTTGGATGATGATTTAGAGGCTATATGGGATTGTAACAAAAATTCCCCAGGACACGGGCGATGGTCCCTTATGTAGTGTTACAATGAAAGCATGCAAGAGAATGCACAATGCATCTAGGAGATGATTTTTGCTGGGAAATTTTGCTCTGAAATTCCCAAATACTTATTGAATGTGTACCTTTGTCGCAATTGAAGAACTCTATATGAATATCAAAGAGGGAGCTAGACAGGGAGCATGTGTCGAGCGAGATGTCACATTTATGACTGCCACTGTATGAGATGCAACTATGGAGCATCAACGAGTGCTGCAAGAACTTGAGCAGGTGAGAAGTGACAATGAAAGATTGCATGCATTATTATCCCAAACTGGCCAATGGCTTGATATCGACAATGCATATGTGGAGATGTGCATAATAGCAAGCAGCAATTATTCTCAACAAGCACATGATGCACAAGCTACCTTGCAACATATCGAAGAAGGGGGTGTAGTCTCGAAAATCAATTGTGATTTTGTTGGCCTCGCTGTGCGCAAACCATCCACGATACCTACAACATTACAATACATCGTGGATGGGCCATGTAGCCCAATCTGCCAAGATCATTTTGATAGGGCCATAGGATATTATGCCCTCCCTTGTGATCATCGCTTTCACCTTGTTTGTCGTGTGAGTACTTTAAAGGTGAGAAGTGCATGTGCGGCATGCAATGCTACTATGCCACATGAGTTGTATGCAATGCTCTGCATCAGCGCAACATACTCTCTCGATCCCAGGCTATGTACAATTTAAATGATGAGGAGAGGAATAATTTTTTATACAAACATATTTATAATATAAAATTAATTTTTGGACATGTGTTATCTATTTGCAATAATTGTTTTGAAGGTTTGTTTCAAAGGTGTATTGAATTAATATTCTTGTTACAATGGTGTATTTTCAATTCTAAAGAAATTTATTTACGATGATAATGGAAATGGATCTTATTCTCATAAATGTAATACTTTGTTTTATTAGTTGATCATCTCCATGGTGATCATCCTCACTATACTCATCCTTATCACTAGCATGGTGCTCGGGGTGACGATTGTTTGCGGTTGTTTCGTGGTGCTATATCGCCATGGGCTGCATATTCTACTGGGGGCTCTGGGCACCCACATACCACCCGCTAGTGCACGAGTTGGCTCGAGAACAGTCTTGATAGCATCTTGTATGCATGTATCCATCTATTGGCTTAGTTTTTTGTTGAGGCAATTTTGTATCGATATTGCCATATACTCGATATTGTATGAATATTTCCATGTTACGGCCTATTTTTTTGATGGGCTCATTTTGTATGGATAGTGCCAGAGCCCATTTTTTGTAACAATAATATTTTTGAATGAGGGACACGCAATCTCCAAGTCAAATTATTATTGTCAAAAGGTTGAAGTGCTCCATGGTGAATGTTAAAAATGCAATGTTTGTTGAAAATTGTTGAATTAATTAACATGGATGCATTGATTGTTGAAAATTATTGAAGTAATTAATGTGGATGCATTATTATTGACATACTTCAAAGTGGAATTATAAATAATGCAACGTCTACTCCACTTAAAGAGGGTCCACTTGAGGAACTTTAGTAAGAGATCACAGTTTGCAAATGATAATTTTGTAACATCCTTCAATCAACTTGCAAAACTAGGAATAAGTGCAATTGCTAAAGTAATTATTATGAGCTTAATTTGAAGTGAAATAAAAATTCAATGTTAGTTTCACCATATTCACCCTTTCAAAATCAGTTTCACCATATGTCAATTAAAAATTAAAAAGGTGATTTACAATGCCTCAAAACAGTAATGTTGGACAAGTCACAAAATGGTAGCAACAAGAGTTTGTAGGGCCCTAATCTCCTAGTCCCTTGCATTTTGAAATTCTTCCATGCATATCACCCAAGAAATGTAACCTCCTTCTTAAGCGAGATTCAATATATGTCTGATGATAGACATCACATCTCCATCGTCCACCATCTAGCATTGTAACATTATTCTCCACGTTTGTGACAACTTCACCCGCATCTGTAGACTGCATTGTTATGTTAACATCAATACTAGCAGGTGACTGTAACATGGCGGCCACTATTTGTGCACCATCACCTCTGCACCATGGCATTGTCCTATTAACATCTCTCACGAAGTGCCATAACATCATCATCGATGAGCCTCGAAGTTCTTGATGGTAGATATCACATCTCCAACGATTTCTTGCTATCATTGTAACGTAGTTGCGTGCTACTATTGAACCTCCATTCCTCTCTAGATCCATTGAGTGTTGTCAAATTAGGGAGTTTAATTAATTCAATTGCTTTCATAATCATCAAAAAGAAATTTATCCCTTTGAAATGCATTTTTAACCTAACTTCCAACATGTGAGTACTCCATGCAAGCTTGCTAGATCGAGAGAGAGAGAAATCATCCAACTGTCTTGCCCCCTCCCAACGTGGTTGGATGATTATAAACGTGGTAATATACTTGTTAAAATAGGCATGGGATGGCAAATTTCCTTTTCCCACTTCCTTCTCTCTCCTTAGTAAGCATCTATCTGCACTATGATCATCCGCAACATCATGCTCTATTGACGGATGTCGGTATTTTACACACACTAGTGTAGCAGCTAGCATCACTTACACAAGTACATTAAGGTTGCAAGCAATTGGATAATATGTTCCAAGTGTGAACATTGAAGTAAAACAATTGTAATACCATCTAAATACTATAGCAGTACTTCCAATTGGTGTGATATCCATCAATAAAATTAATGACGTGAATGTACATCAATTTTATTTTAATAAAATGTAAGGACGATTGTAATACCATCTAAATGCTCTAGCATAATTTCCAATTGATATGACTTCAATTAACAATATTGATGTGGATGTCAAACAAAACAATGCTTTAGCATAATTTCCAATAGGTATGACATCAATTAACAAAATTGGTATCATGTCAATCAATTACCATAATATTTAATAAGTCAGAATGTAAGCACGATCAACAGTGTATATAGTATTTCAAGCCTGGGAATGATTGCTCATGAGTGATCACAAGGTTTCCTCATCCTCATCCTTCTCATCGTCACTAGAGCTTGCTTCGGCTGCTACGACCTGCAATTGTCCAACAATGGGAGGATCATGCAATGGACTTGGGAGATCACAATGTACCCACTTGGCTAAATCCCATCATTGCTCTCTCCCTTAACATCATCCAAAACTCTACCATTTGCATAAACATATACCAATTTCTCTGCTCTCTCTAGCTTCAAGCAATTTCTTGTGACTGAATGAACAAACTTGTAATTACTCCAATTTTGTTCACTTGACGAATTGCTACAAGGTTGGGATAGCACTTTCAATGCCAACATTTGCAAATGAGGTGTCAAAGCTCCACATTCTTCCCACCATCTCCATGCAGGCATCTCCCTTGCAAGGTCTCATATTCTTGTATATGCAAACAACCCTTCCCTATTTCGAAAAGTGGATAATAATTCCTTGACAGCAGTAGCATATTCATATCCATCCTCAAAAAATCATCCCAAGAGATTATGCCAAGGCTGCATTACATGTTCCAATGTTTCTGGACGATACTCCCAACCATTGGGAATCTAGAATATGGCCAGCATAGTGGAGGTCATTGTGAGCATGATTCCATTGCTTTCAAAATCTCTTTTGCAAAGTGGCATGACGAACAGTGCTATAGCCAACGTTGTCACCTATGGATCTCCTATTTTCCTTTAAGAGGTCTCACTCAACAGTCCACCATGCCATGTAAGCATTGCCCAAACTTGGAACTTTCATGTCTAATTTTCGAATGGCAAACCATATCGGCCTCATTGCATCAGCCGCATCAGCTATTCTCTTCCAAAAGCTAGCAGTGTGAGCCATTTGCTTCATCTCTGTGAATTCAGTGCCAGCGTTTTGTGTGGTTGACTCAACTATTCACTCGCTAGCTTCTACACTAAATAATGTCTCCGTTACAACTCCCTATAGCTGGAGCAAAGGGTCCAACATTATATAGTTTGTTCCAAAACATGCTTCGCCAGGTTTCAAAACTATAGTGGATGTCTTGTAGGTTGGTGGTTTCTAAATATGCCCAGCAATCTCTCGTGGTTGAGGAAGTATAACACCAATCTTTTTCCTTCATCTACAGTGGTTTTGAACCACACAGTCTGTGAAGATAGTGGGAGAGAGGGAAGGAGTCTCACTTGCGGCTTTCTCACATACACAATGGGGGAATACACACAAAAGTGGAGGCTGAAAACAGTTTTCCTCTTCTTAGTTGTGAAAGCCAAAAGAACTCAAGTACAAAGAAATAGAAGAAGCCTATATGTGGGTCTCAAAACCAAACTCAACTAACTAAGGTGGCATACTAAGTGAGCCATGAACTAGTGTAGATAAGGATAGCTGTCATCCTGCTATTATTCGTGGGCAGTGTACCAACCGCATCTGTAGCTAACAAGTCGGTGACATAAATGCACAACGGTCACCTTGGCATATCGCGAGTGGAGCTCGATATCTCAACACTCCCCCTCGAGCTCAATCCCAATTCCTGCATACCAAGCAGGTCTCTAAACTTGCGCAGCTTCTCTATGCCCAATGCCTTCGTGAATATGTCAGCTACCTGATCCTCTGTGCTGACATAAACTAGATCAATAAGACCTAGTAAAACCTTCTCCCGCACATAGTGATAATGCACCTCAATGTGCTTTGTTCTAGCATGATAGAGTGGGTTATTTTCCAAGTGTATATTGCTCATGTTGTCACAATAAATGACAACTGGCCCATCTGTAGACTGATGCATATCATAGAGTAGCTTATGCAACCAAGCTACCTCACATGCAGCCATTGCTGCACCCCTATACTCAGCCTCTGTGCTTCACAAGGCAACTGTAGGCTATTTCTTGCTACTCCAAGTGACTACAGCACTCCCAAAAGAGAACACATATCCACTCGTAGATCGTGTATCAGAAATACTACTAGCCCAATCAGCATGAGTGTATCCATGCACCTGTATCTGAACCCCAGCCTCATAAAATAGTCCATTCTGCAATGTGGACTTCACATACCTAAGTATGCGTCTAGCTGCATACAAATGTGGTTTCCTTGGAGCCTGCATAAACTGACTTACCAATCCAACAGCATAGCTTAAATTTGGCCTTGTAATAGTCATATAAATCAAACTTCCTACTATGCGTCTGTACATAGTAGGGTCTTCCAGAAGCTCACCTGCATCTGTGCTTAGCTTCACATTCTATTGCAAAGGAACTGAAATAGGCTTACAGCCTGTCATCCCATATTTGTACAGCATGTCCAATCCATACTGTCTCTGCAAGAGTTGTATCCCACTTGGCTATCTAATCACCTCAATGCCCAAGAAATAACGCAGCTCTCCCAAATCCTTCATCTCAAACTTTTGCTTTAATAGCATTTTCACATGAAGGATATCTTCATCACTATCACTTATGATCAAATCAATAACATAAATGACAAGCAGCATAATACCTTTCTCTACTTTTCTCACATAGAGTGAGAAATTTGCCTTGGAGATCTGAAAGCCAATAGTGACAAGATACTGTCCTATCTTGTCAGACCATGCTCTAGGTGCTTGCTTCAAGCCATACAAGGCTTTCTTCAACCTGCAAACAAACTCAGGATGAACAGCATGAACATAACCTGGTGGCTGCTCCATAAAGATTTCTTCTTGCAAATCACCATGCAAGAAGGCATTCTTTACATCCATCTGATGTAAAGACCATCCCTTTGATGCAACCATAGCAATGACTGCTCTTACAGTCTCCATCCTTGCAACCGGAGTGAATGTTTCTTCATAATCAATGCCATATGTCTGTGCATAACCCTTGACAACTAATCTTTCCTTGTATCTGTTCACAGAACCATCTGCATTGTGCTTGATCTTATAAACCTAGTTACAGCGAATTGCATTCTTGTCTTTAGGCAAAGGCACCAATTCCCATGTAGCATTTGCTTCCAAGGCATCCATTTCTTCATCCATGGCTTTCTCCCATTTTTCATTTCCCATGGCTTGCTCAAAAGAAGTGGGTTCTGGTTCCTGTATCACTTTGACCATATAGGCATAGTGAATGGCTATAAATCCATCATATTTCAACCTATCCACAGGATACCTAGCTCTAGTAGACCTGCACAAAATAGGCTCACTTCCACGTGCTCTCAAAACATCCCTGGTCTTCCTTACTCCAGGTGTAACAACAAAAGGAATACCCAACTCATCATCAATGCTCTGTTCTGAGCCATTGGATTCACCATCCACATAAGAGTGACTTGCATTCACATCAAACGTGGGCTGATCTACCTTCTCTTTTCCTTTTCGTGATACCTGCATACCACTATCTGCATTGCTTTGAAGAGATTCTCCTGATCTCAGTCTGCCTATCCATGGCGAAGTATGTGAACCACTACTAGAGGAAACTGTAGGTCCACTGATATTTTGTGATTGCTACTATGAATTCTGTGCACCATTACCATTTTTTTCATCTACATCAATCATCACATTTACTGGTTTATACCAGCTGCTCATCTCATCAAAAACAACATCTCTGCTCACTGTAAACTTACGAGTAGAAGGGTTATAGCATCTATACCCTTTCTGCTTTCTGCTGTAGAGAATAACCAATAAACATGCACTTCTCAGCTTTTGGATCCAACTTGGACCTCAACTCATCTGGCACATGAACATAGGCAATGCAACCAAAAATTTTCAAATGAGAAATGTCTGGTTTCCTACCAGTATACATCTCCTTTGGCATCATGCCATGTATTGATGCAGTGGGAGTCCTGTTCATTATGTAAACTACTATAGCAACTGATTCAGCCCAATAATAATCTAGTAGATCTTTTTCATTTAGCATGGCCCGAGATACCTCTCCAATATGCCTATTTTTCCTTTCTGCAAGTCCATTTTGATGTGGGGTATGACTGCATGAATATTGCTACTTTATGCTATGCTCCTGCAGGAACCTTGCAAACTCATTTGAGAGGTACTCTCCCCCTCCATCTGACCTTAGGCATTTTATTTGCAGGCCTGTTTCTTTTTCAGCCATAGCTTTAAAAGCTTTGAAATGCCCAAACACTTCACTTTTCTTTTTCATAAAATGCACCCAAACTTTTCTACTGTAGTCATCAATAAAAGTGACAAAATAATGACAGCCTCCAATAGATGTAGCTTTAGTAGTCCACACATTAGAGTGGATTAATTCCAATGGCTTCTTGCTCTCTTGAACATGCCTAGGAAATGGTTTCCTTGCCTGTTTTCTGAATTGACAGGCTTCACATACTTTATGCATTTCTGCAACCTTGAATTTAGGCAATCCTGCAACAATATTTTGGGCCTGCATCAATTTAAGTCACTGAACATTAACATGACCAATGCGTTTATGCCAGATATCAATATCTACAACTACACCGGTCCCATGTGCAAACATTGCTACACTCAATTTAGGCATGTCCACATCCAACGTAAACATCCTGCCCTTCTTCTTTCCTTTTGTTATCAAGCGACCGTTATTTTTCATATCCTCAACAAAGCATCCATGAGGATTAAATCTAACCTGCAAACCCTGCTCAACCATGTGACCAACAGAAACCAGGTTCTATTCGGGACATGAAATACATCAGACAGGTATTTCTTTTTCCCATCCTGCATAGACAAAGGAATTTTACCAGTTTGCACAATAGGATGTGTAGTATCATCACCAGTCTCCACAAATCGTAGTTTTTCCATTTTCCTTGCATCCTGCATCCATTCTGCATGACCTGTCATGTGGTTTGATGCACCTGAGTCAACATACCACACATCATTTCGTTCTTCTGCACTTGTCACAGAATTGGTCATGTGCTGCACCATAAATAGATGCTCATTTCTGTCATCATCCTGTCTACTAGAAGATGCATAATTGCCTTGCTGCAATTTTCCATTCATAATGTCATTCTACTTTTTGTAGCAGTCTTTAGCCATATGACCCATTTTACCATAGTAGTAGCATTCAACATTGTTGTTTGCATTTTGGCCTCTCTGCCATCCACCACGGCCTCTTTGGCTCCCCCTGCCTCTAGAGTTACCACGTCCTCCTCCATAGGGCTAGTTTTCTTGAGTTTGCTGCATATTCTGATTTCTACCACGGCCTCCAGATCGGCCTCCTCTACCTCTGCCTCTACCTCTTCCAGCATTTGAGTAGAAGATTGTTTCTTTTGAAGTTCCTCCTGAAGAAGATGCACCCCCATTTCTCTGATCTTCAGAAATTAGAAGAGCAAACAACTCCTCAAAATCAAGAAATTTTTCACGGATTGCAATGGATGTCCGAAACTATGCATAATCCTTTCCTAGACCATTCAAGGTCATAGAAACTAGATCATCATCTTCCACTGGTGACCCAATGGAAGCAAGTGCATCAGCAATTTTCTTCACCTTCATGTGGTAGTCATTGATTCTCATATTTTCTCTCTCCACATTGTGCAACTCCTGCTTGAGCTGCATTTTCCTGGCTTGCGTATTTGTGCTATACATTTTTGCCAAAGTATCTTATGCCTCCTTTGGCGTACTTGCATCCTAAATATGCACAATCATAGAATCTGAAATACTAATAGAAAGCCAGTACATAACTTTTCTGGCTCTCTCATGCCATCCTTTAAATGCTTGCATTTCCTATTGATTGGGAACATTAGGAAGAACTGGTTCTTCTTCATTTCCTGTAATGAACTCCCAATAGCCTTTTCCCATAAGGAAATTCGTCATTCTAAACTTCCATGCCTGGAAGTTGTTCTTGTCAAGCTTTTCAGTGACAACCTGTGAAAGAGAATCAGATGCCATTACAGAACACTGCAAAATATTCTGTCACTGCAAAAAAACACACCTTTTGCCTCACACGGGCAGATCTGCAAAACTGATGAAAGTGGTATTTGACCACACAGTCACTTCGTAGTGACGATTTTGCATCAACAGAAAACAAGAATGATTCTGCAACTCCCAATATCTCTATGCACAGGCATACGATGCAATTTTTGCGGTAACTTTTCACCGACCAACAGAGCAGTGGTCGCACAGCAAAAACAGGACCTTTTTCTGAGTGCCTGCGAAGAACTTCCGCCTTCAAAACGGGCCCCGAAATGGTCCCACAGCATATATTGCCCTCTCACCACACCATGAAGGGCATCTCAATCTGAGACAGTGCACTCTTGCACTTCTGTCTGTGCCACCTGCAGAGATTTGCTCCCAAACTCGAAAAAGGAAAGCAACACTGGTCCTCTTACCAGGACACCGTGAACTTGGTTTGCTTTCTTGAGCTCCTTACCACGAATAAGGCTCTGATACCATGTGAAGATAGTGGGAGAGAGAAAAGGAGTCTCACTTGTGGCTTTCTCACATACACAATGGGGGAATACACACAAAGGTGGAGGCTGAAAACAGTTTTTCTCTTCTTAGTTGTGAAAGCCAAAAGAACTCAAGTACAAAGAAATAGAAGAAGCCTATATGTGGGTCTCAAAACCAAACTCAACTAACTAAGGTGGCATACTAAGTGAGCCACGAACTAGTGTAGATAAGGATAGCTGTCATCCAGCTATTATTCGTGGGTGGTGTACCAACCGCATCTGTAGCTAACAAGTCGGTGACATAAATGCACAACGGTCACCCTGGCATATCGCGAGTGGGGAGCTCGATATCTCAACACAGTCTCCGTTGATTTATACCAATCCTCAAGCACAAGGTCAAGGCAATGGCAAGAGCATGGCGATGCCCAAATGGTAGGATATTTTGGATTTATACTTTTTCCATCTTCCTATAGTTCTTCGCTTTGTCGGTGATTATCTGAACAACGTTATGCTCCCCAACATCTAGGATTGTAGCCTACAATTGTTCAGCAATGTATTCACCTATCTTGGCATTACCGCTTGTGTCGATGGATTGACAAAAAGCCTCCCCCTTAAATATCATTACCAGCTTGATATTGATAAGAGGCCTCTTGGTAACATTTTTCCATCCATCACTAACAATGGTACATCCTGTTCTCTCAATACCATCGTATACTACTTGCTCCATCTCTAGTTTCATCCTCTCATATTATGCATCTAGGTAGTTGTTGCAAATAGCATTGTAACCAGGCAACATAAAGCCTGGATTGTCTTTGCTATAAATGCCATATCTCTCTTCCAATGCAAGTTTTGAACCATGCTTAGTGGGTAACCAGTGTGCAAATGGTCTCAAAAACATCTTGTTGTGCTTTCTCTATATGTTGTTGTCTAAATGACTCTTCCAAAGATCTTTGATGCAAAATGTGCACGCGATTGCGAATGAGAAATGTCACTACATTGTCCACTATCCATATACTTCATAAAGCAGCTTGCTGTCTATGTGAATGAGGCCACACCACTACTTTGAGGTGACACATATATAGATTGACTAGCTAGAGGTGTGAGTAAATCATCAGGCATACATTCTTGAGGCTAAGATTGGTGATGTGCGACTATATCATCTACCTAGTTGTCCATACTTTTAGGCATTTTGCTGCCTAGAGTGGCTATAACTCTCTCAACTCCTGGCCGCTTGCATTTTTCAATCTGTTTGTTGCTATCACCCAAGAAGTCTTTTGCATTCTTGTAGCAAAGCCTAAGTACTCTTCATGATAAAAGTTGCATTTCCACTTCTTCTTAGGTAACATCGTAACGTAATTGTGAGCCTTTGTTGGATTTCTTCCTCGTTTTTTTGGAGCCATGCTTCCAATAAAGACTATAAGAAAAACATACAAAAACTTATATAAGTTCTATGTATATTCACATTAGTAATCATGTTCTGGATACTACCATATCATTTAGGATCTAGGACACATCACATTATCTTGAATCATTTGTGCAGTTCTACATCCAGAATCAATGTGGTTATTTGGAACACTAACTTAGAATACTCCATGCAAGCTTGCTAGACCTCGAGAGAGAGAAATCATCCAACTATCTTGTCCCCTCCCAACATAATTGGATGATTGTGAGCGTGGTAATCTACCTCTTGAAATAAGTGTGGGATGGCAAATTGCCTTTTTCCACATTCTTCTCTCTCTTGAGTAAGCATCTATCTGCACCATGATCATCCGCAACATCATGCTCTATTGAGACGGATGTCGATATTTTACACACACTGGTGAAGTAGCTAGCATCACTTACACAAGTACTTATAAATAATTTTACTACTACTTTCTAAGCTATGAGAAATTGCTTTACTACTACTTTCTAAGTTAGGAAAAATTTTTAACCTAATATCCTCAATCCTCAATATTGTTTTTTCCTATGTAGATATGTATATGGTGTTTGAGTTCTAATAAAAGCTACAAATTAAAACATATGTAATATATTCATATCTAATTTGTTTCACCTAATAATCTATAAAGCATAAGGATAGTGAACCTATGTATACCACTATCTTTCCACACATACACAACATAATTTTATGAGTTTCTATGAGCCAGCAATTGCGAGCTCCACAACTGGCTAGACTTCGAGTGAGATGCAAATGGCTGGCATGAGTGAGCCCGCAACCAAAAGCCAAATATTTCCTCATCACTCTTAAATACTAGTTTGTAGAGTTTCAATAATATAAAGTATGAATTTTAACCACATATGAGATGTTCCAGGTCGGCCTAAGTGAACCTCCATCTGGCACGTGGTATAATATTATTCATCAATGAACGAGTTGTTACAGGTCAGCTTAAGCGAACCTCCAACCGGCCCATTGAATTTTTCTTTAGGTATAGTTCATGCTTACAAATAAATACATATGCTAAAAGTAAGAAAATCATACACACAAACATAAACTATTCCAAAAGTGAATCATTTCATGAAATAATGTCTACTCTACCATTTTCCAAAATTTTGCTAGTATTTATGTACTATATTTCATGAATCTAGAATGAAATCAGCTTAAGTTATGAAACTAAATTAAAATTCCAAGCCATGGAACTACCTAATCCTAAGTGACAAGTCATTCCAAAGAGTTTACAATCTAGACAAGTAACAACTTATATACTTCATGCATAAAATCAAAATCATCTATTTTTTCAAAGCTAAGTACAATGTCACATGCAACTAACTTACTCTTCATCTAAATATAGTATGTATAATGTAAATGCTAATTTTCCAATTAGTATCTAAGTGCGAGTGGTGCAACTAACTTACTCCACCTGATAGTATGTATAATGTAAATGCTAATTTTACAATTAGTATCTAAGTGCGAGTAGATTCTGACCAGCAAAAGCAAGCCCACCACTGGCACTAGATACATTTTTTAACTTAAAAGGACTAACATTACTAACAAATTTCTTTGTAGCTTTGTTTATCCTCTTTCTTATGCTTCTTGTCTTTCCTAAGACTCCACAGTATTCTAGGAATCTCGAATTTTGTGAATAGTACAAGCGTGGCACAGGTATATATAACATTAACAACACCAGCCGATGTTGCTAATTATACCGGTCGGTGTAAAGAAAAACTGATCGGTGTACCCTAAACCGGTCTGGTACTAGGAAATACCGATCAGTGTTGTGTTAAGATACCGGCCGGTGTATAGGTATACCGACCCCAGGAACTAGAGCCGGTCCTAGATAAAAATCACTACTTGGGCATTTTAAAATGCCTAGAGCAACTTCAAAAACGTTTTAAACATTTTAATATACCATTTTAAAGCTAACGTTTTAATATCGTCGCAAATTCCTGCCTTGGTGGCGCTTGATACCACCAAGGGATGGTGAAGGGCAGGCGACAAAGGGAGAGAGGCCGCAAAGGGCAGGTGGGCAAGAGGATGAGCCAGTGAGAGGAAAGAGAGCATCAGGAGTGCACCCCTTCCTTATTCCCTAGCAACCGTGACCACTAGGGAATAAGGGACGGCAGGATAGTCCCCTCTTCCCATGCATTAAAGATACATGGATAAACAGAGGGAAAATAAACGGACGGAGAGAAGGGGGGCACAGATGGCAGAACATTGATGGACGAGGGGAAGGGACGGACAGTGGACAATGGGAGAAAGAGATGGTAGTGAAAGGTGTATGGGCTGAACTTAAATAACATACTAGCATCAATACCTCTCTCTACATAGAGTAAGCTCTATACATAGCATTCTCTATATATCAAGATAAATGAGGCTATCTAGAGACTAATTGTTGATATGACAAGACTAACACATTATGTATTACTCCAAACAAAATATCACTCCTTATACAACTTATCACTACTCTCCATTTTCTATATGGCTTTAGGAAGATAAATGGGTATCACTTTCCATATTGCATGTACAATATGCTATATGGAGACTAATTCTAAAGTGAGTTTGCACTACTACACATGGGTCCTATTCTGACATTTAAGCACCGACGTTTAGCATGTGCGGGGCGCTAATTGTCAGTAACCAAAGCGGGATTCATTAAGTGTCGCTATATAGCGACTTTAGGCAAGTGTCGCTATATAGCGACGTTTAAAGAGCATTGCTATATAGCGAAACTTATTAGACTTGTGAATGGTTGCTACATAGCGACACTTATTAGACTTGTGAATGGTTGTGATATACTGCCACTGATCCTATAGTGATGTTTTATAGAGAGTGTTTTTTCCCATATCAACTCTAAAAGATAGTTTTTCCCAATGACAATTTTTTTTTCCCTTTTCATACATGTTTGATCCTTTGAGAGAATAAAAGTACAAGAGCATGTACATCAAGTCTTTGAAGCTCATCTATTCGTGTCCAAGTTTGAGATGAAAAAATTTAATGAAGAGCATTTACATCAACGGCTGAGCCAAGTCTAATGTGCCAAACAAGTCTATCTCTAGCTCTATACCGAGCTGATCTCCTATATCATGATCGTACTCTAGCATCGTACGTGTGGTGATTCTTGATGATCATCATCTTCTTCCTCAATATCATGATCTTCATCTTCCTCCCGTACGATGTCATTATGCGCATCTTCTTCTTGGCTCATATTGTGATCTTCATCTTCTATGCTAGATCCATCTGGATCAATTGGATCTGACATTGGTAGTGGCATCTTCATATCTACATCTCTATCTTCAAAAATTTGCTTACTTTGTGGTGCAACTTGGATCACGTACCACCATCTTGGATCAGAACGATTCGAATGAGAAACCACCTATACTGAAGATGGGTGCCAAATGCCATCAATTATATATATGAAATTATGCTTAAGTACATGTATCAATGGATCTTTAAAAACGAAAGCTTCGATTAATTAAATCATTAGTATGCACCTACTCACAATGCTTGAGAAGAACAAAAGTATCACTTTCATCGGTCCAAAGTTTGGTGGAGTCTATTGCAAAGAAACTACTACTATCTTTTCTCACTATTGCATGGGGTCCGTTGTAAATAGTTCTAAACCATTTTACATCAAGAATGAAAATACTAAATCGACTAAAATCAATTTCATATATTTTGCATATGGTTCCACAATAATCCAACTGTGAGGAAAGAAGATTGGTATCCGAAGCACTTGCTCGGCTATCTTCTGTGAAGTTATCCATGACCCCACAATCATACATTGACTCTCTTTGAATCGATGCGTTCCATGTGAAAATGTCATCCATATGACCATAATGCACTGTACTTTAATTTGTACTACAAAAGAGCATCATTAAAACAATGAAAATGCATCTATTTTATAGCGTATATTGCCACAAATAATTACTTAATTACGTCAAGAGGTAAGAAACTTACATGCATCATACATCTAGATGATAACTCTCACTCGCGCTCGTTTATTATCTCTCCATCGCATTTGGCTTTACGTAGAGCCAGTTGTAGCCAATCAAGTGACATGTGAGTGGGGAGACGGGTGAGATCCTGTGGATATGGTTGTGATCGCCTATACATTATTCTAAATCTCATCCTTGCATTTATTATTTCTGCTTTGGCTGCTTCATATCTCTCAATCCACTTCTGCACGATACAAAACTTATTGAATTTCTCCATTTGCTCTTCGCTCATCTTTCTTTCAATCCCTTTTCCTTGGGCAACCTTGCCACAACGATGTGATCATCATCCTTGTTATGCCAAGCTTGTGGCATATTGGGATCCGTGGATGCAAGAAACTTCGTGATATATACTAATGACTCTTGCACAAGCCATCCCTTTGCCATGCTTGCTTCTAGTGTTTCTCTTTGTCTTACAAATCCCTTTAAAGTTTTCATAAACCGCTCAAGAAAAAACATCCACCGACTATGAACAGTACCTGCAGGGAAACATCTTTTGGAGCAACCTATCACAATTCAAACATACATAGGCTTCGAACAGTGATGATTCTCAAACATACATGATGGATTCTCACCTCTCTTTTCCCCTTTTCTTTCTCTTTTCCCCTTTTCTTTCTCTTTTTTCCTCTTTCAAAGCAACAAAGAAGTCATGTCACTAATCCTACAGCTTAGAATACCCATAAGACATTGAGCAACCTTAGAATCCTATAGCCTAACATTGAGCAAGCATTTATAGACTCCTACATTCTTTGAATTAGAGTGACAGACGTCTGTATCTGTTTGCTCAATGGTAGGCTATTGAAGCTTCACATGGGGGAAAAGAGAGAAGGAAAGAGAGAAGAAAAGAGAGAAAAAGAGAGGAGAAAAAAGAGAGAAAAAGAGAGGAGAAAAAAGATAGAAAAAGAGAGGAGATAAGAGAGAAAAAGAGAGAAAGAGAAAAGAGAAAAAGTGGGGATAAAAGAGAGAAAAAAAGAGAAGGAAAGAGAGGAGAAAACAGAGGGAAAATAGAGGAAAAGAGAGGAGAAAAAAGATAGAAAAAGAGAGGAGATAAGAGAGAAAAAGAGAGGAGAAAAGAGACGAAAAGAGACGAAAAGAGAAAATAAAAGAGAGAAGGATAAAAGAGAGTCACAATTCAAACATATATAGGCTTCAAATAATGATGATTCTCAAACATACATGATGATTCTCAAAACAAACAATATCCAAATAATGAGTCAAATTAATACGGGAGCTAACCTCATTAAGGCCAACACACTTGTATCCGACCACCCATACTTTGCTTGCAGATTCAAGATTGAGAGACAAGCCCGTAGTTTAGACATCCTAGCACCCTTACAACTATGTTGATTGCAACTCTCGCATATTGACCTCAAACTCTGACATCACGTGTACATGTGATGTAGTGCCCTTAAAAATAGAATCCATCATGTCCACCATACCCTCGTCATCATCTGGCACATCTGGGAGACTATAGTCTTGCTCAAAGTGTGAAGGTATATGTGTACCCTCGCCACCCTCCTCATCCTATCTCAAGATTTTGTGTAAATATAAGATCTTATCTCAAGGTCTCGTGTCATAATGGTATCCAATATCAATCACGAACTCAAATAGCATTGACTTACCGATGATCCATCACCATGTGCAACACCAACAGTGGGTACTGGTTCGAGCTCCTCCCCATACATCCGCAAGTGGTGCATGAAAATACGACGTTGATGTCGTACTTCTCGCTTGCAATGAGTGCAATGATAATACAACCTCTCCGTAAGCCACTCTATGCTCTCGGGTATTGGCGCATCATCTGATGAGAGCTTCCACTCATCCCTTCCATCTGCACACTTCCAAAATCACAACATGAGCTGCAAGGAAATCTATTAAGATCCAAAAAATAGCCACCCATAAGCTCCTTTTCTCTCTTATAACAATAAGTGCCATGCACCGTCGCTATATAGCAATGCTTTGCCCTGTTCCATCATTATATAGCAATGCTTTTTGGATATAAACATCGCTATATAGTGACTGACCATCGTCGCTATATAGTGACGCTGGGGGCTTAAACCCGAAACCTCGCACAATGCCATCTTTCACATCTCTATTGTGGGAAAAGCAAAAATCTCTCCTCCCACCTTATATTTGACGACCTCGCTTTCTTCCTTTCTATTCCCCACTCCTCACCCCTACCCAGCCCCTCTCCCAACACTTGTGCTCCCTCTCCACCCTTCTCCCTCTCTGCTTGTGTGAACGGAAGTTTTTTACGAAGGTGGGTCTCTTTAAGCAATGTAGGTTCATTATTTGTGAGATTTCGTTTTATGAGTGTTGAAGCATGCTTCTCCTTGTATTACTAAGGCTATGTGCTAATTTTCATGCTTGATTTTCAGAGGTTAAGGATAAAAAATGAGATTTGGTGAAAGAAAGAAGACTCACCTCTTCTCTTTTTGGTATTTCTCTTCCTCCTCTTTCTCCTTGTTTGTAGGCTTATGCTTTCTCCTTGTTTATAGGCTTCTCCAAACTCATCCAATCCCTTTGAAAAGCTGCTTCTCCAAACTCCTCCTTCCTCTAACTAGTTATCTGAAAAAATGGTATGTTTTCTCTTTTTTGTAGGGCCAGTCCACGAAACACAGTTCGGGACTTTTCCCGGTAAGAAAGTGCTTCCTCTTTTTCCCTTTTGTTATTTCTGTTATTTGCATTGGCCTACAACTAACGCCTTAAGCGCTAGCTACAATGATGGGTGTAGGAA
The DNA here is from genome assembly GCF_047967505.1 of Dipteris shenzhenensis. Classification (NCBI taxonomy): domain Eukaryota; kingdom Viridiplantae; phylum Streptophyta; class Polypodiopsida; order Gleicheniales; family Dipteridaceae; genus Dipteris; species Dipteris shenzhenensis. Next base: position 23,852,197 of record NC_141608.1, on the reverse strand, counting down.
CCCTCTCTTTTCCTCTCTTCTTTTATTCCCTCTTCTTCCCCTCTTTCCCCCCCTCTTTCCCTTATATGCTCATGCATAAGCATAAGGATATGCTTTCTCTCTTTTTCTCTTATGCATATGCTTTTCCTTCTCTTATGCTTATGCTCTTTTCCCCTCTTCTTTTTCCCCTCTTTCAATCTCTCTTTCCCTCTTCCTTCTGTTATTTTCCACTCTCTTTTTTCCTCTCTTTTTCCCCTCTTTTCATAAGCATATGTATTTGCCTATGCTTATGCATGAGCATATGCTCATATGCTCATGCATAAGCACAAGCTTATGCTTTCTCTCTTTTTCTCTTATGCTCATGATCATATGCTCATGCATAAGCATAAGCATATGCTTTCTTTCTTTTTCTCTTATGCTTATGCTCTTTTCCTCTCTTCTTTTTCCCCTCTTTCGATGTCTTTTCCCCTCTTCCTTTTCTTCTTTTTCCCTCTTCTTTTTCCCCTCTTTCAATCTCTTTTCCCCTCTTCCTTCTCTTATGCTTATGCTCTTTTCCCCTCTTCTTTTTTTCCTCTTTTGATCTCTTTTCCCCTCTTCCTTCTCTTCTTTTCCCCTCTTCTTTTTTCCCTCTTTCAATCTCTTTTTCCCCTCTTTCAAACATATGCTTTCTCTCTTTTCTCTTATGCATATGTTTTTCCTTCTCTTATGCTTATACTCTTTTTCCCTCTTCTTTTTCCCCTCTTTCAAACATGTGCTTTCTTTCTTTTCTCTTATGCATATGTTTTTCTTTCTCTTATGCTTATGCTCTTTTTCCCTCTTCTTTTTCCCCTCTTTCAATCTCGTTTCCCCTCTTTCAATCTCTTTTTCCTCTCTTTAATCTCTTTTCCCCTCTTTCAAACATAGGCTTTCTCTCTTTTTCTCTTATGCATATGTTTTTTCTTCTCTTATGCTTATGCTTATGCATCAGCATATGTCTCCTTCTCCTTCTCCTTCTCGTTCTCCTTTCCTTCTCTTCTTTTTCCCTCTCTTTTTCTCTTCTTTTCATAAGCATATGCCTATGCCTATGCTTATGCTTATGCATGAGCATATGCTCATATGCTTATGCTTCTCTTATGCATATGCTTTCCCTCATATGCTTTCCGTCTTATGCATCTGCCTATTTCCTTCTCCTTAGTCATATTCAGCTCTTTTTTCACATGCTCCTTAGCCATATTTGGTTCTTTTTTTTTTCAAACAGATTCTAAATGGAACAACCACGCCCTCACCCACGGGTGTCCTCCCTAAACCCCAACCTGATTTTCCACGTCGCAGGGATTATAGACATAGCTTCTCGCTCCTAGCTCATGTAAAAGAGAAGATTGCGCAAGAGAGTGACTGGGTGAAGTACAACATGGGGGTGCATGCTTTTGGGTGGGGTCCAAGCCGAAGGGTAGTGGAGCAAGGGCGACTAAGCAACGCATGACACAACCTACAGGATCTTCGTAGGTTGTGGAGAGACTGCCACGACCAGTGGAGTCTCAAATATGATTGTGTAAAGGACATAATGGATTATGTGGAGGCATTCGTGGATTGCGAGTACATAATCACTGAAGAGCATGATCGCATATTTGAAGAGGTGGAGGATGAGGTCCCTAGTGACCCACCTAGCGGTGCAGAGGAGGAAAGTACCTCGGACAATAATGCAGAGCAGTAGACCTTCTCCACCATTTTGGCATTTTTAGAGAATGTCTCTTTTGGAGACAAATTTTTCTTAAGCATACTTTGGAGACATATATTTTTTATATACATAATTTTGGAGACATACTTTTGGTCTCTATTATATATATATATATATATATATATATATATTTATATATATATATATGAAAATCTTATTGGATTCCACTTGTATTTTATAAATATTTATCTTTTCAAAACTGGCTTTCATAATTGTCTTAAGTAAATAATTGTCCTTTCATATTTATCCTTTATGCATTGATGTCATTTCATAATTTTCACAAGTAATTAATTGCTTGCCCGTAATTTCTTGAGTTTGAATTTCATAATTGTCTCAAGTAATTAATTGTCTTTCTGCTTCTTACCCGCTCTTGTTTTTTGTTTTTTGTTTTCGTGTTTGTGTCTACGTTTGTCCAATCCCCCCAAATTAGACATGGGATCACGTCGCACATCCGACGAGTATAGAAACCCTCATAGGAGGAGACATCATGATCTCCATTCTCTAGAGGACTTTGATTCCACTCAAGCAACACCTCAGGGGCCTACCCTTGACCCGACTCCTCTCAGACGTAGCATTGTGACTACCCCTCGGGGAACTCCTTTGCTAGTAGTCCATGGATTTGTTAGGAGTCCCGACGAGTTTGTCGCACAGATGACCAATGCGGAGGCAGCAAGATTCTTCTCTCTGCTATTCCTGAGGACCTCAGCAAATCCCTCTCTTACATCGACGGCTGGACCTATTGTCTAGCCATCCCCTCTAGTCCCTTCGACTGAGGGGTCATCACTTGGGCGTGCCCATCATAAGGGAAGGAAGAGTAGGAGGGGTCGCTTATGTTGTGCTGACTCGGGAGATGTAGATGAGTTAGCACACTCACATCCCTACAGGTCTCCACTTGGTCCCGAGACCCAGTACCAGTCAGGTCCCCTGCCTCTCCTACTCCCACTGCTACTCCTCGCTCTGTAAGCGCTCACATAGACACCACTTGCTCTGACTCTACCACTACCATGAGTCCTCCTTACCCGTTTGAGGACCTATCCTATGAAATCACGGTTGCTAGAGAGATAATAGAAAATAAAAAGGGCTCAGTAGTGATCGCCACCATGAGGCAGTTGATGAGCCACCATTTCACGAGTGGCATAGCCTACTGACTGGCGATACCAAGATGAAGGAAAGAAGTAGGCAATCATCGATGAATTGAAAAGACAATATCCTAACCCTCCGGTTCTCTTGAAGCATCATAGGACAACCTTGCGTACTTCCATCGCAAGGGGGAAGGCTAAACCCAGCTGGGCAGACAAAGTTGATTGGAAGTTTTTCAAGAAGCAATACAAGGACCATCCCGAACTTTTCGAGGGTCAGAGGAGGGCTGTGAGAAGATGGCTGGACTCCGTAGGTACTTTGTACTTTGGTGCAGGCGGACAGTTGGCGTTTGAGGCAACTGATTTAGTTCCATTGGATATATTTTGGTGTATGTGTAGATGTGTATAAACTCTCACATTCTTTAAGCATTAATGTCGAATGTAATACACCATACCATGCTTTCCTGCAGAGTCTGATCCACCTACAATTTTGAAGACTTCCTCTACTATATCATTAATATGAACTAGAGAAAGGAGAGTCTCTCTTTCATCTTATAATATAATTTTATCACGGTTTTCTCAAAGATAAGCATCATATTACTACTTATCAATATACTGAAGATAAGTTAGTCATGCTAAGCATAAGGAAAATTGCTAGTTTTATGTTACACTACCATAACCCTTGAGAAAACATTGCCACATCAAACATTGTGGAGTATGTGTCAGTATATTTGACCTTAAAGTATGTAGTGGATATTTTAGAGGGTTGTCCTTTCTTGCATATTTATAATCTTTCGAGTGTACTTTTATCATTCGTGCTATGTTGATGATCACTCTCTCAAACATAAGCATGATATTATTACCTTGGATTTGTGAACATGATCACATTGTGCTATGAAGCATATCCAGGTTTGCATAAGTATTTGTGTTGATTTATATATTTTATCATGTGAATCATATTACTACGCAGCTTGCATAGGTCCGTGCCCTTTTTTGTACTGATTATTGTAGGATTATTGATTACTTGTTGAAGATCCATGCCTCTTTGTTGATCACTGGATTTGATTCTCGTATTCTCTGATGTTTTGTATTCTCAGATGTTCCTTATTCCTAGTTGTTCTGTACTTCTAGATGCCTAGATGCTTGTGCTTCCCAGATGCCCTGAGATCTTTTGGTATTCCGGATGTCCAGATGTTTTGGTATTGCGGATGCCCGGATATTGTGGTATTTCGGATGTCCGAATGCTTTTGTTTCTCGGATGTTTTTTATTCTGGATTTTTCTATACTTCTTGTAATGCACAAATTCTTGTGTTTCTTGGATGCTGGGATGTTTTAAGTATTCCAGATGATCAGATATTTTTGGTATTTCAGATGCTTGGATGCTATGGTATTCTGGATGCCCGAATGTTGTGGTATTCTGGATGCCCGAATGTTTTGGTATTTCAGATGCTGAGATGTTGTGGTGTTGCTGATGCCCACTCCATTTGTTTAATTCCTACAAGGTTGCAAATCTGCATCATGATAAGTGCTACAACACTATGATGGCTACCACAACACTATTGGATTTGGAGGGTAACACTTCAGAACAATTCCATCAGGTAATTATAGTATTGATCATAGTATGTTTATTTTCATTTATTATTGACACCTTATATCATGATGAAGGCATCTAATTGACAGCACGAGACTTGACACAGTAGTGGCCACAAGACTTAACAAGGTAGCGATGGTGGTTGTCTGACGTTGGTCACTCCGTGCCAGCTACAGTGTGACATCCTTACGAAAGATCGTTCATAGTTTCAGAAATATGTTCAGTATCTTCACGATATGTATTGTATCATGACAACAAACTGCACTGTATATATTTGCAATCTACCACGATGCACTTCACAATCTGCACTGTATGTATCTCCACTGTACCACGATGCACTTCACAAAGTGCATTGTAGATATCTACGCTATACCACGAATGTACTTGGCAATCTGCACTGTATATATCTCCACCTTACCACGATGCACTTCACGAAGTGTACTGTATAAATTACACTGTACGACAATGTACTTCAAAATCTGCACTGCATATATCTCAAATATGTTCTTTTGTATATTTTACTTGGATATTATATTTTGGCTCGGGTTTTTCCCTATCCTCCCCAAGGATTTTTTCTTCCGCATCCAGAAGGCCTAGTTTGAATAAACAAGTGAGCTCAAAGCTGATTGCCTGGACTTAATCGATTGGGCACAAAATAGCTAGCCTCCCGCCTGCCTTCCATGCGTCTTTTAAGGAGTAATCGAGCAGCTTCCCATTGTAGATCAACGTCGCTGAAGGGTCAACCAAAGGGATGCTTGCGTTAGCCTGTCTTCTCGGAATGTGATGCAGATTGTAAGAGGGTTTTGTCTTAATTATTAGGATGGAGGAGCAAGTCGCGCTTGCAGACGACAAGCAAGCATGTGTGCTAAAGTGTAACCAACCGGACAATACAAATCAGTCGTGCTATCCAATCTGGTGCGCATGTTCGTATGATGTGTGCTCATCAGCCGTCATCGACGCAAGAATCGTGCCTTCGGATGATGGCATACACGCTAATGCAGAGCATAAGTACATATAGTAGAAGCGAAATAATGACATTCCCTGTAAAAAACGGAAATGGCCTGGAGGTGACATTGATATGAGAGTTTGAGTGCCCAGGGTGCGGCTGCTGGCATCGTGCTGAGGGGTGCCTAGCTCTCAGTTGTCAAACGCTGAGATAAACAATGACAGAAACCGGTGTAGGTGCTTTAGGTGCCCGAATGTGCCGAGGAGTGCGAGGTTTAGAATTCGGAAGAGGGTGCTGCACGATGCAATGATAACCCGATAGAGATGCTATCGCTCCGGTGCAAGGTTGTTTCTGGCTATGTATATTTGTAGATGCGCATTTCCCCCCTCGACTCCAAAGCAGGTGGTGGCTGATTTTATCACAGCGAGCAATGCGTGGAAGACGACGGCGTAACAGCTAACCTAGATACACGATGATCATGCAAACGCTCGATGGCGATGATGTAACAAATAGAAAAATCAAGGAGCCTTGCTTGTGAGCTGGCGAATACGGCTCCTACGGAGCAGAATGCGAGCCTGCAGTCAATGATCGACCAGAGGAAATCCGTTTATGAGAGCCACCAGCTGAAGGCAGAAAGTAATTGCTTCAATGCAGGGGTTGGGCCTTAGAACTGTAGCTCAGCAGCACAGCTGCGCTCAAGGGGATTTTCGTCTTCGTCTTCTTAGAGGTAATCGATCTTCGTCTTCTTCAGCTTGTTCTTCGACGTCACCACTTAGGCCGCGACGTGCTCATCGACAGGATTGCCGCGGGCACGAATGTGCTACTGGGCTTTCTGCTGCTGATATTCGGAGCCAATGTATCCTCCATATGCATACAATTCCTATTCTTTGCAGCAAGGCCGGCATCGCGTCTATGCGCACAGTCATCACCCGACTCATCGACAGAACTTACATCGGACCCTCCCCAATCAATCCTGCTCGACAGAATCGACGTCGGACCTTAGACTGATTTGGGGGGTCCGATGTCAGTTCTGTCGATATCTCGGCTCGTATTCCTTTTCCGTTGCATGTGGACTAATCTCCTGCGTCGCTGCCTTTTTCAGGCAAGTGCATGCCATACGAGGATGCCATGCTTGCGTGTGCGCATGGCAAGGTTGACAGGCAGTTATGCACCGCTTATAGGTCGTTTAAAATTATGTCTGCATCGTCTTCCCTCTTCCCGTCCCCCTCGCGCACTCTAATTGTCTTAGATCAAGGAGCCGTGACCTCCATCTATTACGTTACATGACAAGTATTGCCTGGTTTCCTTGAGTAGACAGTACCTGGCTATGCGCAGGTTCCCCAAGCATTAACGAAGTCCAGGTACCAAATCGGAACGACCAATTCTGAATCCAGAGAAAAAAGGTAGCAAAAATCCATGGGTTGAATATATGCACGGGTAAACATAGATTTGTGCACGGTGTTATGTGATGGAACCAATGGTTGTTAATTTTCTATCCCTAGATCTTTTAGTAAGTTTAAGTCGTTTATTCTAAAGATAAATTATTATACAAACTTTACTTCAGATTCCCATATGATGTTGAAACCATGCTTAGTATGTAAGGTAGATTTGAGATGCAAAATGGAGATGTGTGCTTTTAATTAGTATGTTTTCCCCTTGCCTTGGTGTGTGCTTTTGGCTTGTTTTTGCAAGTTTGTCTAGGGGCAACATGAAAGTTGGAGCAAACTACAATTTAGTAAAAGCACTTTACAAGATGCTTATCTTACGTTCTATTATGTCTTCCCAAAGAACTCCTTTAGCTCGGGGTTACTCATCATATGTAAAATATATAACACAGGGGTTTAAGAGAAGGATTTTTTAAATAGCAAAAATTCACTTTTAAAAAAAATAATACAAAAGTATTTTTATAGAAGGAGTTGCTTAAGTGGGATATTGAAACAATTCTGAGTTTATATAGGAATGGGTTTATTTTAAAGCCTTACAAGTCATAAATAAGGGGTTTTAAGCAATATATAGGGTTTTCAAGTAGTGACCTCTCTTGGGCTATTTGGAGAGGTAGCTATAAAGAATGAAACGAAATGCTTACTTGTTGTTTAGCCATGTGTCATGATTTTAAATTCAATTTTAAATATGAATAATATTTCTTCTCCCCTTTTGGGAAAGGCAAGAAAGTGCCTCCATAGCCTCAATGGATAAAGTTGTTGCACCCTTCCCATCTCATGGAAGCTGTAGCTCTTTCTAGGTTAGTGCTTTCTCCGTCTTCTTGCTTTTATAAACATTGCAAGAGCATGGAAACCATTGGGTTTAGTACCTATGCAAATTTTGAGCTAGTCGAACAGATGGACATGCAAATCCTAATGACCCATTCCATATTTTGCGAGTATTTTGCTCTATCACAGATGCAACGAGTGGCATAGAGTGAAAATGGGCCCTCTGATGTTGCCGTGCCCACATCTAGTGTTGGATGGGACTCAAACTATGCAAGAGGATGTAAGCCATTTGGTTTAGGACCTATGCAAATTTTGAGCCTGGACCAAAGACATAGACATACAAATCCTAATGACCCATTCCATATTTTGCTCTTACACACATGCAACGAGGTGCATAGGGTGAAAATGGGCCCTTTGACCTCGGCACAAGCCACATTCGATGTCGGATGGGACTCAAACTTTGCAAGACCAAGGAAGCAATAGGGTTTTGGACGTTTGCAAATTCTGAGACCAATCGGACACATGGACATGCAAATCCTAATGACCCATTCCTTATTTTGCTCCTTCACTGATGCAAGGAGGTGCATACGGTAAAAATGGGCCCTTTGACCTCGCCGTGCCCACATCTGATGCCAGATGGGACTCAAAATATTCAAGAGCATGTAAACCATTGGGTTTAGGACTTGTGCAAATTTTGAGCCCGATCGAACACATGGACCTGTTAAATTACACAGCACAGTGGTACAGAAACTGAACAAAGAATATAGAGTACACAGCAAACTGGAGACGAACAAAATTTTCCTTCAATACTGATGTAATATAGATGATGGCTCCATCCACCTGTGTGCTCCCCCAGTGGAGCTTAGATGGCGATCTAGAGAGATACTAGGATCAGAGCTACTAGCTGGAAGATCTGATCTAAACTTATCTATTACACTAGACTGGGGAGGTCGCCTCTTTTTAGCTATGAGGGCGGTAGTTGAATCAATGTAGTCGATGGAGTCGATCAGAAACTTGGTCGATGGAGCCGACCAGTCAACCTAGTCAGTGGAACCGACTAGTCATACATTGAATATTAAGGGAATACTCATTATACCATCACCTCGAGGGCTCTCGCCCTTGAACCCCCACTAGGTTGGGCCCAATGATCTTGCCATGCCTACATACGATGTCTGATGGGACTCAAAGTTTGCAAGAGCATAGAAACCATTGGGTTTAGGACTTGTGCAAATTTTGAGCCGGTCGGACACATGGACATGCAAATCCTAATGACCCATTGCATATTTTGCTCTTTCACAGATGCAACGAGATGCATAGGGTGAAAATGGGCCCGTTGACCTTGCCATGCCCACATCCAGTGTCGAATGGGACTCAGACTATGTAAGAGCATCTAAACCATTGGGTTTAGGACCTGTGCAAATTATCAACCCTATCAGACACATAGACATGCAAATCCTAATGACCCATTCCATATTTTGCTCCTTCATAGATGCAACGAGGTGCATAGGGTGAAAATGGACCCTCTAACCTCGCCGTGCCCACATCTGGTGTCGGATGGGACTCAAACTATGCAAGACATGTAAACCATTACGTTTAGGACCTATGCAAATATTGAGCCCTATCAGACACATAGACATGCAAATCCTAATGACCCATTCCATATTTTGCTCCTTCACTAATGCAACGAGGTGCATAGGGTGAAAATGGGACCTCTGACCTCGCCCTGGCCACATCCGATGTCAGATGGGACTCAAACTTTGCAAGAGCATAGAACCCATAGGGTTAAGGACCTTTGCAAATTTTGAGACCGATGGGACACATGGACATGCAAATCCTAATGACCCATTCCATATTTTGCTCCCTCATAGATGCAAGGAGCTGCATAGGTTCAAAATGGGCCCTCTGACCTCGCCATGCCCACATACGGTATCGGATCATACTCAAAATTTGCAAGCGGATTGAAACCATAGGTTTTAGGACCTCTGCAAATTTTGACACCGATAGGACACATGGACATGCAAATCCTAATGACCCATTCCATATTTTGTCCTTCATTGATGCAACAAGATGCATAGGGTGAAAATGGGCCCTCTGACCTCACCATGCCCACATCTGATGTCGGATACGACTCAAAATATGCAAGCACATGTAAACCATTAGGGTTAGGACTTGTGAAAATTTTGAGCCCAATCGAACACATGGAGCTACAAATCCTAATGACCCATTCCATATTTTGCTCCTTCACACATGCAACGAGGTGCATAGGGTGAAAATGGCCCTTTGACCTCGCTGTGCCCACATATAGTGTCCGATTGGACTCAAACTTTACAAGAGCATGGAAACCATAGGGTTTAGGATCTTTGCTAATTTTGAGATGGATCGAACACATGGACATGCAAATCCTAATGACCCATTCCATAGTTTGCTCCTTCACTGATGCAACAAGGTGCATAGGGTGAAAATGGGCCCTTTGACATCGTCGTGCCCACAACCGGTGTCAGATGGCACTACAAATATGTGAGAGCATGTAAACCATTGGGTTTAGGACCTATGAAAATTTTGAGCTAGATTGGACACATGGACCTGCAAATCCTAATGACCCATTCCATATTTTGCTCCTTCACTGATGCAACGAGGTGCATAGAGTGAAAATGGGCCCTTTGACCTCGCCGTCCCACATACAGTGTTAGTTGGAACTCAAACATTGCAAGAGTATGGAAACCATAGGGTTTAGGACCTTTGCAAATTTTCAAACCGATCAAACACATGGACATACAAATACTAATGACCCATTCCATATTTTTCTCCTTGACTGATCCAACGAGTTGCATAGGGTGAAAATGGGACCTGTGACCTCGCCGTGCCCACATCCGGTGTCGGATGGGACTCAGAATATGGGAGAGCATGTAAACCATTGGGTTTAGGACCTGTGTAAATTTTGAGCCCGATCGGACACATGGACCTGCAAATCCTAATGACCCATTCCGTATTTTGCTCCTTCACTAATGCAATGAGGTGCAAAGGGTAAAAATGGGCCTCTGACCTCGTCGTGCCCACATCCGATGTCGGATGGGACTCAAACTTTGCAACAGCATGGAAACCATTGGATTTAGGACCTGTGCTAATTTTGAGCCCAATCGCACATAGACATGCAAATCCTAATGACCCATTCCATATTTCGCTCCTTCACAGATGCAACGAGGTGCATAGGATGAAAATGGGACCTCTGACCTCACCGTGCCCACATCTAGTGTCCCATGGGACTCAAAGTTTGCAACAGCATGGAAACCATAGGGTTTAGGACCTATGCAAATTTGGAACCTGATCAGACACATGGACATGCAAATCCTAATGACCCATTCCATATTTTGCTCTTAGATGCAACGAGATGCCTAGGGTAAAAATGGGCCCTTTGACCTCGCTGTGCCCACATCCGGTGTCGGATGGGACTCAAACTTTGCAAGAGCATGGAACCCATAGGGTTTAGGACCTCTACAAATTTTGAGCTTGATCAGACACATGGACATGCAAATCCTAATGACCCATTCCTTATTTTGCTCCATCACTGATGCAACCAGGTGCATAGGGTCAAAATGGTCCCTCTCAATTCACCATGCCCACATACAGTGTCCAATGGGACTCAAACTTTGCAAGAGCATGGAACCCATACGGTTTAGGACTTGTGCAAGTTTTGAGCCCGATCCGACACATGGACATGCAAATCCTAATGACCCATTCCATATTTTGCTCCTTCACAGATGCAACGAGGTGCATAGAGTGAAAATGGGACCTCTGACTTTGCCGTGCCTACATACGATGTCAGATAAGACTAAAACTTTGTGAGAGCATGGAAACCATTGGGTTTAGGATCTGTGCAAATATTGGGCCCTATCAGACACATAGACATGCAAATCCTAATGACCCATTCCATATTTTGCTCCTTCACAGATGCAACAAGGTGCGTAGGGGGAAAATGGGCCCTCTGACCTCGCCCTGGCCACATCCGATGTCGGATGGGACTCAAAATTTTCAAGAGCATGGAACCCATAGGTTTTAGGACCTTTGCGCATTTTGAGACTGATCGGACACATGGACATGCAAATCCTAATGACCCATTCCATATTTTGCTCCTTCAAAGATGCAAGGAGGTGCATAGGGTGAAAATGGGCCCTCTGACCTCACCGTGCCCACATACAGTGTCGGATGGGACTCAAAATTTACAAGAGGATGGAAACACAGGGTTTAGGACCTTTTCAAATTTTGAGACTGATCGAACACATGGACATGCAAATCCTAATGTCCCATTCCATATTTTGTCCTTCATTGATGCAATGAGGTGCATAAGGTGAAAATGGGCCCTCTGACCTCCCTGTGCCCACATGGAATGTCGGATGGGACTCAAAATATATGAGAGCATGTAAACCATTGGGTTTAGGACCTGTGGAAATTTTGAGCTTGATCGAACACATGGAGCTACAAATCCTAATGACCCATTCCATATTTTGCTCCTTCACAGGTGCAACTACGTGCATAGGGTGAAAATGGGCCCTTTGACCTTGCCGTGCCCACATACGGTGTCGGATGGGACTCAAAATATGTGAGAGCATGTAAACCATTTGGTTTCGGACCTGTGCAAATTTTGAGCCCGATTGGACACATGGACTTGTTAAATTGCATGGCGCAGTGGAAGAGAAACTGAACAGAGAATAGAGAGTACACAGCAAACTGGAGATGAACAAAATTTTCCTTCAATACTGATGTAGTATAGATGATGGATCCATCCACCCCTGTGCTCCCACAGTGGAGCTTAGATGGCAATCTAGACAGAAACTAGGTAAAGAGCTACTAGCTGGAAGATCTAATCTGATCTGAACTGATCTAATACAATGGACTGGGGAGGTCACCTCTTTATAGCTATGAGGGTTGTAGTCGGATCAACGTAGTAGGTGGAGTCGACCAGTCAACAAATTCAGTGGAGCCGACCAGTCAACCTAGTCAGTGGAACCAACTAGGCATCCTTGGAATATTCTCTATACCGTTGCCTCGGGGGCTCTCACCCCCGAACCCCCACCAGGGGGGTCGTTGGTCGATCTACCAGCTCCCAAGTTTCATTCTTCATGATGCTGTCATATTCTACTTGCATAGCATTTTTCCAATCTCGGTCTGCAAGTGCTTCCTCCAAACTCATAGGCTCCTTTACTTCTGCAATAATCTGAGCCATCAAGGCCATATTGACTATGTGAGCAGAAGCCCTACTTTGCTCCTCGATTCTCTGAGACCCTTGGTCCATCTGCATGCTACTCAACAGACATAGGCATCTGGTTATCATGGTCGTAGAGCTACCTTACCCATTGCGGCAATGGGTTTTTTGGTCGTGTGACAACAGGTTGGTGACTTATACCTTCATCATGTGATATTTCCTCCTCCTTTATAGCTCCTAGGACAATAGGTCCATACTGAATTACCTCTTCGCTTGATGATAAAGTGGAAGAGCTGTTCTTTGCCTCCACTGCATGTGGCTACTCCCTGAACACCACATCACGGCTTGCTATGATCTTCTTTGCCTCTCGGTCATACAACTTATAGGCTTTCTTCTCATCACAATAGCCTAAAAAGATATATTTGGTGGTTTTTCTTTTTCTGGTACATGCGAATAGCATTCACACCCAAATGTTCTAAAATGGGAAACACATGGCTTCTTACTGCTGTAAGCCTCATGTGGTGTTTTACCTTTGAGTGCCTTTGTATAGATGCGATTAAGGATGTAAACTGCAGTATTGACAGGAGGCAGTCGATAGAGCGAGCGAGGAAAAGCGAGCGAGCTTTTCCACAATTTCCTTATCGAGGTACTCAACATAGCTTTGTGGGAACCACTATTTGGGAAGATTCTCGAAAATAAAACTTATGTTACTATGTGTAACTATACCAATATTGAGAATTATAGTCTACCTTAACTTCCAATTGGAGCCATACTCACATTATGCAACAATAGTATGTGGGTTTGAAAGAAACTGAATTTCCACTCCAAAGCGAATTCCATTACTGATACAACAATTCTTTTGCATTTGAAATGGGTCTTATTATCAAAGTCCTTCAATAATCAAAACAAATGCATTGCTTGATATGTTGAACTTAGTAACGTAAACATTACTTCACCCATATGCGGGGAAAAAAACTGTTTGTAGACTTCATAGCATGGGATTGCATCAACACTTATGACATTCAAAATGGTTCTTCTTATTAAAAGTGTTATCAACCATGAAAGAAAATGTTTAAAAATAGTTCACCCGTATGTTGAAAAACCCAAGTGTCATTTATGACATTCAAAATTGTTCTTGCAACCATCCTGTAGTTCCTAGAGATTTTGCCCATACTTCCAACCCCTTCCCTTCAACCACTAAGCGGTATCTAATAGTTTTATAGAACACTTGAGATATCATCACCTCCTAAGAAAAAACCATTATTACTATTTGTAGAACACTTGAGATATCATCACCTCTTAATACAAGACCATTCTTACTATTTGTAGAACACTTGAGATATCATCACTCCTTCCCTTCAGCCACTAAGAGGTACCTTATACTTTTGTAGAACACTTGAACCATTCTTACTATTTGTAGAATACTTGAGATATCATCACCTTTTAATACAAAACCATTCTTATGGTTTGTATAACACTTGAGATATCATCACCTCTTAATATAAGACCATTCTTAGTATTTGTAGATCACTTTAGATATCATCGCCTCTTAATACAAGACCATTCTTACTATTTGAGAGATTAATGGATTAAAGGTTTGAAGCTCATAGGAGACGAAGGAAGAGAAAGTCAGTTTCAACATAAGGACAATAAAACTAATTGGAATATTTTGACTTATGTATTATACCTTTTTGAAGACTATGAATTTAAGTCAGTTTCAACATTAGGATGATAAAACTAATTAGAATATTTTGACTTATGTATTATATATTTTTGAAGACTATGAATTTTAATGAGGAGAGGCATGCACACTACTTAGTAAATACACTAGTACTACTAGCCTACGACTATTAAGCCTAGTAGCACCAGTGTGATTTTGAGCCTTGTATCAGCCTTTTGATAATTTTCTTTCACCATTAGTGCAATAGAAATTATTCCTTCTATCAGAAGAATCTTGCCAAATTTATTCAAAGTGATGATTTTGTAGTCTACAACCACTATCCTCTGACTCTCAAAAATATATTAAATGTGAGCACCCATTTATCTTGTTTGATCAACCCTAGACTATGCTGCGATAGGACATTACTAGAACAAAAAAAATATGAATTGATATGGTGATGTTCGGTGTGAAATAACCAAATTAAGGATTTAATAAGAAAGAAAACAATCAAAATCAATAGGCTATTCAATGGCTCAAATCTGCACAGAAATTATAATGTGCCTCCCAACTCATGCATTCCAGCTCCTCATGTTTGACAAGAATGCAAACAATAATGAAATCACATTATCTTTAGTTTCAAAGTAAGCAAAGCACCAAAAATAAATGCAAACGTATTGGATGAGGAATAAATAGGTATAGATATAGATAGACCTATATATATGTATTCATAGATATAATGATGATTAAAGTTGGACGGTCGTAATAATATTATGTGTACTATCATTGGGATTAGGACTACTATTGGTAATATTGTATGTAGTAGTAGGAGAACTACCATTAAGGAACACTCAAATAAAATTACTAATGGTGGTGATAAAACTACCACTAGTAGTTTGGTAATTACCCCTAACATCTACAACAAATATTTGATGGGTAGCTAGTATTAGGTCAAAAGGCCCCAATTGTGCTATAATAATGGACCAAAAAAGGGAGTGCTATAGCATCACCTAAGGGTCACTTTTTATCCATGAAAGAAACAAGTCGGTGCAACCTAGGTCATACAGATCTAGGTCATGTGGAGTGGTTCACGTCTCTTTCCTTGACAAAAAAGTTACACTACCTTTGATAGTAACTACAAAGATTGCTGCCATAGTGCCGTAGAGTAGCCCCTAGGTTGCACCATCATCCTTTTTTGCTTTTGAGCCATTAAGTTTGATCCACTGATTTTATGTAGAATTATTCTACTATATGTTCACATGTCCTTAATAGGATCTTGATATAATCCCTTCCATTGTAAGTACTTTTACTTTAAGTTTCACATATCCTTAACAAACCACTAGGCTTCAACACAAATTCATTCTTATGTTTCAAGCCTCAAACTCAAACACCCTTGTAAAAGGGATAATGTAGTAAAGCTACATTCAATCCATCAAATCTTTTGAATAACAGTTCTATTGAAAATTCATGTATCATCAATAGGATTTATCCATTATATGTTCATTTGTCTTTAATAGTATGTCTAAAAATTCATGTATCTTCAATATTATTTCTCTCATGTGTTCCAATATCTTCAAAAGGATACCTTTATTTATGTCCAAACTTGAGCATTGATTTGTATTTATCAAACACAATTTCACTCCACCTATTCTTTAGAATGAAATTTTTTCGCCAAAAGTGGACCAAATGTAAGGTCTTTCCACATATTCTTAAGAATGAAAATTTTGGCCTTACGTTGGCAAGTTTATGGAATGAGGGTAAGGCCAAAGTCTTTGGTACGGTGCATTAGGTCTTGATTAATTCTTCTTTAGGCTTGAATATTTAATGCATTAACTTCACAACTATTATTTATGCTTGAACTTGTAATGTATTAATTTCATGACTTAGGATTTTATGAAGTTATATCTAACATGTCCCAAATTTAATGGAAATTAATATCCTACATAACACAACAAAGTATCATCATATCCCTTCCCAAAATCAATGCTACCTAGCAACTCTCTTGGCATTTTCATTGCATTGCATTTGAGTTAGCTATGATGAAGAATGTTGCCTGCCTTTGGAACCTCTTAGAGTTACCGTTAGCATGATCTAATTTCATGTACCCCAAAACTTGAGACTTGGAGATTCCCATATCACACCAACGGTAGCTATCTTGTCCACTCTCAATGCTAGTAAGAGCTAGGCCCCATAGACTGGTAAAAGAAGTCTTTTTGGAGGTTCAATTTTTTCCCTCCGTCTTCTACAGGCCCCATGATGAAATAGGATATATTCATCACCCTACATTTAATGCAAGAATTGACACAACTTTTTTGGACCTGACTATGTAGTTTACATCCCAAAATTGGTGCTAAAATTGCAGACTGGGAGATTCCCATATCACACCAACGGTAGTTGTCTTGTCCACTCTCAACACTAGTAAGAGTCGGTCCCCATAGACCGGTAAAAGAAGTCTTTTTGGAGGTTCAATTTTTTGCCTCCATCTTCTCCGGCCCCATGATGGAATAGGATATATTCACCACCCTACATTTAATGCAAGAATTGACAACTTTTTTTGGACATGACTATGCAGCTTACATCCCAAAATTGGTGCTAAAATTGCATACCGGGCATCTCCATTTGCCGGGGGGTGTCCCTAGTGACCCCTTGGACTTGCTCTATTTTTCTAGTTGTGTCTCTCCACAAACATCGGAGTGGGGCCTATTTTCCCCATCTAGTAAAACTATATGCATCAATATGTATTTATGTATGTATGTATGTATGCATGCATGCATGCATCCATGTATGTATGTACACACACACACACATATGTATGTATGTATGTATGTATGTGTACTAAAACTATATCCATCAAATAATGTTGTTGATCAATTTTTGGCATACCCCACCAAAATCAAGACCCCCATTGCAAAGAAAGGTAAGGAACACAAGTTCTTGTTCTTATGCTCATGAGACAACAAAATGCATGACATAGGCAACCAATGGGGTCTTACTTTTGATGTTTGTATGTATGTATGTATATATATGTGTACGTACATACATACATACATACATATATATATATATATATGTGTGTATGTATATATATATATATATATATATATATATATATGTATGTATATATATATATATATGTATATATATATATATATATATATATATATATGTATGTATGTATGTATGTATGTATGTATGTATGTATGTATGTATATATATATATATATGTATATGTATATGTTGATGCATATATGTATATATTGATGTATATATTGATGCATACAATTTTGATATATGGAGAAAATGGACATGAAAACCATCTAAATTGGTTCTTGTCGTTCGATTTGATATATGACATGATCCTATTTGGATTTGTAAGTCCAAAGATATGGGGTCCTACTTTTAGGGCGTGAATGCCTAAAATAGGCAGTGCGTTAACGTGCTACCTATTTCATGCATTTAGGCCTCAAAAGTAGGACCCCATTGGCAACACAATGGGGTCCTAGTTTTGAGGCCTAAATGCATGAAATAGACAGCGCGTTAACACGCTGCCTATTTTAGGCATTTAGGCCCTAAAAGTAGTACCCCGTATCTTTGGACTTGCATATCCAAATGGGGTCATGTCATATATTAAATCGAACGACAAGATCCAATTTAGATGGTTTTCATGTCCATTTTCTCCATCAACTAAAACTATATTCATCAAATAATGTTGTTGATCAATTTTTGGCAAACCCCCCCAAAATCAAGAGCCCCATTGCAAAGAAAGGTAAAGAACACAAGTGCTTGTTCTTATGCTCATGAGACAACAAAATGCATGACATGGGAAACCAATGGGGTCTTACTTTTGAAGTTTGTATGTATGTATGTATGTATGTATATGCATGTACATACATACATACATACATACATACATATATATATATATATATATATATATATGTATGTATATGTATTTATGTATATGTTGATGCATATATGTAGATATTGATGTATATATTGATGCATACAATTTTGATATATGGAGAAAATGGACATGAAAATCATCTAAATTGGCTCTTGCCGTTTGATTTGATATATCACATGACCCCATTTGGATTTGTACATGACCCCATTTGGATTTGTAAGTCCAAAGATACGGGGTCCTACTTTT